>NC_142443.1:128707500-129957500 GCF_059453495.1 Arachis ipaensis | reverse complement strand
CTTGGATACTTGGGATAAGGTGGTAAACAAATTTCTGACTAAGTTCTTTCCTCTTCAGAAGCTGACTAAGCTGAGGACGGATGTTCAGACTTTCAGGCAGAGAGATGGTGAATCCCTCTATGAAGCCTGGGAGAGATACAAGTTGATGATTAGGAAGTGTCCCCTGGATATGTTTTAGACTGGATCTAGTTATAGATTTTCTATGATGGCCTTTCTGAAATGGCTAAAATGTCTCTGAATAATTCTGTAGGTGGATCTTTGTACATGAAGAAGACTCCTGAAGAGGCTAATGAATTGATTGAGATGGTTGCTAACAACCAATATTTATACTCCTCTGAGAGGTCACCTGTGAAGAAAGGAGTTATGGAGTTAGATGTCGTACATGCTATTCTTACTCAGAACAAACTTTTGTCTCAACAAATGAATCTTATTACTCAACAATTGAGTGGGACGTAAGTCTCATCTATTAATACTTAGAATGCTCCTCAAGATGCCTCTTATGACATGAGTGGTGGCTTCACCCAATGTGAGACTTATGATTATGCTTAGTTTTCTCCTGAACATGTTAATTTTATATGGAATGCTCCTAGAAACCCTAATGATGATCTATATTCCAAGACCTTTAATTAGGGATGGAAAAATCACCCAAACTTTGGGTGGAGAGATCAACCTTAGAGGCAACAGAATTTCAATAATTCTCAGGGTGGTTTTAATCAGAACAAGTTCAATAACCGCCAGTTCCAACCCTCTTAACCGCAACAATCACAGGCTCAGCCTCAGAATGCTCCTGACTTGATAGCTATTGTTATAGAACTCTCTAAGAATCAACATAGTTTTATGCAGGAAATCAGAGCTTCACTCAGGAACTTGGAGGTTCAGATAGGCCAAATAGTCACAAAGGTTGCTGAGATTGATCAGAGAAACACCAAATTTCTTCGTGGTGATACAATGGTAAATCCAAAAGAAGAGTGCAAGGTTATCGCCTTGGTAAGTGGACCAGTGGCAAGTTCAGAGGCAAAGGTCAGTGAGGAGCCGGTTGAAAAGGAAGCTCCAGAGGAGAAAAAAGGAGGAGGTCGAACACGCCCCTCCCAAGCGTGCAGACAACCCCTTTCCAGTCACTCTTGACACACATCCGACGTTGCTTAAAGCACCCAAGTACAAGCCCAAAATGCCATATCCTCGGAGGTTTCAAAAGGAGACCAAGGACAAGCAGTTTTTAAAGTTCTTGGAAGTTTTTAAAAAGTTACAAATCAATATTCCTTTTGCTGAGGTTTTAGAGTAAATGCCTCTCTATGTCAAATTCATGAAGGAGTTATCGTCAAAAAAGAATCCTTTAAAGAGAGATGAGAGAGTAGTCCTGACCAAGGAATGTAGTGTCATAATTCAAAGTAACTTGCCAAGGAAGATGACAGATCCAGGGAGCTGTCAAATCCTATGTACCATTGGGAGCACTACCTTTGAGAAAGTCCTATGTGATCTGGGTGCAAGTATAAATTTAATTCCCTTGTCTGTGATGAAGAAGCTACAAATCAAAGAGGAACAACCAACAAGGATAGCACTACAAATGACAGAAAAAATCTTTGAAGCATGCACATGAAAAAGTGGAGAACATCTTGGTCAAGGTAGGTAAATTCTTCCTCCCAGCTGATTTTGTAATTCTTGACATGGGGGAGGATGAAAATGCCTCCATAATCCTAGGAAGACCATTCCTAGCCACTGTGAGAGCTCTGATTGATGTGGAAGAAGGTGAATTAGTGCTTAGAGTGCATAATGAGCAAATGTTCTTTCATGTCTTTAAAACTATGCATTTATCAGGCGGAGAGAAAAAGTGCATACAAACTGAGCTTATTGTTCCAACCCTTCAAGAACCTTCTGATAAGGCACAATAAGATTTATAGCTCAAGCCTCTTTTGGTGACAATCAACAAAATTGCCCCTGACATCAACCCTAATTTTGGTGTTGGGATTGCATCACCCACCAAGGAGGAGGTTCCCAAGAAGAAAGTACCCAGAAGATGGAGGAACAAAAAGATCCCTACTGAAGGTTTCTCCCCACGAATGAAGGTGGTGTTGACTAGTAGTCTAGTGTTACCTCATACAGTGAATAAGATCCTCTCTCTTGAGCATATTGAGTTAATCCATGAAAACACAAGGATTCGTTCACAGTGAGAAGGGAAGAGTTGAAGCACTATGTGATGGTAAAGAAGTGCTTGTTGGGAGGCAACCCAACCATAGTTTCCTTTTGATTTTGTGCTTAGTTACTTTACTTTTTATTTATGTGTGTATTTTAATGATAATTCTATAATTTTTCCTTTTTTTATATGCCTTTTATTCATGCAGAGTGATTAGAACAGGAACAGATGCGATCAGATGGAATTTCGGACACCCTAGAGGAGCTAGACTCGGATTGGGTGGCGCCTAACTTGGCTCCATGAAGTTAGGCGCCACATCAAACGCAATTTTTGAAAAAACACCCTGGGGGTAGCGCCTAACTGACACCACATGATGCATACAATTGGGGAATTGTTGCTAGGTGGGTGGCGCCTAACTTAGCTCCATGAAGTTAGGCGCCACCAATGAAGTTTTTCTTGCAAATTGACACTACAAGGGTGGTGCCTAACTTGACATTTTTGAAGTTAGGTGCCACTCCTCAAAAAAAAAAAAAAAAAGAAAAAAAAGAATAAGAAGTGGGTGGCACCTAACTTGGGCTGCACCAAGTTTGGCATCAGCTAATGGAATGCGTTGCTGAGCATACGACGCCCAACTCAAGTCCTACCAAGTTAGGCGCCAGCTTTGTGGTTTTGTCCCCATTCAACATAAACCTCATACAATTCCTGAACCAAATCCTTTGGATTTGTTCCCCACCTCATGCCCGTATTCCCTTCCCAAAAAATTTTATTCTCCAATTCCATCCATCCTTTTTTTCCTTCCCCATAGATTCCTTCCCAAAACCCTTTTGACTAAAGACTACTCCCCACCAACCCTCCTGAAACTAACGTCCCTCGCCCCCATCATTCCCTATATAAGTCACCTTCCTTCAAACCAAAACCACACACAATTCAATCCTACATTCAACCCCCTCCCCTTACCTACGTCTCCTTCCTTTTCTTTCAAGTTCTCAGCATATAATTTTTTTTATTATTTCCATTCTATTTCCTTGGCCCTCTTCCTCCCAGTAACTCCTCCATATTATCCCTACTCCTTCTCTCTTTCTTCATCTTTGCTATATTCTATTTTTGCTCGGGGACGAGCAAAGATTCAAGTTTGGTGTTGTCACCTCACTTGTTATTTTTCTGTTTATTTTCATGGCACCAAAAACTATTGAGGCCTCAAGAAAGAGGAACGGCAATGAATTGGCCTCAAGAGACTCAGCGCCACGAGCTTTTTCAGCTAAGACATGACTTTGGGTGACTGAAAGGATCATATGGACCACATCCTGAGGAATGAGATGGTCACCGTGGCAACTGAGGTGGTTTAGTCCTTTTTTCACTTCCTATTTCCTTCTGTCACTCTTATGTTATATTCATGTTTTCTGTTGCTTTGATTGCCTGTATAATCTTTAGTATTTTCAGTTCTTAGGTTTTTGTTTCATTCAGTTTCCTTTTATTTTACTTTATATGAAAAGATTTCTCATGTACCACTCACTGATCTTGAATCTAAAAAAAAAGAAGTGATGTATTGCATGAGAAATTGAGCCTATGTTTAAGAGTATTCTTATTTACTTAAATGTGTTTGTATTATCTGTTCTTCTGAATGCATGATATGAACAGTGCATATTTGAATTTGAATCAAAGGATGTTGATACATGAGAAACAGGAATTTAGAGAACTATTATGAATTCTCTGAATTAAACAAAAACCTAATCCTTGAAGCAAAAGAAATAGCAAAAAGAAAAGCAAGGTCTAAGGCTCTGAGTATCAATGGCTAGGAAGGTCAAATATGATTAAAAGCTCAAAGAGTTATTTTCCTGGCCATATGCTTGTGATGTGAATGTGTCAAGTAACCCTTGAGACAGAGCACTAAGAGTCGAGATCAAGTGCAACTAACAGAGTATGCCAAAGGCTTTGAACACCACTGTTTGGGAGTAATTAAAAGAAAAATAAGATCTCAAAGAGAGTTTCCCAGTTAAGTGCTTGTGGTGTTTTTATGTCAAGTAAAACTTAAGACAAAATATTTAAAGTCATGGCTAGGCTCAAGGTGCAAAGCACTAAAGAAAAGAGAATGAAAGTAAAGTTTCTGTGTTCAAGGATTAATCCGAAATAAAGGGCCAGAGAATTCATAATACTATCCGGATTCTAATCCCGAATGACAGTGACATTCCTCATATTCAAAGGACAGTGAGATGCCAAAATTATTCAGAGTTTCAGTGTTATAAATCCCACTTTGAGACAGACAGGAGCTTAATTGAGTACTCACTTCTCATACAAATTTACATCCTAAGTTTGTATTAGTTTTGGTTACTTGAGGACAAGTAACAATTCAAGTTTGGTGTTGTGATGCGTGAGCATCTTTCCTATCTTTTCCTAGTAAATTTGCATTCGAATTTGTTAAGTTTAATCAAGATTTAAGTATTTTTTGAGCCACTATAAATGCTACTTTGAGTTGTGTACAATTTGGTTTATTTCAGGTAGTATTCAGACGGATTTGACAGGGTTCGTGTAGAAGAAAAGGAAGAAAGTGGATGATGCTGTCAACCTTGAAATTATTGCACTCCAACGGATATAACTTGAGCTATAGAGGTCCAATTGATGCGGTTCTAGTGACATTGAAAAGCCAACATTCAGAGCTTTCCAACGATATATAATAGTATAAACTTTTTCACCAAACAATACGGCCTTGGTGGTGCCTAACTTGGGATTCTCCAAGTTAGGCGCCAGATGAAGAAAAAGCCTCCAACCCATGTGGCCTTGGTGGCGCCTAACTAGGGTGCCAGATAAAGCAAAAGCTATCAAAGACACACGACCATAGTGGCGCCTAACTTGGCTCAGCCCAAGTTAGGCGCCAACCTTGAAGAATCAAGTGGTCCCCTTCGTCCTCTAAGCGCTATTCGAAGATTTTATTTTATTTTGATTAAAACTTTATTTTATTTACAAATAGGAAAAGATATTATTTAGTTTTAAAAAAATATATATTTTACATTAATTAAGTTAGATATAAAAGAAAAAAGATTCAGCCCTTTGGGCTCACTTTTCTCTTACGCACCTCATTCTACAGTTTACACTTTGGAACCCTAGTTTTCTCTCTGACCCATGAGTAACAAAACCTCCACTGTAAAGGTTAGGAGCTCTTTTTATTTTATGGATTGATACTATTACTATTCTATTTTAATTAATATATTGATTTCAATTTCAAGAATCTTTTTTCGTTCTTCATCTTAAGGATTTGGGTAGATCGGAAGAATAACCCTTATTCTATTTGAGTTCTTATAAACCTTGGAAAAGTAATTTATTTGAACAACAGCTTGAAAATAATTTCTCCTAAATCACTAATTATCTGAACTGAATGGTATACGTGACACTCTTATATTTGGATAGTTAGGGTTTTTGTGGTACATAAACTTGAATTGGACTTAAACCTTTAATTGAAATTAAGTGACCAAGGAATTGGCGGTTAACTAGGTTAGAGGAGACTAAATTACTAAGGAATTAGGGTTTAGTCAAATACAGTTTGCCATGAATTGAATCTTGCATGATTAAAATAGTTGGTAAGAAACAGAAATCAGGAAGATAAACAACTCTGAAACCTTAACTGTTTTCTCTCATATAATCTTCACAACCCGTTTACTGCTTACTTTCTAATTCTCTAATTTTACTATTTAATGCTATTGCACCCTCAAACATCATTTTTTGTTTGTTTGACTAAGCAAATCACTCAATCATTGTTGCATGATCCATCAATTTTCGTGGGATCAACTCTCACTCACCTGAGGTATTCCTCGGTACGACCTAGTGCACTTGCCGGTTAGTTTGTGGACATTCTAATTCTGCACCACTCACATAATTAGCCTTTTTCTCAATTACAAAAAGATGACTTTAGATAGCCATAACAAAAAATCAGAAATGAAGCACAAATAGAAGAAAAAGAATTCAGCTCAAGTATGTTTGGATGATGCTCTTGAATTTTCTCTCTTTTTCTTGTCTTGCAAATGTTGGAGTGAGGCCAGTTTTATAGATGCATCTTAATCTTCCAGTCCTTCTCCATTGCTTCTTCCAATTCCTTGTACCATGTGCCTGTTGAGGCTGTCTCCATTGACATGCATTTCTTTTTTCATTCTGCTCCACTAACTCTGCTTGTAGAGGAGTTGCTCCACCACCTTTGCTCTATGAAATTTCTCCACTACCACTGCTGTCCTTGTGTTGCTTTGTTGCTCGTTGCATTTTGCTCTTTCTTTTCTCTGAATGTTGATCCTCTGATGTCCTTGTAGTGGTGTGTTGATGTCCTGGTGTCCCAGATGTTCTTGTTGTGATGTTAATGTCCTTTTGTTTCAGCTGTCCTTCATTTTTCATAATGAAGACAAGTTCCCCTTTATCACTTTGCAAATTCAGAGCCTTCTTTTCTTTGCATTTTACTGAACGGTGCTTGTTAAAGGCATTGGACTTAAACATTGAATTGAAGCATTAGAGGAATACTCAAGCAACATTGTTGGGCTGAGAAATGAATAATGGGCCTGCATCACTAAAACACACATTAAACCATATTTGGGCTTTTAATCCAATAAATGTTTGTCATCATAATTTATTTATCAAAATCAATCTTAAATCAACAATCTCTTCCTTAATGACAAACATGATAAAAGAGGATAATTGAATTTAAAATGATAATTTAAATGAGTTGAGAGCATTTCCCTTTGATGACCGTACCATCCGAAATGTGTAGTGCTCCCCCTTAATGTTAGCATTTCTCCTCCTTAATCATGGCTTCCTCTTGGAATAGAGATTACACAGAACAGCCACAAAACCAAATGCAATATAACAAGGAAACAATAACTAACAATAACACAGCAGATAAAATCAACACTTAATAAAACAAGTGTCACAAGTGTCACCAAGTTATCATCCTAATCCAAATATTTCTAAGCCAATCCTAACATCTTTTTTTATTTTCTCCTCCCTTTGGTCATCAAGGAGGGAAACGAAAGACCTGAAAAAAACTGTTAGTGGCTAAACACAGGCAGTTTTCAAGTATTTAAAGTAGTTAAAGGTTTACAATCATCCAGCATGAAATAAAAGAAGTCTAAAAAAAATAATCCAAGTCACAATAGAGATGAGAAAGCCTAGGCATCAGAGTTTAATTCATCAGAGGCTTCATCATCATCCTCATTATCAGTAGTTGTGAAGCTAGCCTCAATCTCTTCCACATAGTTCCTGAGAATCCGAATTCTGCCTTTAGTTTTCTTAGGTGCATTTTCCTCCATAACTTCATTCCTTTTGCGCTCAGCTCCATAGTTGATAAGAAGATTGGTCAAATTAACGAATTCTTGGAGTAACATTCTTCGTGGTTCTGGTCAGGATTCTGATCTTAGAGGAATGTGATTTGGGAATTAGGGGATCGTCATCATGGGATGGAGCGTCAGTGTCTTCATCAGTGCTGCGACGCTTAGTTGCTGTTCTTTTTGCTGCACCACTGCCTTTTATGTAAGAATTACATTCTTGAGAAATCTCAGCCCTGAAATCAATATTATAATATTGAAAAAGCATTTTTTGAACTAACACAGGCATGCATGTGTCTCACTAGTAAATAAGCAAATGAAATACGAATTTTGGAAAGAAGAGCAAACATAACCAATATATCACAGAAGGAAACTCATTGAAAAGACCCACTTTGAGGCATAATGATGTGATTCACAATCCTGTGCAATTGGGCACGGATTGGACCAAGTGATTTGTGAGTGGGAGTGGTACCTTCAAGCTGAGGAATGTTGACACAGATAGTCCTTAGGGCTTCAAAGTATGACACATTCAGAGACTCATCCCACTTACCAGAGGTGAACAGTCTAGTCCCCTATTCTGGTAATCTAGGACTTTGCTGATATGATACTTATCGAGAATAAATAGTGCGACCCTTGACAAAGGAAGTGATTCTCCCTTCTTTGTAGGACATGTTACTATAAAACTGTCTCACTAGATCAGGGTAGACTTTTTCACGAATGGGGATCCATCCTTGATATACAAACAAAGGCATAAAGTTCAGACCTTTTCTACGAAGTTTTTCGAGATTGACAAGTTTAGAAGGACAGAGAGTACGTTGACTGATGTCTTTGCAGAAAAAAACATATGGTTCATGAAGGAGTTGTAGCGACGAAAATCATAGGAAACTTTTGAAAAATCAGCGTAGAAGGATTTATAGGAAATGGGATTTGAGAGTTTAGGTTCAAAAATAGGGCAAAGTTGAAAATCAATGACTGTACCGTGACTATGGCGAGCAGGGGATGGAGGGATCTCATTTTCTTCTTTGCAAATGGGTCTCTTGCCACGGGATAAACTAGGTTGAGAGGAACTTGGCTGAGAAGCATTTGGCTGAGATGTGGCTGGCCGAGGGGTCATGCCAGGACAGCGAGCAATAGTTTTGGTGCAAGAATTTGGGAACCTCATATTCACACAACATAGCTCTTGCCATTTCTTGCAAACTTTTATTTCTTCTGTCCACAACACCATTTTGTTGTGGTATTCTTGGATAAGAGAAGTTGTGGGATATGCCATGTTCATCATAAAAGGATTCAAAATGTTGGTTTTCAAATTTCTTTCCATGATCACTCCTAATTGAAATCATTTTTAAACTCTTTTCATTTTGAATCTTCTTGCTAAAATTTTCAAAAACAGAAAATGCTTCATGCTTATGAGCTAGAAAGAACATCCAACTAAATATAGTGTAATCATCCACAATAACCATTCCATAACTTTTTCCTCCAAGACTTTTAGTCCTAGCTGATCCAAACAGATCAAGATGCAACAGTTTTAATGATTTCTTAGTAGAGACATCCTCCTTGGGTTTAAAAGAAGTTTTTGTTTGTTTACTCATTTGACAAGCATCACAAGTGATGTCTTTATCAAACTTAATGTTAGGAATACCTCTCACTAAGCCTCTTTTAACAAGTTTAGAGATTTGGAACATACTAGCATGCCCTAATCTCTAATGCCACATCCATTTTTCAGATTTCATTGATGAGAAACATGTCACATTTTGGACCTTAAGATCATCTAGTGTGAGACCATAAACATTGTCACTTCTTTTTGCAATAAACAAAATAGCCCCTGTTTTCTCATTAATGACCCTACAATCTAATTTCCTAAAGGTTACTGCATATCTAAGGTCATACAATTGACTTATGCTCAATAGATTATGCTTTAACCCATCTACTAAAAAGACACTATCAATGCAAGTAGAAAAATCTTTGCCAACTTTATCAATGGCAATTATTTTTGTAACACCCTACCACACAGAGCTTTATGCTTAAGCCATAAAACAGAGGTGGCGTGGTATTACGACCTCTAAAATAAATATATATATATAATAATATTAAAAAATATGCAGTATACAAGGAGCCTTGAAAAACGGATAAGGCAAAAATCGCAAAATAAAAAAAAAACACAACACTCGGGAGGCAAGATTACTTGCGTGCGAAGAAAACTAAAGTTCATAAGTATAACTAAACAGGAAGTAGGAGTAGAGAGCAAAGAGTACAAAATAACAAGCTCTAACTCAGCCTGCAAAGTCAAGGCTGGCCGGAGAATATTTACATACAAAATATACAACCCTTAACCTAAAATCCATATTTAAAACCCTAGTTCTCCATAAAACCTCTAAGAGGTACAAAAGCAAAGTATATATACAAACATGAGGAGAGTCTATACATATATATAAAAATATCAAAAGTAGGGTCCCAAAATATCCACTTCGCTACAGAACTCCAAACGCCTACCGAGGTGCCTCTCGACCTGCATCTGAAAAATAACAATATTGTATGGAATGAGAACCGAAGATTCTCAGCATGGTAAAGATGCTACGCACATAAGATATAAGGTCCTGAGAATGCCAGAGGCAATTCTAGAATGCCGACACTTAGATTATAAGGCTTAACGTACTAAAACAGAAACCATAACAGGTGGTCTTCTAAGGATATCTAAGCCTAACTTAAACTTAACTTTAACACTAAGTCATTCCACCTTTCCTCCGTTCCTCCATCTCCGGTAAATTTGCACAGACAGACAAGCAGACAATGACAAATACAGGTAGATTACAACTAATACAGATAGCAAATATAACAATTAACATGTTATAAACAATTAGACATTCCCAAGTAATGCACAAACAAGCAATTCAAACAATATGCACATGATGCATGCCTGTCCTATGGCTGATGAGGCTCATCTGTTGCTTATCAAGCCAACCCGACAAGTTCAGCTGCTAAACCCTGGACTGTCCCCCATCGCGCATCTCCATGAGTCTACACATAGCTTTTTCTCTTTCATTCATAATTCATACATATATATAACTTTACTCAATGGGGGTTAACCTTCCTGGGAATTTATAAATGCCCGGTCATCCTTACGACGTAGGGTCAACAGAGTATCGAGTCTCGACCTGGAAAACATAGTGGCAAGCCATGGTACTTTACCCAGGAAAACTCGTATCTCACATAATTGAGTGCATAAGCCAATAAATATTCATAATTATTTGTAAACATTGATATTCATATCATCAAAGTCATAGCACCAAATGCACCCCAAGTATTCACATTTTCCTTATATAATTCATCATTTTTACAACCTTATTTCACCCCCAAATTACCTCAATTTCCTAGCTTTACCTTATCTCACAAAATTATGATCCTTAACAACGGCGCCAAAAACTTGGTGCTCAGAACGTAATTCACACACTTTGTCACAACTTCGCACAACTAACCAGCAAGTGCACTGGGTCGTCCAAGTAATAAACCTTATGTGAGTAAGGGTCGATCCCACGGAGATTGTCGGCTTGAAGCAAGCTATGGTCACCTTGTAAATCTCAGTCAGGCGGATTCAATTGATTATGGAGATTTAATAATTAACAGATAAATAAAACATAAAATAAAGATAGAGATACTTATGTAATTCATTGGTGAAAATTTCAGATAAGCGTATAGAGTTGCTTAATTCCTCCTGAATCTCTGCTTTCCCACTACTTTCATCCAATCCTTCATACTCCTTTCCATGGCAAGCTGTATGTTGGGCATCACCGTTGTCAATGGCTACATCATGTCCTCTCTGTGAAAATGGTCCAATGCGCTGTCACTGCATGGCTAATCATTTGTCGGTTCTCGATCATACTGGAATAGGATTTACTATCCTTTTGCGTCTGTCACTACGCCCAGCACTCGCGAGTTTGAAGCTCGTCACAGCCATCCCTTCCCAGATCTTACTCGGAATACCACAGACAAGGTTTAGACTTTCTGGATCTCAGGAATGGCCATCCATGGGTTCTAACTTATACCACGAAGACTCTAATATCTCGGACTCGGTCCCCTGTATTAGATATCTAATAGATACTCATTCTGTCTCGTCTTCATGTAGAACAGAAGTGGTTGTCAGGCACGCGTTCATAATCATCACATTCATCATGTTCTTGGGTGCGAATGAATATCTTAGAATAGGAATAAGCTTGAATTGAATAGAAAAACAATAGTACTTTGCATTAATACTCAAGGAACAGCAGAGCTCCACACTTTAATCTATGGTGTGTAGAAACTCTACCGTTGAAAATACATAAGAACAAGGTCTAGGCATGGCTAAATAGCCAGCCCCCCCAAAACGTGATCAAAAGATCAAAAGACAATCCAAAGATGTAAATACAATAGTAAAAAGTCCTATATATACTAAACTAGTTACTAGGGTTTACAGAAATGAGTAAATAATGCAGAAATCCACTTCCGGGCCCACTTGGTGTGTGCTTGGGCTGAGCATTGAAGCTTTCATGTGTAGAGGTCTTCCTTGGAGTTAAACGCCAGTTTATAATATTTTTCTGGCGTTTAACTCTGCTTTGCAACCTGTTTCTGGCGTTTAACTCCAGAATAGGGCAGAGAGCTGGTGTTGAACGCCAGTTTGCATCGTCTAAACTCAGAAAAAGTATGGACTATTATATATTGCTGGAAAGCCCTGGATGTCTACTTTCCAACGCAATTGAGAGTGTGCTTTGGATTCTTGTAGCTCCAGAAAATCTACTTTGAGTGCAGGGAGGTCAGAATCCAACAGCATCTGCAGTCCTTCTTCAACCTCTGAATATGATTTTTGCTCAAGTCCCTCAATTTCAGCTAGAAAATATCTGAAATCACAGAAAAATACAAAAACTCATAGTAAAGTCCAGAAATGTGATTTTTAATTAAAAACTAATAAAAATATACTAAAAACTAACTAAATCATACTAAAAACTATGTAAAAATAATGCCGAAAAGCGTATAAATTATCCGCTCATCACAACACCAAACTTAAATTATTGCTTATCCCCAAGCAACTGAAAATAAAATAGGATAAAAAGAAGAGAATATACTATAAATTCCAAAGTATCAATGAAACTTAGCTCCAATCAGATGAGCGGGACTAGTAGCTTTTTGCCTCTTGAATAGTTTTGGCATCTCACTTTATCCATTGAAGTTCAGAATGATTGGCATCTATAGGAACTTAGAATTCAAATAGTGTTATTGATTCTCCCAGTTCAGTATGTTGATTCTTGAACACAGCTACTTTATGAGTCTTGGTCGTGGCCCTAAGCACTTTATTTTTCAGTATTACCACCGGATACATAAATGCCACAGACTCATAATTGGGTGAACCTTTTCAGATTGTGACTCAGCTTTGCTAGAGTCCCCAATTAGAGGTGTCCAGGGTTCTTAAGCACACTATTCTTTTTACTTTGGACCTCGACTTTAACCGCTCAGTCTCAAGTTTTCACTTGACACCTTCACGCCACAAGCACATGGTTAGGGACAGCTTGGTTTAGCCGCTTAGGCCAGGATTTTATTCCTTTAGGCCCTCCTATCCACTGATGCTCAAAGCCTTGGATCCTTTTTATTACCCTTGCCTTTTGGTTTTAAGGGTTATTGACTTTTTTTGCTCTTGCCTTTTGGTTTAAAGAGCTTTTGACTTTTTCTGCTTGCTTTTTCCCTTTTTTTTTGCCATTTTTTTTCTTTTTTTCTTTTTTTTCTGCAAGCTTTGCTATTCACTACTTTTTCTTACTTCAAGAATAATTTTTATGATTTTTCAGATCATCAAATAACATTTCTCCTTTTCATCATTCTTTCAAGAGCCAACATATTTAACATTCATAAACAACAATATCAAAAGACATATGCACTGTTCAAGCATTCATTCAAAAAAAAAACAAAAAGTATTGTCACCACATCAAAATAATTAAACTAATTTCAAGGATGAATTCGAAACTCATGTATTTCTTGTTCTTTTGTAATTAAAACATTTTTCATTTAAGAAAGGTGATGGATTCATAGGACATTCATAGCTTTAAGACATAGACACTTAAATATTAATGATCATATAGTAAAGACACAAACATAAATAAAACATAAGGCTCAAAAACCGAAAAATAGAAAAATAAGAACAAGGAAATTAAGGAACGGGTCCACCTTAGTGAGGGTGGCATCTTCCTCTTCTTGAAGAACCAATGGTGCTCTTGAGCTCCTCTATGTCTCTTCCTTGTCTTTGTTGCTTGATGACAAGTCATCTTAGCCTAGTTTTACTAGCCTTTTTCTTTGTTTTTACTAGGTTTTATGCACTTTCTTGTATTGTAAGTAAGTAATTTAGAATGGAATTGCATGATTTCTTTGAATCAATCAACCACCCTTTAATTGATGCAAAATCATGAAGTTTAAACTAAAATTAATTGGTTTTAAATGAATTTTAAGCTTTGTGAATTTTGTGATAATTTGATTAGTTGTTTTGATTACTTGTAGGTGAAGAAAAGAAAAAAATAAGAAAAGCGTAGCCTAAGGAGCATGATCTAAGCAAAGAAAGAAAGCGTGGCACAAGGAAAGGAAGCGTGGCTCAAAGAAGGAGAAGCATGGGTGCATTCAAGAAACAAGGGTATAAAGCTCTTGCCAAGAGCTTTAAAGCTCTTGTGGAGAGCTTTCCTTCAAAGAATCAAAAGCCAAGCTCTTGCCAAGAGCTTTGAAGCTCTTGCCAAGAGCTTTATCAAGAACACATGAAGAAGGAACCAAGAGCCAAGCTCTTGGCAAAGAACTTTGAAGCTCTTGCCAAAGAGTTTTTTCGGGCATGCCTTGGAGAAAATCAAGAAGGAAAAGCTCACTAATGCACTCACCAAGACTTGAACCCATGACCAAGGGAAGGGGGCCAGCGCTACTTCACAAGGAAAAACAAGCCAAAATTAGCTTGTTTTCACTCACCAAGGTTCGAACTAGGCACCTCAAGGAAGCAAGGCCTTGTGCGCTACTCATTTGCCAAGGAAAATGGCCAGCAATTTTCTTCACCAAGGATTGAACCGGGCACCTCAAGGAAGCAAAGCTTTAGGCGCTCCTCTTGTGCCAAGGAAATTAGCTCCACAAGTGCTCCACCCAAGACTTGAACCAAGGACCTCAAGGACAAGTAAAGCTCTTGCCAAGAGCTTTCAAGATCTTGCAAAGAGCTTTGTTCTCTTGTCACAAAGGACCGTGCGCAACACATTGGAAGGAAAGGGGACCAAAGCTCTTGGCCAAAGCTCTTGCCAAGAGCCGAACTCTTCCCTGGGAGGTGCACCATGGGCTGAAAATTGAACTAAAATCCCAAATTAATTCATTTCTTCACCAAATTAAAAGCCCATCCAAATTCCAAAATCCAAGAATAGAAAGTGTATAAATAGGAGCTAGTTTAAGGTAATTAGAACCTTTTTTTGAAACCTTTAGACTTTACTTTGAATTTTTCCTTTTATTTTTCATTTTCATTTAGAGCTTTTACTTTTGAATTTAGATCTTAGAGAATTGGGAAGGAGAATTGATCTCTCTTCTTCCTTGTTCTTGCTTGAGCACTCCTTTATTTTCTTGCTTTTGATCTTGGGTGAAGAATTGAAGAACTTCTGTTTCAATCTCACCTTGAGATCTCTTATTTACTTTCTCTGCATAATTGAATTTCCATTTCTGTTTACTTTACTGCTTCATCTTCTCTTTAATTCTGCAATTTGCTTTTCTTTATTTCTTTTGCAATTGTTCTTGTTGGATCAAGGAAGGATTTGAGATCTAGACTTGTTTTCTAGTCTCTTCCACTCCTGAGATCTTCAACAGCCTTTTAATTTGCTGCAATTTAAGCACAAGTCATTTTCTGTTTTAATTTTCCAAGCATTTCTACTTTTCTATTTAGATATACTTTACTTCAATCCACATTCTACTCTTCTATTTTATTGCAATTTACTTCCTCTTATTTAAATTCTGCAATCCCAACTCCCAATCCCTTTTACAATTCAAGCAATTTACATTTCTTGCACTTTAAGATTCAATCATTTACATTTCTTGCAATCTAAGTTTCTACAATTTACATTACTTGCACTTTAAGATTCAGCACTTTTACTTTCTTTGCTCTTTCATTTACTGCAATTTCCCCTTCTCCCTTTTCATTTTAAGCAATTTAGTTTCTGTCAAATACAGACCACTCAACCAATACTTGATTCGCTTGACTAAATCAACCACTAAACTAAAATTGCTCAATCCTTCAATCCCTGTGGGATCGACCTCACTCATGTGAGTTATTATTACTTGATGCGACCTGGTACACTTGCCGGTGAGTTTTGTGTTAGATCATTTTCCACACATCATTGCTCCTCCCTCATAGATCTTTGATCTTCTCTAATCTCATGGAGAATGATGGAATGCTCTTGATGCTCTACCCTTAGTTTTCCCATGATGGAACTTAGTTCTCCTAGGGAGGTGTTGATTTGCTCCCAATAGTTTTGTGGAGGAAAGTGCATCCCCTGAGGTATCTCAGGGATTTCATGGTGAGAAATTTCCTCATGCTCTTGTTGAGATCCATGATCTCTTATTTGCTCCATCCTTTTCTTAGTGATCGGCTTGTCCTCTTCAATGAGGATATCTCCCTCTATGTCAATTCCAGCCAAATTGCAGAGGTGGCAAATGAGGTGAGGAAAGGCTAACCTTGCCAAAGTAGAGGACTTGTCAGCCACCTTATAGAGTTCTTGAGGTATGATCTCATAAACTTCCACTTCCTCCCCAATCATGATACTATGGATCATGATGGCCCGGTCTATAGTAACTTCAGACCGGTTGCTAGTAGGAATGATTGAGCGTTGAATAAACTCCAACCATCCTCTAGCTACAGGCTTAAGGTCCAATCTTCTCAATTGAACTGGCTTGCCTCTTGAGTCAACTTTCCATTGAGCTCCTTCTACACATATGTCCATGAGGACTTGGTCCAACCTTTGATCAAAGTTGACCCTTCTAGTGTAGGGGCGTGCGTTTTCTTCCATCATTGGCAAGTTGAACGCCAGCCTTACATTTTTCAGACTGAAATCTAAGTATTTCCCCCGAACCATGGTAAGCCAATGCTTTGGATTCGGGTTCACACTTTGATCATGGTTCTTAGTGATCCATGCATTTACATAGAACTCTTGAACCATTAAGATCCCGACTTGTTGAATGGGGTTGGTGAGAACTTCCCAACCTCTCCTTCGGATCTCATGTCGGATCTTCGGATACTCATTCTTTTTTAGCTTGAAAAGAACCTCAGGGATCACTTTCTTCTTGGCCACAACTTCATAGAAGTGGTCTTGATGGACCTGAGATGAATCTCTCCATCTCCCACGACTCAGAGGTGGAAGAAATTGCCTTCCCTTTCCTCTTTCTTGAGGTTTTTCTGGCCTTAGGTGCCATTAATGGTTATGGAAAAATAAAAAGCTATGCTTTTACCACACCAAACTTAAAATGTTTGCTCATCCCCGAGCAAAAGAAGAAAGAAAGAAGGAGAAGAAGAAGAGAAATGGGGGAGAGGGAGAGAGGTGTGTATTCGGCCAAGGGTTGGGTTTGAGAGGGAAAAGAGTTTGAATTTTGGAGGTAGGTGGGGTCTATGGGGAAGAGAGGATGGATGTGAGTGGTGAAGAGGTGATGGGGAAGAGTGATTGAGGTGATTAGTGAAGGGTATTTGGGGAAGAGAGTTATGAAAAGGTGTGAAGAGGAGAGAAGAAAAGGTAGGAATCCTGTGGGGTCCACAGATCCTGAGGGGATCCAGTGGGTCCACAGATCAAGTGGGGTCAAGGACTTAACATTCCTGCTCCAATTAGGCATGTAAAACGCCCTTAGCATGCATGTCTGGTGTTAAACGCCAGCTTGCTGCCTGTTTTTGGCGTTAAACGCCCAAATGTAGCCTGTTTCTGGCGTTTAACGCCAGGTGGATGCTTGTTTCTGGCGTTTAAACGCCAGACTGCTCCTCCTCCAGGGTGTGCTATTTCTTCTGCTATTTTTCATTTTGTTTTTTATTTTTCAGTTATTTTTGTGACTTCACATGATCATTAACCTAAAGAAAACATAAAATAACAATAGAAAATAAATAAATATAATTAGATAACATTGGGTTGCCTCCCAACAAGCGCTTCTTTAATGTCAATAGCTTGACATTGAGCTCTCATGGAGCCTCACTTAGATGTTCAGAGCATTGTTGGAACCTTCCAACACCAAACTTAGAGTTTGACTGTGGGAGCTTTGGTTGACTCTGCAGTGAGAGAAGCTTTTCATGCTTCCTCTCCATGGTTACAGAAGGAGATCCTTGAGTTTTAAACACAAGGTTGTCCGCATTCAGTTGAAGGACTAACTCTCCTCTGTCCACATCAATCACAGCTCTTGCTGTGGCTAGGAAGGGTCTTCCAAGGATGATGGATTCATCCTCTTCCTTCCCAGTGTCTAGGATTATGAAATCAGCAGGGATATAAAGGCCTTTAACCTTTACTAACACGTCCTCTACTTATCCATAAGCCTATTTTCTTGAGTTGTCTGCCATCTCTAATGAGATTCTGGCAGCTTGCACCTCAAAGATCCCAAGTTTCTCCATTACAGAGAGTGGCATTAAGTTTATTCCTGACCCCAGGTCACACAGAGCTTTTTCAAAGGTCATGGTGCCTATGTTACAAGAAATTATGAATTTACCAGGATCCTGTTTTTTTTTAGGTAATTTCTGCCTATCCAATGCATTCAGTTCATTGGTGAGCAAGGGAGGTTCATCTTCCCAAGTCTCATTACCAAATAATTTGGCATTCAGCTTCATGATTGCACCAAGGTACTTAGCAACTTGCTCTTCAGTAATTTCTTCATCCTCTTCAGAGGAAGAATACTCATCAGAGCTCATGAAGGGTAGAAGGAGGTTCAATGGAATCTCTATGGTCTCTAGATGAGCCTCAGATTCCTTTAGTTCCTCAAAGGAAAACTCCTTATTGGTTACTGAACGTCCCAGGAGGTCTTCCTCACTAGGATTCACGTCCTCCTCCTCCCTTGTAGGTTCGACCATGATGGTCAAATCAATGGCTTTGCACTCTCTCTTTGGATTTTCTTCTGTATTGCTTGGGAGAGTCCTAGGAGGAGTTTCAGTGACCCTTTTACTCAGCTGGCCCACTTGTGCCTCCAAATTTCTAATGGAGGACCTTGTTTCATTCATGAAACTTACAGTGGCCTTAGATAGATCAGAGACTATATTTGCTAAGCTAGATAGATTCTGCTCAGAATTCTCTGTCTGTTGCTGAGTGGATGATGGGAAAGGTTTGCTATTGCTAAACCTGTTTCTTCCACCATTATTAAAGCCTTGTTGAGGCTTTTGTTGATCCTTCCATGAGAAATTTAGATAATTTCTCCATGAGGGATTATAGGTGTTTCCATAGGGTTCACCCATGTAATTCACCTCTGCTATTGCAGGGTTCTCAGGATCATAAGCTTCTTCTTCAGAAGATGCCTCTATAGTACTGTTGGATGATTCCTTCAATCCATTCAGACTCTGAGAGATCATATTGACTTGTTGAGTCAATATTTTATTCTGAGCCAATATGGCATTCAGAGTATCAATTTCAAGAGCTTCCTTCCTCTGAGGCGTCCCATTACTCACATGATTCCTTTCAGAAGTGTACACGAACTGGTTATTTGCAACCATGTCAATGAGTTCTTGAGCTTCTGCAGGCATTTTCTTTAGGTGAATAGATCCACCTGCAGAATGGTCCAATGAAATTTTAGATAATTCAGACAGACCATCATAGAATATATCCAGGATGGTCCATTCTGAAAGCATGTCAGAAGGACACTTTTTAGTCAGTTCTTTGTATCTCTCCCAAGCTTTATAGAGGGATTCACCTTCTTTCTGTTTGAAGGTTTGAACATCCACTCTAAGCTTGCTAAGCTTTTGAGGAGGAAAGAACTTGGCTAAGAAAGCCGTGACCAGCTTATCCCAAGAGTTCAGGCTGTCTTTAGGTTGAGAGTCCAACCATATTCTAGCTCTGTCTCTTACAGCAAACGGGAAAAGCATAAGCCTGTAGACCTCGGAGTCAACCCCATTGGTCTTAACAGTATTACAGATCTGCAAGAATTCAGTTAAGAACTGAAAAGGATCTTCTGATGGAAGTCCATGAAACTTGCAGTTCTGTTGCCTCAGAGAAACTAATTGAGGCTTTAACTCAAAATTGTTTGCTCCAATTGCAGGAATTGAGATGCTTCTTCCATGTAAATTAGAATTTGGTGCAGTAAAGTCACCAAGCATCTTCCTTGCATTGTTATTATTTTTGGCCATGTCTCCTTCTTTTTCGAAAATTTCTGTCAGATTTTCTCCAGGGAGTTGTGCTTTAGCTTCCCTTAGCTTCCTCTTCAGAGTCCTTTCAGGTTCAGGATCAGCTTCAACAAGAATGTTCTTATCCTTGTTCCTGCTCATATGAAAAAGAAGAAAACAGAAAAGAAGAGGAATCCTCTATGTCACAGTATAAAGATTCCTTATGTAAGTATTAAGAAGAGAAGAATAGAGGAAGGAAAAGATAAGAATCCAAACACAGAGGGGAAGAGTGGGTTCAAATTCTTGGGTGGAAGAGAAGTGTTAGTAGATGAATAAATAATTAGAAGGAGATGAGAGAGAAGAATTTTCAAAAATAATTGAAAAGAAAAGAAAAATATTTTTGTTTTGATTTTTAAAATTAAAGTTAAAAATTCAAAAATTAAGAAAGAAAAATAAAATTAAATCAGATTAAAATTTAAAACAAACAGTTAATTAAAAAGAAATTTTGAAAAAGAGGAAGGTGATTTTCGAAAATTAGAGAGAGAATTAGTTAGGTAGATTTGAAAAAGATGTGATTGAAATAGTAGACTTTTAAAATCAAACAAAAAGTCAAGTAGTTAATTGAAAAAGATTTGAAAATCAATTTTTGAAAGATAAGAGGTTAGAAAAGAAGTTAAAAAAGATTTTGAAATTGATTTTGAAAAAGATGTGATTGAAACTTAATTTGAAAAAGATTTGAAAAAGAAATTTAAAAAGATTTGATTTTTGAAATCAAAGTTGATTACTTGACTAACAAGAAACTAAAAAGATATGATTCTAAAGTTTAAAGATTGAAACTTTCTTACTAGGCAAGTAACAAACTTAAAAATTTTGAATCAATCACATTAATTGTTAGCATTAATTTCGAAAATATGAGATAAAAATAAGAAAAGGATTTTGAAAATCAATTTGAAATTTTCAAAATTTATAAAAGAAAAACGAAAAAGATTTGATTTTTGAAAAAGATTTGAAAAAGATAGAATTTTTAAATTGAAAATTTGATTTGACTCATAAGAAACAACTAAATTTTAAAAAGTTTTGAAAAAGTCAACTCAAATTTTCGAAAATTTATGAGAGAAAAAGGGAAAGATATTTTTTTGATTTTTGAATTTTTAATGATGAGATAGAAAAACATCAAAAAGACTCAATGCATGAAAATTTTGGATAAAAACACAATGCATGCAAGAACACTATGAATGTCAAGATGAACACCAAGAACACTTCGAATGTCAAGATGAACATCAAGAACATATTTTTGAAAATTTTTAAGAAAAGAAAAACATGCAAGACACCAAACTTAGAAATTTTTAATTTTTAGACACTAATATATTGAAAATGCATATGAAAAATAAGGAAAGACACAAAACAAGAAATTTTAAAGATCAAACAAGAAGATTTACCAAGAACAACTTGAAGATCATGAAGAATGCAATGCATGGATTTTCGAAAAATGCAAGAAATAGATAAACATGCAATTGACACCAAACTTACAATTTTGACACAAGACTCAAACAAGAAACACAAAATTATTTTTTTGGTTTTATGATTTTATTAAAATTTTTGGTATTTTTCGAAAATTTTTTGGAAAAATCAAAATAAGGATTTCAAAATTTTTAATAGGAATTCCAGGAATCTTGCAATGTTAGTCTAAAGCTCCAGTCCAGGAATTAGACATGGCTTACTAGCCAGCCAAGCTTTCATTGAAAGCTCCGGTCCAAAACACTAGACATGGCCAAGGGCCAACCAAGCTTCAGCAGATACAAATCAGACATACAACAGCGGATACTTCATCCAACTTCATTCTATGTGATAAGTGGAAACTCCAGTCCAAATGAATTAGACATGGCTTTACAGCCAGCCAGGCTTCAACATGCTTCATGAAACTCTAGAATTTATTCTTAAAAATTCTGAAGAACATAAATTAAATTTTTTTTTTTTGAAAATTTTTCAAAAATAAAAATAATAAAAACAAAAAAAGCTTAAAATTAAAATAAAATTACCTAATTTGAGCAACACGATGAACTGTCAGTTGTCCAAACTCGAACAATCCCCGGCAACGGCGCCAAAAACTTGGTGCACGAAATTGTGATCCTTAACAACGGCGCCAAAAACTTGGTGCTCGGAACGTAATTCACACACTTTGTCACAACTTCGCACAACTAACCAGCAAGTGCACTGGGTCGTCCAAGTAATAAACCTTACGTGAGTAAGGGTCGATCCCACGGAGATTGTCGGCTTGAAGCAAGCTATGGTCACCTTGTAAATCTCAGTCAGGTAGATTCAATTGATTGTGGAGATTTAATAATTAACAGATAAATAAAACGTAAAATAAAGATAGAGATACTTATGTAATTCATTGGTGAAAATTTCAGATAAGCGTATAGAGTTGCTTAATTCCTCCTGAATCTCTGCTTTCCCACTGCTTTCATCCAATCCTTCATACTCCTTTCCATGGCAAGCTGTATGTTGGGCATCACCGTTGTCAATGGCTACATCCCGTCCTCTCTGTGAAAATGGTCCAATGCGCTGTCACTGCATGGCTAATCATCTGTCGGTTCTCGATCATACTGGAATAGGATTTACTATCCTTTTGCATCTATCACTATGCCCAGCACTCGCGAGTTTGAAGCTCGTCACAGCCATCCCTTCCCAGATCCTACTCGGAATACCACAGACAAGGTTTAGACTTTCCGAATATCAGGAATGGCCATCCATGGGTTCTAACTTATACCACGAAGACTCTAATATCTCGGACTCGGTCCCCTATATTAGATATCTAAGAGATACTCATTCTGTCTCGTCTTCATGTAGAACGGAAGTGGTTGTCAAGCACGCGTTCATAGGTGAGAATGGTGATGAGCGTCACATAATCATCACATTCATCATGTTCTTGGGTACGAATGAATATCTTAGAATAGGAATAAGCTTGAATTGAATAGAAAAATAATAGTACTTTGCATTAATACTCAAGGAACAGCAGAGCTCCACACCTTAATCTATGGTGTGTAGAAACTCTACCGTTGAAAAAACATAAGAACAAGGTCTAGGCATGGCCGAATGGCCAACCCCCCCCCCCCCCAAAAAACGTGATCAAAATATCAAAAGACAATCCAAAGATGTAAATACAATAGTAAAAAGTCCTATATATACTAAACTAGTTACTAGGGTTTACAGAAATGAGTAAATGATGCAGAAATCCACTTCCGGGCCCACTTGGTGTGTGCTTGGGCTGAGCATTAAAGCTTTCATGTATAGAGGTCTTCCTTGGAGTTAAACGCCAGTTTATAACGTGTTTCTGGCATTTAACTCTACTTTGCAACCTGTTTCTGGCATTTAACTCCAGAATAGGGCAGAGAGCTGGCGTTGAACGCCAGTTTGCGTTGTCTAAACTCAAGCAAAGTATGGACTATTATATATTTCTAGAAAGCCCTGGATGGCTACTTTCCAACGCAATTAAGAGCGCACCATTTGGACTCCTGTAGCTCCAGAAAATCCACTTTGAGTGCAGGGAGGTCAGAATCCAACAGCATCTGCAGTCCTTCTTCAACCTCTGAATCTGATTTTTGCTCAAGTCCCTCAATTTCAGCCAGAAAATACCTGAAATCACAGAAAAACACACAAACTCATAGTAAAGTCCAGAAATGTGATTTTTAATTAAAAACTAATAAAAATATACTAAAAACTAACTAAATCATACTAAAAACTATGTAAAAAAAATGCCAAAAAGCGTATAAATTATCCGCTCATCACTCGCATACGCATCCTCTTGCTTGCGTAAACGAGATACCCAACCCGAATGGGTTGGTTGCGTCGCTTGCAAGTGATTGTGTATGCAACCCCTCAAATTCATGGTTTGTGTACGCACACACCTTGCTCGTGTACGCGAGATGCCCAACCCGTAGGGATTGGTCGCGTTGCGTGCATGTGGTCACGTACGCAACCCCCTTAAAATCCTTTGCTCAAATACGCATGCACCACCCCGCGTACGCGAAACGCCCAACCCGAATGGAATGGCCGCGTCGCGTGTGGTGGTCGCATACGCGGGTTATGTAGAACCAGAAAAAGTTTAAGTTGCAGAATTTCACTTTTTAGTACCAAACTTCCGACGCTCATAACTTTTTCGTTTTAAAATATTTTTCATTCGTTCTTCAAACGGTGTAAATTTCAGGGACCAATTTTCATTTGAAATAGGTTTGAAATAATTTGGGGGTCCGGAAGCCGAGTTATGGCTCACCGAAATTCGGCCAAAAATTCGTTTTACACAAAATCGCAAACCTCAATTTTTATCAAGTCACCTATAAAAATCAACTTCCATCCATAATTCAGCACCAACTCATACAATATCACAGCAACATCACTCCACATCCTTCCACTACCAATTAAACTCCAATCTTAAACAATTCTAGTACATGGGCTTCACAATTATATCGACAAAATCATCAATAATTCATTATCTATGCAAAACCATTACCAACAACTTGTCAATCGTCATTAACGCATCCTTTAACATTCTATTTCCATACCCAATATCAAACAACAACCAACTCTCAACCTAATTCACAATTATCATCAAGGCACTATTCAATTTAACATGCACATGCATTCATTCTTATCCTATGGTTGTCTAGCCTAAGTTTTCACAGAACATTATATATTAAATACGAGAAACCTAAACCATACCTTGGCCGATTTTCACGTATTACCCAAGGAAACCCACCAAAGCCAAACACAGCCCTAAAGGTCTAAAATCACCAAAGTATTGACTCCCAATCCTCCACCAAGCCTCCAATGCCCACAATTCAAGCTTCAATATATATATACCTAATGCATTTTTTACATATCCATATACAAAATTCAATACCCACACACTAAATCAATGAATTCACTATGGTTGAGAACTCTTACCGTACCCATGAACCAAACGAACCAAGCCCAACAATTCTTGCAAGCTAGATCGAACCTAAAGTACCAAAGTCAACAAATTCTCAACATGTATACTCACAATTTTCAAAAATCAAAGAGGTAGAATAACTGGAGTAAAAGTGAGGCTTACCTATGAAATTATTTCGATAGATTCATAGAGCTCGACGCGATGGTCGCATGGTCGCAAACGATGCGACGATCGGAGTTCGGAGCGGAAAGTTACAGTGGTTGGAATTGGATTCAAGGGTTTTGAGTTCTTCTTCCCTTTCCCAATAGGTTTGCAGTGTGAATGAAGAGAAAGGAGGAAGGGGAAGCTGTGTTCATTAAGTGTTATGGGGCTGAATTGGGCATTAGGCCCATTTTAGGCTCGATTCGCCCGGTTCGACCCGTTCAGCCCAATCTTGGGCCAAATTATTTGAAATTAGTGTCAAAATTCTTATTTTAATTATCTCTATCCTATTTTACTATAAAATTTACATTTCTAATTCTTTTATTAAAATTTAATTTATTGATTATTTCTTCGCTAATTTTACAATGTTTACAATTTTGCCTTTACCATTATCTCCGAAAGTGACAAATCCTCCATCATACCTGTTGAGTTTGATGAAGAAAGTCCTCTTTCCAGTCATATGCCTTGAACATCCACTATCAAGATACCAAATGTCAGATTTTTTCTTGGATGTAAGGCAAACCTGCATGTTCTTCAACTAACCTTAGATACCCAAATCCATTTGGATCCTCTTATCTGAAATCTTCTTGGTTGCCCAAGTGCATTGGAATCATGAGCAACTTTATATAATTTGTTATCATTATCAAAAGATTTTAGAAAGATAAAGCATTGTTAAGGAACATGACCATTTCTATTGCATTTATAGCAATGTTTCTCCTTTGCTGAATTTTGAGGCTTGCTTGAAATTTTTGGCTTAACGATCTTGGAAGAGGAAGCTTCAGATTTTTGAAATATTAGTTTGAAAACAGATTTGCTTTCCTCTTTGAATCCAAGTCCTGATTTTTTAAAGCTGGATCTTTAATAAGCAAGTATTTGTCAAGATTTTGCGAACCTTGAACAAATTTTGCTAAGTCTTCATTAAGATTGTTAATTTTCTCATTCAGCCTTTCATTTTCAGCAATTAAATCAGTAAAGGCTGAAACCGAATGCTTGAGTTTGAATTTATTTAATTCAGCTCTCGAAGCATTGTTTTCTTCTACTTGTTGTATCTGTTTTCTATCTGTGTTTTTCTTATTTGCATTGTATGTCTGTTCAACTGAGAGGCCCCTTGTTTGGCGGAGGAGTGACGAGGGCAGTTCCATCGGAGTTTTGGAGGATTGGAGGAAAGTGAGAATTGAAAGGTTAAGTTAGAATTGGATTAGAGCCTAAATGCCTTAGATAACCTATCTTATTTATGGTTTTAAATTATAACTTTAAGTTTTAAATCTGAATGTCGGAGTTTTAGGATCGCTTTTGGCTTTTCCGGGACCTTATATCTTATGTATGTGGACACTTTTACCATGCTGAGAATCTCCAGTTCTCATTCCATATATATGTTGTCATTTTTCAGATGCAGGTCGAGAGACACATCACTAGGCGTCTGGAGTTTCTGAGCAAGCAAAGTTTAGCTTTGGGATGTTATATTTTAGACTGTTGGTTATGTATTTATGTTTATAGACTCTCCTATGTATATGTATAACTTATGTTTAATGAGGTTTTTTGGAGAATTAGGTGTTTACTTTATATATGTTGAGATATTTTGGTATATACTTATATATGTATGTATGTACATATTCTCCGGTCGGCCTTGACTTCACGCGATACGCTTTTCTTTTCACGATTTTGCTTAAACTTTTCTTCAAGGCTCCTTGATTATTAAATTCCTTCAACTATTGTTATGTACATATTTCATTTTAGAGGTCGTAATACCACACAACCTCTGTTTTACCGCTTAAACATAAAGCTCTATATGATAGGGTGTTACAATCGTGCTACATGACGAAGTCTTTTTGGTAACTAAAATCTATCTGAGTTAGTTTAGCCCAATCAAATTCATTATTTTCAACCTAAATTTCATTATATAGAATGATATTAACATATTTAATCTCAAAATTAAGGATAATTAATTATAATAACCTATGGGTAGGATTCGGTATTCCCCATTGCTGAGCTACAAGCAAAATGGGTTGCAAGGATTCCATTTGGCAAAATTGTGTTACTTCATTCAACAACACTATCAATTCATGCAAGAAAATGGGTTGGCCAAGCTTTTCACTCACTTCCTTCGTTCTTTTCAAGTTTGCATACATTAGTTGTTTTACTCATCATTATAAAACATGTTAAATACGTACAAAAAATCAGATTTATGTATTTATTTTTTCACGAGTAAATTTTCATGCACAAAACAAATGAGCAAGACAACAGGAATACATACAAAAGGTAGTGTTTTGCACAAGGAGTATTAGAAATTATAATTAAAAATAAACAAATATGAAAATAACAATTTAACCAATTTCATATCAGGACCAGACATCTTTCTAGGCTAGAGGTTTAGGATTTGACCGGTTTACCAAGACTCAAACAAACATTATCAAAAGTTTCAAATACATATCTTAAATTAAATTTTTTTTGAAATAATTTGATGGTTTGATTTTAATTTTAATTATTATTGAAAAAGAATATTTTTGTTATAAAAATATAATTATTTATAAAAATATTTTTGTATATATAGTAACATAAAATTAAAAAATAAATAAATAAAAAATAAATGCTGACTGAGATAAATATAATTTACATAGTACGTCTAAATTAACAAACAAACAAACGTACTGAGCAATTATCATTTTAACAAAGTTAGTCACTTAATATGTTTTTAACTTTTTAAATGAAACAATTTAATTATTTTTTAAGTAATATAAAATAAAATTTAATTTTTTCATATTTTATATTTTTAAATTAAAAATAACATTTTAATATAAATTTTTTAATATTATAAAAAATTTACGACATAATAATTGACAATGAATAAACAATATTTATTGTTTTTATACGATTATACAAGTTATATTTATTTATTTAAAAATAAAAGAGTTTATATTTATCATTTTAAGTTATATGTAAAAAAATTATTTATTTATTTATTTATTAATATATTTTATATTTATTAAAATCTATTAATACTTTTTTATTATCTTGCTTGATATGTATTATTAAAGTTTATATTTATTAAAGTCGATCAATATTTTTATTTAAATATTAGTACGTATTAATCTAGAATGAGAATGGTTAGTACGAAGTAAGAATAGTTGTTGAAAATCATGGAAATGACAAAAATAAATAAAAAGAAAATAGAATATTAGACAACAGTTTATAATGCACATTAATTCATTAAATATGTGGAGAGAAGTAATAAATACATAGGCTATATATAAAAAGTTTAGTTACAAGAGTTGTATGGGTAGGTAAATAGCACTGAATGACATAAAATCAACGTACCAATAAATGTAACATGAAGCGAAACAATAAGAAAATATTCAATAGACGATGAAGAAATTTTAATATATAGCATACATGATAATAGATACTATTATTATTGTGCCTCATGTAGGATATTATTGGTGTCATTAGGTCTTATGTATTATTTTGAGGGTGATATTATTAGATTGTACAATTGTATTTAATATTTTGTTGATAATAGATGTAACTTATTTTTTATGATAATGTTGAACAGAATAGTTTAATAAACTATAAGATATTTGTTTTTGCTTCTTTTCGTGGTTTGAATAGTATGAAGTATGAACAATCTAAAAATAAGTGGAGTACAGTAGTTGACTAGTTGGCTAAAAAAAAGTAACCATAAAACATATGAATTTATCTTTATAAAATAGTAAGAGAGACTAAAAAAAACGTGACACCTATATGCTATCTATCATGTATATTTTTTTTAACTTTATGGCAATTTGACAAGCATGATAACAAGACATATTTTTTTTGTAGTGATAAACTATTGTAGATATTATGAGTTTGTGACTTTGTCAAGTTACAATAATAATAAAAGCTCTACAAATTTTTTATGAATCAAATTAATAAAGTCAAATGTAAAAGAAAAAATTCCAATAATAGTTTAGTGAAATCTATTTATAGAAGCGATGTTCTTTATTTTTCATAAAACATCAATCGTCAAATTAATAATCTTTTTTAGTAGCATCTAATTTTAACAATTGATATCAGAAGTAAGCTGGTGTGGTCCATCTCAATCCCACAATTTTTGGCATTTTATTCTTGGTAGTTAAGATCACCATATATATACATACCCAGTACCTTTCAAAATTAACAAAATCTTTCTCATCACGTTTTCTCTCTTCATCAACAACGAGGTCATTGGTCGTTGGTCATCAACCATTGACCATTGACTATCATAACATTGCCCTAGCAAGTTATTCCTCCAGGTTAGTTTGTTTTGAATTAATTGAAATGTTGCAATAATAACTTCATATGTAGATGCTTGTTAATGAGGTTACTATATCAACATTAGAAAATTATCATTATTGTTGTCCTTGATTATATTAATAATATTTATTTATTTATTTTTTCATGCTCAAATAGGGCTTCATATTGGAATCGTACGTTCTATAAAGATTAATAGCACGCACCTTTTTTACCTTTTGAAATTAAAAGAATTGTAAAAGTTTATAAAGATTAGCAATGGGAGCAACAAATGAAGATTTTTATGCGAAAAGCCCTATAAACAAGGTAGATTATCTTCCTAGAGAGGCAAAAGAAATATTGAAATCATTGGCAAGTAAATGGAAGAATGTACTTGACCCAAATGCAATGGAGGTTATCAATCTGAAAGGGGCAATGACAAATGAGGTTTTCAAAGTCAAATGGCAAACACCAACTGGGGAAACTTCACAAAGGGTTCTCGTTAGAATGTATGGCGAGGGCACCGAAATTTTCTTTAACCGAGATGATGAGATTCGAGCATTCGAATGCATATCCAAATCTGGATATGGCCCTCGTTTGCTTGGCAGGTTTGCAAATGGCCGAATTGAAGAATTCATCAATGCCCGGGTAAATTTTAATTAAAAAAAAATTCTTTCCAGTAAAAAATATTGATAAAGGAATAAAGTAAGAATTAATCACTATTGAATTTGTAACTTTTATTACATGTGAATTCTTGTGACTAATCACTTAGGTAGCGTTTGTTTTGAGATAATAGGATAAAAATTGGAAGATTGAGATTTAGTATCATGTTTGTTAGTCCTGATATTAATTCCAGTATTTCAGTACTTCTAAAAAGTGGTACTTCTAAAAAGTGAAGATACAGGGATTGAAATTTTTAAAGACGATGACTGAAACTTTTTGTATACTTAAAATACTTTCATTTCAATTAATTAATTTTAATTTTATTCTTTGTGCAAATTTACACCAAATACAATACTAAGACTTATTTCGGTCTCTGTCTCTCTTTCAAATGCTACCTTACTACTATCTTATTTTATTAACTTTTTCACTTTAAAGAAGATTGATGTATCTTAATTACTGTATTAATTATATTTAATGTGTTAAGTATGGACTATCTTATCTATGAAATTAATATGCTAAATATATACAATAATATATGTTGTGGATTGAACAGACATTATTAGCATCAGATCTACGAGATCCATCTATTTCTGCTCTTATAGCTATCAAGATGAAAGAGTTCCATGATCTTAACATGCCAGGACCAAAGAAGGTTCACCTTTGGGATGTATTGCGGTATGTAATTAATTATACATAAAATACTAAAACAAAGGGAAGGAAAAAATCACATCATCAAACTTTCATTATTTTGAAAAATATATTTTTTTTTCAATAATTTAGGAAGTGGCTTGTTGAAGCAAGGAAACTAGCTTCCCCTGAAGAAGTTAAAATGTTTCATTTGGATGCAATGGACAACGAAATTTCACTTTTGGAAGAGAGATTATCAACTACTCACCAAAAAATAGGGTTTTGCCACAATGATCTACAATATGGTAACATAATGATTGATGAAGAGACCAAATCCTTGACTTTAATAGTAAGTTCAACTTTTATGAAAATTCATGTAAAAAAAATTCCTACTAAACAGCACATTATAAAAAGATAATTAAAAAATATTCTTATTTATTTATTTTGTCTAGGATTATGAATATGCAAGTTATAATCCTATAGCATATGATATAGCAAACCACTTTTGTGAGATGGCTGCAAACTATCATACAGAAACCCCTCATATTCTTGATTACAGTAAATATCCTGGTATGTTGTTTTATGTGTTATTTAATTTATTTTTAATATATTTTTTATTTTAATATATATTCTATACGAATGATAAATTTAATCACTAATTTTTTATGTAGATATAATAAAAAATTTTTTTTCAAAAATATCTATTATGATTTACGAATAATAATTTTAATTATTTGTTTTTTTAATAGATTTGGAAGAACGTAGATTATTCGTTGAAACGTATTTGAGATCTTCAGGTAAACTTTAATTAAACAATAAATAATCAACTAGCCATATAACATATGATACAATTATGATATTATTGGAGTTGAACTCAGGTGAAGAACAAATTGATAGCAAAGTGGAGCAACTACTTGATGATATTGAGAACTTTACACTTGCAAATCATCTATTCTGGGGATTTTGGGGAATAATTTCGGTATCGCCACTTTTTCTTCTTAATTAATATTTTATGCTTTTCATGCACTTAATTGATGAAGGTTCCAAAAAGTTTAAATACACTTTTCATTAAGAAAATTACGAGTTATCATGAAAAAAATTTGTGATCCTATCTTGGAATACATTTTTTATCTAAAATATAAATATGTAAAATTAACTTTTAATTAAATAACGTTAACAAATCTTTTAATCTTCATTTGTTTTTTTTTTAAAGTTTAGAATTTGGAGTTAAAATTTATAGTAGTTCAAAATTTAAAAAGATTAATGGATATTAACTAAAAAAATTAGAGTAAAATGACAATTTGATCTTCCAAGATGTTGATCTTGGACTAATTTGTCTTTGAAGAAAAAAATATCAATTAGGTCTTCTAAGATAACAAATGGTAGAAATGTATGTCCTTCTGTCAATAAATAGTGCGAAACCAAACTGAATTGTCCATGTATTTCATTATTTACAGTGGTGCATGTCTCGTTACTATCACATGAGCAGAAAAACGATATAATTTTGGACATTGAAACATTTATTATCTTTTGAGTTTTTATATATCCTTTATCAACTGTTCTCTATTTATCACAAATTCTATTTTTACTCCAAAAATTGTTATTTACATTACTATCTTTCATAGATAGATATGTCAGAGTAATTAACAGTATATATAAACACCACCGTTAGATTTTAGTTGTTGAAATATTGCTTTCGTGAAAGATTAAATTGATATTTTTTTAGAGACTAATTTATTCAAAATCAAAATATTCAAAAACCTAATTGTTACTTTACAAAAAATTAACTCTCTAATTAGACACTTTTATGTTTTGTCTTTTAACATACTAAAGAAACTTCAAGTATACTAAATTATTCTTTTGTGTTTGCAGGAGCATGTAAATAGTATTGACTTTGACTATAAAGAATATGCAAATCAACGGTTTCAAGACTATTGGTTGAGGAAACAATACCTTATGAGTTCTCCTGCATCATCCCATGATTTATCTGCTAAAGGTAAGGTACTTCACTCAATTTTTACTTTCTAAGGGTGGTATGCAAGTTGATTCATTTATCCTTCTAATACTAGAAGAATAAAGACAAGAACTAATGATTTCTAAACATTATTGTGTATTATATTTTTTCTTTTTGGTGACTTATTGTGTATTATATTTAATTTTTAAGGATAGAAATTAAAAGAGGTCACCTAATTATGATACTATAATTTTTTTGGGCGTTTGAAAAAATTTTAAATTTTGAGAAAAGGACAAAAAAGTCCTTGACTTTTGATTCGTAAACATTTAACTATTTAAGTACTCGAAAATTTGAAAATATATTTAAGTTTCTAATATTTTCAAAATCTGGACATATCGATCTCTCATACTTAGATCTAACAGATCCAATGGAAAAATCAAATGTGACACTTATGGTTGATACGAATGCACACGTGAGAGAGTTTTTAAAATGAGACAAATTAGACCCCAAAAAATTAAGGATCAATGTGTCCCAATTTTAAAAATGTTAGGAATTTAAATATATTTTAAAATTTTCAAAGACTTAAATGTCAACAAATCAAAAAATCAGAGATTGTTCTTTTTTCTAAATTTTTTTATTATAAAAAATTATCTTGTATATCAAAAGTTTAATCTGATGAAAAGAGATTCACGAATAATTATATCTAGGAATAATTTGGTGGATATTAGATGAATAAGCAATGTCGTTTTATATTACTCACATAGCTTGAATATTGAGATATTATGATGATTGGTTGCACATATTGTTTTCTTTTTTTATTTTCAGAGGAAGCATTAACGCCAACTATGAAAGCAACCCCAACAAAAAAATCAAATGGACTTGGAAAGTTGAAGAAAATGTTTAGTGTTAACAAGTCAAAATAACAGAGCCCTCATCATAAGTGATGATATACATTGTAGAAGGGACAAATTTTATGAGCCCTCATATGTATTTTTGCATTAGTACTTTTCCTAAAAATTGTTTGGATATTATTTGATTCTTTTCTGTAAGTCTGTTTATTTTTGTATTGGACAAGTATTATTTTTGTCCCTGCTATTTTGGATGAATATTAATTTTGTATTTAAAAAATTTTATTTTTATTTATATTTAATTTTAAATATTTTAATGTTATTTTTCATCTTTATTTAATATCGCCTAAAATATTAATAAAAGATGTTTATTTTTTCAAACCCTAGGGTTTTCAATCGTGCAGTAAAATAGAAACACAATAATGATATGAAGTAGATTGAGTGTTAATGGTTAACAAAATTGAGTGTTGATGGTTAACAACTTAAATATAAGCAAATAATTTTATTAATGGTCATCTAATAATATTTTCTAAAGAGTGTAAATGTATTAAGGAATTTTTCTGTAAGAAACATAAACAAATTAGATAAAAAATTAAATTTGAAAAAGCATAAAATAATTCCAAAAATTTAGTCTGTGTGAACTGATCACCTCAGAAGCAGATTTAATAGAGAGAGCATCCTTATTTTATGTTCAAAAAAGTTTAAAGCAGGCACGTAGTAGTGCTTACCTTAGAAATACATTGACAAATTAAAATATGTATTTTGACACCAATGTTTAAAAATAAACATGTCCAACTAACAAACATTTACAGAATATCTTTTCTTTCACCTCTACAGACTACAACTATAATACAAAAGTAGCATACATAAAGGAAAAATAAGTATGTGCAAGCAAAAGCAATTGTCATATTCTCTTTTAATTTCTTTTTAAAAATCAAAGTGAGTGTAATAGAAGAAGATTTTTAACAGATCTTTAATGTTCTCTTTTATATATATATATATATCGGTAATTTTATATGATCAAATTATTGTTGTAACTAAGTTAAGTTAATAGTTTATTGGCACAATAAGAACTAATTGAAAAAGAAAGGAGAAATAGACAAGAAGGAAAAAATTTTATTAAACTTAATTACAAAATAACTTATTTATATAGAATTTTTAAATATATATAAAAATTATTGAATTTATGAAGAATGCAATGGAAAGCAAGGAGAGAAGAGAGAATGTAGGTTGAAGTTCAATTGAGGTGCATCACTAGATGTGAAAGTATGTAGTTACAGAGAGGGATAAAAAGTTCAAAGAAGGAAAAGGAGCTTCACTTTATTCATGCTACTATATACTTGAAAGACCGAGTCACTTTAAATCCAAAGAAGAATTTAAACTTGTTCAAATTTTTAATTTTAAAGAGATCATTAAGGTACTATTTGACCCATTTGATTTCAGATTTGTTGTTCCTTGTCAAAACTATCTCATCAACGTAAACCAACAGAGCGATAAATGAATCAAGGGACTTGAATTCTCAAATCCTAAGAGAATAATAGAAGAAATTTACAAATGAGAATATACGACGGTTAATTACTTACCAAAATCAAATATTTATTAATAAATTTTATAAAAAATTATATGTTTTAAATGTTTTATCAATATAATTTTTATTTTAAACAATTTGTTAAAAGTGAATATTAATTTTGTCTTTAATATTTATATTTTATTTTAATTTTATTCTTAAGTTTTTTGGTTTCAATTTTTCTTGTGATGTTCCAAACTTTTAATATGTTTAATTACATTACCTTTTGAAACATCATACAATGTGGTAATTCTAAGATGATGTGTCACTAACACGTGAAAATTTGCGTAACATTATTAACGATCAAGGGTATAATTGAAAAGTATTTAAAATATTAAAAATATTATGGAAAAGTCTAGGGCCAGCAACTTTGTTAAATTTTGGCCAGCACGTAACCAGCAAAGGAAAGTGAGCCATTTGATGAATTCTCACACCAATCTCACACCATTAAAACCATCATTGATGACTATTTGATGGCTAAAATCACAAAAGTTGCTGGCCCCTAGCATTTCTCAAATATTATACGTACACTTTTTTGGTGTCTTACACTAAAATCAATAACTAATATATTTGTATATAAATATATATAATTTAATTTATTTTTAATGTATATTTATATTTTTAATATACATTTAATTAAATTGAGTTAGTCTAATTATTAACTCACTAATATACTCGAGTATCAGAAATTTAAATCTCATCTTATACATGAAGTAATTCATTGAATAACAACAAATTATTAAAGGAAGCTTAACACTGTCACATATCAGTCTTTAATAAAAAAAATTTACGAAAAAAATTTAATATTAAAAGTATTTTAAAAAATTTTCGGAAGGTATCCTTTAAATTTTTATTAAATGATATGATTTTATAATTTTTTTATTAAAGATAAGAAGACTCAAACTCATGATCTCTTAGATAATAATTTAAATTACGTTACATATTACAATCTCATTTTTTATTTTTTATTTTTTTTAGTATTTTAATTTACTATTTCAATTTTAGTTAAAATCTAGATTTTTATTATTTTTTCTAAAGGTCGAGTCTGAATATATATTTTGATTTTACCAATTATATGCTTGTCATTTTAACAAGTGTGATGCAAGGATGCCCACAGTCAAAGGATCTCTATAAACAAAGCTCGACCACCAGACACTAATCCTCAATCCTGTGCTTTGTACTCCTTCCACCTTGCTTCCTTCACTCCCACCCAACAATTCCCCCTTTCTCTCATTCAAATCCCTACCAAACAAAACTATCCCCAAATTTCACTTCATTTTTTCAGAAACAAAATATTCTTATATAATAACTCTATTCAATTGGTTTGGCTTTTAACCACACCTATGGCTTCTGCATTGCAAGCAAATGTTGCTGCAAACACGTGCACGTTTTCTGCTGCCAGAAGCTTCTTCTCTTTGAAGAACCAAAGAGCTTATCACAGGCGAAGTTCTTGCTTGTTCATAGTGAGAGCTTCTTCATCTGATGACTCTGATTGCAATGATGAAGAGTGTGCTCCTGATAAGGAAGTGAGTTCCTTTTATTCCAACTTGCCACTTTCTTTCAAATATGTTCATATTAGATGAGGTCAAGATTAATTATACCCTAAGTACAAAATTTCCACTCCAATTTTCAGTTATTGATTACAAATAATACTTCCGCCCATAGAATCATGTGTAACAAGGTTGAGAAATCAGAACTGGAATTAGGATGAATTAGTGGAATCTGTGTGTGGATGTAGGTAACTCAAAACTGAGAAGGATTGATGGAACAGAATTATTGAATCAGAGAGAAAACGATTATAGAGAATAGAAATCAGAGAATAGTGAGTGTTTGTTTGATTGTGAATGGAAAATATGATGAGGAAACGAGTGTGTGTGTGACTGTGTGTGCAATTTAGAAGGTAAGGGAGTAATTACACTCTTCTGATGGTGAGTATGCAATTTAGAAGGTAAAGGACAAGTAGAATACAGAGAATATAGAATTTCAGAGAGAGGAAAACTTCAACTCGGTTCACATAATGCTCTTGCTTTTTTCTTTAGCCCCTTTTTTGGGATCTACTAGGTGTTGATCATCGGGTATCTGCGAACCGATAGCCAGTGACTATCCCTAGCTCCATTGGAGTTAATCATTAAGTGGGTAAGGAGTTTGCCACGAAACATGTTGCATACACAACATCCAAGGATTGGACGTGATGGCGTTGCTATTTATACTGTTATCTTTCTTAAGTTTATACATGTTACACTCTTCTGATGGTGAAATGTAGAGTCCATTCACAATTCACAACATCCGGTTTGTTAATTTACGCGCTAGTTCAGATTCTTTATAGAGCAGCACTGAGAAAGTGATTGTAGAGAAAAAGTTGATGCTAGAATGAACAGAAGAGTAAGATAGAATGATAAAATAAAGAAAAACCTACATGATCTTGAGCATACAGTTTTGCAGCCACTATATTTGGTTTTGTTCTGGGTCCATATTTGGTTTCCTTGCCATAAATTAAGGTAAAACATGAAACTAATGGACTAGGCAGGATGGTTTCAGATGAAGTTATGTGTTGTTCACATCATCCTTTGTCTTGTAGAAATTGCTAATTTTCACTAAGGACCATGATACCATCATACTAGAAATGAGATGAGTTTTAGAGACACCCCAGGGGGATGAGCAGAAAGCGGTTAAACCAACTGATGGTTAACCGTAATTTACTCTTCAAAATAATTCTATGAACAAATATTTCACTCACAAATGAGAAATTTCTGCGCTGAACAATGTGAATGAGAAGTTTTAAAGGTTTGCAAAATGCAATTCCTCAGAAGTTTTGATATGTTCATGAGCATAATTTATCCTGGCTATTTTTCTAGTTGCCTATCTGTGAATTGTATACTCTGTTTGGCCTTTGAATGGACAATTTTTGTTCTAAGTGTGACAGGGCATCCATAGTGTTTATTAAAATCCGAAATTATGTTCTTGATATTTTTGCTATGATAAACTTCACCTTGTTTGCAATGGGTTTCCAATCAAGCTCGTTCATGTTTACTGAAAGTGTGCTTGGTTGAGTTTCATCTAAAGTTTAATGTGTTTCTAAGCATTTTACCATTTTATCCTTTATTTGACATTCTAAATTTCTGATCATGCCTATCTCTTTACTTTTACTTACTAGCACCAACCTTTTGTCTTTCTCACGTATATTGTAGTATCCAAGATTTAGTAAGTAGCTGCATAAGATATTGCTAAACATGTAAATAAACTGCTATTCTTCGGTTAATCTTGATTCAGGTTGGAAAGGTCAGTATGGAATGGTTAGCAGGGGAGAAGACTAGAGTAGTGGGTACGTACCCTCCTCGGAAGCAAGGCTGGACTGGCTATGTTGAGAAGGACACTGCTGGGCAGACAAACATATATTCTGTTGAGGTTAGTGTTTCTCACACATATATATTAGTTTGCTTGGGATGTCGAATTACATAATTAACCCATTTTGTTTTTTAAGTTTTAATGTATTTCGATCTGGGGAGCGTGTAACATGTAGAAAAGCCAGCTAGAATATTAAGATATTATGATTGAGGTGACTGTAGCTATGCAGTTTGATATTAGATTCAGTTTCAAGGTTTGCTGGGATTTAATGTTTTATTTATTTATTTTTCTTAATTCCAATTTTGACATTCTAATCCTTAATTGAATCAATTAGAAATCCCGTCTAATTTGTTTAGGGGCCAGTTTGGATGTTTACTATCTAATTTATTTGCTAGAATGATGTGGCATGTATGTCGGCCATTGGAAGAACATGCAGTGCATAAGACTTAATTTCATAAAAAACACCCTTTGTATTCTGGGAAAAAAAAATACAAAATAAAAAATATGTATCAGAAAGTAATATGCATGATAACACCTTTCTTGGGGGTAAGATTTTTGTCTAATACTCAAATAATCTATTCCAGCCAGCAGTTTATGTGGCAGAAAGTGCAATAAGTTCAGGAAATGCAGGCTCTTCTTCTGACGGAGCCGAAAACACAGCAGCAATTGCTGCAGGCCTTGCCCTGATTTCAGTTGCTGCAGCATCATCCATATTGCTCCAAGTTGGTAAGAATAGTCCACCACAGGTGCAGACACTGCAATACTCTGGACCATCACTTAGTTACTACATCAACAAGTTCAAGCCACCGGAAAGTGTTCAAGCATCGGCACCTGCCAAGATTGAAGTATCATCGCCATCAGAACCTGTCCAACCTGAAAGTTCGCCAGAAGTATTTTCTGAAGTTCAGGTTGAACCTGAAGTTCTAAAAGAGTCCTCAAGTGAGAACACTGTGTCATAGGGTGATTGAACTTATATCATTCCTTTTGTTGCAAAGAAAAAAAATATATCAGAGCGCTGTATTTTCTGCCAATAATTTTTTTTTTAAGTATTTGACCTTGTCGCTTATTGACTCATTGTATACTTGACTATATGTTAATGATGTATTGAAATGAATTTAGCTAGTAATTGAGTGTGTACCAGCTGAAAGTATACTTATATCTAAGATTTGAATTTAAATTAAAAGAAAAATATTAGGAAAATAAGTGATTTCTAGCTAAATCTCAACTAAATCCTGGTAATTTCTAGCCACCTTTCAAATAAGGGGTTCTTTATCTTCTATAACACGTTTGAAGTTGATTGGTAGAGATACATTAAATTATCATGGTTATCACTAACCATTTATTTAACTTAATTTTGACAAACCAAATAGTCAACTATAGTAAGATCATATTTGTAAATTCCAAGAGTTTTTAAAACAGGCTCATTTTACAAAATTGCAATTTTCCTAAACAACTAAAATTCTAAATCTGTTTTTAGCCAAAAAAAAAAAATGAAATAAATGCTAGAAAAATTCAAAATAAATCAAATTAAAAGGAGAAAAAATAGGGGCATTGGAGACGGTTAAGAGGCCATGCAAATTATAGTCATTGATAAAGGATTAACAAATATATATATATATTAATTATGAAATATTATTATTTTAAATGTTATATCATGAAGTATTATCATTCATAATGGAGTATGAAACATTATCAATTAATGAGTATAGATTTTTCTAATGTATTTCTACTAATTAGAAAGTGGTTTAGATAAATAGTATCCTATACTATTATTTCATTCAAAACCTTCATCTATAAATAAATTCTAAAAAAAATATTTTTCAACACAAAAAATAACACATAGCAAAGAACCCGCATGGCTTATCTCAAGTAGTCCTTTTTTTTAAATCAAAAGATAAGAGACTCGAACCCGCAACCTCTTAATTGAGTATGAGAAGACTGTGCCATTTGAATTATAACTCATTGGCATCTCAAGTAGTCCTTTAACTCTTTTGAAAAGAATATTATGTATGCAATATTAATATGAATGTGTTGTTATATTGAGTGATACATATTGAGAACTAATAACAAAGTTTTCTTATTCTCTCTTATAATTTTCTAGTTCTATTTCTATTTATCCATCTTAATTTCATAACACGTTATCAGCACAAAGACTTTTAAGGTAAAAATTTTTAATTATCTAAAATATTTCTAGTTTAAAATTTGTACCACTTCATATTTCTAGAAAAAAAATATTTATCATGATCGTAGATGTTGAAATTCACTTTGACTCAGTGAGTCTCGGTAATGCCATTAAGCAAATAATAATATAATGCTAAAGGATCACGCTACAACAATGAGTTTCTTTCGTCGTCATTTTGACAAACGATTGAAAAATAAATATCTTATTATAAAAAATTCAGTAGAACTATAGAACAGTCTAGAAAAAAGGTATTATCATAAAAAATCGGTAATTTTTTCAAATATCCGATATGAATGGTTACATTTGCAATTACAGAATTTTAAATCCATTGTTGAACATAATTTTGCAATGTTCAAAAATAACTTCACAATTAAAATTGTATGGAAAAAATATTACTGATAAAGATATATTGAAGAAAACATTTTGACCTTTCATGCCTCGAATATGCTCTTACAGTAGCAATATCAAGAGAAGGGATTTACAAAATATTCTAAATTAATTGCATGTCTTCTTGTGATAAAAGAGAATAATAATTGCTCATGAAAAATTATAAAGCTCGCCCCTGTAGTTCTACTCCATTCTGCGAAGTGAATGTGACACATTGTAATCCAAAAAATGATAAAGGTCACTATTTTAGTAATAAACATGATAAAAGAAAGAAGAAAATATTCTTTAATAATAAAAGATCCTACAAAAAGTGAGATAATAAAGAAAAAAATGGACACAATAATAATATAGAAATCAGATGTCATTGTTATGATGATAAAAGGTCATTGAACGCATTGTTGTGGTATGCCAAAGCACTTAGTTGAATTTTACCAAACATTTTTAAAAGATAATGAGAAAAAGATAGAAACTAATTTTATTTTAAAAGATTCTCTACAAATTATGATTTGTCTGATTTTTTGTAGATGCTGAATTAAATATTCATCATCTGATCAATAATAAAAATGTTGAATACTTTATTTCTTTATTGTATGTTTGATTTTCAATATATTAATGTATGCTTTTACTTATTTATATTTGAATGTATTTAATTTTAAATATATCTTTTTATGTAAGTTTCAAAGAATCAATATATAAATTTGTGCTATTATAATATGTGTACAATAAATAAAATAACTATGTAAGTAAGAATATGATTTAACTCATTACATATAAAATAATTGAGTTATAAATTTCAAAAGAAAATTAATTTCAAAGATAAATCATACATTGAATTGTATTTTCATATGTTGTTTATCATTTCTTGTGAAGAAAATGGTGAAGGTACAAGATAAAACATTTGTCTTGTGGATAATGTATGTATATGAACTATTCTCAAAAGTAAAATTATTTTATCAACCTTGTACATGAAGAGGCAAGTATTGGCTGTATTGCTATCATTATTGGTATAGGTAAAATTATTAATGGCTCTAAAGAGCTATTATTTTGTTTATTGGAGGAACAAAACTCATTATAGATAATGTGTTATTATCTACAAAGTCTGAAAGGAACTTGTTGAGTCTTAAAAATATCCATAAGAATGGATATTTTATTGAAACAGTAAATGAAGAAAACAATATCATATCTACAAAGTCTCAAGCCATATAGAGCTCAATTTAATTTGTAGACTTGATCAGAGTTGGAAGATTCAAAGCCCAGAGGTTGTTGCATATAAACCAACTCAGATAAATCACCATTTAAGAATGCGTTGTTAAAATCAAATTGTCGAATTATCCATTTGTGAGTGAGTGCCAAAGTCAGAATTACTCTTATAGTCGCAGCCTTAATGACAGGTGCAAACACCTAATCAAAATCGATTCCTTCGATTTGATGGTTGCCTTTGGCAACAAGCCTTGTTTTATATTTCAAGATCCGATCATCTGGATGTCGTTTAATAGCATACACCCATCTACAACCAATAATTTTAGTGGATGGGAGTGGAATAACTAAATTCCGTGTTTGATTTTTGGAAAGAGTATGCAATTCTTCTTTCATGGCATTCGTTTTCAGTGTTCAAATTTTAAGACAGTAGTAACAGTTTTAGGAACATTTTCATAATAATCAATAAATGATGAAGTATTAACAATAGTAGAATTTAATTTAGGCTTAGAGATACCACTATTTGACCGAATTTGCATAGGATGAGAATTTGGTTTTGGGGGATGAGGAAGCTGAACCAGAATACTAGAAATTGGTATAGGTGTAGGATGTTGAGAAATAGGTTGTGCATTGAGAGAAAAAGGCTCTAAAGAGGGGGTCCCATGTATATGTAAGGAAGAAGTGGATGGCACTGGAAGAGATGGGGTTGGTGAAGCAGAACTTGAAAGGGAAGAATTAGAAGAATCTGTGGAAGTGGCATGGTGAGGAGTATCATTAACAAAAGATGAGGGAATTGGCAAAACAGTATGAGGATATTGAATTTTGGTAGGTGAGGTAGTATTGTGGACAAACATAGAAGAATTAGGAAATATAAACTCATCAAACAAAACATGTCTACTAATAAAGATCTTACCACTAGCATCCATACACTTATATCCTTAATGATTTGGAGTATAACCTAAGAACACACATTGTTGGGATTTAAATTCCAATTTATTATGTGTATAAGGTTTAAAAGAAGGATAGCAAGCACAACTGAAAACTTTCAAGAAAGAATAATCAGCCAATTTGTGATGCAACAGTACAAAAAGGGACTTATTAGAGGTATTGGAAGATGGTAATCGATTAATGATATAAGTGGCAGATAGAAAAGCATCATCCTAATGCTTTAAAGGCAGTGATGCTGAAGCAAGCATTGCCAAACCAGTTTCTGTGATATGGCGATGTTTGCGCTCAGCTCGACCATTTTGTTGTGGTGTATATAGGCAAGAAAATCTATGAGCAATGTCATTAGATGATAGGTAATCAGTGAATGCAAAAGAAAGATATTTCCTTCCATTATCACTATGAAATGCTTTAATTTTTAAACCTGTAAAATTCTCCATTAGACGTTTAAATTGAACAAATACAGCAAAAACCTGTAACTTAGAATGCAGCATATAGATACATGTATAGTGAGTTTAGGCATCATAAATACAACATAATAACTAAAACCATGAAAAGAAAGAATAGGGACTGATCCCCAAACACAATCACTATAAATCATGTCCAAAGGAGCATGAAACTGATAGGAATCAAGAGTAAAAGGCAAATGATGCATTTTTTTTAAGCAACAATCTTTACAAAGAGAGTTAGAAGATGGAGGAGTAAATGGAATATTTCAAGTTCTTAGTACAGTAGCAACAATTTTAGGTGCTGTATGTCCTAGTCTAGAGTGTCAGAGTGAGTAATTATCAATATTAGCATGAAAAGCTTTTAGTGCAGTACTAGTGGTTGATCTTGAATTATAAAGAGCTACATTTTCAAATGCATAAATTCTAACTTTAGCATAAAACTAGTGGTTGCCTGAGATTTGACACAGCAAAAATCAGCATAAAACTAAAAAAAGCACGCATTGTCAGCTGTGAATTTTGCACACTTACAAGATTATGAGCTATATCTGGTGCAAGAAGTAAATTATTCAAAACAAATTGTTTATGATTATCAAGAGAATAAAGATTTGCATTGCCAATATGAGTAATACACGTACTTGACCCATTACCTAACATAATTTGTTCTTGACCAGTGTATGCTTCTGCTTCAAGAAAGCTAGATGGATCATGTGTGTTGTGATGAGAGGCACCAGTATCTAGAAACCATGAAGCCTCAGAGAGAGAGTAGATGGTGTAGCAAGATAAGCTCGAGGATTATGATAGGATGGAGGTGGTGGAGCTGGCATAGGTGATGATGCAGAATTGGGGGCATTAAAAATCAGAGGTGACTGTTGATAACTTGGATCATATCTGTGAAAGCAAGAAATGGCAATGTGGCCAAATTTGCCACACACTTGGCATTGAGAATGATTTTGTTGAAAAGAACCTCGGCCCCCGCGATTGAATCGTCCGTCCCTTCCTCGGCCATGATTAAAATCTCTAGCAGTGCCTCGCGAAAATTGAGAAGTGGTTCGTGTAAAATTGGCTTGGGGAAGGGATAATTGAGTTTCTCGGAATCGTGCAAGCATGGTTTCATGCCCAAGAAGCAAGGTTTCTACCTCAATAAGAGACAAAGACTCAAGCGTAGGTGCGATTGAGGAAATGTACATTGCATAATCCTCATCAAGACCTTCAGTAATGGCTTCGACATGATCTTCAAGAGAGAGTAGATGATCCAATGCAGCCAAAGAATCAACAATTGATCGAATGCGTTTGAGATAGTCAGAGACAGTCATCCTTTGCTTTTTGATAGTTTTGAGTTCTGCTTTGAGTTGCTTGATTGTAGCTTTTGCTGATTTAGAAAAATAATCTTGAATTCGATCCCATACCTGATATGCAAATTTGCAGTCTAACATCTTGTTTCTGAATGAGATATCCATTGATTGAAGGAGTCATGATATGAGAAAGTGGTCTTTTGTAGTCCAAGATTTGAATGTTGCTGATTTCGTTCCTGCTAATCTTGCTGGAACCTAGTCCTTGAGAAGGTGATCACTGAGTTCATAGTCACTAATGATGTGAAGAGCAAGATGTTGCCAAGTCTTGAATGACTTTTCATCTAATTTGTCAAGAAGAGGCATGATGGGAGTAGAAGAAGGTGTAGTAGTATTAATTGGAACAATAGACCCCATGAGATCTGAACCTCAACTCTTGATACCATGAAAGAATCAAGATAGAGATGAATTGAGAGACTGAAATTGAATTGTAAATGCTTATTATAATTGTTTTGTGTAAACCACAATGGACATATGACGGTTATATATATAACAACTATTATAACTGACATAAGTTAATTTATCTTGCTGTTAAAGCAAGTAGCTTAGTTTCTTGGTTTTCTTGCTCTATTCCCTTATCACTTACCATAATTAATAATTATTTGCATAAGAAAGACTGGTGCCTATAACGGATTTTTTTTGAATAAATAAATAAATCTTTTAATTACGAAAATATGTAATTTGTAGTGTTTTTACTTATTTGAATTTTATGTCTTATCTCGTTTACAATGTAAATGAAATAAGATTCTATGTATTTCATTTACACGGTAAACGAGATAAGACACGATACAACGTGGTCGTATGACATTAGCATATGTGTTGTGTAACGTCCTTATTTCATTTATATTGTAAACGAAAGAAGTGATACACGCGTGCTTATATATAGAACTCGTTTACAGCGCCATTTGACTTCACTTTTCATCTATTTCTTCTACTTTTCTCCCACTTCTAGCCTTTTCTAATCATATTATCGAGGCATTCGGAGATTATGGCGCACGCAGATGCACAGGATGAGGATATTAACCGCCTGAACGTGATGTGGTATATCGCTAGGATAATCGACTTCCAGATTAGTATTGTTATTTTTATGTTTAAATTAAATAAACATATAATGATAGTCATAGTTAGAGTACTTTTATAGATATAGTATATGTTAGGTGATAGAATGTATTGTTAGTAAGTGTTAATTGATAGGTATAGTTTAAGGTTTAGTTAAATTATTTTATCAATTAAATATTTATTGCATTTTGTTATGTTTTAATTTAATTTCTATATTTTTAATTTTAATTTTGATAACTTGAAAGATATCTTTTTTTAGTCAGTGTTAATAGATAGATGTGAGTTTAGTTATTAGTTAAATTAATTTATTAACTAAATTGTTATTTCATTTTGTTTTTATTTAATTTGATTTTTATATTTTTAATTTTAATGGTGGTACCTTTGTATGTAACTTTTTTTTTAACTGTTATTTAATGTTTTAGTTGGACTTATGAACAATTGATATGTTTTTTCGAACGGTCGATCTTTATAAATTAATTATTCTTTTTCCTATTGAGTTATGAAATGTAGAATACATGTTTAGTATATTTTTTATCTTTTTATTTTGACATTTAAATGTTTATTTTTGAAATAGATTTTTTATTCCAATTTTTATTTTTTAACAGAGGCCTTGCCTACTTCTCCCTAGGTGAGTGAGTTGATGCGTGAGCATCTTCTCTATCTTTCCCTAGTGAATTTGCATTTAAATTGTTGAGTTTAATCAAGATTTAATTACCTATAGCCACTATGAATGCTACTTTGAGTTGTGTGCAATTTCTGTTTATTTCAGGTAGCATTCAGATGGATTTGACGGAGTTTTGTAGCAGAAAAGGAAGAAAGCGAATGATGCTGTCAACCCCGACCTCCGTGCACTCAAAATAACTTGAGCTACAGGGGTCCAATTGACGTGATTTCAGCGGCATTGGAAAGCTAACTTCCAGAGCTTTCCAACGATGTATAATAGTGTACACTTATTTTCCAGCACACTCGGCCTTCACGGCGCCAAACTTGAGGAAGCTCAAGTTTGGCGCCACAACCAAGTCTTTTAAGGAATGCATGCGGGAAGCTCCACGCCAAACTTGAAGGAGTTCAAGTTTGGCGTCAATGAAGGAAAGCCTACTGCCATCTCCACGCCAAACTTGAGTTTACTCAAGTTCGGCGCCAACACAAGAACTCCAAAAAAAGGTTACGCACCACTCCACGCCAAACTTGATCATTGTCAAGTTTGGCGTCAATATGAAGTCCCCAAAGAAAGCCACACGCACCATCCCACGCCAAATTGGAAGAGTCCAAGTTTGGCGCCACAAGCAAAGAAGCTCCAAGGAATCCTCTGCCTAGTCCACACCAAACTTTGATTCTTCCAAGTTTGGCGCCAACCCTCAATGAAGCCAGTGGTCCCCAATTCGTCTACACAAGACTACGAGAAGCAATTAATAAATTTTGATTAAACTTTATTTCTTTTATAATTAGGAAAAGATATTATTTAGTTTTTTTAGAAATATATTTTACATTAATTAGGATTATATATAAAAGAGAAAAGATTCAGCCTTCGGGCTTCTCTCTTCTCTTCCACCTCATTCCGCAATTTACAGTTTTACAAAATCCTAGTTTATCTCTCTGAACCATGAGCAACTAAACCTCCACTGTTAAGGTTAAGAGCTCTGTCTATTGTATGGATTGATACTATTACTTTTCTATTTTAATTCATGTACTGATTTCTATTTCAAGAATTATTTTCGTTCTTTATCTTATGAATTTGGGTGGAACGGAAGTATGACCCTTGTTCTAATTGGGTTCTTGTATAACTTGGAAAAGCTCTTTACTTGAACAACATCTTGAAAATAATTTCTCCTCAACTTCCAATTATCTGGACTTAACGGGATACGTGACATATAATCCTCTTATATTTGGGTAATTAGGGTTTTTGTGGCATATAAACTAGAATTGAACTTAACCCTCTGATTGGAATCAAGTGACCTAGGAATCGGCGGTTGATGAAAGTTAGAGGACACTAAAAAGGTCTAAGGAATTAGGGTTTAATCACATATAGTTTGTCATGAATTGAATCTTGTATGATTAAAATAGTTAGTAAGAAAAGTCAATCCGGAAGATAGATATCTCTGAAGCCTTAGCTGTTTTCTCCCATATTATTCACACCAATTTACTGTTTATTTTCTGATTCTCTGATTTACTGTTTAATGCAGTTGAACTCTCAAAACACCATTTTCTGTTTGTCTGACTAAGCCAATCACTCAATCATTGTTGCTTGATCCATCAATCCTTGTGGGATCGACCCTCACTCACCTGAGGTACTACTTGGTACGACCCGGTACACTTGCCGGTTAGTTTGTGGATTGTAAATTCCGCACCATGAGTCACACGCTTGCACCACCGAACGCCATTGTCCTTTACTTGAGGAAGGCTAGGTTTGGTGACACGGTGCCGCTCAAGGACTTCGTGTTTGACAACTTATTGATTATGGCATTCGTGGAGCACTGGCGTCCGGAGATCCTCACTTTTCACCTGCCATGGGGTGAGTGCACCATTACCCTGTAGGATGTTGCATACCACCTCGGGCTACATGCTCATGGAGAACCAATGGGTGGGTGCTTCCGTGATTTTTAGATATAGTACGGGCACTCGACCTAGGATTGGGTGGAGCAGCTACTTGGTACCAGGCCTTCTCATGGTCAGTAGCAGGGTGCATAGAGGAAGGAGTCTTTCTCCATCAACCTGACATGGCTTCGGTACCGAGTCCGGCATATGCCTGATATCGCTAATCCAGCCACCCTACGACAGTACACGAGGCGTTACATACTGTTGCTGATTGGGGGTTACCTGATGATTGACAAGCCAAACAATCAGGTCCATCTCCAGTGGCTGCCACTATTGGATGACTTCCAGAGGTGCTGTGATCTGTCTTGGGGGTCCACTGTGCTTGCATAGACCTACCACTCCCTAAGCTCTGCAGTACATTGGGACACCACAGACATTAGCGGATGCACTCCACTTATACTTTCTTGGATCTACCATAGATTTTCTCAGTAGTGTTCACTTGAGACAGGTTTCGATGTATCCCAAAGATCCACCAAAGATTTCTTCTTCTTCATTTATCTAATTGAAGATCCTCATGCATAAATTGATACACTGTTGTTCTTGCATATGTCCACAGGTTGATAGGTATGGCCCAGCAGAGTAAGGATCAACACGAATAAAGAGTCCTCAGATGGCAGGTAGCCTTGGATCGATTACAGTTATATGAGGTACACGAAAGACTTTTAGTTAGTTATAAATAAATGAATAACATATCCGGTGTAAGTAACTATTGATGATGATTACATTACATGTTATGTTGTAGTTCTTGTGGACGCTGTATGACGACCTTGCACTGTAGGCCCTGTGCCCGGATTGGCTGAAGGAGGAGGCAAAGTGAGAGACATGGATGTCTGTTGTTCCTCTTGTCTGTTTTAATATTTTTGAGTTTCACCATGTTGATCGAGTGAAACATCAGTTTGCTGGCGAGAAGCCCGTGCTTGGGGCCCTGGTCAATGTTGACAAATTCCTGACCACCACAGAACGTGACGAGTACGTCTAGCGGCCTACTCGACATGAGTAGTGGTATAATGGCTGGAGGCTTCAATTTGAGGATGGCCATCGGATCTCTATTTAGCCGTTCATAGACTATCAGTCGACGCAAGAGTACTGGGACTGGTTTTGGCAAGCTTGCTGCGTTAGACATTTGTCAGGCCAGAAGGTGCTTGATGACCCCAGACTGATGGATTTACCGGGTGATGTCCAGCCTACTGCCAGCTAGCCTCGGGACGTTCTTCACCTTCTCCAAGACATCCCTGATCGTCGTAGGTGTGCCAGGAAGGTTTGAGCGGACACCCGGAGGCCAACCAAGAGAGAGAGAGGTGCTAGGGAAGGCAGAAGAGCTGCAGGGCCTCGGAAGGAGAGGGTCAGGTCTCGTAGGGAGCAGTTGGATGTGGAGTCTGAGGAGGAGGCTGAGTATCACCAGCAGGAGGAGCACATTGATATGGCAGCCGGCTACAATGACTTACCACATCCACCCCACCCCCACCACCACCTCCACCTCCACCTCCACCACCACTGGGGTCACAGTCACAGGCAGTTCGAGATGATTGGGATATTACCCCACCTGGCTGGGTGGATCTCGGGCCATTGAGCAGTCGTCAAGAGGCCTCTATGGTTGACAAAATCTTGTTCGACGAGGCATTCCAAATTCATACCACTGACTAGCATATGATGCAGCATATCACAGAACAGTTTTGCACACGCGGTGAGCAGAGTCTCAGGCAGGTTCATCATCATTCGTCTGCTTTAGCGACTACCTCAGTTTGCTTGCTGAGCTTGTCACCAGGGCCTAGCACCTCACACGGCATGGTGAGATTGCTGTCTAACCGTCGATGGTCCTGAGACATGGTGGGTGCTAAACACGTATGCGCACCTCCCTAACGAAATAAAATATATATGGTAGGCATTTATAATAAATATAATTATGATAAATAAGAAACTACACCCTAATTAAGGGTTAAGTACGATTTTGGTCCCTAAGGCATGGGCCAAAAAATTTTTGTCCCCAACTTTTTTTTTTGCATACAAAATCATCCCCAAGGTTTAAAACCAAGTTTTAAAATTGTCTTTTTTACTTAAATATTAAAATTTTGGACCAAATTACCTATAACAAAAAAATTATAAAATAAAAAAGAAAAAAAGAGAAAGAGAGTGTTTCTGCTCCTGCGAAGGGGGAGGGAAGACGAAGAAGGGGGAAGGAAAGAAAAAGAAGAAGCTGTCAATGATCTACCTCTACCTTCACTTCCGCCGCCACCTCCGTACGATTTTGGTCCCTAAGGTAAGGATAATTTTAAAACCAAGTTAAACCTTAGGGACGATTTTATATGCAAAAAAAGGTTCGGGACGAAAAAGAATTTTGACCTATACCTTAGGGACCAAAATCGTACTTAAGCCCCCCCCCCCCCCCCCAAATTAAACTTAAATTCACCAATAACAAAGATTTTGTCGGAGGACAACACGGAGACTCCAAGGACATCCTACTGCAAATTGTCAGCAATGCACATAGTACTTTAATCGGTCCGAATCCACGACTTGGTACTCAACACTTTTGTGAATGCTATAATTCTTCACACCTTGCATTACTGCCTCTCTGTTTTTGAATCTATGACCAACCCGAAACTCTACACCACTATCTAAGTTGTAATTCTCTCCACCCATATTGGAAAATAGAGTTTTCTCATGCATCACATCCTGATTTAATATATGATAGTAGTGCGGTATTTTTATAACCACACTTACTAACCGACAAGTGCACCGGGTCGTATCAAGTAATACCTTACGTGAGTAAGGGTCGATCCCATGAGGATTGATGGATTAAGCAACAATAGCGTTTGATAGGATTAGTTAGACAGACAGAAAATAGTGTTGAGATGCAATATAAAAGACATTAAACAATATCAAAAATATTGAAGAAAGGCAAGTAATTAAGATGGGAATAATATATGGAGAAGATAGTTAAGGTTTCAGAGTTATCTATTTTTCCGGATTAACTTTTCTTACTAACTAATTTAATTATACAGGATTTAATTTATGGCAAACTGTATGTGACTAGACCCTAATTCCTTAGACCTTCCTAGTCTCCCCTAAAATTCATTAACTGCCAATTCCTTGGTCAATTAATTCCAATTAGAGGGCGATAATTAATTTCTAGTTTATATGCCACAAAAACTCTAATTATCCAAGAGGTAAAAAGATTATATGTCACGTATCCTATTAAATTCAGATAATTAAAATTTAGGAGAAATAGTTTTCAAGCTGTTGTTCAGGTAAAGAGCTTTTCCAAGTTTTACAAGAACTCAAATAGAAAGAGGGTCATACTTCCGTTGCACCCAAATTCATAAAATAAAGAGCAAAAACATTTATTAAATTATAAATCCACACAAAAATTAAAATAGTAAAAGCAATAAAATTAATCCATAGAAATAGACAGAGCTCCTAACCTTAACAGTGGAGGTTTAGTTGCTCATGGAAAAGAGAAAATAAGGATTCAGGTAAAAATGTACCGAGTTCCAATCTGATGGCATCAGATCCCTTTTTATAACTAATCCTAATAAATTTAAAATCTAATATTTAAAATTAAACTTAAAATAATATCTTTTCCTAATTTAAGATTTGAATTTAAATTTAAATTAATTAACAGATCTTCAGTTGATGGGTGGGGACCACTTGTTCTGTCCATTCTGCAGCTTCTAATCTGTGTTTTCTGGGCTGAAAATTGAGTTAAAACAGCCCAGAAATCGCCCCCAGCGTTTTTCTGCATTTTCTGCACGTGGCGCATGTGACGCGTTCGCGTCATTTGTGCAGATTCCAGTCCACGCGTTCGCGTCAGGCACGCGATCGCGTCATTGTGATTTCCTCCATTCCGCGCGGTCGCGTGAGCCATGCGTCCGCGTCGGTATTCGCTGGTCATCTTCTTGGCTTCTTCTCTTTCTCTGCAGAAACTCCATCAAATTCCGCCAAATGCTACCTAAAATAAACAGTATTGTACAAAATTCAAAATAGCATCCATAGTGGCTAAAATATAATTAATTCTTAATTAAATTCAACAATTTAGATGCAAATTCGCTAGGAAAAGATAGACAAGATGCTCACACATCACAACACCAAACTTAAACTGTTGCTTGTCCTCAAGCAACCAAAACTAACATAAGCTTAGGATGTGAATTTGCATGAGAATGAGAGTTCGATTAAGCTCATGTCTCTTCTTATAGTGGGGTTTACAACTGCAATCCTGAATAGTTTTGACATCTCACTTTATCCTTTGAAGTTCAGAATGATTGGCATCCATAGGAACTCAGAATCCAGATAGTGTTATTGACTCTCCTAGTTCAGTATGTTGATTCTTGAACACAACTACTTTATGAGTCTTGGCTGTGACCCTAAGCATTTTGTTTTCCAGTATTACCACCAGATACATAAATGCCACAGACACATAACTGGGTGAACCTTTTCAGATTGTGACTCAGCTTTGCTAGAGTCCCCAGTTAGAGGTGCCCAGAGTTCTTAAGCACACTCTTTTTGCTTTGGACCACGACTTTAACCGCTCAGTCTCAAGCTTTTCACTTGACACCTTCACGCCACAAGCACATGGTTAGGGACAGCTTGATTTAGCCGCTTAGGCCAGGATTTTATTCCTTAGGGCCCTCCTATCCATTAATGCTCAAAGTCTTGGATCCTTTTTACCCTTTGCCTTTTAGTTTAAAACGTTATTGGCTTTTTCTACTTGCTTCTTTTTTTTTCTTTATTTTTTTTTTCTTCGCCAGTTTTTTTCGCAAGCTTTGTGTTTTTCACTGCTTTTTCTTGCTTCAAGAATCAATTTTATGATTTTTCAGATTATCAATAACATTTCTCTTTTTCATCATTCTTTCAAGAGCCAACAATTTTAACATTCATAAACTTCACTATCAAAAAATATGCACTGTTCATGTCATGCATTCAGAATCACAGAAAATACCACCACATTTAAGTAAATAAGACTATTATTCAATATAGACCCACTTTCTCATGCAATATATCACTCCTATAATTTTTTTTTTATTTAAACTCAATGAGTAATACATGAGACATCTTTTCAGAATTAACACAATAGGAAAACTAAACTAGTCCTAGGATTCTAACTAATAAAGGATAATGCAACAAACAAAGCAAAATAACAGGAAACCGGAACATAACATAGAAAAAGAGGGGAGGAATAAAAAATGAAAGGAACTCAACCACCTTAATTATCCTAGCGGTCGCTTTATTCTTCATGTTGTGCTCCTTTGCGAAGATGATTCGCCTCCCTTTTGTACTAGAAAACCTATAAGCGCAGCGTCAACACCAAACTTAAAGGTTTGCTTGTCCTCAAGCAAAGAAGAACTGAAAATAGAAGAGACAACTATTAAAAGGAAAGAAAAAATAAAAGGATAAGAGAATAAGAGAGAATTAGGATTGGGAGAGAGAGAAAGAAGACTGGGCGGCGCAAGCGACGCGATTTGCGTGCAGCACGCGATCGCGTACGTCGCGCATTCTTCATAATGACGCGATAGCGTCAGGCACGCGTTCGCGTGGATGGCCATATATGCAACTGACGCGAACGCGTCAGTCACGCATCCGCGTGACCAAATTTGTGCTTTTAGCACACTTCTTGCCCCAAGCTGGCACAACTCTCTACCCAAACGCTCTTTTACGTCGAATTTGCAGGTCACGCGATCGCGTCGGTGACGCGACCGTGTGAATGACGAAAATCACAAACGACACGAACGCATGAGGTACGCGATCACGTGGGATCGTTTGTGCGAAAGGCTCCATTCTGGCGCCACTCCCGCGCAACTCTCTGTAACTTTTTATTTTTTTCTTGCACCCCTAAATGACGCGTTCGCGTCAGCGACGCTGGCGCGTCGGGTGCTTTTTTTTTATTTATTTTATAGCTTGAGGTGTTCGGTTCCTGGAAGAACATAGCTGCATGATCAGAAAATTAGTAAGAACTCAAAAAAAAATAAAATAAAATAAAATAAAATAACTAAGAAAACTACTACTACGAAAAATAGCTAAGGATACGAATTTATCGGGTTGCCTCCCGACAAGCGCTTCTTTATCGTCACTAGCTTGACGGTCAGCTCCTCTAAGGAAGAGGATCATAGGGGCTCAGCTCTTCACCCCTTACTTTGAACTTCTTTCCTGTGTCTCCATAACGTAGCTCAATATGCTCCAGAGAGAGGATTTTGATTACTGTATAAACCCATGCTGGATTGCTGGTCAACACCACCTTCATTCCTGGGGAGAAACCTTCAGTGGGGATCTTTTTGTTTCTCCATCCTCTGGGTATTTTTTTCTTTTTGGGGACCTCCTCTTTGGTGGATGATGCAGTTTCAACACCAAACTTAGGTTTGATGTCAGGCGGAATTTTATCGGTTGTCACCACAGGAGGTTTGAGTTGCAAATTCTGCTGTGCATCATCAGGGGGTTCTTGAAGGTTTGGATCAATAAGCTCAGTCTGCATGCACCTCTCTTCTTCACCTGTTGAATGTACATCTTTGAAGACATGAAAGACCAGTTGCTCATTATGCACTCTAAGCACTAATTCACCCACTTCTACATCAATCAGAGCTCTTCCAGTGGCTAGGAATAGTCTTCCTAGAATTATAGAGGCATTCTCATCCTCCCCTGTATCAAGAATCACAAAATCTGCTGGGAGGAAGAACTTACCCACTTTGACCAAGATATTCTCCATTAATCTGTATGCCGGCTTCATAGATTTGTCCGCCATCTGTAATGCTATCTTTGTGGGTTGTGCCTCTTGGATCTGCAGCTTCTTTATCACAGACAAGGGCATTAAATTGATGCTTGCTCCCAGATCACATAAAGCTTTCTCAAAGGTTGTGCTCCCAATAGTGCATGGAATTTGAAAGCTCCCTGGATCTGGCATCTTTCTTGGCAAGTTATTCTGAATTACAGCACTACATTCCTTAGTCAGGACTACTGTTTCATCTCCCTTTAAACGCTTTTTCTTTGACAACAGCTCCTTCATGAACTTGACATAGATAGGCATTTGCTCCAAAACCTCAGCAAAAGGAATATTAATTTGTAACTTTCTGAAGATTTCCAAGAACTTTGAGAACTGTTTGTCCTTGGTCTCCTTTTGAAGTCTCTGAGGATATGGCATTTTAGGCTTGTATTCAGGAGCCTTTGGCAAAGTAGGATAAGTGTCAAGAGAGTCTGGGAATGGTTTGTCCGCACGCTTTGGAGGGGCGTGTTCTACTTCTTCCTTCTTCTCCTCTGGAGCTTCCTTTTCAACTAGCTCTTCATTGGCCTTGGTCTCAGAGCCAGCTACTTTACCACTTCTTAATTGAATACCCTTGCAATCTTTTCCTGGGTTCACCACTGTATCACCTTGAACTGTACTTGCAGACCTCTCAAGTATTTGCTTGCTCAGTTGGCCCACTAGCACCTCTAAGTTTCTAATGGAGGCCTTGGTTTCCTGCATAAATTGTGCTTCCGCACTTGCCACTTGTTCACTTATTATGGTGATAGCCTTGCATTCCTCTCTTGGATTTGGAATTGTGTTACCAGGAAGGCTATTAGTGGTCCTCTGATCAATTTCATTGACCTTTGTGGCTAATTGACCCATTTGAATTTCCAGGTTCTTGATGGATGCTCTGGTTTCCTGTCTAAAACCTGTCAATATTGCTTCCAAATTATTGTTCTGCTGGAAACCGCCCTGAGAACTATTGTTGACGTTCTGAGGTCTCTGAGGTTGGTCCTTCCATCCAAAATTTGGGTGATTCCTCAATCCCTGGTTGTATGTCTTAGAATATGGATCATTGTTGGGATTTCTAGGACCACTCCCCATGTAATTCACCTGTTCAGAAGAAGGTTGAGTATAATCATAATTATCATTTTGCATAAAGTTACCTGCCATGTCATAGGAGACTTCCTGTGGTGGATTTTGGGTGTTGATAACTGAGACTTGCATGCCACCCATCTGTTGAGTAAGTAGATTTATTTGCTGAGACATCAGCTTGTTCTGAGCAAGAAGAGCATTAACAGCTTCTACTTCCAACACACCTCTCTTTTGAGAGATTTCAGAGTTCACAGGATTCCTGTTAGATGAGTAGAGATATTGGTTGCTTGCAACTAATTCAATCAGCTTAATAGTCTCCTCTGGTGTCTTCTTCTTATGCAATGAACTGCCTGCAGAGGTATCTAAGCTCATCTTTGACATCTCTCCTAAGCCTTCATAAAAGATATCCAGCTGGGTCCACTTGGAGAACATGTCAGGAGGGCATTGCCTAGTCAGTAGCTTGTATCTCTCCCAAGCTTCATAAAGAGTTTCACCCTCCTTCTGTCTGAAAGTCTGAACTTCCAACCTAAGCTTAGTCAGCTTCTTTGGTGGGAAAAATTTTGTGAGAAACTCAGTAACAACCTTGTCCCAAGTATTCAGACTCTCCTTTGGTTGGGAATCTAGCCATAACTTTGCTTTATCCCTCAGAGCAAACAGGAAGAGCATGAGTTTGTACACCTCTGGGTTCACTCCGTTTGTCTTCACAGTATCACATATCTGCAGAAAATCAAAAATAAACTGATTTGGATCTTCATGAGGGAGTCCATGATACTGGCAGTTCTGTTGCACCAGGGTGACCAATTGTGGCTTCAACTCAAAGTTGTTTGCAGTTATAGGAGGCACCACAATGCTCTTTCCATAAAGATCTGCAGTAGGAGCAGAGTAAGAGCCAAGCACTCTCCTTTGTTGATCATCCCCATTCGGATTTACCACATTGGCATTAGCATTATTATTTTCCATAGTGAATTCTGCAGCCTTGCAAAGTCTTGCTTGTTGTAAACGTCGCCTGAAAGTTCTTTCAGGTTCAGAATCAAAGTCTAAGAGATGTTCTTTATCTCTATTCCTGCGCATACACAAGCAGAAAACAAGAAAAAAATGGGACTCTCTACGTCAGAGTGCAGAGAAGTCCCTGTGAGGTAACCTGTGTAAAATAATAAAATAACAATACTAAATAAATAAATAAAAAATTCAAAAATCTAAAAGGAAAAATAAACAGAAAAAATAAAATTAACTGGGTAACACCAAACTTAAATTCAGAAATAAAAAAAAATAAATTTTTAGTGCTATTTTATTTATTTATATATATTTTTTATTTTTATTTTTTTTATTATTTTTTATTTATTTTTTATTTTTTGAAGATAAAAAAATAAAATAAAACTAATAGAATATAAAAAAATGGAAAGAAACGAAAACGAAAATAAAAGAAAATGAAAATAAAAAGAAAATAAAATAAAAATAAATAAAAAAATTAAAACGGACTAAATAAAAAAAATTGTCAAAGAAAAAGAAATAATGAAACTAGAGGGGGAGGGAAACGAACGCAAGTGTACGGAAAAAGAAAAAAAATTAAAAATTAATAATAATAAAATAAAATTAATTAAAAAAAATTATCTAATCTAAGCAATCAAACAACGAGTAGTTGTTAATCACAGTCAATCCCCGGCAACGGCGCCAAAAACTTAGTGCGGTATTTTTATAACTACACTTACTAACCGGCAAGTGCACCGGGTCGTACCAAGTAATACCTTACGTGAGTAAGGGTCGATCCCACGAGGATTGATGGATTAAGCAACAATAGCGTTTGATAGGATTAGTTAGACAGACAGAAAATAGTGTTAAAATGCAATATAAAAGACATTAAACAATATCAAAAATATTGAAGAAAGGCAAGTAATTAAGATGGGAATAATATATGGAGAAGATAGTTAAGGTTTCAGAGTTATCTATTTTTCCGGATTAACTTTTCTTACTAACTAATTTAATTATACAGGATTTAATTTATGGCAAACTGTATGTGACTAGACCCTAATTCCTTAGACCTTCCTAGTCTCCCCTAAAATTCATTAACTGCCAATTCTTTGGTCAATTAATTCCAATTAGAGGACGATAATTTCTAGTTTATATGCCACAAAAACTCTAATTATCCAAGAGGTAAAAGGATTATATGTCACGTATCCTATTAAATTCAGATAATTAAAATTTAGGAGAAATAGTTTTCAAGCTGTTGTTTAGGTAAAGAGCTTTTCCAAGTTTTACAAGAACTCAAATAGAAAGAGGGTCATACTTCCGTTCCACCCAAATTCATAAAATAAAGAGTGAAAATATTTCTTAAATTATAAATCCACACATAAATTAAAATAGTAAAAGCAATAAAATTAATCCATAGAAATAGACAGAGCTCCTAACCTTAACAGTGGAGGTTTAGTTGCTCATGGAAAAGAGAAAATAAGGATTCAGGTAAAAAAGTACCGAGTTCCAATCTGATGGCATCAGATCCCTTTTTATAACTAATCCTAATAAATTTAAAATCTAATATTTAAAATTAAACTTAAAATAATATCTTTTCCTAATTTAAGATTTGAATTAATTAACAGATCTTCAGTTGATGGGTGGGGACCACTTGTTCTGTCCATTCTGCAGCTTCTAATCTGTGTTTTCTGGGCTGAAAATTGAGTTAAAACAGCCCAGAAATCGCCCCCAGCGTTTTTCTGCATTTTCTGCACGTGGCGCATGTGACGCGTCCGCGTCGTCCACGCGTTCGCGTCATTTGTGCAGATTCCAGTCCACGCGTTCGCGTCAGGCACGCGATCGCGTCATTGTGATTTCCTCCATTCCGTGCGGTCACGTGAGCCATGCGTCCGCGTCGGTATTCGCTGGTCATCTCATTGGCTTCTTCTCTTTCTCTGCAGAAACTCCATCAAATTCCGCCAAATGCTAACTAAAATAAACAGTATTGTACAAAATTCAAAATAGCATCCATAGTGGCTAAAATATAATTAATTCTTAATTAAATTCAACAATTTAGATGCAAATTCGCTAGGAAAAGATAGACAAGATGCTCACGCATCAGATAGTGACTGGGTATAGCTAATAAGGCTGAAATTGGGTATTGGGCAGGCAGAAGATACCAAATGATGTGTCAACTGGCGTTTCTGATACAAACTCCTCCTCCTCATCATCTTTAGGAGAACAACTATCGTTGCTATTGGCAACATACTCCTCATCGGAATCCTCACTATCCACGTTCATGTCTTCCGCTAGACTAGCACAATGTAGCGGTGATGATGCTTGAGGTAGATCATCCTGCACGAAATTCGAGTGGTCAGATCTACCACCACCGCAGAAAGTTCCATCACTTGTTCCGCTATGGAGTCAAAACAGACGAAATCGAAAAACTCTATTTCTCATCAGTGCTAGCAACCTAAACCTAACCCTTCCAACCCCTTTTCTCCCACTAGCATAAACGCTCCTCAATATCAGATTTTTTAGTTCGGATAAAGAACTTACTTGTTGAGTGCGTAATAGAATGAGATTATCACACTCAAATATCACTTCAGTGTTACTGTTTCTCATATGATAATTGGGATATACACTAACAACCACGTATTCACTACTACTAGATATTTTTTTTTAATTTTTGGAAGAAAAACAGAAGAGAAGATGTGAAATGTTTATGGAGAATACAAATGGTTCTAGCTCCTTTTATAGCTGCTGAAATTTTATGGTATCGTATCTCATTTACAGTTCATCACTTTTCATCATTTTTTATGTATCTCGTTTATACTATAAGCAAAATATATATATTTCACATATCGTATCTTATTTCGTTTACCGTATAAATAAAATATACAATATTAATTCGTTTACACTATAAACGAAATAGGACACAAAATTCAAATCAATAAAAATGATACGAATTGAATATTTTCGTAATTAAAAGTTTTCTATTTATTTAAAAAAAGTCCTGCCTATAACTCTCTTATTATTATTTTATAGACTTATATGAAGCGGTTTACGACGCACGTTTCTCCAAGTGGGAATGTTTGCCACGTGGCACGTGGGTGACAACAACAAACCACGTCTTAGCGTCTCAACTCAACTCATCTCAATCATATGAAGACGACCTCGAGATCGCCGTGGGTAAAAAAGAAATATTAAACTTAAGAATTTCTAATTGCAAAAAAGGTCCTATAAGTTTGTTCCAAATATAGCTACTTGATGAGTTACCACAAACATGGCTTCTGCTCTCAACTTCTTGCTAATAACTCTAATAATCTCTATCTCCTTCACTACCATTACCCATGGAGCGTTTTCAGAACAATCCTACATAACTTTACCCTCAGAGAAACTAACCCATCTCCACTTCTATTACCATGACATCCGAAACGACAAGAACCCAACGGTGGTGCAAATTGTGGACACACCCAAGAATGTTCCCAACGGTTTTGGGTCCATTTTTGCCATGGATGATGTTATGACTGAAGGGCCTGAGTTGACTTCCAAACAAGTTGGAAGAGCCCAGGGTTTGTTTGCTCTGGCTTCTCTGCAGGTGAAGTACTAACATAGGTTATGGTAAAATTAGCTATGGAGTCAATTATGAGAAAGAAAAGAGAGAAAGATCCTTTGTATCCAAAATGCTTTATTGATTTCACTGCTTCATCTAAGTAGTCGTTAATTTTTGTCATAGATAGTTTTACTGTTAAGGTTTTAGTTTGAGAAAACGATCAATATGGTTCTTGAATATTATTTGTCCGCATGAATTGCATAAATTCACAAAAAACCAGCCACCAAATCATTTATCATGTATATGAATATTCTTGCTGTTAAATTTATTTTTAAATTGTATAACTGATTTGGTATCTGCTTTTTGCATACATAACATTGTTGAATTAAGTATTATATTTGATGGGTTAATAGTCAAATTAGTCTTTGAAAGATAAGATATTTTTTAAATTTGTTCTTGAAAGATTTTTTCAATTAAATTGATCCTTAAAAAATTACGAATTAATCATATCTGTCATTCAGTTACTCCACTCATAATTTTCGTCAATGATTGATATGTTAACTGCTAGAGCTACATGGCACATAATATGTTCAATTAGACCTTGACTAAATATGTTTATGAAAACCTATTAATTTAGTCACTAGGTCATATTAGAAATAGAATTTTTGTAATTGAAAAAAATGGCTAAATTAATAAATTTTTATAAATATATTTGATTAATATCTAATTGGACATATCAGGTATTATATATGTTATCAATTAATGTTTTACAACATCAATTTTTGAAGAGAATTGTTAATGGAGTGATCCGAGGATAAATATGACTAATTCGCAATCTTTGAAGACTAATTTGATTAAAAAAATCTTTTAAGGATAAATTTGAAGAATGTTTTATCTTTCAAAAACTAATTTGACTATTAACCCTATATTTGATCCCAGAGAAAGATGAAATTAAATCTGAATCCATGAAAAATATCATTAAAAATGTCTGGATGTGTCTCTAAATATGCAGGATCTTGGGATGACAATGTTGACGAATTTTGCATTCACGGAAGGGATATATGCAGGGAGCACAATAAGCATGCTTGGGAGGAACCCTATCTCTGAGGAGAATAGAGAGATGCCAATAGTGGGTGGTACTGGTGTATTCAGATTTGCAAGGGGATTTGCCATTGCAAATAGTGTTATGCCTATTTCTACTCCTCAGCACTTTGTTGTAGAGTACAATATCACTCTCTCTCATCCCTAGTAACTAAAAAACAAGACAACTTCACTGAATCATCAATGAGACTTTTGTTAGAGAGAAAGTGAGAGATATTGTGTATCGGCAAAAGCTTTGGTCAATAACTGGCCAGAAAAGCTATGCTGGTGGCATGTATTTTATTAATTTTATAAATTTTGGTGTGAAATGGATACCTTAGTGAATAATACCTCACATTGAATTTAGATCATGTGAAATGAGAATATTGGTAAAGTGATAAGAGCTAAAAGTTATGTTGAATTTATAACCCTCATTATAAGTGAGTTTTGCTATTTTAATTTAAAAATGATTAATTTTATATTTTATCACTTTACTAACTTTTTCACTTTAAAGAATTTTGACCCTTTAAATCTGTTATTAATTTTTACTCTTCAAATCTATTATTAATTTTGGCCTAAAAAATGCATATTTTAAAAGATTTAGAGTCACAAGCTATACATAACCCAAACTTTAAGCTTAAAGGAAGTATGGCGAAGTTATATTTTAACAAAAATATACATTTAGAAAAAAGTTATTTCCAAGATTTAGTTATTTAAAATGTACCTCTGCTATTTACATGACTATATCTGGATGAAATTGGTATCACTCAAGATACTGTCACCTAAAAAAATCTATGAACATCAACCCTTTAGTTGTAAAAATGTTAAGCAAAATGTTATATAGGCTCCATCATTTGATATAATAGATAAATATAATATAATGAACTATAGTTGTGGTACTAAAACTAAAACTATAGTTTAAACACACAAGTAATGAGCAAATCCTTTATGATTTAATTTTCTCATATCATAACAGTTGCATAATTCTAGTTTCAATAACTTCCCTCAAGTGAACTAGAAAACATTAAAGTGCAAAGCACAAATAATCAAATATCACACCTTATATTTCAAAGGTTTTGGCTTTGTTTCTTTCTCAGCTTGATTATTGATCCCTGATTTTCTAGCTTTCACCACTTTCTCTACCATTTTACTTCCCATAAAATGTGCTCCATTTTCGTTGCCTCCACCTGCTGCAAGAGTGAACTTTTCCTTTTGTGCCCTCAAACTTTTCTGGGCTTTCTCTAAGTGGTTCCAACCACCATTATTTTTATTATTAGACACACATGGTGATGGTGACCTTGATGGTCTAACAATAGATCTTGGAATAGGATCTTGATTCTGAGTCCCTACAAGTTTAGAACCTCTAGTAGTGCTTCTTCCTCTTGTGGTTGAGCTCGCTCTTCGTTCCGTCCTAAGATTCGGCGGTGCCTCATTCGGAAGATCAAGATCAAGTACAAAATTACTTGCAATCCTTGTTGATCTCACGGATGGCGAAACGCCCCGAGTTTTAGCCTTCATCCCTAAGGACTCATTTGCTTCCATGCTCTTCTTTGGTTGCTTTTGAGGAGCAATAGAATTGGTATCAATAATGCTCTTTTTGGTGATATGATGGTGAATAATGTTGGGTAATTGCTTGTGTTCATTGTTTGTGTTAGTATTATTATTCTTAATGATGATTGTTGTTGGTCTCTGCCTATTGTGACTTGGGGTTATTGATCTCATTGGAACTTTTGCTTTTGATGAGTTGGTATGATTTGGCTTTGGTTTTGCATCAATAATTGGTTTGGATTTCAGTTGCTTCTCATCATTCCCCGCAAACTGAGTGGCCAAAAGTCAAAACAAACGGTTATCCATTTTAGTTACTTTTTACTCTAGACAAGCATGTAAGCTAGAGTAGCTAATGTACGTTCTTTCTTTTAAATAAAGAGGAAATTGATAATTTAGTTCATGAAGAATTTTGCATCAAATAAATTCGTCCTTAGTTAGCGTTTGGAAGAGAAATAGATAGTGAGACTAGTGATAGAGATTAAGAAACAGAAATTAAAATAAGTTTTAGTATTGTATTTGGTGTAAAGTAAAAAATAGAAATTGAAATAAGAATGAAATTTTAATTTAATTTGCACAAAGAGTAAAATTAGAATTAATTAATTGAAATGGGAATATTTTAAGTATAAAATGTTATTAAAATTTCAATTTCTGTCTCCAAAAATTTTAATTCCATGTGCCTTCACTTTTTAAAAGTACTAAAATATTAAAATTTTAGTACCACTCTTTAAACCAACAAACATGTCAACTTTCTTATTTTCATCTCAATACCTCAAAACAAATCTTGCCTAAAAAGTGAAAAATATTAGATAAATTTTTAAAGTTTACTCAGGTCCATCCGTTAAAGACTTCTATAGTACTTTTCATTCTTCATGAACTATAATGCATAGACACTGACACGACACGGAATACACCGACACGCGAATTTTAAAATCTTATATGACATAGATACGCATACATATAAAATATAAAGTATTTTTAAGATAAATCGTAATGATATTTTGATATTTTATTGATATTAAAATATAAATTAAAATTTTTAATTATTTTTAATGTCTTATTTTAATTATATCAAGTATTTAAAATATTTTTTTGTTTTAATAAATAATAATATATACTATATCTAAATTTATTTTAAAAATATATGTTAAGAATAAGATAGGATACGCTGACACGTGATAGTATTTAGGTGTGTCTAGGTGTGTCCGGAGAATAATTTTTTATTTTTTATTAAAGACACGGTCGGATACAGCAGACACACGTGTCGGACGAGTGTCAGTGAGTGTCGTGTCCGAAATGTGTCTGACACACGAACACGACAACTCAACGAAGTGTCTGTGCTTCATAGTTCAAGAATAATTTTATCTAACATGAGATTTCTGAAGGACTAAATATAAAAAAAAAAAAAATGATTGGATCCTCGTTTTTCATATTTGTAGTTTTGTTTTTTTTTTGTTTTTGTTTGATATATCTGTCATTATCACATTTAAATGTAGTATTTATTGAATATTTTCTACTTTTATCCTGCACACATTTATAAGCCAAATTAGCTATTAAATATTTTACACTATAAATTAGTTATTAGTTACTCTAGTTAAAATACTTTAGTGACAAATTTTGTAATTAATTCTTTATTAAGTTTCTTAATTAGTATACAAATGACTAAAATAAAAATATTATGAATGACAATGATTAGAGTAGCATAAAAGAAAATATTATACTAAAAACTATTGAAAATATATTTATATTTTCAATAAATTAAATACATAGAAAACTTGAAAAATTTTTATTACTACACTCTTAATTAAATAGCTAAATCCTTATATAATATAAATGTCTTATAATTTACATGTTTATGTAATGTCTCAATTCCATACTGATAAATCGTTCTAATCTTTTGGAAAGTTAGAAACAATTTCAATGCATTAATTTATATAAAATACACTAAATAATAATAATAATAAAAAACAACTACTAATATGAAAGAGACGGAGTGTCATAACTCACATCTCATATTATTTCTCTACTCATAATTATTTGTCATTATATTTATTTAAAAGTTGAATATCTTACCCTCGAGATAGGCTGAGAGATTGGTATCTCCTTTTGAAGGACAAGATGAGCGTTGGGTTCCATTTCAAGGGATGGAAACAAAGGAGTTGCAGGAGGTGTTTTTAACCTGTTTCATTGTATTTTAATTTGCACATATATACATCAATTATTATGAAGCAAAGACTATAATAATTAACGACTATGTTACATGGACAATAGAAATCAATCATCGATAAATCATTTGTATAAGAATGTGAATTCATCCTATATTTGTATTTACAATCAAATTTTATAAACAATAATTTCCAACTAGATTTACATATATAATCAAATTTCATAAGTAATGTAATCAAATTGGATTCACATTAAAATAAAACATACAAATAAAATTACGAAATATATTAATGGCTAATTTTAGCGATTACGATAAGTTGGACATTCTGTTGTAAAAATTTTTTGATGACTTTAATAATTAAGTATATTGCTGTATAAAATACATATCAATGTGCACAAAACAAATTTTTTTTTTTGGGTTCGTGACAAGTAAAAAGTTTTTTTTTTCTGGGACAGGGAATAAAAAGTTTTTGTATAGCAAAGTAGCAAGGATCAACAATTATGGATTAAGAAACTATTATGGAGGCCCAAACAGGCCCAAGATGAGCATAGGCCAAAAATGAAAAAGAAACATACCAATCATATTCGTTTTTGTTTGTTTCCGCTAGATACTCATATTCTTTCTTCCCAGAAGGCACTCTATAAAGTGAAAACTTTGCTGCAATAATAGTTTTCTTCCGTTAGCACTAATTAAAAGTAACCTTAAGGAAAATTTTTTTTAATTACAAAAAAAAAAAAATTCTTCTTAATACATGAAACAAAAATATTATTATCTGTTTAAGCGCTTAATGCACATAAAATTGTTATTAAAACGAGTATCTTATTAAACAAAAGTGGTTAAACATAATTCAATTCTAAATCCTGAATTCTTATTAAAGGAATATCTAAGTATCAACTGAAGAGTTAAAAGACTCTAATTCTCCTAGTCATCATAACACAGTAGTTCATTGTTATATAGAAACATTTTAGTATTACACTATTGTAATCTCTATTAACATGGATTATCTATTTACTATAAAAAAATATAACGTATTCTATCAAATTTTAGAAGTGTCAAAAGAGCAATATTATATGACTATCAAATATTATTATTTTGGGTTAGTATTTGGCCAACAATAATTTATACTCATATTTATAAAAATTTGTACACAAAAAAAAATATAGTTTACGCCTACATTTATTAGAGTTGACACACATGAGTCAGTATACTTTGCATTTATATTTTTTAAAATTTATACATATAAATTAATAAAATTTATTTATTAAAGACAATTTAATATTTGTATTAATAAAAAATGGTGCAAATTATAAAAATTGATGATCCCGAGTTTCTCGTGTCAAAATAACATAATTATTTAAGAAAGTTCACAAGTAATTTGTACATACTCAAAAAGTTCGATGGGATACAATATAGTTAATTTCAAATAAAACACACACTGTAAATTTTAGAGATTCACATATGTTAGAAGATAAGATGATTATTGAATGTATACTCACCATTATTTGAATCAAAATCATAGTCTTCAGAAGCAAATTGTAGGAGACTTGAGACACGTTCACTCTGTCTCTTCCTTAACTCCCTGAAAAGGCTGAGATCCTCTTCTCCACCTTCCCTTTCCATGCGCCCTTTGATGTTCATCGTTGACTTCTTCATCATTATTATTTTCTCTTTCAACTATTGTAACTTGTATGTAATACCAATATATGATAATAAAGATTCCTACTTAGCTTCTCTTCCTTTTTCACACAACCTTAATTTGGTTACACTCTCAGATTCTGTTTTGTTGTACTGGAGGATGCCTAGTGACACTAAAGACAATGAAGAAGAAATTCAATATAAGTACTTTATTACATTAACGTAGGAATTAGTGCCAAGTGGAACTTTAGCCGGCTATTTGATTTTTCTTTTATCTTTGTATAATGAAAGCAGCAATTTAACATTATAATTCACAAACCATTTGTATAAAAAAAAAAAAAACTTAAAATGTTGGTAAAAGATCGTTGATCATTATTCCATTGATAAAATTTGACTATTGTTACCGACATGCTGTGGCTAGCGCTAAAATAAAATATTATTAGTGATGTGCACACAGATGCTCGTTAAAATATAAAATTAAATAACTAAAATATTTTTACTGGGTGTGATTGTGTGAACCTTTAATTTGTAAATAAAAAATGTTTTTGTTTTCATTTTTCACTCACAAATGACCTAGTTGTTAGTGTTGGGCCAACTGTAAGAAGTTCTCGACCATCGGAGAGATTTCGGGGAGGAATCAAGTGAGAGAATATAAGATGAGAAGACACCACATCCAACTCAAAACCTTAAGGTGTTAAGTTAATGGGTCTCTCATCTTATAAACTCCTCACTCTTTCATGCTTTCTTTGATGTGGGACTAACTTCAACACTTCTCACACTTGCAACACTAACAGTTAGTAAAGTTTTTTTCTTTTCTTTTACATGCTATATTGATCATAACAGAATAAATTATAAAGTAGAAACATTATTATACTTTTTAATTACTAACAACTAAAAAATCAAAACAATATAAACAAATAAATACAATAAAATATGAAGGCGCTCGTAGATAGAGGATTGTCTAGGTGGTGGTGGATCTTCTCTCAAGGCTTGCATTTGCTGAGATCGTCGACCATAAGGGAGGTGGAGGGGGCATATGAAGTGTTGTTGTTGGAGGTGAGTGATTTCTTTTTTTGACTCTAGTGAGTTTGCCTCCATTCGTCGCACTCTCATTCTTTGCTAGTCTTATTGCTCTAGTGATCTACACTCACGGGATAATGGTCTCCATCATCGCAACACCATTGAATTTAGACGTAGTTTAATAGTCTGAGACTGGAGATGATGTGTTCAGTGTCATATACCCTCTCATCTTTGCGACCACCAACCACGATAGGAATAAAACGCACCATTTCCTACTTGCAAAAATAAGAAGAGGAATAATATTCACTCAACAATAAATGACAGTAGCACAATAATATTTAATAGCAGCAGAAAAATTACATAAACTAGAAAATAGAAAATAGAGATAAGTTAACACATCAAAATTTTTAACGTGAAAAACTTTCTCAATGTGAGAAGTAAAAATCACGAGTCACCAGGAAATAGCTTCGTTATGATGAAAAATAGGGTACAAGAGAGTCACAAATTACTGCACAAAATGTGCATATAATAAGCTAGTGTGAAATTTCTAACCACAACTTACCGGCAATTGCACCGAGTCGTACCAAGTAATAAACTCAAGTAAGTGAGTGTCGATCCCACGAGTATTAATGGATTAAGCAAGTAATTACTGATTAATTGTTCTAGACAAGTTGAAATGAGAGTTTTGAATTTCGCTTAGCATAAAAGATAGTAAATTAAGGACGACAAATAGTGAATGGTACGGTTGAGAAAACGGTATGAGAATAGAGTTAAGGTTTTGGAGATGTTTAAATGTCCGTATTAATATTCAATGCAACTACCTTGATCATGTAAAGATTAAGTTTATGGCAAATCCTAGGTAATTAGATTTCTATTTCTAGACAATTTAATCTCCTCTAATCCAACCAACCGTCAATTTCTTGATCAATCAATTGTATTAGAGGGTTAAGTTCAAATTCCGATTTATATGGCACACAAACCCTAAGAATTCAAAAATGATACAATTATATGTCACGTATCACATTAAGTCAAGATACGTAAGGAATTGTGAGAAAGGGTTTTAAGCTGTAATTCTAGTTATATAGCTTTTCCAAGATTCAAAAGAATTCAAATTAGATTAGAGTTATTTTTCAATACACACCAATCCATAGGATGAAGAATGAAACCAATTCTTAAACATAAATCAATACATTAATCAAGAGTAGAAGAATAAATAATTATTAATCCATTAAAGCAAACATGTAAACCCCGCGTAATTAATGGATAATTAGTCAACAAATTAGTTATTAATAAAAAAATTAGAAAACTAAATTTTATTAAATCCAAAGACATAAAAATATTAAAAATACAATTTCGACACTAATTTTAAAGATTTTGGTCAAAAATCGGACTGTTGAGACGAACTGATCGGACCGAGCCTAAACCAGACCCATGGCCCAATATATAAAACATGCAATTCAGCTCTTCTTCCCAATCATCAGATGAGAATCACGCTGAAAGGGGGTAGAGGATGAAGAAAGAACACCAAACCCTTGCTTCAATTTCAATTCACCACAACTCTCAATTCGGAGTTCCGATCTCCACACCGTTTGTGGCCATGCGACCACCGCGTCGAGCTCTACAAAACTCACTGAACAATTTGGTAAGTATCTCATTATTTCTTGCTCAGCCTTCCTCCTTATAATTTCGAAAATTAGGAGTTTGATTTTGAGAGATTATGGGATTTCGGTGCTTTAGGGTTGAATTAACTTTGGAGACTCGTTGGGTCTTGTCTCAAACGATCGTGGGTAAGGTAAGAAAACTCTAAATTCTTGTGAAAATATTGATAGCAAACCCTATATTGAATTTTTGATAATTGTGTGGAATTAGAGTGAATTATGTGGGTTGAAGACAAATTGGCAATATTGAAGGCTTGAGACTGAACCTTGGGAGCTAAGTTGATGATTGATGAGCATTTGGGGCTTGAAGATCATGAATTGAGGACCTTGGGGTATTTCGAGCTTTAGGGAGGAATCGACTAAGGTATGGTTTTGGTTTCTCGTAGATAATGTGTAATATAACATGAAAACTTAGGCTAGTTGACAGTAGGATAAGTTGAATTGGTGTATGATGCATATTAGTGGATATAGACATAAATATTGAAGTTAATGTGGTTGGTAATGAATTAAAATGAATTGGTTGGATAGGATGAGAAGTTGTGACATGTGTTTGTATATGTAGTTAAAGTTAAAAGATTGATGATTTGTTGTTGAATTTGGTGGGACAATCATGGTGAATTTGTTGAATGGGTTGTATGGTTATGAATGTTGATATGTGTGGAGCTAATGAAAGTGTGTGACATTGTGTGAGTATAATTTGTGTTGAAATGATTGTGGTGTAGTTTGAGATGGTGAAATTATTATGTATATATGTGAATATGATATTGAATTGATAAGGAAGTGTTAGAACTTTAGGTAACTAAAGGATTGATGAGTGATGGATTGGTGTTTGATGAGTTATGATATTGCTTAAAATAGTTTTAATTAGTATTTGGTTGGATTTGATTTGGAAATAAAATTTGAGTTTTGAGCTTTTGGTAAAAATAGATTTTTAATGAATTTCGACGGATCATAAGTTGAGCCTCGAATTTTGGATTTGAATAAAATTTGTTTCACATTAAAGATAATTTCAAGAGCTTTAAAACGGTATAAATTTTGTGGAAGTCGAAATTTTGTAGAAGAAATTATGGATGTTAAAAGTTAAGTGCCAAAAGCTGAATTTTCCCCAAGTTGCGAAAAACTAGAATTTTTGGTGTGCGTACACACGCACAGACCAATGAATGAGTGTGTTTGGGCTCGTGCATACGCACGAAGGGTGTGCGTACGGCGTACGCACAGGATGGGAAGGTCTCTGTTGTATGCGTACGCACACTTTAATAAAATTTGGTTGTGTGTGCGCACGCATACATGACGCATACGTATAATATTCTGTTTTACATATAAATTCTGTCTTTCACTGTTTAATTTTTTTGGCAAGCTTGTAAATTTTTGAAATTACTGTTTTGATGAAAATTTACTATTTTTAAATTATCAACTATTTTTCTGATTTTTCAAATTTTTGAAAACTTTATTTAAAGTTTATTAGTTAGGTTTTGAGTTATAAAGTAAGGTTTAGTGAGTGAAAGAAGATAAAATTGATACTGAAGGAGTTTAGAGAAGAGATAATTGATTTGATGAGATAATAAAAGTGATGAACGAGACCATTTTAAAAACAATGCAATCTTGATGAATAAGATATGATGAGATGATTGGGATATTATGAGATGATGATAAATGAATTTGATTGAGATAGATGATAATGACTAACTATGATTGAGATATATGTGATTAGATAAAATGCAGGTTATCCATTTGAAATAAGTAATACATTTACTATTTAGTGTTATATTTACAACGCATCAGGTTAAAATCCAAATCTTGACCCAACACCATTCTTTTTGACGTGGCATGCAGTATATTTTGTAGAGCCGCCAATATAATGTACAATGACCTTCCAATGCAGGATTTCTGATTTATCTTGGTATTCTTCTGTGGTAAAACAAAAAATGTTTCTGCAACATACAACAACGAAGAGAAGCATAATAATAATTACTTTATAAAAGTTTTAAATTAATTAATATTATAAATTTTAAAATAAACACAAATTTATTTATATTTTCAGTAGAACGAGTATAAAGTTGTATTGAGGAAGAGTAAAATATCAAAGATACTAGGATGCTCGTTAATGCATCCCGAAGGGAGTAAGAAGTATAACTAACTTTAGGGGTGTCCATGGATCGGATCGTATTCGCAGATCTGCGGTAAATATTTGTATCCGATTCGAAAATTGCAGATAGATTCGATCCGCAAATTGATCGGATCGGATCCGATCCGATCCGCACCATCGGATCATGGATATCTGCTCTACATCTGCGTATCCGATCCGCGGATCCGCAGATCCGCACAATAATAATTAAAAAATAAATAAATATATATATGTTTAGTATTATATTTACTTGTTTGTATGTTTTAGTTAGTAATTATTATGCATATATTGTATTATTTTATTTTTGTTATTTAAAAAGAGTTTGATTAAAAATATTTTAGGAATAAATAAGTTGAAAAGTATGAAAGAAATATTTTTATTGAAATTTTTTACATTGAAATATGATTAAAAAGAGAAGATTTAATTATACGAATATATCCGATATCCAATTCGATCCGATTCGCACGGATCGGATCCGGCACTAAAAAGTGCGGATATCATATCCGATCCGATCCGATGGAAATTGTGCGGATCGGATCGAATTTTCGGCCATATCCGATCCGATCCGATCCGCGGACACCCCTAACTAACCTTCTTTAAAAATTAACTCGCTAATGAAAATAAGAAAAAGAAACCAAAAAAAAAAAAACACTTTAAATTTTATTCCTAAATTCGAAACGTTAAACTCTATACTTAAATATAAATTATTGATATAAAATATAATGAGTAAAGAATAAAAATTTATTTAATTAATAAGAAGTGTAATACTTTTTACTTAATAAGTAACCTTTAAGGATAAGCAAAATATTAACCTTACATCAATTAATTATCTAGTTTTAACAACACATATAAATTAAAATTAGCGACGAACTTAAAAGAATTTAATTAGTAGTGGCGGTAAAAATATACAAAATAAAATTTAGATATAAATATTTTTTTGGTTTTACACAACTGACAAATGAATTTCTATATACATAACACGAAATTAAAAAAAACTGACCACTAACCAATTTAAAATTTTAAATTAAATAATATTTAAAATGATAAAAAAATAATTTTGTATACATATATTATAATTTTTAAAATAATAAAAAGATAATTTTTAATTATTTTTTTTATTTTTAATATGATTAGTATTATTTTTTTATAATTATTTTTTTATTTTTAATATGATTAGTATTATTTTTTTATGTATATATTCTTAGACAATTATTTAACTATTTATTATCTTCTATTCAATTTTAAAATCTACTTATGATGGTATTTTCTTTTGATATAAATAAATTTTTTAACCAAACTAATTACTATAATCAAGATTATTTTAATAAAAAATATTAATACAGTTTATTAGTATACATATAATATATTTTTCATCTTAAATAAATTTTTTTTAAAATCACTAATAATTTAAGTTGTATTTAATTAAATAATAAGTTTCAATTTAATTATTAACTAATTAATTAATATTATAAAGTTAATTATTACTATTTTTTTGGGAGTTGATTTATTTATTTATTTTAAATTTTTATACTAAATCAAATTTAACAAGATAATTATTATTATATGTTAATTTTAACAAAGTATTTTTAATATAAAATACAAAAAAAAACAATTTATATTTTATTTTGGAGACGAAAATAATATAATTAAGAATAAAGTATATTTTTTGTCCTTTAAATTTGACAAAAATTTTAAAAATACTTCTAAATTTTATTTTGTTTTAATTTTGTTCTAAAAGTTTTTTATTTGCATCAAATATACCGTTGACGGCTAAATTTTTTCAAAAAATTTAAGACTAATCTAACAATAATGCATGAAAATTATGCTTAATTTACTTGTGTTGAGAGTTGTTTTTATGAAATTGTTGTTGGATTGATATTAAATTTTTTGAAAAATTAGCCGTCAAAGGTATATTTGATGCAAATGAAAAATTTTTGGGACAAAATTAAACAAAAATAAAACTTAGGAATATTTTTAAAACTTTTATCAAATTTTAAAGACAAAAAATATACTTTATCCTATAATTAAACAAAGAGACAAATATATACATATATTATTATTATTATTATTATTATTATTATTATTATTATTGGGCCAAATGTCTGCCTTCCCTTTTTTTTCTAAAGATAAAAACATTTGAATTCATAACTTTTAAGTGAATATAAAAAGATTATCTCCGCTTTCTTTTCATCTTTCTTCTAGATAAATTTGTGGTTAAAATATTGATGGACTAATTAGATAATTAAAGAAAGAGATTATCTATAAAATTGTACGTAATAACGTTAATAATAATAGTACGAGAAGAACATTTAATTTTATAAAAAAATATTAGTCATGCAATCAAACTATCACATATATATTTATCTACATTTTTACCTATATTATTTCATATATTTTTCAACGAAGTTATCAATTATTAGAATAAAGAAAATTTTCGCTTAAACATAATTAATTTTTTTATAGTAGAATAATCAAATATTTTTAAAGTAACATAATTAAAATTTAATGAACACTAAATATGTATCTCTAACCTATTTGTATGCATAAAAAAAAATACATTTGATCAAATTAAGAGAAAATGTTGCTGTTGCATAATATGCAAAAAAGATATCCTTTATTATATCCTTTATTATATATAAAAAATATTTTATTATTTCCAAGAGCTGAACCTATAACTTTTTAGTTTTAGTATATGTGGTATTTATGATTTTAACTAATTTCAAATTTATTATTATTATTATTTAATTTATAAAAAATGGATTAATAGATACGTTAATATTTATTAATGCCCTAGTAGTATATACAATTTAATTAAAAAAATTAAGAAGTTTACTAATATATATCCTATTATTCTAATAATAGTCTTAGTATAAGCACTTAATTAGTTAAACCTAAAAATTAATATTACCTAAACTTTTGATAGACATGAATAAAAATTTAAAATTGAAACTTATTTGATATTGTCCGAATACAAGAACGAAAAGAAACGGATTTGACATTAACTGTCCATTCTTCAAACAATTTATTTCATTACATATTTTTCCTTTCAAAGGAGAGGGTGATGACAAGAATATAGAATAGTAATGGCAAAGGTATAAAGAGGGGACAGAGAGCATATAATTAAGGATGTAATAAAGAAGATGGATGAAAGAAATGCAATAGTAGTAGTAGGTGGTTTAAATTAAACTTTGAAAGAAATATGTACTAGTTTTGCGTGTAATGCATATTGAAGGATGAATTATATATATAGATAAGCGTGCAATGCCAAACTTCAAGAAAGAAGTGTAATATATATTGATTGATAGGAACAAGGAATAGTCATATACTGGAGTACAACATAACAAGGCAGAGAAGAACGAACAGAAGAGATGGATATAAAATTAAAAGGGTAAAAGGAATTGGTCAAGTCAGAGTCATTGAATTGAATTTCATACCCAATGGAATTAACAAATGCGTTCAGAATGAATAAGAAAGAACAGGTCCATAGTGTTGGCACTGTCTAATAAATGCAAATGCCATTGAGAATTAAACGTAGGGTATTGTCATTGTGGTTGAGTAGTTTAATTCACTCTAGACCAATTTCAAGCAACTGCTATAAATGCGCTTCTTCTCTTTTATTATTGACACCATACTTCTCTTCTCTATCTTCAACTCATTTCAAGCTATACAAGAACAACAATAAACAAATCATTATTTCATTTTAATTAGTGTTCAGGATGAACACATATTACAAGATAAATGATCATTTTTTTCACCTTTTAGTGTACCAATTACCAAATGTATGTATTGAAAGTTTAAAAGCCGGCATTTAAAAAGTTATTTTCTCTTTAAATCTTCCATGCTTCAACATACTAAAATTTTCGACCATATCATGCGTCAAGTTAGTCATCCTATAGAATATATGTGAGAATATTAAATATATAGTAAAAATAAATTAAACAATGTATAAATTTATAAAAATATTATTTGGATATTAAAATTAATTATTATGTATTTGTGTATAAATACATATATAATTTAATTTATTTTTATTATGTATTTTTTATTTTAATATATATTCTAATTTCATAGCTAATTTTGATGTACATATAATATGAATTATATATTTATAACTGTTTTAATAGGTGAATTTTAATGTGTACTTAGTATTTTTGTAAAATTTTATAAAGGGGTTTTGATTAAAAAATATCATTATTATTATACTAACCATTTCCCTGTAATACGTGCTTATAGTTAAATAGCGATACCAAGCCAATAAGTAATAGCTCAAATGGCATAGTCTCCTCATACTCAATTAAGAGGTTGCGAGTTCAAGTCTCTTATCTTTGGTAAAAAAAAATAGCGATACCAATAAAAAATAACTTAATTAAATACTAATATATAGTATAAAAAGGATATTACAACCAGCACAATAAAATTAAATTAATAAATAAATTCAAATATTATATATAGTGAGAACACCATATATATATATATATATATATATATATATATATGTGTGTGTGTGAAAGTATTTGACTATAAATGTGACATGAACTGCACTATCAATTACTCATTAGAAGAAGCGAATAAACTGTTTGCAAATTATAACTATAATAGTTTCTATGAAGCAAAATTAATAACTATAGCAAATAAAAGAAATTTTGATGACCAGCTACTTTTTGTTCATCAAGTCATGTTTCTGTAATAATATGAAAAAAAAAAAAATTAAAATTGATACTTGCGAGATTTGATGGAAGTCTAATAATCTTGACTTCAGTGTCCATCAAAAAATGGTGATTGCAGATTCGATTCTTTTTCCTCCGGCAAGTAATGTCAACACTCCTTAAAGCAGAAAGGAATATGTATATATATCATAATAAAATTCTTGAATTATATATATTGCACAAAAATAATAATGTACTATCTATATATTCTCGTAACATAATTTCAGTAAAGGATACATTAGAGTCAGAACATGTATCTCAATCAAATCGGAAGAATGATGTCACATTCGTATAAAGAGCATGTTCGATAATAACATTTTAATTCTTCACCATAATCGCTTTCATTTTCTTTTTAGTTTTCCTTAAAAAAGGTAGGGACGTTTCAGAAAGAGAAAAAAAAAAAGAAAAGTTTCTTTTTAAGAACGTTTTTAATTTCAAGTTAATTTAAACTTAAAGAATAAGTTGAACCAAATAAGTATATTAATTCTCGAATAAAACTGAGCTAATCTTGCTCCAAATTAACGAAAAATAAAACTAAGATGAACACTTCATGGCTCATAAATATTTGAGAAAGTGCATGACAACAAATTATAAGTATAAAATTGAAGAATCTCATCCCAACATTTGTAACTCCGATTTATACAACATAGCCAATGGCAGAGACAAAATATTATGTGTACCTATTTGGATATCAGTAATGATGATAATGAGGAACAATTAAAAGCAATGAACTCATAACTAAGAACAGCAGAGAAATTGAGGCACCAGCTAAAAGTAAAAAATGAAAAAAGTAGTTTCAAATTTAATTTACCTATTTCATTAATTATGTAATATCATATCATATCATATATGAAACCCTAGGAAGGGTTGTTGACGGTGCGGCGGTCGTCACCGCCGCCAGCCGGAAGCTGATTGAGCTGCCCTAAGCTAGCGGAGATGTTCATAGCCAAGAGACTAGCATCATAATTGCTCCCTCCATCAAAACTTCTTACAATCTGTTGTTGCGGAAAGAACTGATGGTGGTGGTGATGGTGATGGTGTTGGTAGTAACTATTGTTGTCGCGGGTTCCAACACCAGCAGAACCAGAATTATTGTTCTGCTGATGCTGGTATCCCACGGCACCAGATTCACTACCAACGAAGGCGTGGTTGGTGTTGATACTCAAATTTTGGTACCTAGATAGCTCCGATTTAGCGCAGTAAAGATCCACCTGGAGCTGCCGGAGCTGGTGCTGGAGGAGGGAGATGACGCCGACGCAACCATAGACCGGGTCGCGAAGGCGCATCTCCGCCTCGTACGCGAGGGAATTCACGGCGTCTTCGCGCTGGTGAGGGTGTAGATCGTTGAGAAGCTTCGTAACATTGCTTGCACCAAAGATTCTATGAACATTCGCGAACTTCTGAGGCTGATCTGGTGGGAAGTATGGTGCAAAAGCGCACTCTGGTTGGCATTTTCTTCGAAGAAATTTGCATGCTGCGCATGGTGAATTTGAAGAAGCCATGCTTCACTCCTCACTTTCTTTCTTCACTTCTTCTCTTTGTCCTTTTTTTTTGTTTTTTTTTTCTTGGTTTGTTTTTGTTCTTCTTTTTCTTTCTCTTTCTCTCTCTCATTCAAAGACCACCATTAATTTCTGTGATGCACCATCACCATGTTTGTTATTACTATATTCTTAAAAATAATATTAATTAATGCAGAAAGAGAATAGAACTGGTCAATTAATGTGTGTTAGATGGCAAAATCCAGTATTCTACGCTACACACTCTTTCCCTTTTCTTTCTTCTTTTTTTATTAATTTAATTTAATATTTTATAGTTTTATATAATTAATTAATTAATTAAATTAAAATAGTTAATTAAACAAAACCACCTTAACAGAATGTGTTTCCACTATACCACCCAACATTGCGGAGGATTTTTACATACAAAAGTAAAAAATTAATTTGATCAATTTTTAGTTAATTAATAAAGGAGAAAATATGAATATTATTAGAATAATATAAATCGGCCAGGGTTTCGTCCACTGGATTCTGTAAAAAGAATTATTTGGGAGATCCAAGAGAGTATATAAAGAGCAATGGGATTGAAGAAAAAACAAAGAGTGATGAAAACAAGGAATAGATCTGCATATATAAAACTAAATTTAAACTTTAAAGATTGAGTTTGGCACTCCAATTTCATATCTTGAGACAAAATCCTTGGTCCTTGTGTATGTTGCTGGCAGAGAAATTGAAGACAATAATAACCGCAAGAGTGAGATATATTGTAATATCACAAAGGAGGTGCTTCCGGGGACCGGGATAAAAATATTTTTTTTGAATTAAATAAAGATGAATGTTTGAAGGCACAAGACACTCCCTTTGTGTGATGAGAATGTGTGAGACTAATTCATTTGTTTAACTTTGTACACTATATATAGAGAGAGGTTTATATACAAAGAGATGAACTCAATTAATGTTTATCTTCTCATGATTCTACTTTTCTTTCATTTTCCCTTTGTGTTTAATATATATATATATATATATTTGATTTGCAATTTTCTACTTGTAATTTTCAGTTGTGTTAATTATATATAAGCTAAGTGGAAGTATATATTTCTTTGTAAAGTGTTGGATTCCCATTTTTGTGTTCTAAGCTTCGGATTTTACATAGATGATAAAGCCAAGATTGGTGGTGGTGCTAAGGCTCAGTGGGTGAATAAAATGAACATATATATATATATATATATATATATATATATATATATATATATATATATATATATAGTAGGTGGCGGAGGTTCAACAGAATTCTGAGGGAAAATATTTTAACATAAAAAAAATATGTAATAACATTTATATGAAAAAACTATAAATATAAATATTTCAAAAATTTCACTAATATGATAATAAATGAATAATTTTACCGATAAAAATTATGAAATATTTTAAAATGGTATTTTTTGAATTTTAATTGGCTTGAAACTTTTGATAATGGAATCGGCACTAAATATTTTTAAATTTTTTTCACATAACTTTACATATTATCTACCCGAAACTCAAACCCGTACCTTAATGACAGCAATTTCAAACACTTGAGTCCTTTCTCCGGCAATTCCAACGTCCACCAAAAACCTCGCCGCTTGATTCGCAACTCAACCCCGTAACAACCTTAACCAACTCAACAATTAAGCTATTCACCACAAAAACCCACAATTTCTCAACCTAGAGTTTATAGAATTGAAAAAATCCAAAGGGGATAAAGCTTCCTTATCTTAACCCACTAAAAATTGGGATAAAATCCACTTATAATTTATGCTAGAGTATCCCTAAACTACAAAAATCATAATACCTCAACATCCATAAAACCAAAAATGTGAAATTGAAGGGGATAACTGGACAAAAAATTCAGAGTTCCTTAACACAAAGTTTAGATACAAACAAAGAAAATTCCAAGACGAATGCGTGGTCACAAACGGCTCATCAATCAAAGTCCCGAATCACAAGTTATGATGATTTTTGTGATTGGGTCGGATATGAACTTTGCTAGGTTTTCTCTCTTCTCTCTTTGGTTTTGTGCTGAAGTGTTTTGGTGAAATTGGGGTATGTGTGCTGAGCTTTGGCTGAATGGGGGTGGGTTAGTGAATGGGCCTTGGGTCCAATTGTGGTCTATGTCCATTTGCTTAGTTCTTTGGCCCAATTTTAGGTCAAATCCTTTAAGATATGTGTTTTAATTTGTATCCTAATTATTTTTACTTTTTTAAATTATAAATTTTAATTCTTTAACTTTATTCACTCATAAATCAATTTTCCTCACTCACAGTGCTGGACAAATTTAAGTCGATACACGTCTTTTCACAATTAATTAAATTTTTACGCTAAATTTCGTTTTCTCCTTTAAATTTTCACTGACTTATCTCCAAAATTGTAATTTATCAATTTTTCAATCCTTGTAGCTTATAATTAGTTTATTTACTTATAATTTAACCAGATTTTACATCCTATCCACCTAATTAGAAATTTTGTATGTCCTCAAAATTTAATTACCTGAAAATATATGCGGGTAATCCTTCCTCATGTTCGATTCAAACTCCCAAGTATGCTCTTCTATTCTGGCTCGACTCCAAGCTACTTTCACCAATGGAACTTCCTTTTCCCGCAGCTTCTTCACACTTACATCATCAATCCTCACCAGTGTGACTTGAAAGGTCAAATTCTCTTTCAATTGAACATATTCGGGTTCTAACACATGAGTACTATCCGGTGTGTATTTGCGTAGTTGTGATAATGAAAGAAGTCCTGTAGGTTTGAAAGATGTAGCGGTAAAGCCACTTGGTAGGCTGCTGGTCTAATCTATCTTAACACCTTAAATGATCCAATGTACCTAGGGTTTAATTTCTTTGTCTTTATTGCCCGTAGTCGGAGTAACCCTCAGAAACACATGACTACCCTTTTCAAATTCCAACGGCTTCCTCCTTTGATCTGTATAACTCTTCTGACAATTTTGTGCAGTGAGAATTTAGCTCAGATTTGCTTAATCTATTCGGTTGTCTTGGCCACCAAGTCAGGACCTAGAACACTTGATTCACCTGCTTCATACCAACAGAGTGGAGATTGACACTTTCTCCCATACAATTCCTCATACGGAGCCATTCCAATGCTCACATGAAAACTGTTATTGTATGCAAACTGCACCAATGACATATAATGATCCCAACTTTTCGGTTGATCTAGCACACATGCCATCAGCATATCTTCCAATGTTTGAATGGTTATCTTTGATTGATCGTCAGTTTGTGGATAATACGCTGTGCTGAGACACAATCTCATCCCAAAAGTATTTTGAAAAGCTCCCCAAAATCTCAAAGTAAATTGGGGATCTCGGTCTGACACTATAGTCGTAGGCGCGCCATGTAGCCTCACAATTTTCTTGATGTATAACCTTGCTAATTTCTCCGAAGAATAGTTTGCTCGGATAGGAACAAAATGAACGGATTTAGTCAATCAATCCATGGTAACCCACACCACATCGAACCCTGCTCTAGTCCTTGGTAAACTAGTAACAAAGTCTATGGCGATACCTTCCCACTTTCACTGTGGAATTTCAAGGGGTTGCAACATTCCTGCTGGTCTCTGATATTCTATCTTCACTTTCTAGCATGTCAGACACTTGGTGATGCTACATCACCTTTCATTCTGGGCCGCTAAAATATCTTCTTCAAATCATGCTACATCTTAATGGTTCCCGGATGAATAGAGAATCCGCTTTTATGAGCCTCTATCAACAACTAGCGTCGCAAGCTTCCGATATTCGGCACACAAATTCTCTCCTTGTGTCTCCAAATTCCTTCTCCATCCTTAGTAACTTCCTCTTTGTTTCTGGTTCCAACTGATTGTAACATGCTTTGTAGCTCCTGCTCATCTTGTTGGGCCTTCTAAATGTTAGCCTTGAATGTACTTGAAACGTGCAGTTGGTTTAGACATACACTTCCCTCCACTTCTCCAACACTCAACTTGAGCTTTACAAACCTGCTCATCAATTCCTCCTCTTTAATCATCATCCAAGAAACAGTTAAGGATTTTTTATTTAAAGCGTTTACCACCATGTTCGCCTTTCCTGGGTGACAACTCAGTTCAAAATCATAGTCCTTCAATAACTCCACCCATCTCCTTTGGCGCATGTTGAGTTCTTTCTGATCAAAGATATACTTTAGGCTCTTATGATTAGAAAAGACTCAGAACCTCACTTCATAGAGGTGATGCCTCCAAATCTTTAATTCAAACACAACCACTACTAATTCCAAGTCATGAGTCCGATAATTCACATCATGTGGTCTCAACTGACGCGAAGCGTAACCTACGACATTCTGGCGCTGCATTAACACACACCCTAGACCTTTCAGTGAAGCATCATAATAAACCTCAAACGGTTCAAGAGGTTCAGGCAACACAAGCACTGGTGTTGAAGTTAATTTCTACTTCAAAGCTTGTAAGCTCTCCTCACACTCTGATGTCCACATAAATGGCACATCCTTCTGGGTTAGCTTTGTCATAGGCAACGCAATCTGTGAGAAATCTTTGATAAATCTTTGATAATATCCAACCAAACTCAAGAAGCTCATAATCTTTGTCACAGATGTTGGTCTTTTCCATTCCATCACTGCCTCAATTTTTGAAGGATCCACCACAATACCTTTCTGACTTACTACGCGACCCAAAAACTTTACTTCCTTCTTTCAGAATTCACACTTAGAAAGTTTCGCATAAAGCTTCCTTTTCTTAAGAATCTATAGAACTATTTGTACGTTCTCTGCATGCTCCTCCTCAGTCTTAGAATATATTAGGATATCATCAATGGATACTACGATAAATTTATCCAAAAGACATTACATTGTACTCGTAATTACCATAACGAGTTTTGAAAGCAGTCTTAGGGATATCCTCCTCTTTCACCCTTATTTAGTGATAACCAGACCTTAGGTCAATCTTAGAGAAAACTCCAACTCCTTGCAACTGATCTATCAGGTCGTCAATAATTGGCAAAGGATACTTGTTCTTTACCGTCACTATATTCAACTGCCTGTAGTCTACACATAGCCACATGCTACCATCCTTGTTTTTCACCAACAGCACCAGTGCTTCCCATGGGAAAACACTTGGACGGATAAAACTCTTATCTATCAGCTCCTCCAGCTGAACCTTAAGTTTTGCCAATTCCAACTACGATATTCTATACGACGCAATCGAGAATTGTCCTACTCCAAGCATTAATTCTATCGCAAGTTAGATTTCTCGATGAAGAAGAAATTCAGGTATATCTTCAGGAAATACCTCGAGGAATTCACTCACTACAGAAATCTGATTCAAACTTTGTTCATCTTTCAACAAACTCGCGGCTAACAACATATACCCCTGACATTCGCTCCCAATACAGTTTACCATCACTGAATTTAGATAGTAACCCTGGGCTACAACCGGTCCCCTAACCCCTCGGACATAAACTGTACTAAATGCTCAAAACAGTCCAACAGTACATGATGCTTTGACAGCCGATCTAAACCCAGAATTAGATCAAGTTCAGTCAATGGCAAAGATATCAAATCATGTATAAACTGCCTGTTCTCTATCCTAAATGGCACTTGTTGGCAACCTAGCCTAGTTATCACCACCTCAGAGGTAAGAGTATGTACGTGCAAATCATAGGCTGATGCAGACAGTTTCAATCCTAATTCCTCAGATTCATCAAATGCTATAAATGAGTGTGATGCTCCAGTATCATATAAAGTAATTAATATTTTGTAACCAATTTTGTAGTTACCTCTGATCAAAGTATCCGATCTACCAGCACCATCTGTAGTCATAATAAATACTCGACCTTGTTGCTGAGCCCTACCAGCATCCTGAGTATCTCGACTCTGGCAAAACTTAGCGATGTGCCCTGGCTGTCCACACTTGAAGCACAAGGCTAATCCAGTCCTACACGGTCTATCCGGGTGGTACGTCTCGCACTGATCACATCTCAATTGGTCTGGTTGAGCCCTCACCTGAGTGGTGCCGTTGTGCGCTCGACGGTTGTTATTCCCTCAGTAGTTGTTTCTCCCTCGATGGTATTGAGGCGCATAACCACCTCCGTTGAAGTTTTGACCCTTCGGCGCATAGCTTTTGCCTTGGTCTCTCCTATAGAATTCTCTACAATCTCCCTTCGCCACTATGGCCTTCCTTGAGCACTCCTCAACAATTCTACTCTTGTTTACCAGCTCGGAGAAAACTCGGACCTCCATAGGCCCCACAACACTCAAGATGTCGCTCCACAATCCACCCTCATACTTAATGCATTTTCATTCCTCGTAGTTTTCTGAGAACCTTGACAAACCTTAGAAAACCAGCAGAACTCCTCAAACTTGCTAGTGTAGTATGCCACAGTCATTGAGCCCTACTTCAACTGCAACAACTCTAACTCCTTTGCCGCTCTAGCCGAGTTTAGAAAGTGTTTCTTGTAAAACTCAACTCGGAAAGCTTTCCAACTTATCGCAGCATCGCCTTGTTATAGTAGTCGGTGAGTTCTCTGCCACCAGAACTGGGCTTCTCCCACTAGTTGGTATGTGGCAAACTCTACATACTAGGCCTCAAGCACGTGTTGAGCTTGCAAAGTCTGCTCCATCGCTTGGAACCAATTATCAGCCTCTGTAGGATTGTCGTTCCCCTAAAAATTGGCAGATTCACTTTCAGAAATGTGGCTAAGATCATTGGTCCCCATTAGGTCCATTCACCCCAATACCATTTTTGTTTTGGGCCTGTTGCCCTAGAATTTTAGTCGTAGTTTGCATAGCAGCAACCCTATTCTCTAATGCGGCCATGAAGTTCTCCTACCTCTTCCTCGACCGCGTTCGCGTCCACGAGACGCCATTTGGTTCCTATTCATACCAAACAATTGATATCAAGGTGATCAGTCTCAATATCTCAAGTCTAGTACTTCAAAGTCCGAAAGGTATGCTCATGAATATTTATGCTACATTTATCAAGCAGATATCCTAAATAGCATATAAACATACAATTCAGAGTATGCTCTGAAGCATAATCAATTTGTCCCTCAGACTCTATGGGAATGAACTGCTCCGACACCATAATGTAACACCCTACCACCCTACATATGACCCGTCGAAATTGGTCAAAAATCTATTTTTACCAAAATTTTTTATAAGTGTCAATTTCACCAATTCTCAAATTCGTTACTTTCAAAACAACCTATCCCAATCCTATGCACCATTTTTACACAATTTCAATTCCAAATCATGCTCTAGCCAAATCCAACTCAATTAACTACTTCATTCCTCATTATTAGGATAAATAAAAATTTCCTATTCAATTTCACAATCTATCACACTTATACATCCACAATTATTACCACAATACAATTAATTCTTTCAATACCTCAATTGAGATTCATAACTTACCAAGAAGGAGATACCTCAACCAATTACGACCTCCAATCCAAATTCTCATATCATAGTCATAGACAATCAAGCACAACATCTATCAATTCAATCATGCATACATAGGGGCATTTAACCATCATTCTTCACAAAGTTTACACTAACCCATTCATCAATCACAACAACAATTATTTTCATTCAATGCTATTATAGGGGTATTTAACCTTGGTTTTCATATAATCTTACACTAGTGGCTCAACTTTTTTATAATTTTATTTTTAAAATTATAAATTTAATAAAATAATTTAAAAATTAAGAATAAAAAAATTTGAAAACAAAAATAAAAATTTTATAATTTATTTAACTTTTAGAATGTATAAAATTTATAAATTTAAATTAAATAAGATATTAAAGAAATTTATTATGTTGTTATGATGTGTAACAAAATAAAAATAAAGATTTAAAAATATTATTTACAATTAACTATTTAGAAACGTTATTAAGTTTATTTATTTTTTAATAGTATTTAATTTAAAACAAAGATAAAAATTTATATTCAAAACACTCTTTATCTTCATGTAAAATTCTAATTGATAAAAAATATTTTTTTAATTTTATATTTAATTTTTAAATTATCTTTAATTTTATTATTTTTTTCAAAATTATTAATTTATATTTGTATTATATCGCCTTACTATATCAAACACTATTCTTTCTATTACTATATATTATTCTCTATACACATATCTGTCATTGTCTTATCGCCACTATTATATTACTTTGTTCTCCTTTCTCATTTTTTTTTCTCCTTCTACATTCTCTTCATCGGATCGTTATTAATTATTACCAAGTATCATCATCGCAACTTTTACTCTTGTCTATCACTTTGATTTATAACCATCTATTGTATTAACTTTTATAAGTTGTTGGAGTTTTGCTAAAAGAATTAAGACATAAAGCATTTAAAATTTTTCGAAATTATCAAAATTTGATGTTAGTAATTCTAAAAAACAATATCAAAATATATTATTTTCAACCAAAATAATAAAAAATAGTACATAATTGTAAGTTTCTTAACAAATAATTATAAATTTAAGTCGCAGTTTAATATAGTACCTTAGGATAGAAGGCAACCACTGCTATCCACATTTGAGTGCTATTTTATAAGTTTTATATTTATTTTATTGTACACATCAATTAAACTATATACTTTATTATTTCATTTTACATGTTTTCAAATAATGACATCATATTATAAAGATGAGATTAATTTCCATAATCTAATACGAATCTTTTTATTATTTTGTTCGTCATTTGAATACTATCCATAAAAAATAGTTACTTAAAGTGAAACACTATATAAAGAAAGACATAAAACTTTTAGATTTATCGTTCTAGTTTGTTTCTTAAACCTCACTTAATATACTCAAATTTAATAGTTTTGACGGTGGTGATTTTTTGTAATTAGTTAAAAAATTTCAACTTTTTCTTTCTCTCTAACTTTCCCTACGATTTTGAACAAACTTAATTTTGTTATTAAATAGTTTTTTAAGTTTAAAATATTTTTAACTTCCTATATAATAAGTATCTTTTAAATTACCTAATGCAAAAAAGGTTACATCTTTTCATGTATCGTAAAAGTTAAAAATTAAAGTTAAATGATATTAATTTTTTTATTAAGTACAAAAATAAACATTAAGTCTAAATGATATTAGTTCTTTTATTAAGGCACAGAAACTCTAAGAAAGAGAAATATTAAGTCCCACGTTCTTATATATAATGTACCATTTATTATATTATATATAATCTTTGTACCATGCATATAACAAAAGGTGAAAATATATAAAGCAAATACAAAAAGTTGACCATGACTTTAGTTTCTAATTTTTTTGGACTATATTTATCCTCTAACAAACCATTTCTATAAAGCAAATTATAAGAATAAAATAGTCATAAAATTTATTTTTAAAAATCCAATAACCTCCCACTAAAATAAAAACAGTTTTACCACTCCTATAACCATGATAACACATCTCCCAACAAAAAAAATGAGTGTCTACAAATTGTTAATAAATAAAAAAATTAGACTAAGTGAACATCAATGTCTTCACATTTTTCATTATCTTCATGTTTTGTTTAATTCTATGTTAGTTTTAGTTTATATCCTTTATTTTATCAATGTTTTTACATTCTTCACCATCTTTATGTATTGTTTAATTCTATATTTGTTTTAGTTTATATCCTTTTGTTTTAAATACGTTGTACTCTCAACAGTAGTTTGATTTCACTCTAATTATTCTATTAAAGTTTTTTTTAAAGAAAAATCTACCAATTTTGTTCTTCATGCACACTTTTATGTGTTTCTCTTACTATCGCCCTTCCCCTTTTTTTAACATCCTCAATTGCATGCCTCCATCGTCTTCCATTGCCTTCGTCCACTGCAGTTGCAAATTTTATACGATTTCACGCATAACTTCCATTTACATTTTTCTTTCTCTTCCGTTTATTTATTTAATTTATATTTCCAGTCATTCTTCTATCCTTTTAATTCATTTTTACTTTTCACGTAAAAAATAGTTCTGTCTTTTCTTTTATTAATTTGATGTAAAAAAATTATTTTTTATCTTATCAATTTGATGTAGAAAGAAATTTTTTTATTTGATATGTGTTCTTATATTTTCTTATTAATTTTTTTATCTAATTAAACTATCTTTTTGTTTAACATGTCAAGAATTAAACTTAACTTCTTTTATAATGAGTAGTTTTTAAATCATCTAATTTATAAAAAAAATACATCTTTTTATTTATTCTAAAAATTCAAAAATTAAAATTAATATTAGTACTTTTAGACTAATAAAATTAAAATAAAATAAAATAAAAAATAATTCTTGAATAAAAATAAAAATATAAAATTTTAAATCTCAGAATATAAAATAATTATAAGATAAAAAAATTATTTAAACATAATTTTTGTAAAATACTTTATGAATTGACATAAATATAAAATGAACTTTAAAATTGTGATGTGAGCATGACTACTGTCCACCACCACAAAAATAAAAGATGACATATAAATACACAATTTTTTTCTTTAAAAAAATTCAATAAATATATACCCAATGCTCTTTCGTTAGAATAGTTATTTAAGTTCAAATTCATTCTCTCAAATTGTTAATACCATTCAAAATGAATATACTTTAAAGTTTTATGACGACCTTGAATATCAGGCATATACTTTCTCTTCCAATATTGAGAATGTTTCGTATCCATAGCTAGAAAAAAAAAATTAAAACTTACATAACCCAAGAGATAGAAGAAGACAAAAAAAAAAAGAATTATGTAAATGTTGACACAATGAATAACTATGTGTTAGTTACAGTAAGAGGTCTGACTTTGATAACTATATTTTGTAAATATGAGGTTAATAGGATTACATGAAAGATAAAAGAGAGTAATACATGTACTTAGTAGAACGAAGAAGAGGACACCATGAATAAAAGTTGTGCGTAAAATAAAAAGGTAACCACAATATGAATGAAAGAAAGTTAATAATAATTATATTTTATACCAGTTTTTAAAATGCAGTTACGTCAATCATTGATTATTAATAAGGTTAAAATGGAAATATGAAAATTGGACACTATTCTCTCTGTATTCTCTTTATATATTGTTATAGATTATAAAGAATGTTTACCTAAAATCAAAACCCGTATTTTACAAGGTTGCGAGAACCGGATCGGTCATTAAACCGGTGAAGTCACTGGTTTAATGGTTCACTGGTTCGACCGGGGTTCAACCGGGGTTCAACCGGTTTAATTAAATATTAAATAAAATTATTAAAAAACTTAAAATAATCTTAAGTATATAAATTCAATAATTTTTAACTTAATAAAATTTAATATTTCACATAATAAATTATCCATTACTTAATATTAGAGGTTCACAAACAACTTCAAACATCAAAGTTTATAACTAAACAAAAAATAAAACGTACATAATGACAAACCCATAATGTTCTACATTCAAAAGATACAATTACTAGCAAGTTTTCAACTAATCAAAGATGCAACTAATCAAAAATCATAATTATCATTAAGTGTTCCAACATCTTCATCATAAACAGGTAATCCAAAGCCATCATCATCAGAAGTACCACCAAAAGAAGCTGTATTTGAAGAATCAGCAACATTAGGGAAATCCACATTAGTTACTTTGTTACAAACTTTAATTTGTCCAGGGATCTTTGCAAGATGATATTTCATTCTATATATCCCCCCTCCATTGTAAGTATTCAAGCAGAAAATACATGTATATTGAGCCTTGTTATTTTTGTCATACTTCACTGTAAAATACTGCCAAGCTGGATCGGATTTACCTCTGGATGAACCAGTTTGAGAATCTTGTGGCTGTGGGTTACTTTGTGATTGTTCCATCTATAACAATCAGAAAACCAAAGACCAGAAAACTTCAGACAACCATGAAAATAATCAAAATATTCATCATGAAGCAACAAACAGAAGCAGCAAAACTGCCAAAAACATATTCAAAGTCAATAACAGCAATGATGAAAATAATGAAGCAGCAAACAGAAGCAGGTAACACAAGCAGCAATGCAAAACAGAAGCAGGTAACAGAAGCAGCAATGCAAACCAGAAGCAGCTACCAGAAGCAGAAAAAAATATTCATCATGATTCATGAAGCAGCGAGCTAACAGAAGCAGCAATGCAAAACATATTCAAAATAAAAAACATCAATCCTGAAAATCAAGGGGGGCTCAGAAAATCAAAATCCAAAATCAAGCATAGAACAGGCGAGCACAGAACAAGATCAGAACCTCAGAAAATCAAACTCAAGAAGCATAGGTGAAAGAACAGAGTCTTACCTAATTCGGAAGGAAGCGAGCTCGGCCGGTGGTCGTCGGCTGCTGTCGATGGTTGTGGGTGGCGACGAGGAGGCGGGCTCGGCCGGTGGTGGTAGCTGTTGCGCTCGATGGTTGTGGGTGGCGACGAGGAGGCGGGCTCGGCCAGTGGTGGTCGCGGGCTGTGGTGGCCTTGGTGGCCTTGATGGCTGTGGGTGGCTATGGACGCTGGCGCGCTATGGGTGGCCGGTGGCTATGGACGCTGGCGCCGAATCTGGGGAAGAAAGGGAACTGGGGAAGAAAGGGATGGACGCTGGCGCGCTGTGGGTGGCCGGTGGCTATGGACGCTGGCGCCGAATCTGGGGAAGAAAGGGAACTGGGGAAGAAAGGGGAAGAAAGGGGGGTGGAGTATCAGATTAGGGTTAGGGATACATTTCGCGAACGTAATCCTTTTTTTTTTAAAATGCCAAAACGACGTCGTTTGGCATATGAATTTGCAAACCATTGAACCGCTAAAAAACCGGACGGTTCTTCTGGTTCGTCGGTTAACTGCCGGTTTGACCGGTTTTTTGGCCGGTTTTTTGCCAGGCGGTTATTAGCGTTACCCGGACCGGTTAGGTGACTGGTTCCCGATTTTTCCGGTTGAACCGGCCGGTCCGGTCTGGTTTTCAGAACCATGGTATTTTATTAATGGTGGTTTTCCAACACTTGGATTTCCTCTCTGAATGGACCCAAGCTTTAATCAATCAACCAAGTTTCTGCCAAGCAATCCAAAATCAGCCCCAGTGCCAAACCAGCAACATTTAACTCAACCCAGGTAAGCCATCACCCTTAATCAATATTATTAAATAATTTACACACTTTTAAACTAGGGTTTTTGCATATATATAAGAAAAATCAAAGGGAAATTTTTTTTTATTTTATCTTGTATCACTTAACCTTGGATCAAAACCTCACTAACAACGGTGGTTAAGCTTCTCCTAAATATCAAAATCATAATATTTTAATACTAAACTCCCAAAAACGCAAAATCGGAGGAGAAATAGAAAATGGGACAAGGGTTTCAAAATTTCTTACGACAATAGTTAGTTAGAAATAAAGAAGAAGCCGAGACGAACGCGTAGCCGCAATCGGGTTATCGATCGGAGCAACAGTTTGGGAGTTATGTGGATTTGAGTGTGGTGATGAATAGTAAAATTTAGGGCTCTCCTTCTCTTCTCTATCCGTGGATCTCTCTCTCTCAATAAGGTAATGAGAGTGAATTTGGCTAAGTGAGGGGGTTAAGTGTGTGGGCTTGGGCCCAAGTGAAGGCCCGATGAAATTTTTAGCCTATTGACCCTGTTTGGGCCAAAATCTTTAAGATAAGTGTTTTTATTCATATTCTAAATATTTTTATTTTTTCAAATCTTAAATCTTAAATTCTTAATCCTTCTCGCTCATAATTTATTTATTAATTAATTATCTATTATTTATTTGAATTTTACAAAAATTGTGAATTTTAAAACATTATGGCACATTGATTTGATGATTCTGCGGTGGTAAAATACAAACAACGTTAGTGATTAAGTTATATTGGTGTTAATTAAAATTTATATCCAGTGAACTATTTAATATACCTTTATATTAATATCAAATTTATTTTAAAAAATGTTGTCAAACCAAATATGATATGATTCAAATTGACTACTATTTTGCTCATTTCTCAAAATAGTTTTATTATAATTTATAGTTTTGAATAATTGCTTAAAAATGACTAAGATATATTTTGACTTTAAACGTGATTTGAGTTTGAATTTTTTGTCTAACAGTGAATGACATTCTTTAGGCAAAAATAGTGAATTTTAGAGCCTTTTGAAACACTAATTTGACAATTTAGCGGTACAAAAATACAAACAAGGATAGTAATTAGGTTATATTTGTAAGATCCAGAACTTTCGAAAAATAATATTATCAGTTAATTTTAATTTATTTATTTGTTAAAAACTTTATTTTTAGAAATTATTTTATTAAAAGTAATTAAATCAAGTCTTGATAATTAAATTAAAAATTTTACTTAATTTTATAATTATTGAATAATTTTCTATATTTAAATTATACAGCTTAACAGTCGTAAAAAAGATAAGAATTTTATACGATTTAAGTTAAATAATTGAGATTTTGAAATTTAATACTTTAATTTTTATAAACAAAGAAAATTAATTATATTATTTTTAATTTTAAATTAGAATACATTATTAAATACCAATTAGTAAGTTGACAATCAAATAATATTTTTTTAATGTAATTTTAATGGATCAAATGAAATTTTTAATTGGTACTCTATACTCTAATTTAATTAAAATTACCAAATTCTAATTTATCTAAAAAACTCCTAATTTTACATTTGTTTTGCCCCAAATTAAATTAAACCCTAAACTCCTTTGCTTCAGCTGCACCGCCACCCCTCTTTCATCCCTTTCAGTATAACACTACTCACCCACAGTCCCTAATTCAGTGCTGCTACCCCCTCACACACCTTCACCTCAGCTCCACACATACTCAGCCTCATTACCCTCTCATTGATACAACACACACGCACAGCTCTGCACTCACCGACGGAAGAGAAGGAAGGGAGCTTCAGGGGAGGAGAAGCTCGCCGCCGTCAACCCCGCCGTCGCCGTTCGTGAAGTCCGCGCTAGTGCCGTCGCGGAGGAACGTCCCTGTCGTCGCAAACTATCGCCATCGCCGAACAGGATCCATCGTCCTCGCTGGGAAGCATGTCGCCGCTGCTGCTGTCCGTCCAGCCCGAGCCGTCGCCGTCGCTGCCGGTCCGCCTTGGAGCCTTTGCCGTCGTCGATGGGGTTGAATCCGCCGGCGGTTTGAGCTGAGGGAAAGGAAACGCGTATAGGAAAAAGAGCAGGGGGCTTCGTGGCAGCTTCATTGCACTGCTCCTGCCAAGCCACCGCCAAGTCCTGCCGCCGATCGGAACCCTAGCCACCGCCGTCGAAGATGCCACCACCGCCACTGCTGTCAATTGGGATCAAAATTGTTGCTGTGTTCCCAGAGCTGTCATGGAAGTGGTTGATTCGGTCCCAATTCCTCCATTGTTGAGACTGTAAGCTTTAATCCTTGTCTTGGTTCCATCCTGTTTCTCTGTCTTTCTCCTGTTCTAGCTAAGGGAACCTATGTCTCTGTTTAGTACTACTACTGTGTTTTCCTGTTTGTTGTTAGGACCTTTATGGTGGTGTTGAGGCCATCAGGAAACTGTTAGAGCTGCTGTTGATAAGTTTGATATTGCTACTTCAATTCTGGTTTGCTCTTCTCCTTGATTACGTTCCATTTGCACATTTTTTTGTCATTCCCATGCTTCTTTTGATTTAATTCTAGTATATGCCCTGTTTTGAAATTCTCAGGGCTGTGTTCACTTTCGATACCTATTCAATTTGGATTCTCTATTCTGCTGTAACTACCATTACCGTCGTGGATTTATTGTCGCTGCAGCCATGAAACGAAAAGGGAAGGGGAATCGTCACGTTTGATTTCCTTGGATTTCAACACTTTGAGGTAGGGGTTTGTTTAAAAGTTAACATATTTTGGGGTTGAATACCTTATGAGTTTAGTGGATAATGCAAGTGAATTAATTTCTGTGCTGAAAATGACTTTCTGCTGTGATTGAAATGGTGGCTGAATTGATTATTGATTTATCATTTTTTTGAGTTTCTGGCAAAAAAAAATGATTGAACAGGTTGATTTTGAACCTTGGTTTGAAAATGATTTTTATTGATTATGCAAAATGGTTTTGGAAATGTTAATTCAAAATGTTGGTTTTGATTGGGCCGAAGTTGAAAAGAGGGGACCCGTAATGGGTGGCAAACTCCAATTTTTAGGGGAGGTGCTGTCGAAATTTTTCTAAGAATTTCGAAGAAGTTTTGACTGTGATTTCGAAGATGGTTTTGATTTAACTATCTTTAATAAGAGAAGTATGTTTTGAATGTTTTTAAAGATTATTAAAGAGACTTGGATTTTTTTATGATTTGGTTAACTTGTGGTTTTAAAACCCATTTGTTTTCTAATGATGAAATGAGATTTGATTAACTAGAAAAATACTTTAAAATAGTAAATTGAGTATAAATTTAAGGATTTGGGAATAGGTGATGACAAGTCATCCTAGCCTATTTTAACTAGTCTTTTTCTTTTGTTTTCATTAGAATTATGCACTTTCTTGAACCATAAGCAAGCTAATTGAGTAGATTTTCATGTTTCCCTTGATTGAATCAACCATGTATGAATTCATGCCATTTCATGAGGTTTTATGCTATAATTGTTGCATATTATGATAGAATGAATATCTCATGATTATGAGCATAGCTTTGATGTGTTTGGTTGATTAATGATAGGTGAAGAAAGCTTGGAGAAAGGTTGAAGCAAGAAGGAATGGCTAGGAGTGAAGAGAGGACAATGGAATAAGTGAAATTGAACCAGGAAGCAAAAAGCTGGACCTAAAGTTAGCATCAAACTTTTGCACAAACTTTTGGTTGAAAAGTTAGCCCCAACGTTAGCCCCCTAACTTGGAGGCTAACGTTGGAACTTGAAAATCACTCCCTGGGTACCAAAAGTTTGCGCCAACGTTAGCCCCCTAACTTTGAGGCTAACGTTGGCACATGAAATTCACCCCTGGGCACCAAAAGTTTGCGCCAACGTTAGCCCCCTAACTTTGAGGCTAACGTTGGCATGAAGAAAACCTCCCTGGGCACCAAAAGTTTGCGCCAACGTTAGCCCCCTAACTTGGTGGCTAACGTTGGCACATGAAAATCACAAGGAGGAGCAAAAGTTTGCGCCAACGTTAGCCCCCTAACTTGGTGGCTAACGTTGGCGCCACAAGTACACAAGGTAAGGCCAACGTTAGGGCCAAAGTTAGACCCCTAACTTTGGCACCAACGTTGGTATCAGCAAAGTGGTGTTAGCTGATATGAAAAGTTGGAGCAAAAGTTAGACCCCTAACTTTTGCTCAAACTTTTGGTCCAACTTTTGCAAAACTCAAACCTGGTTCAATTGGTTCGTTTTGGTTCTTCTTCAAACTCCAAAAGCAATTAACCAAGGCCTCTTTCAACCCAATTTCACCAAGAACAAAGGCCCAACTCAAGGCTTGAAGATCATTGGAAGAAAGTGTATAAATAGGATAGAATTCAAGTTCTTCGAGGGGAGCTTTCTTTTTGGAATTTTCATAATAGTTTTCGGAGAGCTTTGGATATTGAGTGATCTTTAATTTCTTTATCTTGGGGGAGGAGAATTCACTTCTCTTCCTCTCAGTTTTATTGCTTTCAATTTCTATTACAATTGTCTTGGATCTTGGGTTGAAGAATTGAAGAAATTCTGTTTCAATTTCATCCTTAGATCTCTCTGTTTATTTACTGCAATTGAATTTCCGTTTCTGTTACTTGATTCTCATCTACTTTCCTTGCAATTTACAATTTCCTTTGCAATTGTTCTTGTTGGATCTAGGAAGGCATTGAGATCTAGACTTGGTTTTCTAGTCTCTGGGTCCTGAGATCTAAATTCCCAATTTACATTTTGTTGCTTGCTTTCAATGTTCATTTACTTTACTGCTTCAAGATCCGATTCAACCCAAACCCTCTTCTACTTCTCTGCTTGATGCAAATTTACTTTTCCTTGTTTAAATTCTGCAAATCCAATCCCCAATTTCCTTTACAATTCCAGCCGTTTACATTTCTTGCACTTTAAGATTCAGCAATTTATATTTCTTGCATTCTAAGTTTCTGCTCTTTAATTTCTTGTTCTTTAAGATTCAGCATTTTAATTCCCTGTTCTCTTTACTTCCATGCAATTTAATTTCTGCAAATCACAAAACACTCAACCAAATCTTGATTCGCTTGACTAAATTAACCACTAAGCTAAAATTGCTCAATCCTTCAATCCCTGTGGGATCGACCTCACTCCCGTGAGTTTTTATTACTTGATACGACCCGGTACACTTGCCGGTTAGATTTGTGTGTTTTGGGAGAAATTTATTTTTCACCAAAATACTCATCAAGTTTTTGGCGCCGTTGCCGGGGATTGAATAGATTGACAATGATTAAGTGAGGTGGTGATCTAGATCAAGCACTTTCTCTTTATTTTTCTCTAATTTCGACTAACCCACTAACTGTTTGAATTTTTGCCTAAGCTAACTAATATTTCACTTCAGCCATGGATTGAAGTATTATTGCTTTTCTGGTATTGTGTGATTCTTGTGTTTTGATTGTATGTCAGATACAAGAAGAGAGATCCCTACCTTTCATGAAACTGACGAAAGAATCCTCCGAAGGCTAAGAAGAGAAGCAAGAGAAAAAAATGTTGCTGGAGAGGAAGAATCAGATGAAGAATATCATGAATTGGAGGAACACTCAACAAATCCAACAAATCCACCAGTGAGAATGGCCAACAACAATGGTCAACCCCAGAGGAGAGTCTTGGCTTCCTATACCTTTGCAAATGCTAGACATTGTGGAAGCAGCATTCTCAACCCTATTGTCAATACAAATAACTTTGAATTAAAGCCACAACTCATCACTTTAGTCCAAAATAATTGCTCTTTTGGGGGAGGACCGTTGGAGGATCCAAATCAACATCTATCTACCTTCTTAAGGATTTGTGACACTGTCAAGTCCAATGGTGTGAATCCTGAAACTTACAAGCTTCTGCTGTTCCCGTTCTCATTAAGGGACAAGGCCGCACAATGGCTTGAAACTTTTCCCCAAGGAAGCATCACTAGTTGGGATGACTTGATAACTAAATTTCTAGCCAAATTCTATCCACCTCAAAGAGTCATCAGGCTGAAGACTGAGGTGCAAACATTCACGCAATTGGATGCTGAAAATCTGTATGAAGCATGGGAAAGATACAAGGCTTTGCTGAGGAAATGTCCACCAGAAATGTTCACTGAGTGGGACAAGCTACAGAACTTCTATGAAGGACTCACTCTAAAGGCTCAAGAATCACTTGACCACTCAGCTGGAGGATCATTGCAACTGATGAAAACAGCAGAAGAAGCTCAAAATCTTATTGACATGGTGGCTAACAACCAATATTTCTTTGGCCATTAGAGACAACGCCAACCATCACTAAGGAAAGGAGTGTTAGAAATGGAAGGGGTTGACATCCTCCTAGCTCAAAACAAGATAATGCAGGAGCAGATTCAACAACAATTTGAGCAGATGGCTAAAAAGATTGATAGCTTGCAAGTTGCAACAGTGAATACAAGCCAACCATTAACCAAATGGGGGCAAAATGAAGAAAACCAAGAAGATCAACAGCAGGAGCAACCTCAATATGTGCATAACCAAAGCTCCGGCCAAAATGAAGTCTATGGTGACACCCACAATCCATCCTGGAAGAACCATCCAAATCTCAGATGGGGAGATAACCACACCCACAGCCAGCAACCGTGGCAGAAAAACTCAAACCAAAATAACTCAAGAAACACAACTTACTCAAACCACGACCAGCAAAACACTAATAATAATCAATACAAGAAACCACAAAATACATATCAACCACCCCACCACAATTCACAAACTCATCAAAATAGCATTTCCGCACCAACATCTAACCCCCAAAACTACCACACTACCCCTACAAATAACTTCCAGCAACCACATTCCACCCCCATCATACCACCAATAGACCATCATGAAAGTAGAATTTCAAGTCTTGAGGCAGCCATACAAGCAATTGCTCAGTCCACTCAAAGCTTGGTCAAAATGCAAGAGAGAAATGAAGCTACCATGAAGAGCCTTGAACGACAAGTGGGACAATTGGCCAAACAAGCTGAACGGCCAACCAATGTTCTCCCAAGTGATACAATCTCCAATCCAAAGGACAAAGGAAAAGCTACAAAGTGGGAGGAGTGCAAAGCAATCATAGTGGGAAGTGAAAAGACTAGGGAGAAGGAAGCCATCAATCAAGAAGAACACAACAGAGAAGTTCCACAAGAAGAGACAGAAGAGAGAAGTGAAGAGGATAGAAAGACCAAGAATGCAAAAAGCTCAAAGAGAGATAAGGACATCCCTGAAACACAACTACAAGAAAAGAAGGAAGGGATGAAGCCATATATCCCCAAACTTCCATATCCTCAAAGATTCAAAAAAGAAAACGAGGATAAGCAATACTCAAAGTTCCTGAACATATTCAAGACACTCAGCATCAATATTCCTTTCTTAGAAGCACTTGAATAGATGCCATTATATGCTAAATTTATGAAAGAAGTGCTAACAAAGAAAAGACCCTTGAAGGAAGGACAAATTATTGAAATGACAATGGAGTGTAGTGCTATTCTCCAAAGAGGTCTACCAGAGAAGAAGGATGATCCTGGAAGGTTTTATATACCTTGTACCATAGGAAACATAACTATTGAGAAATCATTCTGTGACCTTGATGCAAGTATAAACTTGATGCCTCTATCTCTTATGAGGAAGCTTAAAATTTTTGAGCTGAAACCCACTCGAATAACTCTTCAAATGGCTGACAAGTCCATTCAACAAGCACTTGGAGTTGTAGAGAATGTGCTGGTAAAAGTGGGAAAATTTCTTCTCCCAGTTGATTTTGTCATCCTGGATATGGAGGAAGACCCTAACACTCCCATCATCTTGGGGAGGCCTTTTCTTGCTACGGGCAGAGCATTGATAGATGTTGAAAAAGGGGAATTGTTGCTGAGAGTGCATGATGAGCACCTAGCATTCCATGTTTTTAAAACCCCACATGAGCCCACTCAAGAAGAAGAGTGTGCGGAGGATAAGGCCAGAGATCAAAGTTTGAAGGAGGTAGTCAATGAGTTAACTCCAAGACTTCTACATCCATGCTTGAAAGAAGTGGAGATGGTGCAACAGACCAAAGAAATCAAGGAGGAACTAAATCCAAAACCCCCAGATGAGAACCTCAACATTCCAGATAAAGAACCACCAAGGCATGAATCATCTCCTAAGAAAGAAGAGAAGAAGAAGAGGCCAAAAGGGTGGAAAAACAAGAAAATCCCCACTGAAGGCTTTTCACCAGGGGATAAAGTAGTGTTAAACACACAACCAATGAAGATGTCTCCACAATTATTTGAATACTACACTGTGAACCGGGTCCTTTCACTTGAACACTTAGAGATCATCAAAGAGGAGACTGGAAGGAAGTTCACAGTAAGAGGAGAAAAGTTGAGGCACTATGATTTTCAGCCCCCATGATCAAAGAATGAAGGATGTCAAGCTAGTGACATTAAAAGAGCGCTTGTTGGGAGGCAACCCAACCTGAGGTAGTTCTTTTTTTATAGCTAGTTCAATAAAAAGGTTAAGTAGATTCACCTGTATTGTAAGGAGCTAAGTTTGGTGTTGCACACCAAAACAATTTAAGGGAGAATGAAGGATTCTAAGTTTGGTGTTCCACCGAAATCTCATTTACAAACACATTCTCACCTTCTGCATAAAGGGTTGCTAGCTCCAAGCAATCAGATGAATCATTTAATCATTGTCTGTTTCTAGTTTTTAGTTTTATTGCCTTTAGCAAAGACACAAGGATTTCACATGTGGTTAACTTGATGCATCAGAGGCAGTGGCGAGGGACTAAGTTTGGTGTTCACACACCAAAGTAAGTTCAAAAGCCTATAAGAAAGTCTTGCACACTAACCAATTACCTAAGGGCTTGAGAAGCAAGCAACTTTTGAGAATTGTGCAGGGAATTCACTACCATTTGAAGACACTATGCATCATAACTCAAAAGGGCACAGCAGAAGGAAGGACAAAGGAACTGCAAACCAATAGGTTGTATCTATACTTAACCTTTGATGTTGAGAAATACTTTTGATTGATGTCTTGTTAAAGTGTTCATTTAGTTCAAACAAATTCAAATTTCTTTTAAAATAAGTAAGCTAGTCTATGTGTGTGCTTGTGTGTTTACTTCCACTTAGCAAAAAGTATGTTTTGTCCCCTGCATCTTTAAGTTCAATAAAAGAAATGTTTGAATGTGAAGTAAGATAGTCTCTGTTAGATAGAAGTAGAATAAAAGTAAGTGGTGGTAGGTGTGTGATTGTATAATAGCTCACTTTTAGTGAATAAAGAGCCAGGATATCTCCTTCTAAGTAAAGAGTGGCCTACTGTCTATGAATCTCAATTAAATTCCTTGGTTAGAAAGAAAAACAAAAAGAAGGAAAGAAAAAAAAAGATAGCCAAAAAGTGGCAGAACAAAAGGAAACAAAAAGAAACAAAGCTGGACACCAATAGCTTGAACTTTAAAATATATGCCTGTGATGTCTTTGTACTAGGATCTGCTTGGATTAGTAAGCTCTTAGGAGTGCATCAACACTCGGTGACTTGGGTTAACTAATCCGGGATCATCAGCTGAAAGTCCACTATCAAGAGCAACCTAACTACAAGGCATTTAGTAACCCAAAGAGGTGCTGGGCATCAATGTTTTAAGAAGGAATGTGAGCCAAGTGTCTATGGTGAATAATGTGTCAAGTATAAAGAAAAGAAAATGAACTTGCTACACATGACACTCAAATAAAGCTTATGAACAAAGTAATAGCCAAGGATAAAGGAATAATGAGAGGTCATAGCAGTATGTCACTTGAAGCTTGAAGGAGACTTTCTAGGCCTAGGAGTCAATAAGAAGTGAGTATTTGCATATCCACACAAAATCCCATGAACTATCAATAATACTCTGCTAGCATAAACATCCTCTTCCATCTCATTCTTTCTTCTCAATAAATCTTTTCTTGCTTGGGGACAAGCAAGCTTTAAGTTTGGTGTTGTGATGACAAGTCATCCTAGCCTATTTTAACTAGTCTTTTTCTTTTGTTTTCATTAGAATTATGCACTTTCTTGAACCATAAGCAAGCTAATTGAGTAGATTTTCATGTTTCCCTTGATTGAATCAACCATGTATGAATTCATGCCATTTCATGAGGTTTTATGCTATAATTGTTGCATATTATGATAGAATGAATATCTCATGATTATGAGCATAGCTTTGATGTATTTGGTTGATTAATGATAGGTGAAGAAAGCTTGGAGAAAGGTTGAAGCAAGAAGGAATGGCTAGGAGTGAAGAGAGGACAATGGAATAAGTGAAATTGAACCAGGAAGCAAAAAGCTGGACCTAAAGTTAGCATCAAACTTTTGCACAAACTTTTGGTTGAAAAGTTAGCCCCAACGTTAGCCCCCTAACTTGGAGGCTAACGTTGGAACTTGAAAATCACTCCCTGGGTACCAAAAGTTTGCGCCAATGTTAGCCCCCTAACTTTGAGGCTAACGTTGGCACATGAAAATCACAAGGAGGAGCAAAAGTTTGCGCCAACGTTAGCCCCCTAACTTGGTGGCTAACGTTGGCGCCACAAGTACACAAGGTAAGGCCAACGTTAGGGCCAAAGTTAGACCCCTAACTTTGGCACCAACGTTGGTATCAGCAAAGTGGTGTTAGCTGATATGAAAAGTTGGAGCAAAAGTTAGACCCCTAACTTTTGCTCAAACTTTTGGTCCAACTTTTGCAAAACTCAAACCCGGTTCAATTGGTTCGTTTTGGTTCTTCTTCAAACTCCAAAAGCAATTAACCAAGGCCTCTTTCAACCCAATTCCACCAAGAACAAAGGCCCAACTCAAGGCTTGAAGATCATTGGAAGAAAGTGTATAAATAGGATAGAATTCAAGTTCTTCGAGGGGAGCTTTCTTTTTGGAATTTTCATAATAGTTTTCGGAGAGCTTTGGATATTGAGTGATCTTTAATTTCTTTATCTTGGGGGAGGAGAATTCACTTCTCTTCCTCTCAGTTTTATTGCTTTCAATTTCTATTACAATTGTCTTGGATCTTGGGTTGAAGAATTGAAGAAATTCTGTTTCAATTTCATCCTTAGATCTCTCTGTTTATTTACTGCAATTGAATTTCCGTTTCTGTTACTTGATTCTCATCTACTTTCCTTGCAATTTACAATTTCCTTTGCAATTGTTCTTGTTGGATCTAGGAAGGCATTGAGATCTAGACTTGGTTTTCTAGTCTCTGGGTCCTGAGATCTAAATTCCCAATTTACATTTTGTTGCTTGCTTTCAATGTTCATTTACTTTACTGCTTCAAGATCCGATTCTACCCAAACCCTCTTCTACTTCTCTGCTTGATGCAAATTTACTTTTCCTTGTTTAAATTCTGCAAATCCAATCCCCAATTCCCTTTACAATTCCAGCCGTTTACATTTCTTGCACTTTAAGATTCAGCAATTTATATTTCTTGCATTCTAAGTTTCTGCTCTTTAATTTCTTGTTCTTTAAGATTCAGCATTTTAATTCCCTGTTCTCTTTACTTCCATGCAATTTAATTTCTGCAAATCACAAAACACTCAACCAAATCTTGATTCGCTTGACTAAATTAACCACTAAGCTAAAATTGCTCAATCCTTCAATCCCTGTGGGATCGACCTCACTCCCGTGAGTTTTTATTACTTGATACGACCCGGTACACTTGCCGGTTAGATTTGTGTGTTTTGGGAGAAATTTATTTTTCACCAAAATACTCATCAATAGGAAGGTGAGTTTAAGGTTTTTAATGAAATTGAACATAACAGTTAAGAGGGAGAAAGTTATTTTAAGAAATATGATGAAATATGTGTGGTATTGGTTTGGAGGCGAACTTAGTGAGTTGTTTGAGGGTTGTCCTTGAAATTGAGGTAGGATTTAGTGAAAATTGGGTTGTTTGAGATCTGGTGATGATTCTGGTTATAGTGTTGTGGGGTGATCACTGAGATTGATGACGTTGGTTATGATATTGATGACAAGATTTGTGATGAAAGAAACATGGTTGAGAATGATGTGGATCTTGATGAATTATGATTGAAATACTCTTATGGCTTATTTATTTGAATTATCTGAGATATGAGTTTTCCTGGGTAAAGTACCGTGGCTTGCCACCACGTGTACCAGGTTGAGACTCGATACTCTGTTGACCCTACGACGTAAGTGTGACCGAGCACTATATAAATTCCCGGAATGTTACCCCCATTGAGCAATATTGATTATTTGAGAAAAAGCTATGCATAGACTCTTGGGGATGCATGTCGGGGAACAGTTTAAGGACAATTCAGACTTGTCGGGTTGGTTAGATAACCGACAGATGAGTCTCATCAGTCATAGGACAGGCATGCATCATATGCATTTGTATGTTTTGATTGAATGTGCAGTTGTTTTGATTTGCCTAATTGCTTAGCCATGTTTATCTGCTACTTGTTTTACTTGCTGTACTTGAATCCTATCTGTGATTTTCTTTGTTTGTCTTGTTTGTGTGTGTCTATCTGAGAAACCCTTTTTGGTGGAGGCGTGAAGAGGGTGGTTCATGGTTTATGGTAGTGAAGGTTGGGGCAGGTAGACTAGGTGTCGCTTGAGTATTCTAATGTAGTAGTGAGCGAAGTAAGTTGGACAGAAAGTCACTAGGCACGTCTTTGGTCCTTTTGTTTCTTTAAGCTATTAATCCTTCTAATTTGTAAGTTAAAGGAATTTTCTTTAAACACCTTTTAAAATAAGTCTTCCACCAAACTTCTTCAAAAGCTATTTTAAGAATAAACCGCTTTATAATGGAATTAATTCTATTTGCAAGTATTTCTTTACTTTAATGGTATTCCCATCCCTACTGAGAACGTGTGGTTTGTTCTCACCCCAAAATCTTTCACCCTTTCAGTGATAGGTTCGAAGACTCAGTTTGAAGCTGTGGGCGATTATTGACTTTATCTATGCGTTGTGTTACCTTCATAGAATTCCCTTGCTTGTTGCTTAAGATTTTTATTTTATACAGAGGGATAGGTAGTGTACCTGAGTTTTATTTTGACTTACTTGTATAAGATTTATTATTATTAGTAATTATGTAATTATTGTTAATTGGTGATATCTGATATATGATTTTTAATGAGTTATAAACAACTTTCTAGCATTTTAATGAGTTATAAACAACTTTCTAGCATTTTATTAAAGATTGAAATGCGAGTTCGAACTAAAGGCTCAATATTAAATGGTTAGTAAGGAAAACATGTTAGTAACACCTTACTTTTGATACGATCATGACGTATTAAAGGTTGGGTTGTTACAATATTGGTGTTAATTAAAATTTATATGAAGTGAATTAATTAATATATTTTTTATATTAGTATCACATCTATTTAGAAAGATATTCGAGTCAAACTAAATGAGATATAGTTCGAATTGACTACGATTTTTCTCGTTTTCTAACACGATTTTATTATAGTTTATAGTTTTGAATAACTGCATAAAATGGGCTAAGATATATTTTGAATTTAAACATAATTTGAGTTTGATTTTTTTTTTCCAACAAGAATGAAATTCTAAAGGCAAAAATGATGGATTTTAAAACTCTTTTAGGACACTAATTTAATGATTCAGTAGTAGAAAAATAAATACAAGGTTAGTAATTAGGTCTTGTTGTTAGTTAAAATTTATGTGAAGTGAATTAATTAATATATTTTTTATATTAATATCATATTTATTTAAAAAAATATTCGGGTGAAACCAAATGAGATATGGTTTGAATTGACTATTATTATTCTCATTTTCTAACACGGTTTTATTATAGTTTATGATTTTGAATAATTGCATAAAAATGGCTAAGATATATTTTGATTTTAAACGTGATTTAAGTTTGATTTATTTGTCTAACAGTGAATGAAATTCTTTAGGCAAAAATAGTGGATGTTAAAGTGTTTTGGAACACTAATTTGATGATCTAGTGGTAGAAAAATATAGACAAGATTAGTAATTCGATCTTATTGGTGTTAATTAAAATTTATATGAAGTGGATTAACTTATATACTTTTTATATTAGTATCAGATCTATTTAAAAAGATATTCGAGTTAAACCAAATGAGATATAGTTCGAATTGACTACTATTTTTTAACATGGTTTTATTATACTTTATATTTTTAAATAACTGCATATAGAATAGGGGAAGATATATTTTGATTTTAATAGTAATTTGAGTTTGATTTTTTGCCCAACAGAGAATGAAATTCTAGAGACGAAATTGATAAATTTTAAAACCCTTTTGGCACACAAATTTGATGATTAAGTGGCGGCAAAAAACAAAATAAGGTTAGCGATAAGGTCATATTGGTATTAATTAAAATTTATAAGAAGGGAATTAACTAATATACTTTTTACATTAGTATCAGGTCTGTTTAAAAAGGTATTCAAGTCAAACCAAATGAGATATAGTTCAAATTAACTACTATTTTTCTCATTTTCTAACATGGTTTTATTATATCTTATAGTTTTGAATAACTGCATAAAATGGATGAAGATATATTTTAACTTTAAATGTGATTTGGGTTTGATTTTTGTGTCCAACAGTGAATCAATTTCTAGAGACGAAAATGGTTGATTTTAAAACCCTTTTGGCATACTGATTTGATGATTTAGTGGAGGAAAAATACAAACAAGGTTTGTGATAAGGTGTTATTGGTGTTAATTAAAATTTATATGAAGTGAATTAATTTATATACTTTATATATTAGTATGAGATCTATTTAAAAATATATTCGAGTCAAAATAAATGAGATATAGTTTGAATTAACTACTATTTTTCTCATTTCCTAACAAAGTTTTGTTATAGTTTATAGTTTTGAATAATTTCTTAAAAATGGCTAAGATATATTTTGACTTTAAATGTGATTTGAGTTTGATTTTTTTTTTCAACAGTGAATTAAATTTTAGAGGCAAAAATGGTGGATTTTAAAGCCCATTTGGCTCACTGATTTGATGATTCAGCGGCGAAGAAACACAAATAAGGTTAGTGATTAGGTCATATTGGTGTTAATTAAAATTTATATGAAGTGAATTAATTAATATACATTTTATATTAGTATCAGATCTATTTGAAAAGATATCCTAGTCAATCCAAGTGAAATATAGTTCGAATTGATTACTATTTTTCTCGTTTTCTAACACGATTTTATTATCGTTTATATTTTTGAATAACTGCATAGAATGAGCTAAGTTATATTTTGACTTTATACAGGATTTGAGTTTCATTTTTTTTCCCAACATTGAGTGAAATTCTAGAGACGAAAATAGTAGATTTTAAAACTGTTTTGGCACTCTGATTTGATGATATAGTGTGGTGAAATACAAACAAGGTTAGTGATTAGATTATATTGGTGTTAATTAAATTTTATATGAAATGAATTAATTAATATACTTTTTATATTAGTATCTCATCTATTTAATTAAAAAGATATTAAAACCAAATGAAATATAGTTTGAATTGACAGCTATTTTTCTGGTTTTCTAACACAGTTTTATTATAGTTTGTAATTTTGAATAACTGAAAAGAATGAGCTAAGATATATTTTGACTTTAAACATGATTTGAATTTGATTTTTTTGCCCAATATTGAATGAAATTCTAGAGACGAAATTAGTGGATTTTAAAATCCTTTTGGCACACTGATTTGATGATTCAGCGACAATGAAATACAAATAAGGTTAGTGATTAGGTCATATAGGTGTTAATTAAAATTTTTTTGAAGTGAATTAATTAGTATACTTATAGGTTAAGTACGATTTTGGTCCCTAAGGTAGGAGCTGAAAATTTTTTTCATCCCCGGCCTTTTTTGGCCAACAAAATGGTCTTGAAGGTTTAACTTAGTTTTAAAATCGTTCTTCGGACGAAAATACTCTTTCCCCTTCTTTCCCAAAATCAACCAGAAGCAGAACAGAAGCTGAAGCTGAACTAGAACCCACCACCACCACCATCATCATCATGGTCATCATCATCAGAAGAACAATAGATAATGGAATCATAAGAAGAAACATAAGAAGAAGAAGAACAACAACAATGGATAATAGAATCATAAGAAGAAACATCAAAACTCAGAACCCACCACCACTACCTCCACCCACTACCACTTCATCACCATCTGCATCACCCCACCCAGAACTCAGAAAATCATCATCATCATCGTTATCATCATCAAAACTCAAAACCTAGAACTCAGAACTCAGAAAAACAAGAACCCAGAATTTAGAACTCAGAAAAATAAGAAAATCATTATCATCATCATCATCATCATCGTCAAAACTCAAAACCATTAACAAAGCTCAGAACTAAAATTCTTCCTCTTTCATTAACAAAACTCAGATGCAATTGCAATAATCAGAAATCCCCAAATTCATCTTCAATTACAAGAACAAAAAATCCATAAATATAATTATCAAAATAATCGACAAGACGAGGTGCGACGGTGAGGAGGAGGGGCGGCGAGACGAGGGCGACGACGTCGGCAAGGGTGAGGAGGAGGAGCAGAAACAGATCACGGTGCGCGACGTCCACCCTCACGGTGAGATCCAACGGCGAGGACCGAACGACGAGGAGCAAGAGCGGCGATGGCGAGGAGCAGGAGCGACGGTGGCCCTTCCCCTTCCCTTCCCCATCTTCTTCCCTGAACCAAAACCCCACATCCCTCCAGCTGATACCCTTCTCCCTTCCCCCTTAACCCGTGTTTTTTTCTTTTTTAATTTTTTAGTTAAGGGTATTTTCGAAATAAAAATTAAAAATTTGGTAAAAAGTATGATTTTAAAACTAAGTTAAACCTTTGGGACCATTTTGTAGGCAAAAAAAGGTCGGGGATGAAAAAAATTTTTAGCCCCTACCTTAGGGACCAAAATCGTACTTAACCCTATACTTTTTATAGTAGTATAAGATCTATTTAAAAAGATATTCGAATCAAACCAAATGAGATATAGCTCAAATTCACTACATTTTTTCTCGTTTTCTAACACGGTTTTATTATAGGTTATAGTTTTAAATAACTGCATAGAATTGGCTAAGATATATTTTGACTTTAAACATGATTTGAGTTAGATTTGTTTTTTGCCTAACAGTGAATGAAATTCTAAAGGCAAAAATGGGGGATTTTAAAACCCTTTTGGCACACTAATTCAGTGGTGGAGAACTACAAACAAGGTTAGTGATTAGGTCATATTGGTGTTAATTAAAATTCAAATGTAGCAGTATTTAAAAAAATGATTATTGTAGCGCCATAACGTTATGGCATGGCGGATTTCGTCCTTGCCGCCATATAGTTGTTGCCGCAATGAGTTTTTCACAGAGGGCAAAATGGCGGTCGCCATTGTGGTAGCACCATGGTGGACCGCAATAGAAATGGAAGAAATTGGAGATTTTTTTTATTTTTAAAAAATTGAGGGTTATTATGGTCATTTAGAAAACCCTAAAATGCAACAACTCACCTTTCTCATCCTCCTTTCTTTAGAAAATTGCCTTTTTTTCAGCTGACGGTCCAAAAACTATCTTCTATCTCTCGTCTCTGCTCTAGGCTACTCTGCTGCCAAAAGAACTATGGGTGGCGCAACAGGCAACACTGTCTAACTCCAGTTCTTCCTTCTTCCCCTTCTGCCATTCTCTGTTTGTTCTGGCAAAGCCGTTGCAAGTCGTTCACTAACTTATTGCTTTTTTTGCTGCTCGTCGCCCTCGTTGCTGTTGCAAGCCACATGTTCTCTCTCTGTGCTTTGTAACAGAGTTTCTGTTCCAGAATTCTGGTCTTCCTACCATCTTTTACTTTCATATTTTCCCTTTTTATATAAGTTTGGTTCTATAAATTATATTATAAAACTCTCTATTTTCAATTTATATAGGTTCAAGACAAGCCTTTAACTCTAATGTCCATGCCCTTGCCTCTTATATTCTATGGTGTATTAGGACTTGATGTTATGTTTATTTGTTTAATTTGCTATTGCATTTGCTAAAATTAATTGGATACTCTAATGAGTAGAAAGTTGCTTAAATTGAACAGATTTTATAATTTATTACCTTCAAAAATTTTTTAATGTTTTTTTGCACATATACATATATTTTTAAGTAATCCGTCATTTCTATCATTTTCTGCAATGCCATCTGTCATTATTTTATGGCGGATTTTTGGCTTACCGGCAAACCAAAGAGAATCATGACTTTGAGTTGTACCAAGTCCGAAACCAAGCGGATTTATTTTTTGTCCCATAATTCTCCCGAAGCAACGGGAAGAATACCTAGTAGAGAAACTCAATCCTGCGTGAAATAAATTCCACGGCTTTGACCTTTTTCAATAAATTCATCATGTAATAAATCAACAAAATCTAAAGTAATATCTCTTTCCCATTTTCCATATCGGGTAAAAGTGCAAATCTATAGCCACCGAAGTAGGAATAATGGCACCCGAAATAATATTGAATGGATATGCTTTGGGACGGAAGGATTCGAACCTCTGAATGATGGGACCAAAACCCGATGCCGCAGCCATCCACAATAAAATACTATGATATGAAGTGAATTAATTAATATACCTTTTATATTAGTATCAGATCTATTTAAAAAGATATTCGAGTCAAAGCAAATGAGATATAGTTCGAATTGACTACTATTTTTCTCGTTTCCTAACACGGTTTTATTATAGTAACAAAGTTTTGAATAACTTCACAGAATGTGCTAAGATATATTTTGACATTAAACGTGATTTGAGTTGGATTTTTTTCCAACAATGAATAGAATTCCAGAGACAAAAATAGTTGATTTTAAAACCCTTTTGGCATATTAATTTGATGATTCAGTGGCAGTGAAATACAAACAAGGTTAGTGATTAAGTTATATTGGTGTTAATTGAAAATTATGTGAAGTAAATTAATTAATATATTTTTTTATATTAGTATCAGAGCTATTTAAAAAGATATTCGAATAAAACCTAATGAGATATAGTTCGAAATGACTACTATTTTTCCCATTTTCCAACTCGGTTTTATTATAGTTCAAAGTTTTGAATAACTCCATAGAATTTACTAAGATATATTTTGACTTTAAATGTGATTTGAGTTTGATTTTTTTGCCCAACAGTGAATAAAATTCAACAAGCGATATCGGTGAATTTTAAAACACTGTTGGCACACTAATTTGATGATTCAATGGCTAAGTACTACAAACAAGGTTAGTGATTAGGTCATATTGGTGTTAACTAAAATTTATACGAAGCAGTGTTTTAAAAAAGCGGTTATCACGGAACTATAATGTTATGGCATGGCGGATTTCATCTCTGACGATTCAAAAACTCTCTTTTATCTCTTCTTCAGAAAACTGCTTGATCCTCTCTGACGGTTCCAAAATTCTCTTCTATCTCTCCTCTTTGCTCTTAACGACTCTGTTGCCAGAAGAACTACTGGTGGCGCACCAAGCAACATCGTCTAGCTCCAATTCTTCATTCTTCCCTTTCTCCCATTCTTTTTTGCGTTTTGGCGAAGCCGTTGCTAACCTACTGCTCACTACTGCTACAAGCCACATATTATCTCTCTGTGATTTGTAACTTAGTTTCTGTTTCAGACTTTTGGTCTTCGTACCATTTTTACTTTCCTGTTTCTCCTTTTATTTAAATAGGTTTGGTGCTAAAAATTATATTATAAACCTCTATCTTTCCAATATTTTTTCCAATTTATATAGGTTCAAGACAACCCTCTGACTCTAATATCCCTGCCCCTGCCTTCTATATTCTATGGTGTATTATGACATGCTGTCATGTTTATTTGTTTAGTTTGCTACTACATTTGCTTAATTAGTTAGATGCACTAGTGAGTAGAAAGTTACTTAAATTGATTAGATTTTATAATTTATTACCTTCGAAAAAATTTTGCATGTTTTTTTTTTTGTACATATACATATATTTTTTAGGTAAATCTATCATTTTTTCCATTTTTCAAAATGCCATCCGCCATAATTTTATGGCGGATTTTTGGCTTATCGCCATGAGCAACCATCCGCAAAAAAAAAAAAAAAAAACTATGATATGAAGTGAACTAATTAATATACTTTTTATATTAGTATCAGATCTGTTCAAAAAGATATTCGAGTAAAAAAATGAGATATAATTCGAATTGACTACTATTTTTCTCGTTTCCTTAGACAGTTTTATTATAGTAACAAAGTTTTGAATAACTTCATAGAATGTGCTAAGATATATTTTGACTTTAAACGTGATATGAGTTTGATTTTTTTGCCCAACAGTGAATGAAATTTCAGAGACGAAAATGGTTGATTTTAAAACCCTTTTGGCATACTAATTTGATGATTCAGTGGCAGTGAAATACAAACAAGGTTAATGATTAGATTATATTGGTGTTAAATAAAATTTATGTGAAGTAAATTAATTAATATATTTTTTATTAGTATCAAAGCTATTTAAAAAGATATTCGAATAAAACCTAATGAGATGTAGTTCGAATTGACTACTATTTTTTCCTTTTTCAAACTTGGTTTTATTATAGTTCATAGTTTTGAATAATTGCATAGAATGGACTAAGATATATTTTGACTTTAAATGTTATTTGAGTTTGATTTTTTTGTCCAACAGTGAATGACATTCTACGGAAGATATTGGTGGATTTTAAAATCATGTTGGCACACTGATTTGATGATTCAGCGGCAAAGTACTACAAACAAGGTTAGTGATTAGGTCATATTGGTGTTAACTAAAATTTATATGAAGTAGTGTCTTAAAAAAGTGGTTATAGCAGCGCCATAACGTTATGGCGCGGCAGATTTCTTTCTTGCCTCCATACAGTGGCCGCCCCGATGAGTTTTTCACAGAGAGCGAATTGGCGGCCGCAATAGTGGTGGTGCCATGGTGGACCACAATAGAAATGGCAGAAATTTTGGGTTTTTTAGATTTTTTAAAAAGTTGAGTGTTATTATGGTCGTTTAGAAACCCCTAAAATGAAACAACTTGCCTTCCTCAGTCTCCTTTCTCCAAAAAACTGCTTGTTCCTCTCTAACGGTCCAAAACCTCTCTTCTATCTGTCCTCTCTGCTCTTGGCTACTCTGCTGCCAGAAGAACTACCGGCAGCACACCAAGCAACACCGTCTAGCTCCAGCTCTTCCTTCTTCCCTTTCTCCCGTTCTTTTTGCATTCTGACAAAGCCGTTGCAAACACACTGCTCGCTGCCGCTCGTCACCCTCGCTGTTCGCTGCTGCTACAAGCCACAAATTCTCTCTGTGTGCTTTGTAACTTAGTTTCTATTCCAGACTTATGGTCTTCCTACCATTTTTACTTTCCTATTTTTCTTTTTATTTACATAGGTTTGGTGCTAAAAATTATGTTATAAACCTCTATATTTCCAATATTTTTTCCAATTTATATAGGTTCAAGACAAGCCTCTGACTCTAATGTCCTTGTCCCTTCCTTTTATATTCTATGGTATATTATAACTTGATGTTATGTTTATTTGTTTAGTTTGCTACTACATTTGCTTAATTAATTAGAAGCACTAATGAGTGGAAAGTTGCTGAAATTGATTAAATTTTATAATTTAGTACCTTCGAAAAATTTTTGCATGTTTTTTTGTACATATACATACATTTTTTAGGTAATCCGTCATTTTTGCCATTTTTTGAAATTCCATCCGCCGTAATTTTATGGCAGAGTTTTGGCCTACCGCCATGAGTAGCCATCCGCAATAAAAACCTATGATATGAAGTGAACTAATTAATATACTTTTTATATTAGTATCAGATCTATTTTAAAAGATATTCGAGTAAAAAAACGAGATATAGTTCGAATTGACTACTATTGTTCTCGTTTCCTAAGACAATTTTATTATAGTAACAAAGTTTTGAATAACTTCATAGAATATGCTAAGATATATTTTGACTTTAAACGTGATTTTAATTTATATTTTGCCCCAATAGTGAATGAAATTCTAGAGACAAAAATGATTGATTTTAAAACCCTTTTGGCATACTAATTTGATGATTCAGTGGCAGTGAAATACAAATAAGGTTAATGATTTGGTTATATTGGTGTTAAATAAAATTTATGTGAAGTAAATTAATTAATATATTTTTTTATATTGGTATCAGAGCTATTTAAAAAGATATTCGAATAAAACCTAATGAGACGTAGTTTGAATTGACTACTATTTTTTCCTTTTTCAAACTTGGTTTTATTATAGTTCATAGTTTTGAATAACTCCATAGAATGGACTAAGATATATTTTGACTTTAAACGTGATTTGAGTTTGATTTTTTGCCCAATAGTGAATGAAATTCAACAGGCGAAATTGGTGGATTTTAAAACCCTGTTGACACACTGATTTGATGATTCAGTAGCAAAGTACTACAAACAAGGTTAGTGATTAGATCGTATTAGTGTTAACTAAAATTTATATGAAGCAGTATTTTAAAAAAGCGGTTATAGCGGCGCCATAACGTTATGGCGTGGCGGATTTCTTTCTTGCCGCCATACAGTTGTTGCCGTAATGAGTTTTTCACAGAGAGCGAAATGGCGGCCGCAATTGCAGTGGTGCCTTGGCGGACCGCAACAGAAATGGCAAAAATGTTTGGTTTTTTGGATTTTTAAAAAAGTTGAGTGTTATTATGGTCGTTTAGAAATTCTTAAAATGATACAACTTGCCTTCCTCAACCTCCTTTCTTCAAAAAACTGCTTGTTCCTCTCTGACGGTCCAAAAACTCTCTACTATCTCTTCTCTCTGCTCTTGACTACTCTGCTATTGGTGGCGCACCAAGCAATACCGTGTAGCTCTAGTTCTTCCTTTTTCCCTTTCCCCCATTCTTTCTGCGTTCTGATGAAGCCGTTGTAAACACACTGTTAGCTGCCGCTCGTCACCCTCGCTGCTCGTTGCTGTTACAAGCCATAGATTCTCTCTCTGTGCATTGTAACTTAGTTTCTGTTATGGACTTCTGGTCTTCCTATCATTTTTACTTTCCTGTTTCCCCTTTTATTTACATAGGTTTGGTGCTAAAAATTATGTTATAAACCTCTATATTTCCAATATTTTTTCCAATTTATATAGGTTCAAGACAAGCCTCTGACTCTATTATTCCTGCCCCTCCCTTTTATATTCTATGGTGTATTATAGCTTGATGTTATGTTTATTTGTTTAGTTTGCTAGTACATTTGCTTAATTAATTAGATGCACTAATGAGTGGAAAGTTGCTGAAATTGATTAGATTTTATAATTCACTACCTTCGAAAAATTTTTGCATATTTTTTTGTACATATACATATATTTTTTAGGTAATGCGTCATTTTCGCCGTTTTTCGAAATGCCATCCACCATAATTTTATGGCAGATTTTTGTCTTACCGGCATGAGCAGCCATCCGCAATAAAAAAATTATGATATAAAGTGAACTAAGTAATATAATTTTTATATTAGTATTAGATCTATTTAAAAAGATATTTGAGTAAAAAAAATGAGATATAGTTCGAATTGACTACTATTTTTCTCGTTTCCTAAGACAGTTTTATTATAGTAACAAAGTTCTGAATAACTTCATAGAATGTACTAAGATATATTTTGACTTTAAACGTGATTTGATGTTTGATTATTTTGTCCAACAGTGAATGAAATTCCAGAGACAAAATGGTTGATTTTAAAACCCTTTTAGCATACTAATTTGATAATTCAGTGGCAGAGAAATACAAACAAGGTTAAAGATTAGGTTAATAAAATTTATGTGAATTAAATTAATTAATATATTTTTTTATATTAGTATCAGAGCTATTTAAAAAGATATTCGAATAAAATCTAATGAGATGTAGTTCGAATTGATTACTATTTTTCCCTTTTTTAAACTTGGATTTATTATAGTTCATTATTTTGAATAACTGCATAGAATGGACTAAGATATATTTTGACTTTAAACGTGATTTGAGTTTGATTTTTTTGCCCAATAGTGAATGAAATTCTACGGGCGATATTGGTGGATTTTAAAATCCTGTTGGCACACTGATTTGATGATTCAGCGGCAAAGTACTACAAACAAGGTTAGTGAATAGGCCATATTGGTGTTAACAATAATTTATATGAAGCAGTGTTTTAAAAAGCAGTTATAGCGGCGCCATAAAGTTATGACGTGGCAGATTTCTTTCTTGCCATCATACAGTGGTCGCCGCAATGATTTTATCACAGAGAGCATAATGGCAGCCGTAATTGTGGTGGTGCCTTGGCGGACCGCAATAGAAATGGCAAAAATTTTAGGTTTTCTGTATTTCTTAAAAAATTGAGTGTTATTATGGTCGTTTAGGAACCCCTAAAATGATATAACTTGCCTTCCTCAGCCTCCTTTCTTCAAAAAACTGCTTGTTCCTCTCTGACAGTCCAAAAACTCTCTTATATCTCTCCTCTCTGCACTCGACTACTTTGTTGCCAGAAGAACTACCGGCGGCGCACCAAGCAACACCGTCTAGCTCCAGTTCTTCCTTCTTTCCTTTCCCCCATTCTTTCTGCTTTCTGGCGACGTCGTTGCAAACACACTGCTCGCTGCCACTCGTCACCCTCGCTGCTCACTGCTGCTACAAGCCACAGATTCAATATCTGTGCTTTGTAACTTACTTTCTGTTCTAGACTTCTGGTCTTCCTACCATTTTTTCTTTCCCGTTTCTCCTTTTATTTACATAGGTTTGATGCTAAAAATTATGTTATAAACCTCTATATTTCCAATATTTTTTCCAATTTATATAGGTTCAAGACAAGCCTCTGACTCTAATATCCCTGCCCCTGCCTTTTATATTCTATGTTGTATTATAACTTGATGTTATGTTTATTTGTTTAGTTTGCTGTTACATTTGCTTAATTAATTAGATACACTATTGAGTAGAAAGTTACTTAAATTGATTAGATTTTATAATTTATTACCTTCGAAAAATTTTTGCATGTTTTTTTGTACATATACATATATTTTTTAGGTAATCCGTAATTTTTACCATTTTTCAAAATGCTATCCGCCATAATTTTCTAGCGGATTTTTGGATTACCACCATGAGCAGCCATCCGCAATAAAAACTATGATATGAATTGAACTAATCAATATACTTTTTATACTAGTATCAGATCTATTTAAAAAGATATTCGAGTCAAAATAAATGAGAAATAGTTCGAATTGACTACTATTTTTCTCGTTTCCTAAGACAGTTTTATTATAGTAACAAAGTTTTGAATAACTTCATAGAATGTGCTAAGATATATTTTGAATTTAAACGTGATTTGAGTTTGATTCTTTTACCCAATAACGAATAAAATTACAGAAACAAAAATGGTTGATTTTAAAACCCTTTTGACATACTAATTTGATGATTCAGTGGCAGTGAAATACAAACAAGGTTAGTGATTAGTTTAATTAAAATTTATGTGAAGTAAATTAATTAATATATATTTTTTATATTAGTATCAGAACTATTTAAAAAGATATTTGAATAAAACCTAATGAGATATAGTTCGAATTGACTACTATTTTTCCCATTTTCCAACTCGGTTTTATTATAGTTCAAAGTTTTGAATTACTGCATAGAATGCACTAAGATATATTTTTACTTTAAATGTGATTTGAGTTTGATTGTTTTGCCCAACAGTGAATGAGATTCTACAAGCGATATTGGTGGATTTTAAAACCCTATTGGCACACTGATTTGATGATTCAGCAACGAAGTACTACAAACAAGGTTAGTGATTAGGTCATATTGGTGTTAACTAAAATTTATATGAAGCATTGTTTTAAAAATGTGGTTATGGCGGCGTCATAACAATGGCGTGGTGGATTTCTTCCTTGCCGCCATACAGTGGTCGTCACAATGAGTTTTTCACAGAGGGCAAAATGGCGGCCACAATTGTAACACCCTACCATACAGAGACTTATGCTTAAGTCATAATTCAGAGATGGCAAGGTATTACGACCTCTAAAACAAAAATTTAGTACGTATAGTAGTATGAATGATTGATTATAACTAGGAGCCTTGTAGAAAAAAGGGGTAAACAAAAACCGCAACTCGAAAGCGCAACACTCCGATCACTAACACAACGAGCAAAGGATAAGCTAACGCAAGATCATATATATAAAGAGTATCAAAAACAGGAATATCAAGACTCAAAATCCGGCGGCGAAGATAACCGGTTCGAGCATAGCAATATATACATATAATAAAATAAGGGAAACCCCAAAGGAAATCCAAAGGGACACAAATACAGAAATCTAATCTCCAAAATCCCCCTCTAGAAGGAGTCATCACAATTTGTATTATTTAATGGAGATAAAAGTATCTAAACAAAATATATATCCCAAAATAGAGTCCCGAGAACAAAGGATCTTCGCTAATCCAGAAGTCTCCAGCATGCCTCAACGAGAAGCCTCGCGTCCTGCATCTGAAAACCACAAAATCCGCATGGGTGAGAACCAGAGGTCCCCAGCACGGTAACAGCTTCCACATATATAATACATAATAATAGAGGAAAGCCGAAGGCAATCCTAGAACTTCCTCCAGATAATATCAAAGCTTATAAACAAGCTAAACCGTAAGTGGCAACTGACTAAAGATTCTTCAGTCTAACTAATACTTCCCTTTCCAATTCCTTCAGACCTCCCAACCACCAGCAGGAGTATAATATAGCAAACACAGTTATATCAAACAAGAGATTTACAAATAAGAACAATTAAGACATTTAGACAAATAGCAAGTAATATGCAGTCAAATAGGCAATCTCAAACAATTCATGTAGTATGCTTATGATGCATGCCTGTCCCTAGTGGCTGATGATATCATCTGTCGGTTATAGAGCCAACCCGACAAGTCCTGGTAGCTAGCCATTGGACTGTCCCTCTGTCGTGCATCCCCAACTCGAGTTATACTCATCATAAACTTGATCATAATCATGATCCATATCCATCACCCTTACTGGTGAATATTTATCCATCACCATCACTGGTGAATATTTATGGGGGCGAGCTCATCCGGGCCTTTCACAGTGCCCGGCCACACTTACGACATAGGGTCAAAAGAGCTTCGAGTCTCAACCTGGAGCACATGGTGGCTAGCCATTGCTACTACCCAGGGAAACCCTCATCTCCAATGGTGGAAGTGCAAACCTTCACAATTCAATCAACATCATATATGCATTTATACTTGGCCATAAACATGGCTCCGCCGTAACACGGCAATAATCTAGCCATCCGGCTCACGGTTAAATCCATAACCAGCCAATTCATTAACAATTACGGCCCTTCGGCCCATGGCACAACAAGCACTTCCACCGCCATTCTCCGCATCTCACATAATCATCTTTGATCCTCAATGATCATTCATTTTTCCCTTGCTTCACTCGCAAGTTACCACATTCACTAGCCCTTTTTCTCATGCTAGGCATATCATAATGATTTAAGACATAAGTGGTGAGATCGGAGGCTTAGAAGTATGAAATTTGGCTTTTAAAACTCAAAAATCAACTTTGGAATGAAAACAGGTCCACGCGTACGCGCACGCGTGGATGGCGCTTTCTCGAAGAACGGCGCGTACGCACCAAGTGCGCCTACGCGCGAGGGGTCATTCTGCTAAAAATTTTCTAAGTTAAAAGCTGCAGAATTTACATATTCAAACCCCAATCTTCCGACGGACATAACTTCCTCATTTTAAATCGTTTTTCACCCGTTCTTCGAACGGCATGGACATCCCGGATCCAATTTCATTTCTAAACAGATTTGGCACAAATCAGAGATCCGTAGTCCAAGTTATGTCCCGTCAAAGTATGCCCAAAAACCATGTTTTCATACAAAACCACAAGGTGCCATTTTCAAAACAAGCCACTTTCAACTCTTTTCAAAATCAATCAAACATGCCAATTTCAACCCTTCTCTTTGAAATCATTCAAAATGTACCAAAATCAACAACAAGCCATCCTCAACTCACACATTGACACTTTACCAAGGTTTCCAAAACCACATCCAACCATTTTAACACTTCTCAATCAAATGGCTAAAGGACAAACACAATATCATGTCATACATCCTTCCTCATCCCAATTTCCAATAATACCATTTCCAATTAACCATCATTATACATAATCAACATCATACTCACCATCAACATGGTACCACCCATCAATTCAACCTCAATCATCCATCAAGCATATATCACAACATGCATTTCTCATATTCCACACAATCAAGGCATCAATATTCATAATCACATATATGAACACATCATATATCTCAACTATTCAACAACACCAACAATTCAATGCCTATCTTAGGGCCTCTAGCCTAAGTATTTCCTACCACATTACATATTAGATACGGGAAACTGAAACCATACCTTAGCCGATTTTTCCAAGCTCCCCCGGAGCACTTCCAAACCACTTATCCACAAGCTCTCAAGGCCTCAACACCTCCAAGAACAGATTTTTCACCACCAAACCCTTTCCAAGCTTTTCAAAGTCACCAATCAAGCTCCAATATTCACATATACACAACCTAAGCCACAACCATCATACCCATACACAACATCTCAAAACCCAAACATCATAGAACAACAAAATCACACTAGGGTTGAGAATCTTACCACACCCAAGGTCCAAGGAGACAAGATTAACCTTCTCCTTCAAGAGAGTTGGGTCCTATAACATCAAAGAACCCAAAATCTCAACATTTTATCCATGAAACTCGAAAATAAGGGCTGGAATTTCGAACAGAAACACGTGGCTTACCTCAAGATTAGTTGTATGGGTTTTGTAGAGCTCTCCACGGTGAACGCGTGGCCGCAAACGGAGCGGCAATCGGAGCTCTAGATCAAAAGTTATGGTGGTTTGAAGATCAAGTGAGAGATAGAGGTTTGAGAGAGTGTTCTTCCACCATTTCCTCTCTTTTTCAGCGTGTTTGAGTGTGTTGTGAGGAGAGAGAGTGCTGAAAACTAGGGTTTTGGTTTAGTTATGTTGGGCCAAGGGCCCACTTTGGGTCCGGTTGGCCCGATTTGGCCCGTTCGGTCCAATCTTGGTCCGAATTCTATAAAATTGGTACCGAAATTCTCGTCTCAATTTCCTCTATCATATTAAGCCATAAAAATATCATTTTTGGCTTTCTAGAATAAATTCTCATATATGGGTTAATTAGCCGTTAATTAACCGGGTCTTACAACAATTGCGGTGGTGTCTTGGCAGACCGCAATAGAAATGGCTGAAATTTTGGATTTTTTGGATTTTTTAAAAAATTGAGCATTACTATGGTCGTTTAGGAACCCCTAAAATGTTACAACTTGCCTTCCTCAGCCTCCTTTCTTTAGAAATCTGCTTGATCCTCTCTAGTGGCCCAAAAAGTCTCTTCTATCTCTCCTCTCTGCTCTTGACTACTCTACTGCCAGAAGAACTACCAGCGACGCACCAAGCAACACCAATACCTCCAGTTCTTCCTTCTTCCCTTTCTCCTGTTCTTTCTGCATTCTGGTGAAGCCGTTGCAAGCTCACTGCTTGGTGCCGCTCGTAGCCCTCGCTGCTCACTGCTGCTACAAGCAATAAATTCTCTCTCTACTTGGTAACTTAGTTTCTGTTCTAGACTTTTGGTCTTCCTACCATTTTTACTTTCTTGTTTTCCCTTTTATTTTCATAGTTTTGGTGCTATAAATTATGTTAGAAACCTCTCTATTTCCAATATTTTTTTCAATTTATATAGGTTCAAGACAAGCCTCTGACTCTAATGTCCCTACCCCTGCCTCTTATATTCTATGGCATATTATGACTTGATGTCATGTTTATTTATTTAGTTTGCTTAATTAATTGGATGCACTAATGAGTAGAAAGTTGCTTAAATTGATTAGATAATTTATTACCTTCGAAAAATGTTTGCATATTTTTTTGTACATATACATATATTTTTTAGGTAATCCGTCATTTTTGTAAGTTTTTGAAATTCCATCCGCCATAGTTTTATGGCGGATTTTTGGCTTACCGCCATGAGCGGCATTTGCAATCAAACACTATGATATGAATTAGTTAATACACTTTTAATATTAGTATCAGATCTATTTAAAAAGATATTCAAGTTAAACTAAAGGAGATATAGTTTGAATTGACTACTATTTTTCTCGTTACTTAACACGGTTTTATTATAGTAACAAAGTTTTGAATAACTTCATAGAATGTGCTTAGATATATTTTGACTTTAAACGTGACTTGAGTTTGATTTTTTTGCCCAACAGTGAATAAAATTCCAGAGACAAAAATGGTTCCTTTTAAAACCCTTTTGGCATACTATTTTTATGTTTCAGTGGCAAAGGAATTCAAACAAGGTTAGTGATTAGGTTATATTGGTGTTAATTAAAATTTATGTGAAGTAAATTAATTAATATATTTTTTATATTAGTATCAGAGCTATTTAAAAAGATATTTAAATAAAATCAAATGAGATATAGTTCGAATTGACTACTATTTTCCCGTCTTTTAACTTGGTTTTATTATAGTTCATAGTTTTGAATAACTGCATAGAATAGACTAAGATATATTTTGACTTAAACGTGATTTGAGTTTGATTTTTTTGCCCAACAGTGAATGAAATTCTACAGACGATATTGATGGATTTTAAAACCCTGTTGGCACACTTATTTGTTGATTCATCGCTGAAGTACTACAAACAAGGTTAGTGATTAGGAAATATTAGTGTTAACTAAAAAATGTTCTAAAAAAGTGGTTATAGTGGCGCCATAACCTTATGGAATGGAGGATTTCTTTCTTGCTGCCATACAGTTGTCGCCGCAATGAGTTTTTCACAGAGAGCAAATTGGCAGCCGCAATTGCGGTGGTGCCTTGGGGGACCGCAATAGAAATCGCAGAAATTTTAGGTTTTTTGGATTTCTTATTTAATTGAGTGTTATTATAGTCGTTTAGGAACCCTTAAAAAATGATACAACTTGCCTTCCTCTACCTCCTTTCTTAAAAAAACTGATTGCTCCTCTCTGACGGTCCAAAAACTCTCTTTTATCTCTCCTCTTTTCTCTTGACTACTCTGCTGCCAGAAAAACTACCAGCGGCGCACCAAGCAACAACGTCTAGCTCCAGTTCTTCCTTCTTCCCTTTCTCCAGTTCTCTTTGCATTCTGGCGAAGCCGTTGCAAGCCATCGCTGACTCACTGCTCGCTGCCCGTCGTCGCCCTCGCTTCTTGCTGCTGTTACATGCCACAGATTCTCTCTCTGTGTTTTGTAACTTAGTTTCTATTCCGGACTTCTGGTCTTCCCATCATTTTTAATTTCCTGTTTTCCCTTTTATTTACATAGGTTTGGTGTTATAAATTATGTTATAAACCTCTCTATTTCCAATATTTTTTCTAATTTATATAGTTCAAGACAAGTCTCTGACTCTAATGTCCCTGCCCCTGCCTCTTATATTCTATGGTGTATTATGACTTGATGTTATGTTTATTTATTTAGTTTGCTACTGTATTTGCTTAATTAATTGGATGCACTAATAAGTAGAAAGTTGCTTAAATTGATTAGCTTTTATAATTTATTACCTTCGAAAAATTTTTGCATATTTTTTGTAGATATGCATATATTTTTTAGGCAATCCGTCATTTTTGCTAGTTTTTGCAATGCCATCCGCCATAATTTCATGGCGGATTTTTGGCTTACCGTCATGAGCAGCCATCCGCAATAAAAAACTATGATATGAAGTGAATTAATTAATATACTTTTTATATTAGTATCAGATCTATTTAAAAAGATATTTAAGTCAAACTAAATGAGATATAGTTCGAATTGACTACGATTTTTCTCGTTTCTTAACAAGGTTTTATTATAGTAATAAAGTTTTGATTAACTTCATAGAATGTTCTAAGATATATTTTGAATTTAAATTTGATTTGAGTTTTATTTTTTTTCCCCAATAGTGAATGAAATTCCAGAGACGAAAATAGTTGATTTTAAAACCCTTTTCGCATGCTAATTTGATGATTCAGTGGCGGTGAAATATAAACAAGGTTAGTGATGTGGAGCAAATTAATTAATATACTTTTTATATTAGTATCAGATCTATTTAAAAAGATATTTGAGTCAAACCAACTGAGATATAGTTCGAATTGAATACTATTTTTTTCGTTTTCTAATACGATTTTATTATAGTTTATAGTTTTGAATAATTGCATAGAATGGGCTAAGATATATTTTAACTTTAAACATGATTTGAGTTTGAGTTTTTGTCCAACATTGATTGATACTATAGAGACAAAAATGGTGGATTTTAAAACCTTTTGGCACACTAATGATTTGATGATTCAATGGTGGTGAAATACAAACAAGGTTAGTGGTTAGGTCATATTGGTGTTAATTAAAATTTATATGAAGTGAATTAATTAATATATTTTTTATATTAGTATCAGAGCTATTTAAAAAGATATTCGAATCAAACCAAATGAGGTATAGTTCGAATTGACTACTATTTTTCTCGTTTTCCTACTCAATTTTATTATAGTTCATAGTTTTAAATAACTGCATAGAGTGGACTAAGATATATTTTGACTTTAAACGTGATTTGAGTTTGATTTTTTTGCCCAACAATGAATGAAATTCTACAAGCAAAAATGGTGGAATTTAAAACCCTGTTAGCACACTGATTCGATAATTCAGTGGTGAAGAACTACAAACAAGGTTAGTGATTAGGTCATACTAGTGTTAACTAAAATTATATAATGCAGTGTTTTTAAAAAGTGGTTATGGCGACGCCATAATGTTATGGCCTTGCGAATTTCTTCCTTGCCGCCATACAATGGTTGCCGCAATGAATTTTTCACAGAGAGAGAAATACGGCCGCAATTGTGGTGGCACCTTGACAGACCGTAACAGAAATGGCAGAAATTGTGAGTTTTTTGGATTTTTTAAAAAACTAAGGATTATTATGGTCATTTAGGAAACCCTAAAATGCTACAACTTTCCTTGCTCAGACTCCTTTTTTTTGAAAGCTGCATGTTCCTCTCTACCAGTCCAAAAACTCTCTTCTATCTCTCTTCTCTACTCTAGACTACTCTGCTGCTAGATGAACCATCGGCGTCACACCAGGCAACATTGTCCAGCTCCAGTTCCTCCTTCTTCTCTTTCTGCTGTTCTCTCTGCGTTCTGGCGAAGCCGTTGCAAGCCGTCGTTGACTCACTGCTCGCTGCCACTCGTCGCCCTCGTTGCTGTTCTCTCTGCATTCTGGCGAAGCCATTTCAAGCCCTCACTGCTCTCTATGCTTTGTTACTTAGTTTTTGTTCCAGACTTCTGGTCTTCTTACCATTTTTACTTTCTTGTTTTCCCTTTTATTTACATAGGTTTGGTGCTATAAATTATATTACAAACCTCTCTATTTCCAATTTATATAGGTTCAAGATAAGCTTCTAACTCTAATGTCCCTTCCCCTACTTCTTATATTCTATCGTGTATTATGACTTGATGTTATGTTTATTTGTTTAATTTGCTACTGTATTTGCTGAATTAATTGGATGCCATAATGAAGAGAAAGTTGCTTGAATTGATTAGATTTTATAATTTATTACCTTCGAAATTTTTTTGCATATTTTTTGTACATATACATATATTTTTTAGTTACTTCGTTATTTTCGCCATTTTCACAACGCCATCCGCCATAATTTTATGGCAGATTTTTGGCTTACTGCCATAAGCAACCATTCGCAAGCATCAGTGGGTAAGGTAAAGAACTTCTAATCCCTTGTGCTTTGTTGAATTTATGAACCCTAGTGCTTGATTATGGTAAACTGCTTGAAACTAGATTAAATTCATATTGGTTGGAGTTTGAGTTGGTGATTGTATTGCTTGGAATTGAGCTAATTGGTAGCTGAGACTCGGTGACTTGTTTGCGCTTGGAAGAAATCGGCCAATGTATGATTTCGGTTTCTTTTAGGTAATACGTAATGTTGTGTAAAACTTAGACTAGTAGCCCTTAAGATAAGTTTGAATCGTATGAATTGTTGATTGGAAATTGATGATTGGTTGATTGTTGTTGAGGATTGTGTATGTATCTTTGTTGAGTGTGGATATGAGTTTATATGATTGAACTTTGTTGTGGTTCTATAGAATGAATGACAACTATTGATTGTGATGATGATTGATGGTGCGGGTTTGGTACTCAATAGATGAAATGTTGGATTTTGAAGTGTTGATTAAAATAGTTTGAAATGAATGATTAGGCTTGAATTAATTGAAAATTTATAATAGAGAGTAAAAGAGGTTTATAAGTAATTTTGGCATGGTTGGAGTTGAATTGGATTGAGAGTTTTTGAGAGGATTTTGGTAAAATTTGGTAAAATCCTGTTTTTAATCAACTTCAATAGGCTATAACTTGGTGTTCGGATCCTCAAATTTTATGAAACTGGCCTTTAATGAAAATTGAGTTCGTATAGTTTGCGATGTTTGAAGAACGAACAAAAAATAATTTTTAATGAAATAATTATGCGCGTTTGAAGTTTGGATCGAAAAACTGAATTTTCTACAGCATGTCTGTTTTTTGAAAATCCTACTTTCGTGGATACAAACAAGGTTAGTGATTAGATCATACTGGTGTTAATTAAAATTTATATGAAGTAAATTAATTAATATATATTTTTTTTATGTTAGTTTCAGATCTATTTAAAAAAATATCCGAGTAAAAAATAATGAGATATAATTCGAATTCTCATTTTCTAACACAATTTTATTATAGTTTGTAGTTTTGAATGTTGGGCCAACTGTGGGGAGCTCTCGACAACGGAAAGAATTCGGGGAGGAATCAAGCAAGAGAATATAAGATGAGATGACACCACATCCAACTCAAAACCTTAAGGTAATAGTTAATGGGTCTCTCAGCTTATAAACTCCTTACTCTTTCTTACTTTCTTTGATGTGGGACTAACTTCATACACTCCTCACACTTGTAACATTAACATTGAATAACTGCATAAAAAAGGGCTAACATATATTTTGACTTTAAGCATGATTTGAGTTTGATTTTTTTGTTCCAACAGTGAATGAAATTCTGGAGGCAAGAATGACGAATTTAAAAGCCTTTTTGACACTCTGATTTGATTATTTAATGGTGAAAGAATACAAATAAGGTTAATGATTAGGCCATATTGATGTTATTTAAAATATAAATAAATTGAATTTATTAATAAATATTTTTATTATTCATAATTATTAATATAAATATAAATATTATTCAATATGTATAAATAAAAAACATCAAATTTTTTTATTAATTATAATATAGTTATTCTTTTCTGATTATATGATATTTATTAATATTATTTTTTCAATAAATACATGTAGTATACAATAATATAATAAATATAAACTAATTAGTTTGTTATTAAAATATAAAATAGTTACTTTAATATAAAAATAAAATTAAAAAATTTTTATTATGAAAAATACTAAAATTTTATATAATTATTTAATAATAACCGAATTATAACTTGTTGATTATAATTTGTTGAGACTTGATTGTTTTTAAAATATTAATGAAGATATATATTTTATATTTTAATTTTAAATTTTTGACTATTTTATATTTTTTATTTACATGGGACTAGTTTTACCGGTTCAACTACTCATCGGTTGAACCAATAAACCAGTAAATCCGTAGTCTGACCGATTCGATTACTAGTTCAATTTTGACAAATATAATTTATAGTTTTGAATAATTACATAAAAAAAGGGGTTAAGATATATTTTGACTTTAAAAGTAATTTGAGTTTAATTTATTTTCGAATAGTAGATGAAATTTTAAAGGCAAAAATAATGAATTTAAAAGCCTTTTTGGCATAATAATTTGATGATTCAATGCTGGAAAAATACAAATAAGGTTAGTCATTAGACCATATTAGTGTTAATTAAAATTTATATAAAGTGAATTAATTAATATACTTTTTATATTAAAATTTAATTTTGATGCACTGACAGTGTAAAATGTTTTATACAGTCGTACAATCACATCCGTTCTTTTGGATGACCATACATGTAGTCATTGTAAAAAATAGTTATTTTTATTGATGTAACGTTACATAATTAGATGTACCTGTAAAAATACTTTATACTGACAGTGCATCAAAATTAAATTCTTTATATTAGTTTCAAATTTATTTAAAATAATATTAAATCAAACCAAATGAAATATAATTTGAATTGACTATTATTTTTCTCATTTTCTAACACAATTTTATTATAGTTTATGGATTGCAAGAGAAGCATGAATTTCTCATCATAGAGGAAGAGAGTTCTATTGGAAGTTTTACATCACATGATTCACACTTCCTAAGCCTCGTCAGTCTCCTGGATAGGTCTGTGAAGGCAATATTTTCTTTATTTAATAAGCAGATCACCACAATGATTTCAATTTTCAAATGATTAGAATTCCTCCATTTTCTAGTTCTCATTTTATCTTAAGCATTTTCGAGTAAACATCCAATTCAGTTCCTGCCCATTTTTAAAAGGACAAAGCGATTTCTATCTAAAAAAAGGTTTGTGTTCCGTAAGATATGGCAGCTCTTTTGTAGCTTCCGGCATTAAAAAAAACGGAATTAATATACGTGTCACTTAACGGTGATGAGTTGGTTGTCAGGTATCCGTTAAGTGTTAAGCTGGCAAGTAAAAAATGGACAAGAGTCGATCTGTCCCTATCTCCCAAACAAAAACGTTGTCGTTTTAACTGGGGATTATAAGGCTTATAAGGAGGCTTCTAAAGCTCATCTTTTGTGGTCTCGTATCCATCATCTGAAGATAATGATAAATCACTCAGCACAACAATATCATACTCCACACCATCATCAACAACTTCAAGGATATTTATCGGGTGATCAAAGTAAAGATAAAATTCATTATTGCCCTTATTTCTCCTTTGAGTATCCCTCAGTCACCTTTGATAACATGTAGCCCAGCATCCATATTATTAGCAATGTTGTCAAACGAATACATCTTATATATTGTATAACCTGATTCCTTAAATAAAGTTTCTAGATAAAAAAAAAAATTAACATAGTTTAAATCCATAGGTGGATACTTATGCACTTTTCTATTAAGATAACATAATACTCCCTTTAAATTTCTCTTAAAACTTCCTCCCAGGAACAACAATAAAATTATCCATCTAAGACAAACAAAGTAATTGATATTTTAAATTACAACCTCTAAATAAATAATTGTGATTTTAATAGAGTACATATAGTCAAAATAGGTATATATTTTAATAGAGTATATATAGTCAAAGTAGGTATATATTTTAATGAAGTATTACACATATGGAGACACAAGAAAAAAAATTAAATTTGTAATACCCTAACTTTTACCACCTCATGATCGTACTAAAAGTTCGAGCGTTACTTACCTCTAAACCTTTTAAATTATATACTATCTTTATTTAATATTGAGCCTTCACAAATACGAACCGAAACTTTCACCAAGAAAACGAAGAGTCGGTACTTTAAATCATTTAATCACAAAATTATATATATACTTTTAAATTGTGAACCGAGATGGTGGGAGGTTAGGATCCCCTCCTTTGTTCCTCCTGGGCATATGAGAACGTACCTCCTAGGTAGACGCAAGGGTTGTGGTTTCGCCCCACTTGCTCCAGGTATGATGAGTTATGTATAAAAGTGCAATTACATGATGAGTAAGTAATGAATGACTATGAAATGTTAATGAATGAATATGGAATGATTATTTGAGATACGAGTTTCCTTGGGTAAAGTACCGTGGCTTGCCCCCACGGGCTCTAGGTTGAGACTCGATACTCTGTTGACCCTACGTCGTAAGGGTGACCGGGCACGTATAAATTTCCAGGAATGGATATCCCCCATTGAGTAAGTTATATATAAATAAATGAATGATATGAGAAAATCTATGCATAGACTCATAGGGATGCGCGACGAGGGACAGTCTAAGGGTTTCGGACTTGTCGGGTTGGCTGGATAACCGACAGATAAGCCTCATCAGCCATAGGATAGGCATACATCGTGTGCATTCTGTTTGTTTTGTTTGCTATGCATTACTTGGGATTGCCTAACTGAATATATATTATGCTAATTGTTATATTTGCTACCTGCACTACCTGTTTTCTACTTGTGCTTGAAATTTTTTTGTTGTCTGTCTCTGCTAAATCATTGGTGATGGAAGAGCGGAGGAAAGATGGATTGGTTTGGTGATAAAGTTAGGTTTAAGTAAGTAAGTTTAGAATTCCTTAGAACACCTACCCTTTTTATGACTTCTGTTTAGAATTTAAGTTTTATAATCTGAGTGTCGACATTCTAGGATTGCCTCTGGCATTCCCAGGACCTTATATATTATATGCGTGGCACCTTTACCATGCTGAGAACCTCCGGTTCTCACCCCATCTGTGTTGTTGTTTTCAGTTGCAGGTCGAGAGGCTCCTTGCTAGGCGTCTGGACTTCTGAAGCGGAGTAGTCTCTGGGTTTATTTTGTTGTACAGCTTTAGATATATGTACCTAGCTTTCTCTCCAAGAAACTAGTTTATTTATTCCCTCTTAGAGGGTTGAGGAGAGTTAAGTTTTCAGTCATGTATTTTGGGTTTGCGGGATATGTATATATATGTAAATATTCTCCGGCCAGCCTTAGCTTCACAGGTTGAGTTAGGAGCTTGTTATTCTATACTTTTGACCCTCCATTCCTGCTTTCTACTTAGTTACACCTTTGATCTCTAGGTTTCTTAGCACGCAAGTAATCTTGTTTTCTAAGCGATGCGCTTTTTATTTTATGATTTTGTTTTACCTATTTTTCAAGGCTCCTCGTATATTACTCTTTTTCAGATACTATTATGTATATATTTTGTTTTAGAGGTCGTAATACCACACTACCTCTGTTTTACGGCTTAAGCATAAAGCTTTGTGTGGTAGGGTGTTACAATTTTCGAGGACGAAAATTTTTATAAGTGGGGTAGGATGTAACACCCCGAATTTTTGAAAATTAAATAGTAAGTTATTTAAAAAAATTGTTATTTTCAACAAAAATAATTAAATAAAATTTTATGATTATTGAAGTTTAATTTAATTATGACTTATTCTATTAGTTTGAATTATGTATTAAAAATTATTTTGAAAGGCAAAATTTAAATTAATTTATATAATTATTATTATTATTATTATTATTATTATTATTATAGAACAAATGAAAAAAAAGGAAAGAAAGTTGCCGAAGCCATTTAAAGAAACAAAGAAAGAAATAAAATATGAATTATATGCATATGTGTGTATGATAAAGACACATGCATGCTTTCTTTCATGGCTTGTTTATAATGCATATATATATAAGGCTTCATCCATTCATTGCAAAGAAAGAATGGAACCGAGAGTGAGAGAGACCGAAGCTTGCATGAGAGAACCGTCAAAAACCTCCAACTTTTTGGCTTCGATTTCTTGCAATCCGTAACTCCAATCAAGAATCTAATCCGATAAAAGTGTTCGTATCTTCCTCCTCTACGTGTTGGTGTCACTTTTGTTCAGTGGAGGTTGACGGTGGTGTAGCTCCCCTTCCCCTTGAGTTCGGCCAATTGGAGTTCTAGGAGGCACAAACAATTTCTGGCGTTTTCTTCTTCAGCAGCTCGATCAAAAAGCTTCTCCATATTTTTCGTTGATTTTAATTTCGTATGGAGGTAGGTTTTGGTAATTTATCATCGGTTAAATTGGTATTGGATAAGTGAATTGATGTTGTGATTGATTGTTGATTGAATTTGACTGAATTTATGTTGAATTTTGTGATATATTGATATTTGTGATTAGTTTAGGGTTTGGTCAATTTAAATGTAGCCAAGAACCGAATTATTTTAATGAATTCGGGGCTGGAATATTGTTGGTGATCAAGTAGAATTGGTGAAATTTGATGATGACATTGAGCTTTAATAAGAAATGAATTGATGAATTGATAACATGATTTAAGATATGAAAATGGTTTGATTTTGAAAGCGGTTTGATTTTTAATTGGTTTGATTTTATAAATGTTTTGATATTAGAAATGGTTTTGATTTATTGGAAATGATTTGAAAGACTTTGAGAAATAGTTAGGATGGGACCGAGAAGGGTGGCAAAGTCCAAGTTTTACAGGAGATGATGCCGAAGTTTCTTTATAAAATTTAAGACTTTGTTTGAAATGTTATTTAGAAAAATATTAGATTTGAGAAGCTATATTGTTTGATTTATTAAGAAAATACTTACGTTTCGAGTTTAATTCATTTAAGAAAAGTATATGTTTTGAATTTGATTTATTTTAAAAAGAATTATTTTACGACCTTAAATTATTTAGAAAAGAAAGTATTATATTTTAAGGCTGATTTAAATATGAAAAGAGCTTATGTTTTGAATTTGACTTAAGAATTTCATTCGGAGGAGTTTTAGTGAACTTTAAAAGTAATTGAATTTTGTTTGAATGATTTCGTTTTGTGACGTCTTGGAAAAATTTAAAGAATTAGTTTTAAGGATGAAATTGGGATTGGTCTTGGTTTTGAAATTGGATCAGAACTTCTAATTTTTATGATTTGATTTTGATTTGATTTAGAAACTTTATTTGATTAAATTCAGTTTAAGAAAACAATGATTTGTTAAGAATTTATAACGAACTCAAGAAAATGAGATTGGTTGTCGCTCCCCTAAAATCTAGAGGCCTTGCTGATGGATTTAACTAATAAATAGTTTCCATTTGTCTTTTGAAAGAAGAATTGGTTTAAGTGAAATTGTTTTAAAAGGATTTGGAGAATGTCACAAAGAGCTGATTTTTGTTTTAAAAGACAAAGAACAAAAAGAGAAGGATGTATTAAGTGAAAAGATTTTTAATGAACGTCTGCCACAGTAGAGCAGATAGAAAAGAACGTATTTATTTAAGGGATCTCTACCACATTAGAGTAGAGAGCGAAGATTGAAAAGAAATTGATTAATGTTAGGCCTAAGTGCCAAGTGTCTAGTGAGGACGGTGCTATGTAACGCTCACTTGACACTATAAGGACGGCTCAGTGAGGACGGCGATGCGTAATGCTCACTGGAGACCGAAAGGAAGGTTCCCCCATGAGGACGGTGGTGCGTAACGCTTATGGAGGGAACGTTGGCTGAGATAAGGACGGCGGTACGAAACGCTTATCTCAAGACCAGTGACGGGTAATCGGGCAACAAACCGACCCATGAGCTCATGTCCTGTATAGGACTAGACATGCATCATACTTATTTGCGCAAACTTATTTGTGATTGTGTTTTCTATGATTGTATGTGCTTGTGATTGGATTCTGTGTTCTATAATTGTTGAATTGGATTGTATTTTGTTTTCTGTTATTGCGGACCAAATATATATAAAATGAACATAACTCTGCACCCCGACCCTACTAAGAACTCCCCAGTTCTTACCCCCTATTTCCACCCCTTTCAGCTACAGGTGCGAAGGTTTAGTGCGGAGATACAGGTGCATAGAAGAATATATTTACGAGTTGAGGATCATTGATTAAGTTTATATATATATATATATATATATATATATATATATATATATATATATATATATATATATATATATATATATATATATATATATATGCCAGCCATCTTCTCATACCTAAAACATCACTTTTCCAGCCTTAATTCATTCCCAAGTTACCATCTATTCCTAGCCTCAACTCATTACTAGACTTACTAATCAAGTTTAGAGCTAACAGTATGAAAATAGAGGTTTAGAAGTCTGAAATTTGAATTAAAAACACAAAATCCAGTTTTGCAGAAAATACGCGTACACGTGGGTATGCATTTACGCTCAGACGCGTACGCATCCCCTACCCATGCGTACGCTTATGCGCCTGGCAGTAGCACATGGTCGCGCATGAGGATCTTGCGTACGAATAAACCCCAAGTCACGCGCACGCGTCGGCCACGCGTACGCGTGGGCGTGCAAACTTAGCCCATTACGCGTACGCATAGGCTCACCTGCGCATGCATACACGCGAAGCAGTAGCTACCCTATGCATATGAAGGTTTGGCGTATGCAAACTACCCCTGCCACGCGTACGCGTGGGCGTGAATTTTATCAAAGTTTTAGTTAAGTCTGAAATCTGTAGATTTGCTAATTTAAAACCAAAGTTTCGACGTACATAACTTTTTCATTTGAAATCATTTCTCCTCCGTTCATCGAACGGCGTAAACTTCACGGACCCAATTTTCATACAAAACCAGTTTGAAACCATTTGGGGGTCCGGAAGCCAAGTTATGAGTTGCCGAAGTTCGGCCAAAAGTCAAATTTCACAAAAGCTTCATAACCTCATTTTCTTTTCAAAACTCATTCCAACCCAATCCATCGTACCTATAACCATCAATATAACTTGCCCTTAATAATATTACAATGATCTTTGCAACCTACCATTTTCTCAACTCAATAACATCTCACTTCAACCTAACCTTCACATGTTTAACAACAAACACCAACATATCAATCTATATATACATATTGCCATGATCATAAATTCTTCAACCATTATCACATCATCATTCATTATTTCAATACCAACAAAATCAAGTGAATACCTCACATGCTCAAACCATATTATTATCACTAAACAATCAATACACATAACCATTCCAGCTTATCCTATGGTTCTCTAGCCTAAGTTTTCACACGACATTATATATTATACACGCGAAACCTAAACCATACCTTGGCCGATCACAACGTATTAACCAAGGCAATCCACAAGGAAAAATGGCAAGACTTCAATCACCAAGATTCAACTCTAACTCCACCAAGCTCTCAAATCAAGCTTCCAAAGATTCCAAAGTCTCCATATCATGCATTCATACACCTAACACATATATATACATACATATACCCAAAAATTCAATATCCAACATAATTCAAACAAGAAATAACTAGGGTTTAGGACTCTCACCGTTCCCACGGACTGAACGAACTAAATCCGTCAAGCTCCACAAGCTAAATTGAACCTAGAGTACCAAATCAAACCAAATCTCAACATGGGTTCCCTTTGATTTCAAAAATTGAGGGATAAAGAGGCTGGGGTGAGATTGAAGCTTACCCATGAAATTGATCTGATATAATCATAGAACTCGATGCGGTGGACGCGTGGCCGCAAACAGTGTGGCGATCGGAGCTCGGACGAAGAAGTTATGGTGGATTAATGTTGTGGTTAGGGTTTGGAAGCTCTCCTCTCCCCTTGGTTGTTCAGCGTGCTTCTTTGCTGAATGGGAAGGAGATGAACTTCTGCCCATTTAAGTGATGGGTCCGGTTGGGCCCACGGGCCCAGTTCAACCGGTTCGGCCCGTTCGGTCCAATTTCGGGCCAAATTCTTCGAAATGTCAAAATTCTCGTTTTGGAGAGATCCATCCTATTTTAATATAAGATTTTCATTTCTAATTCTCCTTGTTAAAATTTAATTTATTGACTAATTATTTACTAATTTTAGCGGAGTTTACAAAAATTGATATAAGATAGAATAAATTTAAACTAACGTTACTTTTAAACACATTTAGGGAAAAAGTAAAAATTTTTTGCATATATAGTTTTCAAATACCAAGAACTCGTATGATTTGAATACAAGGAAAAAGTGTGTTTCAAGTAGAAACTATAATTTGATTTGAGGACCGTTTTGTTGTGCTTAGAATAAATTCAAGATCATATCAAAGAGTATAAGATTCATGAAAAGAACTATAAGCATCAAGAAGAAGGATAGTCCAGAAGATTTCAAGCAGACATTTACAAATAGGATCAAGCAAGAATACATTCAAATAAAGGAATAGGATTGGAAAGATTGAGCAAATCACTTTCCATGAAAGAAATCCGAACAAAGGACTTCAATGCAATTATAAAAGAAAGGACAGTGTACCAAGTCACGAGGCTCAAACAGGTATTGCGATTCAGGACCGAGTTAATCGTCAAACAAAACTTCTAACATTCGCAAAAACCAGTGATTCGCATTACCTATTACTTCTATTTCGTCTATGATAACCCATTAGTGTTTCCATATACATAAATCACAAGTATTTAGTTGGCCAGACCCAATACTTATGAGAAATGCAATAGTCGACTAACAGCATTAATCAATAGGCAGTCATGCATCTAAAACTCAAACTCTTGTCATTAAGACAAGTCCTATTATATGACAGGCACACAAAGTATGCAGTGAAGCATAGTCAGTCCATTCCCAAGGCTCTGATATCATAATGTAACACCCTAACTTTTAGTACCATCATGAGGCGCTAAAAATTAGGGTGTTACAAAATTCACTACTATGCATAATGTAATATTGTCAAAGTAGGTAGGTATATATTTGCTGGTTTTTTTTTTCCATAGAAAAATCAAATTTCAATAAAGTACATAAACATTTGTGGAGGTATATATTTGCCTTAAACTTTAATAGAAAGTTGCTGTGAACTCTTTTATAAACACTAATCATAGCAATGTTTATATTATATATATAAATACTATTGAAATTTAAATAAAGATAACTATATTGGTAGGATTTATTGTTATATATAGAGTTTGTGATTTTAATATAAGCAAATTGATGGATTCTGGACCATAACCAAACTATATATGAATTCCATTGAACCCTATTTTCTATATATGAATTTCATTGCAGGAAGGGAAAACATTTTTATCTCTTGACGGCAAAATGCCCCAAAATTAGTAACATTGAGCCCTAACCAAACTCTATCTGTGCAATGCGACTCCAAGCAAAAAAAAATGCAAACATTCACTACCCAAAACTAATTAAAAATACACAATGTCACTAATATTTTAGTTGAAGAATTCGTTACTTTGTACTAGAAAATTCTGTCAGCGTCGTCAGGGAGTTCGTTAGTGGTGCCGTTTGAAGCTTCACTTGGAGCTTGTCAGCAACACTGTAAGCATCTTACTCAGCTCCACAGGTAGAGCGTGGTCATTTTGTCGTCTTCAGAGAGAAGAGGAAAAGATTCTTGAGTATTCTGTAATTAGGAGAAAGGGTGACGGAAGATAAATGTCCGTAAAGAATTTCTCAATAAAATCCCGTTGCAAGTATAGTTCTAAACTGACAAATAATCCTCGGTCAACGGTTAATTTGTTTGTCACTTAAGCAAACCCAATAAAAACCGAAGTATTTAAACTTCGAGTCGTCTCTCAAAGGAATTGCAGGGAAGTGTGCAATTATTGGCTATGAAAAGGTATCTTTTGGGGTTTTTGTAATAAGAGATAAGTAATGTAAATAATAAGAAAATAAACTAACAACTAAGAAAAGTCCTAGCAAGGGTTGAGAATTGGAATTCCTATGCTCATTATCATCGTCAATTGTGATGGTAATTGCCTTTTGCTCTCACTTAGTTAACCTCTAACAATTGAAGGAAAGTCAAGTGAGCAAAATCAACTTAAGTTCACAAGTCCTAATCAAAGACTAGATTCAGTGAAACTCAAGCCAACTAGCTACTTTCAATCACCAATCAACAAGAGGCTTTGACAATTCAAGAGTCTCCAAATTACTCAATCCAAGCCAAGAACACAAAAATCTATTTTAAAATCTAACTAAGCATTTTATCAAACACTTGGAAGGCACAAAATAAAAACATAGAAAATTAACAAGAAATAGTAAAATCTAAAACTAACAATTGCAAGAAAACAATAGCAACAAATTAAAGAAAGCGACAATAAACATAAAATACCTCAAAATGCATTAAAAGAAAATTGGAACTAACAAGGAGTCATGGACAATAAAGCAACAAGGTAAATAAAATAACATATAAAACTAAGAAAGCAAAGAGGTAATAACAAGAAATTAAAAGAGGAACTTGAATCAAAATAAGAAGTAGAAACTGAACCTAGATGAAATTGAAAATAAAAGAAGAAATCCTAAAACCTAGATAGAGGAGAGGAGAGAGCCTCTCTCTCTAGAATTCTACATCTAAAACTCAAGTGTGTAAATGAATGAATCCCCCCTCCAGCTCCACTCTCCAGCCTCTTGTCTTCATTTTCGGACTTGAAACTGGGCCAAAAGCAGCCTAGAAATTGCCCCCAATGTATTCCCTTTACTGAGGCACGTGACACTCGCCACGGTATGTGTCAACCACGCGTATGCATTGTTTGAACTCTGCATTTGCCACGCGTTCGCGTCAATCACACGTACGCGTCGGTGGACGGCGCTCCTGGTCGCGTACGCATCGTTACCAACTTCTCAAAACTTCAATTTCTTGTGTTCCTTCCTCTTTAGCATGCTTCCTCTTCATCCTCTATACCATTCCTGCTCTATAAACTATGTAATCACTTAACAAACGCGTCACGACATCGAATGATAATACGAGAGGATTAAAAATTAGTAATTTAAAGCCCTAGGAAGCATGTTTTCAATCATAGCATAAAATTCTGAAGGAAAATTAAAAATATGCAAATTATATGGATAAGTGTGAGTAAAGTTGATAAAATCTACTCGATTCGATCCAAAATAAGTCATAAAATAGTGGTTCATCAAAGGGAAGAATGGTTAAATAGAAATCCAAAGCACGCACTTAATCCACCATTTCAATCCCCACTTAAAACGACAACATTTTTGTTTGGAAGACAGATATAGATCGACCCCGTCTATTTTTCACTTGCTAGCTTGGCACTTAATAGACACCTGACAGCCATCTTATCATCGTTAAGTGACACGTATACTAATTTTGTTTGTTTTTAATGTCGGAAGCTACAAAAAGACTGTCATGTCTCACAAAACAGAAAAATAGAGGCCAAAACATACCCTTTTTTTGGACAGAAATTACTTTATTCTTTAGTAAATAAACAGAGATCAAATTAAATGTTTACTCAAGCAATTCCTATAGCGGAGAGCAATTATGCTACCTAATAGATACATTGAGCAATATCAGACTGAAAATACAGAACTCTCATGGAACCATATATATATAGCTGCAACAGTCTTGTCAACCATTAGTTCCAGACCCTATCCTTATGTCAACTTATAGTCTTAATTGACCCATTTTTTCGTTCAAAACTTCTTCCTATCAAATCAACATATAATATGATCACGGAACAAAATTATACTCAACTACAAAGTATTCTAGCTAAAATATAAGTAGCAAGCATATCTATATATACTTATTCAAGAGGTATTTTTTACAAAACTTGGGATGTTTTTTTCCTAGCTATTTCAAATTCTTATATATATCACTCGAAATTTTTAGGTCTTTAATAAAACTTTTATTGAAATTCAAACACTATAAAGGGTACCATTATCAAAATGGACATAAAACTATAACATAAATTTGTGAATTAGTCAATTTGTATTTTAAATTTGATGTTATTTTTATCCCTTATCTTTTTAGATATATTAATAAAAATTTTTTTCAACAAGTCATGCATAATCAATCAACAAAGATAACCCAAAAAGAATACTCAAATTCTACTCATTGAGAGAACTCTATTTGTACTAAAAACGAATTGAGCTATCTAAAAAGGTAATTACAAATTATCTTTTATAATAAGGATAAGAAAAAATAATCGACCTCACGAATCTAAGTTGTTAAAGAAATTCTACAAAATTAGAATATCTTTTGAAAATTTGCGCAATGATTCAAATCATAAGAAATATATTTTGACTTTAAACGTGATTTGAATTTGATTTTTTCACCCAACAGCAAATGAACAGCAAATAAAATTCTAGATACAAAAATAATGGATTTTAAAGCCCTTTTGATACACTGATTTGATGATTCAGCAGTTGAGAAACACAAATAGGGTTAGTAATTAGGTTAGATTGTGTTAATGAAAATTTTTATGCCGTCGATTAATATACTTTTTATATGAATATTAAACCTATTTAAAAAAAATGTGAGTTAAGCCAAAAGAGGTATAGTTCGAATTAACTACTGGTTTTTTTTAACACGATTTTATTATAGTTTATAGTTTTAATAGCATTAAACAAAAAAAAAATTTATAGATGAAAATTCAAAATATAATCTATTATAACAATACAAATTCAATAAATTACAAAGATTTCTAACAAAAATAATAAATGGTCCTGAATCATACAAAAAAATCTTCTCTCAAATTATATTTGGACGAAATAAAGAAATAAATATATATTTTTATTACTTTAAACTTGTAAGAGAGACTTCATGAATTTGACATTTAAAATTAGAAGAAATCTCATTCTAATTAAATTAGAGTTAATTTCTTTAGTTATGGATAATTATATTCTATTTTATTTGACAAGGATAATTAAACTAAATTTTACTTTATTCAAAAAAAGAAAAGCTTGGAATAGAGCCACTATCAGCCATCACCATCGTGCAACCTCTGTCACCGGAGTTGCTACTAACAGTGATGAGAAAGGAGAGGAGGAAGACCCATCAACTAAGGACTACATTTAACACCATTTTTTGAGCTTCAAACAAGTAAGATATTCTTATTTAACTGATTTTGTTGAATGCATGTTGTAATACCCTAACACACAGAGCTTTACGCTTAAGTTATAAATCAGAGATGGCGAGGTATTACGACCTCTAAAATAAAAAGATATATATAAACATAATTGAAGGAAATTATAGATAGGAGCCTTGAAGAAGTCAGCAAAAGCGTAACAAAAAAAAATCGCATCACACTCGGTCGAATAAGCATATAAGGATAAACAAGATCAAAAGGAAAGATAAAACATATATAAAGATTAGAGTTCCAAAAGATACATATATCAAGCTCCAGACTTGACCTGCGAAGCTAAGGCCGACTAGAGTATATCTACTACTTGTATAATCAGCGTGGTTTATTCAGCCACGCGTCGTCAGTCCCTTAATAATTTACAATAAAAAATAGATGCGGTGAGTAACCTAAAGACCTTTCATTCTTCCCCTCATCTTCTCCCTCTATTATCCATCTTTCACTTCAAGTCGTCCCTCCTCTTTCTATGTCGCTCGAAAACCCTAAATCCCATCTGCCTCTTCATTCTCTCCTCGATAGCCCACTCCCTCCTTTTGGTCGATATCATCTCTGGCCAATCACGCTCTCTTTATCGCTCTCCCTGTCTCTCAAAGCCTCATTTCCAAAAGCCATCTCTCTCGATCCCGAACCCCATATCTTCAACACCATTTTCCTCAACTCCCAGTTAAAAATCCTAACCTACCGAGCTATTGGATTCTTCGTCTGAGAGCACAATCACGGGGATGGCGCATGTTAGTTTTAGCCAGTGAGATGCTGGCGATGCTGAGTGACTAGGATCTCTGTTGCGGGCTTCACGCGCTCACGAACATCAACAGCCTTGGTGAGACATGATGGGTTGAGATCTCAACCAGCACTCCCCTCGTGCATTAAAACAATATGGTTAGGATGTAAGCCTAGTAATGATATGTAGAAGAATATGACTAATATGTAAAAGAATATAACTAAGTTAATAGCAAAATTAAAGAAACAACATACTAGCCTGACCTTAGTCTTCATGAAGGTCGCTGAGCCACTAGTATACTTGGACGACCTGGCCGATGCCCTATTAGCTCTATTTGTGAGACGCCGATATATGAACCTATCATCGGTCTCCCAGTGGTAGGGCCTTCTTGATTTGCGGGGGGAGCCAGGTTGTGAGGTGGTCCCACCCCTCACGAACATCCTCCAGCATCTACTGCAGCTACCAATCCACTCGATGGTCGTATATCTTTCTGATGAGGGCATCGTGTACAGTGTCCCATATAAAGTGCAGCTGTACAAAAAAAACTTTAAAATTAGTTAATCAGAATAGAAGATATAAACTAGCTAAGAAGGTTTGAAACTAAAAAAAATTTAATTACCGCCCACTTCTAAAACCATCGCTCTTTGGTCTTAGAGGGGATCTTCTTGTAGCTGGGTCATAGATGGCTGTACATCAGCTTGATGATGTTAGTCATCTTCTGAGTACATGCGTTGTTATTTGGCGCAAACTTATCAACAATCCACAAACAAACCAATATGGCAATATAAATTAAAACTTCAAAAGCAAATAACTGGAATTTTTAGAAATTTTGGCAGAGTTTCATCTATAACTAAAATGCGCCACAAACTCTATCCATCAACAATTAACTTAACCAGCACCAAATGTCAACAATCAATGAATAACAGGCAATAATCAAGAATCAACATCCATAAATCTACTAAACTAGAATCAATAATCAAACACTTTCAGCAATTCAATAATCAAGAAATATGAAACACTTTTAGCAATTCAAACTTACAACCCTAAATCCATTAAATTAGAATCAATAATCAGACACTTTCAGTAATTCAATAATAAAAAAATATGAAACACTTTTAGTAATTCAAACAAATAACCCTAAATTCACTAAACTATAATCTCTAGTCAGACACTTTCAGTATATAGAAGACTTAAAGTGAGACTTACACCGTGCCACCATCAAGCCAAATCATCAACTGTACGATAGGAGGTGGTGGAGGGGCATCAGTAGACTCACTTCCGTGAGAAGATTCCAGGCCACGGTGTCCGTTGCTAGAGGCGGCGTTGCTGTGGCATTGGGCTGCTGAGCAGATGGAGGCAGCGTCGTCACCGTAGATGGAGGAACGTAGTTGGGGTTAGGGACCATGATGAATGGCTGGTCCGATAAACCCGCAACATGTGATGTCACTGGGGTAGTCAAAATAGAGAGAGAGGATCCAGAATTTCTACGGGTACCAGAAGAAACCCTCCCTCTACCACGGCCATGACCACAACCACAACCACGATCAGTGGCCTAGTCCACAATACCTCTACCTGTTATCATATCTGCAAATAGCATACAAGTTAACAGAAATTCAGAACATCAGATTATAATAATACCAATGTAATTATTATAACTAATACCACAAGATTAAGCTCAACATTTATTAATCCAAGCACTTTTCAAAGTTCAAATTCAACTAAATTATTGCACCTAAGAAGATTTCAAAATATTTGCGAGTTAAAAATAAGAAAACACGCAACAAGAAGCTCAATAATCACTTAGGTCATTCAAGAGTTGATGTAATGTGATGGATTATGCAAAAGAAGAGTTTTAGAGTATGTGATATTGTGATTGAAATTCAATTTTTAAATAAATCATGGCAATTGTACATAAAACATATACTCAAAACTCAATTAATGAGGAATTTCATCTTGAGCAACCCATTGTATCAAACTAAACTTAGTAAATTAGAAACATTTACATTCACATCAATGCATAATAACATTAATCATGTAAAAACAAGTATTGATTTTTAAAGATTGAATCAAATTTTCATTTAGAACTCTTTGAGGCATATTATCGAACACTTGGCATACCAAAGTATCAAACAAGCAAAAATCAATACCAAGCATTAATACACAATTTCAATTCCAAATCAACAAGCACACCAGCAACAGTTAATGTAAAACAAGCAGCAATTAAGCAGAATCTAGCAATTCCAATAGAATTTGGTTTATCGTCGGATTTTTCTGACGGTAAATCCAACTCTAAAGGGTGCGCCAATTTATTTTTGTTTTCCTCTAAATATTACCGGCGAATTTACTATTGGAAATGTAAATCTACCGGTAATTACTTAACCTTACGAATTCGATGCTGTTACTACTAGTAAATCCAACGGTAATCTACGATGCTAAATCTGACGGTACTCAACGTTTTCTTGTAGTGTGGAGAAGATATACAAAGGTAACTAGTATAGAGGCTATTGATATGGTTCATTGTTCGTGAGTTACCTGGAATATTTGGATCTACATGTCTCCAACTCCGGCTGGTGAATTTTATGGTTTCCGGTTCGACAAATGGTAGGAGTGACTTGTAAAGACATTTTGACGTTCAAGTTAGAATGGATATTAGAGGTAAAGTTTTGGGTGTGTGTAGCGTACTTAGAGAAACCCTTTATATAGATTTAGCCAAGTTGTCTTATCTTTTTGGTTGGTTAGGAGGGACGGCCGATATTTAAATTTGAATATCAGTTAATGGTATGTTGACATGTCGGGTGTTGGGACTTTTGGGCCTAAGAAGAGGGTAACTCGGGTTTTGGGCCGACTTATCCGTGGACCGTTGGGTTCAAAATTTGGGTCCATAACATTCATGAAGCTGAAACAACCAGGAGAATGAAGATGATGATTGAAAATGGGGAGTGACATCCTGAGGTTTGAGGGTTCCAAAGAAATTAAAGGAAAGGAAGAGGGATGTGGGGTTCTCCATATAGATCAGTAATATGGGTAGACTCACGTGACAGTTATGTGGTCATTGAAGAGGTGAATAATCCAGCTGATCCCGTAAGATATGAGCGATGAAGCACGGTGTGTTATGTGACCCAGGCAGCCCAATTCAAATGTGAAGACTTTGCAAGCTCAATCGGATGAGATGATGAAGAAAGCTTCTCTGGACCACTAGGTTTTGTTCCAAGGAGGTTAGAGAGAGGGGAATAACAATTGGACCAAAAAAAGGTAAATCAAATGATAAGAGAGTGGAATAACAATTGGACCACTAGGTTTTGTTCAAGTTACGAGCTTGTTTTAAGTTTGTTGAAACTAAAACTTGAGATATAGATATATTTAAAATAGGTGAATGCTATTCTACCCTCTCTAAAGTAACATGTAAGTTACCCTATCTGATGTATCATATTTTAATTGGGTGTTTATTTTAACCTGAGATACCTTCGCCACTCTTTCGTCGTCGTTGCGCCTCGCAAGCATCACCGTCTCATTGGTGTTTCGTTTTCTCTTCCCAAATCATTCTTCTAGAAAAGGTACTCCAACTCTCTCTAATTGCGTTTACTCCTCCTCACTCCTTCGTCGTCGTCATTAAGCCTTCCAAGCATCACTGTCTCATTGGGTGTCTTATTTTCTCTTCCCAAATCATTCTTTTAGAAAAAGGTACTCCAACTCTCTAATTACGTTTACTCCTCCCTATTGTACTCCTTCATCGTCGTCATTACGCCTCCCAAGCATCACCACCGTTTTATTGGGTGTCTTGTTTTCTCTTCCCAAATCATTCCTCCAGAAAAGGTACTCCAACTCTCTCTAATTGAGTTTACTCCTCCCCACTCCTTTGTCGTCGTCGTTGTGCCTCCTAAGTATCACCGTCTCATTTGGTGTTTCATTTTCTTCTTCTGTCAGGCCGTCACCGTTTTCCAAGATATTATTAACTCTCATGAGATTAAAGTAACTCAAGTTAAAATAAACACCTAATTAAAATATGATACATCAGATAGGATAACTTACATGTTATTTTAGAGATGGTAAAATAGCATTTACCTTCTAAAATCTATTTACAAATTTTAGATAGACCTTTAAAATGGTTTTTAAAAAATGTCAGATCCTTTCGGTACAAAAGTTACTTATCAGTACTAAATAAATCATTGAACAATGAATAAATATAAATGTAAGAGATAAGAGTTCAAAGAGAAAATATACCTCTCTAAGTAACTGAGAGTTTCACTGTTAGAATAAGTGTACAAAGTCACAAAAATGTTATTTGCACACAGCATTAGTTCTTTGGAGTCCATTAAGATAATCAAATTTAAAGTGATCTTTCTCTCCCCCTCCCACGATGATAACATAGAAATTACAATTATTCACCATAAAACCTGTTTGAATGTCATCTCACCATTAGATAGAAATATGGATAGAATAATTATGTAAAGATTCCAAACTACAAGAAAAAATACCAAAAGCGAAAAGATTGCTAAGAAGTTATATTTCCTTGTCATCCCTCTCCTTGTTATCATTCTTTCAATGATTTTCCATCTCCTTCACACTTTGAATCCAATATATCTATTGACTCGGTGTTTGGAGGCAAATTGATGGTTTCATCTTCAACAATGTTATTACTTTGATTGAAGTGCAGGAGAGATGAAAACTTTAAAGACCAATGAGGTTTTTTCTTTGCAGGAGTGCTTTTACCATTTCTCTTCATTTTCTTCTTTCTCTTGGAGATTTTAGGACGTAACTTTTTTTGCCATTTCTCATTTGATATGGTGTCTTTCTTTGTCATTTTCTTCCCTTTTTTTTCATTTGCCAAGGTCTCCTACAAGAACTACCATCAATATTACCCAAAATTTGAAAACCTGCAGTATATTGGTGCATAAAATATATAAGTCCTCTAGTAAATAAATTAAGAAATGTGAATAACTTGAAACAAGTGTTTTTTTTTTATAGTATATATGTTTGTTTGGGCGCCATTAAATCAATAAAATTTTTTTTTTAATAAAAATTTTTTTTTTTAGTATGTTTGATAAATTTCTAATACTAAAAGTAAAAGTACTAATTTAGCAAAAAAAAAAGAAGGTAAAAGCACTAAAAGATCAAAAAAACATTTTTTTTAGGAGTTACAATTTATATTTTTTTTTGAAAAATCTTTTTTTTTAAAAAAAAAAGATGTTTTTCACATAATAAATGAATAAAAAATTATTTTTATCTTATTTTATCTAAATATAATTGATAAATAAAAAGATCTTTTTATATGAAATATTTAAATATAAAATTATTTTTATTTTTGTAAATTTTTTTTAATTATTAAAAAAATATCTTTTTTAAAAATAGTGCCCAAATAAGCTCTATATAGCATTGATTCTAGTAATTCTATTCAAAGTTTGGTTTCACTCAATCAATCTTTCAAGTTATGAATTATAGACATATGAGTATTTTCTATATTAACTAACATGTATAAATAATCTCTATTCTCTTATGGTGGTAGCATATTTGGGCAAGGGATACATATTATATAAAAATTTTGTAGTATCATCAATAGCGATGGATTCTAAAATTTCAACTTGCGTTTCAAGATTTGTCACATAGAAGCATAGCCTTTAGTTATTGCTCCTGTTACCTTTTACCCATAAAATTTATCACCCTCTCTTTTTTCCCACAAGACCATATATATGATCAAATTCATAAATGATGCAATATAAAATCACAAGACAACACCCAAATATATTACAAGCAAATGTTGTAATTACATTTGCCTCAGCACTTTAGATATTTTCAACCATTCAATTGGTCCACTTCTTTCATCAAAACTTCTTCCTATCAAATCAACATATTAACATGATCACGAAGGGTATCGTCATCAAAATAGATATAAGACTATAATATAAATAATTTGTGAACTAGGCAATTTATATTTGTAAGTTTTATATTACTTTTATCTCTTATCTTTTTAAATATACCAGTAAAAAAAGGATTTTTTTTTTCAACAAATCATGATCAACCAACAAACATGACCCACAAAGAATATCGAAATACTACTCATCAAAAAGAGATTATTTATAGTAAAAACAAATTGAGACTTCTAGAAAGCTGATTACTCACTATTTTTTATAATAGGAATAAGAAATATCCTTTAAAAACCTGAAAAGGAAAAAAAAATGAACTCATGAATCTAAGTCAGAAAAAAATTTAATGACATTAAAGTACCTTCTAAAAATTTGCACAATGATACAAATCGTAAAAAATGGCTAAGATATACTTTGAATAGAAACGTAATTTGAGTTTGATTTTTTTCTCAACAATGATAAAATTTCAAAGGCAAAAATGCTGAATTTTAAAACCCTTTTGGCACACTGATTTGATAATTCAGCGACGAAAAAACAAAAACAAAAATAAAGATAGTGATTAGGTTAGATTCAATAAAAATTTATATGGAGTGAATCAATTAATATATTTTTTATATGAATCAATTAATAAGGATAAGAAATATCCTTTAAAAACCCAAAAAGAAAGAAAAAATTGAACTCATGAATTTAAGTCCTGAAAGAAATTCAATAAAATTAAAGTATCTTGTGAAAATTCGCACAATGATAAAAATCATAATAAATGGATAAGATATATTTTGACTGTAACATGATTTTATGAGTTTGATTTTTTTGATCCAGTAGTGATGAAATTTTAGAGGTAAAAATGATGAATTTTAAAACCCTTTTGGTACACTAATTTGGTGATTCAGGGGCAGAAAAACAAAAACAGGGATAGTGATTAGGTTAGATTCAATGAAAATTTATATGGAGTGAACCCATTAATATATTTTTTAATATAAATCAATTAATAAGGATAAAAAAATATCCTTTAAAAATCTAGAAAGAAAAAAAATCGAGCTCATGAATCTAATTTGTGAAAAAAATTCAATAAGATTAAAATATCTTGTGAAAATTCGCACAAAGATGCAAACCGTAAGAAATAATTAAGATATATTTTGACTACAAACATGATTTGACTTTAATTTTTTTTCCACCAATAATGATGAAATTTTAGAGACAAAAATGGTGGGCTTTAAAATTCTTTTAGCACACTGATTTGATAATTCAGCGACAAAAAAAAAACAAAAAATAAGGATTAGGTTAGACTCAATAAAAATTTATATGGAGCAAAGCAATTAATATATGTTTGAAAAAATTAGTACCAAGAATCATTAAGAGACTTTAATTAACAAAACAGAAATAATTATATCAAAATTATTAAGTAGGACCAAATAGATATTATATTAAGAAAGGATCAATAAATAAGATTTGAAATGATAAAATTATCCTGTTATTTTTTTCTTCTCTCCCAACTATTTGTTCCGTGTTTTCTCTTCCTCTATTATTTCTATTGTCATTATGCTTCCTCTTTCTCGACATTTCTTCTTATTTGTTTCTGTCAGTTTCATCTTCTTGTGCATTGATATACATTTGCCATACTTAGGTGCACAAGAAAATGAAGCCGACAGAAACAAAGAAGAAGATATGTCGAGAAAGAGGAAGAGGAAGCACAATAGTGATAGAGATAATGGAGGAGGAAAAAACATGGAGCAAACAATTGAGAGAGAAGAAGATAATAGGATAATTTTATCATTTCAAGTCTTATTTATTGGTCCTTCGTTAATATAATATCTATTTGATATTTCTTATCAATTTTAATATAATTAGTCTATTTTGTTAATTAAAGTTACTTAATGATTCTTAGCACTAATTTTTCCTATATATTTTTTTATGAATCATAATAAGGATAAGAAATATCCTTTAAGAACCCATAAAGAATAAAAAAATCAAACTCATGAATCTAAACCATAAAATAAATTCAATAAGATTAAAGTGATAAAATTTTAGAGGCATGGTAGGTTTTAAAACTCTTTTGACATACTGATTTGATAATTCAACGGTGGAAAAATAAAATCAGAAATATTGATTAGGTTAGATTCAATGAATATGGAGTGAATCAATTAATACATTTTTTTATATGAATCAATTAATAAGGATAAAAAATATCCTTTAAAAATCCGAAAAAGAAAAAAAAATCAAACTCATGAATCTAATTAATGAAAAAAATTCAATAAGATTAAAATATCTTGTGAAATTCGCACAACGATGAAAAATATATGAAATGACTAAGATATATTTTGACTGTAAACATGATTTGAGTTTGATTTTTTTCAACCAATAATGATGAAATTTTTTAGGCAAAAATGGTGGGTTTTAAACCCTTTTGGCACACTGACTTGATAACTCAGCAGCAAAAAAATAAAAGCAAAGATAGTGATTAAGTTAGATTCAATTAAAATTTATATGGAGTGAAGAAATTAATATATGTTTGGAAAAAATTAGTGCCAAGAACCATTAATAGACTTTAATCAACAAAAAGACCAATTATATCAAAAATATTAAGAAGGACTAAATAGATATTATATTAAGAAAGGATCGACAAATAAGATTTGAAATGATAAAATATCTTATTATTATGTTCTTCTCTCCCAATTGTTTGCTTTGTATTTTCTCCTCCTCTATTATTTCTATCGCCGTTGTGCTTCCTCTTTCTCTTTCTCGGCATATCTATTTTTTTATTTCTGTCGGCTTCATCATCTTCTTGTGCGCCTAAGCATATTAAATGTATCAATTTACCATGCTTAGGTGCACAAGAAGATGAAGCCGATAGAAGCAAAGAAGAAGATTTGTAGAGAAAGAGAAAGAGGAAGCACATCGGTGATAGAGATAATGGAGGAGGAGAAAACACGAAGAAAACAATTGGAAAAGAAGAAGATAATAATAAGATAATTTTGTCATTTCAAATCTTATTTATTGTCCTTCGTTAATATAATATATATTTGATCTTTCTTAACAATTTTAATATAATTAGTCATTTTTTTAATTAAAGTCTCTTAATAGTGTTTAGCACAAATTTTTTCTATATCTTTTATATGAGTCAATTAATAAGGGTGAGAAATATTCTTTAAGAACCCAGAAAAAATAAAAAAAATCAAACTGATGAATCTAAACCATAAAACAAATTCAATAAGATTAAAGTGATAAAATTTTAGAGGCGAAAATGGTAGGTTTTAAAACTCTTTTGACACACTAATTTTATAATTCAACAGCCGAAAAACAAAATCAGGAATAGTGATTAGGTTAGATTCAATAAAAATTTATATGGAGTGAATCAATTAATAAGGATAAGTAATATCCTTTAAAAATCTAGAAAAAAAAAATCAAACTCATGAATCTAAGCCATGAAAGAAATTCAATAAGATTAAAGTACTTTGTGAAAATTCGCACAACGATGCAAATTGTAAGAAATGGTTAAGATATATTTTGACTGTAAACACTATTTGAGTTTGATTCTTCTCACTCAACAGTGATAAAATTTTAGAGGCAAAAATAGTGGGTTTTAAAACCCTTTTGGCACACTGATTTCATAATTCAGCAGTGGAAAAACAAAAACAGAAATAGTGACTAAGTTATATTCAATGAAAATTTATATGGAGTGAATCACTTGATATATTTTTTATATGAATCAATTAATAAGAATAAGAAATATCTTTTAAAAATCCACAAAGAAAAAAAATCGAACTCTAGAATCCAAGCCATGAAAGAAATTCAATAAGACTAGAATACCATGTGATAATTCTCACAACGATGCAATTCGTAAGAATTGGCTAAGATATATTTTGGCTGTAAATGTGATTTGAGTTTCATTTTTTTGACCTAGGAGTGATGAAATTTTAGAGGCGAAAATGGTGAGTTTCAAAATCCTTTTGGCACACTAATTTATTAATTGAGCGGTGAAAAAACAAAAACAGAAATAATAATTAGGTTAGATTCAATTAAAATTTATATGGAGGGAATCAATTAATATATTTTTTATCTGAATCAATTAATAAGGATAAGAAATAGCCTTAAAAACCTAGAAAGAATAAAAAAATCGATATCATGAACATAAGCCAAGAAAGAAATTTAATAAAACTAAAGTACCTTGTAAAAAATCGCAAAATGATGCAAATCGTAAGAAATGGCTACGATATACTTTGACTATAAACATGATTTTAGTTTGATTTTTTTGACCCAACAATGTTAAAATTTTAGTGGCAAAGATGGTAGGACCCTTTTGGCACATTGAGTTGAGAATTCGGAAAACAAAAATAAGGATAGTGATTAGGTTAGATTCAATGAATATTTATATGGAGTGAATCGATTTATATATTTTTTATATGAATCAATTAATAAGGTTAAGATATATCCTTTAAAAAATGGAATTCATTAATCTAAGCCAGGAAATAAATTTAATAGAATTAAAGTACTTTGTGAAAATTCACACAACAATGCAAATCGTGAGAAATGGTTAAGATATATTTTGACTATAAACGTGATTTGAGTTTGATTTTTGACCCAGCAATGACAAAATTTTAGAGATAAAAAAGGTGGGCTTTAAAACTTTTTTGGCGCATTGATTTGATAATTCAGCGGCACAAAAACAAAAAACAGAAACAATGATTCAATAAAAATTTATATAGAGTGAATCAATTAATTTATTTTTATATAATTATCAAATCTATTTTAAAAAATATTCGAGTCAAACCAAAATAAATATAATTCGAATTTAATATTATTTTTCTTATTTCCTAATACGATTTTATTATGGTTTATAATAAATGATCCTAAAACATACAAAAGAAATCTTCTTCCATAAATTATATTTGGACGAAATAAAGAAATATATATACATGTGTAAGACGGAAAAATAACTAATAATTTATAAACAAATTAAATATGAGCAAAAACGGTTAAAAGATTTAAGATTAGGATTTAAAAATTTACTTGTAAAAATTTAACATTGAAAATAAAAAACGGTTAAAAGATTTAAGATTAGGATTTAAAAATTTACTTGTAAAAATTTAACAATGAAAATAAAATTGAGCGCAAAAATATAGTAGTGTTTAAAATTGATTTTACTGGCATATATTTGTCAGGAACTGCGAGGGAAGAAACTAAAAATGTAAAAATGACAAAAAAAAATTATTTAGAACTCAAACTCGAACACTTATCTTAAAGATTTGGTCCAAAGTTCAGCAAAAGGTCTAAGAAATTGAATTGGATCTCACTTGGACCCGAAGCCCAAATCCCACACACTCTTCACTTAGCAACCAAATTAGCCATTTTCCTCATACAGAGAGAGGCTCGGATAGAGAGAAGAGAGTGAGCCCTAAGTACTACCCACCAATAAGATTTGAAACGATAAAATTATTTTATTATTATCTTCTTTTCTCCCAATTGTTTGCTCCGTATTTTTTCCCCCTCTATTATTTCTATCACCGTTGTGCTTCTTCTTTCTCTTTTTCGACATATCTTCTTCTTTGTTTCTGTCGGCTTCATCTTCTTGTGCGCCTAAGCATGGTAAATTGGAAGCACATCGCCGATAGAGATAATGAAGAAGGAGAAAACACGAAACAAACAATTGGGAGAGAAGAAGATAATAATAAGATAGTTTTGTCATCTCAAATCTTATTTATTGGTCTTTCATTAATATAATATCTATTTGATCTTTCTTAACAATTTTAATATAATTAGTCTTTTTTTTTTAAATAAAGTCTCTTAATAGTCTTTAGCACAAATTGTTTCTATATTTTTTATATGAGACAATTAATAAGGGTGAGAAATATTCTTTAAGAACTCAGAAAGAATAAAAAAATCGAACTCATGAATCTAAGCCATAAAACAAATTAAATAAGATTAAAGTGATAAAATTTTAGAGGCGAAAATGGTAAGTTTTAAAATTCTTTTGACACACTGATTTTATAATTCAACGGCGAAAAAACAAAATCAGGAATAGTGATCAGGTTAGATTCAATAAAAATTTATATGTAGTGAATCAATTAATAAGGATAAGTAATATCCTTTAAAAATCCATAAAAAAAATCAAACTCATGAATCTAAGCCATGAAAGAAATTCAATAAGATTAAAGTACCTTGTGAAAATTTGTACAACGATGCAAATCGTAAGAAATGGCTAAAATAGATTTTGATTGTAAACATTATTTGAGTCTGATTCTTTTGACCCAACAGCGATAAAATTTTAGAGGCAAAAATAGTGAATTTTAAAACCCTTTTGGCACACTGATTTCATAATTCAGCAGTGAAAAAACAAAAACAGAAATAGTGACTAAGTTAGATTCAATGAAAATTTATATGGAGTGAATCAATTGATATATTTTTTTATGAATCAATTAATAAGGATAAGAAATACCTTTTAAAAATCCACAAAGAAAAAAAATGAACTCAAGAATCTAAGCCATGAATGAAATTCAATAAGACTAGAGTACCTTGTGAAAATTCTCACGACGATGCAATTCGTTAGAATTGGTTAAAATATATTTTGGTTGTAAACGTGATTTGAGTTTCATTTTTTTGACATAGGAATGATGAAATTTTGGAGGCGAAAATGGTGAGTTTCAAAAACCTTTTGGCACACTAATTTAATAATTGAGCAGCGAAAAAACAAAAACCGAAATAATAATTAGGTTAGATTCAATTGAAATTTATATGGAGTAAATCAATTAATATAATTTTTATCTGAATCAAGTAAAAAGATAAGAAATATCCTTTAAAACCTAGAAAGAATAAAAAAATCGATCTCATGAACATACGCCATGAAAGAAATTCAATAAGATTAAAGTACCTTGTAAAAATTCGTAAAATGATACAAATCATAAGAAATGGCTACGATATACTTTGACTATAAACGTGATTTTAGTTTGATTTTTTGGACCCAACAATGATAAAATTATAGAGGCGAAGATGGTGGAACCCTTTTGGCACAATGATTTGAGAATTCGACGGCGGAAAACAAAAACAAGGATAGTGATTAGGTTAGATTCAATGAATATTTATATGGAGTGAATCGATTTATATATTTTTTTATATGAAACAATTAATAAGGTTAAGATATATCCTTTAAAAAATAGAATTCTTTAATCTAAGCCAGGAAATAAATTTATTAAGATTAAAGTACTTTGTGAAAATTCGCACAACAATGCAAATCGTAAGAAATGGCTAAGATATATTTTGACTATAAACGTGATTTGAGTTTGATCTTTGACCCAGCAATGGCAAAATTTTAGAGATAAAAAGGGTGGGCTTTAAAACTTTTTTGGCGCACTGATTTGATAATTGAGCGGCACAAAAAACAAAAACAGGAACAGTGATTCAATAAAAATTTATATAGAGTGAATCAATTAATTTATTTTTATATAATTATCAAATCTATTTTAAAAAATATTCGAGTCAAACCAAAATAAATATAATAAGAATTTAATACTATTTTTCTTATTTCCTAATACGATTTTATTATGGTTTATAATAAATGATCCTAAAATATACAAAAGAAATCTTCTTCCATAAAGTATATTCGGACGAAATAAAGAAATATATATACATGTGTAAGACGGAAAAATAACTAATAATTTATAAACAAATTAAATGTGAGTAAAAACGGTTAAAAGATTTAAGATTAGGATTTAAAAATTTACCTGTAAAAATTTAACTTTGAAAATAAAATTAAGCGCAAAAATATACTAGTGTTTAAAATTGATCTTACTGACATATATTTGTCAGGTACTACGAGGGAAGAAACTAAGAATGTAAAAATGACAAGAAAAAATATTTAGAACTTAAACTCGAACACTTATCTAAAAGGTTTGGTCCAAAGTTCGGCAAAAGGTCTAAGAAATTGAATTGGGTATCACTTGGAACCGAAGCCCAAATCCCACACACTATAACCCCTTCACTTAGCAACCAAATCAGCCATTTTTCCTCGTATAGTGAGAGACTCGGATAGAGAGAAGAGAGTGAGCCCTAAGCACTACCCACCAATAAGATTTGAAACGATAAAATTATCCTATTATTATCTTCTTCTCACCCAATTGTTTGCTCTGTGTTTTCTCCCCCTCCATTATTTCTATCGCCGTTGTGCTTCTACTTTCTCTTTTTCGACATATCTTCTTTGTTTCTGTCGGCTTCATCTTCTTGTGCGCCTAAGCATGGTAAATTGGAAGCACATCGGCGATAGAGATAATGAAGAAGGAGAAAACACGAAACAAACAATTGGGAGAGAAGAAGATAATAATAAGATAATTTTGTCATTTCAAATCTTATTTATTAGTCCTTCGTTAATATAATATCTATTTGATCTTTCTTAACAATTTTAATATAATTAGTCCTTTTTTTTTTAAATAAAGTCTCTTAATAGTCTTTATCACAAATTGTTTCTATATTTTTTATATGAGCCAATTAATAAGGGTGAGAAATATTCTTTAAGAACTCAGAAAGAATAAAAAAATCGAACTCATGAATCTAAACCATAAAACAAATTCAATAAGATTAAAGTGATAAAATTTTAGAGGCGAAAATGGTAAGTTTTAAAACTCTTTTGACACACTGATTTTATAATTCAACGGCGAAAAAACAAAATCAGGAATAGTGATTAGGTTAGATTCAATAAAAATTTATATGGAGTGAATCAATTAATAAGGATAAGTAATATCCTTTAAAAATCCATAAAAAAAAATCAAACTCATGAATCTAAGCCATGAAAGAAATTCAATAAGATTAAAGTACCTTGTGAAAATTTGTACAAGGATGCAAATCGTAAGAAATGGCTAAGATATATTTTGATTGTAAACATTATTTGAGTCTGATTCTTTTGACCCAACAGTGATGAAATTTTAGAGGTAAAAATAGTGAATTTTAAAACCCTTTTGGCACACTGATTTCATAATTCAGCAGTGAAAAAACAAAAACAGAAATAATGACTAAGTTAGATTCAATGAAAATTTATATGGAGTGAATCAATTGATATATTTTTTTATGAATTAATTAACAAGGATAAGAAATATCTTTTAAAAATCCACAAAGAAAAAAAAATCGAACTCAAGAATCTAAGCCATGAAAGAAATTCAATAAGACTAGAGTACCTTGTGAAAATTCTCACGACGATGCAATTCGTTAGAATTGGTTAAAATATATTTTGGCTGTAAACGTGATTTGAGTTTCATTTTTTTGACATAGGAATGATGAAATTTTGGAGGCGAAAATGGTGAGTTTCAAAAACCTTTTGGCACACTAATTTAATAATTGAGCAGCGAAAAAACAAAAACAGAAATAATAATTAGGTTAGATTCAATTGAAATTTATATGGAGTAAATCAATTAATATAATTTTTATCTGAATCAAGTAAAAAGATAAGAAATATCCTTTAAAACCTTGAAAGAATAAAAAAATCGATCTCATGAACATAAGCCATGAAAGAAATTCAATAAGATTAAAGTACCTTGGAAAAATTTGCAAAATGATGCAAATCATAAAAAATGGCTAAGATATACTTTGACTATAAACGTGATTTTAGTTTGATTTTTTGGACCCAACAATGATAAAATTATAGAGGCGAAGATGGTGGAACCCTTTTGGCACAATGATTTGAGAATTCGACGGCGGAAAACAAAAACAAGGATAGTGATTAGGTTAGATTCAATGAATATTTATATGGAGTGAATCGATTTATATATTTTTTTATGTGAAACAATTAATAAGGTTAAGATATATCCTTTAAAAAATAGAATTCTTTAATCTAAGCCAGGAAATAAATTTATTAAGATTAAAGTACTTTGTAAAAATTCGCACAACAATGCAAATTGTAAGAAATGGCTAAGATATATTTTGACTATAAACGTGATTTGAGTTTGATCTTTGACCCAGCAATGGCAAAATTTTAGAGATAAAAAGGGTGGGCTTTAAAACTTTTTTGGCGCACTGATTTGATAATTCAGCGGCACAAAAAACAAAAACAGGAACAGTGATTTAATAAAAATTTATATAGAGTGAATCAATTAAATTATTTTTATATAATTATCAAATCTATTTTAAAAAATATTCGAGTCAAACCAAAATAAATATAATTCGAATTTAATATTATTTTTCTTATTTCCTAATACGATTTTATTATGGTTTATAATAAATGATCCTGAAATATACAAAAGAAATCTTCTTCCATAAAGTATATTCGGACGAAATAAAGAAATATATATACATGTGTAAGATGAAAAAATAACTAATAATTTATAAACAAATTAAATGTGAGCAAAAGCGGTTAAAAGATTTAAGATTAGGATTTAAAAATTTACCTGTAAAAATTTAACTTTGAAAATAAAATTAAGCGCAAAAATATACTAGTGTTTAAAATTGATCTTACTGACATATATTTGTCAGGTACTACGAGGGAAGAAACTAAGAATGTAAAAATGACAAGAAAAAATATTTAGAACTTAAACTCGAGCACTTATCTAAAATGTTTGGTCTAAAGTTCGGCAAAAGGTCTAAGAAATTGAATTGGGTCTCACTTGGAACCAAAGCCCAAATCCCACACACTATAACCCCTTCACTTAGCAACCAAATCTGCCATTTTCCTCGTATAGAGAGAGACTCGGATAGAGAGAAGAGAGTGAACCCTAAGCACTACCCACCAATAAGATTTGAAACGATAAAATTATCCTATTATTATCTTCTTCTCACCCAATTGTTTGCTCTGTGTTTTCTCCCCCTCCATTATTTCTATCGCCGTTGTGCTTCTACTTTCTCTTTTTCGACATATCTTCTTCTTTGTTTCTGTCGGCTTCATCTTCTTGTGCGCCTAAGCATGGTAAATTGGAAGCACATCGGCGATAGAGATAATGAAGAAGGAGAAAACACGAAACAAACAATTGGGAGAGAAGAAGATAATAATAAGATAATTTTGTCATTTCAAATCTTATTTATTGGTCCTTCGTTAGTATAATATCTATTTGATCTTTCTTAACAATTTTAATATAATTAGTCCTTTTTTAAATTAAAGTCTCTTAATAGTCTTTAGCAAAATTGTTTTTATATTTTTTATATAAGTCAATTAATAAGAGTGAGAAATATTCTTTAAGAAATCAAAAAGAATAAAAAAATTGAACTCATAAATCTAAACCATAAAACAAATTCAATAAGATTAAAGTGATACAATTTTAGAGGCGAAAATGGTAGGTTTTAAAACCCTTTTGACAAACTGATTTTATAATTCAACGGCGGAGAAACAAAATCAAGAATAGTGATTAGGTTAGATTCAATAAAAATTTATATGGAGTGAATCAATTAATAAGGATAAGTAATATCCTTTAAAAATTCAAAAAAAAAAAAATCAAACTCATAATTCTAAGCCATGAAAGAAATTCAATAAAATTAAAGTACCTTGTGAAAATTTGCACAACGATGCAAATCGTAAGAAATGGCTAAGATATATTTTGACTGTAAACATTATTTGAGTTTGATTCTTTTGACCCAACAGTGATGAAATTTTAGAGGCGTAAATAGTGGGTTTTAAAACTCTTTTGGCACACTGATTTCATAATTCAGTAGTGAAAAATAAAAACAGAAATAGTGACTAAGTTAGATTCAATGAAAATTTATATGGAGTGAAACAATTGATATATTTTTTATATGAATCAATTAATAAGGATAAGAAATGTCTTTTAAAAATTCACAAAGAAAAAAAAATCAAACTCAAAAATCTAAGCCATAAAAGAAATTCAATAAGACTAGAGTACCTTATGAAAATTCTCACAACGATGCAATTCGTTAGAATTGGTTAAGATATATTTTGTCTGTAAACGTGATTTGAGTTTCATTTTTTTGACCTTGGAGTGATTAAATTTTGGAGGCGAAAATGGTGAGTTTCAAAAACCTTTTGGCACACTAATTTAATAATTGATCAGTGAAAAAACAAAAACAGAAATAATAATTACGTTAGATTCAATTAAAATTTATATGGAGTGAATCAATTAATATAATTTTTATCTGAATCGATTAATAAGGATATGAAATATCCTTTAAAAATCTAGAAAGAATAAAAAAATCGATCTCTTGAACGTAAGCCATGAAAGAAATTCAATATGATTAAAGTACCTTGTAAAAATTCGCAAAATGATGCAAATCATAAGAAATGGCTACGATATACTTTGACTATAAACATGATTTTAGTTTGATTTTTTTAACCCAACAATGATAAAATTATAGAGACGAAGATAGTGGGACCCTTTTGGCACATTGATTTGAGAATTCGACGGCGGAAAATAAAAACAAGGATAGTGATTAGGTTAAATTCAACGAATATTTATAAGGAGTGAATCGATTTATATATTTTTTTATATATATGAATCAATTAATAAGGTTAAGAAATATACTTTAAAAAATGGAATTCATTAACCTAAGCCAGGAAATAAATTTAATAAGATTAAAGTACTTTGTGAAAATTCGCACAATGCAAATCGTAAGAAATGGCTAAGGTATATTTTGACTATAAACGTGATTTGAGTTTGATTTTTGACCCAGCAATGACAAAATTTTAGAGATAAAATGGGTGGGCTTTAAAACTTTTTTGGCACACTGATTTGATAATTGAGCGGCACAAAAAACAAAAACAGGAACATTGATTCATTAAAAATTTATATAGAGTGAATCAATTAATTTATTTTTTCATAATTATCAAATCTATTTTAAAAAATATTCGAGTAAAACCAAAATAAATATAATTATTTCCTAATACTATTTTATTATGGTTTATAATAAATGATCTTGAAACATACAAAACAAATCTTCTTCCATAAATTATATTTGGACGAAATAAAGAAATATATATACATATGTAAGACAGAAAAATAACTAATAATTTATAAGCAAATTAAATATGAGCAAAAATGGTTAAAAGATTTAAGATTTAGAATTTAAAAATTTTTTGATAAAAATATAATTTTAAAAATAAAATTGAGCGCAAAAATATACTAGTGTTTAAAATTAATTTTACTGGCATAAATTTGTCAGGTACTGCGAGGGAAAAAACTAAAAATGTGAAAATGACAAGAAAAGATATTTAGAACTTAAACTCGAGTAATTATCTTAAAGGTTTGGTTCAAAGTTTAGCAAAAAGTCTAAGAAATTGAATTGGGTCTCACTTGGACCCGAAGTTCAAATTCCACACACTATAATCCCTTCACTTAGCAACCAAATCAGCCATTTTCCTCACATATAGAGAGGCTTGAATAGAGAGAAGAGAGTGAGCCCTAAGCACTACCCACCAATAATATTTGAAACGATAAAATTATCCTATTATTATCTTCTTCTCTTCCAATTGTTTGCTCCGTGTTTTCTCCCCCTCCATTATTTCTATTGGCACTGTGCTTCTTCTTTCTCTTTTTCGACATATCTTCTTCTTTGTTTCTGTCGGCTTCATCTTCTTGTGCGCCTAAGCATGGAAAATTTGAAGCACATCGGCGATAGAGATAATGAAGGAGGAGAAAACACGAAACAAACAATTGGGAGAGAAGAAGATAATAATAAGATAATTTTGTCATTTCAAATTTTATTTATTGGTCCTTCGTTAATATAATATTTATTTGATCTTTCTTAACAATTTTAATATAATTAGTCCTTTTTTTTAATTGAAGCCTTTTAGCACAAATTGTTTCTATATTTTTTATATGAGTCAATTAATAAGGGTGAGAAATATTATTTAAGAACCCAGAAAGAATAAAAAAGTCGAACTCATGAATCTAAACCATAAAATAAATTTAATAAAATTAAAGTGATAAAATTTTAGAGGCGAAAATGGTAGGTTTTAAAACAATTTTGACATACTGATTTTATAATTCAACTGTGAAAAAACAAAATCAGGAATAGTGATTAGCTTAGATTCAATAAAAATTTATATGGAGTGAATCAATTAATAAGGGTAAGTAATATCCTTTAAAAATTCATAAAACAAAAATCAAACTCATGAATCTAAGCCATGAAAGAAATTCAATAAGATTAAAGTACCTTGTGAAAATTCGCACAACGATGCAAATCGTAAGAAATGGCTAAGATATATTTTGACTGTAAACATTATTTGAGTTTGATTCTTTTGACCCAACAGTGATGAAATTTTAGAGGCAAAAATAGTGGGTTTTGAAAACCGTTTTGGCACACTGATTTCATAATTCAGCAGTGAAAAAACAAAAATAGAAATAGTGACTAAGTTAGATTCAATGAAAATTTATATGAAATGAATCAATTGATATATTTTTTATATGAATCAATTAATAAGGGTAAGAAATATCTTTTAAAAATTCACAAAGAAAAAATAATCAAACTCAAGAATTTAAGCCATGAAAGAAATTCAATAAGACTGGAGTACCTTGTGTTGTAATTTGCGAGCCATTGGGAAGTTTAACTAAAATAGGATTGATGTGTCTATAACTTGCAAAATTTGATATGGTGTGAGTAACATGGTTAGTGGCTCTTGTGTCCACAATCCAAGATTTTGAAAAGAAATTTTTTATTGTATGCAAGTAAGAAATATGTGTGCTCATTGACAAAGCATAAAAGTTACCTGAGGTGTTGGAAGGATTGATTGAGTGAGGAGCTGGGTTGGCACCTGGAGGCTGAGTGTCTTCTTGTTGGAGGATAAACATAAGGAGTTACCTTTGTTCAAGAGACAATGTTACTGTAGAGCTAGTTGGATCTGCCAGTTGAGTTGAGTTTGAACTGCTCTTGTCATCACATTTCTTTTCTGCGGCCATGTTGATGCTAACGCTTCTAGGCTGCTGCTTCATATGGGGAGGGAACCCGTGTTTTTGGTAGCAAACATCTACCAAGTGCCTAGTCTTATTGCAAAATGAGCAGATTTTAGGGTAGCCTCTACCAAAACTACCTCGACCCCTCCCTCTATTGCTTCTTCCAGATCCACCCCTACCACGAGAATTGAATCTTGAATTACTGTCGCGATTAACAAATCTATCAAAATTTGCAGCAGCTAGCACGATTTGTGGATCATGTACATTTTCGTCGGTCAAATGCAAATGTCTCTCTTGTTGTGTGAGCAAAGAAAAGACTTCATTAACATCTGGAAGAGGTTTAGCAAGCATGACTTGAGAACAAACATTGTGGTATTGCTCATTTAGTCCCCTAAGGAATCGAATAGAATAAGTCTCCTTTTTCTGAATTCGAAGCTTTTCTAGCCCACAAACACATGTGGATTCACATGCTACACAAAGAGGAATAGACTTAAAATTTTCAATTTCTTCCCAAATATCCTTCAATTTTGTAAAGTAAGCAGTGATGCTTGAATCCCCCTGCTTCAAAGAGAATAATTTTTCTTCCAATTCTGCAATCTTGAAGATATCACCTTGATAGTAACGATGCCTCAAATCATTCTAGATATCCACAGCTATATCATTCCAAATGACACTTCTTGAAATTTCATTACTCAGGGATTGAAGAATCCATGCCACAACAAAGGTATTACACTTGTCCCAAGCTGAAAAATTGGGATCATCTACACTAGGTTTCGGTAATGTGCCATCCACAAAGCCAAGCTTATTCTTAGATTTTAGTGCAATTAACATTGCTCTAGACCATTCATTATAGTTCTTGGTATCCAATTTCACAGAAATAATTGAAACCCCAAGATTTTCGCTTGGATGAAGAAAGAATACACTTGAGGGATCAGAAAGAGGACTCACACTTTTGCGATTCAATTGCGACTGCAAGTGCATGAGTTGATTGAGGAGATGAGATAGAGTGTGAACATCGAACCCTGGAGAAGCACCATGCTGGGAACGGAGTCTGCCGTGGAGTTTCTACGAAATTGAACAAATAAAAATCTTTCCTTCGCTTATTGGTTGATCGGAGTCACCGTCTTGCACAATTGCAGAAAAGGGAGGTGATGCACTTTCATCCATTTCTGTTGAGTGAGTTGTGTGAAGGAAGGAAAAGAGAAGGAGAGAAAGGCTCACCGCACCATGATAAAGCACTGAAGCTTTGAGAGCACAGCAACAATGAATGAGAGAGAAGGAAAGGTTACCGAGAAGAAGAGAAAGAAACAGGGGTATACAAAGGTTGAACAGTGGAACCTCTTATTTTCTTTTCTATTGAAAACAAACAGTACCATATATATATATATATATATATATGAACAGGCTATAACTCATTAGGTTACATTGCCACTAATCACCTTTTATTTAGCAACTATTCTTTTACCTCACTTCGCTTACGTTATCGCATTCGGGAGTGTTGTGTTTTTTTCAAATTTAACGTTTTTGCATTACCCCTTTCTTCAAAGGCTCCTAGTTATAAATATTTTTCACACTAGTATATATATATATATATATATATAATTTTATTTTTAGAAGTCGTAATACCTTATCACCTCTATCTTATGACTTAAGCATAAGGTTCTGTGTAGTAGGGTGTTATAACGAACACTTGGCATGTACAAACATCAAACATGCAAAATCAAGATCAAATAGCATTTGACAGCCCCAATTTCAAATCAACAATCAACACCAGCAACAAATAATTCAAAACCAGCAACAACCAAGTATAATCCAAATAATTCAAATATTTTTCAGCAATTCAAAACCTTATAACCTAATCTAGTCTATCCTAACCACTTAAATCCACTAACAGAAAATTAATTCTAACTAACTAATGAGAAATCAAATTAATGAAACTAAATTTAACTAAGATAGAAATAAAAAATAGAGTAGTAACCTGAGTTGACAAAACAAAATGGAACGAAGAAGATGAAAGGAGTTGCAACGGCACTATGATGTTGCCAGTGCGAGAAGCGGAAAACGAACGGTCATCGAATTTGGAAGCTAGCTAGAACAAGCTAAGAACAGGGGCTGTGTGACAGGGGCCGAGCTAGAGTGGGTTAGAAAGAGAAGGGAGAGGCGGCAGCTTAGGGTGGCCGGTGACGACAAGGAAGGCGAGAGAGTTAGAGAGAGAAAGGGCAGAGGGGTAGAAGGGTAGATAGAGAAAGGGAGGCGAGAGGGTTAGAGAGAGAGAGTGAAATTCGAATGAGGGGGAAGATGGTTCGTGCTTTGAATTTACGGCCCAATTATCGTGGGATTTACCATCGGAAAAATCCCACAATAAATCATTGCGGGTCACCAAAACGCATTGTTTCACTAAGTTGGTTTAAAATCCGACGATAAATCCGACCCTAAAGGACGCGCCAATTTATTTTTGTTCCCCTCTAAATATTACCGGTGAATTTACCGTCAGATACGTAAATTCTCCAATAATTACTTAACCTTACGATTTTGACGCTATTACCGACAATAAATTCGACAGTATTCAACTTTTTTCTTATAGTGATTGTGATACTTTAAACTAAACTTTGAGAATGTTAATTGTCAATTTAGAGTTACAACAAATCTTGAGCTTTTTAAATTTGTAAAAATTTTTAAATCGATCTTTAGCACTAGTAAGATCCTGTAACTTCAATATAAAATTGGTCCTAATCAAAAAGGTCATCTCTAAGTTGAGAAATTGATGTTTCAATTAGTTGATTCTGCAACCATATTATGCAGTTTTCAAAAGAAGGAATCTCAATATCCTACCACCTCAATTACTTTAAAATGTTTTAAGAAACCAAAATTGGGTTTTCAACGTATCAAAGCAGGTTCTATATCATTCAATTTTCAAGCCTATAATCAATTTAATGATTAGCCATCTGAATTTCTAATTCGGTAAAACGTATGGTTCTTGAACTCTTCAATTTGTATTGTTATAATAGATTATATTTCGAATTTTCCTCTATGTATTTTTCATTTCATTATACTACTATTAAAATGTTAAACTATAATAAAAAAACGTGATAGGAGATAAGAAAAATAGTAGTCAATTTAAAATATACCTCTTTTGGTTTGACTCACTTTTTTAAATGAATTTGATATTAATATAAAAAGTATATTAGTTGATTTGCTGTCTACAAATTTTCGCTAACACCAATCTAATATAATCACTAATTATGTTTGTGTTTCTCCTGCACTGAATGATTAAATGTGTAAAAGGGCAGGCTTTCAAAATCTATAATTTTCGCCTCTAAAATTTCACTCATTATTAGATAAAAAAATTAAATTTAAATTATATTTAAAATTAAAACTTATCTTAGTTCATTCTTATGATTTGTATCTTTGTACAAATTTTCACAAATTAAAGTACTTGTATAGAATTTTTATGACTTAAATTTACGATACAATTTTTTCTAACTAAAAAATTAACTCTACATAACTAAAATTAGATTCCCTCGAATTTTGAATTGTTAAATTTATGGGAGAAGATTTATTTCTTTGTTTTGTTCATCTATTATTTATGGGAGAAGATTTATTTCGTATGACTGAGTGACCCATTTATTATTTTTGTTACAAATCTTCGTGGTTAATTGATGAATTTGTGTTGTTACAAATATTTTTGTTATGTATAACATCCTTTATAATAAACACCATTTTGACATCAGTATTTTTTTAACAACTAAATATATATTTTTTTGTTTTGTTAATTAAAAAAATTTTAATACAAAATTAATTAGTAACGATCGTATTTTTATACGAATATCAAAAGTATTTGATATATGAATAATACACTTGAATTTTATAGCTGACTTGTCAAGAGTTTCAACCGTATTATATATACATTAAAATTATTCACTAAAAAATTAATTATTAGTATAAAATATGGTGGTCTACGTCAAGATGGTACCGCTAGTGCTACTAACTCTCGAGAAGGTAAAGTCTTTTATGGCAAAGATAATCCAAATGACTGGACAAAATGGTGAGTTAATGTAAAAAGTATGAATTTGACAATGTAGCTATATATACATTGGAGTTTGGAGATTAAAGTTCACCCTTGAAAACCAAATTTTGTTTTTGATTTAATTTACTTATTTCTTTGTATCTTGGTAATAATATTATGAGTAAGTTTTATTTTGGTTTTTAAAGTTTTGGTCAAATTTTAATTTGGTCCTTAACGTTTTAAATATTTTATTTCTGTCCCAAAAACTTTTAAATAGATTCAATGTTGTCTTACTGTTAAATTTGACACTAATAGTTGATAGAATAAGTGCCATGAATATTGATAACGTTACTAGTTTAGTCATATCTTCTTTTATGTGTTAAAAAAATATAATCAAATTTTTTTTTGTAACATTTTTTCTTCTCAACTTTTTTTTTGTACAAAACTTCAAATCTTAACAATCAATCATCAATGCTCCAAAATTAAAGAAAAAACTTTTATATTAGTGATCGTTGGTAGATCGATTTTACTTATATACTGAAATTGAATGCTATTAGTTCTTCAATATGTGAATTGTTTATGTCAAATTTAATGGTAGCTAGGACAACATTAAACTCTTTTTTTTTTTTTGAGATTAAAATAAGATGTTTAAAATGTTAAGAATTAAATTAAGATTCGGTCTAAATATTAGGAATTAAAATAATATTTTACTCTAATATTATTGATGTCTCCTCATCAAAATTATTGAATATGCATTCTACTTTCTTATAGAAGAGGAGAAGAAAAAAGAAAAACGGTAAAAGGAATTAAGATTAGATGAGTACTAAATTATATAAAGTAAAAATAATGAGTATAGTAGTAATTTCAGAGCTTGTAAATATTTTTCTTAGCTTTTATTATTAACAGGGATTTAATTTAAAAAATTAAAATAATTTAAAAATTTAATTATAAATTTAATAAAATTATAAGGATTCATAGAATAATTAAATTTAAAAATAATTAAAAAAAACCATAACGATAGAGCAAGGCAGAGTTCTTTTAATACTTGTGGGTTCTACTATATAAAGGATCATGCCCTTTAATTTATACATTCATCCACAGTTTTAGCTTATTTCTTTGTTGGCCTCAACTCTCAAGCATATTCCAATGTTGTCTAATTATCAATGACATTGATTGCATACTAATTCATACCACTTTTCATAAACTCCACATATATATGTTTGGTAGTACAGTAAGTATTATCCATACACCATCTTTTACTTTATCATTTTGTCATTTTCCTCTACCCTTCTTGACTAACTTTTATCGCCAAAAAGCATATATGTTTGTTACGGGGTTAATATTGGCATATATATACTTTCACAAACTCAATTATTTTGGTAGTTACACTGAAGCTGGAAGGAAGGAAAAGAGTCAAAAGACTAACAACTAACAAGAGTTGAATTGTTTCTAAAATGTTATTTGATCATTTTATTATATTTTTACATATAATTCCGCCAATGCATAATAGTATCATTGCAAGGAACCTAGCTTTCAGAATACCAAAGTTTCATGCTTTGTTTCAATATAAAAATTGTGAGTTTGATTTGCATTTTCATTTTCTTTTTTTAATTTCAATATTTTTTATTTTCATACTTTGTGAAGGAAAAAAAATATGATTTTATTGTTTTTACTGTTTTTTATTTTTTTTTACAAAATTCAAAAATTAAAAAAATATTAAAAATAAAAACAAAAAATGAAAACACAAATCAAATATAATTTAAAGTTTCGTGCTTCACAATAGGTAGCAATGAAGACAATATGTTAAGATCAAAAAAGAAAAAAAATGCAATATTAATTTCACTGTTTTATCTCGAACAAAACTAAAAGCCTTTGAATTAGTATCAGAGAATTTAACTTTCAAAATATTTTTAAAAACTTATTAAAATGAAAATATTTAATTCGGTTTCGAACAAGTAGTAGTTGTTTTTTTCTGTAAAATGGGTCATTTTGAACAAGTTGATTAGAGGAGGAAATGACTATTGATTTTTTATCTTGTATTCATTAGTGTAATTTTTTCATTTAATTAATAAATTCTTTCTTTCCTTTATTCTTTATAATTTTATAATTTTGGGACATTTAAAATTCATTATATCTAGATTTAAATTAGGGATGTTAATGGGGCAGGGCGGAGGCGGGGGATGCCTCCCTGCTCCCCATCCCCGCCCTCAGATTTACTCCTCATCTCCGTCCCCATTTTCCGCCGTGGAGAAATATTGCTCTCCATGCCCATTCTCTACGGGTCCCATTCTCCGCGGGGACTCATTCCCTATTTATATAATAGTTTTAACTAATTATTAATTTTCATATGAACAAGTATCTATCTTATACAAAAACTGCAAGATTTTATACAAAAGTCTAAATGACACGATGGTGATGACTTCTTTCGAAATGACGCAATGGGGGACGCAACAATGAGACAAAGGACAAAGCAGTGGACGAGGTGGGAGACACGGCAATAGAGAGGAGAATAGACACAACGGTAGAGTTACGAAAAGGAACGCCGCAAATAGAAATTACGACGCGGTGAGAAGGGTGGCGAGGGGGTGGCTACAGAGAGGTTTGATGGAGTATGGACAGCGTTAGGGATTTCTGAATTGAAGAAGGGTTATGCAAATAAAGATTAGGAGTTTTGGGTTTCTATATATATGTGTGTGTGAGAAATGACTAAAAAATAAATATGAGAAATAAACTATTAAGGATAATTCAGGAAATTCATAAATTTCGAGGAATAGCGGGGACGGGGCGAGGATCCCGCTCGGGTCCCCATGCCTGCTTCGGGAGAATTTTGTCCCCCATCCCCATCTCCGCGGAAAAAATTCTCCACAATCAGTCCCCATTCGGAGCAGTCCCCGCAAAGATCCCCGCATCTCGGGGAGTTTTACCATCCCTAATTTAAATATAGATTGAAAAAAGTGAGTAAAAATGAAAGCAGAGTTAACTAATATTTGGAGTCAAAATAAATAAACATATAAATATAGTTGGAGGAGGGGCGATATTGTTAAATCAAAAATGAAAATTAATACTAATTGTTCAAAATTAATACATGTAGACTAGTAAAACCTAAATACACAAAGGTGGGCGCTACTCTCTCTATTCACTTAAGCATTAAAATTTGCAGTTACATTATCTAACTTTTAGTTACACTCTAAAATTATTCCTCGCTAAAATGTTATTTTAATCACTAAAATTATTCCTCACTAAAATTATTTCTCATTATTACAAAAATATTATTTGTATATTAAAATTAATTATTAAAATTAGTTATTAGTATAAAATATATGTTAGAATATAAAATACACATTAAAAATGAGTTAATCAATACATATATTTATACACAAATATATAAAGCTGATTTTAGTAGTTAATTTTGATGTACATCTAACATGTTTGTAACTGATAAGGTTACCCATTATCATGTCGGGTAAAATGGTACAAGCTAAGGCCGCCAACGAAAGGAACAAGAAATTTCTTATTCCTCACACATGAATAATGTAGTGATGATGAAGATGACATTCACAACAGAGGAAAAAAGTTGAAACATACAAGGAAGAAACAAGTGTCATGTTGAGGGACATATGATCTTAACTTTCTTCTCATTATAAAAAGGCCTTCACTCTCCTCACATTTCTTCACCACATAGAAGCCTCTCACAAATAATTATAAAATGTGTCCTAAATACATTCTAGTGTTGCTACTTGCACTGGCATTTGCCGTTGCAAATTCTGTGGCTAGAGTTCCCACTCTTGACAGTTACCCACCACAGCATAAAAGACATCATCCTCCCCTAGAGGAAGAAGAAAACACACAGGTAAAATAGGAATTATAATGTATTAAATTAAAATATTGAAATTACCATTTTTATTTATGAGATATGTTTTAATTCACAATTTAAAAAGGATAAATGGCTAATTTTTTTTTATGTTAGGAATACATGTGTGATTTGCCAAAATATAGAGTTCCTGGTTAAATTTCATTAATATAGGAGGTTGTTATGGAAAAAAAAATGAGACATTTTGCACAATTATTTTTTTAAAAAAATAGAAATTGTGAGTGGAGATTTTATTTTAGTGAACTTTTTTTTTTACTTTTTTAAACAAATCGTGAATAACAATTTCCTATTGTATTGTTTCACAGAGAAATCGTGACTGACTATTTCTCTTTACCTGCAATCACAATCACAATTTCTCACTCAATATAGCAGTAATAATACACCAAACGTTCATCCATAACAAAAATAATTAGCACAAATGAAATACGGTGGGAAGCAATTGTGGGTATTTCTTAAGAGATTAAAAATTGTTTGTCGAATGATGTGGAAAATAATTTTTTTTTAATAATTTTAATTAGGTTCACAAAATTTTCAATTAGATTTTTGTAATTTAAAAAACGTGTAATCAAGACTTTATATTAGATAAATATCTTTAATAGATCCTTACTAACCTTTTTTTTCTTAAGAAGAAGATACAAAATATTTTTGGAATATATGATTGTGTTTGATATAAGATTGATTATACAATAATCTATATAAAAGTAAATATTTTAGAATTATTTCTTTTTGGAAAAAAAAAGGATAATTATTAATAAAGACCTAATTAAAAAAATATTTAATATAAAAGAATAAATTAAAAATTTTTAAAATATGAGGATATAATTTAAATTTTAATAAATTATTATACAGACTAATAAAATAATTAAATCTTATTTATATAAGAATAAAAGTGACTAAAAAGTTTGGACAACAAATAGAACATGACGTTTGGTTAATGTATTATGTAGAAACATATATAAATACAAATGTTTATATGGTTGCTTTTTGTAATTTATTTAGTTAATTTAATTTCATAATAAAATAAAATTTGATTTTAGTTTTTAATTTTATATATATATACTCCTTCTAACATATAAATTTTTTGATTTATTATTACTACAGGTAAATAACTACGGACACATCCATAAAAAACATCCTCCTCCAAAGGAAGAAGAAAATACAGAAGTGAATAGCTTTCACGGAAAGCCCATACCGAAGCATCCACCATCAAACAATCCCGCTACGGATAGCTACCACCCATACATACCGCCACACAAAGGTCATCCTCCAAAACAGGGAGACAACTCACAGGAGGATACCTATTTAAATAAACCTCCACATGGTAGACATGGAGATCATCCTCACCACGAGGCGCAGTCGCAAGAAGATAACTATCCTGGACACAACTATCCTGGACACAGGCCACGACACCCTCCACACCCTTCAACTCCTGTTAACTGAGTGCTCATCACTCGAAACTATATATGATATGTTAGTTATGAAGCATTCATGGACCATGGTGTTATCATGTATGCATAAATAAAAAAAGTTCTATGATTGAACTTGCTTAAGAAGTCATTTACCTGTTTGTGTGGTATATTGTAGTATAAAATTATGTCTAATTTGTGTCGTGCAATCATGTTACAGTCTAATATAACCTTTACTTTAAAACTGTTATAATTTCATCTCATCAGTCATCATTCTCTTTTGGATATCAAGTTAACAAATTTTTATGTTATTATTGAAATGAATGTAACATGAAATTTACACACAAAAAAGTTCTCACACTCAATTCATTTTGTAGTGAGATAAGAAATGTAATTAAGGTAATATAATCGTTTTAAACATTAATTCATCTATTCCATTTATATAGAGTAATAAATATAAAAGATATTACTAATAAATTATTTTCATCGTAATATTATAAGAAATTGGCCTAATAACTACCACGAAACAATCTGAAAATCGTTTCAAAAATAATAAGTAGCTACCGCCTAGAAAATGATGTTTTCCTCGCTAATCCGCTGCCACAGTTTAGCGACAGTCCCAAGTCCGTAACTGAATTAAAAGCTAATTTCATAGAAAAAATAGATACCATAATTGTTTGGTGAGTTTAGCAATCCAAATTGATATCATAATTACATTTTAAATTCTATAACTCAAGTATCGCAGAAAAGTTCAATTAGGCTCAAATGTGAATAAATTATTGTCAATAAAGGTCTCCCATAGCATGATGTTGGCTTGGATTCATCCTTTCCTGCAATTTCTCATCTTATAGAAGAGTAGGTGATGAATTCGCTTGAGGTAAACTGAAATGGTTGATGTGAAATAGGATTCCTGCAACAAATCACACACGAAAAATGTTAATTAAAAACATATACATATAACTGCATCTAAGAAAATTAGGTGTACAAAGATACACACGGTCGAGGTCCATAAACTTTGATCTGCCGGACATGAGTATCCCTTCCATTGAGATGGTTTGACAAAACAGCAATTTGCAACATGAAAGTGTTCACAAAAGTTTCACTGAAATTAATGAGACAATTAGAAGATTATGTCAATATGTTAACTGACATGAAAGAAGCAAGATAAGCAATCCTCAACAAATACTAAAACAATTTGAATCCCAGAATAATAAAACAATGGTTTTTGGTTTGGGGATATTCATGAATATTATTAGAGCCACAGTTTGATTTGTGGTTTGATGATTTTCGACTTGGTGAATACTGGTGGTGGAAGGAAGAACATGTTAGTGATCTAGCATGCTGACGAAGAAGATACGAGTAAAATAGTTATTTTACAATTTTTTTGTCTTGTACCTAATATTATTACCAAACAAAATACACAGACAATCTTTTTTTACTGTCTCTAATTTTCTATCTCCGTCTCTCTGTCTCTGTATTTCCATTGACAAAATCCAAATGGAGCCTAAAACAGAGACCAAATATTTCAAAATGACTAGAAATTAAACTGATGAATTTACATTCCTTAGAATTCTAAATTCCCTGAAATTTGAAAATATCTCATTCAAATGCAATCTATAGAGAAAACTACCTTCCGTTCTATCTAAGGCATGCTTACTAAAATATTGTGTCCATCCTATAACTTTCAAAATAACCCATGATCTGTTAAAGAAATCAGCATGGCAAGAAGGCTGTAAATAGACTCGCAATATAAAACACTGATCGTCAATTTACATGAATGATTCTGTATTTAGGACGTCTCCATGTCAGATAACAACACAATACCTATGGAAACATCCTACTCCCATTTCTGTTAAATTTATTTTTAAATTTATTATATTTGTAATTAAATACATCAAGGATACTTTTTTTTTCTTTCCTAGACACTCACAGATACTCGCAAAACATGGGTTTCTTTTTGCTTGCAAATGGTTTTGAGAAGCTTAGTGGTTTATGTTTATTTAACACACTTTTTATCTCTATAATTTGTAGTAACTCGCTCTCTTGTTTTTCATGTGTTGCTTTGCTCATCTTCAAATAATATACATACCTCAAAGAACAATCTTAACATATATAATCATATTGGTATCTTGTATCGTTCAAATTATGCTTATTTCCGTATCAATATCATACTTTTTCTTAAGTGCTTTATAGTTTGCAACCTTGTGCACGGTTGGAAGTTGCATATCACATAGAAACAATAAAAAAATTCTGAGATATGAAAAAGCAAGACACATACTATATCCTTGGTATCAATGCTTACCGAGGATCAGTTCCAGACAATGAGAGATAAACCCAACCAGTAGGCTTCACAAGTTCCACAGTTTTTATCTCCTAAAATAGTTCAAAACGTCGTTACCGGATTAACAACAGTGATCATCAATATTACAACAACAACCACAATAAAATTATTGTAAGGCCTACAAAAATTCCGGAGACTTTTTTTTTTTGTTTCTTCCTCAAAAGTTAATTGCCTAAAAGAATCTACTGCTTAAGTTCATAGGGGGAAAAATATATTAATGGCACTAAGTCGCCAAATATGTTCATACCTTTTGGAAAACATTATATGTATCTTAGAAAACTTTAATTGTCAACACTTAAAATTCTAAGGAAGTATCAGCCCCCAACCCTCTATCTTTTATTTGTTGATAGTAGTAAAAGAAATAAAGAGCTGAATAAACGGCACTCTGAATAAAATCCAAATTGGGAAAACTACCTTCAGGTTGTGAAAGCCATCACCAGCACGGATGGAAACCTTGCTTGGCGTGTAACTCTCATCGAGCTTGAAATCCACATAGAGAATAATTAACTAAAAACAAGCCAAAACAAATTCAGCAAAATTAGAATCTTTTAGAAGCAGCTTTTAGTTTCTTTGTTTCTAGGTTGAATGTACATACTTGTAATCTAACTTTCTTTTGAAACTGAATGTTAACCAAATGGGGTTGAGCACCATCAGATCTGAAACCAAACATAGCAAACAACACCTTCATGATCTGAAACCAATGTTACACTGTGACAAAGAGAGTGACTCACTGCCAATAGGTTTCCAGGTTGTCATCACGGAGACATGAAACTCCATTGCCAGGCTTGCAGGAGCTAACACTCCAGGCAGCCTTCTTGCCCATCTCTCTGAGGTCATCATCCACAACCAAGAGTTGATTCCCTCCAGTGAGCTTTGCTTCTTCTTCACCCTCCGATGACTCTGCTGCCATAATCAATGAAAGCTGCAAAATTGGTTTGTGGTATATGGAATGAGGAACTTGTAATAAGGAACTTCGATAACTTAAGCATAAATCCTGGGAACCCTCCATGTTTGAAAATGAATAAGGAATTGTAAGAACCTGACATCTAGTGTAAGTAGAAGAATGAACAGTAATAGAAGGGCGAGATGCAGTGATATCAGTGAGAACCTATCCACTATCCAACAATATAAATTCACAGGATATATAAAAACAGCACAACAATGTAAAAACAGCAGCTCAATTCACCATAATCGTATAAAAACATCAACAAATCAACAGATTATAATCCAATAACTGAATAACTAAAAAAAATTAAAAAGCTTACCTGATGATGTGAAGGCAGAATGCGGGGGGAGAAGAGGAAGACCAAGCACGACGAGGCAAAGACCGGCGAGGGGAGGAAGCAGCGACGCGAGCCCCGCCGGATGAGGATGCGACGACGACTACGAGAGACGCACAGCGGCAGAAGAGCAAGGAGACGCGACGACACAATGAAGGCGAGCAACGGAAGGAGGCGACGACGCAGTGCCGGAGGTGCACAGGAGCCGGGACGAGACGCAGAGGATCCGGCGACGTGGAAGCAACCGCGTGGTGGCAGATTTGTGAGTGTGAGAGAGTGAGAGGGAGGCTCTGCCTTTGGAGTGAGCTTCAGAGTTGAGACTTCAGAGAGAGTGAGCTTCAATGTATTTGGGGTTTTTTTAGTACAAAACCACGTCGTTTTAGGGTGTGGGTTTTAAAAAAAAATCTTGAACCGGTCCGAGTTTGTCAAGCATGCCGGTTTTTACTAAAATCGGTCGGATCAACCGGCTTTTATCAATTCTTTATTTCTTTTCCTTGTCTAATACCCTGTTTTGCCCGAACCAGTCCTATGGCCAATTCGCCCATTTTTAATCTGACCGGCTGGGTTAATCCGGTGCTAATAACTATCGCAGTCTTGCACACCCATCCTTTCTTTTAATTTTAGATCAATTTTTGCTACATTTACACTCTTTAAAATAAGGCAAAAATTTATATACAATTGTCTTCGTATGAAGTTGATAATTGAAAACTGTAAGATGATTTAAATAATTTGACTAAATTATTATCTAACAATTCTCAAATATCAACTTTATATTAAGACAATTGCACGTAAGTTTTCACTTTAATTTGGTTCAGATTTTGTCTTATATTAATTTTGTTCTAATTTTGTTGTTCTTTCCAAAGACAAAGGACAAAAGGTGTGGAAGCAAAACCTAGTCCGCTAAGGATTCACTTGTGCTACTGTGAAGAAGCCTTGCCGTTGTCGTTGTGTCGCCTTAGTTTGTGGGTGTTTCTTGCTCATTGGTTCCACTTTGTTCCTTTTAATCCTTTCTTCTTATTTGGTTTGTTCTTTGTTCCTCCCTCCTTTTTTTTTTTATTTGGAAGCATTATTATAAAAGATCATTAGAGAGATTTAATTATTAAAAAAATTGTTAATATAAAAATTATTAAAAATAATTAATTTTTATAATATTTAGAGAGAAGGACCAATTTTTTTTAGAGAGACAAATATATCTTTAGATAATTTTTTTTATTTATTTCTTTTTTATAAACATATTTTCTTTGATTCTCTATTATATTCAATTCCTTATTTATACACCTTCATCTATCACAATAATTTGTTGTTAGTGAATCCTCTAATCTCCAATTCACCATTAGTAAGTCTTCTTACTCGTATTTTTTTACTTGTTTATCTTCCGCAAAAATTTGCTTCTCTTAATCTTTGTATGTAATAATAATTATTGGTTTATCATAAACGCTTGTTCAATATATTTCCAATTTTGAACTAAAATTATGTAATTCAGAACTAAAATTAATAAAACAAAACAAAAGAATTTTAGAAAATAAACACCTTCTATAAAATTTTTAATTGATATAATTTTATTACGAGTCAAAGATCCAATGAATAATTGTGTATTAGCTAAAGTTAGACAACTCTAATGCTTCTATATTATTATTATTATTCCTTATGCTTCTACACAAGTAGATTCTATACTACTATTCCTTATGCTTCTATATAAGTAGATTAGGGATGTCAATGGGGCAGGGCATCCCCCGCCCCCAAAATTAATCCCCATTTCTCGCGAGACTCCATTCTCCATCTCCCTATGTTTAACATTCATATGAAAATTATAGTAAAAAATATCAAAAAAAGCAAAAAACAAACTAAAAAATATTATTACAAACACACAAACATATCTTATCTAAGATTATAAGTCCAGAAATACAACATAGCAAATCATAGTCCATAAAATAAAATCTTAAAATATAACTTTCATTATAAAGAAAGCAATAAAATAAAGTTTTTAACATCAAATATTCTTTCATTGTCAGCATACAACTTCCAACAAACATCTCCATGTTCTCTGTTAAAATAACAGAGACATAAATATGTTAACATACAGTGACGAGAATGGAAGCAAACATGTAGACGCAGAAGTGGAGAGGGGAAAGACGCCGCGCCTGAAGAGAGAGAACGACGCAGTGAAGCTGCCAGGGTGACGGCGCAAGAGTGGCTGGTGGCGAGCTATGAGGGTTTTGAAGTTTGAACAAAATGGAGAGTGAGTGAGTGACTGGAGTCTGGAGAGTTGGGGCTTGGGTGGGAATAGAGAGTTAGAGACGGCGCAGCAACAAAGGTGAGAAGGGAAGATAGGGTTAGGGTTTTTAATGGGTGAAATTACTAAAATACCCCCTATGTTAGAAATAAAGTAAGGGTATTTAAGTAAGTTTAACAAATCGGAAAATTATTGGGGATGGGGCGGGGATCCCCGCTCGGGTCCCCACGCCTATCTCGGGGAAATTTTTCTCCCCATCCCCATCCCCACGGAAAAAATTCTCTACCATCGGGCCCCATTCGGGGCGGTTCCCGTGCGGATCCCCGCCTCCTAGGGATTTTTGACACCCCTAAAGTAGATGATATTAGTGCACCAAGTTCATTTGAGTGAAGTTGATGCTGAAATTGAACAATCCTTAGTTCAAATTTATCATGTTCAATATCATTCTTTTTTGGCTTGGCATCACCTTACTCAAACTCAGCTACTTAGAAAGCTTTAGAGTTCACTACAAAGAGTATGGCATTGGCATATCTTGACAATACATACAGATTTGCATAATTTAAAAAGAAAATTAAACATAATATTATTAATAAAATACCCGCATCAATTAAAGTTTAGAGTTTCACTAGAGGTAAAGAAAACACTACATATTGCTAAAGTTTACTAGCATTTCTTATTAAACAGTTAACTTCAAATCATGACCACTAACTCATTCACATTTAAGACCAAGAGCTTTGTTTTAAATCTTCGAGTTAGTTGTGTAGTTAGCATGTTTTGCTCATAGTTAGCATGTTTTACAAATGCTGAGCTTAAATTTTGGTTTATAATCTTATTTAAAAGTTTTCTAACTTATTAGCATAACAACTAGGTCCCAGAGACAAAGATAAGATGAAAATGAAACAATCAATAGATAGATAAGAGTAAAGAGCCGTTTGATGATGAGTAGAATAAGATTTCATTAAACTCAAAATAAAACAATTAGGCTAATAATAGAAGCATATACTGTTATACTATAATTGATCATTCAATAGTATGTAAATAAAAATGATCTTTCAAGCATAAAATAAATCTGAATTGTAGTTGAAATAGCCATCATTATCTAGTACGTGGGAATATCCATTAGACTGCATAAAATAATTTGGGAATTTTCTTATGTTGAAAGGTTTTTCATTTCCTAAATTTTGAAAACAAAACTATGAAGTTACAATCTACTGTACATATCAGACAAAGTACAAAATTATGCAAACTTCATGAGTAAGACACTGTTTTTTGTAAACTTCGCTAAAATCGGTAAATAATTAGTCAATAAATTAAATTTTAAATAAAAAAATTAAAAATACAAAACTAATATCAAAATAGGATAGAGCTCGACAAAACAAGAATTTTGATACCAATTTTAAAAAATTTGGTCCAAAGTTGGACCGGATAGGCCAAACCGGTTGAACTGGATCCAAACCGAGTCTGTGGGCCCAACCGGACCCATCATTTAAATGAGCTGAAGCTCATTCTTCCCAGTTCTGCATGCAAGAACACGCTAAAGGCAAGCAAACAGGGGGGAGAGCATCATAAGAAACCTAACCCTCACTTTAATTTCAAATCTAGATAACTTTTGATCCGGAGCTCCGATCATCGCACCGTTTGCGGCCACGCGTCCGCGGCGTCGAGCTCTACAAAGTCCAATACATTGTTAGGTAAGAAATTCACGTTTTTCTACTCAATTTCTCCATTTACAGTTTCGAAAATCTATGAGCAATTATGTTGAAAGTTGTTCAATTTCGGTGTTTAGGATCAAATTAACTTGGTGGACTTGCTGGGTCTTGTCCCGATTTCTCGTTGGTAAGGTGAGAGTCCTATAACTCTAATTAATTCATTAATTTGGTGTTTTGGGTATTGAATTTTGGGAATATGCTTGTGATACTTATGTTAGGTGCATGTAAATATGTGATATGAAGCAATTAGATATGTTAGGAGCTTAATTGGAAGCTGGGAGTGAGTTCTAGTTGCTGGATTTTGGTGATCGAGGCTTACAATTTGGCCTTGTGGGTTGCCTTGGACCAAACGCGGTGATCGGCCAAGGTATGGTTTAGGTTTCGCGCGTTTAATATTTAAGGTGTTGTGAAAACTTAGGCTAGAAGAACCATAGGTTAAGTTGAATTGGTTAATTGAATTAAATGATTAGTCTTGTGAAGTTGTTGAATAAATTGTGGATGAACCTGTATTGGAATTTATGAGGTGTTGAAGTTATTGAATGTGTGATCTTGAAATTGAGCTAGTGTTAGAAATTGTGAGCATGAATTTTTGGTATGGAATTTGTGTTCTTGAAACCATTAATGAAGGGTTGATATATGTTAATGAAATTTAATTGATATAGGTTGATAAAGGGTTGATATATGTGATGAAGGGTTAGTATATGTGAAGAGTTAATATATGTAAATGAGGGGTTGTTTATATATGTGATGTATGTTGATATAAATTGGTGGTTAAAGCTGGTTGGATTAGTTAAAGGTAAATTGAAAGTGGTTGTTAATGAAATAGGTTTGATGTGTAGTAATGTGCAGGTCTTGATGGTAAGAAACTTGAAAATTATATTGGTGAAAATGAGGTTTGGAATCAAATTGGTAAAAAGTGAATTTTAATAAACTTTGGAAGTCCATAACTTGCTCCTCAAATATTGGATGGAAATGTGGTTTATTTTAAATGAAAGATGGTTTTACAAGCTTTTAAACGATATCAATTTTGTGAAAAACGGAATTTTGTAGAGCAAGTTATGGACGATAGAAAGTGGGTGTATGAAACTGGATTAATGCAAGTTAAAAACTGGTTATGCAGCTTTCTGGGCATTCTGCATTTTGGAAAAACATCCATCCATGCGTACGCGTGGCCCACGCGTACGCGTGGCGGGGCATTTTAGCGACGCATGCGCGAGAAGCCATGCGCGCGCGTGAAAGGCTAATACGCATGATCACGCGTACGCATGACTCACGCGTACGCGTGACCACTGCCTGTTGCAAAATCGGATTTCGGCTGTTTTAAACCAAATTTTCACTTCTAAACCTCCATTTTCTTTCCTTTTAGACTTAGAGTATAGTATTAAGTCTAGTAGCTAGTTGGAGCTAGGAAAATAAGATAACTTGGGGATGAAGTAAGAGATAAAATGATGAGTTATATGAAGGAGATGAGAAAATTAAATAAGGTTTAATGCCATGGCTTGATATAAGATTATATGTTGTTTATGAAAATGAAATGACTTATGAATAATGATATCTGAGATACGAGTTTTCCTAGGTAAAAACCGTGGCTCGCCACCACGTGTTTTAGGTTGAATCTCGATACTCTGTTGACCCTACGTCGTAAGGGTGACCGGGCACGTATAAATTCCAGGGTATGGATAACCCCCCGTTGAGTGATTATATGATGAATGAATGTGAACTCTATGCATAAACTCTTGGAGATGCGCGACGGGGGACATTTTAAGGTTTTCGAACTTGTCGGATTGGCTGGATAACCGACAGATGGGCCCCATCAGCCATAGGACAGGCATGCATCATGTGCATTTGTTTGTTTTTATTGTTATGCATTTTCTGAGTTTGCCTAACTGTATGTATACATCCTACTACCTGCTATACTTGCTACTTGCACTATCTTCCTATTACTTGTGCGTGAATTTGTCTGGTTACTTGTCTTTGCTGAATTATGGATGACGGAGGAACGGAGGAAGGGTGAAATGGTTTGTTAGGTTAGGTTTAAGATTGAGTGAGTTTAAGCAGGTTTAGTATACCTACCCCTATTTATGGCTTCTGTTTAGAAATTAAGTTTTACAATTGTATGACAGAGTTCTAGGATTGCCTTTGGTATTCCCAGGACCTTATTTATTATACGCGTGGCATCTTTACCATGCTGAGAACCTCCGGTTCTCATTCCATATTGTGTTGCTGTTTTCTGATGCAGGTCGAGAGGCTCCTCGTTAGGCGCCTGGATTCCTGAAGCGGAGTAGTCCTTGGGATGTTTTGGTTTATCAGTTTATGTATATATTTACTTAGTTACTTAACTTGCTCTCCAAGAAACTTGTTATTTTGTTCCTCATAGAGGTTACAGGAGAGTTAGGACTTTATTTCTGTATTTTGGGTATTTTGGGATGCTGGTATATATATATGTAAATATTCTCCGGCCAACCTTGGCTTCGCAGGCTGAGTCAGGAGCTAGTTTCACTGTATTCTTGGCTCTCTTTTCGTTCTTTTGCTTATTTATATCTATAATCTTTAGGTTTTTTAGCATGCAAGTAGTTCTGTTTCTTGAGCGTTGCGCTTTTTTATTTTGCGATATTGTTTTACCCATTTTTCAAGGCTCCTAGTTAATTACCTCTTCTCCTATTATTATATATATATTTCTTTTTTTAGAGGTCGTAATACCTTACTATCTCAGTCTTATGACTTAAGCATAAGATTAAGTATGGTAGGGTGTTACATTATGGTATCAGAGCAGTTCGTTCCTATAGAGCCTGAGGGATGGACTGACTATGCTCCTGGGCATACTCTGGGTGTCTACACATGCTATTTAGGGTATCTAACTGATATATATGGCATTAATGCTCATGAGCATGCATTTGGGATTTTGAAATACTGGACTGGAGATATTGAGACTGATCACCTTGATATCACTTATTTGGTATGAACAGGAACCAAATGGCGTCTCGTGGGCGCGGTCGTGAGTACAATCAAGGTCGAGGACGGAGAGTTAATGAGGTAATCATACCAGTAGATAGTTTGACTGAGATCGTGACCGCAATGACGAGTGTCGTTGCTGCCATTGGTGCTGTTGCTGATGTGACCATCCGAGTGATGGATGGGGTGGAATCACAAGTTGGAACTGGCAACAATGGTGATAATGAATATGAAGGTGGACATAATATTCCGAGTCAGGGGGTACCAGTGGGTTATCCAGAGCAAGTTAACACAGGTCAGGCAATGGGAGAAAGCTCAAGGAGGACTGAGGTAGCAGGGAGTAATCGCCGAGAACCCTTCACAAAGAGAAAGGGAAAGATTACACCTAGGAGTCAGAATTTCAAAAAGAATCATTTTGTCGCTTCACACTCTCAGCGCCGGAACAATGACCGAAGGAACGACAACCGTCTGGATCCGAACATAGAAGGGCAAACCAGTACCCAACCGGATGACTTAAGATGCCCAAGATGTAAGAAGTACCATCCAAATAGACCATGCAGGGCCGGATTAAGTGTATGTTACAAGTGCGGAAAGCCGGGGCATATAACTCGAGACTGTCTATATAGAAAGCGCCAGAATGCAGCCGAATCCGATTCTCAGACCTGAGGTAACCATGAACTAGCAGTTGAGTTTTTAGCTACCTTACATATCATTAATATATAATATCCATTTGTGAAGCATGACAAGTTTTGATGATCATGGAGTATGAGCCGATGGTTAGTCGAAGACTATTAGCTGTTGAGATGGGGCGATACTTAGCTAACTTAGATGAGTGTCTAGGTTCTTGAAGGATAAGAATCAGAATGACAAAGTGGAAGTAGGGTGGATTATACTTAAGGAATTGGAACTGTCGAGAGCTATGCGGAGTTACCGTTTGAAATCCAGTGACGTTAAAGACTTCGAGGAAGAGGAATAGAGCAGATTTAACCTTTAGTTGCTAATTGATTAAGGGACAAGTAAAGGTGAGACCAAATTTCTATACGAGAGAATTTTCGAGACCATTTTTGAAGATGTACCAGAACTTCCACCTTAGAGAGAACGTGAGTCTACGATAGACTTAGTGCCGACAGCCGGATCAGTGTTGATTGCACCACGAGTGAAGACATCATTATAATCAGTAAAACTCAGGACCGAGTTGAAGGGAGTATTGGAAGAGAGAATCGTCCAACTAAGTGTTTCTTTTCGAGAGTGCACTAACTAATCTTCACGACTTAATCTAGCCTTTCTCTTATAGCTTACATTGAAAACTCTATCTTGAGTCTTTCCTGTAAAAGCCCAACTCGTCGTTCTTCTGATTCTATTCCTTACTCGTATAAGGCTTGTCTCTTTTGGAATAAGCCTGAACTCGTCCTAATATAATCACGTAACCCTTGAATTCTAGAGACCTGCGGTGCGTGGAGTTGCTCTCTTATGGAAATCGCATTCCTTTAAAGTCAACTAGAATCTATTCAATTCGACTTGCCCTATTCTTTCTATTCAAGCTTTGATTCGAACTTCTTCCCTGAGATGCAACTAGCAGGTTTCTTTTCATGTGCATTCCATTAGAAATTATTGAACTTGAGCTAGTGTTAGAAATTGTGAGCATGAATTGTTGGTATGAAATTTGTGTTCTTGAAACCATTAATGAAGGGTTGATATAGGTTGATATAGGTTGATAAAGGGTTGATAAAGGGTTGATATATGTGATGAAGGGTTAGTATATGTGAAGAGTTAATATATGTAAATGAGAGGTTATTTATGTATGTGATGTATGTTGATATAAATTGGTGGTTAAAGCTTGTTGGATTAGTTAAAGGTAAATTGGAAGTGGTTGTTAATGAAATAGGTTTGATGCGTAGTAATGTGCAGGTCTTGATGGTAAGAAACTTGAAAATTGGTGAAAATGAGGTTTGGAAGCAAATTGGTAAAAAGTGGATTTTAATAAACTTTGGAAGTTCATAACTTGCTCCTCAGATATTGGATGGAAATGTGGTTTATTTTAAATGAAAGATGGTTTTACAAGCTTTTAAACGATATTAATTTTGTGAAAAACGGAATTTTGTAGAGCAAGTTATGGACGATGGAAAGTGGGTGTATGAAACTGGATTAATGCAAGTTAAAAACTGGTTATGCAACTTTTTGGGCATTCTGCATTTTGGAAAAACGTCCATCCACGCATACGCGTGGCGTGGCATTTTAGCGACGCATGCGTGAGAAGCCATGCGCGTGTGAAAGGCTAATACGCATGGTATTTAGAGAGGGACGGACGATTACTATTCTCTTTGATATTTGCAAAATAAATTAATATTTGTCATTAAAAACATTTTATATCTTTTAGGGAGCGACTATAGTGTGGATATAAAAAGTTATCTACACTTGTAGATTTGTGGTGACATACCTTAGAGCATAGTTGTTAAAACTGAACTGAATCTATTAGGAAAACCAATAAATTAAACCTTAAACTAAAAGTGTTAATAGAGCATGATATCACTTTTTATCATTTAGTAAATTTATATTCACCTATGTTATAATATTTATGAGATTGTAATATAATACAAAAGATTATCGCACCTGTGGATGGTTTGAGGTAGCCGACTGAAAAAGAGTAATTTAGTGATACGACATTGTGAGGTAAATCAACTATATGACTTTCATCCTAAAATAAAATGAAAAAAATAAATATAATAATTTTAGTTCTAATTCTTATTTTTAGTATATTAAAATAACATATGACCAAATTAGTTAACTTAAAATATAGAAAAACAATAACAAATTAAAACTAAAATTAAAAAAAAATTAAGTGTATTCCGTAGGATTTAGAAAGGGAACGATTAATATTTTCTTTTGTATTTTTAAAACAAATTAATATTTACCACTAAAGACATTTAATATCTTTTAGGGAGTAACTATGGTGTGGATATCAAAAATTATCTACACCTATAAATTTGTGGTGGCATGCCTTAGAGTATAAATGTTAAAATTGGACCGGACCGAACAATTTAATAGAAAAATCGATAAACTAAATCTTAAACTAGTCCAATACAGTATTCTAAAAGTATTAACAACAGTCAATATTGTTACGATATGCGTTAATATATATATATATATATACATGTAAAATATAAAAATTTTGTTACAATTATAATGTAGTTATTGTTCGATAATAATATTGGGCGAAGTCTTTAATGCCAAAATTAGGGGTTGTTCATGAGTCGGATCAGGTTTGATTAGGCTCAGGCTCATTCCTACAAGGACATATGGTCAATTATGACTTGACCCGAAAGTCATCCGAATAGATCAGGTTAAACTGAGACCCAATACAAAATTAGTATATTCAAATTTTTAAATTTTATATATTAAAATAATAAAACTTTACTTTAAAATTAAATTTAACAAATGTTATTTTATATTTATATCAAAATAAATTATTTTAAAGAAAAAATAATATCGTATAATACAAATGTTATTAATTTCACTCTAAAATATATTTTTTATTATAATACTTACTTAAGCGAACGAGTGAGTTAACAACCCAAGTTGGTTGGTGTTTTTGACATCTTTTATCCTCCTGGCCGCTTTAACCCATGACAACAATAAAAAAAAAAAAAAAGTCTCACACCAACTCATAAATTCAGTCTAACAAAATACATAAATTCGTTATAATTTTAGCCTATATATTTTTGTTTTATTTTTATAATTTTTTAATCAAGAAATACATGACACAATATTTTTTATCTTTGCTTACTCTCTATGTACTCTCTATTTATTCTATCTTTTAGTTTTATTACATAAATTTCTTCAACAACTTTTTTCATATACAAATGTATAAGTATTATAATTGATGTTATTTGATTCGAACTCATATGTATTTTAAAATTAATTACATATATAAAATATTTATATTTAATATACATTTAAATTAATAAAAAAATTTACTTTATGTAATAACGTTGAAAAATAATTTTTCTATTCTAAAATATCATATCTACAATGTTCTTTTATCTGTATTTCTTTGCCCACTCTAGGCCTTGTAGCATTTTTCTTCTATTAATAATTTTGGTCTCCTATTCTTTTTAATAACTTTTTGTACTCTTTTTATGTAATTTCAGGATGTTGTATTTAACGAAATAAACGGTGTCCATCCTCAACCACATAATATATATTTGGCTGGTCTTCTCACAGGCAAGTTTTTAAATGGTTTGTCCTCTTCTTTTTTTTACTTATCAACAGTTGTGTCAAATATTGAATCATGTCAATAAAATTCATAGACATATACACTCTATGATAACACATAACACTTTGTAATTTGTGTTAATATTGTATTATATTAGTAGATCTCATAAATATTATAACATAGATGAATATAAATTTACTAAATTATAAGAAGTGATAGAATAATAAAATTAAAAGAGTACATAAAGAGTACATAGAAAATACACAAAAATAAAGAATGTTATATTATGTAAAGCTAAAATATATAGACTAAAATTGTAACCAAATTTATGTGCAGGAGTGAAATAAAAAAATACAGCGTAGTGTGGTGAGAAATGCAATCTCTTATATGTATGACGTTTATACGCTCATGTCTGCTTGGTGAGTATGATAAAGAAAAATTTTTGTGGTGTAGCTAGATAAAGATGTCTGTCTTTAGTAAGCTCAACTCTTTTAAGCTTTTTAGATATGCACAATATATAATTTATGAATATAGCCCATACGGGAGTTTAATAATAATTATCATTTGTTTACCTTTTCCACGCATTTTAAAGTCTCATGATGGAGAACCTTAATTTTTGTAACATGTAACGTTCATTGCCTCTCTATCCACTAAATCACCACAATGGCACAACCTAGTCCACGCTTATTTGCTCTCTGCCAACGCCGTGCATCAAGCATTCACTGTCGATCTTAGACCCTCTCCCGGTGTAGTTCTCGTCCTCTCTCTCTTCTCATTCCAGCAACTCATTGTCTCATTAATTCTCGGTATCTCTCTTCTCTCTTCCCGTCATTCGTCTTCAGCCTCTCAGAGCGGTGGCGTGGGTCTCAGAGAGTCAACATCGTTGCTTGCGTTGTGGTACTCAGTCTCCCCTTTCATCGCTCCACTTCCAGTGTTCCAATGGAACCTCGGCCTTTTGTTTCATTTAGCTTTTTTTTATCCTTTTATATTCTGCTGTATGAATCTATTTCATTGAAGTTATTCAATTATTTTTTTTGTTCTACTTATTTTTTGTTAAGGTTTTTTGTATGAAATTATTTCATGCATTTCATTCAATTAGTGTTTTTGTTCTGTATATTTGGTTATTTGAAATTTTTTGGGTTATGTTTGTGAGGGTTAAAAAATTTTGGTACTTGTTTTTTTTATGATTTCAATTTCTGGATTTATGTTTCTGTTCATGTTGTTATATTTTTTATTTGGTATTCATGTTCGATTTCTATTCATGGTTTCAATTTCTGGGTTTATATTTCTATTCAATTTTGGTATTTGGTTTTATGATTCTGATTTTAATTTCTGGGTTTATGTTTCTGCTCATGATGTTTTATTTTTTATTTGTTATTGTTGTTTGATTTTTGTTCATGATTTCAATTTTTGGATTTATGTTTATGTTCAATTTTGGTATTTGTTTTTATGAATTTTTGTTTTTTTTATTTTTACTGCTGTTTGATTTTTATCCAGGGGCAAATTATGATAATAAGGCAGAGTTGTGAACCATCCATTGCATCAATCAAAGACGAGTTTAAATTCCTTTGTTTTTTTGCTATTTCTATTAATTTTGCTTTTGGAACATGTTTACATCACTCTAAATCTTAAAAATTTTAGAACAGGTGAATAAGTTATTCATTTTTTTGTGAATGCACTTATCTTTGGATGATTATTGCCTCTTAGTGTTTACAGCTAAGAATACTTTTTATTGATGTGAATTGCTTTACAGGTTGTTAGACTTCATAAAATGAATTATATGGTTGATTGTGTTTCCATTTTAGTGATTATTGGAATTTTAATTCATGTTGTGGCTTAGTTGGATCTATATCAAAGAACCTTGAATATATATGGTTGAAAGATATGAGATTACAGTGCACATCTCTTTCATTAGAAAGTGCAGTTTCTGATAATTTTTTGTCTTTGGAATCTTTTAACAGGTAAATTATATTGATGCATTTATTTTTCCACCAAGTCATAGTCCACCATTATTTACAACTTATGGATTTGTCTGTTTGCATTCTCATCTTCTCCCCCTGCACATTCCCCAAAAAAAATTGCTTGATAAAGGTTCTAATAGTCATGGATGTAATAAATCTAATAGTTTAAGTCATCATTGTGTTAACCCTACCAATCTGTGCGGGAAAAATCAGAGTTATGGATGGTGGGATTAGAAGTTACAAATTGAATTTTGTCTATGAAATATGAATGTTTTGGTGCAAAATATTTAGATTGCATTTTACATAAACATTTGCATCCTTTAAGTTTCAAAGAAGTGACTCCATAGAAATCAATGGATATAGTCATGTTGAAATCCTCAATAATGTGGGAATCAATTAGAATTCAATGGATTTAACACCCGCCATTTGGAAAACTATAAATAAACAGAGCTCAAACCTTTACTAATGTCTCTAACTTGATTTTGGCTTTTTGACCCCGCTATGATGTTTAAGATAAAAAATAACAATAGAAAAATCAACGGAGAAAATGGTCGTGACTAGTTAAAAGTCACTCATTAACACAAGAATTTGGACAATCCTGTGGCAGGTGAAGTGCAAATTCAAGGGAAATTATCAAACTAGCGAGGTATTTCACAGTGACACATTTTTTTTTTTTTGCGTGAGGGCACTTTATTAAAATGTTGGAATTTGCATGTGGGGGATGTAGTAAAAACAACTCAATGTAGCATGCGATCTCATTGAGACTTTGATGAGCGGATAATTTATACGCTTTTTGGCATTGTTTTTAGTATGTTTTTAGTAGGATCTAGTTACTTTTAGGGATGTTTTCATTAGTTTTTATGTTAAATTCACATTTCTGGACTTTACTATGAGTTTGTGTGTTTTTCTGTAATTTCAGGTATTTTCTGGCTGAAATTGAGGGACTTGAGCAAAAATCAGATTCAGAGGTTGAAAAAGGACTGCTGATGCTGTTGGATTCTGACCTCCCTGCACTCAAAGTGGATTTTCTGGAGCTACAGAACTCGAAATGGCGCGCTTCCAATTGCGTTGGAAAGTAGACATCCAGGGCTTTCCAGCAATATATAATAGTCCATACTTTGGCCAAGAATTGACGACGTAAACTGGCGTTCAACGCCAGCCTTCTGCCCAAATCTGGCGTCCAGCTCCAGAAAAGGATCCAAAACCAGAGTTGAACGCCCAAACTGGCACAGAAACTGGCGTTCAACTCCACAAATGGCCTCTGAACGTGCTACACTCAGGCTCAGCCCAAACACACACCAAGTGGGCCCAGGAAGTGGATTTATGCATCAATTACTTACTCATGTAAACCCTAGTGACTAGTTTATTATAAATAGGACCTCTTACTATTGTATTAGGCATCCTGGATTGTATTTTGATCCTGTGATCTCGTTTAGGGGGCTGGCCATCTCGGCCATGCCTGGACCTCTCACTTATGTATTTTCATACGGTAGAGTTTCTACACTCCATAGATTAAGGTGTGGAGCTCTGCTGTTCCTCAAAGATTAATGCAAAGTACTACTGTTTTCTATTCAATTCTTCTTATTTTGTTTCTAAGATATCCATTCGCACCCAAGAACGTGATGAAGGTGATGATTATGTGTGACGCTCATCACCATCTCCCCTATGAACGCGTGCCTGACAAACACTTCCGTTCTACATGAATTAAGCTAGAATGAGTATCTCTTAGATCTCCTAACCAGAATCTTCGTGGCGTAAGCTAGAATGATGGCGGCATTCAAGAGAATCCGGAAGGTCTAAACCTTGTCTGTGGTATTCCGAGTAGGATTCAATGATTGAATGACTGTGACGAGCTCCTAACTCGCGATTGCAGGGCGTTAGTGACAGACGCAAAAGGATAGTAAATCCTATTCCGGCATGATCGAGAACCGACAGATGAATAGCCGTGCCGTGACAGGGTGCGTGAGCATATTATTCACTGAGAGGATAAGATGAAGCCATTGACAAGGGTGATGCCTCCAGACGATTAGCCGTGCCGTGACAGGGCATTGGATCATTTTCCCGTGAGATGACCGAAAGTAGCCGTTGGCAGTGGTGATGTATCACATAAAGCCAGCCATGGAAAGGAGTAAGACTGATTGGATGAAGATAGCAGGAAAGCAGAGGTTCAGAGGAACGAAAAGCATCTCCATTCGCTTATCTGAAATTCCTACCAATGATTTACATAAGTATCTCTATCCCTATTTTATTATATAATATTCGAAAACATCTTTATCACTTTATATCTGCCTGACTGAGATTTACAAGGTGACCATAGCTTGCTTCATACCAACAATCTCCGTGGGATTCGACCCTTACTCACGTAAGGTATTACTTGGACGACCCAGTGCACTTGCTGGTTAGTTGTATCGAAGTTGTGACAATTATGAATTAAGATCAAAGCACCAAGCTTTGGAGCCATTACCAGGGATTGTTCGAGCCTGGACATCACAATTTCGTGCACCAAGTTTTTGGCGCCGTTGCCGGGGATTGTTTGAGTTTTCGGCAAGCTTTTGGTCCGGTAACATCAGTGCCAGATTCCCTTTTGATCCGGCAACAGCACCAAGTTTTTGGCGCCGTTGCCGGGGATTGTTTGAGTTTGGACAACTGACGGTTCATCTTGTTGCTCAGATTGGGTAATTTTCTTTTCGTTTTGTTTTCAAAAATCTTTCAAAAATATTTTCAAAAATCTCTCATCCGTTTTCGAAAAAAAAATAAAAATGTTTTCAAAAATAAAATATTTTTCTTCAGAATTTTTAAGAATGAATTCTAGTGTTTCATGAAGCATGTTGAAGCCTGGCTGGCTGTAAAGCCATGTCTAAATTTATTTGGACTGAGGCTTGTAATTTGTTATAAAGAGCAATATACTCTCGTGTTAAAGACTAAAGCTTGGCTGGCCATTGGCCATGTCTAGTGTTTTGGACTGGAGCTTTCATTGAAAGCTTGGCTGGCTAGTGAGCCATGTCTAATTCCTGGACTGAAGCTTTTGACTAACATGGCAAGATTCCTGGAATTCATATTAAAAATTTTGGAATCCTTATTTTCTTTTTTCAAATTAATTTTCGAAAAAAAAATTATTACCAAAAAAAAATCAGAAAATCATAAAAATCAAAAATATTTTTCTGTTTCTCGTTTGAGTCTTGAGTCACATTATAAGTTTGGTGTCACCTGCATATGCATCTTGCATTTTTCGAAAATATCATGCATTCATAGTATTCTTCATGATCTTCAAGTTGCTCTTGGTAAGTCTTCTTGTTTGATCTTGATGATTTTTTGTTTTGTGTCTTTTCATGTTTATCATATGCATTCTTGAATTCTTAGTGCCTAAGCATTAAAGAATTCTAAGTTTGGTGTCTTGCATGTTTTCTTTGCATTAAAAATTTTTCAAAATTATGTTCTTGATGTTCATCTTGACATTCATAGTGTTCTTGGTGTTCATCTTGACATTCATATCATTCATGCATGCATTCATTGTTTTGATCTAAAAATTTCATGCATTACATAATTTTCATGTTTTTCATAAAAAATTCAAAAATAAAAAAAATATCTTTCCCTTTTTCTCTCATCAAATTCGAAAATTTGGATTGACTTTTTCAAAAATTTTCAAAATCAAATTGTTTCTCATGAGTCAAATCAAATTTTCAATTTGAAAATCTTATCTTTTTCAAAATCTTTTTCAAAAATCAAATCTTTTTCAAAATTCTTAGTTATTTTCGAAAATTTCAAAAATATTTTTCAAAAATCTTTTTCTTATTTTTATACCAAATTTTCGAAAATAACAATAACAATTAATGTTTTGATTCAAAAATTTCAAGTTTGTTACTTGCTTGTTAAGAAAGATTCAAACTTTAAGTTCTAGAATCATATCTTATGATTTCTTGTGAATCAAGTCATTAATTGTGATTTTAAAAATCAAATCTTTTTCAAAACTAATTTCTATCATATCTTTTCAAAAATATCTTCTTATCTTATCTTTTTCAAAAAGTTGGTTTCAAAATATCTTCTCTAACTTCCTATCTTCTTATCTTTTCAAAATTTGTTTCAACTAACTAACTAACTTTTTGTTTCTTATCTTATCTTTTTCAAAACTACCTAACTAACTCTCTCTCTCTCAATTTTCGAAAATATCTTCCCTCTTTTTCAAAAATATCTTTTCAAAATATCTCTTCTAACTTCCTAACTTCTTATCTTTTCAAAATTTGTTTCAACTAACTAACTAACTTTTTGTTTGTTTCTTAACTTTTTCAAAACCACCTAACTAACTCTCTCTCTCTCTAATTTTCGAAAATATCTCCCCTCTTTTTCAAAAATTTCTTTTTTATTAACTAATTATTTTTATTTTTAAATTTTAAAAAAATTTTTCGAAAATTTCTAACATTTTTCAAAAACCATTTTCAAAAATCACTAACTCCTTTTCAAAATAATTTTCGAAAATTATACCTCCCCCATCCTATTCTATTTATTCATTCATATCCTAACATCTCATCTCACATCTCTTCCATTCGTACAGTTGTGTTTCTTCCTTTACATCACATTCTTTATCTCCCCCTCCTTTCTTCCACTCACACAGGGATCCCTATACGGTGGTATAAAGGATCTCTATTATTATTATCATTTTTCTGGCCATTCTTCTTTGTCATATGAGCAGGAGCAAGGATAAGAACATTCTTGTGGAAGCAGATCCAGAACCTGAAAGGACTCTGAAGAGAAAATTTAGAGAAGCTAAAATACAACAATCCAGAGATAACCTTCCAGAAATTTTCGAACAGGCAGAGGAGATGGCAGCCGAAAATAATAATAATGTAAGGAAGATGCTTGGTGACTTTACTGCACCTAATTCCAATTTACATGGAAGAAGCATCTCCATTCCTGCCATTGGAGCAAACAACTTTGAGCTGAAACCTCAGTTAGTTTCTCTGATGCAGCAGAACTGCAAGTTTCATGGACTTCCATCTGAAGATCCTTTTCAGTTCTTAACTGAATTCTTGCAGATATGTGATACTGTTAAGACTAATGGAGTAGATCCTGAAGTCTACAGGCTCATGCTTTTCCCTTTTGCTGTAAGAGACAGAGCTAGATTATGGTTGGATTCTCAACCTAAAGACAGCCTGAACTCTTGGGATAAGCTGGTCACGGCTTTCTTAGCCAAGTACTTTCCTCCTCAAAAGCTGAGCAAGCTTAGAGCTGATGTTCAAACCTTCAGACAGAAAGAAGGTGAATCCCTCTATGAAGCTTGGGAAAGATACAAACAGTTGACCAAAAAGTGTCCTTCTGACATGCTTTCAGAATGGACCATCCTGGATATATTCTATGATGGTTTATCTGAGCTATCAAAGATGTCACTGGACACTTCTGCAGGTGGATCCATTCACCTAAAGAAAACGCCTGCAGAAGCTCAAGAACTCATTGACATGGTTGCTAATAACCAGTTCATGTACACTTCTGAAAGGAATCCTGTGAGTAATGGGACGCCTATGAAGAAGGGAGTTCTTGAAGTTGATACTCTGAATGCCATATTGGCTCAGAACAAAATATTGACTCAGCAAGTCAATATGATTTCTCAGAGTCTGCATGGAATGCAAGCTGCATCCAACAGTACTCAAGAGGCATCTTCTGAAGAAGAAGCCTATGATCCTGAGAACCCTGCAATAGCAGAGGTAAATTACTTAGGTGAACCTTATGGAAACACCTATAACTCAACATGGAGAAATCATCCAAATTTCTCATGGAAGGATCAAAAGCCTCAACAAGGCTTTAATAATGGTGGAAGAAACAGGTTTAGCAATAGCAAACCTTTTCCATCATCCACTCAGCAACAGACAGAGAACTCTGAACAAAATGCTTCTAATTTAGCAAATCTAGTCTCTGATCTATCTAAGGCCACTGTAAGTTTCATGAATGAAACAAGGTCTTCCATTAGAAATTTGGAAGCACAAGTGGGCCAGCTGAGTAAAAGGATCACTGAAATCCCTCCTAGTACTCTCCCAAGCAATACAGAAGAGAATCCAAAAGGAGAGTGCAAGGCCATTGACATAAGCGCCATGGCCAAACCTCTGAGGAGAGGAGAGGACGTGAATCCCAAGGAGGAGGACCTCCTGGGACGTCCAGTGATCAATACGGAGCTTCCCTCTGGGGAACCAAAGGACTCTGAGGCTCATCTAGAGACCATAGAGATTCCATTGAACCTCCTTATGCCCTTCATGAGCTCTGATGAGTATTCCTCTTCTGAAGAGAATGAGGATGTCACTGAAGAGCAAACTGCCAAGTTTCTTGGTGCAATCATGAAGCTGAATGCCAAATTGTTTGGCATTGATGCTTGGGAAGTTGAACCTCCCTTGTTCATCAATGAACTACGTGATCTGGATCAACTGACATTGCCTCAGAAGAGACAGGATCCTGGAAAGTTCATAATACCCTGTACCATAGGCACCATGATCTTTAAGGCTCTGTGTGACCTTGGTTCAGGAATAAACCTCATGCCCCTCTCTGTAATAGAGAAACTGGGAATCTATGGGGTGCAAGCTGCTAAAATCTCACTAGAGATGGCAGACAGCTCAAGAAGACAAGCTTATGGACAAGTAGAAGATGTATTAGTAAAGGTTGAGGGCCTTTACATACCTACTGATTTCATAGTCCTGGATACTGGAAAGGAAGAGGATGAATCCATCATCCTAGGAAGACCTTTCCTGGCCACAGCAAGAGCTGTGATTGATGTTGACAGAGGTGAAATAGTCCTTCAATGGAATGAGAACTCCCTTGTATTCAAAACTCAAGGATCTCCCTCTGCAACCATGGAGAGGAAGCTTGAAAAGCTTCTCTCAAAGCAGAGTCAACCAGAGCCCCCACAGTCAAACTCTAAGTTTGGTGTTGGGAAGCCACAACCAAACTCTAAGTTTGGTGTTGAACTCCCATATCCAAACTCTAAGTTTAGTGTTGGAGAGTCTCAACAAAGCTCTGCACATCTGTGAGGCTCCATGAGAGCCCACTGTCAAGCTATTGACATTAAAAAAGCGCTTGTTGGGAGGCAACCCAATGTTTATCTAATTCTTATTTTTATTGTTTTTCATGTTTTCTTAGGTTCATGATCATGTGGAGTCACAAAATAAATAGAAAAAATTGAAAACGGAATCAAAAACAGCAGAAGAAAAATCACACCCTGGAGGAGCATCTGTCTGGCGTTCAGCGCCAGAACAGAGCATGGTTCTAGCGCTGAACGCCCAAAATGGGCAGCTTCTGGGCGCTGAACGCCAGAACAGGCATGGTTCTGGCGTTCAACGCCAGAAATGGCACACAGATGGGCGTTGAACGCCCAAAATGGCCACCAACCTGGCGCTGAACGCCCAGAGTTGGATACAAAGGCATTTTTACATGCCTAATGGTGCAGGGATGTAAATCCTTGAACACCTCAGGATCTGTGGACCCCACAGGATCCCCACCTACCTCCACTCACTTCTTCTCACCACTCTCTTTCACACAACCCCACAAACACTCTTCCCCAAAAACCCCTCACCAATCACCTCAATCTCTCTTCCCCACTAGACCTTCACCACTCACATCCACCCACTCTTCCCAATAAACCTACCTCATAAACTCCACCTACCTTCAAAATTCAAAACCAATTTCCCACCCAAACCCACCCATATGGCCGAACCTTCAACCCCCCTCCCTTCCCTATATAAAGACCTCCATTCCTCATCAAATTCACACAACACACCCCTCTACACTCTCCTTAGCCGAAACCACTTCTCCCTCTCCCTCTCCATATTTCTTCTTCTTCTTCTACTATTCTTTTGTTTATTGCTCGAGGGCGAGCAATATTCTAAGTTTGGTGTGGTAAAAGCATAGCTTTTTTGTTTTTCCATTACCATTGATGGCACCTAAGACCGGAGAATCCTCTAGAAGAGGGAAAGGGAAGATAAAAGCTTCCACATCCGAGTCATGGGAGATGGAAAGATTCATCTCCAAAGCCCATCAAGACCACTTCTATGATGTTGTGGCCAAGAAGAAGGTGATCCCTGAGGTCCCTTTTAAACTCAAAAGAAATGAGTATCCGGAGATCCGACATGAAATTCAAAGAAGAGGTTGGGAAGTTCTAACAAAACCCATCCAACAAGTCGGCATCCTAATGGTTCAAGAGTTCTATGCCAATGCATGATCACCAAGAACCATGATCAAAGTAAGAACCCGGATCCAAAGAACTATGTTACAATGGTTCGGGGGAAATACTTAGATTTTAGTCCGGAAAATGTGAGGTTGGCGTTCAACTTGCCATACATGGAAGAGAACGCACGCCCCTACACAAGGAGAGTCAACTTTGATCAAAGGTTGGACCAAGTCCTTATGGACATATGTGTAGAAGGAGCTCAATGGAAGATTGACTCCAAAGGCAAGCCGGTTCAACTAAGAAGATTGGACCTCAAGCCTATAGCTAGAGGATGGTTGGAGTTTATTCAATGCTCAATCATTCCCACTAGCAACCGGTCTGAAGTTACTATAGACCGGGCCATCATGATCCATAGCATCATGATTGGAGAAGAGGTGGAAGTTCATGAGATTATACCTCAAGAACTCTACAAGGTGGCTGACAAGTCCTCCACCATGGCAAGGTTAGCCTTTCCTCACCTCATTTGCCACCTATGCAATTCAGCTGTAATTGACATAGAGGGAGATATCCTCATTAAAGAGGAAAAGCCCATCACTAAGAAAAAGATGGAGCAAGCAAGAGAGCCCAGTCATGGAGCTCAAGAGGCGCAAGAAGCTCATTTCCATGAGATCCCTGAGATGCCTCAAATGCACTTTCCTCCACAAAATTATTGGGAGCAAATCAACACCTCCCTAGAAGAATTGAGTTCCAATATGGGACAACTAAGGGTGGAACATCAAGAACACTCCATCATGCTTCATGAAATAAGAGAAGATCAAAAAGCAATGAGGGAGGAGCAACAAAGACAAGGAAGAGACATAGAAGAACTCAAGGACATCATTGGTTCCTCAAGAAGGAAACGCCACCATCACTAAGGTGGATTCATTCCTTGTTCTTGCTTTCTCTGTTTTTCGTTTTCTATGTTATGTGCTTATCTATGTTTGTGCCTTCATTACATGATCATTAGTAGTTAGTAACTTTGTCTTAAAGATATGAATGTCCTATGAATCCATCACCTCTCTTAAAAGAAAAATGTTTTAATTCAAAAGAACAAGAAGTACATGAGTTTCGAATTTATCCTTGAACTTAGCTTAATTATATTGATGTGGTGACAATGCTTCTTGTTTTCTGAATGTATGCTTGAACAGTGCATATGTCTTTTGAAGTTGTTGTTTAAGAATGTTAAATATGTTGGCTCTTGAAAGAATGATGACTAGGAGACATGTTATTTGATAATCTGAAAAATCATAAAAATGATTCTTGAAGCAAGAAAAAGCAGCAAAGAACAAAGCTTGCAGAAAAAAAAAAGGGAAAAAAAATAGGCGAAAAAAAAAATAGAAAGAAAAAGAAAAAGCAAGCAGAAAAAGCCAATAACCCTTAAAACCAAAAGGCAAGGGCAAATAAAAAGGATCCCAAGGCTTTGAGCATCAGTGGATAGGAGGGCCTAAAGGAATAAAATCCTGGTCTAAGCGGCTAAACCAAGCTGTCCCTAACCATGTGCTTGTGGCGTGTAGGTGTCAAGTGAAAACTTGAGACTGAGCGGTTAAAGTCAAGGTCCAAAGCAAAAACAAAGAGTGTGCTTAAGAACCCTGGACACCTCTAATTGGGGACTCTAGCAAAGCTGAGTCACAATCTGAAAAGGTTCACCCAATTATGTGTCTGTGGCATTTATGTATCCGGTGGTAATACTGGAAAACAAAGTGCTTAGGGCCACGGCCAAGACTCATAAAGAAGCTGTGTTCAAGAATCATCATACTGAACTAGGAGAGTCAATAACACTATTCGAAATCTGAAGTTCCTATAGATGCCAATCATTCTAAACTTCAATGGATAAAGTGAGATGCCAAAACTATTCAAGAGGCAAAAAGCTATAAGTCCCGCTCATATGATTGAAGCTCTGTTTCATTGATAGTTTGGAATTTATAGTATATTCTCTTCTTTCTATTCAATTTTGGTATTTGGTTTTATGATTCTGATTTTAATTTCTGGGTTTATGTTTCTGCTCATGATGTTTTATTTTTTATTTGTTATTGTTGTTTGATTTTTGTTCATGATTTCAATTTTTGGATTTATGTTTATGTTCAATTTTGGTATTTGTTTTTATGAATTTTTGTTTTTTTTATTTTTACTGCTGTTTGATTTTTATCCAGGGGCAAATTATGATAATAAGGCAGAGTTGTGAACCATCCATTGCATCAATCAAAGACGAGTTTAAATTCCTTTGTTTTTTTGCTATTTCTATTAATTTTGCTTTTGGAACATGTTTACATCACTCTAAATCTTAAAAATTTTAGAACAGGTGAATAAGTTATTCATTTTTTTGTGAATGCACTTATCTTTGGATGATTATTGCCTCTTAGTGTTTACAGCTAAGAATACTTTTTATTGATGTGAATTGCTTTACAGGTTGTTAGACTTCATAAAATGAATATTATATGGTTGATTGTGTTTCCATTTTAGTGATTATTGGAATTTTAATTCATGTTGTGGCTTAGTTGGATCTATATCAAAGAACCTTGAATATATATGGTTGAAAGATATGAGATTACAGTGCACATCTCTTTCATTAGAAAGTGCAGTTTCTGATAATTTTTTGTCTTTGGAATCTTTTAACAGGTAAATTATATTGATGCATTTATTTTTCCACCAAGTCATAGTCCACCATTATTTACAACTTATGGATTTGTCTGTTTGCATTCTCATCTTCTCCCCCTGCACATTCCCCAAAAAAAATTGCTTGATAAAGGTTCTAATAGTCATGGATGTAATAAATCTAATAGTTTAAGTCATCATTGTGTTAACCCTACCAATCTCTGCGGGAAAAATCAGAGTTATGGATGGTGGGATTAGAAGTTACAAATTGAATTTTGTCTATGAAATATGAATGTTTTGGTGCAAAATATTTAGATTGCATTTTACATAAACATTTGCATCCTTTAAGTTTCAAAGAAGTGACTCCATAGAAATCAATGGATATAGTCATGTTGAAATCCTCAATAATGTGGGAATCAATTAGAATTCAATGGATTTAACACCCGCCATTTGGAAAACTATAAATAAACAGAGCTCAAACCTTTACTAATGTCTCTAACTTGATTTTGGCTTTTTGACCCCGCTATGATGTTTAAGATAAAAAATAACAATAGAAAGATCAACGGAGAAAATGGTCGTGACTAGTTAAAAGTCACTCATTAACACAAGAATTTGGACAATCCTGTGGCAGGTGAAGTGCAAATTCAAGGGAAATTATCAAACTAGCGAGGTATTTCACAGTGACACATTTTTTTTTTTGCGTGAGGGCACTTTATTAAAATGTTGGAATTTGCATGTGGGGGATGTAGTAAAAACAACTCAATGTAGCATGCGATCTCATTGAGACTTTGATGAGCGGATAATTTATACGCTTTTTGGCATTGTTTTTAGTATGTTTTTAGTAGGATCTAGTTACTTTTAGGGATGTTTTCATTAGTTTTTATGTTAAATTCACATTTCTGGACTTTACTATGAGTTTGTGTGTTTTTCTGTAATTTCAGGTATTTTCTGGCTGAAATTGAGGGACTTGAGCAAAAATCAGATTCAGAGGTTGAAAAAGGACTGCTGATGCTGTTGGATTCTGACCTCCCTGCACTCAAAGTGGATTTTCTGGAGCTACAGAACTCGAAATGGCGCGCTTCCAATTGCGTTGGAAAGTAGACATCCAGGGCTTTCCAGCAATATATAATAGTCCATACTTTGGCCAAGAATTGACGACGTAAACTGGCGTTCAACGCCAGCCTTCTGCCCAAATCTGGCGTCCAGCTCCAGAAAAGGATCCAAAACCAGAGTTGAACGCCCAAACTGGCACAGAAACTGGCGTTCAACTCCACAAATGGCTTCTGAACGTGCTACACTCAGGCTCAGCCCAAACACACACCAAGTGGGCCCAGGAAGTGGATTTATGCATCAATTACTTACTCATGTAAACCCTAGTGACTAGTTTATTATAAATAGGACCTCTTACTATTGTATTAGGCATCCTGGATTGTATTTTGATCCTGTGATCTCGTTTAGGGGACTGGCCATCTCGGCCATGCCTGGACCTCTCACTTATGTATTTTCATACGGTAGAGTTTCTACACTCCATAGATTAAGGTGTGGAGCTCTGCTGTTCCTCAAAGATTAATGCAAAGTACTACTGTTTTCTATTCAATTCTTCTTATTTCGTTTCTAAGATATCCATTCGCACCCAAGAACATGATGAAGGTGATGATTATGTGTGACGCTCATCACCATCTCCCCTATGAACGCGTGCCTGACAAACACTTCCGTTCTACATGAATTAAGCTAGAATGAGTATCTCTTAGATCTCCTAACCAGAATCTTCGTTGCGTAAGCTAGAATGATGGCGGCATTCAAGAGAATCCGGAAGGTCTAAACCTTGTCTGTGGTATTCCGAGTAGGATTCAATGATTGAATGACTGTGACGAGCTCCTAACTCGCGATTGCAGGGCGTTAGTGACAGACGCAAAAGGATAGTAAATCCTATTCCGGCATGATCGAGAACCGACAGATGAATAGCCGTGCCGTGACAGGGTGCGTGAGCATATTATTCACTGAGAGGATAAGATGAAGCCATTGACAAGGGTGATGCCTCCAGACGATTAGCCGTGCCGTGACAGGGCATTGGATCATTTTCCCGTGAGATGACCGAAAGTAGCCGTTGGCAGTGGTGATGTATCACATAAAGCCAGCCATGGAAAGGAGTAAGACTGATTGGATGAAGATAGCAGGAAAGCAGAGGTTCAGAGGAACGAAAAGCATCTCCATTCGCTTATCTGAAATTCCTACCAATGATTTACATAAGTATCTCTATCCCTATTTTATTATATAATATTCGAAAACATCTTTATCACTTTATATCTGCCTGACTGAGATTTACAAGGTGACCATAGCTTGCTTCATACCAACAATCTCCGTGGGATTCGACCCTTACTCACGTAAGGTATTACTTGGACGACCCAGTGCACTTGCTGGTTAGTTGTATCGAAGTTGTGACAATTATGAATTAAGATCAAAGCACCAAGCTTTGGAGCCATTACCAGGGATTGTTCGAGCCTGGACATCACAATTTCGTGCACCAAGTTTTTGGCGCCGTTGCCGGGGATTGTTTGAGTTTTCGGCAAGCTTTTGGTCCGGTAACATCAGTGCCAGATTCCCTTTTGATCCGGCAACAGCACCAAGTTTTTGGCGCCGTTGCCGGGGATTGTTTGAGTTTGGACAACTGACGGTTCATCTTGTTGCTCAGATTGGGTAATTTTCTTTTCGTTTTGTTTTCAAAAATCTTTCAAAAATATTTTCAAAAATCTCTCATCCGTTTTCGAAAAAAAAAATAAAAATGTTTTCAAAAATAAAATATTTTTCTTCAGAATTTTTAAGAATGAATTCTAGTGTTTCATGAAGCATGTTGAAGCCTGGCTGGCTGTAAAGCCATGTCTAAATTTATTTGGACTGAGGCTTGTAATTTGTTATAAAGAGCAATATACTCTCGTGTTAAAGACTAAAGCTTGGCTGGCCATTGGCCATGTCTAGTGTTTTGGACTGGAGCTTTCATTGAAAGCTTGGCTGGCTAGTGAGCCATGTCTAATTCCTGGACTGAAGCTTTTGACTAACATGGCAAGATTCCTGGAATTCATATTAAAAATTTTGGAATCCTTATTTTCTTTTTTCAAATTAATTTTCGAAAAAAAAATTATTACCAAAAAAAAATCAGAAAATCATAAAAATCAAAAATATTTTTCTGTTTCTCGTTTGAGTCTTGAGTCACATTATAAGTTTGGTGTCACCTGCATATGCATCTTGCATTTTTCGAAAATATCATGCATTCATAGTATTCTTCATGATCTTCAAGTTGCTCTTGGTAAGTCTTCTTGTTTGATCTTGATGATTTTTTGTTTTGTGTCTTTTCATGTTTATCATATGCATTCTTGAATTCTTAGTGCCTAAGCATTAAAGAATTCTAAGTTTGGTGTCTTGCATGTTTTCTTTGCATTAAAAATTTTTCAAAATTATGTTCTTGATGTTCATCTTGACATTCATAGTGTTCTTGGTGTTCATCTTGACATTCATATCATTCATGCATGCATTCATTGTTTTGATCTAAAAATTTCATGCATTACATAATTTTCATGTTTTTCATAAAAAATTCAAAAATAAAAAAAATATCTTTCCCTTTTTCTCTCATCAAATTCGAAAATTTGGATTGACTTTTTCAAAAATTTTCAAAATCAAATTGTTTCTCATGAGTCAAATCAAATTTTCAATTTGAAAATCTTATCTTTTTCAAAATCTTTTTCAAAAATCAAATCTTTTTCAAAATTCTTAGTTATTTTCGAAAATTTCAAAAATATTTTTCAAAAATCTTTTTCTTATTTTTATACCAAATTTTCGAAAATAACAATAACAATTAATGTTTTGATTCAAAAATTTCAAGTTTGTTACTTGCTTGTTAAGAAAGATTCAAACTTTAAGTTCTAGAATCATATCTTATGATTTCTTGTGAATCAAGTCATTAATTGTGATTTTAAAAATCAAATCTTTTTCAAAACTAATTTCTATCATATCTTTTCAAAAATATCTTCTTATCTTATCTTTTTCAAAAAGTTGGTTTCAAAATATCTTCTCTAACTTCCTATCTTCTTATCTTTTCAAAATTTGTTTCAACTAACTAACTAACTTTTTGTTTCTTATCTTATCTTTTTCAAAACTACCTAACTAACTCTCTCTCTCTCAATTTTCGAAAATATCTTCCCTCTTTTTCAAAAATATCTTTTCAAAATATCTCTTCTAACTTCCTAACTTCTTATCTTTTCAAAATTTGTTTCAACTAACTAACTAACTTTTTGTTTGTTTCTTAACTTTTTCAAAACCACCTAACTAACTCTCTCTCTCTCTAATTTTCGAAAATATCTCCCCTCTTTTTCAAAAATTTCTTTTTTATTAACTAATTATTTTTATTTTTAAATTTTAAAAAAATTTTTCGAAAATTTCTAACATTTTTCAAAAACCATTTTCAAAAATCACTAACTCCTTTTCAAAATAATTTTCGAAAATTATACCTCCCCCATCCTATTCTATTTATTCATTCATATCCTAACATCTCATCTCACATCTCTTCCATTCGTACAGTTGTGTTTCTTCCTTTACATCACATTCTTTATCTCCCCCTCCTTTCTTCCACTCACACAGGGATCCCTATACGGTGGTATAAAGGATCTCTATTATTATTATCATTTTTCTGGCCATTCTTCTTTGTCATATGAGCAGGAGCAAGGATAAGAACATTCTTGTGGAAGCAGATCCAGAACCTGAAAGGACTCTGAAGAGAAAATTTAGAGAAGCTAAAATACAACAATCCAGAGATAACCTTCCAGAAATTTTCGAACAGGCAGAGGAGATGGCAGCCGAAAATAATAATAATGTAAGGAAGATGCTTGGTGACTTTACTGCACCTAATTCCAATTTACATGGAAGAAGCATCTCCATTCCTGCCATTGGAGCAAACAACTTTGAGCTGAAACCTCAGTTAGTTTCTCTGATGCAGCAGAACTGCAAGTTTCATGGACTTCCATCTGAAGATCCTTTTCAGTTCTTAACTGAATTCTTGCAGATATGTGATACTGTTAAGACTAATGGAGTAGATCCTGAAGTCTACAGGCTCATGCTTTTCCCTTTTGCTGTAAGAGACAGAGCTAGATTATGGTTGGATTCTCAACCTAAAGACAGCCTGAACTCTTGGGATAAGCTGGTCACGGCTTTCTTAGCCAAGTACTTTCCTCCTCAAAAGCTGAGCAAGCTTAGAGCTGATGTTCAAACCTTCAGACAGAAAGAAGGTGAATCCCTCTATGAAGCTTGGGAAAGATACAAACAGTTGACCAAAAAGTGTCCTTCTGACATGCTTTCAGAATGGACCATCCTGGATATATTCTATGATGGTTTATCTGAGCTATCAAAGATGTCACTGGACACTTCTGCAGGTGGATCCATTCACCTAAAGAAAACGCCTGCAGAAGCTCAAGAACTCATTGACATGGTTGCTAATAACCAGTTCATGTACACTTCTGAAAGGAATCCTGTGAGTAATGGGACGCCTATGAAGAAGGGAGTTCTTGAAGTTGATACTCTGAATGCCATATTGGCTCAGAACAAAATATTGACTCAGCAAGTCAATATGATTTCTCAGAGTCTGCATGGAATGCAAGCTGCATCCAACAGTACTCAAGAGGCATCTTCTGAAGAAGAAGCCTATGATCCTGAGAACCCTGCAATAGCAGAGGTAAATTACTTAGGTGAACCTTATGGAAACACCTATAACTCAACATGGAGAAATCATCCAAATTTCTCATGGAAGGATCAAAAGCCTCAACAAGGCTTTAATAATGGTGGAAGAAACAGGTTTAGCAATAGCAAACCTTTTCCATCATCCACTCAGCAACAGACAGAGAACTCTGAACAAAATGCTTCTAATTTAGAAAATTTAGTCTCTGATCTATCTAAGGCCACTGTAAGTTTCATGAATGAAACAAGGTCTTCCATTAGAAATTTGGAAGCACAAGTGGGCCAGCTGAGTAAAAGGATCACTGAAATCCCTCCTAGTACTCTCCCAAGCAATACAGAAGAGAATCCAAAAGGAGAGTGCAAGGCCATTGACATAAGCGCCATGGCCAAACCTCTGAGGAGAGGAGAGGACGTGAATCCCAAGGAGGAGGACCTCCTGGGACGTCCAGTGATCAATACGGAGCTTCCCTCTGGGGAACCAAAGGACTCTGAGGCTCATCTAGAGACCATAGAGATTCCATTGAACCTCCTTATGCCCTTCATGAGCTCTGATGAGTATTCCTCTTCTGAAGAGAATGAGGATGTCACTGAAGAGCAAACTGCCAAGTTTCTTGGTGCAATCATGAAGCTGAATGCCAAATTGTTTGGCATTGATGCTTGGGAAGTTGAACCTCCCTTGTTCATCAATGAACTACGTGATCTGGATCAACTGACATTGCCTCAGAAGAGACAGGATCCTGGAAAGTTCATAATACCCTGTACCATAGGCACCATGATCTTTAAGGCTCTGTGTGACCTTGGTTCAGGAATAAACCTCATGCCCCTCTCTGTAATAGAGAAACTGGGAATCTATGGGGTGCAAGCTGCTAAAATCTCACTAGAGATGGCAGACAGCTCAAGAAGACAGGCTTATGGACAAGTAGAAGATGTATTAGTAAAGGTTGAGGGCCTTTACATACCTACTGATTTCATAGTCCTGGATACTGGAAAGGAAGAGGATGAATCCATCATCCTAGGAAGACCTTTCCTGGCCACAGCAAGAGCTGTGATTGATGTTGACAGAGGTGAAATAGTCCTTCAATGGAATGAGAACTCCCTTGTATTCAAAACTCAAGGATCTCCCTCTGCAACCATGGAGAGGAAGCTTGAAAAGCTTCTCTCAAAGCAGAGTCAACCAGAGCCCCCACAGTCAAACTCTAAGTTTGGTGTTGGGAAGCCACAACCAAACTCTAAGTTTGGTGTTGAACTCCCATATCCAAACTCTAAGTTTAGTGTTGGAGAGTCTCAACAAAGCTCTGCACATCTGTGAGGCTCCATGAGAGCCCACTGTCAAGCTATTGACATTAAAAAAGCGCTTGTTGGGAGGCAACCCAATGTTTATCTAATTCTTATTTTTATTGTTTTTCATGTTTTCTTAGGTTCATGATCATGTGGAGTCACAAAATAAATAGAAAAAATTGAAAACGGAATCAAAAACAGCAGAAGAAAAATCACACCCTGGAGGAGCATCTGTCTGGCGTTCAGCGCCAGAACAGAGCATGGTTCTAGCGCTGAACGCCCAAAATGGGCAGCTTCTGGGTGCTGAACAGAGCATGGTTCTATTCCAATCATCGTTGATATCTCACGGGTATTCAATAATCAATTAGATCTATATCCAACCAACAATTTTCACATCACCATAATAGAGTCAATAAAACATTGATCTTTTGTACCAATTTTCACAATTGGATATTGGAATGACAAAATCAAGAAGCTGCAATAAGTAATTTAAAGTTTGTTATGGCCTGGCCCAAATGGAATATGGGCCGACCTGACCCATGAACCACCCGACCCAAACGGTCGGGTGCAAGGCGTTCAGATACCGATCCGGACACGCGTCCTGGACAGCTTTCCGCTACAACTGTGAAAGGAAGCTTGGAGGAAGGTGGGCTCTGCCCCTGGGGGCCCCACTCCTGACACGGTATATATGGGGTGGGCACTGCCCCTCCCCCAAGGTACGTCACATACCACTCACCCCTTTTTCGCCTGCACACTTTTACTGACTAGAGCGTCGGAGTGTCTTTGAAGGTAACACCCCCCCTCTTCACAAAGTGCTCGGGACGTCATCCATCCCAACCCAGCAACCCGGAACCAAGCGAGACCCCTTCTCATCAATCCGATCACTAACCCGAACCGTCCGGTACCCGACTTACCAAACATTGGCGCCGTCTGTGGGGATACGCCTAAATGGACGTTGTACTGGACCCAGGAGGAACAGGCTGCGAGACCGAGCGCAGAGGGGAAGCCTCCGTGGCTTCTTCCCGGGAGCGCACGAGGTCCCCTCCAAGACGAACCTCACGATCTCCCAAAAGGCGCCCCTTCGGGGGAACTCGCGACAACAGTGCCAGAATAATGCAGGAACTGCGTCACAGGATGCAGGACGTGGAACGCCGACTGGTAGATCGGAAACTTCGCCAACAAACTCCCGAATCAAGCTAATCTCATCCCCCCCCGAGAAGCCACTCCCGACGAACAGCTAGCCCACGATCTGAGCCCGAGAGCGCCAGGGAGGATGGGCGCCTAAGAAGATGCTGTGACCGCATCATCTATACCAGGCGCGAAAGAAGACGCACCGTAGATCGAGACTGGGAAGACGGTCGACGGGAAGACGGCGAGGGAAGAACAAGGAGAACGCGAGGACCAGTGATAATGGGCGCAACCCCATTTCATCATTCCATCCTCGAAGTCCGGCTGCCAAAGCACTTTGACAAGCCAATGGACATGAGGTACGACGGAACCCAAAACCCACAGGAGCACCTTACGACCTTCGAGGCCAGGATGAACTTGGAGGGAGTGGGAGACGAGGTGAAGTGCCACGCTTTCCCGGTCACCCTCGCGGAACCTGCAATACGGTGGTTTAACAGCCTCCCACAGGGCTCGGTGGCCAGGTTTTCGGATATAAGCCACGCCTTCTTAGCCCAATTTACTACCAGAATCGCAAAGGCAAAGCACCCGATCAATCTGCTCGGGGTGACGCAGAGGTCCGGCGAACCGATCAGGAAATATCTAGACCGGTTCAAGGACGAGTGCTTGGAGATCGACGGGCTGACTGATTCGGTTGCTAGCCTATCCCTGACGAATGGACTTCTAAACGAGGACTTCAGAAAGCACCTCACCACGAAGCTGGTGTGGACAATGCAGGAGATCCAAAATGTAGTCAGGGAATACATTAATGATGAAGAAGTCAGCCAGGTCGTGGCTGCCAACAAACGGTAGCCCTCCTACAATCAAACTTGGCAGCACGGAAACAGAGACAGACAGAAGGAACATGCCAGAGACGGCGGTCCGAGCAAAACACCCAGGCCGTTTCCTCGAGTCGGGAAGTTCACCAATTACACCCCCTCACCGTCCCATCATAGAAGTTTATCAACAGATAGCAGTGAAGGGAATTTTGTCGAAGCCCCGACCTCTAAAGGACCGGACCAGGGGAAATAAGAGCCTCTATTGTGATTATCCCAAAGGCTATGGACACAAGACACAGGATTGCTTCGACTTGAAGGACACGTTGGAACAAGCAATCCGGGACGGGAAACTGGCTGAATTCTCCCATCTCATCAGGGAGCCCAGAAGACGAGATCGTGACCGAGAGGCAGAGGACAAGACTTGCGCCGTAAAGCGACGTCACGACCAGGGTGACATCGAACAAGGTCTCACCATAGTGAACGTCGTGACGGCGAGAGACGCACCCCCAAGGTCGAAGTCGGCACACAAGAAAGGCGATTACTTCATCATCTGCACAAAACCCCAAGAGGTCAAGGTCGCCATCCAGCTCATTCGGCCCAGAGGACCAGTGTTTTGATGAGGTCGCGGAAAGCCCCCCCATGGTCATCACGGCCAGGGTGGGAACTGGCCTCATCAAGTGCATCCTAATAGACACCAGTGCTGACTGAAATATCATGTTCCGCAATGTGTTCGATGCTTTGGGACTGCGGGATGCCGACCTAAAAACCCACCAGCATGATGTTGTAGGGTTAGGCGACCACTTCATCAAGCCAGACGGGATAATCTCTCTGTCGATATCAGTAGGACACAGGCAGGGACGAGGCTCGACAATGGCCAAGTTCGTGGTTCTGCGCGACTCCACAGCCTACAACATCATCCTGGGGAGGAAGACCATCAACGATCTCAGGGCAGTAATCAACACAAAGATGCTAGTAATGAAATTCGTGGCTGACGACGGGTCCGTGGGATCCATAAAAGGAGATTTGGAAACGGCAGTCGCCTGCGACAATGCCAGTCTCTCCTTAAGGAAGCAGTAGGAGTGTTCCTTGCCGACCTAGACGCTAGAGTCGAAGACAAACCCAGACCCGAGCCGGAAGGGAACTTGGAGAAATTCAGAGTCGGTGACACAGAAGAGAAGTTCACCTTCGTGAACAGAGACCTACGACACAACCTGAAGGGACCCCTAATGGAAATGATCAGGGCTAACGGCGACCTATTTGCATGGACGCCAGCCGACATGTCGAGAATAGACCCCCAACTCATGTCACATCACTTGGCCGTGACGGCGGAGGCCAGATCGATAGCTCAAAGAATGAGGAAAATGTCGCAAAAGCGAGCGGAGGAGATGGCCAGGCAGACGGCTAGCCTCCTCGAAGAGGATTTATTCGAGAACTTAACTACTCGACGTGGCTGTCGAATGTAGTTTTAGTGAAAAATCACAATGGGAAATGGAGGATGTGTGTGAATTACTCTGATCTCAACAAAGCATGCCCCAAAGACTGCTACCCCCTACCCAACATTGATGCACTCATCGATGCCGCGGCGGGATATCGATACCTAAGCTTTATGGACGCCTACTCTGGTTATAACCAGATACCAATGCACCGGCTTGACGAAGAGAAAACGGCGGTCATAACGCCAAGAGGGATATATTGCTACAAGGTAATGTCGTTCGGCCTAAAGAACGCTGGGGCCACGTACCAGAGGCTAATGAACAAGATATTCAATGACCTCATAGGCAAAACGGTGGAGGTGTATGTAGATGATATCCTAGCGAAGACCACCCGACCCGAGGACCTCATAAGCGACCTGGGAAATGTGTTCACCTCCCTCTGACAACACGGCATGAGACTCAATCCACTCAAATGCGCCTTTTCCATGGAGGCAGGAAAGTTCCTAGGGTTCATGATAACCCAAAGGGGGGTTGAGGCCAACCCGGAAAAGTGCCAAGCAATACTCCAAATGAAGAGTCCGGGCTGCATCAAGGATGTTCAGAGGTTATTAGGTAGACTCACCGCCCTATCCCGTTTCCTTGGGGCGTCGGCCGCTAGGGCGCTGCCGTTTTTCAACCTTATGAAAAAAGGAATAGGGTTTGAATGGACCCCGGCGTGTGAGGAAGCATTTAAACATTTCAAAGAGATCCTCGCCACACCACCGTGCTCGCGAAGCCCAAAGTCGGAGAACCGCTCTACCTGTACCTGGCCATAACGGATGAAGCGCTGGCAGCAGTTTTGGTATGGGAAGAAGGGAAAGTTCAACAACCAATTTACTTCGTGAGTAGAGCACTGCAAGGAGCAGAACTGAGATATAGCAAACTAGAGAAACTGGCTCTAGCACTGCTAACCTCCTCCCGAAGACTACGGCAGTATTTCCAGGCACCAAGTGGTCGTGAGAATGGACCAGGGAATCTGCCAAGTGCTCCAAAAACCCGACTTAGCGGGAAGAATGATGACTTGGGCCATCGAGCTATCTCAGTATGAATTGCGATACGAGCCCCGACATGCGATCAAGGCACAAGCAATGGCAGACTTCTTGGTAGAAGTAGCGGGGGACCCGACCGAGGAAGCGGGCACACGGTGGAGGCTCCATGTGGACGGGGCCTCCAACCAAACGTCCGGGGGTGCCGGGATCATCTTGGAAAGTCCTGCCGGGGTCATATATGAACAGTCAATCAAGTTCGAGTTTCCTGTATCGAACAACAGCGAAACATGAGGCCCTCCTAGGCGGCTTAATCTTAGCTCGGGAAGTCGGGGATACGAGGCTGGAAGTATGCAGCGACTCAGAGGTCGTGACCTCACAAGTAAATGGAAGCTACCAAGCCAGAGACTCGCTATTACAAAAGTACTTGGAGAAGGTCAAAGAGCTGAGCAAACAGTTTGAGGAGGTCGCGGTCCAACATGTTCCAAGAGAAAGGAACACACGGGCAGACCTCCTATCCAAGCTAGTGAGCACGAAACCGGGAGCCAGTAACCGGTCTCTCATACTAGGCATGACAAAAGAACCAGCAGTTTCCCTCCACCTGACAAAGATAAGTCCCTCCTGGATGGACCCCATAACTGATTACCTAGAAAACGGCAAACTCCCTGAAGATGAGAAAAAAGCTAAAACATTGAGAAGGGAGGCAGCCAAATATGCGATCATACAAGGCGAACTGTTCAAAAAGAGACTCAGCCAGCCCTTGCTGAAATGCATGCATCCCGACCAAACGGACTACGTACTCAGAGAAGTCCATGAGGGGTGTTGTGGTCACCACGTCAGGGGCAAAGCCCTAGCAAGAAAGCTCATCCGAGCTGGATATTACTGGCCATCAATGATGGACGACTCCAAAGAATTTGTGAAGAAATGTGTCAAGTGCCAAGAGAATGCCAACTTTCACAAAGCCCCGGCTACTGAACTGAGCTTACTGATGTCCTCCCGACCTTTCGCACAGTGGGGGTCGACCTCCTGGGACCTTTCCCGGTTGGTCCGGGGCAAGTCAAATATCTCATAGTTGCCATCGACTACTACACCAAATGGATAGAGGCTGAACCACTGGCCAGTATATCCTCATCCAATTGTCGAAAGTTCATGTGGAGACAGGTGATAACCCGATTCGGCATCCCGGAAGTCGTTATCTTGGATAACGGGACGCAGTTCACCGATAAAAAGTTCGTGGAGTTCCTCACCGGTCTAGGCATAAAACAGAAATTCTCTTTGGTGGAGCATCCCCAGACGAACGGGAAAGTCGAGGCTGCAAACAAGGTCGTCTTGCTGGGCCTCAAGAAACGGCTGGATAATAAAAAAGGTGCATGAGCTGACGAACTCGCCTCAATCCTCTGGTCTTACTGTACAACCAAGCAGTCCTCCACGGGAGAAACCCCTTTCCGCTTGCCGTACGGGGTGGACGCAATGATACCCGTAGAGATCAACGAGCCAAGCCCACGACTACTTCTAAACGGAGTGGAAGAAGCTATAGAGAAGGACCTAGTAGACGAGGCAAGGGAGATGGCCCATTTGTCACAAATAGCACTAAAGCAAAGAATGGCCCTGCGCTACAACACCAAAGTGCTCAGGAGAGAGTTCGAACAAAACGACCTCATCCTACGGCGCAATGACATCGGTCTCCCGACTCAGGGGGAAGGCAAGCTCGCGGAAAACTGGGAAGGCCCCTACAGGGTCAAAGAGGTAATTGGCAAAGGCGCCTACAAGTTGGAGAAGCTCGATGGCAAGGAAATCCCGAGAACCTGGAATGCAGGTAACCTAAGAAGGTTCTATTCGTAGCTCAAACACGCCGACTAGGCGATCTGACGAGCTCAGTAATTTACTTTCTTGAATACTTGTCATGGCAATAAACTTGTTTAGCTATCGACTAATGTTTACTTGTCAAAATTAATGTTTATTTGTCAAAATTACTTTCCCATCAACTTTTCCCCATTTATGCGTCCTACGACAACATGTTCCTTATAATTCATGGTAAATGGGACAACGACACGGTGCCCCGGGACTGATCACCCCGAGAGCCAACTAAGTTAAAGCCATAACAAACGGCTACAACAATAGAAAAAGCCATGACCTGGCTTTGCCGAGTTACCAACACAACGGTAAACGAACACGAGTGACAAGCCTACGCCGGCAAAACAGTAACAAAACAAAACGAAAATGCTACCAGTTAAGCGAAGAAAAAATAATAATCACAAGTCGACCAAGCGACTAATAAAGTATAACAAGAGTAAGTTCCACAAAGTTCTACAACATAATCACAGATCCATACAAAAAGTACAAAGAAATCACATTTTGGGCATATCGACAATCTTGCCATCCTTGATTGTTTTAAAGACCCCAATCGCCGACGTGTCGAAATCAGGAGCCACGATCTTCACCTGGGCCTTGAGAACCTCCTCGGTCATCAGGATCGCGCTCTTTCCCTATTTCACAGTCTCTTTATGTTTCTTCCTAAGTCCTTCGACCTCAGCTTGAGCAGCCTCAGCCGACGAGACGGCCACATCACGTTCCTTCTCCAATGCGACCACCCGACCTTGCGTGGCATTGAGTTGGCTCTTCAAAGTCATCTCTCGCTCGGTTAGATGGGACACGGTGGCATCAGAAGTCTTTAGTTTTTCCTCGGCAGACTCGGCCTTCTCCTCAGAAGCTTTAAGCTTCTCCTCCGTCTTGGACAGTTGCTCCCGAAGTGTCTCAACTTGAGTCTTGAATTCATTATTGGCCTTGACAGCAGATTCGAGCTTCCTGCGCAGTGACTGCATCCCTGACAACTCGAATTCAGCCTTCCGAGCTATTGCAGTACCGCGGAGAAGGGTACGATACATCCACCTCGCCTGCCCTGCAAGCTCGGTGCCAAGAAAGTGATCCTCCGTGCCGGGAAGCAACTGCGAGTCTATGAAGGTCCCGACATCGAAGTTCCACTCCATCACGGTGAGAACTCCTTCCGGGCTGGAGGATGCCCTATGCCTTTTGGGGGTGGGGATAAGCTTCAAATCATCATCCTCTTGTTGAGTAGAGGACGAGTGTCCAGTGCCGGCCGTCTCCTCACGAATAGGAGAAACGCACGTCCCGTCAGAGTTTTTGTCTGACATCTCGGTGTCACGGGGTGACGGCACTGCCTGATCTTTTTTGTCCTCAGGAGGGTTCTCCAGCTTCCCGTCAGCCTTCTCCTCATCGCTGTCCGCCAAGAAAGTCTTGAACAAACCCTCAAGCCCTGTCACCGAAGCAGACATCTCCACTACAACAAATAAGTAAACAAGTTAGTCGTGAGACCGGCATAACCAAGTGAAGCAATAGCAACGCAAAAAATAAAAGGCAAAACAAATCACGAATATAATTCCTGGCGACCTCCCGGTCTCCCATGAGGAGATGGGGATTCACATGATTCTTCCCGAAAACAGCCAATAACACGTCGGCAATCTTTCTGTCCATAGCGGACATCCCCTTATAAGTCACCTTGATAAAGGTGTTTGACCCCGCCCCGAAACTCCAGTATGTCGGGATGAGGCGCTCCCCCTCCAATGACAACCAGAAGGGGTGACGACCTTTGACCAGACGCACCTTAAAATACTTGTCTTTAAACCCATGATAAGAGTCCTCGAACAAGCCGAAGATCCTCCGACCCTGGGCAGATCGGAAGGACATGAACCCTTTCCTCGCTTTCCCTTCTGTTCACACCCTGGTTCGAGCTATCCGATCCGGGATGATCAGCAATAAAGCGACCGACCTCTTCAGGTCAGGCTATCCGACCTCTTCTTAAAAGAAGTCGGTCAAATCGACAGAAAAGCCCAGTAAAGGGACCAAATAGAGGAACACGACCCAAATCCAAAGGCAGTCCAAGCCTATAGAGATAAGGACGGTTCCCTTGAAGATAAGTTGACCATAACTCAAAGATAAAGATAAGATAAGATAACTAACTTATCTTATCTAGAAAGGTCACTCTACAACCACTATAAATACACTGGAGCACCCAGGTATAACTCATACTCTGGTTCTACAATAAACCTGCTTAATACCCGTGCTAACTTAAGCATCGGAGTCTCTTGCAGGTACCCACCACCCTCCGGTGACAAAGGATCAGCAGTGTAGCCAGTCCAACAAGTCAGACTCGACAGCTCCGGCCGCCACCCACCAGTCGGACACGTCATCTTCGACCAGTACAGAAGATCTCATCCGAGATCGACCTACAGTTTCAGGTAACCCTCGGAACATTGGCGACGTTGCCGGGGAACCTGGAAGTCATCCCATCCCCATGGCAGATGACCATGACAACAACCACGATTCAGAACTGGAGGACAGAACGCCGCACAAAAACACGGATGCTACACTAAAAGATACTCCAGAATCTAACGGAGACAAAAACTCATCAAATTTAGGAGTAATAGAAGCACTTCAAAATCATTTAAAGCAACTTAAAAAAGAAAGTCAGCATCAATGAGAAGTTGGCAAGGATCTACAAAGAGAGGTAAGGCGACGTCGAGAGCTAGAAGATAAAATCCTACAACTCGAAGCCGATCTCAAAGCAAAGGCTACCCGGACCACCTCTGAGGACAATTCACGCAGAGATCAAGAGCCATTCACTAGGGACATCATGAAAACTAAAATTTCTAAGGACTTCAAACTCCCGGATATGACTCTGTATGATGGCACCACAGACCCCAACCATCACCTCAGCAACTTCAGAAGTAGAATGTACCTCACCGACGCCTCAGACGATGTTCGCTGCAAAGCTTTTCCAAAGACCCTCACGAAGACAGCAATTAGATGGTTCGACAACTTACCTCCTACATCCATCTCAAGCTTTGACGACCTAGCCAAAAAATTCCTGGCCAGATTCTCCATCCAAAAAGACAAGGCCAAGCACGCCCCCAGTCTACTAGCAATCAAACAAGGAGATCGGGAAAGTCTTCGCAACTACATGGAGAGATTCAACAAAATATGCCTAGACATACAAAACTTGCCAACAGAGGCCGCCATCATGGGCCTCATCAATGGCCTACGAGAGGGACCTTTTAGCCAATCTATATCGAAGAAATATCCCACATCTCTGGATGAGGTGCAGGAGCGAGCGGAAAAATATATCAACATGGAAGAAAACTCTCGGTTGGGAGAAACCTCAAAATCTGGATTCTCCTACCGAGACAAAGATAAAGAATCCAAAAAGATGGAAGATTGACAAGGGGAGAAAATTAAAAAATATCACAATTACACCCCTCTTAAGGTATCCCTGGTAGATGTCTACAAAGAAGTCTGCCATACGGAAAAGATACCCCCAGCTCGGCCACTCAAAGGCAAAAGAGGAAGAGGAAATCGGAACGAATACTATGAATATCACCGAGTCCGAGGGCATTCCACCAACGAATGCTTCGACTTAAAAAACATCATAGAAAAATTAGTAAGAGAAGGAAAACTAGATCGGTTTCTGGCCACCCGAGATGATGATCAAAGAAAGAGAAGAAGGGATAAAGATGTCGGACGAATCGAGCGATCACCTCGTACGCCAGAAAGACATGTCCATATGATACACGGAGGATTTGCAGGAGGAGAAATCTCCAAATCATCCCGCAAAAGATATCTCAAAGAAGTATATCATGTCGAAGGAAAGGAGGAAGCTCCCGACATCCCTACAATCACATTCACCAAAGAAGATGCATCCGGTATCATCTCAGGACACGACGACCCCATGGTTATCACCATCATACTGGCAAACGCCAATCTCCACCGCACATTAATAGACCAAGGGAGCTCCGCCGACATCTTATTCAAAACTGCCTTCGACAAGCTCGGCTTAGAAGAAAAGGAGCTTAGAGCATACCCTAACAGCCTGTTCGGACTGGGAGATACCCCAATACAACCGCTGAGATACGTGTCACTACATACAACCTTCGGAAAAGGGAACCAATCCAGAACACTCAAGATAGGCTACATCGTGGTTGACGTGAGTTCAGCCTACAATGCCCTAATAGGTCGAACAACACTAAATCAACTCGGCGCAATAGTCTCAACTCCACATCTATGCATGAAATTCCCAACTACAGAAGGGATAGCTACAATAAAAACAGATCAAAAGATGGCACGCCACTGTTATAACAAAAGTCTAAACCTCAGAGGCAAAGGAGAAGAGTTCCATACAATTGAGCTTGGTGGAGTTCAGAGACGAAAATAACTTCGTCCACAGCCCGAAGGAGAAATAGAGAAAGTTCAGATCGGAGATACCTCGAACAAAACAACTAATATTGGCACGATCCTGAAGGGAGACACAAAAGAATTACTAGTACAGTTCTTACGAGATAATGTCGATCTCTTCGCATGGAAAGCTGCAGACATGCCAGTCATAGACCCCAAACTAATGAGTCATAAGTTGGTGGTCTATCCAAGATCTCGGTCGGTACAGCAGAGATGAAGAAAACTTGGGCCAGAACAATCCCAAGCTGTGGAAGAACAGGTAAAAGCACTACTGGAGGCAGGATTCATAAGAGAAGTCAAGTATCCACTATGGCTAGCTAACGTTGTCTTGGTGAAAAAATCAAATGGGAAATGGCGAATGTGCACCGACTACACCGATCTCAACAAAGCCTGCCCAAAAGATCCTTACCCACTCCCAAGTATCGACGCTCTGGTAGATGCTTCATCCAGATATAGATACCTCTCGTTTATGGATGCATATTCCGGATACAACCAAATCCCCATGTATTCACCAGATCAAGAAAAGACCTCGTTTTTGACGCCAAAAGCAAATTACTGCTACATTGTGATGCCTTTCGGTCTCAAGAATGCGGGAGCTACGTATCAAAGGCTAATGAATAAAGTCTTTTCAGATCATATCAGAAAAATCATGGAAGTCTACGTGGATGACATGTTAATAAAGACACAAAGCGAAGAGACATTACTGTCCGACCTGGCTCAAGTGTTCGACACTATAAGGAAGCATGACATGCGACTCAATCCCGCAAAATGCACCTTTGCAGTAGAAGCGGGCAAATTCTTAGGTTTTATGCTCACACAAAGAGGAATTGAAGCAAATCCGGACAAATACTAGGCCATACTCAACATGAAGAGCCCAACTTGTGTCAGAGAGGTACAACAACTCAACGAGAGATTAGCAGCCTTATCCAGATTCTTAGCGGGATCAGCGATAAGATCTCTCCCCTTCTATGCCACTTTAAGGAAAGAAAAGAAGTTCGAATGGACAATGGAATGCGAGCAAGCCTTCCAGGATTTCAAAAATTTCCTGGGGCGACCACCTATCCTAACTCGACCACGAGAGGAAGAACCACTCGTATTATACCTTGCGGTAGAAAGTCAGGCAGTAGCCTCAGCACTGGTTCGAGAGGACGACAAAGGGCAACAACCTGTATACTTCATTAGTAAAGCGCTGCAGGGATCCGAGCTGAACTACCAAAAAATAGAAAAGTTCGCCTATACTCTCATACTGACATCTCGACGACTTTGCCCGTACTTCCAGGCTCACACCATTAAGGTTCGGACCGACCAGCCCATAAAAGGGATACTGCAGAAAACAGATCTAGCAGGCAAAATTTTACAATGGGCAGTCGAGTTATCCGAGTTCGACCTCCAATATGAAGCTCGGACAGCCATCAAATTATAATACTTGGCCGACTTCATTACAGAATTCACAGATACCCTGGAAACCCCCACAGAATGGAATCTCTACGTGGACAGGTCTTCAAATAAGACTGAAAACGGTGCAGGTGTGATAATAGAAAGCAACCAAGGAACCCAAGTTGAGCTTTCCCCCAAATTTGGGTTCCCGGCCTCAAACAACCAGGAGGAATATGAAGCGTTACTAGCTGGTTTGAAGCTGGCTAAGGAGGTTGGAGCTCAAAAACTCAACATCTTCAGCGATTCACAAGTAGTCACCTCACAAATAACAGGGAGCTACCAAGCCAAAGATCCCACCATGAAAAAGTATTTGGATAAAACCAAGGAACAGCTCGGACAACTCGGGGAATATAAGATCTGCCACATACCCCACGAACAAAATGCCTGAGCTGATGCACTCTCAAAACTAGCCAGCACCAAACTAGGGGGCAACAATAGAAGCCTCATCCAGGAAATGCTGCAGAATCCATCAATCTCGGAAGAGGAAAAAGTCCTAGCCATAACAAGTCAGGATCAAGGATGGATGACCCCCATAATTAATTACCTCAAAACAGAAACACTTCCCACAAATAAGAAGGAGGCAAAGAGGTTAAAACGGGAGGCTCAGTACTATACCATCATAAACAACACCCTATATAAAAGAGGGATTTCAATACCACTATTAAAATGTGTGCCAACCTCCAACACAAGGGAAGTTTTAGAAGAGATACACAGTGGCATTTGTGGTAATCATCTCGAAGCACAAGCTCTCACAAAAAAAGTACTCCGGGCGGGATTTTATTGGCCAACTCTACAAAAGGAAGCTACAGAGTTTGTAAGGACATGTCCACCATGCCAGAAACATGCCAACTTTCACATCGCCCTGCCAGAAGAGCTCATCAGCGTAACCTCGCCTTGGCCATTTGCAAAATGGGGACTCGATCTTCTCGGACCCTTTCCCCAGGGTTCGGGACAAGTTAAATTCCTCATAGTTGGGGTAGACTACTTCACAAAGTGGATCGAGGCAAAGCCCCTAGCCAACGCCACTGCTCAAAGGAGCCGGAAATTCCTATATAGGAATATTGTCACAAGGTTTGGGGTTCTATACTCCATCACTACAGACAATGGCACCCAATTCACAGACGCGGGCTTCAGAAAGTTAGTAGCCGACTTAAACATAAAACACCAGTTCACCTCCGTTGAACATCCCCAAGCCAATGGACAAGCCGAAGCGGCCAACAAAGTCATATTGGCTGGGCTAAAACGGAGACTGCAAAGATGCAAAGGGAGCCTGGGCCGAAGAACTTCCACAAGTCCTATGGGCATATCGAACAACGCCACATTCCACCACAAATGAATCATCATTTCGATTAGCATACGGAGTGGAGGCAATGATCCCAGTAGAGGTCGATGAAAGGTCGCCTAGAGTGGTTCATTACAATGAGGAAGCCAACTCCCAACTTCAAAAGGAAGAGCTCGACCTACTTCCTGAAATCCAAGAAAGAGCTCGGATCAAGGAAGAAGCACTAAAACGTCGAATGGCTTCTAGATATAATCAAAAGGTAGTGCCGAGAGGTTTCGCTGAGAATGATCTCATTCTAATCCGAAATGATATTGGAACAACCCGACCCGGAGAAGGAAAGCTGGCAGCAAACTGGAAAGGACCCTACCGAGTCATAGAAGTACTTGGGAAGGGCTACTACAGACTGTCCGAACTCGAGGGACGAGAGCTTCCCAGATCATGGTACGCCTGCAACCTAAGAAGGTACTATAGCTAGAGAAGGTAAAAGATCTCATCATAGGATGCACTCTTTTTCCTGAAAAGGTTTTTTAATGAGGCACCAAGTTGAGATTCAGAAATTATCCGACTTAAAGGGATGAAAAAAATCCCACATGTATATATTTGCACTTTCTTTTAAATAAAACATATTTTAAATAATCTACAAATTTTCAAGACGCATTAATCTGAAGCATTCATCGTCCGATTATAAAGCAACAGATCGGCAGAAAAGTGAAAAACAGATTCACTGCACGATCACAATAAAGACCAATAGAGATGAAAACGTGATTCATCTAAAGGTCGACCAAACAAAGATAGAAACCACCTTCTACAGATCGGCAAGATGAACACAGAATAATGTAAGAAGTTATCGAAAGTGATCCGGAAAAAGAACCTGACGAGGTCTTATGGATTGCTAAATAATAACTTAAAGAATGGCCGACGTTAAAAAGTCGGACCAAGTCAACCCAAGTTATCAGCAAATCCCTGGAAAGAGGTCTGGCCAACCCTATAAAAGAGGAATTGCTATAACTTAGAAGAGATTGACATGACGAAGTCGGTCTCCTACGAAAAACAAGTTATAAAAGTAATCCCTGAAAGAGACCTGAGAAAGGTCCAAGAAAGAGGATTACAAAATAACTTAGAAGAGATCGACATAAAGAAGTCAGTCTCCTACAACGGACAAGTTATAAAAGTAATCCCTGAAAGAGACCTGACAAAGGTCCAAGAAAGAGGATTACAAAATAACTTAGAAGAGATCGACATAAAGAAGTCGGTCTCCTACAACGGACAAGTTATAAAAGTAATCCCTGAAAGAGACCTGACAAAGGTCCAAGAAAGAGGATTACAAAATAACTTAGAAGAGATCGACATAAAGAAGTCGGTCTCCTACAACGGACAAATTATAAAAGTAATCCCTGAAAGAGACCTGACAAAGGTCCAAGAAAGAGGATTACAAAAATAACTTAGAAAAGGACAACGCAAAGAAGTCGGTCTCCTACAACAAACAAGTTATAAAAGTAGTCCCTGAAAGAGACCTAACAAAGGTCCAAAAAAGAGGATTACAAAAATAACTTAGAAAAGGACGACGCAAAGAAGTCGATCTCCTACAAAAAACAAGTTATAAAAGTAGTCCCTGAAAGAGACCTGACAAAGGTCCAAAAAAGAGGATTACAAAAATAATTTAGAAAAGGACGACGTAAAGAAGTCGGTCTCCTACAACAGACAAGTTATAAAAGTAGTCCCTGAAAGAGACCTGACAAAAGTCCAAAAAAGAGGACTACAAAAACAACTGGAAAGAGGACCAACGTAAAGAAATCGGTTATGGATTGCCAGAAATAAATACAAGTAAGAGCCAGAAAACCGAAATACGAGTTGGATCCACACATCCACAAAGGATCCAAGCTACAAGCAATAAGTACAAAGCAATCCAAAGAGGCCGAGCAGCAAGGCTTTAGCATTCTCAAAACCCAGAAAGGTGCCAAGACAAGTGCAAACAAGCATGATATAAAATACAATATTATAAACAAGCTTCAGGATCAGGCCCAAAGCTTGAAAGCTACTTGTTGTTTTTTCAAAATGAAATGTTGCTAAACAAGCAACCAGAAGGTGTATCAACAGTCAGCAAAATATTCAAATTACAGAATAAAGAGTTTAAAAGCCCACAAGTCGGGCTATCTACACAAACATCCAAGAAAAATCAGCTAAGATCGGGAGCCTTCTCGGTAGCATCAGTCTGGGGTGAAGGAGGGCGAGCTTGGAGAGGCACTGCATCCACCGTACCGTCGTCCCTATTCAGAATTTGACAATTAGGATCTAATTCTGGACGAGCAATCCCAGCAGGAGGAACTATAGGGGTCGACACTTTAGCAGCAGGCGCAAAGGAAGGTTCGACATCATCATCATCTTGGTCGTCGGGGACAATCTTACCACCCCTCACAATGTTGTCCAAGCTAAAAAGAGTAAGATCAACCTCAGGAGTGAGAACTTGAACTTGCTCCTTCAAATTATCATAAGCAGCGTTTACGCTGCCGACAAGGTGACCTTGGAGCTCGGAATAGTCAACTTGGGCAGACTCCAACTCCTCCCTCAGACGTATCACCTCCCGATAAGATGTGACATAACAATCTTTATGCCTCAACGCAGTGTCCTCGGCCAATCTCACAGAAGCTGCCAGGGCAAGAGAGCTAGCCTTTTCGTTCTCCAGATCCTTCTCCAGTTTGGCTACTTTCACCTCAGGCTCCTCTTTCAAGCCCTTCATCCGGTCGAATTCCTAATTTGCCTCCTCCATGAAGGCTTTGGTGGCATGGAGAGGAAGATTTTGAGCCGTTCGGTACAAGGCAGCTCCCACATGTGCCATTTTTACACTACTCCGAGTTATAAAGTCCAAATGACGAAGGAGTGATACATCATCCATAGGGAGGACACTGTATGGACCGATCTGCTGATCTACGAACTCGACCGCGTCAAAATCAGGGACATCAAGGTTGAAAGGCTTAATTATTTTTTGTTTCTTATTGGGAGGAGCACCAGAAGTAGCAGCGGAAGACTACGGAGGCTTGGCCAGGCGAACCCTAGGAGTGGGAATTACCCTCCTCAGGCCAGGAGAACTCGGCACGGGCGGCTTCACCGGAACTTGAGAAGATCCCTCTCCCGCCACCTTGGCCGAGATATTTTGAGCAGCTGCAGCCTTCTTTGCTTTCTTGTAAGCCTTCATGGAATCGTTGTTTTTCGACATCTCTGAAAATACAGAATCGACCACAGCAATGGGTTACAATCACAAAAAGAAGAAGCAAAACTAAAAAGCAAGTATAGAAACAAGTCAGAAAGTACCCAAAGCAGTTCGAATCAAAGATGGATCACTCAAAAATCTTTTCGTATCAAGATGGGGTGGTTCCCTCCATTAATCTTCAAGAACAATTACAAAAGCCCGCTCAACCTCGTCAAGCATCTCCCATGTATAGCGAGACACTCTCACATTCTTTTGCCATTCTAGAGGAAAGGCAGGCTCATCATTTTCATCAAGAAAAAAGGGGCGGGCCCCCACAACAGCACGGACTCGGAAGAAATAATTCTTAAAATATTTAAAAGACTCATCGTACATGGCAAAAACCTTATGCCCCTGGGCCGACCTGAAGAAACCCAGGAAGCTTTCTTTTTGGAAGACCCTCCGGGCTTGGCAGAAACAAAAAGATAGAGGAAAAGAGTCTGAGAATGTGTTATGCCTAACTCTTGGCAAAGCAGCTGAAAAATCTTGATAAAACCCCAGGAATTCGGATGAAGCTGGGATGGTACAATATTACACGACCACAACAAGTCGGTCTCGAAAGCAGTAAAAGGAAAGGTAATGTCCAACTGGCTGAAGAAATATTCATAGGCGTAGAAAAAGGGACGCTCCCCCTCGACAGAAGTAGGAAAGCAAACCCTCTCGTCAGAGTCGGGCGCCACAAGCTCATAATCTCTCTCTCGGGCACCACCACCACAAACCCTATGACGTTTCCTCAGCTCTACACAAAACTCAGTATCCACAACAGAGACACACATTAAGACAAGGGAGTCCAGCCAATCAGACATCACCTCGGGAACTTTAGAAGACATCTCTACAATGTTATGACGAGAAGACATGAGGCCAACTAATCCTACAATAAGAAAATAAGATTGTATTACTAAAAAACATCTCGGACGAGGGGCAAAACAACTCGACTAATATGATACAGAAGAACAAATAGAAAAGGAAAACCCCAAGACTCAAACCAAAGCCCTGGGGCATCCTTTGGAGGCAGTAACAAAGCAAGGATTCAGGAAAAATCTACAGCTTACGTCCCGGCATCTCTGAAACAAGAAAAGTCAAATCACAAACATTTCAGAAAGTCAAAACACAAAAAGTCATCAAAGCCACTATCTTTTCACAGTCTATCAGCAAAAAGCATCGACAACATCAAACACGCCAAGCGGAAATCATCAAAGGCACAACCTTTTTCCAGAATCAAACAAAATCATCATCAAAGGCACAAACAGAAACGATGATAACATGCAAAAGCCATAAGAACATCAAGCAACAGGAAAGACGAAAAGGTTCATGCAAAAGGGCGAAGAAACTCCCAGAACACACATTACAATAGCAATCAGGCACAGCAAAAGCAGAAAGGTCCAAACTTTCTCAAAACCAGACAGGAAAATGACGTGAGAAAGGAAGAAAAACCAACCTGAACAGAGAAAGAAGCTTCAAAGAAGATTGAAGATGGAAAGATGGAATCACTCAGAGAATCGCCAAAATGATGCTGAGGCAAAATGCAGGCGAAAACAGAAAGTGAGAGAGTGAAGGGAGAAGTTACGAAGAAAGACGAAGAAGAGAAACCGTTTTTTGATCGTGAATTTCGAAAATAAAAGCCAAAGAAACGGGCAATCAAAACCAATTAATGAAGGTATTTAAAGATTCGCATATTCCCAAAGCCAAAGCGCTGATATAAAAACGCGCGCTCTTAGAGGAAAACGTTCCACATTCAAAAAGGTTCTACAAAGAAAGGAATCGACAAAATGCTCGAGTTCGGCTTCACTAGAAAAAGATCGAAGTCAAGGACTCGACCTCAAAGCAGAAGACCGAGCTCGAGCAGGGGCACTTTTCACACCCTGGTTCGAGCTATTCGATCTGGGATGATCAACAATAAGGCGACCGACCTCTTCAGGTCAGGCTATCCGACCTCTTCTCAAAAGAAGTCAGTCAAATCGACAGAAAAGTCCAGTAAAGGGCCCAAATAGAGGAACACGACCCAAATCCAAAGGCAGTCCAAGCCTATAGAGATAAGGGCGGTTCCCTTGAAGATAAGCTGACCACAACTCAAAGATAAAGATATCTAGAAAGGTCACTCTACAACCACTATAAATACACTGGAGCACCCAGGTATAACTCATACTCTGATTCTACAATAAACCTGCTTAATACCCATGCTAACTTAAGCATCGGAGTCTCTTGCAGGTACCCACCACCCTCCGGTGACAAAGAATCAGCAGTGCAGCCAGTCCAACAAGTCGGACACGACAGCTCCGGCCGTCACCCACCAGCCGGACACGTCATCTCCGACCAGTACAGAAGATCTCATCCGAGATCGACCTATAGTTTCAGGTAACCCTCGGAACACCCTCCTTCGAAGGATTCGTGAGGTTGAAGAAAAAAGAAAAATGTCAACGGACACCGGCAACTCCAAATATTCACATACCATCTCGAAACAGCGGATGAAAGCCCAACTGTTCGGATGCAGCTGCGACGGCGCCACGGAGATCCGGTTAAGGAGCGCCATTTGAAAAGCAGAAAATGGGATACGAACCCCCACTTGGGTGAACATGTACTTATAGAACCAGATCCAATCGGGGACCCGAGGGGAATGGAAATTAAGCTCATATAGTCGTTCATTGGGGGCAGGAACAAAGACGTCGTAGTTGGCCTCCTCGTCGGTCCCGCTGCACAAGTACTCGCCTTGGCGGAACTTCGTTAGCTCCTCCTCGCCCATCTGGTTCGGGGAGTACTTACCACATAAGAATTTCTACTTGCCCCTTTGCCATCGCAGCTGCCCCTCCTCCTCTACTACCAGCGCCTCCTCCTGATGATGATGAGGGTGTTGGGACTCCGCTTACCACCGCAGCATCCCATTGGCAAAAGGTTCAGCTGCGGAGGAGGATGAGCCTTCAATGGCAGGCACCTACAGGAACTGATGAGGAACAGGATGATGATTATGAAGCGAAGCAACAGCGGTGACGTCATCATCAGTGACGGTATCATTTTTTGAGAGGAAAGCCTCAAGGGTCATTTCCTCGAACGGGTGATGATTATGGTGAGGTGAATCTCTGTGAGGGTGGGTTAGGATCATGTCTTTCTAGACATCATCGACGGTTTTGGGCGGAGGAGGAGGGAATGAAGGTGGATCTGAGGGATGAGAGGTGGAGTGTCATCGCGAAGAGGAAGAAGGCAACAAGCATCTAGGTTTAGTTCTCAAATTTTGTATGGAGACAATTTTAAAATATAAAAAAATTTGTATTTTTTATTGTAATTTTTAATAAATTATAAATAAATTAAATCTAAACTATTAGATCATTTATTAATCTAATCCAATGCTTTAAATTTCATAGTGCATCAGATAAGCTCAAAAGACTTGAGTTGATTTTAGACAGACTCGATAATACAAATATAATTACTATTGGCAAGCTTATGAGCGTTATTTCTTTCTTTTACTTGATTGAGTATGAAATCTTTTAAAGTAATCTGTTTTCAAATGTAATTAGTTTTGGCAAGCTTATTTCTTAAACACTTATGATTTTTTTTTTATTTAATATACAAGTATTTGAAAATTTTATATATTTGCTCAATTAAGTTAAAGTTCCATTTGAACATCCAATTAAGTTTCTTGTTCTGGATTTTTTAAATATATTTCATTTGCAAAATCTTGCTCTTTATACAATAAACCAATTTTATCTTTACTTTAATTAATATTCCAACATCAACTTTTTAGCTTTTAAAAAAAATGTAATTTCTTTTTGAACTACAAATAAAAAAATATAGTTTTTCAGAATTATTTTTCATCGGTATTAGTATTACATTAAGTAAATTTTTTTATTAATTTAAATGTATATTAAACATAAATATTTTATATACGTCATTAATTTTAATTTACATGTGAGTTCGAATCAAATAACGTCAATTATAATGTTTAAACATTTGTATATAAAAAATTGTTGAAGAGATTTATGTAATCAAACTAAAAGATAGAGTACATAAAGAGTATATAGAGTGTACGCAAAGATAAAAAATAGTGTTATATACTTTTTTATTGAAAATTATAAAAGTAAACCTAAAATATATAGATTGAAATTGTAATTGAATTTATGTATTTTGGGCTAAATTTATAAATCGATGTGAGACTTCTTAATTATTGTCATGAGTTAAAGTAAAAGAATGGTTTAATAAAGAAAACTACATATACAGCAGAGAGCTCGGCGAGAATGAAGGTGACTACGAGATGGAAGAAGAGTCAATGATTTAGAAGAATTTTAGAATTCCACTGTTGCAGAAGAATTTCACTGTTGCAGAAGAATTTCAGACTCAATGATTCAATAGAATAGTGATGTAAATAGCAATATAATTGATGAACAAAGAAGAAGAACAATATCCTATTGTCTAAATTTTTTAATATATTTCATTTACAAAATCTTGCTCTTTATATAATAAACCAATTTTATTTTTACTTTAATTAATATTCCAACATCAAATCGAAATAACTTTTTAGCTCTTAGAAAAATGTAATTTCTTTTTGAACTACAAATAAAAAAATATAGTTTCTCAAAATTATTTTTCATCGGTATTACATTGAGTAAATTTTTTTATTAATTTAAATGCATATTAAACATATATAAAAGCCACCGAATTGATGCACAACCTAGTCAATCTGATGCCACTTAACGATAGCATAGCAAAGGAGCAGACATACAACCGTCGTCGATGCTTTAGCCTCAGCTATTCCCGGTGGAGCTAGATCATGCAGCTGTGGGTCAGCATATGGAGTTCGGTCAACCTGTTCACAAAACGCAAGACGCATCATATACAAGATTCAAAGTTAATTAACATAAAATTATAATTCTTGAATCTTTATCACTTACGTTGAGGATGCCGATCTTATTCAGGTTACGCCTGTAATGCCTAGGCATGTGCTCGCTTCAGGCATTATCTGGACGGTACTCAACCCACCTATAATACCGCGAATGATTACACATTATTTCTCAATTTCATTAACTAATGAAGAAAAGTACAAAAACAAATAATACCTCTCAACTAGTAGAAATCGACGAGGATCAAATTCATCCGGCCGTAGTAGTGGAATATGGTGATAGGCTCAAGAGAGCAGCAAACTGATGCAACCACCCAAATTGCGCTGACCATGCTCCGTTGCACGACATATCTAGTGGTACAACCATGCCAGCACAGCCGAGCTCCATGATAACCCGCCACATCTGTCAAGGTACTCTAGCAGGGGGGCCACCTGATGTGTACCCGAGAGTCATATGCATTTATGAATAAGATATTCCCGATCAACTGCATGATATACCCTCTCGTGTACCGCAACAGGCGCTCCTCAGTAGCGTCCTACTCTAGCTCTCCACAGATGGTATTGTGAAATCATGTGAGTTTGACAGTCCACTTGGTCTGTGACTGTCTATCTTCTAGGCCAGAAAAAATACCCAGTAGCTGCTGGTAGAAGTTCTCAATGGACCATCCATCATGGTGCTGCTCCCACCCACTGATGCAGCCACTAACAAGATCACCATTGATCCTGACTCCTAACTGGTAAGCCATGTCTTGCAGGGTGATAGTCATCTCCCCGCATGGTAGATGAAACGTATGGGACTCACGTCTCCACCTCTTTATCAATGTTGACACTAATGGCCAATCGTGCTCGAACTCCACCATATATGCCACATGCTAAAACCCGGCTCACCTAAGATATGACCTAATCTGCTCTGGAGGGCGTCTCATCGAATTTTGTCTGGTGCGCAAGATCCGAGGCACCTACCGAACTAAAAAAAGAGTTAAAAAAAGAGAGTCAACACATAAAATTAATTACAAATTCACATTTTATTACAATATAATAAACAAGAGTGATAAAAGTATACCACTCGATCAAATCCACGGGCAATGTGCTCAGCCTGATCCAATCTGTAAAGCGTATGCTCGTACCCCAATAACTACTACTCCATCTAATTAACTCTAGTAAAATAAAATAATATAAACTGAACTCAGTTCCTTTCACATTAACTAAATTTTTAAAAGACATTTAAACTAACTAATTGTTTACTTTACATCTTAATCAGTTTATAAACTTACTAATTAAAATGTAAACCAACTTTATAAGGCCCGTCAACTAACTCTATAAACATACTAATGAATAATTAATTTATAGATTAATTTTACTAACTATGTATCATTTTAATCTAATCTAACTAATTATTCAACTATTTACCATCTAACTCACAACTTAAACAAACTATTATGACTAAACTAATTAACAATTAACTAATAACTTACTTTAATTAACATGTTATAAATAGTAAATAGTAACTGTACTTAAAAATAATAACATAAAAAAATCTAACTAATCTATTACATACTCTAACTAACATGTAAACAGTAAACAGTAATTCTAATTAACATGTTAAATACTGACCTGAAGCTGATGATATAATGAATAACGAACTTCATATTATATAGTGTGGTGAACTCAACTTGAAGTTCGTCGGGGTCAAGCAAACTCTATTTAGATTATAGAGTTCGTCGGGGGTACAACGAACTTACCTTAAATCCCAAAAAAAAACCCTATTTGAAAAATTAAAGTTTAAATAATATATTTTTGGAAATAAATATTTTTTTAATTTATTTCAGAAAAAAATAGGAGAAAACATAGGGCAAGAAATAGAGAGAGGAAAAGGGAATAATAGGATAATTTTGTCATTTCAAGTCTTATTTATTGATCCTTTTTTAATATAATATATATTTGGTCCTTATTAATAATTTTGATATAATTGATCTTTTTTGTTAGTTAAAATCTCTTGACAATTCTAGGAAAATTTAGTGGCATCATGCTTTTTACGTGAGGAGTACGTACTCCTTCAACTTGCTCTGCTAGGATTTCTCCAAAATCAGAATTCTTGTGCCGTCTAGGGCAATGTTTGACTTTTGTCAATTCCTTTCTTTATTCCTCTCGTTGTTCCCTTCTTTATTTCTTCCCTTTAATTCGCCATGAAAATTCTTTCATGGAATTGTCGCGGTTTGGGGAGACCCTGACAATCCATAACCTTAAAGGGATGTGCTAATCTCACTCTTCCGAGATTGTATTTCTATGTGAAACAAAAAACCAATATCGTCTGGTGAAAAATAAGTTGAGATCTTGTCATTTTACGGATTGGAGGATTGTTAGTCCGCCGGGTACAGCGTGTGGATTGGCTTTAGCATGGAAGGAGGGCACAATGGTTGAGATTCTCGCTGAAAAAAAGTTTTTCATTGCTGCCAAGGTAACTGATACTGCTTTGAACTATTCTTGGGAGCTGATTGGGATACATTTAAATAGCTTGTATGGGATTCAATCTACCTAATACACAAAACTTTTCTCTTTTATACAATGTTTCTAGAAAGGTTGTAATTATGGGTGATTTTAATGCTATAGTGAGCCTCAATGAGATGGAAGGAGGGGAGGTTAAAATCAGCTTCATCTATTTCTGAATTTATAAATTTTATTGATGGTGGTGGACTGAAGGACTTGGGTATGATTGGGAGAAGGTTCACCTGGACTAATAGGCGACGAGGGCAGGATCAGATCAGAGAGTGGCTTGACCGTGCACTTGCAAACGGTGAGTGGATGGATCATTTTCTATCAGTCTCGCGGTCTCGGCTCAAAGAAAATGGTTCAAATCATGCGCCTATCCTCCTTGATACAAATCCGGTCATGAAAAAATCTAAACGGAGGTTTAAGTTTCAGGAGTGGTGGTGTGGTTTAGAAGAAATTCAGGTAATTATCACTGAAGCTTGGAAGGAATGGGTGGATGGCTCATCAATTTTTGTTTTGGCTCAAAAATTGAAGCATTGTAGGCACCGTATTATTTAGTGGCAGCAACAGAACAAATCTAATTCGAAGAAGGACATTAGTGAACTCACATTTCAGCTTGAACTTCTCAGAGAGGAGGGTATTACAGGGGGAGAATAGGTTGAAGCCTTAGAAAATAAACTTGAGGATGCTTACTTTAAGGAGGAAAGCTATTGGAGGGAGAAATCTCGTATAAAGTGGCTTAAAAAAGGGGACAGAAATACAAGTTTTTTTTCACCAATCATTCCAATCCAGAATCCGGAGAAATAAAATTTGAAAACTGAAAAAGAATGATGGTACGTATGCTACCACTCATGGGGAAATTGCATAAGTAGCTGAAACATACTTCAAGGATATTTTCACATCGATTAACCAAGCTAATCCGGCACATACATTCGAAGATTTTGAAACTAAAATTTCAGCAACTATGAACAGAAAATTAACTAGACCGGTCAGTTTTGATGAGGTAAAATGGGCGGTCTTTAGTGTTTACCCCTAGAGCGCCCCGGGTGATGATGGATTTACGGCTAAATTCTTTCAATTCTACTGGAGTTTAGTAGGGGAGGATATTTTGAAGGCTGTCTGTAGTTTTTTTTGTCAATGGTAGACTATTAAATAGCTTCAACCATACGCAAATCTGTCTCATTCCTAATATTTCTGATTCAAAGGATATGACACATGTTAGACCCATCAACCTTTCCTCGGTTGTGTATAAGATTATTTCTAAAGTACTAGTCTATCGACTATAGAAATTTATGACTTCGCTAATCAGCCCTAATGAGAGCACCTTCATTAAGGGTAGATTGATTTCAGACAATGTCTTAGTCGCTCATGAATGTATGCACTATCTAAAGACAAAAAAGAGAGGCCTATCGAGTGAAATGGCTGTTAAATTGGATATTATCAAAGCCTATGATTGTGTTGAGTGGCATTTTCTTTGGTTCATTTTGGAGAAACTGGGATTTGAATCTAGGTGGATTGGTTAGATACAAGAGATGGTGACTATGGTTTCTTACTCTGTCATTGTTGAAGGTCAACCTTTTGTTTTTTTAAACCAAATAGAGGTATCTGTCAATGAGACACTCTATCTCCCTACCTTTTTCTTTTCTATGTAGAAGGATTATCCTTTTTGCTAAACAAGGCAGAGCAAAACGGTCTCATTAAAGGTATTCAGATCAACCGAAGATGTCCTACTGTTAATCATTTATTGTTTGCAGATGACTCAATCCTTTTTTGCAAAGTGTCAGAAAATAGTTGTGAAAATATTCTCAGTATTCTCCAGTCATACGAGGGGTTCAGTGGTCAAAAAATAATTTGCATAAATAAGCTCTATTTTTTAGTAATAATACTCCTCCCGCTGCTCGATTACTACTGGCTTGAAAATTGGAAATTATTCATATTGGTCAGGATAAATATTTGGGTCTTTCATCTACAGTTCAAAAATAAAAAAGGGCCACCTTCGGAGAAATCAAGGACAAGGTGAGGAAGCGAGTTCAAGGGTGGAAAAGAAAACTTCTCTCCTCTGCAGGCAGACATGTTTTAATCAAAGTTGTTAGGGAGGCAATCCCAATTTATTCATTATCATGTTTTTGCCTTTTCTGAAACTTTAATTAGGAAGATTTACAACATACTCTCCCAATTTTGGTGGGGTAAAAAAGTACAGAGCGAAAAATGGCATGGGTTAGTTGGGATACTATGACAAGACCGAAATTGGAAGGTAGACTAGATTTTAAGGACCTAAGGGCTCAGAATTTAGCGCTACTAGCAAAACAATATTGGAAAGTTGTATCTCAAGCACAATCACTCCTATCTAGACTCCTCAAAGGTAAATATTTTCGATACAGTTTTATAATGAATGCAGAAATCAGAACAGTACCTTCATGGGGTTGGCGTAGCATATTGGAAAGGCGTAAGGTTGTTGAAAAGGGGCTGGTTTGACGAGTTGGTGATGGGTCCAGTATCCGAATATTCAGCGATACTTGACTTGCTCCTCCACATCCTTGTGTTATTCCTTCATCTGAAGCTTCCAATCTGCAAAATCAATCACTATTGATTGTCAAAGACTTAATACTTTCTAATGGTCAGTGGAATCAGACTTTAATTAGAAGTATTTTTTCTGAGGGCACTAGTCAGCGTGTGCTAGCAATAACGATTGGAGGTGGAGAAGATAAAATTTATTGGGCCCTTAATAAAAGTAGTTTGTATGAAGTGAGTACCGGATACCATGTGGCTTATGGGTTCTCGCATCCTCCCATTAAATTTTGCCCAAAGATTATGAGACAACGAAATTTGTGGTGAGAATTGTGGAAGATGAAAATCCCAGCAAAAATTAAGATTTTTCTCTAGAGGTGCTTCCATGAAAAGTTTCCAGTGCTGAAAAAGTTTCATCATTGCAACCCATCGATTAAACCCACCTGCCGAAGATACCTACAATTTCCAGAAACAATCAATCATTGCATCTTCCATTGTGAGAAATCAAAGGAAATTTGGTCAAAAATGGGCTTACCAGCTACTAGAAGGGGCACCGAAGACTCTGATTTCTATGTTGAGTGGAACTTGAGAATTAAGTCTTGCGTACCCAACCCAATAGCTCATCTCAAAGGATGATGATAGTGATTTTGAGCTAGTCCTTATGGAAGGCTAGGAACAGATTCATTTTTGATAATGTATCAACTAGTGTGTAAGAGATAATGGCGTCGACTTTGAAGCTGCAGAAGAAGTTTCAACAAATCTCTAATTCCTAATTGATGAGGACTTTACTTTTTTTTTATTTCTCTTATTAGATTATTATATGATGTTATCCCTATAGTAAAGCGTTGAAAATTCTCTATTTTTTTTACTTGTCTTATATATAGACACTTATATGTCTCTTTCGTTTCATGAATAAAATTATCTGATTTTAACAAAAAAAAAAAATCTCTTGACGATGCTTAGCACTAATTTTCCCTTTTTATTTTTAATTTGGATGCCAATTGTCATCACTTGTCCTATTACTTATTTTAAAATTGATTTTTACGAGTTAATATGTTTAACTTAATATCTAATTTTAAATTGGTTGGATGAGATAGATTGAAATCCAACCGGTTAAAGTGATTTCTTTGTGTCAGCCCAAAATTCTTCAAGTTTCTTTATTTAAACTTTGAAAAAAAAAAGTTAAATTCTATTAGAAAAAAGGCACTATCTTGATATTAGATTGGCTATGCACACTACCCAAACCACTTTTTCGTTGGAGTGGTTTATTGTGGAAATTGTTAATTGCTTTGAACATTTAATGTATTTTAGCGACAATAAATCTTTTTTTAAGTTGAACATCATAAGAACTTAGGAATTGGAATATAATCAATCCATATGACATAGAAAATCTTGAATCATTATATTGTTTATATTAATTTGTTTAACTTTGACCCAAAATTACTTCCATGATGTGATTTTATTTATCAAATAAAGTTAAAACATTAGTATATTCATTTTGGGAGTCACTTAAATAAAGATGTTAAAAATATCTCTTTAAGATATTTTTTAATAATTAAAATTTAATCGATTAAATTATATTGTTTTTATTAAAATTAAACCGAATAAATTAATTTATCCAAAAAACAAATAAATTAAATTTTAAAATGGTCTAAATTAATTTTTTTTATAAAAAATGACTACAATATTTTTATTATAAAAAATAACTAAAATATTTTCTATTATATATATATACACATTATGACGGCAAAGGAAAAAAAAACTAGAATTTAGGATTTTCAAAATTAATATATATAATAAAAATATTTTAGTTACTTTTTATAATAAGAGTATTGTAGTTATTTTTTATAAAAAATAATATTAATTTAGATAAGTTCAAGATTTAATTTACTGTTTTTTAGTTAAATTAATTTGTTTAATCTAATTTTAATAAAAATAATATAATTTAATCGATTATATGTGTTAAATTTTAATTATTAAAATATCTTAAATAAATGTTTTAAACCTCTTTGTGTGAGTGACTCTCGTTTATTTTTGCATGCTGCTTGTAGGAGTGACTCGCGAGGAACGAGGTAGCTTTCTTTATTAAGAATGGTGGCTTTTCCACTAGAGGTGTGCATGGGCCGGGTGAAACCGGGTTTGATGTGACCCAGATTCGGCCTGAAATATATACCGGGCCTATTTGTTAGATCCAAACTCGACCCTAGACCCGATGAAACCTATACACTTTCGGGCCACGATTATACCGGGTAAAAACCGGGTGAAAACCGGGCCGTTAACATTATATTACCTTGATACCTTCTTGTAAGTTAGCATGTAAAAATATCCAAATTTCCAAGACTCCAACCATTATTTGACATGGTAAAATTTACTTAGAAAAATATAATAAGAAGTAACTCTTCTCTAAAATTAAAGTATAACCATAATCAATACTAATATTGCCTAATAACACCAAATATTTAAATCAATACAAATAACATAAAATTATGCATTAGTCTAAAGTCTTATGCATTTTAAACATAAAACATTAATTTATAGTCTTATATATAATGACTAATAACACAAAATATTAAAGTTTACAATACTTAAATTTCACATAATAATAGCCATCATCCATCACTAATAACACAAAATATTAATTGTGTATGATGACCGGGCCACCGGGCCGATTTCGGATGACCCGAGCTATGGCCCGGACCCGACCCGAAATAATGACCGGGTCTACTTTTGAGACCCATACCCGGCCCTAAACTCGATGAAATCACATCAAATTAGCCCCTAAAGTGCTCGGGACCGGGCCGGATCTTCGGGCCGGGCCGGACCATACACACCCCTATTTTCCACATTGTTTTGTGATATATAAAACTAATTATAAAATTGATTATCCAATTATTGTTCTTTATGTTTTTGTTAGTAGCTTGCCAACTTGTTTGACACAAACACTGCGGCAGGTATACCTTCCATTCTTTTATATTATTTATGAAACTAACAATGGAAATGACGAAGAAATCGAAGAAGGGAATCAAGAACACACAGAATGCAGAGTTTTCTGAATTCTTCTTTGTCATAGCGGCAGAGGCAACAGAGAACTATATATATAGTTCTGAAAACACAAATAACACAGATAACAATAATGTCCTTGTAACAGAAGTAACTAATAAACAGCCATAACTGATTCTAGCTCAAACCGGCAACTAATCAATTCATCCATTTTCTGTACTAACTAATTGTTGTTGCTGATTTTCTACATAATCTGAATCGTGATTTTGATTGCTTGACTACAAAATTACTTTATGTTTGGCATGTTACAAAGGAAAAGTATAGGATATCCAATAACATTGGTAAACAATGTAAATAATGAATATATCGAATATTCATTTCACTAGATGTGTGGATCGTTATTCTAATATTAAGATTTAAGTGGATAGTTTGAATGTGTAGTGTATTTTTATTTTATTAATAGTTATTTATATTGTTCAAAAAAATCATTAGTTACCTAACATAACATGTTATAAAATGTACGGACATGATATCATGGGTCATGAATACTGGGACCATAAACTAATGGTTAATGGTCACCGCCTTTTACTTTAATCCAACATGAATATAATTTTATGATGACAGTTTTTTAATAAAAAATTAGGATTTTTTTCTATTATAGTCATCAGTTTTTCACTTTTTCTATTGAACATTTTAGGTGACGGTTATAAACCGTAACCATAGTCTAAATACCTCTTATTTTTCGTTATTACATTAAAAAAGAAAGTAAAATATTTTTTTTAATAAAATATTACATAAAATAATAAAGTTATAGCATGCTAGAAAATTTGATAAAAGAAGAATGAAAAAGTCCAGAAGATCAACTAGTGATCAGTCATCTATAGTCAACTAGGAAAAAAAATTTAATTTAAAATAGAAAAAATTTAAAATTTTAAACAACACTCAAAAGAGTTATTCTAATTTCACTTTTCCTCCCACTTATTCACAGTTAAAAAACAACTTCACGAATCCTTGTCACTCTCCCTTGCTATACAGTTGCAGTCGTCAAGCCACTGAAGACGTGCCATCTGCGTCGCTGCACTGGCCGCTGGCCAACCTTCTTCCACCAACCACCAAGACTCTCCTACCCGCCGAGCCGCAACGTGTATTGCGAAAAAAAGCGCAGTCGCGCAAACACGCCACCGCGCAAACACGCCAACCTTCTTTCATTGCTTGATTTCAAAAAATTTGATCCAAATCTTCAAATCAGATAAAAGAGTTGATTTGAACGAAGAGAACATAGAAAAGGAAGAGAACATAGAAAACGCAGAAAAGACAGAGAACGTAGAGAACGCAAAAAATACAGAAAAAATTAGAAAAAGAAAACGAAATTCAGATGAAAAAAGCAGATATATATATTCGCATATTAAGTTAAAAGTTTGTTAGAGATAATGACGCGTGGAGGTGAATTCGGTTAAAGCTACTTGGTTGGACTGTCATAAAATGACTTAAATGTAGGTCTTAATTATTGAAAAAAAGACAGATAGGTCCTTAACTTTTTAAATTTTTGACAAATACATCATTGACAAAATTTAAATACAAAAAGGTCCATGACTTTAACAAACGAAGGACAATTTAGTCCTTCCGTCTATTTGCCTCTCATACACCAAACAAAACTGGCTAACGTGGCTGAAACGGTGTCCAGATGTCCGTTACGGTGCCATGCTGGAAAGGGAATGAAGTTCGAAGGACAAATAAGTCCTTGACGTCATTTTGCAAATAAAGTTCGAAGGACAAATAGGTCCTTGAGAATTTAGTTCACTATACTTCTATTATGCTTCTATTATGAGAATTTAGTTTATAAAATTATGCTTGTATTTTGAAATCTAGTTAACTTGTTGTATTCTACAATTTAAATTATTTGTATTAAAATTACAGAAATTGGGCTTGTTCTGTTTCTACTTTTTTTTTTCTTAAATTGCATTAGTTCAGTTTTAGTGCATTTGTGTATTATATTAGAATTTGTTAAATTGCATTAGTTCAGTTTTCATCATACCAGTGGCATTAGTTAGCATCAGTTCATTTATGCATCAAGTTAGCATTAGTTCATTTGTGCATCATTCATGTATTAAGTTAGCATTAGTGCATTTGTGTATTATATTAGAACTAGTATTTTTATCCATAATAACATTACGAGAATAATTTTTTTTGTAAATTATAGTTCACTTTGTTCTAACAGTATAAATTATGGATGGCACAAAAGATTTATAAAATCAAACTACTTTTACAAAAAAGTCGTAAGTTGACAAAAGTCTCTGGCTAAGAAGACCAAGATATCTGCAGATAAAAAATTAAATAATAAGATTTTTAGTTATTATTTTTTTATGAAAAAGTCTAATTTTTTATTAATAATTAATTTTAATATTCGTTATCTAAAATTTAAAATAATTTAATGTGCATACTTTTATATTTAAAATATTTTAATTGTAAAAAAATATGATGACATATTTTGATTTGTCAAATTACTAATATAAAATATAATTATATATAGAGTAAAAATAGTAGAAAGAAATAGAAAAATGGAGAAAGGTAGATGAAAGAATTTAGGAAAGGAGTTTATTAATTTTGAAAAAAAAATATTTTCTCTCAATTTTAATAAGAGTGTCATGTGACACATTTGATTATTAAATTAGATAGTAATATATGATACATAATATAGGTATATTTCAATTAGATAGTAATATATGATACATATAGAAGCATAGTGAAATAAATTCTCAAGGACCTATTTGTCATTCGAACTTTATTTGCAAAATGACGTCAAGGACTTATTTGTCCTTCGAACTTTATTTCCCTTCCAACGTGACACCGTAACGGACACCTGGACACCATTTCAGCCACGTCAGTCAGTTTCGTTTGGTGTATGAGAGACAAATAGACAGAAAAATTAAATTATCTTCTGTTTGTTAAAGTCAAAAACTTTTTTGTATTTAAATTTTGTTAGAAATATATTTATTAAAAATTTAAAAAGTCAAAAATCTATTTGTCTTTTTTTCTTAATTATTTTATTAAATACTTTTAAAAAATGACAAGTTCGGGGACTAGTAATGTTTGTTTCCCACGCTACTTTTTGTTAGGTATATGAGTCTGATAAGAGATTAAGGAATAGGAGCACGTGAAAAATGGAATGATTGCGGAAGAACCATAAGTCACATGGAACTGGCTCAATCATCTATTTCTCGTGTCACCATGACACCATCGCCTGTGTTTACTTTTCCAATTATTTTTTGTTTATGGCTGATTTTATGAATATAAGCAGAATTTATCCAAATAAATAACTTTAATTTGTTTCCGTACTAAAAATAACTAATAAGATCTCTATACTATATTTCGCGCTAACATGGTTGAAGAAACATTTTGTTTATCAAATTAGTAATTATAAGTAACAAATTGATTATACTATTATGTTATATATATAAGTGTTTTTAATTTGTCAATCAAATTTAAAGAAATTGGTCTAAATTCAACAAAAATTACTTACTTAATGTTCACATGAATTACGTATTTTTTATTTTTTTTTTCGTGTTCATTCTTCTTTCTTCATATTTCTTTCACATTGCCGTCCCTTTTTATTGCTACTGTAGTTTTTTTCTCCTCCTTCTCCTCTTTCTCTTTGTTATAGTAGTTTTTGTTTTTTCTTCTTTTTTATTTGATTTTGTTTTTATTTTTATTCTTATTAAAAAAGTGGAACAAAAAGAATTATGAGAATGTGAAATAAAAAAGAGAAGATAAAGAAGAAAAAGAAGAAAATAATGATGAATTGAAGAAGAAAAAGAAAAAATAGAGGAGTTTCACTACAAGAAATTCGTCAAATACCGTTGGATTTACCGACGGATTTAGCGTTAAATATTACCGTCGAATTTAAGGACGGTTGTAACGCAGAAGTCGTTGCGTCAAAGTTTTACCGGTGAATTAGATTTTCCGACGGTAAATTCGTAGGTAATAATTGGAGGGAAAAAGTGTGGAATAGGCGCGAATATTTGCGTGGGTTTTACTGTCGGATTTATCTGACGGTAAGCCAGTTTAGTTAAATGCCGCGTTTCGGTGACACGATATGATGTACCGTTGGATTTATCTCACGGTAAATCCGACGATAATGTGCCCTAAAATTGAAAGCACAAACCCTCTTCCCCTTCAATTCGAAAATACCTTCTCTCTTCTCGTTTCTCTCTCTAGCCTCCACCACTAGCCCCGCCGCCCCAACTCGGCCGCCGCTGGCCCTAGTCAGTTGCCGCCGCGTCTCCCTCTCCCAGTGCCATCCCCAACATCCTCCCCCCGCGTTGTACTAGCCGCGGCATTGATAAGCGTTTGCCGCCCACTGCCGCCATTGCCCAAGCGCATCGCACCGCCGCTGTCACCAGCCAAGCACCGCCACTACTTCTCTGTTTTGCATCTCCCTCCCCACTAAGTTACAGGTTCGATTTTAATTTTCTTTTAATTTTTCTAGGTTTTAATTAAGTTAGGTTATTTATATGTTAATGTTTTGTTAGTAAATAGATTAGTTTGTGTTATATTGCTGAAAGTGTTGGAAATTTAACTGGATTGCTAGAAATTGCTGTTGAGATTGGTTGAAACTTGTTTGGTTGTGAGGAGATTCATTGTTTCACTGCCGATTTTGATGAATTGTGATGCTGGAATTGTCTGGATGATGTTTAATTCTTACCTGTTTAATTGTTGGAAATGTTTTGATTGTTTGGATAATTATGAACTCATTAATTGTGTTCCATGAAAATCCATATAAATGGTCCTTTCCTCTAAGGCAAGACGCTCCCCTACCGATTCATTTTTACATTTCACAGTTTCGGTAGATCGCTTAGCCCAATTCATCTTCGGTGCAAGAGCGTTCGATCAGTGAGCTATTATGCACTCTTTCAAGGGTGGCTGCTTCTAGGCAAACCTCCTGGCTGTTTCTGCACCCCTACATTCTTTATCACTGAGCGGTCATTTAGGGGCCTTAGCTGGTGATCCAGGCTATTTTCCTCTCGACGATGAAGCTTATCCCCATCGTCTCACTGGCCGATCTTGACCCTTGTTATTTTGAGGCCATATCTAGTATTCAGCGTTTGCCTCGATTTGGTATCGCTCTCGCGGCTCGCATATCGCTCTCGCGGCCCGCACCGAAACAGTACTTTACACCTAGATGTCCAGTCAACTGCTGCGCCTCAACGCATTTCGGGGAGAACCAGCTAGCTATAGGTTCGAGTGGTATTTCACCCCTAACTACAACTCATCCGCTGATTCTTCAACATCAGTCAGTTCGGACCTTCAATTAGTTTCACCTAAGCTTCATTCTGGTCATAGATAAATCACCCGGGTTTGGGTCCATAAACAGTGACAATTGCCCTATGAAGACTCGCTTTCACTACGACTCTGGTAGTTTTTCTTAACCAGGCCATTGCCTATGAGTCGCCAACTCATTCTTCAATAGGCACGCGGTTAGAGCCCCGAGCTGGGCTCCTCCCACTGCTTGGGAGCTTACGGTTTCATGTTCTATTTCACTCCTCGGTGGAGGTTCTTTTCATCCTTCCCTCACGGTACTACTTCACTATCAGTCATCCAAGAGTATTTAACCTTGCAAGGTGGTCTTTGCTGATTCACACAGGATTCCACACGTGCCCCATGCAACTTGGGTCAGAGCGTAGGCTAGTGATGCTTTCGGCTACTGGGCTTTTGTCATCTAGGGTGCCACAATCCACCGCTTCGCCTAGTAGCACAACACTTATATAGCTCTCCCACAACTCCAATTTCATGGTTTAGGCTGGTCCCATTTCGCTCGCCGCTACTATAGAAATCGCTTTTGCTTTCTTTTCCTCTAACTACTAAGATGTTTCAGTCAGCAAAGTTATCTCTTGCCTGCCCATGGATTTAGCAGCAGTTCAAAAGGTTGACCTATTCAGGAATCTCCGAATCTACGCTTATTTTCAACTCCCCAAAGCATTTCATCGCTTACTACACCCTTCCTCATCTCTAGGTGCCTAGGTATCCACCATAAGCCTTTCCTCGTTTGAATCTCGCCCTTAACTTGAAGGCTATGCCATCCTAAGATGCTGCTAGATGGAACGATATAATCAACGTCCATGAATAATAAATCATAGCATAGATCAAACTGTCGAATTGAAAAATTTGGGTGCTATCATGTAGCATAGCTTTGTATCGGCTAAGTTCAGGAGTTGGAGATAAGCGGACTCGAACCGCTGACATCCGCCATGGGGTAAACCACTGCCTCTTAGGCCCCAACTAATTCTACCATAGAGGCCAACGATAGACAATAACTCCCCCTGAGCACAACTTACAACTTTTATCGTACTATGCTCTCCAAAGAGCAACTCTTCTCAAACTCTCAAAAGGTGCTGAGTTGGAATCCCATTCTAACTAAGAATTCTTATGGTTCCGGAGGATCTAGCTACAGAAGAACCGGGAACAGAGAGCACCCATTTCCACCCGACTCTTTGTTCTTAAGAATGTTGATTTTAAGAATGAGTGATTGTTCTTCTCCGACCCTTACTGCCCTTCTCCGACCCTTAAGAATGCTGGCTTTAAGTATCCAGCTAATGCGTTCTGCTTTTTGAACAAGGTTCTAGGGTCGGTTTGCGACCCCTGGATGCCGAAGGCATCCTTGGGGTGATCTCATAGTTCTTACGGGGTGGAGACGATGGGGTCAGTCCATAGATTTTCTTTCCTTTTGCTGCATTTCGTTCAAATGGTTAAAGGGCCATAGTACATCAAGCTGTTCGCAAGGGCCAACTAGATCCTCTTCCCCAAGATCCCAACTGAGGAAACCCTGGGAGAGCCGCCGACTCCAACTACCGTCCATGTAAGATCCCTACTAGATCTTATCAACTACCTAGGGCTGCACATGGATCGGATAATATTCACATATCCGCGGTAATTATCCGCATCCGATTCGAATTTTGTGAATATTATCCGATCTGCAGAGCCATCGGATCAGATCGGATCCGATCCGCACTATGGTAGGATCGGATTGCGGATTTGGCAGTGATATCTGCGGATCCGACCCGTAAATTCGCATATCCGCACATCACATATAAATAGCATAGTTTAAGAAAATAAACCCTAATGTGATATGAATTTTAGTGTGTTGTTTTATGAATTTTATAATATCTTGTTTTTTATTTTTTATGTTGTACTCCGACTTAGAATAATTAAACTTAAATCTTGTGTTATTAATTTTTTTTATTATTCAAGAGAACTTTTATTGATAATATTTTAGAATTAAATATGCTTAAACAGGTGAAAAATGAATTTTTTTTTTTTTTTGGTAAAAACAGCCAAATGGAATTTGAAAACATTTTTTTTTAATTATGCGGATATACCCGATATCCGATCTGATACTTGCGGATCGGATCGGATCCGACCTGAAAAATTGTGGATATCGTATCCGATCCGATCCGATGAGTGCAGTGCGGATCGAATAGAATTTTAGGCTATATCCGATCCATATGCAGCCCTACGACTACCTATCCTACCTCCTCTATGTTCTTGACAGCTCATCTTTGTCTCAGTAGAGTCTTTTAGTGTCATATTTTGGTCCTCTTTCCTATTACTTAGAAAAAGTGAGTCAACGGTTCAAGTAGAAGAAACTATCATTACTGCTTGGACAATTAGACATCCAACTCGTAATCGCAACGACCCAATTGCAAGAACAGAACTCTACCAACTGAGCTATAATTGGTCACTAGTTAATGTGTTCCATCAAAATCCATATAAATAATTTGTGAAATTGTGAATCAGAATTAGACAATTAGTTAAAAATTATCCATGAATCTCAAATTTGACTGCTTTTTTATACAAAAAATTACAATATCATAATTAGTTATTAACTTATTATTGAGTCTCTATAGTAAGTTTCTAGATTGAAATTATTTAATCTTAATTTATTTAACTTGTCACTTTTGTATAGCAATTAGTTTTAAACTATTTTTCAAATAAGTATTTAACCTCACCTTTTTATAGACCAACATACAACTATACATTGATATTAGATTAGTGATGGGATTAATATTATGTGCACAAAGTATTTATACAAATGTATGTTCTTAGGGTAATGAAACCAATTTTTTGAAGTTAACCCTAATTACTTTACAATTAAACATTAAGTTTCACATAATCATTTTTTTAGGGTAATGCATTATTTAGTTAAGCAAAAGTTTTGATACAAGAAGATAAAACAAGATTAACTTCATAGTACACAACAAATGTCGGACGATGAATGTTTGTTAGCTAGTTGATGTGCTGCTAAATTTGTGTTGTTCTTGCTGAAATTACCGTATTGATGTGAAATGCTGCTGATTTTATGTTGAATATACTGAATTTGTAGAAATTGATATCAAAAGAATGCTTGTTTTGTTGCAAATTTGCTGAAAATTGAATTAAATGGCATTGATTTGAAAACTAATTTTTGATTTTACAGAGTTAGAATGCTTTGAAAGTTTAATAAATGTGTGCATTTGAGTTGATTAGTAAAAATGATTGAAGCCTCTTGGTGGGTGGATTAGGATTTTAACCATTGTATGTTGCCTTAATAAGATTTTGGATGGAACCATTGTAGGGTAGAGAAATTCGAATTTTAGGGGAGATTTTGTCAAATTTTTTATAAGTTTTTGAGTGAAATTGAGCCATTAAACTTAAATATGTTTAGTAGAGTTGGTGAAATTAATTGTGTTTTTGTTAGTTTTAGTAATATATTCTTTTTGCAGACATGGCGACAAGTAGCAGATAGAGGTCGATCAGGTGGATTATGTGGGCGTGGCTGGGGTGGGTTCCACCGAATCCCCGAGGACTGCCCAGTCATCGCCCTCTATCCCGACCACTCTGTCGACCCCTGTGACATCACAGGCGGCACCATCGGACTAGGAGTAGTTCATGATGGCCCCAACCTTAATTATGTATCTCTGATAAACCCATATTTTATGATAATTTTTGGATAGAAAACGTGGAGTTTATCAACCTATTTTGCATTTATTCACCAAAAATACATGCTTTTATGATTTTTCCTAAATTGTGCTTAAGAGTTAAAAATATGCTTATTAGACCATTAAATTGACAATTTTAACTCAATGATATTCCATTTGATGCCATGATGTGTTTGTTGAGTTATCTCAGGTTAATAGGGCAAGAATGGCTTGGAAGATGGAGCAAAAGCAAGCAAGAGTGAACAAATCATGAAGAATTGGAGATTTGAAGATCTGACTATCGTGTGTACGCATGACCCATGTGTACGCATCTTCTGCAGCTATCTCAACTTGCGTGTACGCATGACACATGCGTACGCACGACCTGTAGCGCATGCATCATTAATGGAAGCACGTGACCGCGATTTGGGGCTGATTTTTGGGCCCAAGTCATCTCTATTCTGAAGGAAGAAAAGGCCAAGGGAATGGGAAGCAAAGGGGAAAACACTTAGTCATAGTTTAGGAAGCTTTTGTTCATAGTTTTTAGAGAGAGGAGCTCCTTCTTCTCTCTAGGTTTAGGGTTCTTGAATTATTTTTTGTTCTAGTTTTTGAATTGGATCTTGGTTACAGTTACTTTTGTTAATTGAATGTTTGTGTTTCTGTTTTATTTTCGCTTAGAATTCACTAGCTAGTCTATTTCCTTTTATCTTGTTACTTTGTGGATTTTGTCAATTTTGAATTTTCATTAATGCATTGGTATTTTCATATTTTATTTATGTTAATTGAGTTGCTATTTTTGATATTTGGTAGTGATTAGATTCAATTTTGGCTAATTTCTACAATTCTATGATGTTTTCTCTTATTGCCCACCAAGTATTTGATGAAATATTTACTTTAGTTATGGAGTAGATTTTTGAATTCTTAGCTTGATGTTGAGTAATTAAGCATCCTTGAGTTATCAATGTCCGATATTGATTGGTAATTTAGGGTTGTTAGTTGATTTAGTTTCCACTAACAGTAGTATTTCACTAAGTTTAATTAGTGAGTTAGCTAGAATTTGTGGATAGAAATCAATTATGCCTACTTGACTTTCTTCTCGGTGTTTAGGGGACAATGAAGTGGGAATACTCTTCATAATTACCATGTTTATAGTAGGTAACAAGGATAGGAAGCCTAGTTTCCCACCCCTAGCCAATGCCATTTTAAACATTAGATTACCATCTCGTTTATTGACTTAATTCTCTTAGTCTTTTTAATCTAGTTCCGTTACTTTTTAGTATAGTTATCTTTTAATTGTTGCCATTTCAATTTCATGCTTACTAGATAGTTGTTACTTGCTCATTGCTTTTACTTCTTGCAATTTTATTGTTAGTTGCTCCTTAATTTCTAGTTGTTGTACCTTTCCACATTCATAATTAAAAACCTCACATTCTATAACCAATGATGTATATTCTATTTCAAGTCCAATGGAGAACGATCCGGAATTTAATCCCGGTTATTGATTTGATTTGTGATAACTTTTTAAACTCTGATTGAGAGTTATTTGTTAGTTTGGACTATATTGACAACGAACTTATTGTGAATTTTTTAATCCGACATTTAGCTCTCATCAGCCTCCTACTGCTACGCTCCCCTACAAGTCCATCAGCGACGACAGATGCCGCGGTGGATGATTCCTCTGGTGCCCCCCAAGAGGATGCCCCGTCACCACCGCCCACGCACCGGATGAGGATTTTGCCCAATGGTATGTAGCCATGAGTACTCGCCTATTTTAATCGTTTTAATTTGTAATCTATTTTGAAAGTGTTAAGGTTATATGTATTTGCGAATTTAAGTTTTTTATTGATAGGTTTGCCCTGGTCAACAATGCCTACATGCAGAAGATCACGGAGGTCATCAGGTCTATGTACGACGACGTACGGCCGAGCTACACTCAGGTCCCTACAGACGTCAGAGACCACTAGTTCTAGAAGTGGGCGGTATTATTTTGAATTTTTCAATTAATTAACTGTATGTAAACTGTATTTTAATTTGATTATGTAATGTTAAATCACTATGTGCAGTTGAAATTTGTTTGGGATCAAGAGCACTCTATCTTGATCCGCAAGATTTTCGACCACCAGGCAGCCAAGCGCCTTCAGTAGATGATGAGCGACCTTTGTCACGGGCGCCTGCACCTAGTGATCTGGATTTGTGTAGACATCAACAGGAAGCTGGACAACCATTTTGCTAGAAATGAGAGCGTCGCCGTCTGACAAACATTGCCAACCGGACTTCACTGAGGTCGTCCAGGTATACCAATGGGTCGGCGACCTTCATGAAACGAAGACCATACTGGTAAGTAGTTTAAGTTAATAATACTCGTCTGTTATTATTAATTTGGATGAATAATATTTGATGATTAGTTGTTTGATTTCTTGAATTGAATTGGTGCAGTCTAAGTCCTTGAATCGTGAGGCCACACTCGCAGAGACCTTCAAGTATACACATACCTTGAAGGAGAACAAGGAGAGATTCGCTGACGAATGGTATGCGGCCAATTATTTGAGTCTCAATTAATTTGAAATTAATTTGTTTTACTTTAAAGTCAATTACGCGTTATTCTAATCACAACGTGTGGGACACAGGAACAATACACACAAGCTTTGGAGGCCGCAACACAGCAATCTTAGTAGGCTACTAGAGATGACAGAGCCGACTTAGAGACCTCAACGGTTGATCCAGATGCGGTTTGATGCTAGACCGCCTTTGAACCCCATAAGAATCGCCACTTCAGGTTAGGGTCATTCTTTGCCAAGAGCCTCCGCTCCTCTGGATTGGCACCTTCCTCTGCCACCAGTCCTTCCGATCCCCAGATAGTTATGGACTTGACGGAAGAGGTTCAGAAGCTCATGCAGGAGCCTCTCTAGACATAGGAGCAGGCTGATCAGAGGTACAACGACCTTCTTGCACGCATTGCCATGAGCTCCGAACTCGGTCAGAGGCTGGAGCAGGTAGAGAGATTGCGGGGGGAGATGGAGGTGTATGCTGCTCAGATGCGAGCTGGAGGTAGCGGCACTGGAGGCAGCGACGCTGGTGAGGCCGGCGGCCATGCTATTGGTAAGGAACCGATTTCAGCACCCACTATGCTTCCTCAACAGTGGGAGGAGGACGGCGACGTCTACCGGTAGTCTGTAGGGTGTAGGGATGTCGTTTATTTTTTTTCAGTTCTGATTTTTTATTTTTTTTAGTATTGTGACATTTTTGTGGATTCATTCATGTTATTTTTTTAAATAAATAATTTATTTATTTCTGGTAATTAATTTCAAAATTTGATACATTAATCTTGTTAACTAGAGTGTTATAACAAAATAAGTTGTTCATTTCTATTAGGTGTGGCTTCGTTGAGAAAAAATTAAATAAAAAAAAAAGACCGTTGGATTTATCAGCGAAAATTTTCGACAATAAATTGACGTCAAAAACCATTAAAGGGTGCCAAAATTACCGTCGGATTAATCCAACGGTAATAACGTTCTCAAATTAGACGGCTATATGGAATACACCAACGATAAGTCTGACACTAAGTTATCGTTGGACGAAATAATCTGCCGATATATAAATGGTTTTCAGCACCACTTATACCGTCAGATATTATTCGATGATAACATTATTACCCACAGATTTAATAACCATATCCGACAGTAAATCCGATGGTAATCGGTGATTTTCTTATAGTGTTTTGAATTGTGTAGAGTTTTAACCATGATAATATGACATAGAAAGTTTCTTAATTTTGACACAAAAATTTCTTAGCCGTGATACTGGTTCTTATTAAGAGGGGGTGACAAGAAGAATTATGAGAAAGTGAAACAAGAAGGAGAAAATGAAGAAGAAGAAGAAGATCAGAAGATGACGATGATGATGATGATGATGATGATAAAGAGGAGGAGCATGAAATTTTTGAATTGTGTAGAATTTATTAGAAAAATAAAACTGAAATTTTTGAACCGTAATACATGAGATTTCTTAATTTTGACACGAAAATTTATTAACTGTGATACGAATTCTTTAAAGTTTCTTGTGTCATTCATCAAAAATTCATGTTATTTACAACTAAAGAAGATATACTTTTATTATCGTTAAACTAATTTTGCGATATTGAACTAATTAAGAAGATAATGATGATATTGAAGGAGAAGGAAAAGGAAAAAGAAGAAGAAATCAAACGAGAGAAGAAGGAAGATGACTAAAAGAAGAGGAAATGATGACGACGATAATGATAAAAGAAGACATTCGAAGGCATTGAAGAAGCACGAGTACCTAAATTTGACTTGGTTAAAAAAAATTAATTCTTTAACATTTCTTTTATCAATAAAGATTAAAATTAAATATTTTTATTTTTATTTTTTGACCAAAATAAAAATAAGAAACTACAAGGACTAAAATAAAATATTAAAAAATTTTAGGACCACAAATTTTCTAACCTTTAATCAATGGCTTACATTGAATGGCTTCAAAGTACAATTCATGTTGCATGTTTAAAATAGGGACCGATATTTTTAACGATGAAAAATGAAAAGTTGGTTAGTATTCATACAAAGAAAAAAAAATATTGATTACCTATTATTTCTAAAAAAAATCAACCTTTATACTCATACTCAAATTGTTTTTATATTTATAATCAATTTTTTATATATAGTATAATTAAAGTAGGTTTACATTTATAATAAAATACAAGAACACAATTATATTGTGGTTACTTTTTTTATTCATAGAAAATTTAATTATTTTGTTGTGAAACTGTTTAATTATTATGGTACACGAATAATTTAATTATTTTTATGATGATTGATTACTATGTTAAAAAGAGAATATATATATATATATATATATATATATATATATATATATATATATATATATATATATATATAATATATATAGGCTATAGGTTTTCGATGTTTATAATATTTTTATTGAAAATAATAGATGATCTAATAACTTTTAACGTATAACAATACATAATATAACTAATCATCCATATATAATTGTTTTCACACTAAAATACATATAGATTAAATATAAACTAATATTCTTTTCTACTATTCTTAATATATTCCGTACATGAGACACTTTCAAAAAGTTTTTTTATTTTAAGTTGATCAAATAGTGTTAGAGAATTAATATAATTTATTATTTTTAATCAATAGTAGTTAATAAATAATATTTAAAAATATTAACTAAAAATATAATGTTAGACTATTAAATTAATAATATTAAATTGTTAACTAAAAGTATTAATCCATATAAATTAAAATTGCTAACTCCTATGTTTTTCTTCTGAAGTAATTAATAATAAAAACTTCCTTCTTCCACTTTGGACCACAGCTTAAATGCTCTTATAAATAATTGCAGTAACGTTCTAAATTCACATGCATATATCATGTCAATAACTACAAGGCTAAACCATATCTAGTTATCTACCATTATATTCTTTCCAATTTTCACTCTGCATCAACACTAACTATGTCTATGGAGGATGAGGAACCCATTGAGGGTGAGCATTTGCTAAGCCAAGAGTGCAAGAACATGATTATCTCCCTGCCAAGAGAGAGAGGATGGAGAACACGTTATCTCTATTTTTTCCAAGATTTTTGGTGCCAATCAGCAGAAATCCAATCCATAACCAAATTCCAGAATCACTTTCAAGCAAAGGACACTGATATCATTATTGCTACCATTCCGAAATCAGGCACAACGTGGTTGAAAGCCCTAGCCTTCGCCATCGCCAACCGCGGCCGATTCGCCCCCTCGGAGAAGAATCATCCTTTGCTCACTTCCAATTCTCATGTCCTTGTGCCATTCCTTGAGTACACAGTTTATGGTGGAAGATTTGACCACGTTCCTGACTTATCCAACATGGTTGAGCCAAGACTATTTGGTATACTTAATTTATTTCTGTTCATGGGTGCTATATATATTATATGCTTAGTTATTATGTCAAATAATGCTACCCTAAACTTACTTAGACTTGTGTGAAGTGTGACCACTGTTTATCTGTAGGTTGTGGTTGCAATGTGTTAGTGTTGTGATTGTGGCCTTTGCAACGGGTATTCTAGCTGTTGGTTATCATTCTTGTCTTTCTATATTTACAATTATTTGAATTTGAGTCTGTGGGCATTGCAATCCGGTTTCAATGTGATTATTTTATGTTCACATTATGTGTGTCAGTATATCATACTCAATTATAATTTAATATAATTGTAATAGTGAATGGACTAACAATATAAGGTAGTGTTTGGTAAGGGTATTGGGATTTCGAAGATTGTGTTTGGTAGTTAGAGACTGGAACTAAAATCTCAGTTTTCGTCTCTAAAATTTTAATTCTTTCAGTATTATAGGAGATTGAAACTTTTGGAGATGAGGATTGAAATTTAAATAATAATTTCTGACAAAAATACCACTCATCCAACTTTCTTTTCCGTCTTCAAAGTTCTACTCTTTCTTGTTATTGTGCCTTTGTCGCCGCTCGTCCTCTGTCTTCATTGTTGCTCGTCGCTGCACTTTTTGAAAAAGAAAAGGGAGAAGAAGAAAGAGAGAATGAAAAAATGAATATTCGAATAATTTTGTTTGTTTTTGTGTCTGTCTATTAATTTTTATCTTTCAGTCTCTGTCTTTTAGTTTTAGTCTCTCTTTCAAACGCTGCGTAAAACTGTTTTTGAGAGAGAGAGATTGAGACTGAATTAAGTATCTATATTGTGTTTAATGTAAAATGTATTGGACCGAATTATGACTTAGTATTATATTTAATTTAAAATAAATATGGAGATTGGGATAGATTTAGAATTTGAAAAGTTAAATTAAGATATTTTTAAAAAGAAATATTATTAGAGTTTCCGTCTTCGTCTCTAAAATTTCAGTTCCTTATGTTTCAATTTTTTGAAGACACGGAAGAGACTTAAATTTTAAAAAATTTCTAGTCACCACACACAATACTAAATTTCAATTCTCTTAAGCAAACCCTACCTCGCTACCTAAGAAAATTAGTCTGGCTCAAAGTAAAAATATATAGAAAATATAATAAAGAGTAGAAGTGATAAATCTATCATGACACATGTGGTGGATTTCATGATATAAAGGTATTTAAACAAAAGAGTATTATAGGTCTAATATGTATTTTTATATATTGTTATTTTGTATCTAAATTTTCACTATAATATAAAAATGATAAGATACTTATGCTACTATTTTGTTTACACTTTTTTATAGTATAAAAGATCTTTTGTATTTTTTATAAACTAATTTTAAACATTATAAATAAAAGATATATAATGGATGCACATAAAAGTGGTAGATATAACAGATCTGATAATGCGATCACAATTATGATCTTATAGTACAATTTAAAACACCCATTTTTGTTGAGTAAGTATTTTGTTATATTTAATCATCTTATTTGCATTTTGGAAACATAGGTACTCATATTCCATACCATTCATTGGCCAAGTCAATTAAGGACTCCAATTGCAAGATAATCTACATTTGCAGGAACCCTTTGGACACAGTTGTCTCAACTTGGATTTTCATCAACAAAATCAAGCCGGAATATTTGCCTACATTGACGTTAGAGGAAGCTTTTGAAATGTATTGTGAAGGAAAAATTGGGTATGGTCCTTCTTGGAACCATATGTTAGGTTATTGGAATGAGAGCACAGCTAGGCCAGAAAAGGTACTCTTCTTGAAGTATGAAAATCTCAAAAAAGATACAATTTTTCATGCGAAAAAATTGGGGGAGTTTTTGGGGTGCCCTTTCACAATCGAGGAGGAGAATAATGGTTTGATTGAGAGTATAATCAAGCTGTGTAGCTTTGAAAATATGAGGGAATTGGAAGTGAACAAGTCTGGAACATTTGCAAGTAACTTTGAGAATAAGTACTTGTTTAGGAAGGCTCAAATTGGGGATTGGATTAACTATTTTTCCCCATCAATGGTTGAGAAATTGTCCAAGATTCTACAAGAAAAGTTGAATGGATCTGGCCTCTCATTTGAAGCATTGCACTCTTAATTATATATATGTACAAGTTGGCTATATTATTGGTAACACAAGAACTATATGTTCATATAGTTTGCTTGCTCATCTATCCGGTATTAATTAATTTTTTACCTTAAAAATTGAGTATATTAAAAAACTAGTGTATTAAGTACTTTAATACAATTTTATTATGAAATTAATTTTTTTAATTATTAATCAGTCAAAAAAAATAGTAAATGAATAAAATTATGAAATAAAAATATTGACTGATTATTGATTAAAAAAAATATTTCAATCTTTTTTCTTTCTCATATATCAAATTTTTAAAATGATTAATTAATTGATACCGGAAGAACATAATGTGGTACAAATAATGCTGTTGTTGCTGCTTTAGCTTTTCCTTTAATATCTGAATAATGAGGTATTGAGGTGGGAACTAGATGTTCCAAAAGGCCATTTGGGTGCCTCAGTCTACAATTCTTCCCATCAAGGATGATTTTGATGGGAATTGTGTAGGGTTTGTTTATGTTTTTGTTTTTTGTATTATTTTTAGGGGAACGTGTTTATGTTATATGATGTTTGGTTTCTTTGTTAATTATTGGTTCTTTTGAGAAGAAGTGTTCGGTTTCAGATAATTAGGATTTTTTTTCCCTTTTAATTATAATTTATTATAATGGTTGCGGCGACTGAGGGTGGTGTTGTTTCTATTCCCTGTTTAATATCGAATACCACAATGTTGCGTTAGCTTAAATTCAATAAAAATTACTCATAATATTTTTTTTTTTAATTTTTGCTTTTGTTTTTGTATGTTTTTTTTTTTATTATTTTTTTATTAGTGTTACTGTTATTATATTTTTTTATTTTTTCTTTCTTTTTCCTTTTTTCTGAAGTTTATTTCTTTTTTATTTAATTTTTTCTTTTTTATTTTAATTTGTATTAAAAATATAAAATTAAAAGAATTATAAAAAGGTATACAAGATAGAAAAAATAAAAAAGAAGAAAAAGAAAAAGAATGAAAAGAAGATGATGATGATAAAAAGAAAAGAGAGTTTTAAATTATGTAAACTTTATCAAAAAAATAACACCAAAATATTTTAAATGTGACACAAAAAAAATTATTTTTGACATTAAAATTTATTAATTGACACAAATTTTTATTAAGAAAGTGAAACAAGAAAAATTATGAAAATATAAAAAAAAGGTGAGTAAGAGGAATTTTGAATTGTGTAGAATTTATTAAAAAAATAGAAACAAAATTTTTCAACCGTGACACAGAAAATTTTTTTTTAACACCAAAATTTTTTAAACGTGACACTAAAAATTTCTAAACCAATTAAAAATGATGAGAAAGTTTCTTAACTTGTGGTCCTTTAAAAGCTTTTGATTTTTTGTCATTTACCAAAAATTTCTTTATCATTTTGAAATGAATAATGCACTTTTCTTATCATTGAATTAATTGAGTGGTATTAAATTCATATATAAGAGTTCCAATTATTCATGTATTATTTGTAACAAATTAATGTATTTTTTAGTTTCAAAACATATTTCAAATGTATTTTGTTGGTTGAGTGAGTTACGATTTTTGAATTTATGATTTTTTAAAATTTTTTTGTGTCATTTATAAAAAAAACCCATATGTCATTTTCAATAGATTTTTTGTGCCATTAATAAAAATTTTCTGTGTCACTTTTGTTATTATTAAACTAATTTTGTGATATTGAATTCAGAAGAAGAAAATGATGAAGAAAAAAAATGATAATGTTGATGATGATAACAAAGAAGGAGATGAAAAAAAAAAAGAAAAGGTGGAAATGGAACAGAGAAAAAAAAATATATATATAAAAAGCGTGTAGGTAAATTTAACTTGGTTGAACTTGCATTGATTTAAAAAAAAATTGGTTATCTAATATTTCTATTAGATTGTTAGCATCAAGGTTGCGAGAACCGGACCGGTCATTGAACCGATCAAGTAACTGATTTAATGGTTTAATGGTTCAACCAGGGTTGAACCGTGGTTGAACCGTAGTTGAACCGATTTAATTAATAAACATGTGTTTGGTAAGGATGTTAGAATTTTATGCACTTGTATGTATAAAGTTTGCAACCGAAATAAAGTTTGCAGCTAAAATAATCAAAAAATAATCAAAATGAAACTTTTCTACAGCAAGCATCATTAACCCTTAAAATTAAAGATGACAAATTCCTCATAGTAAATAACATCAAAGTAATACATTTAAAAAGAATAAATAAATAAACAAAAGGAGTTCAGCTCAAAACATGAGTAAGCCCTTCAAAAATTAAAGTTTATTTGGTCCGTCGAATATGCATTTGACATCAAATTGATCATCAATTTATATATTACTAAATTGGTCAAATTAGTTCCAAAGATATATGGGACATTAAATTGTCTCTTCACTATCAATCTGTTACATTTCTTCATAAAATTAGACCTCAAAATCATAAAATTGGTTCTTGATGAACAGAAAATTGATTATTAAAGAACCATTTTGATGCTGCTGACACAAATGAGCATCAATGTGTTGCCCTACGTACCTGAACTTTTCTAGGCCTACATGAAATATAAGGATTTAAAATAACAGAACAAAAAGCAGCAGAAGCAAAACTTTGAACAGAAACTGAATTTTAATTCAATTCTCTAGCAACAACTTGATACATTATATGCATTGTCTGGCTCTGTATAAGAAAAGAACAAACTGAGAAAATATTTGCCTTGGATTATATCAATTCATACAGCATTCAAAATCCAGAATTATATTCAGCAAAAGTCAATGTAGCATTCAAAATCTAGAGTTCCAAAATTGTATCAATTCTATATAGCATTCAAAATCCAGAATCCAAAATTGAACTTATATCAAATTTATATTAAGCAAATTCAAAATTACAAAAAGATTAATTCATATAATTAACAAAATAAAAAAAAAACTGAAAAGCAGAAGAACTCTGCATCAAGCCATCGATTCATATATTTAACAAGACAATTGAACTAACAATCTCCCAACAAACAATTCATATAGTGAATTAACAAAATAAAAAAAATAATTCAAAAACCCAAGAACTCACAGTGGCAGTGGCAGAGAGCAGAGGTCAGAACAAAACACCAACAATCTAGCTCTGTTAACAACAATGAACAGCGAAAAAAATTAACTCAGAAAACAACTAATTAACCCAGAAAAAAAAATCAACAATCAACCTAATTAAATCCAGAAAAATAGTAATTAGCTCCCAAAAATAAAATTGAAGAAGCAGTGGAGGGATGGAGGCTTACCAACGGTGACAGTGACTGAGCTACGAGAAAGAGAGAGAGAGAGAGAGACAGAGACGAAGCAAAAAAAAAACGCCGACAAGAAGCAAACGTGAGTGAACGACGGCGATGACGCCGATGAGAGAAGTCCAGGACTGAGTTGTGGTGCACCGGTGAAAGCCATAAGCGAACCAAACTTAACAAAATCACTAAAAGCAGTAAATCAGGGCCGACGATGACTGGCTTGACCTTCGAGAGGGCCGAGCAAACCTTCGAGAGGGCTGTCACTATCGGCGGCGACAGTGGAAAGGGCTAGCACGCGAACTGGAGCTTGAAGGTGGCTGCTTTGATAGGGTTTCCTTCGTGTGTGAGAGAGAACTGAGATCTGCCTTTTTTTTTAAATATATATAGCGAACCGGGATGCTCAAAAACCCAGACGGTTCAAACGGTTTACCGGTTAACCACCGGTTCGTCCGGTTTTTTCCCGGTTTTTTGCAGATCGGTTTCTAGCATCAACCAAACTGGCCAGATGACCGATTTCCGGTTAACCCGGTCAAACCGGCCGGTCTGGTTCAGTTTTCAGAACCTTGGTTAGCATATCATCCTTGTTAAATCCTTTTATAAACACAACCAAAGGCCTCAGATTAATTAGCTAGGATTTTGTGGAAAACTTTTCTTTTAAATATTGGGCTAATTAAGAGAAGTGTTATCCCAAAATAGGCCTGCTACACATCCATGTAACCATGTAATCAAGTTGGCCCAAACTTAAAACAACTAACGCGTTTCCAATCTCATTAAATAAACATGACTTCCACGCGCCCCATACAAACGAAATGACTACTTCATTCGCGCTTCATTATGAAAAAGCATTCCTTCTTTTTCAAAACACACGAAACCGCTCCGTCTCTTCGAATCTCTCTCAAAATCACTCAAACTTTAGTCATGTTCTCTGCAAAAACCACTACTACAGAAGAATCGCGAGAAGATTTGGCAAGGAACAACTAAAAAAGAACGAAAACAGCATCACAGACTACCAAAGGTATGAGAAAAACTACTGTTCATTTGAAATCTTGCAATGTCGCATTTCTCCTAGTTGCATTTTAGCTTTACTGAATTGATTTTCTTTGTTTAGTAGATCGAACTATTGTGAATGCATCTCTATATTATAACTAGGGTTTGGAATGAAATTTATTGTTGTTTTCATTCAGTTCAGAAGATAGTGTAACTAGTGCTTTAAAATTGGTTGTTACTCTGTTCAGTACTTCTTTTGTATGGAGAAATACTATTCTTGATGATTAAAAGTTGAAATGATTTATTATTGACATGAACATTTTTCGGTTTGGTGGCATTCTGGAAATACTGTGATTGAATTTTTACAGTATAACTAGGGCTTTGGAATAAATTTTGTGGATATTTTTAAATTTGGCCAAATGAATTTTGTTCTTCGGTGGCTTTCTTTTGCTTTGTTCATTATTTAAGATTATTGTGATAGCATGCAGCAATAATTTTCTAACTGTTTCATTATTTATCATGTTTGATTCTGTGCATAAATGTGTTTTGCTTCGGTGGCCTGTGGCATTTTAATTGACTTGAGTAAGATATACATGCTTGTGCTTATTGGTGTATTGAGTGAAGTATTGACCAAACTTTTTCATTATAGCAAAACAGAACAAGATAATGGCAACAATGAAGGAGAAGCTGCACTATAATGTAAGCACATTAAATATATTTATCCGCTTTCATTTGAATAATATCTATTTTGTATTATAAATATATCCTCACATTCTGTTTCAAAACTTGCAGAATACTCATTATTGCAGATGCCAAACAAAGGCAATGGCAACAGTATACAGGGATATGACTCAAGAAAAGAAAGATATAGTGGAAGAAATGGGATTTGGTGCCCTGGCACATATCCCAGAAATGAATGTTTCTCATGCCCTGTTGAGAGAATTGATTGATCACTTTGATGAAGAGAAAGGATGCTTGAAAACTCTCCAGGGCAGAATATACATAACTCCTCGAAAAGTAGCAACTGCCTTGGGCATAACCAACAGAGGTAATACACTTTCCACTTACTGCTTATTTTCAGTTCATTGGTTTACAGAAAATTAAACTGAGCCTTTTTGACTGATTTTTGCTCCTAAAATATTGTAGGAAATCGTTTTCATGATAAGGTTGATTACAACAAATTGAATCCAGAAGACAAGAAAATATTTGACAGTGTCAAAAATATTTCCTTGGTGACTTTGACAAGGAATGTGCTGGATATGAGCGTAGAGGGGAGGAGAACCGGAAAAAATTCAAGAGGACTTTTGTTATCTTCATACAAAAGTGCTTTTTGCTTCCTACAATGGTAAGTGTGGCCTCCCCAATCTATAAGCCACCGATCTTTCATGTGGACAACATTTGGGAATGGGATTGGGCAAAACATGTGCTCAACTTCTTGATGAAAGGAGTTGAAAACAAGAGAAAGGGGAGGAAACAGTCCGTTGATGGTTGTGTTTTTGTATTGATGTTGATATACTTTCATGAAACCAAGTTCCCTCGCCCGTTCACACCTGATGCTCCCCCAGCACCTTGGGTGGCCCATTGGACAAAGCAAATGATGCTTGAACGGATTTCTAGCGAAGCAACAGAACCATTGGTAAATACTCTACTAAAATTCCCCCTAAAATTTGGTTTCAAATGCTTTTAAAATACTCTACTAACTAAATAAACTTCTGTTTTAGGTTATAATTAATTTATTTGTCCTACTGGTAATCGTTCACCATATGAACCTTGTTCGGTTAGGTGGGCTCGCTCCCTTTACTTCATCTGATTGTTAGTGTGTTCAATTGAGTCCTTGTGCATGCAAAAATGTTTCTTTGATCATTAAATAATTATCATGTTTTATGGATTTTTATTCAGCACATTACTATCATTCGGTAAAGTGGGTTGCTCATGTTGATTAAATGGTTGTTATTGTATTTCTCATTAAATAATTGAGTCTTTGTTTCTGTTTTAGGGATTTCTGTACAAAAAATAAAAAAAGAATGAAAAAAAAACAAGGAAGTTGGATAAAAAAGAAAAAGAAAAGAAAATAAAAAAGAAAATTGTCAATCTGGATTCTTCTTCGGAAGAAGAAAGATTTTCTGAATCTGAATCTCAATCTAAATCTGACAAAACACCACCGGCAAAGAGAGCAAGACAAAAGAAGGTGGTTAAAAAACAAAAGCTTGTTGAGAAGGATTCACAATCAACAAGTGAAACTGAAAGCATTCTCACAGATTCAAAAAGCAAAAGTGAATCCGAAAACCAGTAAGTTTAATGTTCATATTGATTTCATTTAACTTGTATTTGCTTAAATTTGTTCTTATACGCTTGTTCTTATGTATTGCAGAGAAGAAGAAATCAAAAAAACTGGAACAAAGAAAAGAAAACAACCACCGAAGGTGGTTAAAAAACAAACCAAAAAAAGGAAGCCTGTGCTGACAGATTCAGATAGCACAAGCAAATCTGAAAGCCAGTAAGTATTGTTCAGCCAATGAATTTCTTTTGGTCCGGTAGTCTTCTAATTTTCGGTTCTGCCTTCTAATTGTTTTCGGTTCGGTGGTGTCTGTCAGTTTGGTTGAATTGATTGTTATTTTCTTGTTCTTGCTTATATTTTTCTCGGTTATAAATTCAATGTGTTTGTCTATCTTGCAGAGAAAAAGAAATTGAGAAAACACCCATAATGAAAAGAAAACAACTGCAAATGGTGGCAAAAAAATAAATCCAATCTGAAAAGGAGTAAGTTTCTTGAATCATATTTTCTTTTATTGATACTTTCGTTTTAGGTGTATTGATACTTATTTTATGAACTTTCAGAACTGAACAAGCAAAAGACAACGCTGCAGAAAGAAGAAGGCAAGCGTTGGAGACGATAAGAGAAAAGAGATAAAAAAAGAAATGATGGAACTTAGTCAATAGACATTGCTCCGGATCAGTTTGCCTCAACAGAGGCACGAAATGAATCCTCTCAGACGTAAGATTCAATTTCTTATACCAAGTTCTTTTCCTTTCTTTGCTTACTTTTGCTATAACCTTTTGTAATTCCTCTAGATTCAATTAATAATATTTATTTATCTTGGTTAGACTGCCAACTATAAATCTTGGAAGTGAACCACTCTTGCAGACTTAGGGAAGCTCCACATTGTCTATAAATGCCCAAGACAATACCAGGTTCGTTGCACTCTTTACTTTCGGTTTGGTGGTTTCCAAAAATGAATTTGATGTGTTTCTAAACCTCTGCTTTTAATTTTGGTTTCTAATTTTAATTTATATATTGTTTTTAGGAAAAATACCCCAGAATCCACGGTTAAATATTTTAGAAAAAAATTCATCCAAGAAAGACTTTAAAAAGTCCACCAGTGTAAGTTAACAATATTTATGTTACTCTATCAGATTTAGGTAATTATATTTTGTTTAATTAATCTCGCAAAAAACATGTTTAAATGTCACTAGTGTTACACCCAATTCTGAGCTACAAATCATTCAGGTTCAACAAGAAACTCATTCTGAACCTTTGAAAATGTGAGCTTTTCAATATGCAGATTCCCGTTTCTTAGAACAAATTCTAATTATTCAATATTAACTTCTTTCTTGTTTACATTCCTAAGAAATCCTCTTGCATTATCTCTTCCAAATTCTCTTTAGGAAGAGTTGATCAATGATGACTTTATCTATGTCCCTCCAGAAAGTCAAACACAACAAATCTCTGATAAAGAGTAAGTTTATAAATATTTATTCACCACATGAATCTTGTTTGGTTCTGTGGGCTTGGTAATTTTAAATCATTATTGAAATATTTGCTGTTTAATGCAGCAGCCCTCCCAAACAAGAAGAAGAAGAACCTGAATTGTAAGTTTTACCATTATTCACCACATTGCTTAATTTAGGTTCAGTGGGTTTGGTTATTTTAAATCACTTGATAGATAGTGTGTTCAGGATTTAGGGTTATTTTAAATCACTTTGAGATCTATTAATGCAGCAGCCCTCTGGAACCACAACAGCAGCCCAGCAAAGAAGCAACAGTGCAGCAATCGGAAGAAGAAGTAGATGTTAATGTGTAAGTTTTACTGGTTATACAAATGCCGATAATTTCACTTCACTACATGTTTTAATTGTAAGTTTTATCTCTTCTGTTTCTTACAGCTTCCCTCCGGAAGCTAAAAAGTAGGCTGTCGAGATATCTTAACCGAGGAAAACAGAGCGAAAACCTACGTTGTCTATTACGAGTTCTATTATTGAAGAATTAATGAAAGATGACTATTTCTATGAAATTTCTGATGATGAGTAAGTTGCACATAAAAATTCTTTTTATTAATTTTAATGGGTTGTTTTTGAACTATTATCTGTTTAATGCAGCAGTCCTATTGAAGAAGAACAGCAACCTAGCCAAAGGGAAGATGATATGCCATCCTTTAGCCTTGGGATAAGTCCACCAGCATCTCAAACAACTCATCCCTCTGAGCCGCATGTTTCACAGCTTGAAATCCTGGCAGAGGCGGTGGTAGATGTTGGAGTGACGGCAGCATTAAAGTTTGTTGACGTAACAACTTCCGAGCCACCCTTACCAGCTGCCCCAGTTTTAAAAACTCCGGAAAAAAAATAAAAATCTCAAAGGAGTTGATCGAAAAGTGTTATCATTGGATGACACATGTAAAAAAGACAAAAGATAGTAGCAACGAATATGATGCAATATTCGTCTTGAAACATAAGGCACTTTACGAGGGGTTAAGAGAATATTTCATGTCTCTAATGCCCAAAGAACAAGTGCATGCCACGGTAAATTCTTTCCCAATTTCGTTAACGTTAATGATTTTTCTAAATACTCTTATAGAGTATATCTCATAAATTTTCTACTTGTAGGTGGTCAGTATACATAGCATCATTCTCAACCAAATAAAAACTCGCCGGTATCAGGAACAAATATACATTGTGCCGCTGGATATTGTGGTAATCTAAATTTCTTATTCCGTACTGATTGTTGTTCAGTTCGGTGGGAATGTTCATATTGATTCACCTGATTGTTATGTGTTGTGTTAAGTTCTTTTCCATGAAGAAAACTTTTTTCTTCATGATTGAATATTTTTCACGTCATATTCAGCATATGAATTGTGTTTGGTTCGGTAGAAATTTGATTTAACTGATCTTCGTTTTGCAAAATTTTATGTTGGGAACACATGGCATGGAGTACATTGATAGAACGACAAACAAGGCATACTGGTTTGATATTGAGCAGTATGCCCACCACTGCTAGTTTCTTGACAAAAGAAAACTTGCTTCGCATCCATTTGTAAGTTGTAATTTCTAAAAATTCTTCAATAATTCTCTCATTTGTTATTTGTTTCCACTGAAATATTCTATCATTTACCCACAATTTAGCTATTTGTGCCAATTTTCAATGGAGCTCATTGGTGGTTTTGGATTGCTAATGTCAAGAAAAAGAAATTATATGTGCTTGACCCTATCAATAAGCTGAAAAAATATATACCTGATTCAAGAGTAATGCTGAACAAATTTGTTGTAAGTTATTTTTCTTGTAAAATATTCAAATAATTTAGTACATGAAATGAGTTCAATTCACTGTTGATGCTTTTTATTTTTAATTTTTGTGTCTCTTTCAGGGATTGATAATTTCTCAGAGGAGGGTTTACGCTGGGGCAGAACCCCTTAATGGAAGATGGGCTGGGAAAAGAAGTAGAGTATATCCAATTAAATGGTCAACGTACAGAGTAAGAATCTTTCTCTTCTATAGGGCTATATTTAATGTATTTTATTTTGTATACTATCAATCGTATTATACTCAATTCTTGCTTAGCTATGATTGTAGAATATACGTCATGAAATGGCTCGAAACAATTGATCCACAAAAGATCAAAAGCGGGAAGAGATATAAATATAGAGTTTGGACACAAGTAAGTACTTTCTAAATTAATAAACTTCTTTCTTTTCTTATTTTAGTTGGGTTCATTTGTTATGTAACTAATTCCTTTCAATTGAAATGTAGGAAGAGATTGATGACTTCAGGTACCAATATGGTCCAAATCTTCTGTTGCATGAAATGAACAAAATCAGAGAGCAAGTGATTTGAGAATCTGAAGCAATAAGACTGCCAAAGTCATCTGCTGCCCTCTCCAGCCCTTATTGTAAATTCACATCTGGGGATTTAGATAGTAAATAGGATATATTGTGATTCAATGGTTGTATTTGACAATATTTTGTTTAACTTGTTTAAAAAAGCAAACAATGCTTCTTTCAATGTATATATGTGAATATTAATGTAAATGTTAATCTATGTATCTAATCTCAATATCAATACTTTTTTCAATGTATTCAATGTATTCATCTGAGATGTTAATTTATAAATCTCTTGGAACTGTCTGGCTGCTATTTTATTCCAGGTTCTCAGTGATTGTAATTAGTGTATTTACCAATACATTAGTAACACCAAAAAAATACAGTGAACCGAAATTAATATACTGGTCGAACCGAAAGTTGCAAACACACTGTACATAAATTCTCAGAGCTAATTACAAAAAAATATTTCTATCAGTATTCAGTTTCAGAAACACTTGAACTCTCTGACATAGCAAAATAAATTAACTATTCAATTTCAATTTTGATTTTGATTGCTATTTTGAAAAATTGGTTTTATAACTGGTTTAATAGTTAATAATCTCTCATAAATCTCATGAGCCATATACATATTCATGTATCTCTTGATAATAAATGTTTATTTTACTTGAAAACTACTTGTGCTAGTGGAACTGAAGAAAGAACATTGCTAACGTATGCATAGTGTATAGTGACGATGGAATGAGGCGTATTTAGATAGTAAATAGGATATACTGTGATTCACTGGTTGTATTTGACAATATTTTGTTTAACTTGTTTAAAAAAGTAAACAATGCTTCTTTCAATGTATATATGTGAATATTAATGTAAATGTTTAATCTATGTATCTAATCTTAATATCAATACTTTTTTCAATGTATTCAATGTACTCATCTGAGATGTTAATTTATAAATCTATTGGAACTGTCTGGCTGCTGTTTTATTCTAGGGGCTCAGTGATTGCAATTAGTGTATTTACCAATACATTAGTAACACCAAAAAACACAGTGAACCAAAATTAATACACTGGCCGAACCGAAAGTTGCAAACACACTGTACAAAAATTCTGAGAGCTAATTACAAAAAAATGTTTCTATCAGTATTCAGTTTCAGAAACACCTGAACTCTCTGACATAGCAAAATAAATTGACTATTCAATAAAAGAAAAAATTGACTTTTGAAATAAAGAATTTCACAAAAAATGACTATTAATTAAAGACTAACAAAAAATTATACTAATAAAAACTAAAACTCGTATAATCTTCTCTTGAATAATTCATATTTGGTGCATTGTAAAGAGTGGAGCTTGACTGAATCGATGATCCGTTGTCTAAAAGGTTCAGCTACAAAAGACATAATTAATTGTATATCAGCAAAATGCACAATTGAATTTTTAGCTAATCAAAAGCAAGTCAATTTTACCTCACTTGGAGCTGTCTTTTTCTTTTTTTACCTCGTTTTGGCATTTTGGCTCTCAAAAAAACGAAAAATGCTACCCACTTATCCTAAATCCCTAATTGGCTCGGTGACTCCCTCTTCCCTCACTCTCCGATGTTCTCTCTCTCCCTCACTCATTGTTCTGACTTCACTCGTCTGCCGTTCATCGCCGTTCTCCACCAGTTGGCGCTGCTGCTCCTTTGTCTGGTAAGCTTCGCGCACAACCTCGCGTCTCACTCTCTTCTCTGCTTCTCGCCTTCTCCTTATCTCGTTCTCTGTTCTCTTTTATGCACGTCGAGCCTCTGCCATGTTCGCCGCGCTGCCGTCGAGCCTCTACTGTCGCTTATAATTGCATACATTCGTCAAGCCTCTGCTGCCTCTGTTGATCTGCTTTGCTTTGCTGCCATCATTCACCATTTTTCTACCTGCGCTACTACACAACCTTGCCGCTTCTCTTCCTACATGACCGTGTCGCTTTACTGCCTTCATTCAGGTATGTTTTTTTAAAAAGATTTCATAGTTGTTACTTGAGTTTATTATTGACTTCCTGAATTTTCTAGTTGTTACTTATTACTAATTTTAGTTTTTTAGTTGTTCTGCCCCTGAAATTGTATAAATTATGAATGTTTGAATTATGATCATTGTTAATTCATTTTCTTGAATATCTAAATTCTGATCATTGAAAGCTATTACAGTTACAAATTTAGTAAATTACAGTGTTACTGTGTGTCTATGTTAGTATATGATATGGTTCAATGTTCATAGTTGATTATTTGATTTAGGAGAAGAATTTTTATTAAGGGACAAACTTACTAATTTGATTATTTATTATTGTTGATTTAGGGATAAAATGTTTGAAAATGTTGGTTTAGGGACAAGATGGTGAAGATAAGGATACTGATGCCATGGAAGATGAAGATATTGAAGAATTTCAATTCGATTTTTAGTTTATTACGCCATTTACTTGTTATTTTGTTGTTTTTTTTTTTTTGATTGGGAAATACCCAAAATCCCTCAAGATGAGTTATATGTCCCTGATGACAGCAAAAGAAAATCGGATTACATTATCAAAATCGCTGAAAACAATATTCCTCTAGGACCAGACTCCGGCGAGGAATTCCATCTTTTAACTAAGCAATCTGTCAGAGAACATGCCCGTCACTACAAATATCTTCACATAGGGTGTGTCTAGGTAGCTGTCAAACCCCTCATCAGAGAAGGTCTTAATGCTTCCATCCTTATATGTCTTAGAGATATTAGGCACAATGATTTCCAAGATTCCTTAATCGGAACAGTAGAAACAAGCCTAGGACACGATCCGGTTTACTTCAACTGTTTTCCAAACAAAACAGTCAGTTTGTTAGATATCAACATCCTTGACTCTCTTTTCCTTAACATCCGAATTCATGGTCTTAACATGAAGGAAGGATCTATCCCAGCAGCTTTAATCTATAGGATTCAATACAAAGTCATGAACACTTGTAGTTCTAGAGTCCTTCTTAAATCCAGTGATCGTGAAACTACTTTGTTTGTCACAGACATGACAAAAGCCAACGTCACGGTCCCAAGGCTCATAAAGTGGGATGAAATTGACCTCCCTCAGTCATGGTCAATTGATAGAGCCATTCCAACACAACCTAGACAAGCACCTCTCTTACGAGAAATAAAATAGGATGAATCAGGAAGAGTAGAGATTTTCTTTGATAGACGAAATTCTTTTTCTTTTAGATCTGAAGCAAGAACATCTGATGATTTTTTTTTCAGCAAGAAAATCTTTTTCTGTGACTTTGCAATCTCAGTTTTCAAGTAAAATTCATAGATCTGTAAATTCTGGAATTAATATTTCTGGGGTACAAAATAATGCAAACATTTCTCAACCATTTTATCAAACTGATGATGATGTTGATTTACAATCTATTCAATCTCCAACATATTCTTCTATGAATGATGATGCCCATGAGTAGCATAGAATTTGTTATAAATAAAGAATCCCTACATAAAAATCTTTACTCTAAGGAGTATGACCTCCATAGAGAATGGTATTTACGTACATATACAGCTTCCTAAATCTCATCATTTAAAGAAAAATATTACAGTTTTCTCAATGAAGTCAGAATGCATATTCCTTTCTTTGAATGGTTTCATGCTTATTCCATCAAAAACAATATCAATTATCCTTTTAAAAATAAAAAACTTTCGTCATCAGCAAATGTTATTTCAACCTGGAAAGTTAAAGATGGAAATTTAATCAGATCTGAGTTTCCTCCAAAAGAATCTTTTGTTATTTCAAATACGGAAGGACATAACCCATTATGGCCTCTCCATTTAAAACAAAAAACGTAGAAGAAGCTGTCGCCCCAAAGACATTAAAAATATCATTGAACAATCAAACTACACCAATAGGTTTCTACAATGTTTGGGTGACAACCTTTCATCTTCAGGATCTCATTTGACTTTGAAAAATGTCTCTGAAGCCTCTACTTCCAAACCTATTGAAAAACACCTTTTTAAACCTTTCAAAATGAGTAGCAAGGCTAAATAGAGTCTTAAAACTTCTATTTTAAAACAAGAATCTAGTGATTCTGAAGTCATGCAAAAGATTGACCAACTTTTAAATCGACTTAGTACTGTCCCTGAAACTCCTACAAACTCTGGTGAATCTATATCTCGTATACAAACACGCTCATCCAAAGCCATTAATGCCCTTGGCCAAGATTCTAATGAGACTTCCTCTGACCAAAGTGATGATTCTGACAAATCAACTCTCAAAGTTAGCCCAATTATGACCAATTCTATGACTAAGTAGAAACGTTTAACCAAGCCCTCTACGCTTAGTTATAATCGTATGTCTGCTCCTGATCTAGCTCTTGAAGAAAGGGAACTAGGTTTTGTCAGCTTCAATGCCAATAATGTCTATGAATGGAACATAGATGGCAAAACCGAATACAATATCATGAGTATGCTTCAGCATATGACCATGGTAGGCACAGCCTATCAAGCTGCTCATGAAACCTCTGAGGAATAAGCAATAGCCAATGTTATTGTTTCTGGGTTCTCTGGTCAACTCAAAGGTTGGTGGGATAACTACCTTTCTAATGACCAAAAATAATCAATCTTTTCTGCCATAAAGGTTAACGATCAAAACGAACCCATCCTTGGAGATGACGGGGAACCTATCCCTAATGCGGTTAATACCTTAATTTTTACTATAGCAAGCCACTTCATAGAGGGATCCATCTCTTTGGAAAGATCATTCTGCTGAATTACTTTCCAATCTCAGATGCAAAACTTTGTCTGACTTTAGATGGTACAAAGACACCTTTCTTACTAGGGTCTATACCAGAGAAGACAGTCAACAGCTCTTCTGGAAGGAAAATTTCCTAGCCGGACTTCCCAAATCCCTGGGAGATAAAGTAAGGGACAAAATTCGTAGCTTAACTCCAGATGGGATAATTCCCTATGATGCGTTAAGTTATAGTCAAATTATCTCTTTCATCCAAAAGGTTGCTCTAAAGATCTGTCAAGATGATAAGATCCAACGGCAACTTGCTCGTGAGAAAAAATAAAACCGTATCGATTTGGGAACTTTATGTGAACAATTTGGTTTTCCTGCTTGTCATCCAAGGAAATCTAAAAGATCATCCAATCAAAAAGTTTTTAAACCTTATACTGAAAAGAATTTCAGAAGACCAAGAAAAAGTTTTCAAAGAACCAAGAATGAAAAAGGTTTCCAAAAGAATTTCCAAAAGTATCCCCAGAAAAACCCCATTATTTGCTATACATGTAAAAAACCAGGACATATTAGCAAATACTGTAGGTTAAAAAGAAAGATTAATAATCTGAACCTTGATCCTTAGATTGAGAAACAGATTAACAATCTTTTAATTGAAAGTTCAGATGACGAATCTGGACCAGAATCCTCGGATGATATCAATAATATCCAAGTTGATGATATTGAATCATCCTCAGATTCTAATGTCAAGCAAATTAATGTTTTATCCAAAGATCAAGATCTCTTATTTGATGCTATAGAGGCTATTGAGGATCCAGAACAAAAGAAAGACTTTCTTTTGAAATTAAAAAAATCTTTACAAAAGGAAAAGAAACCCAAGAACCTTGTCCTTAGTAATAAATATGATGTCAAACCCATTTTCAAAAAATTAGAAAAACAAGTTATTCGTCCTATAACCATTCAGGATCTCCATACTGAGGTCAACAACCTTAAAAAAGAAATTCGAGAGGTCAAAAGAAATCAAGCCAATCATCAACTCATTCTCTCGCAATTAATGCAAGAAGAAGAGTCTGATGATGAAGAACTTGGTTCTCCTATAAACCAACCTGAGTTTTCGAAAAAACAAGAAAATGAAATTTCTAACGACAATTATGGAAAAGAAATCTTGAGAATAATAAACATATTTTCCTTTATGAAATTTCATATTAATATCCGGATTGTCGTTAAAGATTTTGTTCTTGAAACCATAGAACTTTTTGACTCAGGTGCCGATTCAAATTGTATTAAAGAAGGTCTGATCCCCACAAAGTATTTTGAAAAGACTACTGAACTTCTTAGCTCGATAACGGGTGAAAGACTAAATATCAAATTCAAATTATCCAATGCTTTTGTTGAAAAGGGTAATCTTAGGATTCCGACTAATTTCATCATAGTAAAGGATATCAAAAATGATGTAGTCCTGGGGACGCCTTTTATAATCCTTTTGTATCCATACCTAGCAGATTTTCCTGGAATTACCCCTTATGTGGGTGGACATGAAACTTTCTTTGAATTTCTAGACTCACCAACCCAGAGATCTCTAAACCTAATTGAATCCAAAACCAAACAGATTTGTTTTTTGAAAGAAGAAATCTCCTTCAAAACCCTTGAATCCCAACTTTCCCAACCAAGGATTCAAGAAAAAATCAAAATTCTTTTAAATCAAATTGAAAAGTCTATCTGTTCAGATCTGCCTCATGCCTTCTGGAAAAGGAAAGAACACATTGTGGATCTTCCTTATGAAAAAGATTTCAAAGAATCACGAATCCCTACAAAAGCTCGCCCAATTCAAATGAATGAGGAGCTTTTGCAGCATTGTCAAAAAGAGATTAAAGATCTTTTGGAATCTCTTTTGGACAAAGGATGAATTCGTCCAAGTAAAAGTCCTTGGTCCTGCTCAGCTTTTTATGTCAATAAGCAAGCTGAGATAGAACGAGGAACCCCCAGGCTTGTCATCAATTACAAACCTTTGAATCAAGCTTTACAATGGATTCGTTATCCTATCCCAAACAAAAAAGATTTGCTCAATAGGCTAAACTCAGCAAATATCTTTTCAAAATTTGATATGAAATTTGGTTTTTGGCAAATCCAAATCAAAGAATCTGACAGATATAAAACTGCATTTACAGTTCCATTCGGTCAATATGAATGGAATGTAATGCCATTTGGTCTGAAAAATGCCCCATTTGAATTTCAAAAAATCATGAACGATATTTTAACCCCTATTCAAACTTTGCAATCGTTTATATAGATGATGTCTTAATCTTCTCTCAAACTTTAGGAGAACATTTCAAACATGTAAAAACTTTTATGTACATCATCCAGAAAAACGGACTTGCTATTTCCAAATAAAAAATTGTCCTTTTTCAAACAAAAATTCGTTTTCTTGGTCATATGATTTCCCAAGGAACAATAACCCTAAGTGAAATATCAATTTTGTTTGCTGAAAAGTTTCCAGACTATATCCTTGACAAACCTCAGCTCCAGAGGTTCCTAGGATGTCTTAATTATGTCTCGGAATTCATCCCAAATCCTAGCAATCTTATCAAGCCTCTTCATGATAGACTTAAGAAAAATCCTCCGCCATGGACGGACAAACATTCTGAAATCATCAGATTCCTTAAAACCAAAGTTCGCAATCTTCCTTGTCTTTACCCACCTGTTCCTTATGCATTCAAAAATTTTTAGTCCGAGTTGATTGCAAATCGGCTAAAGAAGTCTTACAAAAAGATGTTAAAAACCTTGCATCAAAACAAAATTTTACCAGATGGCAAGCCATCCTAAGCATTTTTGATTTCGATATTGAGCACATCAAGGGTAACTCAAACTCTCTCCCTGACTTTCTCACACGTGAATATTTGCAGGGAGACAAGCAAGCACAAGATGCCTAAAAAGGCAATTATCGCCTCTTCAAGGGGCAGAGGCAGAGGAATTCGACTAGCCCTTCCAAGGCCATCCAAACATTCTCAATCTGATCATGAATCTGGGTCACCTACCCAACAACCCTCCAAAAATCCAGCCCAACAATCTAATGAACCAGCAATCAATCAAGACAAACAGACTAAGGCAGATTACGCCTTTCCAATTGAAACCCTTTTGACCTTACAAGACCAGGGTCTCACTAAACTTAACAAAAAATCTTGGGCTGACATTTGCAGAGAGTCAGATGAAGAAATTGACCTAACTTAGCTGATATCCCAAGTAGCCAACCAAAAAATAATCGTACAAAAATCAAGAGAAAAGGCCATAGTCCTAACACCACAAATATCCTCAATCACTACCAAAACACAAAAATCCCAAACCAATTACATATCCACAAACAAATATTCAAACATTATCCAAATGGAGCCCGAATTTTGGATAATTCTCCAAACAAAGTCATCCCAAAAATCTTTCCTACTGGATTCCATTTCAAGCCATTAGCGCCAAATAAAACTCGCCAATTTTATGAATTCATTTTAGTAGATACTGACTCAGTATCTATTAACACTACAAGGACAAAACCAATCCTGATCTCATAACCCATTCAACAATCCAAATCCTCAAAGTCTTGACTCGAAAGCAATTTGGGAACAATCTAAACAAAACCCAAAAGTTTTCTCAAAACTATGACCCAATAGGTTTTAATTATTGGGACTACATGGAAGCCTGGACTAAAGTATTTTGGTTTCAAAATACTCAGCACAGACATTCATGGTTAATCTATTTTAAAAGAAAATCAAATTATGTTTTTCCAAATTGGTTCTACCAATGGTGGGACTTCTTTGGGCCAATCCCAGAAATCCTACCCTCACCTACCGATGAAGGGTATAAACTTTTTCAATCAAAATTTGACATTCAGGAAACATGTGTTCCTGTAATGTTGAAATTTTTTTCAATTTTTTCACTAGCGTGGGTATTCTCGTGGCAGTACAAATATACAAAACCAGACCACCCTAAATCATTTCCAATCTTACAAAGGCATGGTTATGTCAAATGGTGGTCTCAATTTGATTCATCAATGGCGTATCCAGAAAAAGTCAGAGAATGGTTCAAAACTAATCCCACTAATCAGAAGATCTCAGATCCAGAAACGACTTCGTTTCTCAATCAAAAAGCACAAATCCAAGCAGCCCTTGCAGCCTCACAATCGAAAGAATTAATCAAAGAAAAGCTTCAACAAATCCTTCACTTACTTCAAGAAGATGAAGAGACTTCATCTAAAGAAGAAAGTGATGAACAAGACAAACAAAGTGAGGAAGATTGTTTCGAAGTTTGCCTAGGTGATGATTAAAACCCAAAAAATGTAATTGTGATCACCAAGACAATATTCGGAACTGTTACCGGTACTGTAGCTATAGTTCAGGTCAAACTTACCTACACTGTAGAAACAGTAGAATCTTCAATTATAAAAGGAGGCCTCGTTCTCATTGTGAGGCACCCTTCAGTTTTATACAATCATAGAGAGAGGTTAGAGAGAGAAGCTTTGAGTGTTCTCTTGTAAGCTCTTCAGCTCCTCTTCTTTTCTCTTCTTTTCTCTTCTTCTTTTCAATCAGTTTTCTAATAAATCTTTTATCCAATCTTTCAGCTTCGTGTTTTTCATATTTAGTTTTCTGCATCTGCATATGTGTGCGGACTACCGCCACATCTAACTTCACTCTTTTTGGCATAACGAACTTTTTCCTTTGCTTCTCTCTTTATATTATTGCATCTCAGCCATGACCTTGTCAAACGCCCGGTGCAGAATTCTAGTCAACTCCTCGGACTCGGATGCAAATTCGCATATATTGTGCGACTGAAACACCAATTCGTCGAATCTCTTACTTCTCGGCTCCATTAGAGGCTTGATAAACCCATATTTTATGATATATTTTGTGCTTAATTTGAGTGATTTATTCAATCCTTCACCCACTTATTCATATTAATTGCATGGTTTTACTTTCCCTTCCTTATTATGTGATGTATGTGAAAAACATGTTTCCTATGCTTTAATATTAATTATTTTAATTACCCTTATTTCCATTCGATGCCGTGATTATTGTGTTGAGTAGTTTCAGATTTTTTAAGGCAGAATGACTTAGAGAATGGAAAAGGAAACATACAAAAATGGAAGGAAAGTGCGAAATGGAGTTTTGCAGAAACTGGTATCCACGCGATCGCATGGACGACGCAATCGCGTGCCAGAAGCGAAGAAGCAGCGATGCGGCCGCATGACTGACGCGACCGCGCGCCTTAAGTAGAACGCATACGATGCGGACGCGTGACTGACGCGATCGCGTGGCAAGAAAAAGCTTCAGATGACGCGACCACGTGACCCACGCGGACGCGTGATAGAGGCCACATATCAGAATTTACAGAACACGCCCCCAGCGATTTCTGAAGCCCTTTTTGGCCCAGATCCAAGTGCAGAACACATAGACTAGAGGTTATAAAGTGGAGGAATGCATCCATTCAGAAGGGAGCTCGCATTTTTTATTACTTTCCATGATTTAGATTTAGTTTTGAGAGGGAGATTCTCTCCTTTCTCTCTTAGGATTATGATTAGGATTAGGATTTAGGACTTCTCTTAGTTTTTAAGAGTGACTCTCGATCCAGGTTTAATATTTACTTCAATGCTTTTATTCGTACCTATAAATGTTGCCAACTTGACTTATGAACCCTTTCCATGTTATGATTTGAGTTAATGATTATTTGAGGTATTTCAGTTATTGATTGCTTTCTCTTTAATTTGTGTTACCATTGCTTTCCATCTAAGGACATTTTTATTCCAGCAATTTTACTTCTTCCCCTTTTGGTCTTGGTTAAGAAATCAGTAACTCAACATTATTAAACTCAGCATAATTGATAATCGCTATCTTACTAATTGAACTGAACTTCAATAATCCCAACTTTTTCTTAGGAAATAAATAGGATTCGAAGGTCAAACTAATTAGTCCCTTGACTTTCCTTTGCTCTAGTAAAGGTTAACTAAGTGGAATTTAGATTCAACTTTCATTATTGTTGAGAGAGATAACTAAGTTGGACTTCCAATTTCTCTTACCTTGCCAGAAGTTTGCTTTACAGTATTTATTTATTTTAATTGCCATTTACTCTACTTGTCATTCAAATCACTTGCTTCTCACCTTCTAAACCCCGATTACAACCTTTATAGCCAATAATAAGAACATACTTCCTTGCAGTTCCTTGAGAAGACGACCCGCGGTTTGAATACTCGGTTAACAATTTTTAAGGGGTTTGTTACTTGTGACAACCAAAACGTTTGTACGAAGGGATTTCTGTCGGTTTAGAGACTATATCTACAACGCGACTGTTTTTATGAAATTCTTTACTGGCAAAAATCCCAACGTCAAAATGGCGCCGTTGCCGGGGAGCTGCTAACGTGTGCCTTATTATTGGTTATTGTAAATATTTTTCTTTTGCTTGTTTATTTATTTTTGTTTTTTCCTTTTTATCTTTATTTGCTACCATGAACTCTCACCCCTCTCGCTTTGAGTTTGGTTCTAATTTTGTTGAAGGAAATAGAAGTTACAGCAGGAATGTGCATAAAGGTCAAACCAATCAAGGATGGATGGAGCCAAGAGGATCTAATCAACCTTTTAGGCAGCAACACCCTCCGAGATATCCTGGACAAAGACCATTCTACCGTGCATACCCAGCTGAAAGATATGGTGGACAACCTTATAACTACCAACAAGCCCCACCCCGTGCATATAAACCATCCTTTCAACATAACCTCGAACCACCACACTCACAAGCTTCTCTTCACCATTCGCCACCATATGATCCTTCCTTACCCCAGTACCAATCCAATCACTCCCAATCACCACCACTTTCCTTTGTATCATGTCCAAGTCCGGCAACCCGAGAAGTAGAGGTTCGCCTAAAGGAAACAGTAAATAAATTTCAAATAACCATTCGACAACTGGAGCAAGTAGTAATTCAATGGGTTTCTAGGCGCTCAAATACACAAGGATCAACCACAGCCCCATGTGAACAATCTAACGAAGAGCGTAGCACGAAGGAGATACCAGAAACTCCAGTGGACAAGACAGAGAATGAATTCGTACTAGAACAGGTAGAAGAAGCTGTCATTGTTCAAGAAGAAGATCTAGGAGATGCTGAACCTCCATGGGAATCCAGAACTGAGGAGAACTCCGTCAAGGACGCTACAGTTGATGCTAAGGAGGATATTGTACAATCCCCAAGGCAAGTTATTTATGAAGAATCAGACGGAATAACCCAGGACACAAATTCCCTTGATGATGATAGTCACAAGTCAAACTCTCTTAGTAATGAATTTGTATCTGCAAGTGAATTCTCTGAGATCGAAGAATCTTCCCCAAGTGAATATGAAGACGATGCGGAGGTAGATTTCTCTCAACCTCCAATCTATGACTCAAGTGATGAGGAAGACATAGAAGACTTTGACCAGGACATAGATACAATTGTAGAACCTTGCAAGGAAGTGGAGGAATTCACAGAAGAGCACAAGGGAGTAGAACTTACAGAACCACCGGAAACACCTATCCCAAGGCCATTACCACCTAATACAAGCTTCAAGTGGGTACAATCCTTAACCTTTAACTTTACTTATTCACTTGAATATGGTTTACTTGAAACAGATGGCCAGCTTAGAGCTCTCTGCGGCTTTAAGAGTAAGAGGGAAATGGCTCGTACTCAGAGCCAGTGCACATGGTTCAATAAGGTTCCACGCTTCACCTCGAAGTACATAGATTGGTATCATGCTCAATTGCATGGATCACGGAGAACGTTTGGTCACCATGGTGAGATTTTACTCTTTAAACTGTCCAGATGGAAACATGTAGATCAAGACGGAGGCGGATTTAAAAGCAAGGCTTGGGATCCTGGAGTTTATTCTGACGTTTGTCACCCCGGGAGCCTAACAATCTGTTTGAAGATGCTCAGAAGCTTTACATGCCTAGTTTGGGACCCCGGAGGCTATTGGCATTCCAAGCACTGGTGGAGATTTTTGGACGAATTTAAACATAAGCCGCCATAGCAGGAAGCTCCTCCAATGTCCAACTTAAGGACTTTAACTAAAAGTGCTAGGTGGGAGACAACCCACCATGGTATGATCGTTCCTTTTGCAATTTTAATTTTATTTCGTTTTGTTTGTTTTTGAATTTTATTTTTATTTTATTGAACCTGGAATCATGCATAGCATTCACATTAAGCATTGCATCCTGCATTCAAAAAAAAAAAAAGAGGGATGCACAACGCGACCGCATGCCCCATGCGATCGCGTCATATGGCGAAAACACTACCCACGCGGCCGCGTGACCTGGAGATCGGCGTAAATATCTAACGTCCAGAAAGTTAGGCTGAAATTGTGCGGCCCTTGTGCGTTTTGCACAAATTGACCCACGCGATCGCGCGCCCCACGCGATCGCGTCACTTGCACAATACCAATCCCACGCGACCGCGTGAGCAACGCGATCGCGTCGCATGGATTGCACATCACCCCAGAAGGAGACAGAGAGTTGCGCTGAAACGGTGCTGGAGTCGTGCGTTTAGCACAAATTCCAGCGACGCGATCGCGCGACCCACGCGACCGCGTCACCCCCTCTCCTACCCCCTCTCACGCGATCGCGCGACCTACGCGATCGCGCAACCTACGCGATCGCGTTATTTTTCTGTATTTTTTTCTTTTTACTGTTATTTTCTGAGTACTTATACATTGCTGCTTTTAAGTATTTTTACTCTATTTCTGCATTTTGCATTTTTAGTTCATATTTTTAGTTATTTAGTTTAGTTTGCAATTCTGACTTATTAGTGGATTAATTAGTATAGTTTACCTTTTTTAGCATAAGATAGCATAGTTTAAATTAAAAAATATAAAAAGGAAGTAAGCTAGGAAATTGAACATAACAGATTTAAATCCATAAACCTTGTATATATAGCATTACATCATATAATTAAGTTGACAACATTTCATCAAGGAGGAACATCAAAACTTTAAAGACTACCCTAAATAATTTTTTTATGAGAATAATGGGAATTTTTAACTAAACCTGCATAACATATATGAATGATATATGATGCTTGAGTTAGAGAACACACAGCCTGTGAGTATTGAGCTTAATTGTATGGTTGCATTCAAACTATAATTTCATTCCTGTGTGTTTCGCTTCTTTTTATTCTGATGTTCTTTACTTTGCTTTAATCTATATGTCCAATTATAGAATGTAGATACATGCCAAAAGAATGATTGAGGCCATCATTTGATTTTAGCTCACTTACACCAAAATAACCTACCTTTCACATCACCCTTGTGAGCCCCTTGAGCCTTTAAAATCTCTTTTATTCTATTTAGCCACACTACTAGCCTTAAGCAGAAAAACAAAATAAAATCCCAAGTTGAATCCTTGGTTAGCTTAAGATAGAAAATTTTGAATAGATTAAAATATGGGAAACCTATTGGGAACATGGATGATAGAAACAAAGGGTAGAAGAGTTAAAAGAAATAGAATAAAAATTTGGGAAGCATTCTCATGAGAAATCAAAGTGATTCAATTACCATGTGCATTAAAAAAAAAAAAGAAGTTATTTTTCAGCATTTAATAAAAGGGGATACAAAAAAAATTCCCCAATGCAAAATAAGAGCAATGCACATGGGATAAAAACAAAAAAATTGAAGCATGAGCATGTAACAACAAGTGGGATAATATGGGAAAATTGGTAAAGAAGCTTGTTCTACTAAATATGTATGTTAGGTGAGATCTTAGTCTAATTAAGGATTCACTTATTAGCTCACTTAGCCTTATACATATATCCTTACCTTTACCTTGGCCCCATTACAACCTTAATTAAAGACCTCATGATTTTTTGGTATGACTGTACTCTATAATTGTTGATTGGTTAGATGAAGAACAAAGTTATAGAAAGTAAGAATAAAAAGAAAAGTAGAGTGAATAAACCCAATAAACACTGAGTGACTAGAGGGTAAACACAAAATCCAGTGAGGGTTCAATAACTCATCAACATATATCTGTGCTTAATTTACTAATTGTTTTGCAAGTTTGTACAATATTTTTTTATTTCCCATCTCATTTGCTAAAATGCTTTATTATTTAAGGGTTGGCTATATATATATGACTCCTTGAGAATGTGAATTAATTTGACTACATGTAAGCTTTATATATGAGTGGATAAATTGGAATTGCATGACTCATTTAGGTAGATGCATTTAGAATAGGTTGCATTGCATAACATTCCACCACTTTAACCTTATTTTTTACTTTGGATTTAGCATGAGGACATGCTATTGTTTAAGTGTGGGGAGGTTGATAAACCCATATTTTATGATATATTTTATGCTTAATTTGAGTGATTTATTCAATCCTTCACCCACTTATTCATATTAATTGCATGGTTTTACTTTCCCTTCCTTATTATGTGATGTATGTGAAAAACATGTTTCCTATGCTTTAATATTAATTATTTTAATTACCCTTATTTCCATTCGATGCCGTGATTAGTGTGTTGAGTAGTTTCAGATTTTTTAAGGCAGAATGACTTAGAGGATGGAAAAGAAAACATACAAAAATGGAAGGAAAGTGCGAAACAGTGTTTTGCAGAAACTGGTATCCACGCGATCGCATGGACGACGCGATCGCGTGCCAGAAGCGAAGAAGCAGCGACGCGGCCGCATGACTGACGCGACCGCGCGCCTTAAGTAGAACGCATACGACGCGTACGCGTGACTGACGCGACCGCGTGGCAAGGAAAAGCTTCAGATCACGCGGACGCGTGACAGAGGCCACGTATCAGAATTTACAGAACACGCCCCCAGCGATTTCTGAAGCCCTTTTTGGCCCAGATCCAAGTGTAGAACACATAGACTAGAGGTTATAAAGTGGAGGAATGCATCCATTCAGAAGGGAGCTCGCATTTTTTATTACTTTCCATGATTTAGATTTAGTTTTGAGAGGGGGATTCTCTCCCTTCTCTCTTAGGATTAGGATTAGGATTAGGATTTAGGACTTCTCTTAGTTTTTAAGAGTGACTCTCGATCCATGTTTAATATTTACTTCAATGCTTTTATTCGTACCTATAAATGTTGCCAACTTGACTTATGAACCCTTTCCATGTTATGATTTGAGTTAATGATTATTTGAGGTATTTCAGTTATTGATTGTTTTCTCTTTAATTTGTGTTACCATTGCTTTCCATCTAAGGACATTTTTATTCCAGCAATTTTACTTCTTCCCCTTTTGGTCTTGGTTAAGAAATCAGTAACTCAACATTATTAAACTCAGCATAATTGATAATCGCTATCTTGCTAATTGAACTGAACTTCAATAATCCCAACTTTTTCTTAGGAAATAAATAGGATTCGAAGGTCAAACTAATTAGTCCCTTGACTTTCCTTTGCTCTAGTAAATGTTAACTAAGTGGAATTTAGATTCAACTTTCATTATTGTTGAGAGAGATAACTAAGTTGGACTTCCAATTTCTCTTACCTTGCCAGAAGTTTGCTTTACAGTATTTATTTATTTTAATTGCCATTTACTCTACTTGTCATTCAAATCACTTGCTTCTCACCTTCTAAACCCTGATTACAACCTTTATAGCCAATAATAAGAACATACTTCCTTGCAGTTCCTTGAGAAGACGACCCAAGGTTTGAATACTCGGTTAACAATTTTTAAGGGGTTTGTTACTTGTGACAACCAAAACGTTTGTACGAAGGGATTTCTGTCGGTTTAGAGACTATATCTACAACGCGATTGTTTTTATGAAATTCTTTACTGGCAAAAATCCTGACGTCAAGGCTCATCTTGGCTGCTCTTGATGTATGTGTGTCTCCTCTTTATGTTCTTGCTCCAGCGTTCTAGTATGTATTTCGGTGCCACATTATCCACTCGCTCAAAGCTTAGGACGCTTAGGGAATGGCGGCACAATATGCCCCTAGACTCGAACAGCAAGCACCGACACTTTACCTCCCGTGATACTGCATCGTAGGTGACGAAAAACTTGTTGAATGTGGAGTTGGAAACCTGCTCTATGACTTCATATGTTGTGAAACCTAGGGTGGAATGCATTGATCTTGTGATACAGTTCACTTTACCTTTGAATTGAGCTTGAACTTCCCTAAACTTCTCATGGGTATATACATGCTGAAACTGTGCCTCTATTGTGTCAAATTAAGATACTAATGTAATAATACTGACAGATTTTATATTTATTTTTGTATTAGTTATTTTATTGATGCATTCACTCGATATACCTGTGTTTTTCTATTGCAAACAAAGTCTCAAGCCTTTGCTGCCTTTGTTCAGTTTAAAGCAAACATTGAGAATCATACAGGTATGAAAATTAAAGCTTTGAACACTGACCATGGCAGAGAATATCTCTCAAAGGAGTTCACTCAATTTCTTGCCACACATGGTATTAATCATTGCTTCTCTTGTCCTCATACGCGCCAACAAAATGGGCGTGCCAAGAGGAAGCATCGTCACATTACTGAGACCGGCCTTGCAATGCTGGCTGCAGCCTCCATCCCTTTGATTCACTGGGATAATGCTTTCCTTTCTGCTGCCTATGTCATCAACAGGTTTCCCTCCCCTATGTTGGAACTGTTTCAACATACATCTCCTTCTCAAAAGCAGCAATTCCCTCACACTCAACTCTTGATGCCAATTCTGCAACCTTCATCTATCCCTACTTCTTCTTCTTCTCTTCACTTATCCTCTATTGGCTCTTCTACCTCTAATCCTTTACCCTCTGGTAACTCACACTCCCAACCATCATCTATTCTTACCAATTCATTATCTCAGACCCCTTCTAAATACTTTTCTCCTTTTCCTTTATCTTTTTATGATACCTCTCAATTTCATACCACTATTCACCCTAGTAGCATTTCAATTAGTGACACTGAAATCCATTCTGGCTATGTTCCACCACCCACTTCTACTTATAACTCTCATCTCATGCTCACTCGCTCTAAAACTGGAGTCCATAAGCCAAAATTATTTACTGCCTCTGCCAATGATTCTTTTGACTTAGTTAATAATTCTGCTACCAATATTTCTCAAGCTCTAAAATCACCTCATTGTATTCAGCCATGATAGAGGAATTGAAAGCTCTTCATAATACCAATACTTGGACACTGGTTACAACTAATTTTCAGGCAAAAGTCATTGGGTGCAGGTGGATCTACACCATAAAAGACACTCCAATGGTAGTATAATGAAGTATAAGGCTCGATTAGTTGCTAAAGCCAACCACCAAGTTGAGGGCATTGATTTTGATCAGGTCTTTGCACCCGTGATCAAACCAACTACCATACGTGTTGTTCTAACTATTGCTTTGACTTTTAATTAGCAAATTCATCAATATGACTTCAATAATACCTTTCTTAGTGGCGACCTCAATGAACTAGTTTTGATGAAACAACCCTCCCGTTTTCATTTTGGTTGTGCTGATCAAGTTTGTAAGTTAAACAAGTCCTTGTATGGCTTGAAGCAAGTAATATATTCTTTGATGTAGTCTTGGTTTCTCAAACTTTCTGCTACATTATCCACTTTTGGCTTTATCAAAACACGTTCTAATCATTCATTATTTTTTAAACATCAAGGCACATTGAAATTATATATTCTTGTTTATGTTGAAGATATTTTAATTACGAGTAATGATCCTATAGCTATTGAGGCCCCTATTGACCAACTTCATAAGATATTTTTTTTAGGTAACGTTTGTTTTCGAAGACAAGACAGAGACATGAACAACGAATGTTTAAAAGGTATTTGGAGGTAGAGATATGGACACGGAACATATTGTCTCCAGGATCTTATTTTATATTTTTGTGTCAACTCTTTTACAAAAGATAATGATGGGCACGAAATTTGAAAAGGTGGACACAGACTTTTTTATCAAAATTTTTTTCTTTTCTATCCATAGATATTTTTTATTATTCTACTATTATCCCTTCTTAATTTTCCAAATTTTAGCTTCTTCTCTACATCGTAGTTCTTCTTTTTCTGCATTATTTTCTTTCAGATACTCTCTTTTTTTGATAGAATTTTTTACTTGACTGGATCATTAATTTATTCATTTTATCGTTCATTCTCTTCTCTATGGCATGCTGTATTAATAGAGACTTAATTTACTTTTCTACTTTATGTTACTTTATTTATTTTTAATTTGTTACTTTAATACCATTTTTATCTTATTGGTTCATAGGCCAATTCTTTTTGTAATTTTCTGTGCTCCTACATACTCTTATTTTTTTATTAAATTAATTTGTACTTGATGTAAAAAATTTGGAATCACATGGCTATTTTAGTCATTTCGCATAATATCTTAATTTTGTCCATGTCTATCCAAACATAATACATGACATATTAGTGTCTTATCCATTGTATCCAAACACAATAGTGTCTCCGTTCTATTGTTTCTGTCTTAGTGTCATATCCTCCTGTCTCCAAAAACAAACACAACCTTAGGCATCGAAGCGCACAAGCTTCCATTCGGTGCATACCATCTCTCTCAAACAAAGTACATCAGTGATTTGTTACAACGCACTGGTATGCATATGCATGAATCCAAAGGTGTCCCTACTCCAATGGTTACAAATTTAAAACTGTCCAAGCATGGCACTGACTTATTTGATAATTCTACTTTGTACAAGTCTATAGTGGGCTCCTTGCAATATGCAACTCTTGCAAGACCAGAGATCTCCTATAGTGTTAATAAAGTCAGCCAATATCTTCACCAACCTCTGATCACTCATTGGAATTGTGTTGAATGAATACTCAGAGATATCTCCGGTACCATCGATCAGGGGCTTGTTTTTCAACCCAGCACTGATCTTCGATTATATTGTTTGCTTTTGTAGATTCTGACTGGGTTATGATCTTGATGATCGAAGGAGCACATCTAGTTATGGCGTTTATCTTGGAGGCAACATTGTCTATGGTCCAGCCACAAGCAATCTTTTGTTAGTCGTTCGAGTACAGAAGCAGAATACCGTGCCTTGGCCGCTGCTGCTACTAAACTTGTGTGGATCCAGAACCTCCTTAGTGAGCTACAAGTCCGAATTCATGGTGTTCCAACTCTTTACGGTGACAATGTTAGCGCGGTTCTCTTTGTTGCCAATCCTATACTCCACAGTAGCACTAAGCATTTTGAGTTTCACCTTCATTTTGTTCGAGAACATGTCACTCAAAATCAGCTTCATGTTATTCACATATGGTCTGAAGAACAAGTTGCTAATATGTTTACCAAAGCGCTCTCCTTTGATCCTTTCTCTAGTAGTGTTACTCATATGACAGTTATGATAGTTGCAAAAATCAGATTCTGTTATAATATGTCAGGGTCTTAATTTCTTGGGTTCTTGGACAGCAAGACATTACTGATTCATTGCTATATATATGCCTTGTTTGCTACTGTAATGTAACAACACTTCATTCAGATTACAATTCAATAATTCTCTCTTTTGGTCCTTTACTTTCTCTAGCTTTCTCTAGCTATTTCATTTTTGTATTTTTCTGCAAGGAAAAGTCTAGGGGCCAGCAATTTTATTGCATTTTGGCCAGCATGTAACCAGCAAAGAAATGTGAACCATTGGATGATATTTCACACCAATCTCACACCATCAAATCATCATTGATGGCTAGTTGATGGCTACCAATAGGAGTGGCAAGCGGGGAAGCCCGCCCCGCCCTGCCAGAAGCCCGCCATTTGGCGGGCTGGCCCGCCCCGCCCCGCCTAGTGAGGCGGTCCTAGAATCCTAGTCCGCCTCGCCTAATGGCGGGCTGGCGGGCCGGCAGGCTAAGCCCGCCAAATATCCTCTTTTTTTTATTTTTTTTATTTTTAACTATTAAATAATATATATAAAGATATAAAAAAATCTCTTTTGTTTTTTACTTTTAACTATTATAATTTCTAAAAGCATAAACAAATTATAATTTTTGTATTCACAAACATTAAAGTCTTTGTAATTATAAATATTATTTCCAAAGCAAAATAAACATAATCCAAAACATAATTAACAATATTGTCTCCAAAACAAAACAAACATAATCTAAAACACCCAATTTTCATCTTCATTTTCTTGTAAGTTGGGTTGGGAAAGTTGGGTTTTGGTAAAAAAAAATTATAAAAATACCCCTTGCTAAAAAAATACTAAGCCCGGCGGGGAAGCCCGCCCCGCCCTGCCAAAACCCGCCAAAATCAGCGGTTTAAGCGGTGCGGGTTAAGTGGGCTTTTGCTATTTGGCGGTCTCAATTTTTCAGCCTGACCCGGCGAGTTTAGACCCGTTTGCCACCCCTAGCTACCAATCACAAATGTTGCTGGCCCTAGCATTGCTCTCTCTGCAGATCTATTACCATATAGCAATTAAAGGTGCATCAGAAAACGAATGTAAGTAAAGCCACTTTGAATGTTATGGATTTGATCAAAACCAGTGAACAGACCAGTTTTGGAAACCGGACCGAGTCAATGTTTTTTTTTTTTTGAAAACCGCTAAAATGGCGTCGTTTTTATTTTCTGGAAGAGGATAAAACAAAACCCCGAAATCCGTTATTACCCGAACCCAAAACCAGATCCGGCCCAGCCCAGGTCCCCAGCCAGAAACGGCGCCCCCTCCCCATCCCCAAGACCCCAACTCACTCTCCAGTCTCCATCTCCCGCTCCGCTCTCACCTCCCTACCTCACTCACCGGTCACCGCCAAACACAACGGCAGCCAACGGAGGTCAGTCCCTGCGCCTCGCCGTCACCGTAGGCTCCTCTGCTGGTGCGTCCTCCGTGACTGTGCTCTGCTCGTTGAGTTTACAGGTGGAAGTGAGAGGTTACTGCTGGTTATTGCGTAAACCCAAAACCCGCCACACTTCTCATCTCTATCTCTTCTCTGTTAGCGTTCATCATCTGCTTCTCTCAGCCGCTGCTTCTTCTCTTGCCACCGCTCTGCTGTTCTTCGTTGCCAGGTGCAATGCTTTTTCTATTCTCCGCTGCAAATCTTCTCTCTCTCTCTCTTTTTTTGTTTCTTTTTATTTTTATTATTTTAAAATTTGATAGTTAGCTTTCTAACTTTTGTGTCTAGTACCCTTACTTCCAGGTAAATTTTAGTATTTAATTCCATTATAGCTTTTTAGTTTTTATTGATGTCAAATGTGTTGCTGCTGCTTAAGTTTGAGTTTGCTGCTCAAATTTTGTTACTTTATCAGAATGATGTTAGGTGAATTTCATGTTGCTCAGTTTGGAAATGAAAGCTTAACTTAGATTGGTGCCGATGAGTTTTTGCAAATCAAGGAAAAAGGCTCACATATGAATTGAATTCATTTCCATGTGCCGATGAGTTTTGAATGGATGGCAATTTCTTAGTATACTTCTCCGGCGAAGAAATGAAATACGGAAGAATTGCATAAACGAAATGAAAAGTAGTATTATCTTTTAATTTCCATTTGTTGTGATTGATTATCGGTTTACTAATAGGATTTAATTTTATGTAAAGTGTTAAAACTTGTATATAGATATCACAATATATATTGTTACATCAGTATTAGTTTTCATACCCACTACATGAATGCTCATCTTTGTGAGTGAATTATTTTGATTGCATGAACTTTTTACATTGTCTGTGCATTAGATATCACATTATATATTGTCTGTGCATTAGAATCAACCTCATATATTTTTTTAAATGTCTATTAATGAATTGCTAATTGATTGAATTCTAACTTGGTGATATAGAAGCGTGGTTGTTTGGACCACAAGAAGTAGTGTGTTAAATCCTGGGCCAACATGGCTACCCAGACAATGTCTGAAACTGCCCAGAAAATTGTCACTCCTGAAACCCTCCGCTATGCAGCCAAACAATCTGAACGTTGCCTTGTTGTCCCTCTTCGTCTTCGCCGTGCCATTAAGAAATACCTTCGAGGTACTTTCTTTTCTCTATGCATACCTTCTTCCACTTTATTATATGTAACACAATATTTTATGAATTCATGTGTGTTGTTGCAATTTTTCATGGCGAGCTTATGATTATAGAGCAGGAGGATCCACATATGAAGAGGAAAGTGTTGAGATTATCTCAATCTTTCAATACTATCAAGAATGTCAACCTGCAGCTGGCCACCACTACATCAAAGGAGATAGTTGAAGACCCTTTAAAGTCTTTCGAACAATCAAAGCGTTGGAAGATCAAGAGTTCTTATGGCGACATCGGTCTGTCATACAGGGATGATGAGACGGTTGCATATGTCGCTTCTCGCATGCCTGCTGTTTATTCAGCTTGTTACAGAGTACTTAAGGAGGTAAGTGGATAAGTTTATCCAAAAACGAGAATTTTAGTCATATGTTTTATGTTAGTCCTTTCCTATACTATCATAATAGAGATAAAGAGTTGAAATATGATATAATGAGGAAAATGGGACGAAATTGTATGTCTGCTTGAAAAGATGAAACAAGAAACTCTAGGATTGTACTTAAATGTATTTATTTTCCGGCTGGGCTTTATTAAGTTTCACACTCAATTAAAAATGATCCGCAGGACAAGAAATTATAAGGGTTACTGAGTAATACTGATACATGGGTGCTCTTAAGAGAAGCAATTATGCAACCAAGAACTAACTGAAATAAAAAAGGATGAAATGGATATGAAGTGATTTGCATAAAACAAGATTTATAGTTGTATATTTTTGGACTAAATTTAATCAAACTCAGAAGCTGGATTATATTGAATACAACAACAACAGAGTCTTGCCCCACTAGGTGGGGTCGGCTACATGGATTAAATGACGCCATTGAGCTCTATTATGTACCGTTTGCATGTAGATTTCGTTTGACCACCTCATGGATGGTCTTCTTAAGTCTTCCTCTACCTTTCACCCTTTGTCCATCTTCCATTTCATCCACCCTCCTGACTGGGTGCTCTGTCGGTCTTTTTCTCACATGTCCAAACCACCTGAGACGCGATTCTACATCTTTTCCACAATAGGTACTACTCCAACTCTCTCTCTTATATCTTCGTTCCTTATTCTATCCAATCGCGTATGGCTACTCATCCATCTCAACATCTTCATCTCTGCCACACTTAATTTATGTTCGTGCTCTCCTTTGGCTGCCCAACACTCTGTACCATAAAACATAGTCGGTCTGATAACAGTGCGATAGAATTTACCTTTTAAGTTTTAAAGACACTTTTTTGTCACATATAAAACCAGATGCACTCAGCCATTTTGATCAACATGCTTGGATCCTATGATTTACATCCTGTTCAATCTCTTCATTATCTTGTAGGATGCATCCAACATACTTAAAACTTTTAACTTTTCGTAGCATGTTTTTTCCAATCTTCACCTCCGTATTAGGGTTTTTCCTTCGGCGGCAGAACTTACATTCTATATATTCTATCTTGCTATGGCTTATGCACAGACCATATACTTTTAGAGCTTCTCTTCAAATCTAACTTCTTATTTAGGTCTTCTTTGACTCTCCCATAAGGACGATATCATCGGTAAAAAACATGCACCATGTCACAGGCTCTTAGATATGCTTTGTGAGTACTTATGTGGGATTGGAATCTGTTAATCTCTAGTATCTGGGATTTGAAACTGTTAATCTCTCTCTTACACTTATGTGGGATTCGAGCATCCTTAAGGTCCATATGTTTTACTTCTTTTATTTATGTTCACTATAATAACCTAATATAACTAACTTTTGAATAAAATGTTGCTGGATTTGAAATTAATCTCAAATTGCTAAATGTTTTTTTAGGTTCGTAGAAGGCTTCCTGGTTTCTCCCCAGCCAAGGTATTAGATTTTGGTGCTGGGACAGGTTCAGCTTTCTGGTAAAAGATTCTTGAACTTTGCTTTGGTGAATGGTTAACTTTGATATCATAAGTTTTAGTTATTTTGGACTAATTTATTATTCACTTTTAAATCTGATGCAGGGCACTGCAAGAAGTCTGGCCAAAATCTATGCAAAAAGTTAATCTAATAGAACCATCGCAGTCAATGCAGCGTGCAGGTCGAAGTCTTATACAAGGTAATTTATGATCCGTTTTATCAAAATATGATAGGTTTCTTGAGGTTTTTAATTATTGTAAGGGATGATACAGAAATATAAGTTTTAGGAAAAGGCTAGAGGGGAAACAAACCAACATTGTGTGTAAATTTGCGGCAAGAGAAGATGGTGCGCTAAAATGCATATTATGATTGTGTTGATGTCATTCTTGAGCAATTCAGAATAATATTTGCTATGCATAGGGTTTATTAATCAATAATAACTGTCACATTCTACTGCAAATATAACCATCAGAATGGGGGATGCCATCATATGTTTTATGGACAAGGGTGTTCCTTGTGCTAGGCTTGCCTAGAAAAGCATAAGTTTAAAAATAGAAAGATTATATATGCTTCCTTTAAAGTTTGGAATCATTAAAAGAAAAGTACATGCTTTATTTAAGTTGTTGAGCAAAGTTACTGAAAATAGTGAAGGATTTGCAAACATTTTATAAAGACTTTAAATTTTTTCCGGTCTTTTCATATACCTATGATACACTATCAGTAATCAACAGGATTTGGGTTGGAATTTTTGGTGATCTTGGTCATGTATCCCAAAGGATCTATGGGATGTATCATCAATGCCATGTTTTGGAAGTTAAAACAAAATAGATCAAGCAGCACCGGCATAAAATTTGAACTACCTCAGATTAACAGAGTACCTACAGAACTTTCCAAAATTTGAATATGTAACCTTCTCTGTCTCAGGTGGATCAGAGATAAATAACATACTCATGATTGTCTGCATGAGACTGATATCTGGAATCAATTTTTAGTTCATGGATATAGCCCTATTTACTTAAATCTTTTGGATGTTTTGTATGTTATACAGTTGGGATTGTTGATTTGATTCCTTCTCTTGCATTATTGACAAAAGCCAAAGGTGATTAAATCACATAAATCAGTTTTTTTTTGTTAGAGGTGTTTGGTGACCTAACAGTTTGAAGAGAAGCAAACTTGGATTTGAAGATGGTCGCCACAAACTTAACACTCTAAGATTATTGATTGGCTGCATATGATAGAAAGAACTGTCAGAGGCTATACTTAATTATTACCTATCATATCATTCCAATTTAAGCAATTGGATAGAGTAGTAATAGTCTTGCTAAGAATGAGTGTTTTCTCATGTTGAGGTGAAAGTATGTTGCCAGGAGAAAAACAGCAAGCCGTTGGTTTACCCGTTATAAGAGAAAATAGTGTCAGCTAAAGGCCTTGAAGGCACAAGGAGATTTTAAAGTGCGAGATATATCTGATTGATTTCACTCAGTGTGGTTATTCATTTCTACATTAAAATACTTCTCTTTCAAGTGACGATGCTTACAACGATCTGAATAATCAACTGTATCCTAAGACTTTTTCCCTTATAAAATGTTGTGGAGTTTACATGAATTATGAAGTGGATTTTCTTGTGGGATTGAATATATTGAATTCTTTCATTTCTGATATTTCTTAGGAAATTCCAGAGAAAATTATTTGATAGTTGATAAAGTGTGGTTTTTGTTCTGCTATAGGTCTCAAGAATTTGCCACTTATTCATAGTTATGATAGCATTCAAGCACTTTCCAAAAGTATTGGGAAATCAGAGAGAGGGCATGACCTTGTGATTGCTGTAAGTTTATTCCTTTGGATTATTTACCTATATTAGCATCAAGTTATTTGTTCTTTAGTTTATGCAAACTATATCTGATTCTGAAATCAGTATGAAATTTTTGTTCTTAAGTAATAATATCAAATATTGATTATTGTTTTGGCATATATGCTAAAGTAATAATAACAATGTTCATATACAAAAGAATTGCATGAGTGCTATATAAAATAAATCTCTAGCAGCATCATCTTCAACAAAACGAGTAATTAATTTAAAAATTAGATAAACAATCTATACTTCATGAATATTCAAAAAATGCTATGTGCACACAAAAATCAGCCACTATGTATTTGTATATAAATACATACATTATTTTACTCATTTTCTAGGTGTATTTTGTATTTTAACATATTTTATATGGGTGGATGATTTTTTATGTTCACTTAGCATGGTTGTTCTTTTACTGCTGGTACAATATATTTAAAATTAGAGAAAACCAATGCTTAACTATATATAAAGTTTTATTTCTGCATATTGTTTTTCATATATCAAAATCTATTTTTCAGGTCTGATAGATTTGCAGATATATTTCTTTTTCACTACTCATCTGTCCTATTACATTGAAATATATATATATACACAATTTTTTTCATTGTTTGATAGTTGATATAGAGTTTTAATAAGTTGCACATCTAGTTTAATTACTCCAATTTTTAAATTTTGGTTGAAACAAATTAAGTATTTAAGCTGGTTATTTCTGTTTGTTGGGTTTTCATTGTTTTGTTGTAGAACTCTTTGTGGCTTCTCTGTCATGCTGCAAGGCGCATAATTTTGTTTGGCATTTCTCATAAGCATTAGCTGTGAAAACTGTAAATTATCTTTCTCGTTTCTTAAATGAATGCTTATTTCTTTCAATCTGTTTCATGATTGAAGTCCTATGTGCTTGGAGAGATCCCATCACTACAAGATCGAATTACCATAGTTCGCCAGCTTTGGGATCTAACACGGGATGTTCTGGTATGATTCTAAGCATATAGTTTCTTGTACTATGAGAGATAGGATTTCTGGAACTTATTTAGAATGTTACCATAGGAGCTTTAGGAGCAAAGTAACTGGGAAAAGAAAAGGAGCTTTAGGAGCAAAGAAAAATGTTTATAAATCATAGAAAATAATTTCTATTGGAAGAAGTTAACGAAAGCAGTTGTAAATTTCATAAAGTTATATTTTTGTTTATTCTTTTCCTTTGAATATTACTTTACAAAGTAACGATTTTATGTGATTTCGAACTTGATAAATTTATCTTTCTGTTTGATCTATTTCTATCATTTATTTCTATTTATTTTGCAGGTTTTGATTGAACCTGGAACACCTCATGGATCCAATATTATTGCTCAAATGAGATCTCACATATTATGGATGGAAGAAAGAGTATATTTACTGTATTTATATTGTTCTGTTAGGAAAATCTTGAACAATGATAAACAATCTCTGAATGGTCTTTTGCTGAATTTGTAGAGACACCGTAAATCGAGTCTTAAAAATGAAGAAGCTTGTAAAGATTTGATGACTCAGAAAGCTGGGGCTTTTGTGGTTGCTCCTGTAAGTATTTTAGGGCTTTATTGATTTTTTTTTATAATTTATTCTTTCAAGATTTCATAAAAAAGTTAAAAATAGATAATACAATAAAATTGTGTTTCCTATTGTTTCTTATTTTATATATTTCCTTTACAAAATCAACAACAAATGGAATTGAAACCAAACCAGCCCATTTTCACTCTGCATTTTTCCTATTATGCAGTCTAATTTTGTGTTCCATTCTATCTTTTTCATTTAGTAAATTCCCTTTGTGCAGTGTCCTCATGATGGGACTTGTCCGCTGGTAAAATCTGGAAAATATTGTCATTTTGTTCAGCGGATGGAAAGGACGTCCTCACAGCGTGCTTACAAGGTTTCTACTAAATCCATAGTTTGCTTAATGCATTGGGGAGATTCATGTGGTCCTCAATTTCTGTTTTCCTCTTCTGTTGATATCAAAGTGATTAACATTTCTTTCTTGTCTATAATCTATATTGTATCACTTTGCAGCGTTCAAAGGGTGAGCCTTTACGCGGCTTTGAAGATGAAAAATTTTCCTTTGTTGCTTTCAGACGAGGACAAAGACCAAGGCAAGTTTTTGTTTTCCTTGTTTGAACCTAAGAATTAGCTACAGTAAGAGAGTAATTTTAATAATTGTCAATGTTGACTATATTTTTCATAATATCTAACCTAATATGGACATGTCATCACTTAATGAATTGAACTATGCTTACAATTATATGCAATGTTAACTTATTAAATTCTTAAAGGTGTAAATCTGTTGACAGCTTTATAACTAAATTCTAAGTAGAAATGGTGAGAACTCTTTTCATGACTTTAAAACAAGCCTATGGTCATGTTTTGTGGCATATATGCTTTCATGATATGAACTTCTGAAAACTTTTCACTCTTGCATTGGACTAGGGAACCTTGGCCCCTCGATGATATAAAACTCGAGACTCTCAAGGAGCAGCATGATAAAAGAAATCCAGAGGACCTTGAGATTGATTATGGTACTTGTTTACGCTTGTGCGTATTTGTTTCCTGTTGAAATACTTTTTGAACAAAATATATGGTCTGAACTCTGAAATTTTTTTCCCCTCACTGTTTTAGAGGATTGGTTGAAAATGCAAGAAGCTGATGATACCCCTCATGAAGTAGTGAATGCGATAACTTATGATTCTGATGCTGCGGAAACTGACAAGGATGATGGTGATGAAGACGAAGAGTTCAAGGAAGCAGAGGAAGAAACAGATAGCGCTGATCTTGGAGGCGGTTGGGGAAGAATTATATTTATGCCTGTGAGGAGGGGTAGACAAGTGACAATGAATGTGTGTAGATCCACCAACAGGAATGCCTCAGAGGGTTCTTATGATCGCATTGTTGTTACAAAGAGCAAGAATCCTACATTACATCATCAAGCCAAAAGATCTATTTGGGGTGACCTATGGCCATTTTGAAGCAAGCATTATGTGGGCTGTGTTCAATTCTCTCTGTTTCATTTCTTGGAGTTTTGGCCTTTCAATTGGAATATAGATTAAATTACAGCATTTTACAAAGCAAAAGATTCAAATCAACCTTCTTCCTTGTAATAAACCAGTTAATGCATGTTAACAATTTTGATACTTGTAAAAGAGAAATGCTGGCTGTATTCATGGGTCAATATTTAGGCTCATACATTATCTACTATTGAGTTAAGCTCACATAACTCTCGGTGACCAAAAAAATAAAAAAGCTCACATAACTCTCCTTTAGCATGAGTGGTATATTTCTTAATTGTTATATATATGGTTCAAAGCTATGATTTTTTTTTTCCAATAGTTACCAAATATAATGACTTTATTCAAGGAGTAGTTGTTGAGTTGATTATAAAACGGAAGTTAATGAATCAACTACTTAGTCAGTTGTTTATGAATAATAAAGCTGATTTGGCAGCAATTCAATGAGCTATTTGTGATGTAGAAATACACTTACATAATTTATCTCACCATTTAAATTATATTTAGTACAATTTGGTTCCCCTTTTTTGGGGTGTATTTTTTTTTTTTTTTTTTATCAGTCAAATTGTCTAACCGGAAAAGAAAAAATGCTTTTAATATAAGCAATGGAAAAGTTTATGGGTGCTATTGTGCTAGCGTAGAGTAGCAGTAGGGTTTTGTGAGAGTTCAAACTATGTGAATTTAATGAAAATGCAAGATAAACAATTATTTTTATAATCAAATCCAATCAAGTACCTTAAAACATGTTTTCCATTTGTCTTATTTACGCGCTCAACGTCTTTTTCCTTCTCTTTTCCTACTTCTTTTACGTATTAGGGTTTAGGATTTAGGTCTAAACCTAGGATTAAAAACATGCTTGTATCATATATGCCTCATTGCCTCTTTACAATAGTCACATCCGATAAGCTTAAGTGTTACAAAGTTTTAGGGTATTGAGATTCTTTATAGCTGCTTTAGATGTTTGATTGTTGAGTAACCCTTATGTTTTTGATGTTTGAACTTTGAAGCAATATACCAAGCCAAAAACTGGAATTGTTGTTTTGATTATATTCTTTAAAACAAATAATTGAATCCTTGAAATGCAACTCTTGTGCATTAGAGCTCCACGCAATAGGGCATATTGGATGCGTATTAAATGGCCTCCACAAGAGGCAAAGGAAATAGAAAATGAACCTTCAATAATGAGTCAACGCCAAGATAATTAAGTAAAGTACTTGTTTTGTATTTGACTTTGGATTATCGTCTTGTATGTGTGCTTATAATAATTTCTATTATTTGGAAAATATATGAACAAGTAGATGAGGTGGTTGTGAAATGCTAAAACGATCAATCAAGGTGAGATAAATTTTGTTTTCAACACCGTGTGTTAATTTTTAAAATGTATGGATAATTTGAAGCAGATTAGTTCTTATGGGTAAACTATTTTATTCACTCATACTATGTTCAACATTGACATAAACTAGGTGAGCATTTCATTATTCAAACGTTCTCCAAAATTTTTAAATTGTTGTAACCAACAAAATTATAAGTTTTATTATTAGTTATTAGTGTGTTAGTGTGTACCAGTTTTGCCTTTGAATTTGTGATGATACAATAATTAGTTGTTTATGAAGAATAGTAACATGCTGTTATTGATTTAGCAAAGCTAAGATGGCAGTGCAATTTAAGTGTTTATTATGTTTATGTTTCGTTAAGAATTAGGTCGCACTAGCTACCAAATTATAATTTGTAAATCATATCACATCAAAATCAATGTGGTTACAGTCTAACTCAGGTCATCGTCTTTCAAAGAAGGGTATATCATAATTGATTTGATTTTAAGGGGTTTTTATTTAATGAAAGCAAAGAAAATTCTATTTAAGCAAGATAAATAGTAATTAAAGTAACGAAAATATTTGGTGATAAAAAAAATTAGCCAAACCTTATTTAGTAATTATTAGTTGTCGTACTAATTAATGAATTTTAAATAAGACAAATCCTAATAACAATTCATGAATACTAAATAAAGTAAGTTTTTTTGTTTTCCTAGCAGTACTGTTAAAAGTAAAACAAGAGTAATTAAAGTATTTATTTTGAGAAGACACATATAAGTTATTTTGGTTTACAAATCATACAAGTTGGGCTAAACCCAACAAAAAGGACGCTCACCCATACGAGCGTGTTAACACACGCGCTACTCAACGTTTTTCATAGCGCGGTTCGCATTCCTTCTCCTCCTTGTAAACGACCCTCAATTTTAAAAATATAAATATAAATAAGTTACTATTTATTTTATAAATTGGAGTTTCTTATTTTTAAAAATTATTTTTTTATTAAAAATAATTAAATTAATTTATAATTATTTGAATTGAATTAAATTCATATTCTTATATATTTTTGTTATAATAAAATATTTTACATAATTAAAACTATAATTTTAGTAATTTATAAATAATGAAAATTATATATATATATATATATATATATATATATATATATATATAAAATAGTTTAAGTAATTGATATTTTTAATTTAAAAAAATAATAGAGTTTAGTTAATAATATTATATCAACTTCGATATCCGCCGATATGAATAAATATCGGTACTTTTTAGTGAACTTAACTTTGCTAATGCTTTATCGTATATTTTTTGTCATTATATTATTAATGTCATTTATATTAGTAACTCATATATATTATTGTTTGTATTTTAATATATCCAACTTTCATAATTATCCGTTTAAGATATTTATAATTTGAATCGCTGAATTAACAACTTAAGAACGCGACACGTGGCTTTTTAGTGACACCCAACCCTCCCTAACATACATTATCATCATTAACAATTAAGCTTCTTCATTTTCAACGAAGCCATGAGAGGAAAAAAGAGAAAGACCGAGAGAGATTTTCATGGAAACATAAATTTTTGGCGTTCGATTTCTTGCGATCCGTTACTCCAATAAAAAATCTAATCCAGTAAAAGTGTTTGTATGTTCTTCCTCTACACGTTGACCCAACTTTTGATTGGTGGAAGTTGACGGTGACATAGTTTCTCTTCCCCTTGAGTTTGGCTAATTAGAGTTTTAGGACGCACAGACGATTTCTGATATTTTCTTCTCCAGTAGCTCGATCAAAAAAACTTCTTTGGAGATCCCGTTAGTTTAATTTCGTATAGAGGTAGGGTTTGGTAACTTTATAATCATTAAATGTGAATTTGATAAGTGAATGTTGATTTGGTAGATTATTGTTTGAGTTTGAATGAGTTAATTTGGTTGAATTATTATTATTGATTATGATTTGTTGGTTCGGCTATATATGAATGACCAGTTAGCGTGTTTTGGTAAATTTTGGGCTGGAATATCGTTGAAAATAAAGTATAAATTTGGTGAGATTTGATGGTCGATGGATTAAATTAAAAGTGACAAAGAATCGGTAATCGAGAAACTCGAGAACGGATTAAAATAAAAGTAATATTTTGAAAGGAAAGGGTTAAGGATTTCGGTTTTGATATAAGAGAAAGATTAATAATTAAATTGTATTTTTTACGGGGTAAAAATAGGTATTTTATAAAAGATCAGGGTTGTTTTTATAAATATGAAAATAAGTGGGATTCAAATATAATTTTATAAAATATAGAAGTTAAAAATAGAATATTAAAAATTTCGTGATTTAGAAAGTAATTAATAAAAGTTTAAAAATAAGGTTTTATAAACTAAGTTTTAAAAGAAGATTATAAATATTATTTTAGATACTTCTTTAAAATTATTTATTTATATTAAAATAAATTATTATTATAATTAGTATTTATCAAAGATATTATTTTGTAAGAATATTGTAATGTGTAATATTAATGAGTAAGCAAGCAAGCAAAGTAATCCTAAAAACTTTAGAGAATACAGACTTAATTAAAGAACTTTATAATTCTTTTTCATAAGGCACTTAGGGAAAGGCGAGGGAACAATGTGAGGATGATTTATATTATGAATGATAAGAAAGAAAGAAGAAGAAAGAAAAGAAAAGAAAAGAAAAATATTAAAGAAAACCTCTGACACAAAAGAGCAGAGAGAAAAGATTAAAAGATTCTAAAGAACCTCTGCACAGGAGAGCAGAGAGTAAGAATAAAAGAAACGAAAGAAAGAATGAACTAAGATGATTATGTACCTGCTGAAAACGAGCAGAGATATGGTGGTGAGTCCACCGAGATTTGCTTCCAGAGATACATCGGCCAATTCAGGGGATGGTCGCACCTGTAAGACAGAGGTTGCTTGCAGAGATTATCACTACATACATTGGCTAGAGAGAGCCTCACATGTAAGACAAAGGTTGCTTATAGAGGTTATGATTGTATACATCGGCTCAAGAGAGTCGCACCTGTAAGACAGAGGTTGCTTACAGAGGTTATGACACTGGAAACCAAACTCAGACAAAGGTTGCTGAGTTGCATCGGGAGCGGGTCGAAACCGACAGATGAGCTCATTACCTGCACTAGGGATAGACATGCATCATACTTGTTTGCGAATATTTGTTTGTGAGCGTGTTTTCTATGATTGTGTATGCTTGTGATTGGGTTTTGTGTTCTATAATTGTTGAATTGGCTCGTACTTTGTGGACTGTTGTTGCTGACCAAGTATATATAAAATGAACTTAACTTCTAACCCCGACCCTACTAAGAACTCCCCAGTTCTTACCCCCTATTTTCACCCCTTTCAACTACAGGTGCAAAGGCTTAGTGCGGAACTACAAGAGCATAGAAGATTCTGTGTACAAGTTGAGTTCTTAGATTTTATTTTCCCCTCGTCATTTATTGTTTTTATTTTTTAGAGGGGTAGGAATTGTATTTGAGACTCTTTGAAATAAGTCTATGTATATAAATCTATGTGAATATATATAATTTTGTGATTAAGCGGTTTAAAACAAAGTCTCCTTTCGTTTTCTTAATAAGAGTTTCCGTTCGTATTCACGAAGGCTCAATATTAAATAAACATAGTATGTAATTAAAGGAATAGAGGTAAGTAGCGCTCAACCTTTTAGTACGATCATGAGGTTCTAAAAGTTAGGGTGTTACACTCCTCCTCCTCTTCTTCCTTCTTCTTCTCCTTCTTCTTTGCTTTTCTCCTCTTTTTTCTTCGCCTGTTTCATCTTTATCGTCGTTTTTTTATTACTGTTATTGTTGCTGTATTTTTTCCTCCTCTTTCTATTGATTTTGTAACATTATATATTTTTTTCTTCTTTGTTTGATTTTTTCTCCCAAGAAGAATTATGAAAATATGAAATAAGAAGATGAAGAAGAAGAAGCAGCAACAGAAGATAAGGTGGAGAACGAGGAAGAGTTTTGAATTATGCAGAAATTATCAGCACACATACACCGAAAATTCTTAAACAATACATCTAAATATGTTCGTGTTACACCGAAATATCTTCGTGTTACACCCAAATTTGCTGCAAATATAGAAAAGTTTTTTCTCTAATGCTGCATTTATTTTGTTCTTCTTTTTTTCCTTATTTGTTTCTTTCTTTTAGTTGAACGAATGTAAGTTCATCCTCTTCCAAGTAATTTTGTACCATTATGTGTTTCTTCTTCTTCTTTGTTTGATTTTTTTTGTTTTTTTTCTTATTAAAAGAGTAAAACAAGAAGAAATTTGAGAAAATAAAACAAGAAAAAAAAAGATGAATAAGAAAAAAAGAAGAAGATGATGATGATGATGATGATGATGATGAAAAAGAAGAAGAAAAAGCAGTAGAAGATGAGGAGGAGGGAGAAAAAGAGTTTTGAATTATTCAAAACTTATCAGCACACATACACCAAAAATTCTTAAGGAATACACCCAAATATCTTCGTTTTACACCCAAATACAGAAAAATATTTTCTTTAATGCAGAACTTTTACATTACATTCAATTCAAACCATCAACGACGAACAATAATTTTCATAAACAAAAACATTATTCACCTACAGAATCATAAACTACTAACAAAAACATTAACCAGAATCGAACCACACCTCGGCCACTTGATTGGATTCAAAATAATCAATTTCGTTCTGATTCGACTGACAATTTGAACTTGAATTATTCATTATCTTCAACAACAAGATAACTGATGATGGAGGAGAAGGAGGAAAAGAAAGGAAGAGAAGAAATTCTAATGAAAAAAGAAGGAAGAATAAAAGGAGGAGGTGATGTTGGTGAGAGAGTAAAACAAAAAGAAACATGAGAAGGTAAAACAAAAAGAAAAAGATGAATAAGAAAAAAAAAAGAAAAAGATGGTGATGATGATGAAAAAAGAAGAAGCAGCAGAAGATGAGGAGGAGGAGGAAGAGAAAAAATTTTGAATTATGTAGAACTTATCAACACACATACATCGAAAATTCTTAAACAATACACTCAAATATCTTCGTGTTACACCCAAATTTGCTGCAAATACAGAAAAGTATTTCTTCTAATGTTGTATTTTTCTTTTTCTTTTTTTTCTTTCTTTCTTTCTTTCTTTTAGTTGAATGAATGTAAGTTCATCCTCTTCCAAGTAATTTTGTACCATTATGTGTTTCTTCTTCTTCTTTGTTTGATTCTTTTTGTTTTTATTCTTGTTAAAAGAGTAAAATAAGAAGAAATTTGAGAAGATAAAATAAGAAAAAAAAGATCACTACACCACGAATGTTGAACGGAGGCAGAAAATTAGGGGCATTTCAATTTGCCACCGCAATTTGGGTCTGCGGAAGAAGGAACCCTTCGTGTGCCGCAACATCAGCGGCGATTGCTGAGTGAAACGCCGCTAGGTGAGGATCTACTCATAACTCAATTCTTCCTTTACCCCTTTTTATCTTATAAATTTTAATTGATTCCTCCCCAAATTCGCACACATGAGGTTTGAAAAAGCAAATTTTGTTTGCCTATAAAAACATGTACGGGGCAAATGAAAGATACACACAAGCAATAAAATAATATTCTCTCTCTTATACTTTTCTTTCTCTTTCTCAATTATATACTTTATTATAATATTATTAAATATATTAATTATATCTACTACATTGATATAGTAATTCTAGTAAATATTACTACTTGAGTTATCTAATTATATTTTCATATTTTATATTTGTTACTTCTTTCTTATTTATTTAGTTATTTTACAACACGTTATCAGCACGAGACTCTGATCAAATTTTTAGGAAGACTCAGGTAACAAATTTTCATTATGTCGAAACTCTTTCATCTTGAATTTAATGCTCTTGATATATCTGGAAACAATTATTTATCATAGATATTAGATGCTGAAATCTATCTTGATTCAATGGATCTTGGAGATACCATTAAAGCTGAAAATAATACATCCAAAAGGATAAAGCCAAAGTCATGATTTTTCTTCGTCGTCATCTTGACAAAGGATTGAAAAATGAGTATCTTACATTAAAAGATCTTGCAGATCTTTGGAAATACCTTGAAGAAAGGTACAATCATCAAAAATGGTGATACTTCCTCAAGCCATTTATGAATGGACGCACTTGCGTCTACAGGATTTTAAATCCATAAATGAATATAATTCTGTAATGTTTCGAATCACCTCACGAATGAAATTATGTGGGAAAAAGATAACTGATCATGATATGTTGGAGAAAACTTTTTCAACCTTCCATGCCTCGAATGTGCTCCTGCAGCAACAGTATCGAGAAAAAGGATTTAAAAAATATTCTGAGTTAATTTCTTGCCTTCTTGTTGCTGAACGCAACAATGAGTTGCTTTTGAAAAACCACGAAGCGCGTCCAGCTAGCGCCGCCCCATTTCCTGAAGTAAATGCGGCAAATTACCCCAAAAGAGGTAAATGGAAAGGTTTTAATAACAAGAAAAATTATGGAAGGAAAATGAATTATATTCAAAAGAGAGGATCTCACCAGAAGTGGAATAAAGAAAGAAATATTGGGAAAAATTAAATCAACAGAGGATAAGTGTTTCCGTTGTGGTGGAAAAGGCCATTGGTCACGTACCTGTCGTACCCCAAGGCACCTAGTTGATCTTTACCAAGCATCTTTGAAAAAAGATGACAAAGGAAAGGAAACAAATTTTGTTTCAAATGATGCTGAAAATTTCACTACTCATTATGATGTATCTGATTTCTTTGAGGACCCTGAAGGAAATATTGGTCATTTGATCAACGATGGAATAGTTTAATATGTGGGGTTGTTAAGTATCTATATAAATAAATAATGTAAAGAACTTATTGTTAAGTTTTTATTTTCTATGTATTTAAGTTTCAAATATGATGTATATAAATAATGAAATATTAATGTTTATGTTTTGAAATCATTAAATGTGTCAAGATTTAAAATAAAATTTTAGTATATGACATTATTTTCTTAGAAAAATAATTCCGATCAAGTATTCAATTTAACTGTGCATACTACTTATTTTATTATTATTATTATTTGTCTTTGAAGAGAATGGCAAGGATATGTAATGAAGATGTATGCCTTGCGGATAGTGCAAGTTCGCACACTATTCTCAAAAGTGATATATATTTTACCCATCTTGTGCCAAAAGAAGAATATGTTAATACTATTATTGGCTCAAGCAATGTGATTGAAGTCTCCGGAAGAGCTATAATTTTGTTTCCCATAGGAACAAAATTCATAATAAATAATGCACTATTATCTACCAAGTCTCTAAGAAACTTGTTGAGCTTTAAAGATATTCGCCGAAATGGATATCATGTTGAGATAATGAATGAGGAAAATCATGAGTATTTATGTATCACAACTCATGATTCAAATAAGAAAGTTATATTTGAAAAATTACCCTCACTTCATCTGGGTTATATTACACCAAGATTAGTGCAATTGAATCACATGCCATTGTAAACCAAAAGTTTACTAGCCCAAATGAATTCATAACTTGGCACGACCAATTGGGTCATCCGGGAACAACCATGATGCGAAGAATTATTGAAAACTCCCATGGACATTCACTAAAGAACCAGAAGATTCTTAAATCTAGTGAATTTTGTTGTGCTGCATGTTCTCAAGGGAAGTTAATTTTAAGGCCATCACCAGTAAAGATTGGATTTGAGTCCCCTAAATTCCTAGAAAGGATCTAAGGTGATATATGTGGACCTATCCATCCACTATGTGGATCTTTTAGATATTTTATGGTCCTGATAGATGCATTTTCGAGATGGTCACATGTGTGCTTATTGTCTTTTCGCAACCTGACGTTTGCGAGATTACTAGCTCAAATTATTCGATTAAAAGCATAATTTCTAGAAAATCCAATCAAAGCAATTCGTCTTGATACTGCTGTTGAATTTACTTCCCAAGCTTTTGATGCTTATTGTATGGCTAATGGAATAAGTGTTGAACATCCAGTAGCTTATGTTCACACACAAAATGGGTTGGCAGAATCACTTATTAAACGCCTCCAATTGATTGCTAGACCCTTACTTATGAGAACAAATCTCCCAACCTCGGTTTGTGGGCATGCTATTTTACATGCCGCAACACTTATTCGTTTGAGGCCAACGAGTTACTATCAGTTCTCTCCTATGCAATTAGCTTTTAGCCAGCAGCCAAATGTTTCCCATTTAAGAATATTCAGGTGTGCGATATATATTTCCATTGCACCACCTAATCGCACCAAAATGGGACCCCAAAGAAAATTGGGGATATATGTTGGATATGATTCTCCCTCTATAGTGAGGTATCTTGAGATACGAACCGGAGATGTATTTAAATCCCGGTTTGCGGATTGTCATTTTGATGAATCAAAATTTCCAACATTAGGGGGAGAGAATAAGCTTCCTGAAAAGGAACTTAATTGGAATGCATCATCCTTGATGCATTTAGATCCTCGATCAGGGTAATGTGAACTAGAAGTTCAAAAGATTATAAATTTGCAACGAATAGCAAATGAGTTGCCTGATGCATTTTTGATACAAAGAGGATAACCAAATCTTATATACCAGCAGAAAATGCCCCAATTCGAATTGATGTCCCAGTTGGACAAATTGCCACCGAAGTAAATACACGCCAGAAGCGTGGCAGGCCTGTCAGTTCCAAAGACAAAATCCTCGAAAGAGAAAAGAGGTAAATACTATTCCTGTTGAAAAAGACATAGTAGAGACACCTGCAGTTGTCCAAAATTCTGATATAGTTTTAACGCCAGAAGACGTTCAGGTACCTGAAAATTGTGAAAATGACGAGATCTCGATAAATTATATCTTTGCAGAAGAAAAATGGGACCGAAATAAGACAATTGTCAATGAAATATTTGCATATAATGGCATTAAATATCATGCATGAAAGTAAGGATCTTGAGCCAAGATCAGTTGAAGAATGTCGACAAAGAAATAATTGGCCAAAATGGGAAGAAGTCATGAAGGCTGAATTAGACTCACTTGCAAAATGTGAAGTCTTTGGACCTGTAGTCCGTACACCAGAAGATGTAAAACCTATTGGATACCGATGGGTATTTGTGAGAAAACGAAATGAGAAAAATGAAGTTGTGCACTACAAAGCTCGACTTGTGGCACAAGGTTTTTCACAAAGGTCCGGTATAAATTATGAAGAAACGTATTCCCCTGTAATGGATGCGATAACATTGCGTTATTTGGTCAGTTTATCTGCATATCATAAACTGCATATGCGTTTAATAGATGTGGTAACAGCCTACTTATACGACTCATTAGATCGTGATATCTATATAAAAGTTCCTAAATGACTAAAGATATCTAAACCATCCAATGAATATTCACAAGGGTTATACTCAGTCAAATTGCAAAGATCTTTATATGGTCTAAAGCAATCTGAACGAATGTGGTATAATCGTCTTACTGAGTATCTGGCCAAAAACGGATTCAAGAATGATGATATCTGCCCCTTTGTTTTCATAAAGAAAACTGCATCTGGATTCATTATAATTGCTGTGTACGTTGATGATTTAAATATCATTGGAACTCCTGAAGAGATTCCAATAATTATAAAAACTCTAAAAGAAGAGTTTGAAATGAAAGATCTTGGAAGGACTAAATTTTGTCTCGGCTTGCAGATCGAACATATAAAAAATGGAATCTTTATTCATCAAACGACATACACAGAAAAGATCTTGAAAAGATTTTATATGGATAAGTCACATCCCTTGAGTACCCCAATGATCATAAGATATTTGGATGTGGAGAAGGATCAATTCCGTCCTAAAGAAGAGAATGAAGATATCCTTGGTCCTGAAGTACCATATCTTAGTGCCATTAGAGCGCTAATGTATCTTGCTAATAATACACGACCCGATATATCATTTGCTGTGAATTTACTCGCAAGATATAGTTCCTCTCCAACCAGAAGACATTGGAGTAGAATCAAACAAATCTTTCGATATCTTCATGGAACAGTTGATTTGGGATTGTTTTATCCCTATGGATCCAAGTCACAATTAGTTGGCTATGCAGATGCTGGATACTTGTCTGATCCACATAAAGGGAGATCTCAAACAGGATATCTGTTCACATATGGTGGTACAACTATATCATGGAGGTCCACAAAATAGACGATAGCTGCAACCTCCTCTAATCATGCTGAAATACTCGCGATACATGAAGCTAGTCGCGAGTGTTTTTGGCTCAGGAGTTTGATCCAATGTATTCTGTCATCATGTGGACTGATTGATCATAAGATAGCTCCAACTGTCCTATTTGAAGATAATGCAGCATGCATTGCTCAACTTAAAGGTGGATACATCAAAGGTGATAGTACAAAGCATATTTCTCCCAAATTCTTCTTCACTTATGATCTTCAAAATCAAGAGACAATTGATATCCAACAGATCCGCTCAAGTGACAATCTGGCAGATTTATTTACAAAGTCACTCTCAAAATCCTCATTTAAAAGATTGGTACATGAGATTGAGATACGCCGATTTCGAGACATTAAATGATGTCGACAAGAGGGAGAGATTGTACTCTTTTTTTCTTGGTTAGGTTTTTTTCCCATTGAGTTTTTCTTAACAAGGTCTTTAATGAGGCAGTTCCCATCACAATGGATTTTGTACTCTTTTTCCTTCACTAAGGTTTTTTTCCAGTGGGTTTTAGTAAGGTTTTAACGAGGGATAATTCTAAATGAACATCCAAGGGGGAGTGTTATGACGAGGATGCTATGGATAAGAATGGATGTCCATTAATGGGCAATTCAATTTTTCTATGTTGAAAGGAACAAATCTTTATGTTGAAGGAAATTAATGAGGTTTGAAAAAGCAAATTTTGTTTGCCTATAAAAACATGTACGGGTCAAATGAAAGATACACACAAAAGCAATAAAACAATATTCTCTCTTTTATACTCTTCTCTCTTTCATATTATTCTCTCTCTTATATACTTTATTATAATATTATTAAATATATTAATTATATCTACTATTAATATAGTAATTCTAGTAAATATTACTACTTGAGTTATCTAATTATATTTTCATATTTTATATTTGTTACTTCTTCCTTATTTATTTAGTTATTTTACAACATGTAAAATCTTATTAGAAGTAATTAAAGTTGTCAAATGATGCTTAAATTTGATAGAGTACAATAATGCTAACATAAGAATGAGTGAATAGTATAAAATATAGGAAAAGTCTAGGGGCCAGCAACTTTGTTAAATTCTGACCATCATGTAACCAGCAAAGAAAAGTGAGCCTTTGGATGAAATCTCACACCATTAAAACTATCGTTGATGGCTATTTGATGGTTACAAATTACAAAAGTTACTGGTCCACTAGTATTTCTCTAAAATATATATTAAAAATAAATTAAATAATATATATTTATACATTTATATCTGATAATAAATTTTGACGTATAGACATTAGTTTTTATATAATAATGTGATTTTATTTGGTAAGATGTTAATGTGATTTGTTGATTCAATTGACTTTTAAAGTTTTTTATTTATGGTAGTATATCAAGGCCTATTTAAAAATAAAAAATAAGGCGTATTTAATTTGCTTTTATAATTAGGACACCATTCATAAAAAGATGGTAAAAATATATTTTTTTAAAGTTGTTTATTTGGTCATATTTAAAAAATATTGATTAATAATCAAAATATAAATTATGAATAAAAATAAAGATTTTAAAAAATAAATAATTATATTAATTATTCTAAATAATATTAATACAAACGATACTAAATTTTTTAAAAATCTTAATTTCACAATAAATTTTATTTAAAGAATTCAAAAATAAATAAAAATTATTTAACTAAAAATAAAATAATTAATAATAAAAATTAGTAAATTAAAATATAAATCTTAAACAAAAAAAATTATTAAAAGAATTACAAAAATTGTAAATAAAAACTCATATCTTAAAAAATTATTAAATTTGCGAAATGAGAAAAAAATATCAAAATATAATAATGAGATGTAAGTAGAAAAATAATATTATAAAATTTATAAAAATTAATAAAAATAAAATAATCTTCTAATAAAATTTTTGTTTAAAATATAAATTTTAAATAAATTAAAAAATTAACATCAAAATCAAATTAACAATTTTAAAAATATAACAATATTTTTTAATAAAGATAACACTTTTAATTTATGACATGCACATATCAAAAATTTAATACACGACAATTTATCCAATAAATAAGATCAAACATATTATCTGAGTCTCTTTATAATTATCTCAAGTACATTAGCATTGATGATAAAAAAAACACACCTCCAATTCATGGGAGGATTATTTACAAATAAAAAACTATCCAGTCAGTACATTTGTTTGCTTTATAAACTTTGTTAAAAGATAACTCCCAGGGTTTGTTTCTTAGATTTTGAATTAGCTTGATAAAGGGAATTGCAATCACCAGTGTACGTACGTAATAGGCCAGCAGAATTCAGTTTAACCCAACCTTGTTGTGACACTTTCCATTTCAATCCCCTCCGTGCGGCATTTGGTCGACGGCGCTCAGGACTCCTTTCATGGTGGTTGTGATCATCGTTGTCGGCTAGTTAACAGGCGGCGTCTTGCTGCGGATGGAAGTCGTCGGCACCGGTTGGGAGGTAACAACACAGCTGTGTAGGTATTGACGATAGCCTAAAGGTTATACAATGATAATAGGTGAGAAGATATTGATGAGGGTGAGGGAAATTGACGATGGTGGAATGGAGTTTTATATTTTTTATTTTTATAAAGTTTAATTTTATAATTTATTTGTTGTCACGATAAATTTATCTTTTTATTAGTGAAAATATCAATTTTAACATGAAAAAAATAATTTTTTAAAAAAAAAAAGGCCATTTTAATTTTGACTCAAGACATTAAAAGACAAAAAATACTTAATTTTTTCAAAAAAAATCTCTAACCTTTTATCCTATAAATATTTAAATTATTAAAAATTAAAAAATACATTTTAAGTCTTTTGACTTCCTTAAAACCTAAACACATGTGGATACTTCCATCCATTTGTGGCTGGAAAACGTATCGAAGAAGTCTGCCGTGGACACCGTTCGACAGACGTGGCCGTTACAGCGTTCTTTTTTCCTATCAAGAGCTTTGATTCCGTATCCATGGCGAATGATCGCAAAATCCTAGCTGACGCGATCTTCGAATCAGTGCTTTCACGTTGCAAAACAAGGAGCAAAGAATCCAAGTAGTAGCTGTTATTGCTGCTCTGGCTCTTGATCTCGATTTTTTCAAGGCCTCGAATCAAATCAGCGGTGGCGCATAGGAGGCGAACAATTGCTCTGCATCAGTAACAGAGTTAGCCTTCATAACTGCTTCTTGCGCCTTCTGGTCACGAAACAGATAGCACACGCTCCACAGAGTCGTCACGGCGTGCCCCGCCGCTGCGCTCGAGGCCTTCATCGCCTTGCTAAGTATCGCCGCCACACACGTGCTGTCCTCGCATATCTCCACTCTGTTAACGACACCGTTTCCAGAAGCTTCAGCACATTCTCCGCCATCAAGGCACTTAGGCTCGATCCATTATAAGCTTTGAGACCTCTTTCACTGCTTCGAGATGTACCAGCTTCAACTTGTTCTTTTTTGCCGTGGAGATTGCCACCAGGCATGACAAAGTGTTCCCGATCACCACTAGATCTTTGTCCGGCGAGATTAGCCTAAGTACCTGGGAAATTAGACCATTTTGGGACAAGAAAGAAACAAAGAAAGAATGAGAAAACGACTCCGTTTCAACCTAGGGGCTTTTTTCTGTCCCTGAACCTTTTTTTTAAACCATCCACATAAGACTAAAAGTAAGTGTCGAAAAATTAAGAATTTATTTGTTCTTTTTATTGTCAGTTAGCATAGATTTTTGTTTCGGTTTTTGGTTTCTAAAATCGGTCATGTTGGGCCGAAGAAGATTATTTTTGTTAGTATAATAACTGGTCCTGGTTCACCAAAAAAAAATAATAAATGGCCCTGAAGTAGCGTTAATTAAAAGTTAGCCACCGACTTGGGTTAGCGTCTAAACCTATAATATATGCTTCAGTATACGTTTTCTTTTCAACAGTCCTCAATCTTCACAGTGTTCTCTAGTTCTCTTTAGCGCAAATTGCATCATATTTTCTTTTTCTGTTTTCATTATCATTTTCACTTTTATAGTTTCATTTATGCATTGACATAACAGCATAGCGTAGTTGCATTATATTGCAGGTGAAAGTAACAAGAGCATTGCCATTAGGGTTTGTTTCCCCTCTACATTTCGTGATGCCATTGGTTCTTGGATCTTTCACAATGCGTTATTCATCGGCTCTCTCGTTTCCTCAAGGGTTTCAAGGCGAATTATTCTTCATTCATCACTCTATCTTTCTTTCCCTTTTCTGTTTTGTTTTCCTTTCACAATTGTACAAGTTCATAACTGTTTTGGAAACAAAAATGTTGGTGTGTTTTCAGAAGCAGAATAATGGTGAGAAAGAAGCTGCTGCGGTTTATGGGTCCCCATCGATGCGTCAATGGTCATATTTTTACCTACAAGCCTCTCATTTTTTAAGAAGCCAAGTCTTATCATCAACGAGAAGGAGGATGAAGAGGGTATCTTTCTTTTTTTTTCTTTTTCTTTTTCTTGCACGTTATAATGGATTTTTTGAAAAAAAAAAAAAAAGAGACTTTTCCACTGCATTATTAGTTAGTTAACGGCAATGCTTCAAGACTCAAGAATCAAGATGTTTCTATTTTAGAGTTTCCTTGGTTTTGCTTTTTTTATTGTTTTAAAATTAAGCAATGGATATTATTATAAATGTTTTAAAAATTGGATACAAAAGAAAAAAAATAATAGGTCTCTTTGATTTTGCATCGTGTTAAAAACTCTTGTGTGTATTGTAGTTATTGAATGGAAGTTGGGACCCTGGGAATGGTCAAGCCTTACACCTACATTGTCAATTTTAGTGGAGTCAGTATAATCAATTTACTCTTGGTGATTCTCAGGTGGTAAAGTAATTCGTTAGTTGTGTTGTTAACATGTTTTTCATTGCAATAAGTATTAAGTAGATTAATGATTGTCAATATGCTATTTTTTCATCTTTTTTGTCTGACATATACTACCCATGAACATGTGGAAGTGGAACCTGCTACTCTTGTGCTATTAGGCAAACAATGCAAAAAATAATTTTGGTATTATTGATTTACCAAACTCTCTCATCAAAGGATCCTGAACTGTTTATATTTTTCCAATACTGTAGTTGCAATGTGAATTTACTGATTTATAATATAGGGCCTCGCAAAATGGAAATATTATTGTACATCAATTATTGAACTTGTTTAAATATGTTGGGCTAAGCACTGTTGTAATCATATTTGGTATAGTGTTGTCACTACTTCGCTAAGAATTATGGGTAAACTATTCGTTTGATGATCATTTTAGAAAAATGTTGGATATCAATGTGGCTAAAGTCATTCGTGGGATAAATAAATTATTTGATCTGATGGCATGGTAGAACTCTGCGATTATATTCATGACTCTTTTGAACATGTTAAAAGGAATGTTATACACCCAAATGTTTGGAATGTTATGAAACCTGGTATGCATGGCATTCATAACTCTGCCTATGTAAAACTTTGTTGCAAAAGTTTTTACGTAGCCGGTTCCAAGCCCGGATAAAAGAGGAGGATGAATGAGGGTAAACATGGCTTTTACGATCTTGAAAAGATCGAGACATAACATACTTGGACCCAGTTTGAAATAACGGATGATATACGTTTGCTTTTATGATGAGTGATGGTAAACATAGCTTTTAAGATCTTGAAAAGATCGAGATATGACATACTTGGACCCAATTTGAAATAAAGGATGATATACGTTTGCTTTTATGATATGAGAAAAAAGGGGACATGATCTACTTGACCCAAAAAATTGAAATTGTCCGTTGGATGGCATGTATGGCTTTTATAATCAGGAAAAGATGGAAATACAATTTGAAATAAATGGTGTTAGCTTCTTTTGTAAGAGAGGATGGTGATATCTATACATGACCCTGAAATTTATAATGTTATGATATGATATACTGATTTTATGGTAGTGTTGGGAACAGATTATGGGGGCTTGAATAAGGGAAGCATGTTAGGGTGTTACAATGATAATGGGTTTAAGGGCTGTTTTTTGTGCAAATCTATGGTTGTAAATGGAATACTGCAAATTGCAGTATAGACGAGTAGGAGGAATTCTTTGGTGTAGACACTATTTAGAGATTGATGTGTGATTATCAAGTGGAAGACACTGAAGCTTGGATAAGCATATCTTCTAACTACATAAAACAACTCCGCTGCACATATTGTGGTTTCTTGTTGCTTCCTGATCTAAGATATGAAAAGATTGATGCATGTTGCCTATCCAATTTAGCTAGTTGAAGATCCAGTACTGAAGGCATTCTGAGATTGGTGTAGTATTTGACTTTGACCCATGTTTTTTTTTTGAACAACTTGACTCTAGAAAAACATGGTTTGACTAGTATGCTTTGGTCATGATTTCTCTATGTTCATCTGCTGTTCATATTAAATAAAAATGTTTTGCTCCTTGAAAAAGTAGTCTTTTTCATTCAAAAAAAATTGTTTTAACATTTGAATTTGGAAATAATTGTGAAGTGAGTATATAACTATTAAGAAAAGTGTTGCAGGCTAGAATCATTGGTGGGATAAACAAATTACTTGATCTTATGGACATGGTAAAACTGTGGGATTATATTCATGACTCTTTTGAACATGGTAAAAGAAATGCTATACACCCAATGATTGACAAGTTATGAAGCATGGTATGCATGCTATTCATAAATCTGCTTATGTACTGCTTTGTTGTAAAGGCTTTTATATAATCGGTTCTAAATCCGGATAAAAATCGAGGATCAATGATGGTAAACATAGTTTTTATGATTTAAAAAGATTGATATGATATACTTGGACCCAATTTGAAATATGTTGCTTTTATGATATGAGGTGATATAATGTACTTGATCTAGTTTGATCTTAAAAGATGTCTTTTATTATCTGAAAAAAATTGAGATCACATACTTGAACTAGTTTGAAATAAAGAATCTTATAAATTATGATTTGAAAAGTTGGTGGAATGACATATTTGATCCAAAATTTGACATGATGTAGTTGACTCAATCAAATAATTTTTATGATCCGAAAAAATTTGAGATATTACATACTTGATCCAATTTGAAATAAAGGAGGGTATACATTGCTTTTATCATTTGAGAAATTGGTGGAATGGTATACTCTACCTAAACATTTGTTGCTTTTATAATCGGAAAAAAGGTGGAAATACAATCTAGTTGACTTTAGAATTTGAAATAAATGGTGTTAACTTTTTTTTTTTAATCAAGAGGATAGTGATATTGATACTTCACTCTAAATTTTATAATAGTCTGCTTTTATGGTCGCGGTGGAAATAAACTGTGATGGCTTGAACATGTGCAGCATGTTAGGGCATCACAATGACGTGTGGTTTAGGGATTGTTTTTTATGCAAGTCTATGGTTGTGAATGGAATACTGCCAAGTGCATTATAGAGGAGTAGGAGGAATTGATTTTGATGTAGATGATTGTTCATATCCTGGCCCAACATTAAAGGTCCAGGTCCAAATAAAAAGCCCAATAGATTGGCTCTTACTCGACACCGACCTTCTCTTAAGAAGTCGGTTCTAACGACGACTTGCTCTAAAGAAGTCGGGATCGACTGATAGCTGGCAGATAGCACTTATTCAAATAAGTAACTGCCCCTAAAATCTCTCAACCCACTTCCAAGAACCATGTCTCAACTTCTCTAAGATAAAGGGACGGTTATCCTCCTTAAAAGGTGGAACTATTCCAACGGTGGTTATTAGTTCACCACTATAAATACACTGACACCACTCAGGTATTCCTAAGTTCTAATACTCTTTAAACCTGCTTATACTCTTGCTGACTTAGGCATCGGAGTGTCTTTGCAAGTACCACCCTCCACTCTCACTCACAAGTCGGAAGGAGGCTCCCAGACGCGAACCTGTTCGAGGGCTTCCTCCACTAGACGATTGGGCCAACTTAACGAGTCTAGTCCATTAATCTCCAGTTACCCATCGTAACATTGGCGCCGTTGTCGGGGACCCGAGAGATCAACTAGTAATGGCGAACAATTCACCCGAATATAGCCACACAGCGTCCGATTCTGAGCAAGAGAATCTGGACGTTGGGAACAAAGACGCAGACATGGCCACCCACCAAGGTGCGACCAACCAGAACAGAGAGGGCACTTCTGGGTTGAAAGACCCAAAGGCAAATTTTTCTGACGGGCGCGAGTCAGGAAAAGAAGGACAACCCCATGCGGCTGATTTCATGGGTTTGTTCCACGGCCATCAAGGGCGCTTGGAACAGTTGGAACAAGAACTGGAACGGCAACGAGAGACAGAGAGAAACTTGAGAAACGAGGTAGAGCGACGAAATGAGCTAAAAGAAAAGCTCTTAAGATTGGAGTCTGCTCTTAAAAGCCGAAGCTCCCGTAGCGACCGAGAAGATTCTCCCTTGGGAGGAGAAGACCCATTCAGCGAGGACATAATGAGGGCAAAAGTTCCAAGGAACTTTAAAAGCCCTGATATGGACCTCTACGATGGAACCACGGATCCGAAGCATCATTTAAGCAACTTTAAAAGTCGGATGTACCTGGATGACGCTTCTGATGCCACTCGTTGCAAAATTTTTCCGACCACCTTGACGAAAGCAGCGATGAAGTGGTTCGACAGTCTTCCCCCAAGGTCGGTCACTAGCTTTGACGACCTCTCGCGAAAGTTCCTGATGCGGTTCTCCATCGAAAAGGACAAAGTGAAGCACGCACCGAGCCTCCTAGGAGTAAAACAAGAGGTCGGAGAATCTTTAAGGGACTACATGGAAAGATTTAATAAAGCGTGCTTAGAGATTCAAGACCTGTCCACAGAGGTAGTAATTATGGGCCTAGTAAATGGACTTCGAGAAGGTCCCTTCTCCCAGTCCATATTGAAAAGGCACCCGACCTCCTTAAGTGATGTACAAGAGAGAGTTGAGAAGTATATCAACATGGAAGAAAACGCTAGGCTACGAGAGCCGAACTGGCAACATGGGCACTCTCACTCATTAAAAGAGAAAGAAAGAGAGCCCAAGAAAAAAGAGGAAGTCGGCCCCGAAAGGCCTAGGGGATATCACTCCTATACTCCTCTACGAGTTTTCCTGGTGGATGTATACAGGAAAATTTGCCATACTGAAAGGCTACCACGCCCTAGACCCATCAAAAATAAAAAGGGGAGGGGGAAAAGTCGTGGCGACTACTGTGAGTACCATAAGATATATGGTCACTCAACAAATGATTGTTATGACCTTAAAAATGTGATAGAAAAGCTGGCCAGAGAAGATCGACTAGATAGATATCTCATGGAAAGGTCGGACCATCAGGGAAAGAAGAAGCGAGACGACGAGGACCGAAGAGATCCACCACCACAGACTCCGGAAAGACATATACATATGATCTCAGGGGCTTCGGTGGAGGCGGCCTCACAAAGTCATCTTGCAAGAGGCACTTGAAGGAAGTCTACCGTGTCGGGAATGAGGCTCCCGACCTCCCAACTATCTCATTCACTAAAGAAGATAGGCAAGGAATCATTCCTGGACACGATGATCCAGTTGTGATAACTATGGTTCTTGCCAATGCCCATCTTCACAGAACTCTGGTAGATCAGGGGAGCTCAGCTGACATCCTTTCCAAACCAGCATTCGACAAGCTGGGGTTGGATGAAAAGGAGTTAAGAGCTTATCCTGACACCCTGTATGGATTGGGGGATACACCAATAAAACCGCTGGAATTCATACCCCTTCACACAACTTTTGGAAAAGGGAAAAAATCTAAAACTCTGAGCATCGACTTCATAGTCGTCGATGTGGGGTCAGCCTACAATGCCATAATCGGCTCAGAGCAGTGGTATCCACCCCTCTTCTTTGTATGAAATTCTCAACACCAGAGGGAATAACAACCATTAGGGGGGATCAGAAATTGGCGAGAAAATGCTACAATAAAAGTCTGAACCTGAGAGGAAAAGGTAAGGAGGTGCACACAATTGAGCTCGGAGAAGTCAGAGCCAAGGAAGAGTTGCGACCACAACCAGGGGAAAAAAATTGAGGAGGTACAGGTCGGAGAAGAGGAAGGAAAAAATACCAACATAGGAGCCAACCTGAAAGAAGATTTGAAGGAAAATCTTATAAGGCTCCTACGAGAAAATTTCGACCTCTTCACTTGGAAAGCTTCCGACATGCCAGGGATAGACCCCGAGCTTATGTCACACAAGCTATCAGTGTATCCCGGTTTGCGACCTGTTCAGCAAAGAAGGCGGAAGCTCAGACCTGAGCGGGCTCAAGTGGTGGAAGAACAAGTGCAAGCCCTCCTAGAAGCTGGCTTTATTAAAGAGGTCAAGTATCTGGTATGGCTGGCAAATGTGGTGCTAGTTAGAAAACAAAACGGCAAGTGGAGGATGTGCGTCGATTACACCGACCTGAACAAGGCGTGTCTCAAAGACCCATATCCACTCCCAAGCATTGATACTCTAGTAGACTCCAGCTCATGGTATCAATACTTGTCCTTTTTGGATGCATACTCAGGATACAACTAAATCCCGATGTACAAGTCGGATCAAGAAAAAACATTCTTCATCACGCCTAGAGCAAACTATTGCTACGTCGTCATGCCTTTTGGGTTAAAAAATGCAGGAGCCACATATCAAAGGCTGATGAACAAGGTGTTTGCTCCTCACCTTGGGAATTTAATGAAAGTCTATGTGGACGACATGCTAGTAAAAACCAAGGATGAGACCAACCTCTTGACAGACTTCTCGCAAGTCTTCAACACCATAAGGTTGCATGGGATGAGGTTGAATTCCGCAAAGTGCATCTTCGCAGTAGAGGCTGGAAAATTTCTAGGATTCATGCTCACACAAAGAGGAATCGAAGCTAATCCCAACAAGTGTAAATCAGTCCTAGAAATAAAAGTCCGACTTGCCGCCCTCTCCAGGTTCTTGGCGGGATCAGCATTAAGATCCCTACCACTCTTCTCTCTACTAAGAAAAGGATGCCAGTTCGAATGGACTCCTGAGTGCGAAGAAGCATTCCAGGAGTTCAAAAGATTTTTAAGACAACCTCCCATTCTGACCCGACCTAAAGTTGGGGAGGAACTCGTCCTGTATTTGTCTGTAGTAGACAAAGCTGTGGTATCAGCTCTAATACGGGAAGAAGAGGTCGGGCAGCATCCTGTATACTTCACCAGTAAAGTCATACAAGGCCCTAAATTAAGGTATCAAAAACTCGAGAAGTTTGCATATGCCTTAATAGTAGCCTCTGGAAGGTTACCGCCTTACTTTCAAGCCCACACAATAAGAGTTCGAACGAACCAACCCATGAAGCAAATCATCCAGAAGACGGATATTGCGGGTAGGATGGTTCAATGGGCAATAGAGCTATCCGAGTTCGACTTGAAGTACGAAACTTGGACGGCAATAAAAGCCCAATGCCTCACCGACTTCGTAGCAGAATATGCAGGAGACCAAGAGGAAGAATTCACTACATGAGAGTTATACGTTGATGGATCCTCAAACAAAATAGGAAGTGGTGCAGGCATAATACTGGTCAACAAAAGGAGAACACAAATATAAGTCTCCCTCAAGTTTGAATTCCCAGCTTCTAACAACCAGGCAGAATATGAAGCCTTGATTGCAGGATTAAAGCTGGCAGAAGAAGTCGGTGCAACGAAAGTAGTGATATTCAGCGACTCTCAGGTGGTGACCTCCCAAATAAATGGAGAGTATCAGGCTAAAGATCCCAATATGAAGAGGTACTTGGACAAAATCTTGGAGTATCTTAGGTGCTTTGCGGAAACTGAAGTTAAGCATATAACTCGGGATCTCAACAGCAGAGCAGGCGTCCTCTCCAAGCTAGCAAGTACCAAACCAGGAGGGAATAATAGGATCCTGATCCAAGAAACTCTTCAAGAACCCTCTGTAACAAAAATAGAGGCCAAGCAAGACGTCCTTGAAGTCTTTGGATTAGACCTCGGATGGATGAACTCTTTAATCGAATACTTAAAATTCGACATCCTGCCCAAAGAGGAAAAAAAAGCCAAGAAAATTTGGAGGGAAGCACAAAACTACACTTTGGTGAAAAATATCCTCTACAAAAGGGGAATATCAACACCATTATTGAAGTGCGTCCCGACCTCAAGGACGGCAGAAGTCTTAGAAGAGGTCCACAATGGTATCTGCGAAAATCATCTCGGAGCAAGGTCCTTGGCTAGGAAAGTCATCCGAGCCGGGTTCTACTGGCCGACTTTGCAGAAAGATACCACTGAGTTTGTAAGGAAGTGTCAGCCATGCCAAATGCATGCAAATTTTCATGTCGCTCCCCCCGAGGAGCTCATAAGTATAACTTCTCCATGGCTTTTTGCTAAATGGGGACTGGACCTGTTAGGACCCTTTCCCCAAGCACCTGGATAAGTAAAATATTTAATAGTGGGAGTAGACTACTTCACAAAGTGGATCGAAGCAGAACCATTGGTCACCATCACCGCCTAGAGAAGTCGGAAATTTCTCTATAAAAACATTATCACAAGGTATGGAGTACCTCACTCTATCACCACTGATAATGGCACTCAGTTCACCGACTCAACCTTCAGAAACTTGGTAGCCAGTATGAAGATCAAGTATCAGTTCACCTCGGTAGAACATCCACAAGCAAATGGAGAAGCCGAGACAGCCAACAAAGTCATACTGGCAGGGTTGAAGAAAAGGTTGCAAGATGCAAAAGAAGCTTGGGCTGAAGAGCTTCCTCAAGTACTATGGGCTTATCGGACTACGCCTCAGTCTGCCACAGGGGAAACACCCTTCCAACTTGCTTATGGCATAGAAGCCATGATACCAGTTGAAATCAACGAGTAAAGTCCAAAGGTGAGCTTCTACGACGAGTTCGGAAACATACATGGACACAAAGAAGAACTTGAACTACTCCCTGAAGTCCGAGAACAAGCCCAGATAAGAGAAGTAGCATTGAAACAAAGGATGACTACTAGATATAACAAAAAAGTCATTCGAAGAAGTTTCACCCCAGACGACTTGGTTTTGATTAGAAATGACATTGGAGTCAATAAATCTAGGGAGGGAAAGCTCGCTGCCAGTTGGAAGGGACCCTACAAAATTAGTGAGGTCTTAGGAAAAGGCTACTATAAGGTGACCGACTTAAACGGCACTGAGCTACCTAAGTCGTGGCATGCTTGTAATATGAAAATGTACTATAGTTAAAAGCGAACTCCATTCCCTGATGTACTCTTTTCCCAACTTTATGGTTTTTTCCCAAAGAAAGGGTTTTCCTGAAGGGGGTTTTTAACGAGGCATCAAAGTGGGGGCTAAAGGGCTACAAATTGTCAAAACCCTTAGTAGCAAAAAGTACCTTTGTGAGTATATAAAGATCTTTTTTCCACATCTCTTTACAAATTTCTTTTATGCTATTATTCTTTCTATGAAACGCGCTGACTTAAGCTCGACAAAACATGAAAATCCCATTAACCGACCCAGAAGGTCGTCAGGATAAAACAACGAGGTACAAGTCGGTGTAAAGAGGTTATAAAAGTAGATCATGATAAACTCGGAGATTTTTTTATTTAGAAGTCAAAAAAACCGAGAAGAAAGGAAATGCATCACGAAAATAACCTAAGTTATAGAAACTCAATAAAACAAAACTTGAGTACGGGAAATACCAAAAAAGAGATAAGAAAATCCATCAAAAAATCAAAGGCATAGGCTGTCCCAAGTCTCTAAGAAAAATAAAAAAATAGCTTAGACAAAAGACAGCTAGCCAAGATAAAAGATTTTCAAAGCAAAAAGATCAAAAGGGGTTTTTTCAAAACCTAAACAGAAAGCATGCACGCAACAAAGGTATCCTAAACCCTTATCCAAAAAAAGGGTATTTTTAAAGTAAAATATTTTGTTTACGGCCACAAAGGGCCAGGAAATGTCAAGAGCAAGCTACCACCAAGATAAAAAATAAATTGTTCAAAAAACAAAGGGCCCACAAGCCGAGCCCCAGTAGCCAAAGTTCAGTTAGAAGAAAATTCGGTATCGCCGGAAGGAAGGCCACCACCACTAGGAGAAAGGTCCACAGGGAAAGAAGCCGGAGCAGCACCGGGGGAAGACGGAGTAGGCTGATCAGGACCTTGAGAAGGAACCCCAGATCAACTCAGCAGGTCCCCACCTTGGCGAGGAGGGGACTCCATTATCCTCTGCCCCCGAGTTTTCAGGTCGGAGTCAGTCTCAGGCCGAGGAGGGAAAACAATGGCTCTATCCAACACGATCTTGTCAGGGTTTTGGAGGGAAAGGTTCAAGTCGGGAGCAATAATCCCGTCCTATTCCTTAAAGACCCTCCAAGCCTCCTCGGAACCTTCAGCCACAGAATCCTCCCAGTCCTGGAAAGCCTCTCGACATCCAGCCAGCTCCTTTTTCAACTCAAGATTATCCCCATAAAGCCTCACATAATTCTGCTGTGCCTTTTCTTTAAGGCCTCCGACATGGCTAATTGGCCCATTAATTTCTTCTCCTTCTCCTGGAACCGACCATTTTCCTCCTTCAACTCGGCGACCTCCTCCTTAAGCCTCTTTTCTTCTTCTTGATATAAGAAAATTCACTCCTCTAGCTCTTCAACCTTCAGGGAAGAACCCAAAGAGCTGAGGGGAGTCTTTTAAAAAATATCAAGCAATTTTGTACACACTCCAGCCGCCCGGACACTCCCCTGAACTAAGAGATTAAGATGGTTTCGAATGGAAACATCATCCATATTAATTCGAGTATAAGGATAGATGTGATTCTGAACGAATTTGGGACCATCAAAATTAGCTTCCCCAGCAAAAGAAGAGCCAGACTCGGAAGTTTTGCGCTTCTTTTTCTCGGGTTCAGGAGAAGATCGGGGCGGAGGAGAGGGAAGAGAAGAAGCAGAAGAAGAAGATACTATAATGGGGCGAGAGGAGGTCCCCAAGTTACGAGGAGGAGAAGGGGGAAGAGGAGGAGGAGGCAGAGTACCAGCGGTCCTGGCGGCGTCAACGCGGGCCCGAGACCTCTTCTTGGCATCCTGTACTTTCTGGTAAGAGGAGCTGGAATTTTTCTTCCCCGTCTCTGAAAAAAAAATAGAAAGATAAGTTATCAAGTCAGAAAGAAGCAACAATCCTCAAATAACAATGTCAAAGTCAGAAGCAAAATCAAGTCGAAAATTAACAACAAACTACCTATCTGGGCCCGAACAAAGCTCGAAGACCTTTGGAGAAACTTCTTCGTGTCCAGATAAGGGGCCCTCCCCCTAACTTTTTGGAGGAACCCCACAACAGCCTCCTCGACCTCATCTAGGTCGTCCAGACCATACTTCTTCGTAGGAGAAGCCTCCAACCAGTGTAAAGGAAAGCGAGGAGAAGAATTTTCATCTAGAAAAAAGGGGTGGTGACCCTCTACGGCTTGAACTTTAAAAAAGAAGTTTTTGAAGTCATGAAAAGATTCATCAAAAAGGGTAAAGACTCTTCGACCTTGGATGGCCCAGAAAGATACCCACTGTTGTTTATTATTTTGCCCACTGAAGGGCTTGGTCATATGAAAAAGAAAGAAGAAAATCTTCAAAGTGTCGGAAAATCTAATTCATGACAAACAAGTTGATAAATTTTCATAAAGCCCCAAGAATTGGGGTGAAGCTGGGTGGGACCAACACGACAATGCGACAACACGGAGATTTCAAAATCAGAAAATGGCAGAAGAACCCCCAAACGGGTAAACAGACAATCGTACATAAAAAAGAAAGGAGGGTCAGCATCAGCGGCTTTCCCAAAACAAACCCAGTCTTCCGGACCTGGGGCAATTAGTTCATATTTTGGCTCATCCTCATCAAGAACACAAATTCTATGGTGAGTACGAAGATCAGTGATATAATCGGTGTCTACGAAGTGTTCCTCCCCAAGGACTGTGACATCCACCCACTGGGAAAGAGACTCTAAGAAAGATATCTTTTTCTAAAAAGGTGACGAAACCTACAAAGTAAAAGGGAGAGGATCAAAAACAGGGTCTCTAAAAGGCCTAAAGCAGGTACTACAATAAACAAAGTCACTAGACCTACAAGTCAGACGCATTGTAAACACTCCTCTCAACAAAATATGCAAACAAAAAAGCATTTATTAATAAAAGAGAAGAGAAAAAACTGACCTTTACTTGCGAAGAAGGGCAGAGGTGATGGTGGCTCAGAGAAGGAAGAAGTTTCTTTCGAGCGGAGGAAGTTGCTTTCAGAGAGTGAAGGCAAAAAGTTTTCAGAAACGAAACAAAAAAAGAGAGGGAAAGTATTTATAAACACGCCAGGGGCATAATGGTAAAAACAGAACGGTCATTAAAGAGATGCGCCGTTACCAATGTAACTGCTCCCCACGTGTAAATACGCAAACTACTAACGGACGCGACGTTTGATTAGACGCGACCGTTGAAATTTTAAATCACATCGGTTTCGAAAAATCACGTCGGTTCCTCATCAGGTCGGCTACAAGCCCGAGTTAAAATACTTGAACCCAACTCTTAAAAGAGATTGCGCTCGAGTAAGGGCATTGTTCATACCCTGGCCCAACATTAAAGGCCCAAGTCCAAATAAAAGGCCAATCCAAAGATTGGCTCTCACTCGACACCGACCTTCTCTTAAGAAGTCGGTTCTAACGACGACTTGCTCTAAAGAAGTCGGGATCGACTGATAGCTGGCAGATAGCACTTATTCAAATAAGTAACTGCCCATAAAATCTCTCAACCCACTTCCAAGAGCCATATCTCAACTTCCCTAAGATAAAGGGACGGTTATTCTCATTAAAAGGTGGAACTACTCCAACGGTGGTTATTGGTTCACCATTATAAATACACTGACACCCCTCAGGTATCCCTAAGTTCCAATACTCTCTAAACCTGCTTAGACTCTTGCTGACTTAGGCATCGGAGTGTCTTTGCAGGTACCACCCCCCACTCTCTCTCACTCACAAGTCGAAAGGAGGCTCCCAGGCGCGAACCTGTTCGAGGGCTTCCTCCACTAGACGATTGGGCCAACCTAATGAGTCCAGCCCATTAATCTCTGGTTACCCATCGTAACAACGATCTTAAGAGAGTAATACGTATTTAATTATCAAGTGGAAGACTCTAAAAGAAGTTTGTGAAACTAATACAAGTTGAGTATTTAATTTTATCTCACATTGTTGTATTTTATGCCCTCCTAATGCATATAAGTTACATACTAGTACCAGAGTATAGACCCTTTAATCTGAGTAAGGTTAAGAAGCTTGCCTATGTGTGATGGTATTAGGCCAGTGAGGTTGAATATGCTCTCAGGAGGGACTGGACCTGGGAAAGAATTCTCAAAGAGACTAAGTTTAGTGAGTTGAGTGCAATGACTTAACGCGAGGCGGTTAAAGGGAGGAAAGAGTCCAGTTGCAGAGAATGAAGATGACATTATATCAAGAGGCGCAGAGGAAGAATATGAAGGGATATAGAGAGCGAAAAGCCCACGAAGGACCAGAGAAAGAGAAGGCCAAAGCCTTATGAACTAAATAGCATAGGGGAAAAAAGCTGAGCCAGAGATAAGAGTCGAGAAAGTAAATGGTGTGTACAATTTTGTGGCATCCTTAGTAGGATACGCTTATCATTAAGCTCCTGGGCAAACATATTTTCCGGGCTGCTCTCACTAGAAGGCTTGAAATAATGTGGAACAAACAGGGAAGTACAGAGATTATAGACCTTGGGAATGAGTTCTTAGTAAAAAAATTTTTCAAGAGGATTTTGACTTTGCACTTACTAGAGGTCCCTGGAAATTAAACAACTATCTTTTTATCTATATGTGGACTCCCAACTTCAATCCAATGGAAGCAACCATAGATATAATTGCAGCTTGGGTGAAGTTACCAGGCTCTGCAATAGAATATTACGAGAAAAATTTTTTGAAAAGTATAAGAAATATTGTGGGGACTCTGCTGAAGGTAGACACTAATACTACGGACAAATGTAGAAGAAAGTAACTTTTTTAAAAGTAACTTTTTTTACTTTTGACTTATGAAAAGTAGTAGTATTAATGTCGGGTGCAATTTTTAAAACCAAATTACAGTTTTCTAAGAAGTTATTTAGGACCTTATAGAGAAATTAAAAAAATGACTTCTCTCCTAATAATACTACTTTTTATCACATTTCTATAAAATAAACACTTTTAGAATTAAAAATCCAAACACAACTTATTTATAAGCTACTTTTAATATAACCTTTTATTGTTTTAGCTATTTTGTCAAAGAGACTCAAAAATGTTTGTTTTGGATGTAGGATTGTAGGACATGAGAAGGCCAACTAGGGGTGTTCATAAAATAACCAAATTGTGGTTAACTGTTTAAAAAATTATAACTATATTTTGGTTAACTAATTTAATAAAATAATTTTAAAAATTATATCCATATTATTAAAAAGTGGTTAATCAAAACCAAATTTTAGAAATCAATTTTTAATCGATTAACTAAAACTAAAACTAAATTTTATGCAATTCTTGTGTTCAAATTGGTTAACTAATTTTTTTGTAAAAATCGATTTTTAACCAATTAAAAATCGATTTTAATTTTTTTTTAAAAAAAATTCAATTTTTCTATGTAAAAAATCAGTTTTTTTTTAAATTAATTATTTTTTAAAATTAATTTTTACTTTTATAATCAGTAAAAATTAATTTTTGAATTTTCTAACCGATTAATAACCAATTTTATCACATAAAATTAATTTATTTAATTAACTAAATTATATTTTTAACTAATCTAAAAATAAATTTAATTTTTGGATTAACCAAACCATCAATAGTCTTAAGACCAATTGTCCTAACAAGCCGAAAAAAAAAAACATTGGAAGGAAAGAGAATAGTGAAGCTCTCAAAACAAACAATGAAGATGCAATAGACAAACATAAAATTTCTACAACAAACAAAGGCAAATGCGTCATTAAGAAAGAAGGTGGGGCCTATGGGCCATGGATGGTAGTACAAAAAAATATGCGTGACAAGAAAGTGATGTGCAATAAAGTTGGTATGAGCGATGAAGGAAGGATCGTGGGTGAAAGGAAGGACAATCAGAATGTGGAAGGTATGTGATTTGCTATTTTGCAAGGATTGAAAGATTTGAATTAGAGAAAAGAAAGCAATGACAATCCCGAGCATGGCGGCACAAATTCTATGGCAATAGATAGCCCCACAAAAGGAAAAACCAATAACACAAATTAGCCCAATACCCTTTATGGACCAAGAAACCCTTTAATCAGGGACGAATCTATTCCTATTGATGTGGGGCAGTTATTTTCAGTATAAATTGGAATTTTATTTAGTATATAATAATAATAATAATAATACTTTTAGGCGAATTATCACGGTAAAATTTAGAAAGTTAGATTTAATAGTGTTTGTATAATTTTTTGAAGTGTTTGAGAATGTTCTAGATAATTTCAAAATGTTCTAAAATGTCCTAAAAAATTTCGGAATACCTTAAAAGGTTTTAGAATATTCTGGAAGGTCATAGAATAATTTAGAAGATTCTAGATGTATATAGAAGTACGAAGAGTAGTATGGAATAATCTAGAAGTATTTAAAAAGTTGTGGTAGGATAGATATTTGTAATGAAGGTTCTGGATGATTAATCTAGACTGTTGATTAGATTTAATCCTAATCATTCATTGAGGAGGTGGATGGATATAAATAGGAGGTGAGAGTTAGAGTTTGAGTGTGTGAGTCATTTGTAACAAAGACTTGACTAATAAAGTGTTCTTTCCACCAAAGCTTTCTCTTGTGTTCTCTTGTGTTCTTAGCTTTCTTGCTAAATACTTAGGGTTAGGCCGACCTGGTCTTAACTCAAGAGGTTGAGTAAGTCTGAGTGCCAGCACGGTAGCGTTGGAGTGTGTCCAAGGCCGTGACAATTTAGCATCAGAGCAAGGTTCGAAAGGAAGCACAAGTGGTTTGTGGGTATGGCTTCTAGTGTAACCATGGAGCATGTTGAGTCTCAAAGGAGAAGGGACGCTATTCCTTCTCAATGGGAGGTAAGAAAGCCTGTTCTTCAAGTGAGCCTAGAGGTAAAGACTCTAACTTCTTAGAAAAAAGAGTTTCTATGTTGGAGAATATTTTATCCTCTATGGATGAGCGCTTCTAAATGATAAAACATGATAAGGAGACCCTCGAGACTCACCTATTAGGAGAACTAGATGCTTTCAAAGAAAGCATGCTCTAAATTGAAGAGAAGCTTGAGAATTCCTTGAAGTTATTTGAGGAAGTTCGAGTTTGGTTCGAGGAAGCAAAGTCTCGACCAACCATTATAAGGGAGATGATAAAGATTGATCTCCCAAAGTCAAAGGAGTTCAAGGGCATGAGGAATGCTTGAGAGGTAGAGAACTTCCTATAGCAAATGGAGAGGTACTTTGAAGGCCAAGGAGTGGTCGAAGAAGCAATAAAGGTATGCACTATAACTCTCTATCATTCTGATAATGCTACTTTGTGGTGGAGGAGAAAATGCGTAGATATGGAGAAGGGTACTTGCAACATAGCCACATGGGAGGATTTCAAAAGGGAGTTGAAAAGACAATTCTTCCCTGAGAATGTGATTTATGAAGCAAGGAAGAAGTTGAGAGAGTTGAAGCACAAGAGTACGATTAGCGACCACGTAAGAGAGTTCGCTACTCTCACGCTTCAAATCCCCAACTTAGCATCAGAGGATGCATTGTTCTTCTTCGTTGATGGACTCCAACCTTGGACAAAGCAAGAACTATAAAGAATAAATATTAAGGATGTCGACGAGACCATCGTGGTGGCCGAATCACTCACTGAATATCATAGGGGAGACTCTAAACCCAAGTCTTCCTCCAATTCTAGTTCTATTAAAGTTGAGAGAGACAAAGGGAAGAGTTTCTCAACTAAGAAGGAAGAAAAATACTCTTCAAAGAAAGAGTACGAGGAAAAGAAGAAGGCTTTTGTGCCCAAAGAAGGATGCTTCGTGTGCAAGGGACCACACCAAATGAAGGACTGTCCCAAGCTAGGGACTCTGGCATCTATCGTCGAGGAACGAGAAAGGCTCAGTCGCAAGTAATTGAGTGTGTTGGATCTGTCCAACTCATGAATGCTGTGAAGGACAAAGTGACAAGCGCTGCAAAAAAGAAAGGCTTGATGTATGTAAAAGCCTTTATCAATGAAAAACCCATCATGGCTATGATCGACACTGGTGCTACACACAACTCTATCACGCCTGATGAAGCAAAGAGGCTTGGATTGAAGATCACTAAAAAGAATGACTGGTTCAAACTCGTTAATACCAAGGGTGAACCCTTTAAGATAGTAGCAAAAGGGGTTGAGATGACTCTTGGTTCTTAGAATGGTATTGTGGATTTCTCAGTAGCATCCATGGACGATTTCAAAATAGTTATTGGACTCAATTTGCAAAGAAAGGCAAATATAATACCTATGCTATACTACAACATAGTATGCGTCATGAAGAAAGGGTATCCATGCATGGTCCCTACAGTCTCTAAAGTTTGAGGACTATCGATGCTTTCTGCTATGCAACTCAAGAAAGGGTTTAAGAAATGAGAGATTACATATTTGGCTCTATTACAAGAGGAGTCAACATCTGAAAGAGAAGACGTTCCTCCCGAAATTAAGGAAGTCCTTAAAGAAAATAAGGATGTGATGCCTCCCAAGTTTCCAAAACAACTACCACCTAGGAGGAAGGTGGACCACAAGATTTAACTGGAGTCAGGAGCAAAGCCGCCTACCTCAGCACCTTATAAGAAGGTAGAACTTAAGGAGTTGAAGAAGCAACTCAAGGATTTGCTAGATCCTAGGTTCATTCGTCCATCAAAGGCACCTTATGGTGCACTAGTCTTGTTCCAAAAGAAACATGATCGTTCGTTGAGACTATGCATCGACTATCGAGCACTTAACAAGGTGAAGGCTATCAAAGAGTGGGAGCCGCCAAACATGGTGTCTGAATTGAGATCATTCCTTGGGTTGGCTAGTTCTTATCAAAAGTTTATTAAGGGATACTCTGTCAACAATGCATCATTAACTGATCTTCTCAAGAAGAATCACTCTTGGAAATAGTCAAAGGAGTGTCAAAAGGCCTTTAATGAGTTGAAGGCTACTATCACAGAAGGACCAGTACTAGCACTGCCCGACTACTCAAAGGTGTTTAAAGTCCATACTGATGCTTCTAACTATGCCATTGGATTGGTTTTGATACAAGAAGGACATCCTATTGCCTTTGAGAGTCGCAAGTTTAATGATACAGAGAGGCGATACACCGTCCAAGAGAAGGAGATGACCGCAGTGGTGCATTGTCCGAGAACTTGGCGTCATTACTTGTTTGGTTCACACTTCATCATCAAGATAGACAATATGACTACAAGCTACTTCCAAACTCAGAAGAAATTAAGCCATAAACAAGCTAGGTGGCAAGATTTCTTAGCTGAGTAATTTTGAATTTGAATACAAGTCAGGCAAGACTAATGTAGTAGCAGATGTGCTGAGTCGCAAGGCTGAGTTGGTAGCCATTTCCATGGTCGAAAGAGATATTATGCATACCATCAAGGAAGGGTTGCATCATGATCCATTAGCCAAGAAGTTGGTGGAGTTGGCTAGAGAAGTTAAGACTAAAAAATTTTGGCTAGAAGATGACCTTCTCTACACTAAAGGGAGAAGACTATACGTTCCTAAATGGAAAAATCTAAGAAGAAAATTAGTGAGAGAATACCACGACACCAAGTGGGTTGATCACCAAGGTCAGTGAAGGACCTTGGCACTCATTGAATCTTCTTATTATTGGCCTCAAATGAGAGATGAAGTGGAGAGCTATGTGAAGACTTGTCTTGTGTGCCAACAAGATAAGATTGAAAACAAGACACCAAGTGAGTTGTTGGAACATCTGCCTCCATCAGAGTGACCGTGAAAAAGTGTCTCTCTAGATTTTATCTCTGTCTTACCGAAATTTGAGGGGTTTGGATCTATTCTCGTGGTAGTAGATCGATTTTCTAAGTATGCTACTTTTATACCTGCCCCTACTGACTACACTACAGAGGAAGCAGCACGACTATTCTTCAAGAATGTGGTAAAGTACTGGGGATTGCCTAAGAGCATCATTAATGATCGAGATCCATGCTTCACAGGATGACTATGGATAGAGGTATTCAAACTCCTTGGGTCGGAGCTTCATTTTTCAACAAGCTTCTATCCTCAAACCAATGGACAGACTGAGAGAGTGAATGCCTTACTCGAGTGTTACTTGAGGCATTTTGTAAGCACTAATAAGAAGGATTGGACAAAACTCTTAAACATTTCTCAGTTCTTATACAATTTGCAAAGGAGCGACTCCACAAGGAAGAGTCCATTCTAGATTGTGACTGGACAATAGTCGCTTACACCACACTCTCTTTCTTCCTCTTACTCAGGAAAGAGCCCTGTTGCTTATCATATGATTAAGTCATGGGAAGAACAAGCAGATATCACACATTCTTACCTTGACAAAGCTGCAAAGAGAATGAAGAAATGGACAGATAAGAAGATGAGGCATGCAAGCTATCACGCGGGAGACAAGGTAATGATTAAACTTCTTCCACAACAATTCAAAGCCTATCGCAAGTTTCATAAGGGCTTAATCCACAAATACAGATGGTCATTTGGAATCATTGGACGTGTTGGGGAGGTTGCTTACAAAGTGCAACTCCCCCCTCTATGAAGATCCACCCGATATTCCATGTGAGTATGCTTGAACCATATCATGAAGACCAAGATGAACCGAGTAGAGGTGACTCGAGTCGTACTCCGCCTGTAGTGATTAGATCCTTTGATAAAGAAATCGAAGAGATCTTAGCTAATTGCGTCGTGCGATGAAGAGGAGTACTACCAAGTATCCAATACTTGATCAAGTGGAAAGGACTCCCGATAATTGAAGCTAGCTAGGAAGCTCGTGAAGATCTGTGGCAATTCTAAGAACACGTAGAGCGCTATCATAAACAGAATGCAACGAGGACGTCTACGCATTAGGTGAAGGAGAATGTCACAGTAAATTTTAGAAGGTTAGATTTAATGGTGTTTGTATAGTTTTTTTGAGTTTTTGAGAATGCTTTAGATGGTTCTAGAACATTCTAGAATGTCCTAGAAAGTCACGAAATATCTTAGAAGGTTCTAGAAAGCTCTGGAAGGTCATAGAGTAATCTAGAAGATTATTGATGTATATAGAAGTACGAAGAGTAGTATAGAATAATCTATAAGTATTTAGAAAGTTGTGGTAGAATAGATATTTGTAATGAAGGTTCTAGATGATTAATCTGGACCGTTGATTAGATTTAATTCTCACCATCCATTGAGGAAATGGATGGCTATAAATAGGAGGTGAGAGTTAGAGTTTGAGTGTGTGAGTCATGTGTGAGTTATTTGTAACAAACACTTGAGTAATAAAGTGTTCTTTCTACCAAAACTTCATTTCTCTTGTGTTCTCTTGTGTTCTTAGCTTTCTTGCTAAATACTGAGGGTTAGGCTGACTTAGTCTTAACTCAAGAGATTGAGTAAATCCAAGTGCCGTCATAGTAGTGTTGGAGTATGTCTAAGGCCGTGACAAAATGCTAGTGTGTAGATGTTAAATTTTTTCTACATGTATAGATAAACAGGTGTTGAAATTTTAGAGTGTTGTGGCATGTCAATTGCTACAGTGATTGATGTACTTCGAAAGTCATACTCACACACTCATATTTTTTTATAGTAATAAAACCCACACATTCTTAAAAAATTATTTTTCTTGGCCCCATATTTAACTTTTCTTATTGTTAATTTATCTATTAACAAAAATTAATCACTAGGATTAGTAAAAAAATAAATGTTTCTAAATTTTATTTATGTTTTCTTATTATTTTTATTTCTTTCGTAATTAATTAATAAAAGCATTTCTCTAAGAAAATTTACTTGGTAAAGGCACAAATATTTTTTTAAATAATAAAATCACTCTTAGAAGTTATATAATTTCTAATAAAAATAGCTAATTAAACATTTTAATGTACATGTATTTATACTGAAAAAAAATTAAAATTATGTTTAAAAATTATCTACTAAACCACTTTATACTATTTTGATATGGATAATAATATTACATAAAAAGATGAAAGTAAATAAATGATATAAAAATATATTATCTTAACTAATTTAAAAAAACTATTTAATACTTTATATATTATATCAATTAATTTTTAATAAAATCTAAAAAATACTAATAACTTCATTCATATTTGACAAGTTAAATAAACTTGTATTTGAGTAATTATTATTATTAACTCTACCTATGTTACACATGCAGTACATAATCGGTCCCAAATCCAGATAAAGAATGAGGGTTGTGTTAGACCTTTGACAGTCAGCATAAAAACTTAGTGAAATTTTCATGACATGGATCACAGATGTTATTGCATTAAAACTAGCTAGTTGTCTGGAAGCAACGTGCTGTAGGAGATCCCAAATCTTATTTTTGCACCCGTCTTTTAGTTGGCTCTCATGATTTCATCTGGGTGACAAGACTTCAAAATACCAAACTATCTTCTTAGATCCATTCAATTGGGCATTGCACCAACCTTGGAACCCAAACCTTGTGTTTTCAACCCTAACGAGCCTTGACTTACGATGCCAACCATTAACCATCTCTCTTGCTCTTCAACCTACAAAGAACTCTAAGTTGACCATCCGTTTCAAGCAAATTATATTCAAGTGGGCCAATAAAATTAGAGGACAAGATTTTTACCTACTCAAGTGATGTGTTGGATAGTGGTGATCTAGAAAGAGAGGCTTCCAACAGCTTTAACAATGTAGTTTCTAATTCCTTTTGTTCCTCTTGTATAATTTTCACCTCATGAGTCATGACAATCTTTTTCAAACTCGATTTCTTATTCAACTTCTCCTAATTCTCCAACCACTACTTCTGAATCATTCATCTCAACTTTCTCCACTTGTTGCAAGTCATGCTTCAACTCTTATTTTTCTTGAGGTTTCAAGCTATCTTCTCAACCACCTTCATTTAAAGTTGATTCTTTGGATTTATATGTGAACGTGTTGGATTGTTGCAAGAGTATATTGAAGCTAGGTGAGATAGAGCATTGGCTAAAACAGTCATAATGTTTTCTTCCCTCTTTTGGGTTTCTTCTTTCTCTTGGAGGAACATTTGGAGTGCTTCTTCTATTGAGGGTTGTGAAAAAAAAAGAAGATTCATCAATTGGGAGAAGGTCTTCATAAGTAGATGGTGATTCATATTGATAAGAGTGTTGAGGTAGTATGTATGAAGGTAATTGTTCAAGAAGTTCATGAGAGTATTGGTGTTGGAATGGTGGTGGTCCTATGTATGATTCATATGGCTCATATGATTGTTCTTGAGGCACATATGATTGGTGGTATGGTGGATATGGATTAGGATCATATGGAGGTGTTTGGTGGTGGAATGGAACTTGAGAGTATTGTGGTTGAGGGTAATATTGAGAATAAAGTTCATAGGCATACGGGGACGGAGGTTTATTATCATAGTGAGATCCACCATATCCATTGGATTGGTATGAACTATGGGGAGGATTGTGCTCATAGTGACATGGAGGAGGTTATTGCCATGAAGGTTGTCCATATGCATGCGACTCTTCCCTCAATTGATTTTCCATCCTATAATGTGAACCAGCATTGAAGTTACTATTTCCTACAACATAGTTACAATTAAACTCAAGGCCAAAAGGGTGAGAATTTATAGAAAAGAGAGAAAACAAAAATAAAAGATATCAAGAAAAAAAACACAATCTCCTAACTACTAACAAAAAAAAAGCTATTCACAATATTCAGATATTCACAATAGCAAATAACATGACACACATTTGCGATTCTCCGACAACGGCACCAAAAACCTGATGAGGGCCAAATGTCGGTTTGAAATTTCTTAAAAAGAATTGTATTACAAGTATAGTTCCAAACCAACAAATGACTCTAATCAAATTTTAGATTAAAATTATTACAAATCAAAGCAAATAACTGGGAGTTTTAAATCCTGAAGTGTCTCTCAAAAGAATTGTAGTGAGGTGTGCATATCATTGGCTATAAAAAAAAGGTGATTGTGATAGCAATTGACAAGAAATTAAATTGCAAGAAAATAAAAAAATAATAAAGGTAATTAACTAAGAAAATAAAAGGAGATTCAAATACTAAAATGGGTCCTGGCAAGGGTTGAGAGTTAAGGTTTCCTATCTTAGTTATTGACCACAGACATGACAATTATGAAGAGTTAATTCCACTTAGTTATCCCAAACATCGAGGATAAGTCAAATAGACATAATTGATCTTAATCCACAAATCCTAGCCAACTCACTAATTAGCTTAGAGAAAGACTAGCATTAGCGAAAACAAAATTAATTAACAACCCTAAATCACCAATCAATATTGAACATCAATGACTCAAGACCACCTAAGTCCTCAATCCCAAGTCAAAAGTGTAAAATCTACTCTATAATTGAAAGAGACATTTTATCAAACACTTAAAAGTTGGAAGGCTTAAAAGAAAAATATGATAATTTACAATAATTAATAAAAATATAACTAACCAAAGTAAGAAATCAATAACAACAATTCAAATAAGCAATAATAAACATAAAAAGCATCAATTGCATTAAAGAAAATTAGAAATTAAACAAAAGAGTTCACAAACCAAAATTAACAAAATAAAGGGAAGTGAAACTAGACAAATTAGAATGCTAGAATATGAAAATATAAAGAAAACTAAACTAAAACAATGAGCAAGGCCTAAAACTAAGAAGAGATTAAACTAAGAAACCCTAAATTCTAGAGAGAACTCTCTCTAGAATTCTACCCTAAAACATACTAAAAACTTAAAACTATTCTAACACTACTTGCTTGATCTTCCCTTGGTCCACGCCACAAATGCTTTAAAAATGAGTTAGATTGGGTCCAAAATTGGCCTAAAATAATGATCCACGTGTTCACTTAAGTGAATCACGTACAGCAAGTCGTGCGTACGTATATGTCATGCGTACGCGCAACCTAGACAACTTGCAAGGGATGCGTACGCGCAACTAGACAGATTTTCAAAACTCATTTTCTTCGTGAATTCTTCACTTTTGCATGTTTTTTCTTAATTTCTTCAAGTCATTCTTGCTTTCAAAATTTTGAATCACTCAAACAAACATAAGACATCGAATCGGAAAAAAAGTGAATTAAAATTGGCTATTTTAAGCATAGAGTGTAGTTTATTAATAGATAAATCAGTGAGATCTACGAATTTTTTTCAAAAATAAAATAAAAATAATTATTTTTTCATACATGATTATTCAACTTCAATTTTTATTTTTCAAATACGATTTTTTTTTTTTGGATTTAGGACGAATTCGCCGCATTCTCCGACGAACTCTATAATTTTTTTTAGAGTTCGCCTATAACCCCCGGTGAACTTTCCTATAATTTTATTTTTAAATCCCACGTAACTCAAATTTTAAGCCATTATCAATATTTATCATCGTCTCCAAAAGTACATAAGAATGCACAAAAATACATAGACAACAACCATGACTTCTTTAACATTGCCGGCGACAGTGGCAATCATTATCATCGTTTCCAGACATACACACATACACGGGAATAAGCCATATTTAATAAGAATTTTTTTTTTATTATAAATTTAAAAAAAAACTATTATTTCTCTAATAAAACTATTTTTTTTGGAAATTGAAATGGAATTCATTGGAGGGTGGAGGCGAACTTGTTTTAGACAAGAAAAAATTCTATTTGAAAAATTAAAATTAAAAAATAAAATTTTTAAAAAATAATAAATTTTTTTATTTTATTTTAGTGAAAAATTCATATATCTACCTCATCTATATCCGTGTGATAAGCCATCTAGCACATTTCCATCAAGCACATTTTTGCATAGGAACCAACAACCAAACAAAATAATTAAATGAACTTAAACTGGACTGCTTTAGAAAAAAATGAATCTAAAACAATTTTTTTAATCAGGCCCAAAGTCAAAATCCTCTCACCACTCTCACTCAAATATATTATAAGAAACAAGTCCAAAAAAAAATTACATTATATGAAAATGTCTGTCTCAAGCATCTTTACTCTTTTATTTTTATTTATTTTCTTTCTCACTATTTTATTCCTCTCTCAACCGAACACGAAATTTCAATTTGCAATTTTTGTCATTGTGAAATTCCAGTTTCAAAGTTTCATTTTATACACATAGAAAGGTGTATTGTTATTCTCTCCCTCACATTCTTTTTTTGGATAAATGCTTCATTATAGTAATCAGAGATTAAAATATAGAAAGACAATAATTTTTTTTTTCTTTTGGCTAGAGCACTAAATTCAACTATACACAGCAGAGCATAATAGAATGATCAAAAGTCGAAAGTCGAAACAGATGTGTTCTTTTTTTTGTCTTGTCTTTGGGCCAATAAACGCCCTGACCAAAAACTAATCGGATATTTACAACAATATATTTTTTTCGCATTTGGAATAGGTTCTTATATTTAAATGCAAAATCTATATAAAATAATGTTATGGAGCCAATAAATAAAGTTCAATACAGTCTGTCTACAAACTATAACTCAAATAATATAATTTTTTTATCATTATCTAAAAGTTTTGAATTTGAAATTCATTCTTAACTTGAAAAATAAAAATAAAAAATAAAGTTCAAAACAAAATCCGTACTATTAGTAGGTTTTCTGCGGGCATAGCTAAACACAAAAAAACAGAGAGCAGGCCACTTGTCTACAAGCCTAGCATGATATGTTAGTGAAAAACCTAAAAAGATATTGCAGTAATTAAAAAACTTAGACTGATTTAAGTTCTAGTGACATATATCTTGCTGAAAATTATGTTGGGTTCGAATTCTAGCTGTGACTAAAAAGTAAAAAGTGATTATGTAAAAGTATAAAACTTATGGAAAGAAGCAGGATGTGTGTTAAGGTATTCGACAAATAAAACATATTAGTTCATGTAATTAAAATTACTAATGTAGGATTGGTCAATGAATCAAGGTGTGGTAGCTTATTAGTTGCCTAATAATTACTAAATCGTGTCTCCATGGGAATTTTTTTACTACATGAGCAATTCCGTTTTAAAGTGAAATACTTAGTAAGAACCTTACTTAAAACATTTAAATCCTAAACCAAAATTTAATTGCTTAAATTTCATTCTTTTAAAAAAATATTACTAGTATACTACTATTTTTGTGTAACAATCAACTATTTTACTTTATGGTGATTTCTTTAAATTTAATAGGAGTTTTGAATTTTCAAATAATAATATTAGACAACTAATATAGCAATCAATTTAAGTTAACACGGTAGCACGTTGTTAAATAAAAGGTGAATTCTATGGTGTCTTTATTGTAGTGTCTAAATTGTCTAATTTTTTTAAAAATAAAAATAAAATATTTAAAATAAAAAATAAATCATGTAAAATTTATTAAATATTATTTATTTATTTCTTTTAGTAACTTAGGTACAAAGTGATAGGCACCATAGTCCATAGCATTCACCTAAATAAAATTAGGGATAACAAACTAGCCAAAATTCGTCGATTCCGACTTGCGTAACTTGCCAAAAAAGGTGGGTCATCCTGAAAATTTAAAATTACTATAATTAAAAAGTTGGCCTAATTTGTGGGTTTTTACGGGTTTTAATGAGGTGAGACGGACTTTTTTGGCGGGCCTGTCATTTTCTTTTATAATTAAAGATGATAATTGAAGACGTTCTAAATTATAATTTAGATTATATTCTATGTTTGATTGATTATAGACTTGAAGATGTTTAACTATATATTTTGAACAATGTTTATTTTATTTTTTATAATGTTGGTTTTATTATTTTATTTCAAAAAAGTTAGTTAATAATTATGTTTATTACATATTTAGAATTGTAAAGACTTTAATGTTTGTGAGTTTAAAAATTATAATTCTTTTATATCTTTAAAAATTATAAATTTATTGAAATATTTGTAAGATTATATATATTTAATATTTAATGATTTATAATAAAAAAATAAAAAATTGAAGGACTCAGCCCGCCGTTAAAAATGATAGGAAAAGAATTTGAAATTCTCACTAAGTAGAGTGAGGTGGACCAGTATGCTAAATAACAGATTTTTGGCGAAATAAGACCGTGTTTGCCACCTTTAAATAAAATCAATATTAAGTCTACTAAAAATAATTTTTTATTAAGTAAATTTCGAGGTTTAATTTGTTTGATATTATAATAAAATGTGCGATATATTCTGTTATTTTTGTTACTGTGAATTTTACACTACTATAGGACTGCTTTTGCTTTTTAGAGACTACAGTCACCAATATTTTGTGTGTGAAAAATAATTTTTTATTTTGTAAAATACAAAACGTCTTTCACGTTTTGATTAAACAATTTTTTTTTACAATTCTTAAACACAAAATGGCATTGCCGTGCTACTTTCTTTATTTTTTCTAATTAAAAAAATAAAAATGTTATTAACGCTTTGATATTTTAACAATTTTTTAAATATAATCTGGTCAAAATATTACCGACATATTGTAAATAAAATAAAAACATCGATGACATTTTGTAAAATTGTTAGCGAGTTTTGTGTTAGTAAGAATAAAAAAAATATAATTAATTATAAAAATGTTGTGTTGTGCTAAAACATATAAGTGGAGTTGTTCTTCATTTAGAGAGCTTTGTTTTTCATATTGGAGATAGCAGAAATTTGAGAGTGTATGTAATGAATGTATAAAGTAAATGGTTATATTAGTTTAAAAATATATTATAATGATTAGATTTTATTTCATATATATATATAAGAGTGTGAGTTTTTATGTGAGAATCTATGTGTTATTGTTGTTCTCTTTTTAATAACATATAAAAGACTTAAGAGATTACTTTTTCAAAGTGTAAATTATCAAATACTGGAAAAAGTGTCAAATATTTTGTATAGGCAACTTATACTAGTATTTGTTGGTTTTGTTTAATTTCAAATAATGCTCGTGGCCAGTAACGTACCAAAAAAATGTAGTAGTTAGGCAAAAATATAATAAAATTTAAGTATATATATTTTTTGGCTTCCCACGATATTCAATAAGTTAAATGACTAATCCGTGGTGAATTTGAGTTCTAGTTAAGAGTCTGCAATTGGCCGACAATGAGTTGCTACACATACAAAATGAAATTCGAACTCCCAATACTTACTTAAGCGGACGAATAAGCTGATCACTTGATCAATCCAAATTAGTTTAGATATATTTAAAATTTTAGATTAGAACTATCTATACATATTGTTAAGAACTAAAAATATATACACAATCACTTCTTATAATATTTAAAATAATAAAAATATAATTTCATACACACAATATAATATTCAAAATAACGAAAAAAATAATTTATAATGGCTTTCTTTTTATTTTTAACATGACTAAATATTATTTTTTTATATATGCTCTTAAACAATTATTTTACTTTTTATTATCTCATATTTAATTATCAAATGTACTTATTATAGTTTTTATGGTATAAATAATATTTTTAACCAAAATAATTACAGTATATTAATATATAGATAATATATTTTTTTATCTTAAATAATTTTTAAAAAATCACTAATAATTTAAGTTGTATTTAATTAGAAAACTAAGTTTTAATTTAATGATCAATTAATTAGCTAATATAATGAAATTAACTATCACTATTTTTTGAGTTTATTTATTTATTTTTTATACTAAATCAAATTTAATATTATTATTATTATTATGTATTAAGTTTAGCAAAATATCTTTTTAACATAAAACACAAAAGAATTATTTATATTTTATTTTGGGATAAACATAATATAACAAATGGTATATATATAAGTATTCATTTTTTTTAAAAAGAGTAAAGTATCGTTTTTGTCCCCAACGTTTGGGGTAAGTTCCAAAGTTGCCCCTAACGTTTCAATCGTCCTATTTAAATTCTTAACGTTTTAAAATTGACTCAATGTTATCCTGCCGTAGGGATCCGTTAACAGAATTGACGGCGGGACAAAATTGATGATGATTTTGAAACGTTAGGAACTTAAATAGGACGAAAACGTTGGGGACAAAAATAATACATAAAAATAAATTTTAATTTTATCTTTCAATAATATCAATTTTTTACTGTACATAGTATTCAATTATTTTTAATCACATCTAAGTAAATTACACTTAATCACATTAACAAAATATCCACCGCCACTGGTCACTCCAGCACAAGTGCTCCCAAGTTTAGATATGATGGTGCCAAATGGTTTCTTATTTGCTTTAAATTTTATGAATTGCATGTCTCATTTTTACTAAGTAATCTGTCCTTATCATTTTTTTTTTGTTTTTGATGTATTTGGCACCCACCTAAGCCCGGTTTGAAGCATATTTCTCAAGTTTTTAAGGAAAATTACAACAAGCCTTGGCTGAATTTTGATGAGGCAGATGATGATACTCGAAAAATATGGTGGACAGAGTGGAAAGTAAATTTTAATTACTATATTACAGTAATTAACTTGAAAAATTATATGGCTGAGTTTTTAAGGACCTGCATGTTTTTACTGCACATGCTAATCTCATTAATTAATTACTAAAGTACATGTCATAATCTGTTTATTTTCAACGTGATGAAGGGCTAATTTGTTGCTGATACATTTTTTTCTCGGATCTTGTTGTTTAAAATTTCAATGCCATATTATATACTATATCATCTGATTTATATATATACTTGCTGGCTGCTTTAGTTAACATGTATGTCCTTACATCATGGACGAAATATATATTGATTTATAAGGGTAATGATCATACTATATAAACTTTAGAAACACCAATTATTATAGCTACTACCCAAGAAGAATTTGAGTCTTACTTTTTGGAATCTCTTGGTTACTTGACTTGTAAGATTTTTCAGTAATTCAGACTACTACTACCTAATATTTTTAGATAAATTAAGATTAAAAAAGATATGGTGGACAGAATGGATAGAGTAGAGGGTAAATATGTATCATAGTATGTTATATAATAATAAGATATTATTTTTTTAAAAATAGAAATGCTTTAACATTCTTGACATGGAAGAGGATGATATCTATCAAGTTTGGAAGTTTAGAGCTGCCAAGCGCTTGCGAGGTATGCTCCATGCCATTCACAAAAAAAGTGCCCGTCCATATTGGATCCCACAAAAAATTCTTGGTGAATTGATGAGATGTTGGGACACTGATGCCTATAGACAATTACAGGCGAGAAATAGGGATGACAGCAGTATCCGTACCCGCGGGTACCCGCCCCGCCCCTACCCGGTCGGGGCGGGTTTGAACCCGACTCGGAGCGGGGCGGGTCTGAATCGTGGCGGGTTGATAAGCGGGGCGGGGCGGGGCAGGGTCGGGTTCAGGGTAAACCCGCCCCGGAGTGCATATATATATATATATATATATATATATAACTTTTTTGCAATTAGGGTTCTCAATTTCTCATAACCTCAGTTCTCAACGTCACTCAGACACTCAATTAGGGTTAGCCACCCCCTTTGTCACTTCAGAAAGCTCTTCTCCAAAACCATAGCCTCGGTTCAGTTCAATCCAGTGCCGCCGTCTAATCTGCTCCAGTTCTGCGTCTCCTTCAAGCCGCATGTGCCTGTCGCTCCTCCTCAGCTCCTCCGCGCAACTCGTCTCTGCCATCGCAACTCGTCGAATCGTCTCATTGCCACTCCTCTACAACGCGCTTCTGCTATCTCTTCCGCGTCTCCTTCAAGCCGCCTGTGCCTTCGCTCCTCCTCCGCGCCGCCTCTCAGTCCCAAATCCTCTTCGCTCCCTCCGCCCTCCAAGTCGCGCACTAGACGAGCCACCCCCGTGCCTCTGCATCGGAATCGAGCCTCGTCCACGCCTTTCCTGGTCCCGAAACGCGCCACTTCCACCAGATTCTCCTCGCATAGCATCAGTACAGTTCTTGCCCCTATCCCAGTCTTTCTTTTCTTTTTGAATGATTTGATATGTTTAATCTCTGGCTAATTTTTGATGTATCATGAGAATAGACAAAGAAGAAGTTTTTTTATTTTTGGGTGATAACAGATTGTTTGGGTAGTTTTCTGAGTTTGTTACTAAGTTTGGTGGGTTGAAACAGCTTTATTTTGATTTTAAAACAGCTTACTAAGGAAATATGATGTATTTGATATGATGTATTTGATGTTGTTGTTGCAATTTGATGAATGATATTATGATGGCTACAACACAAAGATGATGATGATGGAAAATAAGATCAAAGATCAAAGAAAGAAACAAGAATGTGTGAACAAAAGACCCTTTTTAAGTAGGGAAGACTTTAAACGTATGACTGTGTCAATTATCAAATATGAAATGAGTCCACTCTTTTTTGTGTAGCAATAAAGTGCTTTCAACTCTCAGCTTTCAATTTGTGATTGAATTATGTGTATCCCTTTTTTATATTACCACTTTTGCTATGGACTTTTGTACTGTGTTGGAAATGGAGATAAGAATTGGGAAGGATATAAGTGAAATATCTTGGAAATTATAATAAATACAATAATGCTGTTACTTTTTCATTCAAGTGGTGTAAATAAACTATGCTTTGTTTATTATCTTATTATTATTAAATATTAGAATGGAATTAATAATTTCTAATCTAACTCATTCAGTATCATCTTGAAATGAGTTTCACATTCATGATGAAACTATTGCTTTGTGTTCTGTTTTAATTAAAGAAATATGCTCATGGTTTTGATTTTGTAATTGTGTTCTGTTTTAAATATGTTCATGATAAAAATGTTGCTTTGTGTTCTGTTTTAATTAAGGAAATATGCTCATGGTTTTGATTTTGTAATTGTGCAATCTGATTTTGTAATTGTGTTCGTTTTAAATATGCTCATGGTAAAACTGTTGCTTTATGTTCTCTTTTAATTAAGGAAATATGCTCATGGTTTTGATTTTGTAATTGTGCAATCTGATTTTATAATTGTGTCTGTTTTAAATATGCTCATGATGAAAATGTTGCTTTGCTTTTTTTCATAGTACCGATTAATTTGTTAATTGTTATCTCTTTTAATTTTCAGGTTTAAATATTGATTTGCAAACTTTTAATGATGATGAAGATGTTGAAAGTGATCAAGAATAAAGGTTGAAGATCATTTTATATTTAATATTGTAATTTCTTTATTATGGTGTTAAATTTGTGGTGCTCTAACAATATTTTTTTTTAATTTCAAGTTATTTTAGCTAATGACATTATATGAATTTTATGTTTGTATTTTAATTTATCTATAAATTTTAAATTTTTGTCTTAATTTATATATGAATAGGTAAAAATTAAAATATTTAATTTTTATAGGGACGGGTCGGGGTGGGGCGGGTTCAGGTTCTGTAATTTACTACCCGCGGGTAGTGATGCGGCGAGTAGTATATGCATAACAGGACGGCGGGGTGGGGTCGGGTAGGGCAAAAACCTGCCCCTACCCGCCCCACTGCCACCCCTACCCGAGAAATACAGTTGCCAGAAAATCGACTTGAGGTACCTCTCTTCACACGGCAGGAAGCACCACCTTTCCAGAAGCGAGGTTACGCTTGATAAGTTGCTTATAAAACCCTCTTTTTTACTTTATACTATTAGTTGCCATCATAATTTATACTATTATTTATAGAGTTGATTTGATGTTAGTTTATATTATTATTCTTTTGATCTAAATTGAAGCTTTGACTTTTGGATTTCTTCAGCTTTATTTCAAAATATGAGCTAAATAATGAAATAAAAAATATAAAATAAAAATAATTGAAAAAACATGTACAAGGGAGAACACATGAAGAAAACAAGGAAAAGCACACACAGACAAGTGTGCGTGCGCACAAAGTGGAAAAAAGCATGTACAAGGGAGAACACATGAAGAAAACAAGGAAAAGCACACACAGACAAGTGTGCGTGCGCACAAGCACCTGTGCGTACGCACAGGAGAAAATTCAGCCAAGTGTGCGTACGCACACATCTATGCGTACGCACAGGACCCTGCACGTGATTTCATTAATGAAACATGTGTTGCGCGATTTTTGAGGGCTTTTGGCCCAATTTTGGAAGGCTAGATGCTGAATTGAAGTGCTATATGAAGGGGATATCAACACATATCAACACATGAGATTTTCATTAGGTTTAGTCTTAGTTTTTAGTATTAGGAAGCTTCCATAGGAGTAGGAGTAGGAGTAGAGTAGAAATTGCTCTCCTAGGGTTTCATTCCCATCTCCATTGTAGCATTTTATAGCAAGCTTTTCTTTGGATTTTTGTTCCTTTTATTGTAAGTACTCTTGATCTTCTCTTTAATTACATTACCTTTGCCTTTATTTTCTTAGGGTTCAAGTTACTTTGTTTATATATACAATTTTGAGTTTCTTAAAGTTTTGATAGATAAATTTAATGTTTTATGCTCTTTTTATGTTTGATTGCTTGTTTATATTTGATTTTGTGAATAGTTGGTTATAGTTATTCATTTTCTTTTACAATTTTCCATGTTTTACTTTTATGCACACAAGGTGTTTGTGAAAATGCCAACTTTAGATTTTGAGTAGATTTTCACACCTAGGCTTGGGGTTTGAGTTCCTAGGATACTAGAGTCATAATGTCCGACATTTAGTGGTGATTCTTGGGGAGTTAGTTGACTCTTGTTTCTATTAAAGCTAGCCTTTTATCAACTAGTTTGGTAAGTTGGTTAGGACTTATGGATTAAGGTCAATTATGCTTGCTTGACTTACTTCTCGATGTTTGGGGTTAACTAAGCGAGATTGACTCATGATAATTACCATAGTTGTGGTTATGGCAATGATAGGATTCCTTAGATCCTCTTATTCCCAAGTCAAGGCTCTTTTACATATCTTTGCATTTTCCACTAGTTTTGATCTCATTCCCTCTTTACTTGCATTAATTACAATTTCGATCATTCCTTAGTTCTTTGATTTCTTAAGTTCTTTTAATCTTTTGTTCTTTGATTACAAACCCCTTCTTGCCCCCCACAACCGAAAGCGTAACACTTCCAATTGCATCCTAGGGAAGACGACCCGGGAGTTAAATACTCTCGGTTAATATATTTGGTTTGAATTGTGATAACATTTGATCGATGGTCAATTTGTTGGGTTAGGACTATACTTACAACGGACAATTTCATTTTGATAATCAAATTCCTAACCTATGCATATTGGACGTTGTCAAAGTACTAACCTTCCTTAGCTTCCACAATTTAACAGAGAATGAACCTCTGAACTCTATAAAATATAATTTGCTATTTTAATTGGTTTTGTAATCTCAAAACTCAAACATGAATAACAATATGCAAAGAAAATGAAGGCTTGAAGTCATCAACGATTGTGAAGAGAATCTAATGCATTAGGAACCTTTCTCTTCTCTGAGAAGTTAACATCAAATAGTTGCCTTGGAAGATTATTATTATGTTGTTGTTGCTGCCTCTTCCTTTGATGATGATGATGTTGTTGATTTTGTTTTTCTTTAATTAATATTGTTTTGCCTCTACTTCTGCCAAACTATGCTTTTATGAGTTCTCTTTTATGAGCATGCTTTTATGAGCTGCTCTATCTAAGTGCAGTGGTTTAGTTCAGTACATATCAATTGTACACTCATATTTGTTGATAATTTGGTTACATTATGTAGAATCATTCACTTGGAAGACCATCACATATGCATAAGTTTTTTGAGCACACTCACACTCGCAAAGAGGATAGGACTCAATGGGTTGATGAACACTCTCGAAAGACAAAGGTAACTTACCTTCATTGTAATGTTGGACTTATTTTTTTCACATATCCCCTTAATTTTTGCATTATTGATACTTCTAGTAGTTTATCAATCATTTCTCCTCATTGTAGGATATATTTCAAGAGCGTATGTTTCAGGCTAAGTAAGAGCGGCAGGCTGCTATAGAGGCTGGTGTAACTGATCTACCGCCTGTCTCTGAGGAAAGCATATGGATTGAAACAGTGGGTGAAAAACGAAGAGGTAGGGTATATGGCATGAGTGAGGTAAGGGACTCTTCCATGGTGCGACCTCGAGTTGATGGGCCAACCACGACCACCAGCACTTATGTTTTAGATCTTAGAGAACAAATTACAATACTCAATAGGGAAGTTGAACAACATGCCGCTAAATATAGAGAGCTTGAAGATCGCTATCAAAGGGAGAAAAGAGAGTAACAACAGACTGTTGAATCCTTGCGTGAGGATCTCAACACCAGTAACTCACAGATGGATCAGTTTAGTCATCAATTGAGCAGCTTGACTGAGTATGTGAGGGTCATGGGTCCTAGTAGTTCTGGATCACGTGTTCTCCCACCTCCTCCTTTTACTTTTCCAAGCTCACAGAAAAGCACAGCCCCAGGTAGAAAACTCCCACCTATTCTGCAACCACAGACTTCTCAAATGGACGATGATTCTGACGATCTTGATGACTCGGATGATTATTTAGATGAGTATGAGTAGGTTATTTACTTTGCTTTGAATATTTTGTATTATTAGTAGATTGAATTTAAACGAATATAACTCTAAGTTTAGTTATTTATCTTGTCTAGAGTCTTTATGTTAGAGGATTATTTATTATTTTGATAAGTTTGTAAACTAATTATCTAATATTTAGTATAAATTTTATTTTTATATTTAGAAGTTTATTTATCTAATATTTTGTATACATTTTATTTCTATATTTAAAAGTTTATTTGTATTAATTGTCTACTATTTTTCAAATAAAAAAAATTATAGCTATTAAAGTTGACAGCAGAGTTGTCGCTTTTTAAATTTAAAATATACAAAAAAAATACAGTAAGTAATTAAATCGACGGCCATGTTATCGATTTTATTAAGCATGTGTTGATATCTAAATAATTAAATCGACGGTCCTTTTGTCGATTTTATATAATAATATCGACGGCAATGTCGTCGATTTTATGAAGAAAGCAAAATTCTCAAACTCATATTATAGACAAAAATGTTGTCGATTTTATTAGATTATTATCGATAGCTATAAAAGCTGTCGATTTTATTAGAATTTTAAAAAATCGACCAATTTAATAGCGACCACTTTTGCCTTCGATTTTGTCGTCGACTTTTAATATTATCGGCAGCTTGACCGTCGATTTAGCTGTCAATTTTAACGATATTTTTTGTAGTGCACCTTCTATAACGCCGTTAATCACGACTGTTGGCCCATTTTGATGATATATACTACTTCTGGCCGAATATTTAAAAAAAAATTAAATTGAGATTTTTTTAATTAATTTTTGGATATTTTTTCTTATATTAATTTTTGGCCGTAATATTTGATGTGCTATTTTAGCTCCCAAAATTTTCTCAATCTGAAATATAAATTAAGATAGATTGTAGGATAGGGAAAAAAAAATCCAAATTAATCAATTTAGATTGTGACAAATGTTTTCAAAGATTGAAAGTATCACAAAACATAAAGAAGGAAATCCAAAAATATTTTATTTTGATGCACTTTACACCGTCGTTAAATTATATATGTTATTATTTTAGATTAGAGAAAACACAATTCTCCTTCCCTATGAGATACTAAAATGATACTCCCCTTTATTTATAAAATGTATATTTTTCTCTCTTATAACTTTTTAAAAACTTCCTCTTTAATCCGTTTTAAATTTTTTATATTAATTAATGTTAACTTTATTCATTTTTTAAGAAAAATAAATTATTTTTTATAAAAATATCTTTTAGCAAAAATTTTATTTTTTATTATTAAATTTTGCTTACCAAAATACTCTTTGATAAATTATTTTTTATTGATTAAATTGTACTTTTATCAAAATATTTTTAAAAAAATTTAATAATTAATTTTTTTTCTAAGATACCCTTCAATAATTTTTTAATTATTAAATTATAATTTTACCAAAACTTTTGTTAACAATTTTTTTATATTTTATTATTAATTTTTCGATATCAATATATATTATTTTAACATTAAATAAAAAATCTTAATAAGATTATTTTTTAATATAAATATATATTAATTGTTATACATATTAACAATAGGAAGGTTTTTTATATAATGTTAAAATAATATATATTAATATCAAAAAATTAATAATAAAATATAAAAATAATTGTTAATAAAAATTTTAGTAAAATTATAATTTAATAATTAAAAAATTATTGAAGGATATCTTAGAAAAAAATAATTTAATTAATAAAAAATAATTTATTAAAGAGTATTTTGTTAAGCAAAATATAATGACAAAAAAATTTTGTTAAAGGGTATTTTTGTAAAAAATAATTTATTTTTTCTTGAAAATAGATAAAGTTAACATTAGTTAACCAAAAAAAAATTTAAAATGGATTAAAGATGAGATTTTTTAAAAGTGATAAGGGAGGAGAATACACATTTTATAAATAGAGGGGAAGGGAGTGTCATTTTAGCATATTGCAGGAGAGGAGAGTGGTATTTTCTCTTTAAATTATCATTCACGTGGTCTATATAAAAGGTAATTATTTTTTCTAATGAACGTTATGTAATTAGATGCAAGTATAAAACTGCTTCCTAGTGTATCAAAATTCATTTCTTATTATTATACATAATTGTAACTTCTTAGTAATATGTTTCTAAAAAATGTGAACTTTAAATAATTAATTTTAAAATTAGTACAGTGTTAATTGGGGGAGAAAAAACTAATGACCTAAATGGTTCGAGACAATTCTTTCTTTTGTTTCAAATTACTAATAATAAATGAAAATAAAATCAACGAAAATATTCAAAACATAAAGTGGAGGCAAATTACTTTTGGGGTCTATGATTATGACCACCACACTCTCTGTTGATCGTTCATTTTTATCTGACTTAATTTTCAGCCTTCTTGGGTTTAATCATGTATGATAAATTAGAGCATATATATTTCAGAATTTTTGTCACCTCTAGCGATTGTTAGATGGTGGAGCACTAAAGCTTCTAATTTGTAATTTCTAACGCCGGGCTCCGAGTAAATCCATGTGTTGCTCACTTTTTTTCTTCCTCCGACCCCAGAAAAGAAGCTCCCACTTTTATCAATAATTTTGTTGGTCAAAAAGAGAAAAATGGATACTCAATTGGACAAATCATAAGCCATCAGAAGCAAGAGGATAAAGGGAGTGGTTAGAGGAAGAAGAAATCGTTTTCGCAACTTCATGAGTTGGTTTAATGAAGAGGGTGGAATGTGTTCCAATTTTTTTTTGTTTTGGTGGGGGAGGTGGGTGTTGAGGGTGGATTGTATTGATACAAGTTTGATTATTTGTAGTGATACAATGGATACTTAATTGTCATATTTGTTCATACTCATACACAAATAAAACTTACCATTAGTTCACTCTGCATCTCTTATATTTTTTTAACATTTCGTTGAAATTCGACTCAAAAGAGGGAACTCTTAAAATTAAAGATAAAACACTGCGAAGCTCAGGTAAGTGATAATCTAAGAGGGAACAAATTATACTCTTAAAATTTATTTTTTAAATTGCACCGTCAACACCTATAATTCTATGTATTATCATGCGTAAAATTCGAGATATTTATGGTGCCATTTAGATTAATTTTGAAGGAAAAACCAATTCAATCCGAAGTATATAATTTGTTGCAGTTTGGATTGGATTGGTTTGATTTTAATTTTAAATTTAATCTAATTCGATTCAAACTATTTTAGTTTGTATTGATTCAGTTTATTTTAGGAGTGAGAGATGAGAGAAGGAGTGAGACTGGGGTGAAAAACACAAAGTGGGTTAGAACTAGAGAACATATAAGAGATCACAAAATTTGGAATCGAGAAGAGTATCAACGGTTGGAAAACGAGTCTTTTTTCATATTTGTTGATAATCTCCCCGAAAATATTTCGAAGAATGAATTATTCCATCTGTTTAATTGTATTGGACACATTAATGATATTTATGTATCACGAAAACAAAAATGTGGTAATATGTATGTTTTTGCGTTCATCCGATACACAACGAAAGGTGGAGCTGTGAAGGCTATAACAGAAATGAATCGTATGAGGTTGAGAGGAAAGATTGTGTACGTGGGAGAAGCGAAGTATAGACGAACAACTAAGACAAAGGTCCGAAAGAGAGCTCAGGAAGGAGGTAATAGTCGGAACAAGACAAATTCTCAGAACTAACAAGGCACCAAAAAGAGTCAAAATCGCATGGAAATGGGTGGACAAAGAAAGTGGAAGTGTCGGTGGTGAAAGAGAATCTGGAGTGGCTACAGAGAAGTCTGGTCGGTAGTACGACGAAGGCAATTGATTTAAGTTCCTTGAAAATGATGATTGGAAAAAATCTGCCTCAAGTTGTCCAAGTACGGGAACTGGGAGCATATAAAGTTCTTTTGACTTTTGATTATGTATTGAGTGCGGAAGAAGCATATACGTTTAAAATGCATAGTCTCTTGCAATTCTTCTATAGTATATGGAGATGGGATGAGACAGAGCGATGTGAAACTCGAAGAGTAGTGGTTAGAATGTTACGGGGTTCCGTTACATGCGTGGTCAGCAGATACCTTTGGTATGTTAGGAGGCCAATGGGGGGAAGTAGTCAGTTGTGACAAAGTGACAAAATCGTGCATATCTTTTAGTGTTGAACGAGTGCAAATTGATACTTGTATCATGGATATGATTAATGAAGGGGTCCATACCACAATAGGTATCAGTAGATTCCATGTGCTAGTGAAAGAAGTGGGACGGGAGGCTTTTGCATTGAATTGTTACGAAGATGCTAATGAAAAAAGTGACTATAGTTGTGGAAAGGGAGTGTGCCGGTACGAGCTTAAGGAGTGCACAGGCTACAAAATTGGCGGTTTTCAACGACCAGGCAGCCGATGTGGTGATGGGGGAGTTGAGGGAAGACAAAGAAGATAAGGGCAGGTTGGTAATTCCTGAAATTATTTTGAAGGAGTGGATTAATGATCATTCAAAATAAAATCAGGTAAAAACGGTAACATATCAACCAATTTATGAAGGAATTGAAGGGAGAGCGGATTGTGTGGGATGTGATCATATTAATTATGAAGCTGATTCTGAAGATACAGTAACATGGATTTATGAAGGTAACTTTAATGGATTAGAAAGGAGGGGCAAAAGGAATAAGAAAAAGAAGGTTCTTTGTAGGCTTGGTGCTAGGCGCAACAATCCAAGATGTCCAAAAAAGATAGAGAAGGATATTTGGACCCGGCTTCCTCAATCAACCAGTTCGGTTATGTTGGGTTGGATCTAGAATATGAGTCAGGCTCGATGGAAATAGAGCACGGTTTTCACGATAGGGATGAGTATGCTAGAGAAGGGTCTACGACAAGTGTGCAGGAAGCTGCATCTACAAAACTTGTACTGGAAACCGGCGTGGAGAAGATCGAGGGAGACCAAATCGGTGTTGAAGGAGGAAAGCTAAAGACTGGCCACGGCAAAGGAGGTTTAACGTGGCAAGGAAAATGCGCAACTCTGACGCCACCTATGTTGGGTCATGAGATCAAGGAAGAGTTGGTGGCGAAGAACCAAGCCGCTACTCTCCCAGCGGTAACATTGAACAGAGGGACTGGTGTGTATGTTGATGATGATGGTGCAGAAGAAGTTGATGAAAGAACGCGTGATAGGGATGACATTGTGAATAATAGTGGCATGAGTTTCAGCACAAAGGGAACAACATTGACAAAGAGACAGGGGGAGTTATTGGAACATGATGAAGAAGTAGTTGGGAAGAGGGTGGTTGATGATGGTGGTTCAGACAAGAATGAAGGAAGTAAGAGAAACAGAAATAATATTTTGGAGGAGCAGATACTTGAAAATAGAAAAACTTGGGACCTCGCGTTGGAATCTGGTGCAATTTTATACAATGAAGAAGATGATATTATGGTTATTCTCCAAGTACAAAATGAAGAAATTGCTCAGAAAAGAAGATTGGCAAAACAGAAAGAGAAAGCAAGACGCTGCAGACCCAAAAATAAAAAAAAGATGTGTAATAATTTATTAAATAATTTGTTCTTGGACTGTTAGGGGGTTAATGGGTGATGGAAAATTGAGCATGGTCAAAATCCTCAAGAAAAATTTAAGTTGAATACGTTGGGCTTGTTTGAGATTAAGTGGCGGGTAATGACGAAGTTTGATGTAATAAGAATTTGGGAGAGTGATGCTGCGAGATGAGAATATGTTGAGTCGGATGGTGCCTCAAGTGGTTTACTGTTAATTTGGGATGAAATAATGTTTAAAATGAGTCGTTGTCATAAAGAGGGAGTTTTGATTGTGTGTTGAAGGGGTCTTACTAAAAATAATTTCAATTATGCTTTCTGTGGTATATAGAGTTCATACAGGAGAAGAGAAATTTACTGCGCTGGAGAAATTGAGTTATATTGTAGAGTTATGTCAGCCTTTATGGGAGACTTCAACGAGATTGTACAGGTGGAGGGGAGAAAGAATGCTGTCAGAATAACAAAATTTTAGTAAGAATGGGATAAAGGAAGATATGCAACTGGTGGACTTTTGCTTAGCGATCTTGCAATTAGATTGACAGAGTCATAGTAAGATTGGAGTGGTTGAAGATGTTTCCACGAATACAAAATTAGAAGTACAAAATCAGGAGTACACTATAAGAAGGAGGAGCAAAAAAATAGTTGATGAGTTTTTTTGCAATTTTTTTTTAACTTTTCTATTTGCTTGTTGTTGTTTTTGCTCCACTTACTGTGTTGAGTTCTCTTGTTTAAAAAAAATAAATTTTAAGATTTTATTATTAAAAACTAAAAATAAATTTAAGTTGGTAAAGTAAATAAATATATGATCAATTTCATTTTATATCTACAAAATATTTAATAAATAATAGAGATCTAGAAATATTATACGTACAAATCTTTTTATGATCTAAGTCCTACCAAGTTGAACAATAAAGTTTGGGTGAGTGGGTGAGGGAAAGTGATGAAAATGATTTTTGTTGATGTTAGATCAATTTGGTTGAACTTGGTTGATAAAAAGATTTGTACGTGTAGCATTACTTTAAATAACAATAGAATTTAATTTTGATGCATACTTAGTACAAAAATAGTTTTATACATACATTTAATTATGTAACGCCATATCAGTAAAAATAACTACGACCTTATATTAATCGCATGAATGGTCATTCAAAAGAATGAATGTGAATGGATTATTTGTACAATGGGCTATTGAGTTACAAAATGAACATCCCCCGTACTATCTAGAATAACCATCCGAGTACTAGCGATAATAAACATCTTCTCAAAAACTTAAACTAATTTTGGGGTTCACCAAGGATCAAACTCTTAACCTTTCGGATCTAGCGCTCTAATACCATGTCATGATACCACTCATCCCAAAAGCTTCAACTGATAGGAAAAGGTAACACTAATGATTATATCTCTAATACTCCCTAAACCTCCATTATACACATTGTATAAATATTCTATTGGCTCCTCATTCTTTCCCATATATAATACATGAATAAGATAAACACGTATATATTATATATATTATATATAACATTTTATTTATCAACAAAATAATAATATTATCTCATATTTTATGATTTAAATGGAATTTGTTCGGTTTTAAAAAATGGATCTAAAATCTGATCAAATTTATGTGGTTTATTGACATATTTTGAGTATAACACCAAATAGTAAGTGCATAGCGGTTTCAAGTAATAAAAGTGATAAGTAAATTATCGTTCCCACGAAAAATTGTCAAATACTAAGTTTTTTTTCAACTATTATTTAGAGGTGGATACTACAATGAAGATGACAAAAATATTTTCTCATGAAAATGCTTTGGTTAAAAGTGTAGTTTATTTATTTAGCCATACTTTAAACAAAAATAACACTTTTATAAATATCAAAATCTAATCATACAATTCATCATTCAAGGGTTAAAAAGGAATATATTCACATAAAAACAATTATAAAATTTTTATTGTAGTATCCACCTTAATTAGATTGACATATGATTCGATTTGTATAATGGACTAGTACCATTTTTTTTTCTCTTTTTCTCGATTTTCTTCCATCTCTGCCTCTCTTGTTCAAGAGTTTCATTATTTTTGTCATCTTCAAAATCGAAGTTACAACAATAACTATTGGTTTTGCTGGTGGATCTTTGAACTAAAGATGAAAGGAAGACTTTGGTATTGTTAGAGACAAATGACTAAAACTATTTGTTGATGGAGTGTTCTTTGTTTTTTTTTTAAAATAAATTATATTTTATTGGAGGCAAATTGTTATGACTATACTGTTTGTTAAATATTTTGGGTTATTTTATTTGATTAATTTCTTTTATTAGTTCAAGAGTTGTTAATGGTGATAAAAAAATGGAGGTGGTTGTTACAGAGAAAAAATGGTGATGGTGGTAGTGGTATTGTTGTAGTAAAAACAATGATGATATTTTATGAAGACTTAATTTATTATTTATCTTGTATTTATTTATCAAACAACTTAAAAAAATATGTATTACTATGTCTATATTTTTAATGCATATGTATTTATGTTTATGTCTTAAACTATATATAAACCAAATACAGTTTTATACTCAAATATTCAGCACATTGCTTATGAAGCTCCATCCCTTGTTTGATTGTCATTCTTTCAATTTTTAATGAAAAAGTATTTCAAATATAGCTTGATTGAAAGAATGATAAGATTCTTTATGAATGATAAGCTATAATGGAGTAAATCGGTAGAAATAGAGCATGGAGTAGTCATTAGTGCTACTGTCATTTTGTATTATTATACCTAAACACAAGAAAAGACATTATATTGATGAAATAAAAATCAAATTAATTAAAATAAAAACCAATTATCTTATCAAAACTAATGTAATTATTTGTTGTAAACATGATAAAAATAACTCTTATTGAAGAGTTATTATTTATTTATAAAAAGTAGAATCTAATTTAATTTAATGAGTGAATTATCAACCCGACTCCTGTTCATTTTTCAGAATAACAACACGATTTTTCAAGATAAAACGATTCACTTTAGTCTTTGTCCGCGCCTCTACTTTCGTGACACAACGTGGTCTCCTAGGTATTCCTCCGTCAACTCTGAACGTAAAACACTGACGTGCTAGGTTCAGAAATGGTCAGGACCTAATTGTCTCTAAATTTAAATTGGTTAGGAGTTTATTTGTCCTGATTCTTTAAACAATATCTTTTTTAAATTATTTTTTATTCATTATATTAATATTTTTTTCAATAAATTATTGAATATATGGTATAATAAGTACAAACTAATTAATAAATTATTCAAATTTAAAAATATCATTTATTATGAAACTAAATAAATAATTCTCAAGTATAATTTTTAAATATATAAATAATAAATATTAAAATATGATTAATACATTAATAATAATAACCCTATGATATGTTATTAGTATTATGATCTAGATAACTTTTACAATAAAATAAAAACTAATAAACACGTTATTTAATATATAGTAAAATTTTTTTGATTAATAAAAAATTTAATTTTTATTTCTTTAAACTAAATTAATAATTCTATTTGATATTTTTTTACTAAAATACACTATGAGTAGGCTACTAATATATATAGTATATTAAAATTCAATTAAATTTATATATTTTACTCAAAATATACCTAAACTTTTAATTGATTTTGAGTAAAATATATATAAATTTTAAAAATATTAAAAAAATAAAAATAAAAAACAACACAAAAGCTTAACTAGAAGGAGACATAACAATGAGGCCATCCCCTAGGTTGATGTAGCCAAAAATAGCCAAATAAAGAAACAAAAAATGAAGTGCTTAAAGTTGTTAGCTCTCTAGCTTAGTGGTCAAACTCAAGTCAACCCACGCATGGATGAAGGATGATGAGTCGAGTCAAAAGTTAGGGGTGTTTGCGGTGCGGCTTGGTTCAGTTTTTGAGGAAAAAGCCATTCGATCCGATCGTCTAATTAAGCTGCGGTTCGGTTTGGTTCGATTTTTTTGTTAAGGCCATCCGAACCAAACCAAACCAATTAAAATCGGTTTGGTTTGGTTTGGTTTGTTCGGTTTTTTCTATCAATTCAAAAAAATTACTACATACTATTATGCAAAGTCATAACATTAAAATCGACAAACAGAAATACACAATAGCTAACAAAGTCTTGATCTAATGAAATTTAACGACAACAGAATTCAAATACGACAATTAAAGAAGTTTAATAGTTCAATGCAGTAAGAGATCTGATACTTGTTGATTCATTCGGAAGAGGAACTGGCGGCAATCCGGATTCACCCATATTCTCACTTGAACTGACGTCAAACTACATAAATAAATACAATAAATAAAGGCCAGAAACACAACAACAAATAAATAAATAACCAGCAATAAACAGCACAATAAATCAATAACCAACAATCCAGCAATACCAATTACCAAGTTATCAACATTCAACAATAAATCAATAACCAGCATCCAGGAATAATTCAATAACCAGTAATACCAAATTACCAACAGTAAAATGAACCATTAAAATAGCAACCAGCAAGGCAGCAAGCAGGAGATTTCCAATATAATGAACCATTAAACAACAATAAAATGAACCATTAAACAGCAACCAGCAAGGCAGCAAGCAAGACATTTCTAATATAATGAACCATTAAACAACAATAAAATGAACCACTAAACAGCAACCAGCAAGGCAGCAAGCAGGACATTTCCAATATAATGAACCATTAAACAACAATAAAATGAACCATTAAACAGCAAGCCAGCAACAGCAAGTCAGCAAGTAGCAACAAATCAACAATGCATTTGTTTGTAAGTATTAACGTGGAAAAAAAGGCTATAAATTAACAAAACTTAGCAACAAATCAACAGCAAGTAGCAACAAATCAACACTAATGAGAAAATCCAAATAGTAGGTATAAATGATAAAAGGCTATAAAAGCAGGACATTTCCAATATAAAATTTAGAAAATTTCAACTTTACACAACCACCCCTCATATGTTTAAACAAAACTTATATGAACAGAATTACCAGTAAACAGCAAATGGTAAACATTACCTGAATCAGTGGCTCGGGATCCATATTGACTTGGGAGGAAGGCTGAGTGGGAGACTGGGAGGTGCTGGGTTGAACTGATGATCGTGACCAGAACCCAGAAACGCTGCTGGGTGGTGGTGTCTCAACGGCGACGGCGTGGTGCTGTGCTGCTGTGTCGAGTCAGTGGGTGGCGTGCTGGCCTGATGTGCGACGGGCCAACGGCTTCATGTTGGACTGTTGGGATCTCTGCTCTGTCCGCGTCTCCGCGAAGAGGAAGGCTTCGTGTTGGCCTGATGTGCGACGGGCCGAAGGCTTCGCGGTGGTGGGTGCCGCAGGCAGGTGTGGCTGGGTGCGCAGGTGTGGAGATTTGGAGAAGAGAGAGCAATGAGTACTGAGCTAGGTTAGGGATTGGGGATTTTGGGGTTAGGGTCAGACGCTCACAGCCTCACACTCGCGCACAGTTTCGTTTGGGGGTGGGGATCTGGGGGGGTGGGGTTAGTAATGTTTAGGTTTTTTCCTAGCCGGTTCGGTTCGATTCGGTTAGGATTTTCAAATTCAAAATCGAAAACCGAATCGAACTGCACAAAAAACAGCAAAACAAGTTTTTTTTCAGTTTTTTCGGTTTTCGGTTAATTCGATTTTCGGTTTTTCGGTTCGGTTCGTCGATTTAGTTCGGTCTGAATCGATTTTGAAAAATATATACCTAAAATTTTAATTGATTTTCAGTAAAATATATATAAATTTTAAAAATATTAAAAAAATAAAAATAAAAAACAACACAAAAGCTTAACTTGAAGGAGACATAACAATGAGGCCATCCCCTAGGTTGGTGTAGCCAATAATAGCCAAACAAAGAAACAAAAAATGAAGTGCTTAATGTTGTTAGCTCTCTAGCTTAGTGGTCAAACTCGAGTCAACCCACGCATGGATGAAGGATGATGAGTCGATCAAAAGCACTGTGACTTCCCACCGCATCACAATCATCGCCTCCCGTGTAAAGGGTTGCTTTGAAATTATATAGGTGCAAACTCCAATTATCTTATCAACTATTATTTTGCCTTAAATTAGTTTTTCATTTTTCTGAAATATACTTTTTTTTTTTTCTGTTTTTGGTTTCACTTAAATAGTTTAAAAGGTTTTATATACTTTCTTGTTTCATAAGAATAAGCAAGCGTCAAATTAATTAATAAGAAATTCAGAAAAATCAACGTAGCTAAGACAAATGAAAATTCCATCCCAAGAACAAGCGATAAAAAAAAAAACAGAAAATATGGGAGAAAGATCATTATGATTAGGGCAATTTACTTAAGTAAATTAAGTGGAGAAAGAATTTATCCAATTATACATTTTTAAATACCAAGACGTAAATACAATTTTTTATAATTTTATAGAAACTGTTACTGGTAGTATAGTAGATTATGAGAGAACGTAAACCGTTGCTGGCAACTGCGATTTATGTGAATTGGTGGCATAACAGAAATCACTATAGGCAGTAGTGGTTTCTGTGGAACGTGGTTTGGCCATAAACCGATACAGACAATAGCGGTTTATGTGTATTGGATGTTGAACGTAAACCGCTAGAGGCAATAGCGGTTTATGTGGAGTGTGTATGCTGGTTGCCTATAAATACTCCTCCAAGGCATTGAGGTAGAAGAGGAGTGTGTGTGTCATTTCTCACAAATAGATGATGAAGAGAGTTTTTTGGCTCTGGTGTATTGCTATGGAAAAATTTCAAAAAAGCAAAATGCACAGTGTTAAATTTACGGACAGGGAACCGCTTAGTTTTTTTATTCGGTCGTCGAGTACGTTGGCAGAGATAAAATAGAGCATATTACAGAAGTTGCGTGTGTGTGGGACAAAATGGGTTAAAAATTTGTTCTACAAGATTCCATTGCTGTTGTGTCAGCCGGTATGAAGTATGAGACGTTTGTGATAGGGTCCGATGAAGACATGCAGGTCTTGTTTCACTGTCAGTGGAGTTTTCCTGAAACCATTCCCAGGCTGGTCGGCCACCCTCGATGAAATTTTTAAACTTTGCAAGGCAACCACTAACAACCTTCCCATCGATAGGCAACCCAAGCTGCCGTGCACCTTGCAAAAGGCATATGAAAAGTATGCGTCTCGGAACGCCACCTATCAATGAACGCATTAACCATAGGCTCATCCAACCAGAACCAACGACTGTTTAGCCTGGCGAAGTGGTACAAACCAGCCCTCTCTAAATAAAGTATGATTCTGTAATGCATTGACACATTTTGTTGCCGCCTCACACTGTAGATACACCTACTTGGCTGCACCATACATGAAAGATATACATGAAGTAGTTAAAATCTACATGCTACACGAAAAAATACTAACTAATTAGACCGAATAAATAAATAAATATTACCACACAACGACACAATTAAACAATTAAGTAATTAAATTATTATTCAATTATCAAATCAAATTGTTAAATCTTTGATTTATTACATACTTCAAAGACAGGTTATAAAATTAAAGAGCCGGTTTCTAATCGATTATAAAAAATAAACACGTTTTCAGCAAAAACCGATTTCTGGACAAAAATCGATTTCTTAAAAAACCTATATTTTAAATCGAATAATTAAAATTGAAATCTTAAAATAAATTTTTTTAAATTTTATTCTAGTTTCATTTAACCGAACAAAAACCGATTTTCAAATCAGTTTGGTTTTCCTAAAGCAATTTTAAAAACCATGGATATAGTTTTAAATCCAGTTCGTTGAGTTCGATTATCGATATCTTGGTTTTTGTACATACACCCCTACTACATTCTACATTCTAACTAGCACAGTCTAATACTTAACTATAGGGGTTACATTAATATTCTAGCTTCTATATCCTATATTCTATAACCTATTTAACAAATGTTAATGCTCAGATAAATAAAATAAAGCTAACCTCGTCGGTAATGGCACCGACAGTATGGGCAACACCGTTCAGCTGGTACAAGCTCTGTTCGTTTGCCATGATCTCCAACTGAAGGTCAGTGCTCAAAAACCCCAAATCCGCTCTCCAAGTGCTCATCCCTCTCTCTAGAATTTTCTCTCTCTATCCAAACCCAAAATCCACACAAATGAGGAATCCGCAGCTGCATACCACGGTTTTTATAGACACACATACACTTCACGTAAATCGCTACTGTCTCCAGCAGTTTACGTTCAATATCCAATATACATAAATCGCTACTGCCTGTAGCGGTTTATGGCCAAACCACGTTCCACAGAAACTACTGCTGCCTTTAGCGGTTTCTGTTATGTCACCAATACACATAAACCGCAGCTGCCAGCAGCAATTTACGTTCTCCCCTAATCCACTACTATCAGTAGCGATTACTATATAGAATTATAAAAAAAATACATTTGCGTCTTGTTATTTAAAAATGTGTAATTGGATAAATTCTTTTTCCACTTAATTTATTTAAGTAAATTTCCCTTATGATTATGATTTTTTTATGCTAAATATTTCTTTTTCGTATATTTATTTTCATTAACACGACAAAAAAATTCAAAATTTTAATTTGTTTTAACTTTAACAATAAAAATAATACACATTTAAAAACAACATTGTACAATAACAATAATAAACATAATTGTTCTAAGGTTTTGGTGAAAATAAGAATCGTAGTCTTTGTTATTATATTACTAGAAAATCATTTTTAGTGATTATTTATTTTATTTTTTGTGATAATAAAAATAGTTGTTAATATATTTATTGGGTTAATGTTCAAATTCGTCCCTGAAAGATCACGCGATCTTCATTATCGTCCTCGAATGATTTTTTTAATCAAATTAGTCCCTGAAAGATAAACTGTTAGTCAAATTAGTCCTTCCGTCAATTGGATGATGACGTGTCATGTTAAGTGCCATGTGGCATGATGACGTGACACGCCACGTGGCAGGTCAGTAACACGTGGCACGCCACGTGACAGGTCAGTGACACGTGGTATGCCACGTGTCACTTGACATATAAAAAAGTTTTTTATTAGTCAAAATAGTCCTTGAAAGTCCAGACATAAGTCATTTTCATCCCTCAAATTTTAAAAATTAGTCAAACTAGTCCTTATATAAATTTTTTATTTTTCTTCATAAAAGTATCTCTCTCCTTTAATTCTTCTCAAAATCTCTCTTATTCTTTTCTATTGTAAAATCTTTTTCTTACATTACTACATTTTGCTGGAATATATATATATATATATATATATATATATATATATATATATATACTCAAAATTGAAATGTATGTATTTATTAACCTAAACAAAATTATACCACTATTTTTTTCTACTACATATTTTTTTTCCATTACGATATTACTTATATATAGGATGTAATATAGGATGTAATGGTAGTGATACTTAGAGTCAAAATTCAAGAAGATCCACAAATTTTGCTTCAATTCCAAACTTTACAAAATATTAAAAATTTGTTGGTTAATTATTATTATTATTATTATTATAAACGAATTGCTTCTTAAGCGTAATACGTGCAAACAACATAATAAATTTTTGTGTGTTTCATATGTTTGAGATAGATTATATAATTTTTCTTTTAATTTCACAAATCAATGAGATAAAATGAAATAAGAAATATTATACCTATGCATAACACAGGCTACTCCGCACTAGTACATTATATAAATAGATATGCTTCGTATTAAAATAAAATTCCTTTTGTTTTAAATGAAATATTTAAAAAATTATATTAGAATATTAAGATTCAAAAAGTGATTCCATAAACCAGTTTTTCAATTATTGAATTTTACTATATAAATTAAATAATAATAAAAGTTATAATTTTAAAAAATTTAAAAGATTTAAAATTTAAAATAATTACTATATTATTTAACAAAATTTAAAATATTAAATTTTTAAATATATAATCAACAATAATTTGATAAACTCATTTAAATAAAAAAAATTCACATAAAAAATTACAATTTGAAAATGTAAAATTTTAAAATATAAATGACAAAATAACTTTATAAAAATTTAATTATTTTTATTATTTTATGTAAAGAGAATTTTGTTTATTAAGGTTTAAAAAATAATATTAAAATTAGTAGTATAAAAAATATTATAAATATAATATTATAAAAAATTATATAAGGACTAGTTTGACTAATTTTTAAAATTTGAGGGATGAAAATGACTTACGTCTAGACTTTCAAGGACTATTTTGACTAATAAAAAGCTTTTTTGTATGTCAAGTGACACGTGGCACTGACCTGTCACGTGGCGTGCCACGTGGCACTTAACGTGACACGTCATCATCCAATTGACGGAAGAACTAATTTGACTAACAGTTTATCTTTCAGGGACTAATTTAATTAAAAAAATCATTCGGGGACGAAAATGAAGATCGCGTGATCTTTCAGGGACGAATTTGAACATTAACCCTATATTTATTGGTAATTAGATATCAGCAGTCTTATGTTTTATTGTTAAAAAATTTTAATAGTAATTATACCGTTATCGGTAAAATGTATATAATTATCATTGTAAAATATAATAATAACGGTAATATATAATTATCACTAAATATAAGTTAAATAAGCTATTCAGTGACTATTATATTATTGTTGTTAAAAATTTATCACTAAAACTAATTTTTGTTGTAGATGATAATATTATAGAAGTTAAGATTTGTATTTTTGTGGTGGCTGACTTCAAGATTCGTCACTCTTCAACTATTATACTACACCCCACATCGTTTTAAAATTTTTCCCAATAATGAGATCGATATGGTTTATCATGTTCTTTTATATTATGATTTTCAAATGATATGACTTGTTTTTGTTAAAAATGTATTCAGGAATTATTTTATAAAAAGATTAAAATGGTTTTTGCAATGATGACAGGTTTGACGGGAATTGGAAAATGGGAATGGATCGGGAATAAATAGATGAACAGAAGAAATCAATTGAACATGCAAATGAATTGAACCTAAAAGAGATTTTTTTGTGATTTAAAAGATAATAATTAATTCATTTATTTTTAGAATTTAATTTTAATATATTATCAGCATAAAATAATTTTATATATACATTTAATTACCTAATGATATATCAGTAAAAATAATTATTTTTTATATTCATCGTATGAATAGTCATTCAAAAAAACGGATATGATTACACGACTGTGTAAAATATTTTATACTGTCAGTACATCAAAATTAAGCTCTTATTTTATTTTTATGTCATCTATTATATTTATCTGAAATGTCAACAATTTATTAGGCCCATTAATATGAATTCTAATAATTATGAATAGTTTTTTTATAACAGGTTTTTATAACACCTATTATTGACATGTTAAATAATAAATAATATGTAATAAATGACTTAATTTGTTCTTAGAATACATCACTTTTCTTTAATCCAGAAAGCACTGTTTCTCCCTATTATATGGGAGCGCAATCATTCATTCTCACCCTGCAGCACAATCAACTTCCACGAAAGATTTTATCACCATCCAAAGATCAATTTTCAGCAGTTACATTTTCTGGGCATGCTAACCACAGCATAGTGTCACTCATGATATAAAGCAGAGATCACGTATTTATATATCATAGAAAAATCATCAAGTATTCTAAGTATATGGATGGTTCAGTGATTTTGGTCATTAATAACTAAAAGGGGTTAAGTATGGTTTTGGTTTCAAAGATTTTCAGTCAGAATCGAAACTATCCCTCATCTAATTTTTTATTTAGAATCATTCTTAACATTTTTTTTCGTATTAAAATCGTCCTTTTAAATAAAATTTTTAATTTAATTCAAACTACCCCTATTAAAAAAAAAAAAAAAAACGCGTTTTGGGGGAGGGGGACAAAGGAAATGTGTTGGGGTGGGGGTGGGGGGAAAGGAAACGCGTTGGGGGTGGGGAGGGGTGGTAGGAAAGGAAACGCGGGAGGGAGGGGAGGAGTCCATCGCTATAGCCGCCGCCACCATCGCCGGTCCGCCCACGAGCCGCCGCCGGAACCATGATTAGAGGAAGACATCGCCGCCTTCCCTTCATGTATCTTTCTACCGCCACCGTGGAGTGCGTCGCCGGGAAGGGGAGCCCGAGCTGCCGATCTACCCAGCCGTGGAGTGTGTCGCCGCCGTTCATGCATGCTCCTGCCACCACCGATCTACCCAGCCGTCGTCGCTCCGTCGCCCACGATTCGCCTTCTGCATCTGCTTCTTTGTGCTTTGAATTCCTGATTTGGCTTTGTGCTTCTCTGTTGATTTGGCTTTGTGCTTGAATTTGTTGATTTGGATTTGTGTTGATTTGTTGCTTTCTGTTTCTGCTTGTGTTAAATTTGTGTTGATTTGTTGATTTTCTGCTTATGCTGTTATTCTTGGAGGTGGAGGTGGAGGTGGGGGGTTGGGGGAAGGGGAGACGGGGAGGGGGAGGGGACGCGGGGTGGGGGTGGGGGTTGGGGCAAGGGGAGGCAGGGATGGGGAGGAGGAAGGGGAAAGGGCGGAGGGAGACGGCGGCGGCGTTGGTGGTGGTATTGGTGCTGGTGGTGCTGTTGGTGGAGGTTGTGGCGGTGGTGTTGGTGTTGGTGGTGGTGGTGGAGGAGGAGGTAATTGTGTTGGTAGTAGTGAGGGTATTTTAGTTCAAAAAAAATAAAAAGGACGATTTTAATACGAAAAAAACGTTAAGGATGATTCTAAATTGAAAATTAGATAAGGGACGGTTTCGATTCTGGCTGAAAATCTTTAGGACCAAAACCATACTTAATCCTAATTAAAACTACTGGAACACTAATTTTTGAAATATCTAATAATCATCTTATATATGTCATATTGTAGTTATGACTCCACCTTGAAAGAGTTGAGTAATGAGTATGGTATATCTTTCACGTGAGATGTTTTATCATACCCGCATTATTAAAATTGAGATTGAATGAATGCAACTTAATTTAAAAATTAGTTTACAGGATAAGAAATTATTTATAAATTTTATAAAGATTTTATTATCAATAGATATGAGATTTGTAATACACTTTTTTTATGGTCAAAATAATAATCGTATGAAACGTGAATATTTGTAGGTAAATAATCCAAAAATATTAGATCAAATAAATTCCGATATCATATTCAAATTAAGATTAAGTTAGTTCAAAAGATGAGAGATGCTTTTTATTTATAAACTCTCCCAATAACAATGAATTAGATAAGCTCTAATATTATATTATGATCACTTTTATTAAAAATTTAAACTAATATAAAATACATGAATAATTATATCTCTAATAAATAGCTCCAGTGCATTACCAGTGGATGTACCCAATTGAAAGGTAATCATGTAAACAAGCATTTTCGACCAGGTCTATTAAGATAACCTGGACCAAGAAGTTTACTTGTTATGTTCTCGAAGGTACCTATGTCGTCTCAAGCAGTACGTGCGTAATAGGACACAACCGGAAGGCTCAATTGCAGAGGAATACTTATCCGAGAAGATTCTCACATTCTGTTCAAGGTACCTAGATAATGTCGAGACTAGGCTCAACCGACCGACACGCGTCGATGATCGGCCGAACGAAGCTGCGCCTGGCGAGATTGCCAGCATGTTTTCAGAGGTCGGCAAGGCCGTTGGAGCTACTTCATTTTTTTCTCTAACAGCAACCGAAAACCTCCAAGCACATCGGCATGTACTGGTCAATTGCATTGCTATAGAGAAATTCTTAGAGTAAGTATAGAGTGTGAGCTCCAAAAGTATGAAGTGAGCCAATATGGTATTGAGAGTATTGACCTAGAATCAACTTTTTGTGTGCATAGTGACTTCAGAGCCATCACAAAGAGAAAGCTACGGAATAGGACAAGGTCACAATCTTACATAGATAGTGTTGTGCACAGGGAATTCTCCAACTAGTTCAGGCATGAGGTAATCCTTTATATCTCAGGATCCCACTACCCTTTGATGCTATAGTGCGTCTAATTGTTCCATGCTAGGTCCCACTTGGAAGCACCAATCATTCGAATGAGTTGCAGTGGCTTGCATGTGGTCCCATTGCTCAGGCTAGACGCTTCAAGGCTTACAACGTCAATGGATTTAAATTTAGAACCATGTCGAGGGAAGAAAGGATGAAAACACAAAACAGCGGGGTTTATGTCACTTCAGATACTAGAAGCTATGCAAGCAAGCGGGATAGCAATGTTGCTGTTGGTGGTGTCTCGTATTACAAGAGATTAGTAGACATCATTGAGCTAAACTACAGTGGTCAATTCACGGTAGTTTTGTTCAAGTGTCTTTGGGCAGACACCACCTCGGGCAGAGGCATACGACAAGACGTTTTGGGCCACACCTGTGTAAACTTTGCCAATCCGATTCACACCGGTGATCGAAAAGACGACGAGCCATACATCTTAGCATCTGAGGCACGTCTTGTGTTCTACGTGGATGATGAGGTTGATAACGGATGGAGTGTAGTAGTCCATGTGAAGCCAAGAGATTTGTTTGACATGGGTGAAGATTATGAACAGTGTGATGTCGACCTTCATCCCCAGCCTTGTATGACTAGCTTGCCTGAATTTGATGTCGAAGGCCTGCGGTTGACAAGAGATGGTGATTTAGAAGAATCCACCGACGACGGCGTTGAAGATTGTGATGAGGCTGCCAATTCATAAAAAACTTATTCTCTCATAAAAAGCTCTTGTAAATAACTGGTTTTTCACAATGCTGTAACCTCCCCCACAATTCTTCTTGCAATCATATTTTTATATTTTCCTTGTACATTCTTTCTATGTCTGTGGCCTTTAAGGAAAATTGGAGAGCCAAGACTTCCTTTTGGTAGAAGCCGCTGGTTCGTAGAGAAGATGATAAATGCATCTCTATTCTCTTCGTTGGACCACGCAACATCCTTTGTAAGGCAACTGTGGTTCAATGAGTCCCGTATACAATCATGGCTGGATGCCTTGTCTGGACACAGACACCTCACTCGAGCCATTGGTCATGCGCCTGCTACAATGATGAAGGTTTGATTGCTGCTGCCCTTAAAATTTTGACGTCCTTTTCATAATTTTGGATGAACTCTGACAAAGATTTTAGTCAATTATGTTAAAATTTTAGGAATTGCTTCAATGGGACCAAAGGTACATCGCTAAGTTTGGATTTAAGTTTACAACAAGTACGGACATGTGGTTCTCACAGAAAATACTTGATGAAGTGAAGGTAAATATTCATGTGTTTACTCTTGTATTTATCTATGTATGTCGTATATAACTGTTCTTTATTTTCGATAAGGAGCATATAGTAGTCCATACATATATATAAATAAATTTCTTTTCATTTGGTTTTTATATTCATGTAATTTAAACCTGATGTCCTGTTAGAAATTATAGAGACTACTAGATAATTAAGATGCTGCGTGATTTCTATTTTTATTTTTTCTAGATGTTTATGATCAATGATGTAAAATCTAATGCAAGGAAAAATTGTGGTTTCGAGAATCTCTTCCTAAAATTTTCTTTGAAGGAAAAACTTGGCTTGTGGCTTAAATGAACCATAAGACACTCAAAATGGCTATCTTTAATCTGCAGTGTTTGCATGTGATGTGAAAACTCTCGTGTAACTTTCTTCCCTTCTCAATATCCTCCAAACCTAATAAGTAATAGTGTTATAGAACCCTTTCACACTTTGTTAGATATGTTCTTTGGTATTTTTACATTGAATATATCTTCTTCAGCTCTTAACTATACCTTCTTAGCAGATTCTATCACACTAAGTTTGTAACACCCTACCACACTAAGCTTTACGCTTAAGTCGTAAAACAGAGGTGGTGTGGTATTACGACTTCTAAAATAAAATGAGTACATATAATAGCAGAAGAATTATAATATGCTTGGAGCCTTGAAGAATAGAGGAAACAAAAATCACGAAATAAAAGTGCAACGCTCAAGGAACGAGTTAACTTGCGTGCTAAGGAAACCATAACTATTGAACATATGATAACAGAAGTAGGAATAGAGTGCCAAAGATACAAAATAACAAGCTCCTAACTCAGCCTGCAAAGTCAAGACTGGCCAGAGAATATTTACACATATATACATACATATCCAAAACCCAAAAGTACATATACACAATCCTGCCTCTCCATCAACCTCTAAGAGGATAAAAAAGAACAAGTTATGCGGAGAGAAAGCTAAGTACATATATATATACAACACAGCATAACAAAATAACTCAGTAACCACTTCGCTTCAAGAGTCCAGACGCCTAACGAAAAGCCTCTCGACCTGCATCTGAAAAACAACAACGTAGTATGGAATGAGAACCGGAGGTTCTCAGTATGGTAAAGGTGCCACACACATAATATATAAGGTCTTGGAAATGCCAGAGGCAATCCTAGAACGCCGACACTCAGATTATAGAGCTTAAAGTATTAAACAGAAGCCATAAAAGGTGGTTTACTAAGGATATTTAAACCTAACTTAACTTAACCTTAAATCTAAGTCCCATACTGCCATTCTTCCATATCTCCAGTTCCATCATGCATTTTCACAAACAAATAGACAGATAAAGGCAAACACAAGAAGGTTACAATTACTGCAGGTAACAAATACACATTTAGCATGGCAAGTACATATAGGCATACCCAATTAAAGCACAAGCAAGTAGCTCAAGTAATATGCATATGATGCATGCCTGTCCTATGGCTGATGAGGCTCATCTGTCGGTTATCCAGCCAACCCGACAAGTCTGAATTGTCCTTAGACTGTCCCCCGACGTGCATCCCCAAGAGTCTATGCATAGCTTTATCTCAAATAATCAATATTGCTCAATGGGGGTAACATTCCCAGGAATTTATATAGTGCCCGGTCACACTTACGTCGTAGGGTCAACAGAGTATCGAGTTTTCAACCTGGTACACGTGGTGGCAAGCCACGACACTTAATCCAGGGAACCTCGTATCTCAGATCATTCAAATTCATAAGCCATATAAATAATTCAATTATAATTCATCAACATCCACATCATTTTCAATCACATCTCATTCATCATCATACATCAATCATATTCAATCCTTATCCTTCATTATCACACCTCCCATTCCGTCCATCAATTTTTCCAATTCAAAACATAATTCAGTCTTTTCTAAATGAATCAAACTTAAAACATGCTCATTTTCTTAATAACTCAAAATCAATCCATATAACCTTTAAATCTAAATCTTTTTAAATAATCATATAAATAAAATCTCTAATTTTTATAAAATTTCGGCAGCATCTCCTCTAAAACTCGGACTTTGCCACCCTTTTCAGGTCCAAACCTGCATTCTTTCCAATTCAACATACCCTTCCTCATCATCATAACAATCACCACAATAAATATACCTCAGATCAACAATTATACTCATACAATATTCAAATCCAATGACTAAAATTCAACTAAAAATCATAGTTCACAAATCCTAGGCTTTTAACACAAAATACCTCATTTTTCATTCAAAATTTCCATTCTAATTATTTTCAAACCTATTACCACCAGTCCAAATTTCCAACAATAATCCTCAACAAGCTCCATGTCTTTCCATCAATCATCATTCAACCAAACCAAAATATAGCCATATAATCAACAATTCAATCACATATCCTTTCAAAGATCCAACTAGCAACCAATATTATCTTACAAACAAATCACCAAACCAAACCAAGCATATTCATCAACCCATTACTAAACATTAAATATACACCTGCATTCCAACTTATCCTATGGTCATCTAGCCTAAGTTTTCACAGAACATTATATATTAAATGTAAGAAACCTAAACCATACCTTGGCCGATTACCACGTAACGATTAAGGCACTTTAATTATAATAAACACAGCTCTTCCAAAACAAACACAGCCCTTCCAGAATTCAATAAACACTAGGCTCAGCTTCCTCCAAGTTCCAATATCCACAATTCCAAGCTCCAATTATTTATTCATAACCTAATACACATTCATAACATATATATATATATATATATATATATATATATATCCAATTTAATACTCAAAGCTCAAATTCAATGAAAATAAAATAGAATTATCGTATCCTCACCTTACCCAAGCTTCACATAAGCAAGAGTGAACGTTTTTCTCAAGTTAAATGGATCCTAAAACATCAAAAATCAAAGAAATTCAATACCCCTTCTCAAAACTCGAAAATTGAGGGAAAAGAGTGGCTGAGAATATTTAAGGGCTTATCTATGAAATTGTTCCGGTAGAAATGTAAAGCTCGACGCGGTGGACGCGTGGTCGCAAACGGTGTGACGATCGGAGCTCGGATCGGGAAGTTACGGCGCCTTGAACTTGGAACGAGGGTTCGGACCCTTTTCTTCTTCTCCCTGGACGCAAGCTTTCAACGTCACGTTGTTGAAATGAGGGAGATGCAATGCGTGGGTTCATTTAATAGGTCGGTCCGGTTGGACCGATGGTCCGGTTTGGATTCGGTTCAACTGGTTTGGCCTATTCGGTCCAATCTTGGACCGATTTTCTCAAAATTAGTGTCAAAATTCTCGTTTCGATGAGCTCTATCCTAATTTGATATAATATTCACATTTCTAATCCTCCTTATTAAAAACTAATTTATTGAATAATTATCTACTAATTTAACCGGGGTTTACAAAGTTTCTGTATATAGCTAATGTAGTCGCTCTTGTTTACAGAGATTCTCATTCAGTAATATTTCAATAAGTCCTCTTGCATTCTAATATGCTTGCTAGTCTGAATAATATGTAGTTGTTCTTTAATAGAGTCACCAACCTTCTAATTTTTTAGATGTTGAATCTTGGATTAAATTTGAAATTCATATATTGTAAGGGATTTCAATGTATCAGGTTATACGCTGTGTTGCTATTTTGTATCATTATATTGGCATGTGTCAAGTCAGAATTCGAGGGAACAGGCAGCATGAGAGAAATGATTATTTCAATAGTATTAAATTAAATTTCACATGGTGTTAGAAGATAATGTTAGACGATCTAACTATTTGTATAGGTCATTTTTCTCTTCATTACACAACTAAAACCTGAATCAAAGATTAAGGATATGTAATTGAAAGGTCTATGTTAATTTGGAATGGTCTTTGTGTGGATTTATTATTATTATTATAATAAAATTAAGATTCCTATAAACAGTATTTGTATATTACTCTTGGTATTTTGTGTAGTCTTGTCGGTGAACTGGATATTGCAGCACGGAAGGAATTCAAACTCATAAAATATGGACTTGAACGACTATAGGGACGTAAGCAAGACATAACTTCTTGCTTGTTATTGTCATAAGATTATGTTCACACACTAATTCCTCGTATTCTGGGCTTGTTTGGTTGTGATATGTAACTCTCAGGGTTATCTCGATCCAATATTCAAGAGACATCCGAAGAACTGGGGGAGGTGGTTCTAGATTCAATGGAGAAAGAGGATGTTGTCTCCTCCTATAGTTATGAGGAGACTGAATCTGCTGGACGGAAGGCTTCCATGCTATCGTATGACCTGAATAAAATATCAGAGGAGAATGAATATCCTTATAGTTAAATGTCTCCTGAGAAAAAGAATGCGTGGCACTTGGCTATGTGGGCACAACGATACCTGCAATCGTAAACGGAGTGCAGTAGTTTAGGTGAAGAACTTTAAATTAGGCTATATAGGATAGTTGAGACTTGTTTGTTAAATTTGTCTTGACTATATCACTCTTCATATTGTTATGAGGGATTGTTATTATGTTACATTGAAGATCCTTGATCTATCATGTTCTTCTATTTATGCAACTCTTTGAAACACTATTATTATTAGTATAACCAAATTATTATATTCACATATATTATGCCAGGTTTTGATATTTATAGAAAAGGTCCCATTTAAAGAACCAAATTAACTAAAAACGAGCAAGGAGTCAGTATGGCAATTTCGTCAACTCTAAAGTACATATTTAATTTTATTTAGTAACAAGTGAACACTGAAAACTTTGATGGGCATGAATCACAGGGCATGAATCACAATTCCTCTTGGGGGAACTTATAATACTGAGGTCTCTTTTTTGTAGGACATTTTATGAAATGGACATGAAGGCTAGTATATTAAAGAAAAATTTACAGAGAACTCTAATCCCTTCTCATCTTGTTCCAAGTGCATGTTGAACAACATAAGTAGAATTATTACTAATAATAACACAAGGATCAATAGGGGTGTATACTCAATTGTTCTCTTATAGAATTATTAATTAATCTAATTATTTTAAAATGATTAGAGGAAATTAAAGAAAAGAAAAATGGGGAGGCATGCAGAAGTGTGCATGAATTAACCCGAGTTTCATCACCATCGGTGATTATAATGGCACCTTCTTCTGGATAGAAAGAGAGCCAATTTTTCTTAATAGTGTGTGTGGTTTGGGGAATTATAAATAATTCCTAGAAATTTTAAAATGGGAATATCATATGCCTATGTTTGGTTCAAAGTTTGAAAAACTATTTTCAAGCAAGTTTGATTTCAGGAAATCAAAGTCCCATCATTTCAATTTCCACATTTTTCTTGGGTATATTTGATTCCCATGAAAATGAAATCTTTATAACAAAGTAATACTTGAACTACACACACCCAGGGTAAACATAAAACTCTATAAATCCGTTGCTTACAAGAAAACCCCATGAGTGTGAGTAATCCGTTCCTCAAATCAGCATTCTAATCAAATCTGTTTTAAAGAGTTTGGCCATTGATCTTCTCTTTTATATCTGCAATGCTTATATCACAACATATTAATTTTTAGATAATTTATTTAAGTATATATGAAATATGCCAATGAGTTATAGCTCAAATGACATAATCTCCCTATACTCAATTAAGAGGTTGCGAGTTTGAGTCTCCTATCTTTGGTAAAAAAAAATATATATATATATGAAATATGGTTAGTATAATTTTTCCGTAATTAAAGTTTGATTTGGTGAGCTATTAGAAAAGGATAACTTATGTGTTGTTACAATAAAAGCTAGACATTTTTTGATATATTACTTATGCGAATAATATCCTTTTTTTTAATAGTAAAAGAGATTCAATTATTATTTATTATAATTTTAATAACAAAGATATGACAATTAATTTTTGAGAAAATTTCACTCCTCTTTCCTACGAGATGCTAAAATGACACTCCCCCTCTATTTTATAAATGTACATTCCTCTCCCTTCTAACTTTTAAAAAATTTCATCTTTAATCCGTTTTAAATTTTTGTGTTAACTAATATTAACTTTATCTATTTTTTAAGAAAAAATAAATTATTTTTTTTAAAAAATACCATTAACAAAAATTTTATTTTTTATCATTAAATTTTGCTTATCAAAATACCCTTTAATAAATTATTTTTTATTGACTAAATTGTATTTTTATCAAAATACTTTTAAAAAATTAATAATTAAATTATTATTTTCTAAGATATCTACCTTCAATAATTTTTTAAATATTAAATCGTGATTTTACCAAAATTTTTGTTAACAATTATTTTTATATTTTATTATTAATTTTTTTATATCAATATATATTATTTTAACATTAAATAAAAAATCTTACTACTATTAATATGTATAACAACTAATATATATTGATATTGAAAAATAATATTACTAAAATTTTTTATCTAATGTTAAAATAATATATATAAATATCGAAAATTAATAGTAAAATATAAAAAAATTGTTAACAAAAATTTTGGTAAAATTATAATTTAATAATTAAAAAATTATTGAAGGATATTTAAAAAAAATAATATAATTATTAATTTTTTTTAAAATACAATTTAATCATTAAAAGAATAATTTCTTTTAAGCAAAATTTAATAATAAAAAATAAAATTTTTGTTAATAGGTATTTTTTTAAAAAATAATTTATTTTTTTAAAAAATGGATAAAGTTAACATTAGTTATGTTACGGCATGGCCCAAACCAATTACGGGCTGGCCCGACCCGAGCACTACCCGACCCGAGCGGTCGTGGGCAAAGTGCTTCTCTGCTGACCCGGACACGCGTCCTGGACACGCGTCCCTGACGGCTTTTCCACAGCTGTGCATGAGAGGCCTTGGAAAAGGTGGGCCTGCCCTAGCGGGGCCCACCTCTAACATAGTATATATGGGGAAGGACCTACCCTTCCCCCAAGGTACGTCATAAATCACATCACCCTCTCCGCCTGCACATTTACTGACAAGAGCGTCAGAGTGTCTTTGCAGGTGGCACCCCCTCTTTTCTTACGTGGAGTACTCGGGACCTCGCACATCTCTGGCCGACAGTCCACGACCTGACGAGCCCCTACCATCTCCCAGGATCTTCACCCGAACTGACCGGTAACCGACTTACCGAACATTGGCGCCGTCTGTGGGGACTCGTCCATGGACTTCGTGCTAGTCGAAACGGAGACAGGCCGCGAGGCCGTACCCGGAGGCGACATCGCCGGGACGGAAACCCGACAACATCCGAGATCACCCCCGAGGGACGCAGCCCAATCACATGAGAGACGCCCCTTTGGGGGGACCGGAGACAACCACGCCAGAGTAATGCAAGAGCTACGCCATAGAATGCAAGACTTAGAGCGCCGGTTAGCGGACAGAGAACGCGACCAGCGCACCCCAGAACAGAGTCACTCCCGTTCTCGCTCCAGGAGCCGCTCCCGGCGCACACCTAGCCCCCAGGTCGAGTCAGAAAGCACCGGGGAGAGAGGGCGCGCGAGAAGACGTCACGACCCTGTCATTTACGCCAGACGTGAAGGGCGGCGTACGACGAACCGGAGGGACGAAGACGCTCGTCGGGAGAACGACGATGGGAGAACGAATACCCGGGGACCCATGATAATAGGAGCCACCCCATTCCACTGCTCCATACTCGAGGTCCGGCTGCCAAAATATTTTGACAAGCCAACGGACATGAGGTATGATGGAACGCAGGACCCCCTGGAGCACCTAACGGCCTTCGAGGCCAGGATGAACTTAGAAGGAGTAGGAGATGAGGTAAGGTGTCGCGCCTTCCCGGTCACCCTGGCGGGACCTGCAATACGGTGGTTCAATAACCTCCCGCAGGGCTCGGTGACCCAATTCTCCGACATCAGCCATGCCTTCCTGGCTCAATTCACAACCAGGATCGCGAAAGCCAAGCACCCGATCAATTTTCTAGGGGTGACCCAAAGAGCCGGGGAGCCGACTAGGAAATATTTGGATCGTTTCAACGACGAGTGCCTGGAAATTGACGGTTTGACGGACTCGGTGGCGAGTTTATGTTTGACGAATGAGCTTCTGAATGAGGACTTCAGGAAGCACCTTACCACAAAGCCAGTCTGGACAATGCAGGAGATCTAGTGCGTGGCTAAGGAGTATATCAATGACGAGGAGGTCAGCTGGTGCATGAAATTGTGATCTCTGGTAATGGCTCCAAAAACTTGGTGCTCTAATCTCAATTCATAATTTGTCACAACTTCGATACAACTAACCAGCAAGTGCACTGGGTCGTCCAAGTAATAAACCTTACGTGAGTAAGGGTCGATCCCACGGAGATTGTCGGCTTGAAGCAAGCTATGGTCACCTTGTAAATCTCAGTCAGGAGGATATAAAATAATTATGGAGTTTTCAAAAATATATAATAAAATAAGGATAGAAATACTTATGTAAATCATTGGTGAGAATTTCAGATAAGCGCATAGAGATGCTTTCGTTCCTCTGAACCTCTGCTTTCCTGCTGCCTTCATCCAATCAATCCTACTCCTTTCCATGGCTGGCTTTATGTAAGGGCATCACCGTTGTCAATGGCTACATCCCATCCTCTTGTGAAAATGGTCCAAATGCTCTGTCACAGCACGACTAATCATCTGAGGTTCTCGATCATGCTGGAATAGGATTCACCCTCCTTTTGCGTCTGTCACTACGCCCAGCAATCGCGAGTTTGAAGTTCGTCACAGTCATTCAATCCCAGAGTCCTACTCGGAATACTACAGACAAGGTTTAGACTTTTCGGACTCTCATGAATGCCGCCATCAATCTAGCTTATGCCACAAAGATTCTGATTAAGAGATCTAAGAGATACTCATTCAATCTAAGGTAGAACGGAAGTGGTTGTCAGGCACGCGTTCATAAGGAATGATGATGATTGTCACGTTCATCACATTCAGGTTGAAGTGCAAATGAATATCTTAGAAGCGAAATAAGATGAACTGAATAGAGAAACAGTAGTACTTTGCATTAATCTTTGAGGAACAGCAGAGCTCCACACCTTAATCTATGGAGTGTAGAAACTCTACCGTTAAAAATACATAAGTGAAAGGTCCAGGCATGGCCGAATGGCCAGCCCCCATGATCTAAGAACTAGGCGTCCAAAGATGATCCGAAGATTTTTAATACAATAGTAAAAGGTCCTATTTATAATAAACTAGCTACTAGGGTTTACAGAAGTAAGTAATTGGTGCATAAATCCACTTCCGGGGCCCACTTGGTGTGTGCTTGGGCTGAGCTTGAAGTCTACACGTGGAGAGGTCATTCTTGGAGTTGAACGCCAGCTTTTGTGCCAGTTTGGGCGTTGAACTCCACTTTGCAACTTGTTTCTGGCGCTGGACGCCAGAATTGGGCAGAGAGCTGGCGTTGAACGCCAGTTTGCGTCATCTAAACTTGGGTAAAGTATGGACTATTATATATTTCTGGAAAGCCCTGGATGTCTACTTTCCAACGCAATTAAAAGCGCGCCAATTTGAGTTCTGTAGCTCTAGAAAATCCATTTTGAGTGCAGGGAGGTCAGAATCCAACAACATCAGCAGTCCTTCTTCAACCTCTGAATTTGATTTTTGCTCAAGTCCCTCAATTTCAGCCAGAAAATACCTGAAATAATAGAAAAACATACAAACTCATAGTAAAGTCCAGAAATGTGAATTTAACATAAAAACTAATGAAAACATCCCTAAAAGTAACTAGATTCTACTAAAAACATACTAAAAACAATGCCAAAAAGCGTATAAATTATCCGCTCATCATCAGCCGGGTCGTGGCTGCCAATAAACGGCAACCCCCCTACAACCAAACCAGGCACTACGATGTTGGAGAATGACAAAAGGAACGCACCAGGGATGGTGGCTCGAGCAAGACGACAAAACCATTTCCCCGAGTCGGGAAATTCACCAACTACACCCCCCTCGCGGCACCAATCACGGAGGTCTACCAACAGATAGCCGAGAAAGGGATACTATCGAGGCCACAACCTCTGAAGGACAGGATGAGGGGAAACAAAAGCCTCTACTGCGAATATCACAAGGGGTATGGGCACAAGACCCAAGACTGCTTCGACCTAAAGGATGTCCTGGAGCAAGCAATCAGGGACGGAAAGCTTGCCGACTTCTCCCACCTCATAAGGGAACCGAGGAGATGGAATCAGGATCACGAGGGTGAGGACAGGTCCCGGACGACAAGACGACGTCAAGAACCAGAGGGAGACGACCACGGTCTCATGGTGGTGAATGTAGTAACTGCAAGGAATTCCGCCCCGAGGTCAAAATCGGCGCAGAAGAAAGACGCCAAGGTCCTGGCAGTCTCCTCCTCATCTGCTAGGGGTTCCTAGGGACACCCATCCATCTCTTTCGGCCCTGAGGACCAATGGTTCGATGAAGTACCGAAAAGTCCTCCCATGGTTATCACGGCCAGAGTCGGAATCGGACTCGTCAAACGGATCCTAGTGGACACGGGGGCAGACTCGAACATCATGTTTCGCAACATCTTCGACGCCTTGGGACTGCGTGATGCCGACCTGGCGACCCACCAGCACGGTGTGGTAGGGTTGGGTGATCACTTCATCAAGCCAGATGGGATCATCTCACTACCGACCTCCCTTGGACAAGGACAGAGGCGAAGAACGGTAATGGCCGATTTTGTTGTCTTACGAGATTCCACTGCTTATAATATCATCCTGGGGAGAAAAACCATCAATGACCTTGGGGTAGCGATTGGCACGAAAATGCTCGTAATGAAGTTTGTTACCGATGACGGATCCGTAGGGTCCATCAGAAGAGACTTGGAAATGGCAGTCGCTTGCGACCACGCCAGTCTCTCTCTTAGGAAAAAAATCCAAAGAAGCATCAGGGGTTTTCCTTGCCGACCTGGATGCCAGGATAGATGACAAGCCCAGACCTGAGCCAGAAGGGGACTTGGAAAAATTTAGGGTCGGCGATGGGGACGAGAAGTTCGCGTTCATAAACAGAAACCTCCCCCATGAATTAAAAGAACCTTTGATGAAGATGATCAGAGCCAATGCCGACCTCTTCGCCTGGACACCAGCCGATATGCCAGGGATAGACCCCCAGCTCATGTCACACCATCTGGCCGTCAAGCCGGAGGCCAAGCCAGTGGCTCAGAAGAGGAGAAATATGTCACAAGAAAGGGCAGAGGAGGTGGCCAGGCAGACGGCCAGCCTCCTTGAAGCAGGGTTCATCCGAGAGCTGGACTATTCGACTTGGCTGTCAAACGTGGTTTTGGTGAAAAAACACAGTGGGAGGTGGAGAATGTGCGTGGACTACTCCGACCTCAACAAGGCATGTCCTAAGGATTGCTACCCCCTGCCCAACATTGACGCACTCGTCGATGCAGCAGCGGGGTACCAATACCTGAGCTTTATGGACGCCTACTCTGGGTACAATCAGATACCGATGCACCGACCCGACGAGGACAAAACGACGTTCATAACGCCAGGAGGGATCTATTGTTACAAGGTGATGCCGTTTGGTCTAAAAAACGCTGGCGCCACGTACCAAAGACTGATGAACAAGATATTCAATGAGCTCATAGGCAAGACAGTAGAATTCTACGTAGACGACATCCTCGCGAAAACCGCACGACCCGACGACCTCCTGAGAGACCTAGAGGGCGTGTTCGCCTCCCTCCGGCAGCACGGCATGAGGCTCAACCCGCTCAAGTGCGCCTTTGCCATGGAAGCTGGGAAGTTCCTAGGGTTCATGATCACCCAAAGAGGAGTAGAGGCCAACCCTGAGAAGTGCCAAGCGATTCTCCAGATGAAGAGCCCGTGTTGCATCAAAGACGTCCAGCGGCTGGCAGGAAGGCTGACGGCGTTATCCCGTTTCCTCGGCGCATCGGCAGCGAAAGCCCTGCCCTTCTTCAATCTAATGAAAAAGGGGATAGCATTTGAATGGACCCCAGCCTGCGAGGAAGCATTCAACCACTTCAAGAAAATCCTAGCAACGCCTCCGATGCTCGGAAAGCCCAAAGCCGGAGAGCCACGCTACCTCTACCTAGCAGTAACAGAGGAAGCACTTGCAGCAGTGCTCGTAAGAGAAGAAGGGAAAGCTCAGCAACCAATTTACTTCGTAAGCAGGGCCCTACAAGGAGCAGAGCTGAGGTACAGCAAACTGGAAAAACTGGCGCTGACACTCTTAACCTCCTCTCGAAGGTTGAGGCAATACTTCCAGGGTCACCGTGTAGTCATCAGAACGGATCAAGCGATCCGTCAAGTACTCCAAAAGCCTGATTTGGCTGGAAGGATGATGACCTGGGCCATTGATCTGTCCTAATATGACTTGCACTATGAGCCCCGGCACGCAATCAAGGCACAGGCAATGGCAGATTTCTTAGTAGAGGTAACGGGCGATCCTCCCGAAGAAACGGGCACACGGTGGAGACTCCACGTAGACGGGGCCTCCAACCAAACGTCCGGGGGAGCCGGGGTCATTTTGGAAAGCCCGGCGGGAGTCATTTACGAGAAATCGACCAAGTTTGAGTTTCCCGTGTTGAACAATCAAGCGGAATACGAAGCTCTCCTAGGGAGACTGACGCTAGCTCGAGAAGTCGGGGCAACGAGGCTGGAGGTATGCAGCGACTCTCAAGTCGTCACCTCGCAGGTAAACGGGAGCTATCAAGCCAGGGACCCCCTTCTACAAAAATATTTGGAAAAGGTAAAAGAATTTGCAAGAGAATTCCAAGAGATCACAGTCCGACACGTTCCGAGAGAAAGGAACACACGGGCAGACCTCCTGTCCAAACTTGCAAGCACGAAGCCGGGAGTAGGTAACCGGTCTCTCATCCAGGGCATGGTGAAGGAACCAACCGTCGCCCTCCATTTGACGGAGTCAAGCCCTTCCTGGATGGACCCCATCACAAACTTCCTGGAACTAGGCAAGTTACTTGACGATGAGAAGGCGACCAAAGCGTTGAGAAGGGAGGCAGCCAGATACGCAATCATACAAGGACAACTGTTCAGAAAGGGGCTCAGCCAACCCCTGTTGAAGTGCCTACATCCCGACCAAGCGGACTATGTACTTAGAGAAGTCCACGAGGGATGTTGCGGCCACCACATCGGGGGCAAAGCCCTAGCGAGGAAGCTCATCCGAGCTGGATATTACTGGCCATCAATGATGAAAGACTCCAGGGAGTTTGTCAGAAAGTGCGTAAAGTGTCAACAAAACGCCAACTTCCACAAGGCGCCGGCCTCCGAGCTGAGCCTGCTGACGTCTACACGACCTTTCGCTCAATGGGCAGTTGACCTTTTAGGACCTTTCCCGGTTGGCCCGGGACAAGTCAAATATCTTATAGTGGCCATCGACTACTACACCAAATGGATAGAGGCTGAACCACTGGCCAGCATATCCTCCTCCAACTGCAGGAAATTCATGTGGAGACAGGTGATAACCCGTTTCGGTATCCCGGAGGTCGTCATCTCGGACAATGGGACGCAATTCACTGACAAGAAGTTCACGGAGTTCCTCACCGGCCTAGGAATAAAACAAAAATTTTCCTCAGTGGAGCATCCCCAGACAAACGGACAAGTGGAGTCCGCAAACAAAGTAATCCTACTTGGCCTCAAGAAGCGCTTAGACAACAAGAAAGGCGCATGGGCCGATGAGCTGGCTTCGGTCCTCTGGTCCTACCGAACAACCGAACAAAGCTCTACGGGGGAAACCCCTTTTTGCCTAACGTACGGGGTCGACGCGGTGATACCCGTCGAAATCGGCAAACCAAGTCCACGGTTACTGCTCGCAGGGGTAGACGAAGCAGTAGAAAAGGACCTGGTAGAAGAGACCAGGGAGATAGCCCACTTGTCTGAGACAGCATTGAAACAAAGGATAGCTTTGCGCTACAACACTAAAGTCCTCAGAAGGGATTTTGAGGAAAAAGACCTCGTCCTACGATGCAACGACGTCGGTCTACCAACCCCAGGAGAAGGAAAACTGGCGGCGAATTGGGAAGGCCCCTACAGGATCAAAGAGGTGCTCGGTAAAGGCGCCTACAGGCTGGAAAGACTCGACGGCAAAGATATCCCGAGAACTTGGAACGCGGCTAACCTGAGGAGGTTTTATTCATAGCTTGGGCTCACCGACCAACCAACCCGATGAACTGGGTAGAGTTTTGATTTGATCAAATGTTAATTCCCAGTTATCTGTTTTTATCGAATGCCTTTTATGTTCATAAACATTGTCTAGATAACGACTAATTCTTACTTGTCCAAACTCTTCCATTTATTTTCTTTCAACGCGCACCCCACAAGGTCGCAATCGTAAACGGCAACCCGGGACTGATCACCCCGGGAGGCCAGCGGAACCACAGCCATATCAAACGGCTCCATAAATAGAACTGCAACAGTTCCAATCGAATTGCCAGCGCAAACGGAAAACCGGGCACAAGCAATAAGCCCGCCACGAAAAAACAATAACAAAAATAAAATGACAAGCAAAATAAACGGTAATAAGGACAAGTCGACCAAGCGACTAGTTAGCCATAAAAGTCACAAAGTCAGCCACAAAGTTACAACAAAAAGTTCAACAAGTCCACACCAAGCCAAAGTTAAAAGAGATCATTTCCTAGGCATGTCAACAATCTTGCCATCTTGGATCATCTTGAAGACCCCAATGGCCGCGTGTCGAAGTCGGGAGCCACGATCTTCACCTGGGCCTTCAGGGCGTCCTCAGTCATGGAGATCGCATTCTTCCCTTGCTCTTTGGTTGCTTTCAGCTTCTTCCTGAGCTCCTCGACCTCGGCTTTAGCGGCTTTAGCCGACAAAACGGCTTGGTCACGCTCTTTCTCCAAGATCGCCACCCGACCCTGAGCGGCGTTCAGCTGGCTCTCAAGAGTCATCTCCCGCTCAGCTAAACGGGCCACCGTCTCGTCGGAAGCCTTCAATTTCTCCTCGGCAGATGTCATTTTTTTCTCAGAAGCCTTGAGCTTCTCCCCATCTCGGACAACTGGCTCTGGAGCAGCTCAACTTGCACCTTAAAATCATTGTTTGCCTTGCCAGAGGATTCGAGCTTCCTCCGGAGAGCCTGCATTTCCGACAACTCGAACTCAGCCTTTTGAGCTATCACGGCCCCCCAGAGCAGAGTCCGGTACATCCATCTCGCCTGCCCAGCCAAGTCGGTTCCATGAAAATGCTCCTCCGTCCCGGGGATCAGCTGCGAGTCAATAAAATTTGTTGCATCAAAATTTCTTTCCATAATGGTAAGAGTCCCTTCTGGGCTGGCAGACGCCCTCCGCTTCCTAGGGGTGTGGACAAATTCCACATCGTCATCTTCCTGATGGGTAGAGGACGAATGCCCACCAACGACTACCTCGGGAAGGGGGGAAGGCTGCGCCCCTTCTGGGTTCTTCTCTGACATACCGGTATCCTGGGGAGAGGGCACAGCATGATCCTCCTTCTCCCTAGAAGGCCCCTCCGATTTCCCAGCATCTTTCTCTTCAGCCTTCTCTTCATCACTGTCCTCGAAGAAGGTCTTCATCAAATTCTCAAGCCCCGTTACTGAGGCAGACATCTCTACTGCAGCAAACAGACAAACACATCAGTCGCTAGATCAGGTGAAACAAGCAATGATAAACAGTACAAGCACAAGACAAAACCACTCACGGATATAGCTCCTAGCGGCCTCCCGTTCACCCATAAGGAGATGGGGGTTTACGAGGTTCTTCCCAAAGAGATCAAACAACACATCGGCTATTTTTTTATCTACGGGGGACATCCCTTTATACGTCACCTTAATAAAAGAGTTAGACCCCGCCTCGAAACTCTAGTACGTCGGGATGAGGCGTTCCCCCTCCAACGACAGCCAAAACGGATGGCGACCTTTAACGGGGCGAACCTTGAAAAATTTGTCCTTAAATCCGTGATAGGAATCCTCAAACAAACCAAACACCCACTGACCTTGGGCAGATCGGAAGGACAGGAACCCTTTCCTCGCCTTCCCTTGCTTAGAGGGGTTAGTAAGGGTGTAGAAGAAGAGGAAGACATCCACCGACACCGGCAGCTCGAGATACTCGCAAACCATCTCGAAACAGCGAATAGAAGCCCAGCTGTTCGGATGGAGCCGTGACGGCGACACGGATATACGATTAAGGAGCGCCATCTGGAAGTCGGAAAACAGTATCCGGACGCCTACCTGGGTGAACATGGCTTTATAAAACCAAATCCAATTGGCAACCCGGGGAGCGTGAAAGTTGATCTCATGCAGTCGCTCACTGGGGGCGGGGACGATGGTCTCGTAATTGAGCTCCTCGTCTGTGCCACCACAGAGATACCCGGCTTGCCGGAAATCTGTCAGTTCCTCCAGATCCATTTGATTCGGAGAATCCTTCACATCGGAGGTCACCCAGGCGTACGGGTCGTAGTTAGTGGTAGAAGGAGAAGCCCGAGCAACAACGCGAGGCATACCTACAAGCGGGGTACCACTCCGTTAGACTATGAGATCGGGAGCCCGAAAAAACGCCCAGAGACTATGTTCATCCTACTGAACGGTCAAAATCAGGCATGAACCAAGCTACACCTATCAAGAAAGCCACCTAGAAACCTACCCTGGAATGGTACCCCTCCCCTAACTCATCTACTTAAACACTGGAAGGTCATCCAGCAACAAAAACCAAGCGGAGCAGCGAAAGCATGCAGTAAACACAAACAATAAACATACAGCAATAAGGCGCAGGTAAAGCACGAGAAAACGAGGAGCGAGAATTACCTGAATCGGTTGAAGAAACTTGAGAGTGAAAGAAGAGGCACAGGGATGCTCGAACAAGAAGCTTTGGATGTTAGGAAAAGAAGAAAATGGGAATAGCAAGAATGGGAGAAAAAGAAAGAAGAAACTGTGAAACTGTTTAAAAACCGCTACACGAAGCGCGAAAAAGACCAGGGGTAAAATGGTCTTTGCGCGCGGGGTTTTTGCAACCCATTATGAGCATTTAATGCTCAGCGCGAAGAACGAAGCAATGAACGGTCACCTCAACAACCAAGAGACACGCGCGCAGCAGGCACGTCTCCCCCACGACCAGACGACCCGGCGACAACACACGAACGAAGAAGTCACGCGCCACCAATATCTCACAATCATTACTGGCGCGTCAGGGGCACTGTTACAGCCTGGCCCAAACCAATTACGGGCCGGCCCGACCCGAGCACTACTCGACCCGAGCGGTCGTGGGCAAAGTGCTTCTCTGCTGACCCGGACACGCGTCCTGGACATGCGTCCCTGACAGCTTCTCCACAGCTGTGCAGGAGAGGCCTTGGAAAAGGTGGGCCTGCCCTAGCGGGGCCCACCTCTAACATAGTATATATGGGGAAGGACCTACCCTTACCCCAAGGTACGTCATAAATCACATCACCCTCTCCGCCTGCACATTTACTGACAAGAGCATCGGAGTGTCTTTGCAGGTGGCACCCCCCCCCCCTTTTCTTACGTGGAGTACTCGGGACCTTGCACATCTCTGGCCGACAGTCCACGACCTGACGAGCCCCTACCATCTCCCAGGATCTTCACCCGAACCGACCGGTAACCGACTTACCGAACAAATTAACACAAAAAGTTTAAAATGGATTAAAGAGGAGGTTTTTAAAAATTAGAACTTAGAAAAGAGGAGAATGTACATTTATAAAATAGAAGGGAAGCGAGTGTCATTTTAACATCTTACAAGAGAGGGGAGTGGAATTTTCTCTTAATTTTTTGTTCAAAAATAAAGACTTTTTTATTAACATTCTTATTATTAACAAAAACATTATGAATAGCCGATACTTATTATTGATACGGTGTGCCTCTGATAAATTATTATGCTGATCCAAGTGTTATGGTTGTTCTTATCATTATCTTTTTAGTTCTATTATTATTATTATTATTATTATTATTATTATTAAAAGACTGAAACCAATTTTTCCATACTAATTCAATTGCAATTGCCAAAGGTGAAATCAAATACTTCAGTGGTGCCCAAATTCTATTTCTCCCTCGCGTCACTCCACTGGACCCTAACTGCCAGCCGTGACTCCCATAGCCTCAAGCCGTCGAAGCCCTCGCCTGAAAGGGATTGACCTCCTGCTGTTGTCGCCTGTCGCAGCTCTCGGCTTTTGAAGCCCGGACCTGTCCTCGTCGTCGTCAGTCTAGAGCTGCTGCTGGCCCGTCTTCTCTTCTCGGGTAAGCATTCGTTCCATTATGTTTTATTCATATATTCTGACTGAAGCTTTTACCTGGACCTAGCAACATGCATGGCTATATAATTTGCTTTTAGATGACCCAGGGGTATAGCTCATGAAACTGCTTGGTAGTTGTGGCATTTTTCTTTCTTGGCCAAGTTGTGACTTTGCCGGCACTAATTTCGTTTACATGACATTCTTCGAAAATGTTCGTATTGCGCCTCATATGTGGCTGCAGGATCACTTTGATTCATAAATGAAAGTGATGTTTATGGCTAGCTTTGAACACCCCACCCTCAAAGGGTCACTTTCCACTCCCTGCCTTCCTCTGCTCTTGATGAAATTCAGAGGACCTTAGAGGACTTATATTTTATAAAATTATTTGATGAAAACTTTAGAGGACTTGTATTTTTTTTAGAAATAGGATTAACTATTATGATGTTAATTTCATTTTTCATCCTCGTTAGTCTAGATGCACTACCATTGATGTATGTAGTAAGCGATATTCTCTAGGAGCTAAAATTACAATAGAAAGAAATAAGGAAAGTAACACATCATAGTCTGCCTAACAATAAGATTTGAAACTTTATTGCATTAAAAAATAAGAATAAAATGCCTCATAAGCTACTTGAGATTAGAAATCAGAAAAACATACTATGGACCATGACTATTTGTACAATTTTTTGTTTGCTTGTTGGTGTCAGGAGTTTGAGATGGCTTGGAAAGGTCGTTACATGAAAAAGGCAAAGTTGGAACCAGGAATTCAGCAACCTCAAACGGGAGCGAATACGGCTTCAGCTTCCCACCACGATGACTCTCAAATCTCCCCCGGCCACTGGTGATAGTGTCTTCACACCCGTTCTGTCCACCGCACAGCGAACGAAGGCCTGCTCCACAAACGAGCACAGATAGTGCCCAGAACTCGCTGCCAGGAGACGTAAACTTAGGCGCTAATGCGAATGAGGTAGATTCTCTTGAGGAAGAAGTCGATGACTGATGAGCGGATAATTTATACGCTTTTTGGCATTGTTTTTAGGCAGTTTTTAGTATGTTTTAGTTACTTTTTATTATATTTTTATTAGTTTTTAAATAAAAATCATATTCCAGGACTTTACTATGAGCCTGTGTGTGTTTTTCTGTGATTTCAGGTATTTTCTAGCTGAAATTGAGGGACCTGATTCAGAAGCTTAAAAAGGACTGCAGAAGCTGTTGATTCTGACCTCCCTGCACTTGAAATGTATTTTTTGGAGCTACAGATATCCAATTGATGCGCTATCAATTGCATTGGAAAGTAGAAATCTTGGGCTTTCCAGCAATATATAATAGTCTATACTTGGCCCGAGATTTGGTAGCACAAACTGGCTTTTAAACGCCAGCTCCTTACCCTTTTCTGGCGTTAAACGCCAGAACTGGCATAAAAGTTGGAGTTAAACGTCCAAACTGGCACAAAAGTTGGAGTTCAACGCCAGGAATAGCCTCTACACGTGAAAGCTTCAATGCTCAGCCCAAACACACACCAAGTGGACCCCGGAAGTGGATTTCTGCACTATCTATATTAGCTTACTCATTTTCTGTAAACATAGGTTACTAGTTTAGTATAAAAATCACTTTTAGAGATTCATTTTACGGCTCATGACATTTTTTACATCTGAATTTTGTATCTTCTACGGCATGGGTCTCTAAACTCCATGGTTGGAGGTGAGGAGCTCTGCTGTGTCTCGATGGATTAATGCAAATTATTACTGTTTTCTATTCAATCACGCTTGTTTCTATTCTAAGATATTCGCTTGCACTTTAACATGATGAATGTGATGATCCATGATACTCATCATCATTCTCAACCTATGAACGCGTGCTTGACAACCACTTTCGTTCTACCTTAGATTGAGTGTGTATCTCTTGGGTTCCTGGTTCACGCGTTTGATTGCATCTCCTGACAACAGAGCATTCAAATCTGTGAGACCAGAGTCTTCGTGGTATAAGATAGAATCAATTGGCAGCATCCTTGAGATCCGGAAAGTCTAAACCTTGTCTGTGGTATTCCGAGTAGGATCCGGGAAGGGATGACTGTGACGAGCTTCAAACTCGCGAGCGTTGGGCGTAGTGACAGACGCAAAAGGATCAATGGATCCTATTCCAACATGAGTGAGAACCGACAGATGATTAGTCGTGCGGTGACAGCACATTTGGACCATTTTCACTGAGAGGACGGATGGTAGCCATTGACAACGGTGATCCACCAACATACAGCTTGCCATGGAAGGAGCCTTGCGTGTGTGAAGAAGAAGACTGTAGAAAAGCAAAGATTCAGAAGACAGAGCATCTCCAAAACCTCAACCTGTTCTCTATTACTGCATAACAAGTATTAATTAATCCATGTTCTTTTACTCATTCCAATTAAAATTGAGAATTATTATTGATATCGTGACTAAGATTTACAAGATAACCATTGCTTGCTCTGAGCCGACAATCTTCGAAGGATCGACCCTTACTCACGTAAGGTATTACTTGGACGACCCAGTGCACTTGCTGGTTAGTTGTGTGGAATTGCAAAAGTGTGTTTGTGATTTCGTGCACCAAGTTTTTGGCGCCATTGCCGGCGATTGTTCGAGTTTGGACAACTGACGGTTTATTTTGTTGCTTAGATTAGGAGAAATTTTTCTTTTTGGTTTAGAGTCTTCTATTATTGTTTTTTGTTAAAATTTTAAAATTCTTATTTTATTTTTCTTAATTATTTTTGAAAATTTTCAAAACCAATAATTTCATGATTTAGTCATCTGTTTGAGTTTAGTTTCATATTTTAAGTTTGGTGTCAATTGCATAATTTTATTTTTCTTTCTTTTTTTTGAATCATTAGTGCGCAGAGTATAAAAATTTTTAAGTTTGGTGTCCTTTGTGTTTTTGTTTTCTTAAAAATTTTTCAAAAGTTGCTCTCGGTGTTCGTCTTGATATTCAAAGTTTTCCTGTTTGTTTCCTTTATTTTGATCTAAAAATTTTAAGTTTGGTGTCGTTTTCACTGTTTTTCTCTTTCTTCATTAAATTCAAAAATATCTTTTCTCTTTAATTTAACTGATTTTCGAATTCTCCCTTTAAAAATTCAGATTTTTATTTTAAAACTTCTTATTTTATCTTATCTTAGTTTTGGCATTTCAAAATTCAAATATTTTTCAAAAATCATATCCAAGGTTTTTCAAATTTTCTTAATTAATCAATTATTTTAGTTTTCGAAACTTTCACTTTATTTTTTATTTATTTTATTTTATTTTATTTGGTTGCTTTTAATTAAATAAATAAAAATAAAAATATAATTTATTTGCAATTCATATCTATTCCCTTTTCTCCATCATGGACATAAGTGGAAATGAACAGTCCAGAAGGACTCTGGGGTCATATGCTAACCCCATTACCGCTGCATACGGGAGTAGTATCTGTATACCTCCCATCAAAGTAAGCAGTTTTGAGCTAAATCCTCAGCTAATTGTCATGGTGTAGCAAAATTTTCAGTATTCCGGTCTTCCACAGGAAGAACCTACTGAGTTTCTGGCACAGTTCTTGCAAATTGCTGACACAGTACGTGACAAGGAAGTAGACCAGGATGTCTACAAATTATTACTGTTTTCATTTGCTGTAAAAGATCAAGCTAAGAGGTTGTTAAATAACCAACCCATAGCAAGCATAAGAACATGGAAACAGTTATCAGACAAATTCCTGAACCAATACTTCCCTCCAAAAAGGATGACCCAGCTAAGGCTGGACATCCAAGGCTTTAAATAAGAGGATGATGAATCTCTTTATAACGCCTGGGAGAGGTACAGATAGATGCTAAGGAAATGCCCCTCTGAAATGTTTTCAGAGTAGGTGCAGTTAGACATCTTTTATTACGGGCTTATAGAAAAAGCTCAGATGTCTCTAGACCACTCAGCTGGTGGATCTATACACATGAGAAAGACAATTGAAGAGGCTCAAAAACTCATTGATATAGTTGCTAGAAATCAACATCTGTACTCAAGCAGTGAGTCCTCCATGAAAAAAGAGGCTAAGGCAGTATCTACCGAATTTAGTCCTCAAGAACAAGTTGCTAAACTCAATCAGCAATTGCTTATTATAACAAAATAGTTCGCAGAATTCAAGGAGATGCTCCAAGACACTAAAAATACTAATCAGAATATGGAAGCACAATTGGATCAGGCAAGACAGCAGCTATCTAAACAGATAACAGAAGAATGCCAAGCTGTTCAATTAAGGAGTGGAAAGACATTGAATAATTCAGCTCAAGGTAGCAGAAAGCCAAGAAAGGAACAACTAACAGAGGATGACTAAACCACTGCTCAAAATCCCTCTAAGGACAGTAAGAGCCCAGAGAGGAATACTTCTGGCGTTCAAACGCCAGAAAAGGGTGAAAAATTGGCATCAAACGCCCAGTGGATGCCCACTTCCGGCGTTCAAACGCCAGAAAATGGTGAAAAACTGGCGTTAAACGCCCATTCCATGCCTAGTTCTGGCGTTCAAATGCCAGAAAAGGGTGGAAAATTGGCATTAAACGCCCATCCAACCCCTAATCCTGGTGTTCTAACGCTAGTGAGGGATCAGACACCTGCAAGTGCTGATTGTAACCTTCCTAAGAAGGCTTCTCAACATGCCTTTGTAGGAAATAAACCTACAGCAACTAAGGTTGAAGAATATAAAGCCAAAATGCCTTATCCTCAGAAACTCCGCCAAGTGGAACAGGATAAACAATTTGCCCGCTTTACAGACTATCTCAGGACTCTTGAAATAAAGATCCCGTTTGCAGAGGCAGTTGAGCAAATACCCTCTTATACTAAGTTCATGAAAGAGATCTTAAGTCATAAGAAGGATTGGAGAGAAACTAAAAAAGTTTTCCTCACTGAAGAATGCAGTGCAGTCATTCTGAAAAGCTTACCAGAGAAGCTTAAAGACCCCAGAAGCTTTATGATACCATGTACATTAGAGGGTGCTTGCACTAAAACAGCTCTATGTGACCTTGGAGCAAGTATCAACCTAATCCCTGCATCCACTATCAAAAAGCTTGGCTTGACTGAAGAGGTCAAACCAACCCGGATATGTCTTCAACTTGCTGATGGCTCCATTAAATATCCATCAGGCATAATTGAGGACATGATTGTCAAGGTTGGGCCTTTTGCCTTTCCCACTGACTTTGTAGTACTGGAAATGGAGGAGCACAAGAGTGCAACTCTCATTCTAGGAAGACCCTTCCTAGCAACTGGACGAACTCTCATTGATGTCCAAAAAGGGGAAGTGACCCTGAGAGTCAATGAGGATGAGTTCAAGTTAAACACTGTCAAAGCTATGCAGCATCCAGACACATCAAATGACTGCATGAGCGTTGATATTATTGACTCCTTGGTGGAAGAGATCAATATAACTGAGAGTCTCGAATCAGAGTTAGAGGACATCTTTAAAGATGTTCAGCCTGATCTGGAAGAACCAGAGGAAACAGAAAAGCCTCTGAAAATTCTTCAGGAAGAGGATAAGCCTCCTAAACCCGAGCTCAAACCACTACCACCATCCCTGAAATATGCGTTTCTGGGAGAGAATGGCACTTTTCCTGTAATCATAAGCTCTGCCTTAGAGCCACAGGAAGAGAAAGCACTACTTCAGGTGCTAAGGACACACAGGACAGCTTTTGGGTGGTCCATAAGTGACCTTAAGGGAATCAGCCCAGCCAGATGCATGCACAAGATCCTATTAGAGGATGATGCTAAGCCAGTGGTCCAACCACAAAGGTGGCTGAATTCAGCCATGAAGGAAGTGGTACAGAAAGAGGTCACTAAATTACTAGAGGTTGGGATTATTTATCTTATTTCTGATAGCCCCTGGGTAAGCCCTGTCCAAGTTATACCCAAAAAGGGAGGCATGACAGTGATTCACAATGAAAAGAATGAACTGGTTCCTACAAGAACAGTTACAGGGTGGTGTATGTGTATTAACTACAGAAGGCTCAATACAGCCACCAGAAAAGATCATTTTCCTTTACCATTCATAGACCAGATGCTAGAAAGACTAGCAGGTCATGACTATTACTGCTTTTTGGATGGCTATTCAGGTTATAACCAAATTGCAGTAGATCCTCAGGATCAAGAGAAAATAGCATTCACATGTCCATCTGGAGTATTTGCCTACAGAAGGATGCCTTTTGGTCTATGTAATACACCTGCAACCTTTCAGAGATGCATGCTCTCTATTTTCTTTGATATGGTGGAAAAATTTCTGGAAGTCTTCAGGGATGACTTCTCAGTATTTGGAGACTCATTCAGCTCCTGTCTTGATCATCTAGCACTTGTTTTGAAAAGGTGCCAAGAGACTAACCTGGTTTTAAACTGGGAAAAATGTCACTTTATGGTGACTGAAGGAATTGTCCTTGGGCATAAAATTTCGAACAAAGGAATAGAAGTGGATCAAGCTAAGGCAGAGGTAATTGAAAAATTACCACCTCCCACCAATGTTAAGGCAATCAAAAGCTTTCTGGGACATGTAGGATTCTACAGGAGGTTTATAAAGGATTTTTCAAAAATCGCAAAATCTCTGAGTAATCTGCTAGCTGCTGATACACCATTTGTCTTTGATACAGAGTGTTTGCAGGCCTTTGAGACTCTGAAGGCTAAGTTGGTCACAGCACCTGTCATTTCTGCACCAGACTGGACATTACCATTCGAATTAATGTGTGATGCCAGTGACCATGCTATAGGTGCAGTATTGGGACAAAGGCATAACAAGCTTCTGCACGTCATTTACTATGCCAGCCGTGTTCTAAATGATGCCCAGAAGAACTACACAACCACAGAAAAAGAGCTGCTTGGAGTGGTTTATGCCATTGACAAGTTTAGATCATATTTAGTAGGATCAAAAGTGATTGTGTACACTGACCATGCTGCTCTTAAATATCTACTCACAAAGCAGGATTCAAAACCCAAGCTCATAAAATGGGTGTTGCTTCTACAAGAGTTCGATATAGAAATAAGAGACAGAAAAGGGACAGAGAACCAGGTAGCTGATCACCTGTCCCGTATAAAACCAGTAGCAGGGGCGTCCCTCCCTCCTACTGAGATCTCTGAGACCTTTCCGGATGAGCAACTCTTTGCCATTCAGGAAGTACCATGGTTTGCAGACATTGCAAACTATAAAGCCGTGAGATTCATACCCAAAGAGTACAGTAGACAGCAAACGAAAAAATTAATTTCTGATGTAAAGTACTACTTGTGGGATGAACTATATCCCTTCAAGAGATGTGCAGATGGAATGATCCGCAGATGCGTTCCTAGAGAAGAGGCACAGAAGATCCTATGGCATTGCCATGGATCACAATATGGAGGACATTTCGGAGGTGAGCGAACAGCCACAAAAGTTCTCCAATGTGGCTTCTACTGGCCTACCCTCTATAGAGACTTGATAAACTACTATTTTATGATTTATCTTGTGCTCAATTGAGTGGATTTTATCAATCTTTCATACACTTATTCATATGATTTGCATGAGTTTACGTTTTCCTTCCTAATTTTGTGCTATGATTGAAAACATGCTTCTTTGGTCTTAATTTTGATATGTTTAATCTTCTCTTATTACCATTTGATATCTTGATATGTGTGTTAAGTATTTTTAGAGATTACAGGGCAGGAATGGCTTAGAGGAGGGAAAGGAAGCATGCAAAAGTGGAAGGAATACAAGAAGTTGAAGGAACTGCAAAGCTGTCAGCCTGACCCTATCGCACTAAAATGATCATAACTTGAGCTACAGAGGTCCAAATGATGCGGTTTTAGTTGCGTTAGAAAGCTAACATCCGGGGCTTCGATTTGATATATAATTTGCCATAGTTTCCCTGATGATAAGTGACGCGAACGCGTGATCCACGTGGACGCATCGCAGTGGCGAAAAACCAGCGTGTTTGAATTCGAAACCAGTGAATTCTGGGCTGTTTCTGACCCAGTTCTCGGCCCAGAAAACACAGATTAGAGGCTATAAAGTGGGAGAATGTATCTATTCATCACACAACTCATATACATTCATATTCACATAGTTTTAGAATTAGATGTAGTTTTTAGAGAGAGATGTTCTCTCCTCTCTCTTAGGATTATGATTTAGGATTTCAACTTCTTCTCAGGTTCAATATTCCTTTTATATTTTTATTTATTCTAATGCTTTTATTCGTATCTGACTCATGTTACCAATTTGGCTTATGAATTCTTCGTATTTAGATTTGAATGTTTTATTTAATATAATTTGAGGTATTTCAGATTTGACTTTGCTTTGCTTTATTTATATGAATGCTTTTAATTTAATTTAGATATTTTCTCCCTTTTAGTTCTGGTTAAGTAATTGGTGACGCTTGAGTTATCAAATAAAGTAGTGGTTGAAATTGGGAGTTGCTGATTAATTTGAGTTCCAATAACTCTAGCCTTTCCAAAGGAAAGACTAGGACTTGAGGATGAAATTAATTAGTCCACTTGACTTAACTAAGTGGGATTAAAACACAATTCTCATCACCATTGATAAGGATAACTAGGATAGGAATTCCAGTTCTCATACCTTGCCAAGAGTTTTATTAATTATTAATTTATTTTTCTTGTCAATTAAATTACTTGTTCAAACCTTTTAAAAACCCAAAATTCTACCTTTTCCAAAGCTAATAATAAGTCATGCCTCCCTGCAATTCCTTGAGAAGACGACCCGAGGTTTAAATACTCGGTTATCAATTTTATTGGGTTTGCTTAAGTGACAAACAAAACTTTTGTAAGGAAGAAATTCTTGTCGGTCTAGAAGCTATACTTACAACGGAAATTTATTTTTAGAAAATTCTAGATCGCGCGAGAGTTTCGCTCTTTCAAGACTCCCGAGAGTTTGTACGTAACTGTGACAGTTGCCAGAGAGCTGGTAATCTGCCTCATGGTTACGCCATGCCTCAGCAAGGGATCTTAGAGATTGAGTTATTTGATGTATGGGGTATTGACTTCATGGGGCCTTTCCCACCATCATACTCAAACACTTACATTCTGGTGGCAGTAGACTATGTATCTAAATGGGTAGAGGCAATTGCCAAACCCACTAATGATACTAAGACAGTACTGAAGTTCTTCCAGAAGCATATCTTCAGCAGATTTGGTGTCCGTAGAATACTAATCAGTGATGGAGGGACTCAATTCTGCAATAAACAGCTTGACTCTGCTCTGATCCGATATGGAATTAACCACAAAGTGGCAACTCCATATCATCCACAGACAAATGGGCAGGCTGAAGTCTCAAATAGAGAACTAAAACGAATCCTGGAATGGACTGTAAGTACCTGTAGAAAGGATTGGGCAAGGAGTCTGGATGATGCTCTATGGGCATACAGAACTGCATTTAAAATGCCTATAGGGACCTCTCCATACCAGCTTGTGTATGAAAAAGCCTGTCACCTGCCAGTGGAACTGGAACACAAGGCCTACTGGGCAACCAAATTCCTAAACCTTGATGCCATGTTAGCTAGAGAGAAAAGATTGCTCCAGTTGAATGAGCTAGAGGAATTCAGACTCAATGCTTTTGAAAATGCAAAAATTTACAAGGAGAAAGCAAAAAGATAGCATGACAAGAAACTGTCATCCAGAGTCTTTGAGCCAGGACAGAAGGTTCTGCTGTTTAACTCTAGGCTCATATTATTCCCTGCGAAATTAAAATCCCGGTGGAGGGGACCATATGTGATTACAAGTGTGTCACCATATGGATATGTAGAGCTTCAGGATATTGACTCTGACAAAAAGTTCATTGTTAATGGACAGAGAGTAAAGCATTATCTTGAAAGCAATGTTGAGCAAGAATGCTCAAAACTGAGACTAGATTAAAGCTCAATAAAGTCTAGCTAAAGACAATAAAGAAGCGCTTGCTGGGAGGCAACCCAGCCATTAGCAAAGTTTATTTGTTATTTAAATAATAATTATATGAGTTTGATATAAATTATCTTCAAGGTTAATTATCAATTGCAGGAGTTTATAGAGTTACAGAAGGATTCAGAGCAGAAAGCAGAGAAAAGGAGCTCACGGGCACGAAAACACCAGTAAGGGGTACTTTGGGCGTTAAACGCCAGAATGGGTACCATTCTGGGCGTTTAACGCTAGAATGGGTACCATTCTGGGGGTTTAACGCCAGTAAAGATACCATTCTGGGTGTTTAACGCTAGAGTTGCAGCATCCTGGGCGTTTAGAAAAATGCCCAGTGATAAAAGATTTCTGGCGTTTAACGCCAGCCAGAGTACCTGGCTGGGCGTTAAACGCCCACAATGGCCAACATATGGGCGTTAAACGCCAGAATAGATACCATTCTGGGCGTTTAACACCAGAAAAGGCAAGGGGAGGAGATTTTGTTTTCACTTCAAGTTTTTTCAAACTTTCATGTTTTAATTCATAATTTTCTACATAAACATGTTACAAATTTTCATCACTCACAATCCAACTTCAAAAATTTATAAATTTTTAAATCACTTTTCAATTTTCTTTCAAATCCTTTCCAAATCTTTTTTCAAAAACTTATTTATCTTTTCAATCCCTTTCCAAATTTTTTCCAACTCATCATATCTTCTTTTAATTCTTAGATGCATCAACAAATTTTCAGATTTAACTTCTTTATATCTTTTTCATATCTTTTGAATTTTAAAATCTCATCTTTTTCATATCATGATTCATTTTTTTACCAATCATATCTTTCTATCATATCTTTGGTATACAGGAAAGGTGAAAAATAGGAATGGGGTTGGAATAATTGTGGATAAGCAGTGGAAGAAGGACGTAGTGGATGTCAAAAGGGTGGGAGATCGGATCATCTCTATCAAACTTGTGGTGGAGAGAGGTGCTTTCCATGTGATTAGCGCCTATGCACCGCAAGTGGGTTCGGACGAACAACACAAGATAAGGTTGTGGGAGGATCTAGAGAGTTTGGTTCAAGGCATACCTTTGGGAGACAAGATTTTCTTAGGAGGAGATTTAAATGGCCATGTTGGGAGAGAAGTGACTGGATATGGGAGTATTCACGGAGGCCATGGTTTCGGGACGATCAATGCCGAGGGTAAAACTATTTTGGACTTTTCCTCAACCCTTGATCTTCTCATTGCAAATACATGTTTTAAAAAGAGAGACGAACATCTTATAACCTATAAGAGTGGCATGACAAGCTCTCAAATCGACTTCTTCTTGTTGAGGAGAGTCGACCGAAAATTTTGCATTAACTGTAAAATTATCCCAGGAGAGAGTTTGACAACACAACATAGGGTGCTCGTCATGGATTTTCGCGTTGAGCAAAAGTTGAGGAAAAGACATCATACGAAGAACCCAAGGACGAGGTGGTGGCGGATGAAAGGTGAGGAACAAAGAAGCTTCCTAAGACGGGTAGGAGAAGAGGCAAAGTGGGATGGGAACGGAAGCGCGGAAGAGATGTGGAGGGAGATGGCAGAAGTTATTAGAAGAACAGCAAAAGAATGTTTTGGTGAATCTAAAGGAATAGGACCAAGAGACAAGGAGTCCTGGTGGTGGAATGCGAGTATACAAGAAAAGATAAAGACAAAAAGGGAATGCTTTAAAGAGTGGTCTTTATGCCGCAATGCAGATAACTGGGAAAAATATAAGGCGGCTAAGAAAGAGACAAAAGTGGCTGTAAGTGAAGCAAGAACAAGAGCATATGAGGGTCTCTACCAGTCTTTGGGCACGAAAGAAGGAGAAAAAGGTATATATAGAATCGCAAAGAGCCGGGAAAGAAGAACGAGAGATTTGGATCAGGTTAAGTGCATAAAGGATAAGGATGGAGAGGTGTTGGCTCAAGAGGAGAAGATTAATGAAAGGTGGAAGAGCTACTTCTACGAGTTATTTAATGAGGGACAGAAGACTCTTCCGAGCCTTGGTCGATTATGCACAAGGGAAGAAGATCAAAACTTTGACTACTATCGAAGAATCCGAGACTTCGAGGTAAAAGAGGCTCTAAAGCAGATGAAAATTGGCAGGGCAGTAGGACCTGATAATATCCCGATTGAGGTTTGGAAGGGTCTTGGAGAAAAAGGAATCAACTGGTTAACCAAGCTCTTTAATGAGATTTTAAGGTCAAAGAAGATGCCTGATGAGTGGAGAAAGAGCACCTTGGTACCTATCTACAAGAATAAGGGGGATATACAAAGTTGCGGAAACTATAGAAGGATTAAGCTTATGAGTCATACTATGAAGTTATGGGAAAGGGTGATAGAACGGAGGTTGAGAAAAGAGACACAAGTAACAGAGAACCAATTTGGATTTATGCCAGGCAGATCCACCACTGAAGCGATATACCTATTAAGAAGGATGATGGAGAGGTATCGTAGTAATAAAAGGGATCTACATATGGTGTTTATTGATTTGGAAAAAGCGTATGATAGGGTACCAAGGGAGGTCTTATGGAAGGTCTTAGAAAAGAGGAGAGTAAGGATCGCATATATTCGGGCAATTAAAGACATGTATGATGGGGCCACAACTAGTGTGAAGACTCAAGGTGGTGTGACAGAGGAATTCCCTATTGGTATAGGATTACACCAGGGATCATCCTTAAGTCCATACCTTTTCACATTAGTCTTGGAAGTACTTACAGAGCACATCCAAGAGCCTGTGCCATGGTGCATGCTTTTTGCCGATGATATCGTCCTTATGGGAGAGTCAAGGGAAGACCTAAATAAGAAGTTGGAGTTATGGAGAGAAGCTCTAGAAGTATATGGTCTGCGCATAAGCCGTAGTAAGACGGAATATATGGAATGTAAATTCAGTTTGAGAAGGGAAAACCCCAATATAGAGGTGAAGATTGGAGAAAACATCCTACAAAAAGTTAAAAGTTTTAAGTATCTTGGGTGCATCATACAGGATAATGGAGAGATTAAACAGGATGTAAATCATAGGATCCAAGCAGGTTGGTCAAAATGGCGGAGTGCATCTGGTTTTATATGCGACAAAAAGGTGCCTTTAAAACTTAAAGGTAAATTCTATCGCACCGCTATAAGACCGGCTATGTTGTATGGTACGGAGTGTTGGGCGGCTAAAGGGGAGCACGAACATAAGCTGAGTGTGGCAGAGATGAAGATGTTGAGATGGATGAGTGGCCATACGCGATTGGATAAAATAAGGAATGAAGATATAAGGGAGAGAGTTGGAATAGCACCCATTGTGGAAAAGATGGTTGAATCGCGTCTCAGGTGGTTTGGACATGTGAGAAGAAGACCGATAGAACATCCAGTCAGGAGGGTAGATGAGATGGAAGATGGACAAAGGGCGAAAGGTAGAGGAAGACCTAAGAAGACCATCCATGAGGTGGTCAAACGAGATCTACATGTAAACGGTCTCTCTGTAGACATGATACATGACAGAGCACAATGGCGTCGTTTGATTCATGTAGCCGACCCCACTTAGTGGGACAAGGCTTTGTTGTTGTTGTTGTATATCTTTCTATCATATCTTTTTCAAAATTTTTGAAACCCCACCCCTCCACCTTTAAATATACGTTCGGCCACCCCCTCTCCTCTACAACTCGAATTTGACTCTCCTCATATTCATCTCCTTTCCTTTCTTTTGCTTGAGGACAAGCAAACTTCTAAGTTTGGTGTATTTTTCCGTGATCACCGAGCTAAGACTCACTAAGATCATGGCTCCTAAGGGAAAACAAACTACTTCAAGAGGCAAGAAAGAGAATACTCCAAAGCCAGTTTGGAATCAAGAGAGGTTCCTAACCAAAGAACATGCAGACCATTACCACAAAATAATGGGTTTGAGGTCAGTGATCCCGGAAGTTAAATTCGATCTGAAAGAAGACGAATATCCGGAGATCCAAGAGCAGATTCGAAATAGAGGCTGGAAAATTCTAGCTAATCCTGAGATAAAGGTGGGAAGAAACATGGTTCAGGAATTCTACTCAAATCTGTGGCTGACAGATAAGCAGAGAATGACTGGATCTGCCTTCCATACCTTCCAAACCATGATTAGAGGGAGGATTATTTACTTCCATCTTGACAAAATAAGAGAGGTCTTCAAGCTACCTCAACTGCAAGATGATCCAGAATCCTTTAATAGGAGAATGGTGAGAATGGATAAACAGTTAGACCAAGTTCTAGAGGACATATGCCTCCCTAGAACTAAGTGGATAACCAACTCAAAAGGTTTCCCAAACCAACTCAAGAAAGGAGATCTCAAACCAGTTGCTAGGGGCTGGCTGGACTTCATTGGGCATTCTATATTGCCCACTAGCAACCGCTCTGAGGTCACTGTCAAAAGAGCAGTGATGATTCATTGCATTATGCTGGGAAACGAAGTGGAGATTCATCATCTGATTTCTTGTGAGATTTACACAATTGCAAATAAGAACTCCATTGAAGCCAAATTGGCTTACCCAAGCTTAATCTCTCTGCTATGTAAAGATGCTGGGGTGAAGATGGGAGTAGATGAGTTCATTCCAGTCAAGCACCCAATCACCAAGAAGTCAATGGAAGGACAACAAGTTCAAGATAACTCCATCAAAAGGAGAGCGTAGGAGTTCCTCCCAGAAATCCCTCAGATTGACTACTGGATCCGCCTAGAAGCATCTGTCACCAAGCTGCAAGAAGCTATGGATCAACTTAAGGAGGAACAATAAAATCAAAATAGCATGCTTTGCAAGCTGCTTAAGGAACAGGAGAAGCAAGGGCGTGAGCTACAGGAGCTGAAGCGCCAGAAGCTCTCCCTTGAAAAGCCAGGCGTCCCACAACTTGAAGGCGTGCTTACCCCCCCCCCCCCATGCAGGTTGTTGAGTCCTAACTCTGTGATAATTTTTGTTATTAGAGATCTATTTTAAGAGCCATTTATTTTTATTTTTGTGTCTTCTATTATTATTGGTCTGCTTTTATGTTTATTTTAAGTCTTATTTTTATTTCATGATTAATAAAATTTAGAGTCTATGTCTTAAAGCTATGAATGTCCTATGAATCCATCACCTTTCTTAAATGAAAAATGTTTTTAATTACAAAAGAATAAGAAGTACATGGTTTCGAATTATATCTTGAAAATAGTTTAATTATTTTGATGTGGTGGCAACACTTTTTGTTTTCTGAATTAATGCTTGAACAGTGCATATTTTTGAATTTGTTGTTTATGAATGTTAAAATTGTTGGCTCTTGAAAGAATGATGAAAAATGAGAAATGTTATTGATAATCTGAAAAATCATAAAATTGATTCTTGAAGCAAGAAAAAGCAGTGAAAAGCTTGCGAAAAAAAATAAAGCAAGCAGAAAAAGTCAATAGCCCTTTAAACCAAAAGGCAAGGGTAAAATAAAAAGAATCCAAGGCTTTGAGCATCAGTGGATAGGAGGGCCCACAGGAATAAAATCCTGGTCTAAGCGGCTAAACCAAGCTGTCCCTAACCATGTGCTTGTGGCGTGAAGGTATCAAGTGAAGAGCTTGAGACTGAGCGGTTAAAGTCGTAGTCCAAAGCAAAAAGAGTGTGATTAAGAGCTCTGGACACCTCTAATTGGGGACTCTAGCAAAGCTGAGTCACAATCTGAAAGTGTTCACCCAGTTATGTGTCTGTGGCATTTATGTATCCGGTGGTAATACTGGAAAATAAAATGCTTAGGGTCACGACCAAGACTCATAAAGTAGTTGTGTTCAAGAATCAACATACTGAAATAGGAGAATCAATAATACTATCTGAACTCTAAGTTCCTATAGATGCCAATCATTCTGAACTTCAAAGGATAAAGTGAGATGTCAAAACTGTTCAGAAGCAAAAAGCTATAAGTCCCGCTCATCTGATTGAAGCTAATCTTCATTGATAAGTTTGGAATTTATTGTATGTTCTCTTCTTTTTATCCTATTTTATTTTCAGTTGCTTGGGGACAAGCAACAATTTAAGTTTGGTGTTGTGATGAGCGGATAATTTATACTTTTTGGCATTGTTTTTAGGAAGTTTTTAGTATATTTTAGTTACTTTTTATTATATTTTTATTATTTTTTAAATAAAAATCACATTCCTGGACTTTACCATGAGTCTGTATGTTTTTCTGTGATTTCAGGTATTTTCTTGCTGAAATTGAGGGACCTGAGCAAAAATCCGATTCAGAGGCTGAAAAAGGACTGCAGATGCTGTTGGATTCTGACCTCCCTGCACTCAAAATGGATTTTTTAGAGCTACAGATATCCAATTGACGCGCTCTCAATTGCGTTAAAAAGTAGACATCTTGGGCTTTCTAGAAATATATAATAGTCCATACTTGGCCCGAGATTTGGTAGCACAAACTGGCGTTTAAACGCCAGTTCCTTACTCTTTTCTGGCGTTAAACGCTAGAACTGGCATAAAACTTGGAGTTAAACGCCCAAACTGGTACAAAAGCTGAAGTTCAACGCCAGGAATAGCCTCTACACGTGAAAGCTTCAATGCTCAGCCCAAACACATACCAAGTGGGCCCCGGAAGTGGATTTCTGCACTATCTATCTTAGCTTACTCATTTTCTGTAAACCTAGGTTACTAGTTTAGTATAAAAACCACTTTTAGAGATTCATTTTATAGCTCATGAAATTTTTTACATCTGAATTTTGTATCTTCTACAGCATGGGTCTCTAAACTCCATGGTTGGGGGTGAGGAGCTCTGTTGTGTCTCGATGGATTAATGCAAATTACTACTGTTTTCTATTCAATCACGCTTGTTTCTATTCTAAGATATTCACTTGCACTTCAACATGATGAATGTGATGATCCATGATACTCATCATTATTCTCAACCTATGAACGCGTGCCTGACAACCACTTCCGTTCTACCTTAGATTGAGTGTGTATCTCTTGGGTTCCTGGTTCACGCGTTTGATTGCATCTCCTGACAACAGAGCATTCAAATATGTGAGACCAGAGTCTTCGTGGTATAAGCTAGAATCAATTGGCAGCATCCTTGAGATCCGGAAAGTCTAAACCTTGTCTGTGGTATTCCGAGTAGGATCCGGGAAGGGATGACTGTGACGAGCTTCAAACTCGCGAGCGTTGGGCGTAGTGACAGACGCAAAAGGATCAATGGATCCTATTCCAACATGAGTGAGAACTGACAGATGATTAGCCGTGTGGTGACAGCGCATTTAGACCATTTTCACTGAGAGGACGGATGGTAACCATTGACAACGGTGATCCACCAACATACAGCTTGCCATGGAAGGAGCCTTGCGTGCGTGAAGAAGAAGACTGTAGGAAAGCAGAGATTCAAAAGACAGAGCATCTCCAAAACCTCAACCTGTTCTCTATTATTGCATAACAAGTATTATTTAATCCATGTTCTTTTACTCATTCCAATTAAAACTGAGAATTATTATTGATATCCTAACTAAGATTTACAAGATAACCATTGCTTGCTTCGAGCCGACAATCTCTGTGGGATCGACCCTTACTCACGTAAGGTATTACTTGGACGACCCAGTGCACTTGCTGGTTAGTTGTGCGGAATTGAAAAAGTGTGTTTGTGATTTCGTGCACCAATGACCTCATTGATGCATCTGGAGCTCAGAGTCGCAAAGGACGCAAGACTACAGAGTTTTGGACGGTTAAGATCATCGGTGACGTATTTAATTATTTTTGTTTGTTTAACATGATTTAGACTCCATTATATATTAATCTTCTAAGTTCCAACTATCAAAAGAGCATCAAACCCATCCTTAATCTAAGTCATGTGTTTTATTTCTTGTTTTCTATTTTTTAATTGGTTAAAGTGTATTCCAAAAAAAATCTCAAAATATTTTAAAAACTTCTGAATTGTTAAATTAATTTAATTTTGTCTTCGACATTTGAAATAAATTTCAAATTTATACTTATTATTTCCTTTACATATTAGAAGCCAGTTCCTTATTTTTTTAATTTTTTTTTCAAGTATTCCAGTTCTATTCCAATATATGCATATTTTATGCTCGTGTGATCCATCATGCTTCTTTTGTTAAGTGTATTATAAGGTATTCTGTTAATATTATGATGTTATATATTAATTTTCTTGCATGCTGTCCACAACGGATACAAGAATAAGGTAGTATTTTTTTAGATTCCGAAGGCACAATCGAGCCGGCAAAACTAAGCGTGAGGGAGGCTATGGAACGGCCTAACGGTAGAAGGATCATGCTCAGGTTCAACAACGCAAAGCAAGCAATCGGAGATGAAGCTGTACTGTTGAGTGGCGTGCTTGGTCTGCTAGGATCTGACTATGAAAAATTTTCTATCTGTGAGAAAAGTTGGCGTAAGATTACCACTAAAGACAAGGTTTATAACTAATGTGTCAAGGTAAAAGTATATATCCATGTTAAACCAAATCTACTTATTTTTTCCATTATTGACAAATTGTATTATTTGTTTAGAAAAATTTTCACTTTGATGAAGATAGTGAAGGAACTATCAAGAAAAATATTTTGAAAAGTATGGAGAAGTCTTGGAAGAAAACAAGGCTGAGGTTGTATAGTGATTTTTACGAGCCAACATTCATGACTGAACAAAATATTGAGCACCATCCGCCGGGAATTGATCAAGAGCATTGGAGATGGTTCCTTGACTATCGCACCAAAGAGGAGACGAAGGTAATCTAGTATATCATTGGTACAAAACAGAACCATTTATGTTGCATTGAGTCTTTTTAAATGAGTTTCTAATCGCCCATTGTCTCTGATGGACCAATAGGAGAAGTGCAGGAAAAACGCGATTAATCGATTAAAACTACTATATACCCACATTGGCGGTTCGAAAAGCTTCGCGTGGAGGATGGAAGAAGACGTACTTTACTTTTTTATTCACTCTTTGGACTATCTCTGTTTCTTAAGTTTTCTTGATTGTGTGGAATACAGTAATGGCATAAACTTTGTTGTCACAGTCCGAACAACAAGGGAGGCGAGTCGGTAGAGGAGAGTTATGGATCACAGTGCACAAAAAAAAAGATGGCTCCTATATCAATGACGAAGCAACAGCAATTGGTGTAAGTACTACTTTTTAAAATTGATCGATAAAATTATGATATCTATTTTGGTTGTTTTATGTAAATAACTTTTGAGACCAATTTTTTCATTCATATTTGTGTGTTATTTTACTGTGATGAAAGTGATACAGTTAATCATCCTATTTGGCGTGTTCTTGACATGAGATGGACCCATGATAAAAATGATTGTATTTGCTAATTTGTGTCTGTAGAAAAGAATTGAGGAGATAGAGCAACAGGATGAGTGTTCTAGAGTGTTGTCTCAAAATGATTCCATTGCTCAGGTTTTCAGAAAAGAGAGACCGAGTAGAGTACGTGGGGTGGGTTCTGGACCGACTCCTAGTCAACTCTTCGGTCTGAATTTACATGCGATAGTCAACAGAGTCCAAGTAGAGATCCAGAGGAAGCTGCTAGAACTGCAAGCAGAGCTGGAAGGCGAGAAGTTGAAGAGGAAGGCGATGGAGGATGAGGCAGCAGCATAGAAGAAAAAGAGGTAAACGATGGAGAGTGCTCTGATTTATCTGTATCAACGGCAGGGTGAGGAGCTCCCACCAGAAATCGCTGCAAGGATGAGTTCCGTGGAATGATGAGTAAAGAATAGTATATTAGGATTGGAGATATTTTGGTTTGAAGCACACTTTTTTTTAATTATACTATGTAACTCTTTGCAAGAGATTTTTTTTCTTTGTACTTTCATGAATATATTATTTTGTTTTGCAGATAATTTTTTTGGTTTTGCTTCAAGTTTAGATTCTAAGGTTGAAAATATTAACTCTTAAAATAATAAAAAAATGTAAAAAAAAATAGTTCTATAACATTTTAAAAAAATGTAGGATTTTTCCTTAATTTAGCGGCGGTTTGAAATCACCGAAAAGTGTCTCGAAGTTTGCATAATATGTACCATGTTGCGGCGGTTTGCGACCAGTTGAAAACATGTAAGTAAATAACGGCAGTTTTAAAACTACCGGTAAACATACTTTTTAATCGTGTCACTCACATTTGGCGGCGGTTTTCTGAATGATTGCCGCGGAATGTTGATTTAGCGGTGGTTATACCGGCGGTTAGTAAAAACTGCCGCCAAACCTAATGCCGGCACCCATAATCATGGCAGTTCGGTGAACCGTCGGCATTTGATTTTGTGGCAGTTTAAAACCGCCACTAATCAAGAAAAAAAACGCTAGCAGTTCGCGCTTCCCTTGTTGTGGATGAATAAGAAGAAAGAAGAAGAAGAAGAAGAAGAAGAAGATGATGATGATGATGATGAAAAAGAAGAAGAAGAAGAAGCAACAGAAGATGAGGAAGAGAGAGAAGAAGAGTTTTGAATTATGCAGAATTTATCAGCACACACACCAAAAATTCTTAAAGAATACACCTAAATATCTTCGTGTTACACCCAAATTTGCTGCAAATACAGAAAAATATTTTCTTTAACGCAGAACTTTTACATTACATTCAATTCAAACCATCAATGATGAAACATTATTCACTTACAGAATTATAAACTACTAACGAAAAAATTAACTAGAATCGAACCACACCTCAACTACTTGATTGGATTCAAAACAATAATCAATTTTGTTTTGGTTCAATTGATAATCTGAACTTGAATTATTCATTATCTTCAACAACGAAATAAGGAGGAGAAGAAATCCCAATGAAAAAATAAAGAGGAAGAGGAGGAGGAGGAGGAGGAGGTGGTGGTGTTGGTGACGACGATAACAAAAGAGAAGAAGAACGTGCAGTAACGGCACGAAGAAGGTGCGCCTTGATTGAAATCTGTTAAATTAAGAGGCGCGTGAAATGTGCGTGTGTAAGACATGCGCATGAGAGTGATTTAGAGAAAAATGACTTGTATGATAAAATAACTTGTATGTGGAGAATAATTGATTTATTTTTGTAGAACAGGATATCACATGATACTAGGACAGATACAATAGAATAGAGACACTAAAAAGTAATATTTATGTCACTAAAATAAACTCTAATATTATATTTAGATAGACATAAACAAAACTAAAATATAATGTGAAATGACTAAAATAAATATCCTGCTCCTGATCGGTGTTCTCACCTTCTCGACTTGGGTCTTCTGTGTAAGCATTTTGAAGAAACTCCTCTTGTTTTCATTTTAATGCGATTGAATACTTCTCTGAATCTTCTCTATAAGCACTAATTATCGTTTTTTCTTGATGATGATGATGATAATAAGAATAATAATTATTTTCCTTTATTTGAATTTTTAGAGCGTTACTTTAATAGTTGATCTTAAAAACAAAATATTTTTGCATTTTACATGATAGTTTTTTTACGTTTTTGTGGCTTATTCCTATTGCGTGAATATATTTTTCCCATTTGTTTCTATTAGAGATGTCCATTAATGTTATCTTCTCCTATCAGTTTAAGCTTTTGGAATGAATAGTTTTATGACATAGTATCAGAGCTCTATGTCCAAAAGGTCTAAAATTCGATCTTTGATGAATTCCAAAATAAAATATTACATAAGACAAATAAAAAAAAGAATAAAATATCTATACGAAAATCAAACAATGTTATTCTTTTATGTATTATTGTACGACGTTTTGTCTTATGATTTTACGAATTACATACTATAATTTTGTGAGTCAAGATAGGAGCTAGGAGTTCGCTATCTTCGTAAGTTGAAATAAGTGATTTAAAATCAAATAATAATAATAATAATCATAACAAACTTATGATTTTTTTTAGTAACATTGTTTTAATGTCTTGAGGATACCTTGGATAAACAAATCAGAAGTTCAATGTCTTTTTGTTTGAAGCTTGTTTCTGTGATGAACCGTGGTAAGTGCAAGCGATCTCTAAATTTTGAGAGTGACCATTGTGCAAATGAAGAACTCAGACAATAATTTAAAATCTAGTTCTCTTGGATAGTTCTGATGAAAGTGCACTTTATCCTATGCCATTCATCTTAATCTTTCTATTTGCACTTCTTTTTGGTTGCATCTCTAGCATATTTTTTTCGGTAGCTTGATTTATTTTTTTCAAAAACAGTCACATTTATGTATTCTGTCTAATACTCCTATACAACTTTAAATCAAAGAAATTGAAATGTCAAGTCTAATTCTATACAAAATTATAAATAATACAAAATCACTATCTGAATTATTTCCTAAATTTACCTTAAACTATTTCCATCTGAAATCTATATAGTCATTTGAAACAAGAACAACATTTGCAAACAATAAATTTTTAACACAAGATAATACCGTATTAAACTACTTATTATTTTTCCTAACCTTAACTTAAAGTGTGCGGTTTTTTATTATAATAAGCTAGTATTATTAAAAATATAACCACTTATTCAGTATACTTACACGACATTCTTATTGAAGTTATTCCTTCACTCTTGCAATTTCCATGCAATATTTGACCTCTTTCTAGTGATTCAGCTCCAATGATCTTCATAATAGTTACATATCATTTTCTTAGCTTTTCTACAAGCCAAAAAATTGTGATCCAAACACAAAAGCATAGAAAATTGAACAATTACACGAGTATAAATTTTCACTAAAACTCAAATTGATGTCCAAACTGATTAGTTGTGATGTAAATAACATATACTCAAGCATAAAAGTGTTAGAAGTACAAAGTATATTAATATATATATTTTCCAACACATCAACGTTGGTTGCTGGATATGAAATCAGTAATGTGAAATCTTTCTTTCACCTCGTTCTTTTTGTTTTTTCTTCTTTCCTACACGAAGCTTGTATTAAATATTGTTGTGAGTGTAATCTTGTTATGATAGTGCATGATAATTTTGCCCGATGTGGGGTAGGTGGTTCACATGGATCCAGATCTTGAATATCATGTTTAATTTTCTGAGTAACTGGTTCACATGAATAATTGACTACATTATAGGTATATGGTGAGTTCTGTGTGAAGCTGAAGAAATTTTTTTATTTACTTTTTGATTTGCAGAGTAATAGAAAATGTTATTTGTATACTAAAATTCAGCCACTAAAATCAGTCACTAATGTATTTATATATAAATACATGGGTGGTTTAATTTATTTTCAATATATATTTATATTCCAGTATGTATTTTATATTAGTAACTGATTTTAGTGGCTGATTTTAGTGTACACCTAACATAACCCCAGATTAATATATGATTAAATGGTCCAATTTTAGTACTTTGATTAATAGAGTTGTAATCTAATATAATGTCTGCTAATAGTTGTTATTATTGTCGTGCAACTATTAAGGTTATTAAAATTAATTATTTAGGGTTAGTTTGGATTAGTTTTTGAAAGAAATTTTTTTATTGTTTTTAAAAAAATATTTTAATAGACAAAAGTTATTTTATATTTGGATAAGTTTTTTAAAAGAGATTTTAAATATTAAAAGCGTATTTTGTTTCTTTTTTTTTTAAAACAGGATATTATTGACTTTTAAAAAAAGTAAACATAGTTTACTTTTGTAATAAAAATATATTTTTAGAAAAGATGTATCTAAACATGTATAAAACTTAATAAAAATACTTTATTTTTAATAAAAAATATCTTTTTTATTTAAATAAGTCAATTCAAACTAACACTTACACTTTTAGAAAAACATTTTTTTTTTCATTTTAATTGCTCATTAGTAATAGATTTTGCGACCAATTTATATTTTAGAGACTAATTTAGTAACATTTGCAGTGACCTTTAAAAGGTGACCAAGTTATTTTGGTACATTTTAAATATAGGCTGTGATTGAAACTAAAGCATAGTCACTGATTAGCACCAATATATCAGTTACATATTAGTAATTGATTCTTTAGTTACCAAAATTGATGGCATATTAGGGATAATGAGTTTGCTACTAGATTGGTTGCTAATATAACCACAATTAGTATGATACTATTCTGTTTTGTTCGCCTGAAGAGGAGACTATCAAGAATTATAAGCGACTTCTGCGCTGTTTTGAGTTGATGTCAGGTCTCAGGATTAATTTTGATAAGTCCAGCTTGATTCCAATTAATTGTGGTGAGCAGGGGGTCCAACGGATGTGCAACATATTGGGCTGTAAGGAAGACACCCTCCCAGTTAAATACCTTGGAATATCTTTAAGAGCAAACCCGAGGTTGGTGAAGACCTGGAAGCCTATAATAGACAAAGTGGAGGAGAAACTTGGGCTATGGAAAGCGAAGGTGTTAAATAAAGCGGGAAAGCTGGTGCTTATCAAATCAGTATTAAATAGTCTGCCAGTGTATTATTTGAGTTTGTTCAAGATGCCGAAAGCAGTTGCTGAGAAACTGATCTCATTGCAGAGAAGATTCCTGTGGAGCAAGGAAGATGGTAGAAATGGCATGGCGTTAGTAAGATGGGAAGTGGTGCAAGCTCCTAAGAAGCTCGGCGGGTTGGGAGTTGGAGATGCTATGATTCGCAACACGGCACTCTTGTTTAAGTGGTGGTGGCGGTTTGAAAAGGAAGAATGTCCACTATGGAAAAAGGTTGTATGTTCATGTAATAATCTGACTCCTAACCAGCTACTGTCAACTCAAACGTTACCTACTAGAGGAGGCCCTTGGAAGGATATTTGCAAGTTACAACTCACGGATCAACGTATAAGGGATAAGATGGTTACAGGGTTGTCTATGGAGGTTGGTGACGGGCGAAGGACTCGGTTCTGGGAGGATATATGGTTACTGTGTGGCTCTCTGAAGGATCGGTTTCCGAGGCTTTTCTCTGTTTCAAACCAGTGTGGATCTTTTATTGGGGACTGTGGGTTTTGGGATGGGTTAGAGTGGATCTGGAACTTCCAATGGAGGCGTGAGCTGTTCCAATGGGAGTTGGAACTCCTGAGTCAACTCCATGAGGCTTTGAGACCTGTGAAATTAGTAAATAACCGAGAGGATAGAGTGGTGTGGAAATATGATAGGTTAGGTGTTTTTCCAACTAACTCATTTGTGCAGGTACTGCAGCAGGAAATGCTGCCAGAGGAGGTAACCAGCTACAGTTTCACTAGGACCGTTTGGAAAGGTTTGGTTCCACCAAGAGTGGAGCTATTTGCTTGGTTTGTTTTGATAGGCAGGGTGAATACAAAGGAGAGGCTAAGCCGCTTTGGGATTGTCAGTCCAGAGGATACTGTCTGTGTTTTGTGCAATAACGAATTGGAATATATACATCACTTGTTTCTAGGTTGTGCATTTGTTTGGCAGGTGTGGAGTGCCTGGATATCAGGATTTGGCCGTCAATGGTCTTATCCGGGTTCGATGAAAGAGCATTTTCTTAGTTGGACAGAGGAACCGAGGAATAAGGAGGAGCGAAAGCAGAGGCTGAGAAGCTTTTGTGCGATTATTTGGAACATTTGGTTAGAAAGGAACATGAGGATTTTCAAGAATAAAAGCAAAGGTGTTGAAGAGATCATCGACATGACCGTGACTAGTGTGGATGAGTGGACAGGTGTTGCCCCCTTTAGTTGTTGATGGCTATGCCGAAGATGACTTGGGGACTTTTACTTTTTTGTTGTGATCATGTAAATAAATAAGTTGTGGTATTTGTCTGTCATGCTCCACTTTATTGTGTTGAGCTTTTACTTTCAAAAAAAAAAATATAACCACAATTAGTTGCTAACAATTATACTATATGTATACTAAAATAATTATGCCTCGTATTTAAGTTTTTTTTTTAACCAAATTTAATTAAGTTGGTCTAAATCTAACAAAATCTACTTACACAACGTACGCATAAAATCACATGCCAATTTTCTTCTTTTTCTTCATGTATGTTTCTTTTTTTTTTTTTTTTGCGTGTTGTTTTTGCCTTCTCTTTCTTCTTCTATTATTACTGATGTTGCTGCGTTACTACACACATTTAAGTCTTTTTGACAACAAAATTTAATTAAGTTGGTTGAAATCTAACAAAACTCACTTACATAATTTTCTTCTTTTTCTTCGTATTTCTTTTTTTTCGCTCGTTGTTTCCGCCTTCTCCTCCTTCTTCTATTGGTGTTGTTATTGTTGCGCTGTATTTTTATTTCTTCATCTCCTTCTCTTCTTCATGTGTTATTATAGTTATTTCTTCTTCTTTGACACAGAAATCTCTTCTTTAATGTTGTATTATTTTTTGTTCTTATTTATTATTCTTCTTTCCTTCTTTCTTTTTTCATTGCTCTTATTTCTTTTTTTAAAAGCATTACTTCTCATGTTAGACTTGAATGAACATGTTTGTACTGTATTGCAATCTTATTTAGTTGAATGGATGTAGGTTCATACTTATTGGATTAAATTCTTGGTAGAAATAAAAATAGTACCGAAATTTATCTAAAGTGACACCGAAATTTAAATACAATGACATAGAATGTAAAAAATAAATTACATATTAAGAGATCACATTGAGTTTATAAAATAAAACAAGATATATAACACCAAAATTACTTAAAATTGACATGGAAATTCAGTAACATGACACAAAATATTGATTTTTTCTAAAAAAATATCATACATTCAATGAACTGAATGCTTATCTCATATATAAAACAACACATAAAAATTTAGAACATAATACCAAAATGTCTTCATTCTAATACTGAAATTTTCAACAAAATAATGTGATAGAACTAAGAACTTATTTCATAAAGACTTGAGTTGCAAATTTACAAATTTTAATAAAAAAGAAAATAAGTGAACAAATCTATAAATAATGCAGCGGAATTAGATAGAACAAGTGCAAAAGTTCAAAAGAGAATCAACGGTGATATTTATGTATAAGAAGAAGACGACATATCTAATATATAAAATAACACATAAATTTCTAAAGAATAACACCGAAATGTATTCACTCTAATATCGAAATTTTTAACTAAATGATGTAATAGAATTAAGAATTTATTTCATGACGATTTAAGTTGCAGATTTACAAATTTTGATTGAAAACAAAATAAGTGATAAAAAGATCAATAGATAACGCAGCAAAATTAAGTAGAACAAGTGCAAAAATTCGAAAGAAAATGAACAGTGTGACGAAGATAACGATAATGATGATGATGATGATGGAGGAGGAGGAGGAAGAAAAGCAACAAAAAGAATAAATTAAATGAGAAAAAAAAAAGAAGTAGGAGGTGGTGATGGTAATGGTGACAACAAAGACGATATAAGTGGTGCGCGGATATAAAAGAGGTTATAAATTTTGGTTGGACTTAGTTAGGTAATTTACTTAATTGCAGAGCAATATTAATTCTAAAAATCAGCTACTAAATAACTATTTGTAAAAAATACATGTTTAAATATAAAATACACAAAATAAGATAAAAATATTATTTATATACAAATATATTTTAACTGATTTAGTAACTGATTTTTTTTTTTTATAAATATAACATTTTTGAGTTGCTAATCACTATTTAGCAATCTACCCGTTCATTCATCAGCTACTAGATTGTGACCCTGAGTATTTCAATTAGAAAAATGCTAGGTAAATAAATCATTTTTATAATTAAGTCCAATCAAATCTTTTTTCTTAAGAAAAGAAAGCGTGAATTCACACACATATATAGATGATTTTTGTTGTGCCAATAAACTATTAAATTATCTTAATTCAATTTAATTATTAAAATAAATTGATAATATAGCACCATTCTTTTAATTGTTTTCTTATCAAAATGTCTTAAAGTGAAATTTATAATATTTTTTTAAAAAATAGAAATAAAAAATAATAATGAAAAATATTTTTGAGTAAGAAAAAAAAATGCACTAAGAAATATTCTATTCCAAAAATACAAATACATGAAATTTATGCCTATTCCAAAAAGAATGTCAATGTAGCTATCTCATTGTTTCATAGTTACATCCTAGGACAAATCCGATGGGACCCAAGTGATGATCAATAAAAATATAAGAAAAATAATTTTATAAAAAAAAGTAAAATAGAAGCTGTATATATTGCTTTGTACTAAGATTGTGAAAATTGGATTGGTCAATAAATTGATGAGATCATCATCGATTTATTAGTTTAATAGAATGATTTATTAGTTTAATAGTTCGATTGGAATTTAATCGAAGTTTAACTAAATTAAATATTAAATAAAATTATTAAAAATTTAATATATAATTTTAAATATTTAAATTTAATAATTTTTAAATAAAATTTAAAATTTTACAATTTCACATAATAAATTATTTATAATTTAATATTAAAAGTTTACAAACAATTTTAAACATTAAAATTCATAACTAAATATAAATCAAAACACGCATAATGACAAATACACAATGTTCTACTATCAAAAGAAACATTAAAAAACAAGTTTTTAACTAATTAAAGGCGCAACTTATACCGTTGATCACTTTGTAATTGTTCCATCTTTAACATACAACAAAAACAACCATGAACAAAATTAACTTCAACAAAAACTATTTAACAGAATCATTCAACAATTCAGACATTCAGCACAAAAACCCGGTATTATTAACAAAACTACAAAAGTATTATCAAAATCTGAAAATTAGCAACTCAATATTATTAAAAACAGTACAAATTAGAGGACATAGCTTACCAGCCGCGAGGGATGAAGGGGAGTGATGGCGGCGAGTGGAAACTACCGGCAAAGATAGAGACAGAAAGCTTGAACAGAAGTAGAACTTCCACACAACGGCGACACAGCTTCCTAAGACGGCGACAGCACCTCCACACGCGACAGAGCTTTCTACGATATAGCAACAGATTTTCCACACGCGACGCGTGTTCCCGGAGAAAACTTCGGCAATGACTACAAAGAGAGATGGTGGTTGGAGGCTGCGGGGCACAGAGCTGCCGACTGTGTTTGGGGACTAGGGTTCTCCAATTGAATGTTCAATTTTTATTTTTCAGAGAGAAAGAGTGGAATGAGGCTACGGCTGCGTCTCTTTTTTTTTTTTTTTTTTTTAAAGATTAAATGGCGCCGTTTTAAAGGGTTGATACCCAACGAGAAACTCTTAAATAAATTGGCCAATTTCAACAATTTACCAATTAATTGTCGGTTTAAGCAATTCTTTAACTGATTTTTTGTCAAACGATTTTTGAGGTTCATAATTAAATTGGTTAAATAATTAGTTTTAGATTAATCTAACTGAATCGGTGGATTAAGAGGTTGTGGGTTCAAATTTCTTATCTTTTCAAATTTTAGTCACAAAAAAAAAAAAAAAGAATCGGTCTGATCGATGGGTAAATGTATGGATTGAGGATTTCCGGAATCGTGTGTTTAACATGAGTGGAAAAGACCTTGTTTGAAAATAAATCCAGTGACCCGATCGAAAAGGTCATTGGGAGAACGACGCGGTCAGCGCCGATAGCTTTGGCGCATTGATTCCCCATAACGAATAGGCTAGCAGGTTCCCCGATCTTTCTTCTGTCCCAGCCGTTAGGTTAAGTCTCCGGGACTAGGTGAGGAAACGTCTCTTGGAGAGTAGATTCGATTTAGTTTAAGAACTATGCTTTGTACTATATTTATCGCTCATATTTAACATTTCAGCCACGCTTTGTATGGAAATGGTAGCAAATTTGGGAAAAAACATTGCCCCACAAAAGCTGAGTTGTAATTTTTCTTTTGTCATCAAAAGAATAAAATTTACTCCATTTGAATAAGTGATAGAATTTTAAATTTTATTTTATATATACAATAATTTATTGATCATCACTAAATTTTTAAGTAAAACTAAAATTTCTAATGAAATAATCTTTAGCCTGTGGAACCTAAAGATCCTATGGACAACAAAAACAATCAAACTTTTCTCTCCAGTCAAACCCTCACGAAGAACACAGTAAGTTCAAGTCCATTGTTCCCATGAGGCATCGTCATGTAGTAAGTCTCAGAGTCCTTGGACCCAACCACGCGCTCGAAATGCGCCCTCATGTACGAGAACTCGCCGTCGTGAGGGTCCGACATCTCCTCCGGCAGCACGCCGACCGCCATGGACACCGCATGCAGAAGCTGCATCACGCTCAGGTCCTCATCCGTGGGTTCCCTCTTCACCCCATAACCCATTTTCTTTCCATTGCAAAACATTGTCCAACATGGTTCGTCAACAAGTTCAACCTTATCGTTCCGTGGCTGCTTTTCGCACTCCATGGCGATTCTATTCATCCCAGTTCCCATGTCTTGGAGCAGCTTTCCCGTCGGGATAGCCAGCTCTAAGACAAGGAACGGAAGAGTATTAGGTGTTTCTTGGAATGCAAGGTTAACCCTAGATTTTCTGTGGCCGAATAGCGTTCCGGTTATTCTCTTGCCGCCGTGTATCTGCAGGTCTCCAGGACGGGTCCTGGGGACTGTTGGCATATTACACGGCGGCACCACGATTGGTAATGATCGGAACGTCGACTTGAACTTCCGAAAGAATCTTTCGGATCTTGAAGGAGTTCTTCTCTTGCTGTATGCTGGTTGTAGGGAGATCGGCATGTTGAGAGCCGAGCTCTTCTTCGCCGTGGTGCCTGAATCTTCTCTTTGTACAGGTGGTTTTGGAGGCGGCGGCGGGGGCTGCGGCTGCGGCAGTTGTGGTGCCATTAATTAAGTCGAGATAATGGAAATAATGAGGTATAAAGGAAAGTTTTGTGGTTAATTAGGTTTATATTTCTAGGGGGAAATTCCGGTTGAATTAATGGTTTCGTGGTTTGTTGAATTTGGAGGAGTTTATAGAAGATGTGAAGAAAACTACTTTAAGTTGTGGATTCCACGTTGAGGGGGTTTTAGTTATGATTTTGATATATGGTTGATTTAGTAATTTTAATCCTTTTTTTTTCATGTTTTCGTTTTCATGGTACTGACTTCTTGTTAGGTACTTAAAGTATTAGTTGAATTAGATTGTTTCTCTATTATTTCTTGTCAAGAGATTTGTGAGAAATGGTTAACTTGTTTTTTTTTTGTTTTGGTTCTGTTTCAAATAAGATAAGCCAAACAAAGATAGGTGACTATTACTGTAAATCAGTTGAGTATTTTTCTAAGCTTCTTAGTTTCAATTCTTGTGGTAAATCTATTTTTAGAGGTGGGTAATAATAATAGAGGAATATTAGAATATCATCAAAATTTATTGGTTTTGGTCATCATTTAGCCATCAATATTTAAAAATATAGGATAAAATATTTTGTTAAATTATTAGACTAAAGATACTACACTAAAAGGAATTGAATTGAAGAGTAAGTGATGGCAAAAAATAATAAATTTTAATGGTCCTGGCATTTCTCGTAATAATAAGGGTTTTTTACTTAAATAAATTATTTGGGAGTCAAAATTACCTGATTCCCCTAAAACGAATTCTGCAACGTAAATCCCCTCTTGGTATTATTATATAAATCGTCCTAGGCTGCACAGGGTTACATAAAACATAAAACGTGAATCATCTCAGCCTAGGACGATTAATGCATGAACGTGTAAGGCAAATCAAACGTCGTGGCAGGGTCTCCAGGATTAAAAGAAGAGTATAAATCGTTCCAGGGTGGTAGGTTTCACGTGTTAATGGGCTAACTCTTACTGGGCTGCCACGATTTATGCATTATTGGGACCCTCTTCAGCCTGGCACGATTTATGTATTAGTTTGTAACACTAACTGGGTTGGGACGATTTATGCCCAAGTTAGTAACCCTAAGAACTCAAGAATTTAATGATTTAGGGTGTATGTAGTTTAGCATAAGACGTTAGAAATCAGACTTCTTAGTAGTTTAGTTAACATTCTTACTATAGAGTGATGGTTGCATAATAGGGTACTCTTATTTATAATATTTTAATTTAAATTATATCTATTTATATTTTAACTTAAAAAATAAAAATATACTTTTTATAATTTCAATTATTGATTTTATTGAGAAGATTAAATTAAATTAAAAAATATTAACAAATTATAATAAAAGAGTACTAAATTTTAATACATAAATTTAAATTTTTTTTTTAAAAAATGTCAAAAGGTATTAAAAAAATTAATTTTGTATAATATAAATTTATGTTGTTTTAAGTAATATAAATTTAAGTTTTTATGAAATTTTTAGTATTCGTTGTTTATATAATTTTTTTAATCATTTTTATTAATGCATATTTTTTATAGAATTTTTTTTTGTCATTTTTTATTTGACTTCATATAAATTTTAATTATTTATTTATAATTTTAATTATTAATTTTATTAAAAAAATCAAACTAAATAAAAAAAATACTAACCGGTTATAATAAAAAATATGCATTAATAAAAATGATTAAAAAAATTATATAAACATCGAATACTAAAAATTTCATAAAAACTTAAATTTATGTTACTTAAAACAACATAAATTTATATTATGCAAAATTAATATTTTTTAACATCTTTTGACATTTTTTTTTAAAAAAAAATTTAAATTTATGTATTAAAATTTAGTACTTTTTTATTATAATTTGTTAGTATTTTTTTAATTTAATTTAATTTTCTCAATAAAATCAATAATTGAAATTATAAAAAGTATATTTTTATTTTTTAAGTTAAAATTTAAATAGATATAATTTAAATTAAAATATTATAAATAAGAGTACTCTATTATGCAATCATTACTCTATAGAAAGAGTGTTAACTAAGCTACTAAGAAGCCTGATTTCTAACGTCTTATGTTAAACTACATACACCCTAAATCATTAAATCCTTGAGTTCTTAGGGTTACTAATTTGGGCATAAATCGTCCCAACCCAGTTAGTGTTACAAACTAACACATAAATCGTGTCAGGCTGAAGAGGGTCCCAATAATGCATAAATCATGGCAGCCCAGTGAGAGTTAGCTCATTAACACGTGAAACCTATCACCCTGGGACGATTTATGCTCTTCTTCTAATCCTGGAGACCCTGCCACGATTTACGTTTGATTTGCCTTACATGTTCATGCATTAATCGTCTTAGGCTGAGATGATTCATGTTTTATGTAACCCTGTGCAGCCTAGGAGGATTTATATAATAATACTAAGAGGGAATTTACGTTGTAAAATCCTTTTCAGGGGAATCAGGTAATTTTGACTCCCATACAATTTATTTAAGTAAAAAATCCTAATAATAATATGGTTGTAGTTAAATAACAATTGTGATTAATTCATATAGAAAAACAATATAATTTTGAATTATTAATGGCTTAGAGCTGTACTTTTTCGTTGCAGCAGTATGTCATTGCTGACTTTGCTGTTGTCTGGCGAGGAATAAATATGATCAACAAGAAGGAAAAAAAATAGGAATAATTAGAAACATCAATTTTGAATCTCTAACTATTTAGATTTTAACTGTCTAATTTTAGATTTTTGGATATGTACATTTTTGTTGGTTAATTTTTATTGTCCCTTAAAAAAAGTAAATAAATTAAAACATATAACATATACCGTCATCACAATCTAACCTTTAGATTACATTGTATGGTACACAATATGATTTGATTAATCTAAATGGTATAAATTAGTAAAATTTACAAATAAAAAGTTTAAATATTATTAGGTCAATAATTTTTAGTGTGCCACTAAATAATCTAATAGTAACATCTTACTTTTGCTTTTCGGTAACATGTACACTTTAGGTGAGCAAAATAAGTACAGGTCAATTTTTTTCCTTAATATATTAATGAATTAATTACTTAATCACTCTTTATAATTATTATTTAGAATTTCAAAAGAGTTTTACAAAACAATATTTTATAACAAACTTGTGTTGTATTTACCCAAAAAAAAAAGCTATTGATTATTAAATTAGATGAAGAATAACGAAAATAAAAATATAAAAATAAATAAAAGTTGGAACTTGGAAGCGTTTAACTTCCAAGGTCTCCAGAAAGACAGTTTTGGCAATATTCTATTAGGACTAAGGAGTTGACACTTTGGCAATATTCTATTTCATTCCCTTCTTTGCCCCCCTTTTTAATTGTAAAGAAATGGCAGCGTTTACTTAAAAATAGCAAGATATTTATCCTGAAAAGGGATTATTTTAAATTGTTTTCAGTTAATGGACACCCACAAATATGTGTCAGTTCTAACTTAAACAAAGTTATCACAGTATACTTCTTGCATTTACTCTCTTGGTAAAAACATCAGAAAATCATTTAAAAATGGAAAAAAATAGTCTTATGCACACATATGGATGTATAATGAGTTATCCACAAATGTGGACCTGCGTTGTTTAATGACCTGTAAAACGCAGGTAACGTTTTGCAGGCGATAAAAACAAAAATCTGCAGCTCCTGCAAAACGCAGGCTGCGATTGGGTTGAGAAGGAAACCAGGTTGCGAAACGTGGCTTGCATGCTGAGAGGAGCAGTGTTGACCAGCATAGAGTTAGGCAAAACGCAGGTTGCGTTTGTTAGCCTTGCACAGCCAAACGGAGATTGCGTTTTGCACCGTTCCTAGCTGCATGCGCGACATGTGTCTTTGTGGGTGTTCACTTGGGTGCTTTAAAGCCAAAACGCAAATGGCTAGGGAAGCAAAGTAAAAAAACGAAGTAAGTTACACTGAGAAAGAGTTGAACCTGAGTGAGGAAGCTAGAGTGAAGAGGGTTAAGAGTGAAGAAGAAAAGTGTGGAAGAAGAAGAAGCATACGGTGCAGCAAGAAAAAATGGTGCGAAATTTTATCAAACCGAAAAAACATATTATTGAATATTTGGATCATCCTCAATTGGTATGTAATTTTTTTTTTTAATATTTAACGATGAATATATACATATTTATTCGAATTTTATTTATTTGTGTTGTAATTAGTACTATTATGGTTATTAATATTATTATTACTAATATTATATTATTATTTATTTCTCATTACGGTAAATATTTTTATTACTATTATTATTATTATTATTATTATTATTATTATTATTATTATAGTAGTAGATATCATAATGAGAATAATTTATTAATATTTTTTAATAATAATACTGTGTAATAATAATAATACTGTTTAGCAAACAGTTTTTTTTAACAATGTTTAATTAAAAAAAGAAAAATATTATTTTTTAATAATTTATTAATATTTTCTAATAATAAGTAATACTGTTTATTCATAAAATAAAATACCGTTTAAGATAATAATAATATAATTAATAGTTATTATTATTGTTATTATTGTTATATTATATTTGAGCAATTATTATGATAGTGAGAATAAGTTATTTTTATAATAGTAGTGTGTAGGACAATAATAATAAATTATTATTATTTTCTAATAATAAATAAATAAATAATACTGTTAATTAAATAAATGTTAATCGTTTGTTAACAATTTATTAATGTTTTTCTATTAATATAATAATAAAATACCGTTTAGGATAATGACAAAAATAATAATAATAATGATAATAATAAGTTGTTATATATTTTTTAATAATACAAAATTTTTGAATAAATTATTAATTGATATTATATAGAATTTAAATAATAATTTTTTTTGCAGGCTATTAGGAATTTGTTGCTCAGGAAACTCGATCTGCCAGATTTTATTGATTCCCATCTTGTGCAATTGCTACCAGAAATGCACCTTTATATTTTTCGTATAGGTGCGTGCCATTAACCTGCACTAGTGGCTTGCAGTGTCTGAATACTACAATACACGAATAGAAGTTCCAAAAAACGCGGTGCAGAACTCTTACACCTTGAACCTCCTCACTCTCACGGTAAACGGGGAGCGTTTTAATTTGAACACGAGACCTTGGCATCTTCACCGTCATTGCTTTCAACCATACTGGCAGAGTCTGGTAAGAAACTTTCCAATCACCGAAGACCTTTGAGACAGCTTTCTGCTTTGCCAACCAAGCCTTGCGGTAACTCACAGTGTAGTTGAACCTGGATTGAACTTCTACAATAACAAACTTCACCTTTATCGAGGGGTCTGTTTCGACCAACGGCCTAATGGCATCTGCAATTGTGTCCGAGTCCAACTTGGCATGATCTTGTGAAATCGTGTCCATGGTGCACGTGTGCTTACCATTGTATCTCCTGATCTCCCAACTAGTTTTTTTTCGAATCAAGATAGCTCGGATAAGCCAGTCGCACCCTGCACCATACCCCTTGCATTTCGCATAGAATGCCTGCGGCTCAGATTCATACACAGTGTAATCAATTTCTCTAGAGATGATGTAGCTTTTAGATATCACCGAATCTCTCGAACCAAATTTCATTCCGACACTAAACTCGCCATCTTCCGCCGCAGCGTTGCCTTCACCTACGACATGCGCATCACCATCAGTCAGACAAGGAAAATAAAATAAGCACTATAGGAAACTTGAGTTAATAATCATAACATACCCGTATTCGCATACTCAGGAAATTTCGGGGCATGCATGGCTTCGAGATCTAGAGTTCGCATAAAAGACGGAACACCAAACGAGTGCTGGCTTACAATCGCATTCACTTCATTTTGCACCGCCAGATTGCCTGCCAAGTCTCCGTCATCGTTTTCGTCATCGACTTCATAGTTAGCTTCGAATTCCTCTTCACTGTCATTATTATCTTCTTCCCAATCTATATTCTCGAGCTCATCAACATTGACCTCCTCGCTGACCGCGCCCAACCCTGACTGCTGTTCGAACTCAACGTACAGCTCTATCATCGGCACATGAAATCGGGTTTGTTGATAAATACATAATATCTGCTGCATACTGGCATCGTCAGTGATGTGCATCATTTGAAACTGTATCAGCCCATCAAATACTTGTACATGATTTCTGTATAAAATGTTGCTCACCCTTTTCGAAATATGGCTTTGAATGTTATTACAAAGACCATTTTACAACTCGACAAAACTCATGGTACATGGAATAGCAAATGACAAGGGACATTCACAAACAAAAGTCACTCCTTCATGTGTGTTTGGTATAACCTCACTGTTATAATATACTCGCAAATTTGCAACACCTTCCATAACTTCAGCTTCAACTAACTCTATTTTTTTGACACAGTTAATTGTCAAAAAAGCACACTATTAAGGACTTTATGCAAGAAAGAGTAAGAGGAGAAGTGAAGATGAAGATGAATGAAACTGGACTTTGTATAAACAAAGCTGTGAATTTGAATATTATTTTGTGTACAAAACGCAACCTGCGTTTTGGGACTTCCAAGAAAAAGTTTATGACACTCACAAAACGCAACCTACGTTTGTGGGCTTCAAAAATTTTTTGACTTTTCTAGTTTCAAAAACACAACCTGCGTTTAGTCTAAAACAAAAATAAAAAAAAATCAAAATGACAAAACATAACTTACGTTTAGTGTATTTCAAATTTAAAAAAAAATTAACAAGTTCAAAACGCAACTTGCGTTTTAGTTCTTACACCATAGCAGTGCAATGTTTTTGCACACGTCTTTTTTTTTTGTGAGAAAAGGGGGGTTAAAACCCCAAACAAGAATTAGGAACCTCTAAATCTAAAGTTGCCATTTATATCAGTAGCTAAGGCCTGAAGCGTGTCGGGAGGAGGCCTGTCAAAGAGATGAATATCCAAAGGGAGATTTTGTCCTTTCTTAGCAAAAGAGTCTGCCACAGTATTGGCCTCTCTCAATGTATGATTCCAAACAACATGTTGTAATCTGCTTGCTAAGATATTAATGTCTTCCAACAAAGGTCTCACGGGGTGGGAAGCTGAACAGCCTTCCTTGATGAAATTGATTGCTGACCAGGAGTCGGACTCTATAATGATATGTTGAAAATTTTGAGCAATAGCAATCTGAAGACCTTTGACAATGCCCCACAATTCTGCATGTGTGATAGAACAACTACCCAAATTGCACGAGAACCCCAACATGTACCTACCCAAATGATTTCTGAAAATACCTCCACAAGCTGCATTATTATTCTCACAAAAAAAAGGATCCATCAATGTTTAGCTTGATACAATGTTCTGGCGGGAGTATCCAATGAATCAATTGATTATTGTCCTTCCTAATCCTTTTCATAGAGTACCGAAACTTCATGGTGCCCAAGATTTCCTCACTTCGCACTCTAATTGCTCTAGCCGCGACCGTTGGCCTCACTCGATTCCCTTAAAAAATAAGGGAGTTACAATAGAACCAAAGGGATGAAACGGATACTCCAAATTTACAAGCCCAGTCACTTCTCGCTGATAGGTTCTGAGCCAACCAATCCTTGATACTCAGGTTGAAAAAGTCGGCCACAACCTCATGTGGCTTCAAGAGGCTCCACATGCACTTGGCATAGGAGCAATCTCTGAGGACGTGTAAGGTGCTTTCTTCCTCACGGTTACACCTGGAGCAGTTGGCTTCCGTTGCTAGATGCCTTCTCCTTCTTTCCACATTTGTTAGAGTTGCGTCATTAGAAACCAGTCACATGAAGGAACGAATTCTCTCCGGACCGCCCCACTTCCAGATTAATTTGAAGATTTTGTCCGGGTCATTGTGCTCATCGTGGAGAGAGTTATAAGCCGATTTAAGGCTAAAAGTTCCATCAGAAGTTGGAGCCCAAGCAACAGAATCATGACCTTTCCAAGGGGAAGGAGGAGACAAAGCTCGAATTTTTCCCACGATAGGGTCAGGGAGCCATTCCTTTAGTTTATTCTCGTCCCAATGACCTGAAATTGAAAAGAAATCAGTTAGAAACACATTTAACTCAGATTCCGTTAATATCTTATCAGAATATTGGGTTAATATTCCAAGGTTTGGCACCCAATTATGCTGCCAAAACTTTATGCTAGAGCCATCTCCAATACGCCAAATATGGTTCTTTTCAACCCCTTTCCAAGCCAAGCATATCCCTTTCCAAAGATTCGAGGACTTGTTCTTCCTTTCGACCCTTGGGAGCAGGTCACTACCACAATTATATTTGGCCCTGATCACCCTTGCCCAAAGCGCGTCCTTCTTCTCCACAAGACCCCAGCCATTCTTCATCATGAAAGCTTGATTCACATCACGAGTATGACGAATACCCAGCCCTCCCGAGGCTTTCGGTTTGCTAATGAGATGGATTTTTCTAGAGTGCTCTGCCTCTCCCCAAAGAAAATCCCTGCATTTACAATCAACCAAGTTACTAGTAGAAACTGGTATAAGAGCAGTTTGCATAGTATAACTAGGAATGGAAGATAGAACAGATCTCACCAGGGTAGCTCTTCCTGCTAGAGACAAGGATGAGGCTTTCCAACTATTTTATCTCAAGTTCATCTTGTTAATAATGTCACTATATGTATTTTTTGAAACCTTAGAGTGTATGAGAGGAACACCAAGATACTTTCCCAAATCATCGGTTCTGGAAAACTGCAGGGTGTTGCTTATCTGACTCCTAACATGATTGCCCACATTCCTAGAGAAGAATACGCGCGTCTTATCATTGTTGACCCGTTGACCGGAGCTATTGCAAAAGGCTTCAAGAACCCTATTAATAACATCTGCTTGATCCATAGTTGCTTCTGCAAAGAGAATCAAATCATCAGCGAAGCAGAGATGAGAGAGATTGATGGGCTTCCAAAAGCCGTGTTCCACTGCAGCACTAATGAGTTGCGAGAGCCTTTCCACGCAAAGGACAAAGATGTACGGCGAGATGGGATCACCCTGCCGAATACCTCTTGAAGGAGAGAACTCATCCAAGGCTTCCCCATTCCAGAGGACCCTCATCCTGGCAAAAGAAATACAACTGTAAACCACAGAAATGAACTGAGAAGGCAACCCAATATCACCAAGAGTATCTTCAATGAAATCCCATTTAAGTCTGTCATAAGCCTTCTCCAAATCAATTTTAATCGCCATCCAACCTTTCTGACCTTTTTTATTCCTCATAGAATGAATAACTTCTTGAGTAATGATAATATTATCAGAATTTTGCCTCCCCGGGACAAAACTGCATTGGGTAGGTCTCACTAATTTTTCCATTACCCTTCGAAGCCTTCGGGCCAGAATCTTGGTAATTACCTTGTACGAGACATTACATAAACTGATGGGTCGCATTTGCTTAAGATTGGTGACAGGCTCCACCTTGGGAATGAGAGTAATAAGGGTTTCATTCAGCTCTCCAATGTCCTGGGGGTGAGCAAAAGCATTTTCAATCATCCTGCATAAATCCGATCCTACCAGGTCCCATTTGTTTTGATAAAAACCTGCCTGAATACCATCTCTTCCAGGTGCTTTGAAACTACCCATACTAAAAAGGGATTCCTTAATCTCCTTATGGGAAACATTGCAACCAATCATCAGTCTATTTTCATTGCTAAGTACCGGAAAAGCACCATTTAGAACAAAGGGAATATTAGGGAGGTCATCACAATAAAGCTTGCTGTAGAAATCTGTAGCCATCGCTTCAAGATTAGGATTATCATGTATCCAATTACCTGCTTCATCTTGCAAGGCAACAATCTTGTTTCTCCTCCTTCTGGCCATAGTAGTGCCATGAAAGTATTTTGTGTTTCTGTCTCCAAACTCAATCCATTTACATCTAGATTTTTGAAATCATAACATCTCTTCTTGAGAAAGGAGCTCTTCATACTCTTTCCAAAGAATACCCTGGAGATTTTCCAAATGAGGATTATGGCTCACACTCATAGTATTCATGATACCTTGTAATCTCCTTAGAATTCTATTTTTCCTTCTAAAAATGTTCCCAAAAACGGTAAAATTCCAAGTTCAAAGGGAATCTTGAAAGTTACCAATTCCTTGGGACCAGTTGCTATCTATTCTCCAATTATTTGTGACCATATTATTAAAATCAGAATGAGATATCCATGAGGCTAAGAATCTGAATGGTCTCCGTCCTCTGTTGGGAACAGGTTCAGTAGAGAGTTGCAGGTATAGCGGAGCATGATCCGATTTTAACATTGGCAAGTGCTTCATCCTCGCATCAGGAAATCGAATTTGCCAATCCATGTTGCTCGGACCATGATCAAGTCTTTCAACCAAGTTTCCTCTCTTCCAAGTTTTTGCACACGTCTATTCCATGGTTTAACACGTTATCCCTTTCCATAAAAAAAAAAAAAAAAAAAAAAAAAAAAAAAAAGCCTAAAAACATAGGTATCTTTTTATCCAAGACAATTTTATTCTAAAATTTAAGATTTTGTGTTAAAGTCAAATTCAGGTATTTTTGATGGAGTAAGCACAATATTCTCCTGAAGTAGTAAAGAACGTATTTTATTTTATAAAGAGTAAAGTATATTTTTTGTCTCTAAAATTTGATAAAAGTTTTAAAAATACTCCTAACTTTTATTTTGTTTCAATTTTATCCCAAAAGTTTTCGATTTGTATCAAATATACCCCTGACAGTTAATTTTTTAAATAATTTAAAACCGATTCAACAATTTTATAAGAACAACTTTTTAACACAAGCAAATTAAGCATAATTTTCATATATTATTGTTAGATTTGTCTTAATTTTTTTGAAAATTTAGCTGTCAAGGGTATATTTGATGCAAATCGAAAACTTTTCGAACAAAATTGAAACAAAATAAAACTTATGGGTATTTTTAAAACTTTTGCCAAACTTCAAGGACAAAAAATATACTTTACTCTTTCAAAAAAAAATTGGGAGAAAATATTTATTATATTAGTGCTACTAATGAAGTACTCACATGAATTAACCTAGATTTGCATCTTACTCTTACATAAAGATTACTCTTCTCACTAATCTATATCATAAACAATACATTTAATAGGAAAAATGAAGAAGGAACAATATTCAACATGGAGAATAGTAGAATAATACACAAGGTTTTAATCTGAGAATCATGACCCTATGTTGCTATAGCTAGTTAATCAATAATCAATAATCAATAATCAATAATCAATTCACTCAATACATCCCATTCCCAAGCAGAAAATTGAGCTATTGATACAGCTGCTACTGGGAATCTCAAATTAACACAATAAAGGATTCAGAATTTAGAAATTTAGAATTTCTTTTTTCTTGTTTATTCAGCTACTACTAGGAAGCTCACAATAACAATACCTAATCAAACCTTTAGCATGAATGACATTTATTTACAAGATAGGCGCATATTCAATGTGATTTCATTGCTTGGAACCTTGGCATCATACCCTTGTAACATCTGCGGCTCGGGATGGCGAAATTTGTGCCCCGGATTCGAGTTTCTTTATTAGCAACTTCCCCCAAAGACCTTTATTTCCAGCTATTTCTCGTCTCTAGTAGACTGTTGTAAGAAAACATGTTGTAAATTAAGGTCCATCTTGTTGAACAAGAGATTTGCAACTGCTCTATCAACAATGTTTGTCTCTGATTCCATTGGTTCCTTTTCCTCAGACCTAAACATAATGTTGTAACCACTTGAAATTTGCTTGGACAGAGATAAAACATTGTTCAATATGGAGACTACCATTATCCAGAATAGTTTTTATTGTTTATCACCACTACTCTACTCTGATCATGGTTTTAAATTGCAGCTACGGTTGCGGGGGCACTGTGGACAAAAAATTGTGGCAGAACATGATAGTGCTGCAATTGCTGCTGCAATGCCAATGCAGTGAACACCACAACAGCAATTTTTCAGCCACAATTGCGCCTATGCACAACAATTTAAAACCATGGTTCTAAATTTACAATTAAACCAAATTGTCATCATATCAGGGTTTTTTTTTTTTATCAACTATTAAATAGAATAATAATTCGAAGGTAAAAAAAGAATGAAAAAGATAAAGCTCAATCATAGTTCATGCTGAACACTTAAGTACCTTACCAAGTGTCTTTTTAACGAGTTTCACTTATGTCTTTTATTCAATTAAAAAGAAAAATGTAAAAGTAAATCTCTCTATGTTTTGGATATACCTTAAATGGTTGGCAGATGATAACATCATGAATTTAAGGCGTACAAGAACATAACAGAAAGGCAGAACAAATCAAATACCTCTCGGTTAAACCGTGAACTGCCTGTGGTATTGCCTTTACCATATAGAGATCTTGATTCTGATTCTCTCCTGCAGCCTGTTGTTTTGTATTTCGGGCAAGACGGTTCAAAGCATCTCGGAAACAAATCCGTGTCTTCTCATTGAACTGGTCATAGCAAAAGGAAAACAAAACAAATCAGCAACATGCATTATTCATTATTTCATCCGATCAGACGCCATTGATTTCGGTTTGATCATCTTACCTGCACAATAACTGTCTCAAGATTCTGAAGTATAGATTCCTCAAGAGAGAACTGCTCATCCATGGTCTCATCTCTACTGCACCACTCGAAAGCATCCAACTCCTCGAACATAGGTTCCTTGAAGAGAAAGAGATACAATTAGTTGCTTAAAGCCTTAAAGTGAAATTATGTAAATATGATAAACCATACATATATTCTCTTTTCTCTACTGTCTATACCAAGAAGGATGGAACATTCATTTAAGTACATCGCAAGTGGCAAGGGATAGGTCAGACAGTGCAAGAATATTTGTATTCTCAGCAAAAATCAAAGATCGAAAAGATGTCTTGAAAAGAGAATAATCTTAACTCTCTGTCTCAAATCATAGCTTCTCCAAGCATGAAAATATGAATGTGATATTCAACATTGGAAAACACAATGCCTTTAAATTTTCAAGTACATAGGTGCAGTCATAGAATCTTGGTTGAACATATATGAATATATAAAATACAAAAAGTACTAGAGTGGCATGTATTTAACCCAAACTACTGCAAAACAATTAATAAACAAGTGTGGTACCCAAATTACCAAATGAAACATCATTTTGCTAACAAAATTACCATGGAAACATAAAAATTCAAATCCTTAATAGAAACTTTCCTCTCTTTGGGTCAATTTGTCAAATAAGTATAAGCCATTTGGGTATACTAGGAAAATATTTGTTCTTCCATTCGAGTCAATAATTTCTATCTCATCAAGCAAAGTGTTAGAACACTTTTCAACTACAAGTCAAGAGGTGATTATCACCTCTACATCGAGACAATCCTTAGATTCTGAGTCACATGGAACAAACGTTGAAGCCTCAAAATCTTCCTGCAATTGATCTGTTGAAAAGAAGCATATTTTTTCAGGTATTTTGTTCAAGTGTTCATCCACATATAATAGATAACTTTCAAAGTTACTTGATACATTAAATTAATATCTAGTAAAGAATCATCACCAGGTATATTGCAGCAACATTTTTCAGGGCACAAGAAAAAGGACTTCTGTGAGTTTTCAACACAGGGAGGACCTTCAAATAGAGAATCCCTGCAATATGCAAAATAAGAGATGATGCTGTAAGAAAACAAATAATCATTTCGAACTGAATTTCTGTCCTATCATAATCAAGTGAACATTGAACGTCTCTGTCGAGTTACATGTGATAATGCAATGAGAAGTGAAAAATTAAAGCCTTTCCACAACAGAATGATTAAGGAAAATGGGAGCTCTTACCATGCCATAACAGGTTCATGCTTATACAGTTCTGGGAACCATAAGTATGATTGTGTTAGTCCACATTGGCTCCCAGGATAAAGATAAATTTGGCGAAATTTGGAATGCAACAAAAACACCACAGAGCAATTCAATTTGAACTAGTTAAAGCATGTCACAGAATCTAGATGATTAGTCCCAGAGGTTACGCTTATACACAAAAATGTCATCAATCTGTTCAAAACTTGATAGGTCCTGAAGCTCATAATTAGGCTCGTTGTGCGAAAATGCCATTTGTTGAAAACGTTGTGGTCCACATACACTTGAACTATCCTGCTGAGAAGGTCCAAGATCAATCTTTTCAATGAAATATTTATCAATGTAAGTGAGTTCCACCTCTCTTGCATTAGGTGCACTTAATTCCCATCTCGACCAATTCTCTGGTGAACATGCATTGAATAAATCTTCATCTTTGGGAAGAATAAAATCATTAATCCCATGACCATCGTAGCAATCCATAACAAATACTCTGTAGAGTGTTCATAAGTGCAAATATTAGCCAGTTAAAAAATTGTCATTATAAATGGAATCATGAAAATATGGACTTCTAGTCTCCAAAAACTTGTGGCACTGACAATCAAAACCATAAAAGAAAGGTTTTAATTATTCTGTTAGTCCCTATAGTTTCACTGAATTTTCAATTAAATCTCTATACTTTTTTTCTTTTCGATTGAGTCTCTATACCATATCAAATTTTGTAATTAAATCTCTACCGTGATAAAAACACTAGAATTAACGGAATATTCCGTTAAGCAAAACGAATATGCCTAATACTTGACTGAATATTCTATATAGTTTAACAGAATATTCCGTTAATTTCAACGTTTTTGTCACGGTAGGAACTTAGTTACAAAATCTGATATGGTGGAACTTAGTTACAAAATCTGATATGGTGGAACTTAGTTACAAAATCTGATATGGTATAAGGATCTAATTGAAAAGAAAAAAAAGTATAGGAACCTAATTGAAAATTCGATGAAACTATATAAACCGACAGAGTAATTAAACCTAAAAGGAATTAATGCGCAAGCGGCTCCTACTAAAGCGGGATTTTTGGGGCATTTTGTCAAATGTTCATATTTGGAGGATCATAGGTGTATTTCTTTCTTTCGTGTACTAAATTATAAAACACCATAAATCCTATGTTCCTTCTACTTGCTAAATATACAAATTTCATTATCAAAGCTACAAGATTTCATCTCTAGTCATAGGAAAAGGTAACAGACTCCAACTTTTAGAACCCAAAAAGTCATGAATGTAAACTTAATTGGGTATACTTGATAATTTTGGATTAAGCTAGTTATATAACATTCTTATAAAAAATTTATATTTTTATGATAGATCCATCACTCTATTCTTTTTTATGTTGAAAATTATTAAATTAAAAATATGTTTCATGAAAAGCTTACACTCCAAAACGTAGCACGATACTCCATTCATGATAGTAAAACAGAGAATCAAGGTTTAAAAACTAAAAATCTTTGAACCGAATTCAAAAGCAAACAACAAAAGGAAACGAATGGAAATAAAAATGACAGAATAAATCAAGGGGGAGAAAAAAAACAAATTAAGAGAAAATCGATGAAACAAAAAAACCTAAAAACCACATAACTCTCCTATCGTCATAATTTCCAAAGAATCCTCTTTGAACAGAAAACATATTTTAAATATAAGATTGATTTCAAAGGCTTACCCGCAGAAAATGATAGAAAATAAAGAGAACTATAGTTGATGAAAGTTGAAAGCTAATAGAGACAGCTGAAGAAAAGAGTAGTGTCAGCAATGAACTTCAGAGTGTTTTCAGTACGCAAAACAGAGGCGGCTCTGGTTTTGGGGACTAGCTACGGTAACTTGTAAGAATTTTTTAGGCACATATATATCAAAAGTCGAAGGTTGAATTAGGAAATGTTCAATTGTTTTTTTTTATTATTATTAATAGGATATGACAGTATGACACAATATAGGAAATGTTCAATTTTTTTTATTATTATTAATAGGATACGACACAATATAGGATGCACAGCCACACGAATTTAATATATATATATATATATATATATAATATTTTTTAAATAAATTATAATAATAGTTTAATATTAAAATATAAATTAATTTTTTAATTATATAAAATATTTAAAATATTTTTATTTTAATAATTAATAATATATATTATTTTTAAATTTATTTTATAAATATATATTAAAAATAAGGTTAGACATATTAATACATGATGGTATTTAAATGTGTGTCCAAATATATTTAAAAAAAAATATTTTTTATTAAGATATGGTTGGACACAGAAAATGTGGTAAATTAGCAAAGTCTTCGTACTTCTTAATCAAGTCTATTCCTAAAATTTTTTAATGGAATATTTTAATTTTTAATAAATTTTAATTATTAAATTAATTTTTAAATTTTTATTTCGTTAAATAAATAAATTCTCATAACAGATTATTTACTAAATAAAAAAATTTATATTAAAATTTTAAAAGATTTTAGAAACTGATATCTTTTTATCAAATAAATTATGTGAGTCAATTTGTCTAATATTTTATTAAAATTTGACATAAAAATTGATATATCTAATAAAATAAAATATTAAAAATTAATTTAGTAATTAAAAATTGTAAAGGTTTAAACTGTCCCACACAACCTTTTTCGAAAACTACTTTGGTATATTAATTTTTTTAAGGAACGAATATAATCTTCTTTCTCTACTTTTTTTTATTATTATATTTTTATATAAATATATTTTAAAAATTACTGAACATGTGTTATATTGTCAAATCAGTATATTTTGTTTAAATTTTTTATTATCAATTTAAGTTATGATAACAATCTTAAATATTAAAAATTGTGTTATTTATATTACTTTTAGTACACTTTTTATATTTATAATAAACATGAATTATTTTTAGAAATTCTTTTTATTTTAAAACGATTTAAAATATGATAGAAGTATAGTTTTTTTATATATATTTTTAAATGAGTAATGTTATATATTCAAGTCTTTTTATGAATTAAGTTTAATTAAGATAAGACTTAAAATAATGCTATTGATAACTAATTTTTATTAATATTAGACTAATTTGATTAAACTTGATTAATAAAAAAATTTGGATATATAGTATTTTTTTTTTAAAATTATATTTTATTTGTATATATTTGTATTGTAAGAATATTTGAGGCCAATCAATTTTTATTTATAAAATAAAAATAACAAAATGAGAAGTACATTATATTTAAGAAGCACATGGTAACTGGTAGTGCCGTAGTGCTAAGATGTGCAAAGTATTCATTTTCTATTTCCATCTCTATCCCTATTCCCTAAAAGGGTTAAAAAGCAGGAAACACTTCTAAGAAAACCAAAAGGCGAAAGACAGGGACTTGTTATATAGTTTGTGGCAGAGAATGCTTTGGTTCTGAGACTTGTGGCCTCAAAGCGCTCTACCTAAATCTGTAATCTCAGTGGCACACGTTGCAATATTTCGTCATTGTCTCATTGACTCATTCATTGCTACGTAGGTTGTTTTCATCGCAATCTCTTATATTCAAAATTCAAATTGAAATAGTTTTTTTCCTCTTTTGGGAAATACGCATTCTATTAAGACAAAAGAAATTTAGGGATAAAGTTTAAGGATGAGATATTAAATGTTTAACTAATCATTAATTTTCATGGTATTTAATAATAATCATTAAATGGCATAACTTAGGGATAAAGTTTAAGGATAAGATATTTTTATGGTATTTAATAATTTTTAACGAGTTATAACTCAAATGACATAGTCTCTTCATACTTATTTAAGAGATTGCGAATTTGAGTCTCTTTATCTTTGGTAAAAAAAAAAAAAAAACTAATCATTAGTTTTCATGGTATTTAATAATACAGAAATTCTTCGCATACAAGCGATTAAGGCTTGTAAGCCTTACAAATCCAATTAAAACTAACGCTCAAAACGCGCTTCGAACCGTTCTTCTTCCTCTTTGTCTTCTTCCTCTTCGTCTTCTTCTTCTTCTTTTCTTTCGTTTCTTGCCTTCTCTTTCTCCTTCTTCTTCTTCTTGCTGCACGTTCTTCTTCCTCTTCCTCTTCTTCTTCTTCTTCTTCTTTTCTTTCGTTTCTTGCCTTCTCTTTCTCCTTCTTCTTCTTATTCTTCTTGCTGCACGTTCTTCTTCCTCGTCTTCCTCTTCTTCATTTACGTGATTTTCTCTCTGTTTTCTTTCTTCGTTGTTCTCGATTTCCATTATTTTTTGACATCAAGCTCTGAAATCGTTTTTGAAGAAGAAGAAGCAGCAGAAGATAAGGAGGAGAAAGAGAAAGAGTTCTGAATTATGCATAAGGTGTACTTCAACGAATTTTGGGTGTATTTCTTAAATCCTTTGGGTGTAGTTTTGTAATCCTTTGGATGTATTTCTGTAATCTTTTGGGTGTATTTCTATAATCGTTTGGGTGAATTCCTGTAACCGTTTGGGTGTATTTCTGTAATCCTTTGGGTGTATTTTTGTAATCGTTTGGGTATATTTCTGTAATCGTTTGGGTGTATTTCTGAAGTTCCATTATCTTCAAAACGATTTCAAAGCTTGATTTCAGAAACCATGAAAATCGAAGAAGAACGAAGAGGAAGAGGAAGAGGAAGAGGAAGAAGAAGAAGAAGAGTCGTTCATAATACATGGTGAGTGTAGCGCTTGAAAACAGGAAACGGTTGAATAACGCATTAAAAGGCCCGTATGTGTAGCAACTTGTAAGACTTATAAGTCAAAAAGACTTGTATGTGTAGCAGGCCTCTTAATAATAATAATAATAATGGAATATGATTTTTTTTTCTTTTAATAGTTTCGTCCATTGTAGTTTGATTCTTCTTGTGGCCATAATTTTAATTTGATTTTAAGGGTTTTTATTAATAAATTATACATTTCTAAATCCAAATGAATCTTAATTAAACTAATAAATGAATCGAAATTATGTAAGGAATAAAAAATTTGGTCAATACTTATCAGCAGCATCAAGTGAAACTCAATTAATTCACAAATGGACCAAAATAAACTAAAAAATAAATTGAAATTTTTAATGATGGCATAAAAAAATCAGAACCAATAAAGATGTTAGCAAAATATTAGTGTTGTTAGTGATGACAATAACAAAAAAAAAGGATAAGTACAATTTTGGTCCTTAAAGTTTTGTGCCAGAATCGAAATCGTCCATCTTCTAATTTTGGATTTAAAATCGTCCTTAATGTTGCATTTGTATTTAACTTCGTCCTTAAAATTTTTTTCGGACATAAATGCCCTTTTCATCGTTAGGGTAGTTAGAAGAATAGTTATATAAAAATAAAGGTAATAGCAATATAAATGTATATGTTAACCCCCAAAAATAAGGGCAAGTTGTTTGAATCTGGAACTGCTGCCGACACCACCGTCGCGCACGTCGTGGAGGGAGAACGCCATGGCTGCCGAAAGCTCAATCTCGTCTCGAAGCAAATCTTCCTCGCATGGTAGGTTGCTGCTCTGTTTCCATGGTGAGAGGCCGGTGATGCGAACCTCGGGGACGAAGGAGAACTATGGGCGCAGATTCTGGGGCTATGTTTACTATGGGGTTTGTTTTTCTTTCTTTTCTTCTGAGTTGAGTTATTTGGGTTGAGGACTGGAGAGTGAAGACGGTGATTATGTGTAGGTGCATGAAGGCTGCAACTTCTTTCGTTGGGCAGAGCCAGAGACAGAGGTGGAAAACCCAAAAATTACAAGGATGAAGAAGAAGGTTGCCTCCCTGAAATCAAGGACGAAAGCGGCAGAGTGGAAGTTAATGGTCGTTGCTCTGTTAGGGTTTGTTGGGTGGGCTAGGTTCCTATATCTGCTACTGCAGAATTTTTCTATGTCTAGGCCTAAGTGTGTAATTCCCTTGAACCTGGTATGAAAAAGGTATTTGGGTATGATGCTGCTGTTGTTGTTGGTAAATTCTTTTAAGGTTGGTTTTGTTGAATGTGGTTTGGTGAAAAGTATTTTGATGGTAAGTTATTAGGTGACAATTATGTACCTGTTATGAATGTGTTCTGTTGAATTGGTTCTCAGCATGTATAAATGACAATTATGTATGCATGGTTGGTTGTTGTAATGTGAGTTTGATTTCTGCTTGGTAAATACCTGTTTTCCACTACTGACTAGTTTCCTAACAATATAACAAACTTGAATCAAAGACAACCTCAACTGAATATGGTAAATGTCATAGTAACATACATAATAAAAAGTATTTCAGACACAGAGGTAATCCCAAAAGGGTTGGCTGGTCCAATCCAGCAACCAAGTACAACACACATAGATGCTCATAGGCAAAATATCACCAAAAAAAGGAGCTAACAAGTCACACTGCACTTTTCTAGCAAAGTTCACAGAAACATAACCCAAAATAAGACAACATGCATAAAATACAATCATGACAATAGGATGCTAATTTTTCCATTTTCCTTTTCCTAAAGCATTTTCCATTTCCTTGGAGACAACTTTGCCATTAACTTCAGTTTCTTTGGAGAAATGTGAGGTGCTCCAGAGAGCCTGGCAGAGAAGTGACCAACAGGTTGGTTTGAAGATGTGGAAAGGGTAGGCTGAGATGAAGGAAGAGTTCTAGTGGCTGGCTGTGATGAGGATGAAGGAGGTGCTAAACTTGTTGGGCTGGCAACCTTGTTGGGATGTGGAGCAGGTTGGGTTGAGCACTTGGGCTTAGTAGTCCCCTTGGGCCTGCCTCTAGGCCTTTTTGGCTGTGCTGCATTGTTGGATTGGGCTGCAGATGGTGGCTGTATTGCTGAAACAGCTTTTCTCTTGACAGATTGCTTGGGATTGGGCTGGGAAGAGGCAGTCTTCCTTCCTCCATTGGCAGCTAGATGGTTTGATTTGGTGCTTCCCTTCTGCTGCTTTCCTTTTTTCTTTGACTGCTGGGCCACACAAACATATACAATTTTATAATGGGATAGCAATAACATATGAGAGACCAATTAATAGAAGGAAGACAAATTAAAAATCATACCAACTCCTCAATAGGTTTAGGGCATCTGCTTTTGTTGTGCCCAACAGATCCACACAGAGAGCACCTTTGTTTCTCTCCCCTCCTTGATAGGTGAGTGCGACTGCTCTGTTCTTCATCTCCAACAGCTGCTCTCCTCTTTTTCACTGGCCTGTGACTAGGCCTTCGATAGGGGGGAGGCATAACATCAGGGTGTGCAGTTCTCTCCCAAAGATCTACTCCATTCAAGGGATGTATGATTGAGTCATAGCACCTCGTGTAAGCTTCTTTCTTATAACACCCAGCCACAAAAGGTTCTAAGTCAAGTCCCTTGAACTTTATGCAACTGATAGCATGGACACAGGGTATGCCACTCATCTGCCACATTCTACATGAACATTCATAGGATCCTAAGTCGACCGCAAACTTGTCTAAACCGTTCACCACTTCATACTTTGAGGCTGCAGACTAGTATGGCCGCCAATCCCCAGCTGACTAGATCTCTTCTCCAACCTGAATCTAATCCTAGATAAGATTGTCCCTGAATAATTATGTGCAAGTTTCCTATTTTCTACCCACCTAGTCATTAGTTTAACCCTGATTTCCTCTAACATGGTGACTATAGGCTTCTCTCTAGCATCAACAATGGCAAAATTAAAGCTCTCGGACATGTTATTAACCAATGTATCTACCTTAGAGTTATAGGTGAACCTAGATCTAGACCAATACCTAGGAGAGATAGCAATTAGGTACCTATAGGCTTCCTGATTCACAGCTTTCACCTCGGCCATGTGCCTCTCCCAATCCCTCCAGTGAGTTGCCTTAGCACACTTCCACATCAGTTTCTTCAATTGTAATCCTGGAAACCTTTTTCTGAAGTTGCTGTACAAGTGTCTCACACAGAACCAATTATCCACACCAGGTATAACCTCCTCATATGCTGGCAACAAACCCTGCACGCATGAAATCAAGGAAATTGTAATTAGGGAGAATTGAATGGATGTCACTCATGTTGTAAAATTAGGGAAGTTTGCTTACTTTTTGTTGGTCAGACATGAAGGTAGATCTTCCCATCTTATCCAGCCCAACATCAGATGCAAGATGACTTAGAAACCAACTCCATGAGTCCTTCGTCTCGGCCTCCACAACCGAATATGCAATCGGCAGCATTTGGTCATTGGGATCCCAACCAATTTTAGTGAACAGTTGTCCTCCCTGGGGTGTCTTCAAAAAGTAGCCATCTAGGCCAATGAAATCCCTGCAATGCTGGAAACTCTACTTGCATGCTTCCAAGCACACATAGATCCTCTGAAAGATGCAGTGAGTGGTCTTGGATGATGTTGGTGCTTCATTGTCAAGATCTGGGGACCTCTGCACTTGTATGCGAACTGAGGATCATGGATTTGCCCTCATCAGCTCATGTCCATAATCATAAATTCTTTTATACTGCTCTCGGAAGGTACCCTGAATTTGATCAAGTGCAATATGCTTGGTCTTAGTGGCCAATGATTTAGTGACAGTCAAGTTCCATTTCTTCTGTGCCTTCGAAACCAACTCCCTTATTTTTACCTTCGAATTTGATTCAACCTTCTTCTTAAACGCCTTGCCGAGCCATTTCGAGTGTAAGATCCCACCCTGTGTGCTTGTGTGCATTTGTGTGTCAAATTCATGCTGCGTAGCTGCCAAGTTTCCTCACCTCTGATTTTTGCAGCATACACCCAAAAAGGACAATCACCCGAACAAACAGCCCTAACCCTCTACAAATCACACTTCCTAAACCTGATTGACCTTGCCGTATGCACAGCATAAGCAGTTACAGTGTCCTTGAACTCCTCCCGAGATGCATACACTGTGCCAACTTCCCATTTGTATTGACTCATATCTTTCTGAAGCTTGTGAACTGGAAATATGAAACCCTCATGCTCCGAATCAGACCCATCAGCCCCAACCTGGTGATCGAAATCTAAGTCATCACTGTCTCCTCCCTTATCATTTTCAAACTGCTCAGTTGCTCCAGCATTCTTTTTCACAGCCCTAGGTTTTTTACTCATCACATTCACATGTTGAAACCCACTTACCTCAGGATCAAGCTCATCATCACTATCAGTAAAGTGCACATCATCTTCACTATCGTCCTCTTCCCCAGATAGATTATACTCCGAATCGAGACTGTCACTGTCACTAGAGTTATCATACTCAACTTTATTGTCGTCCTCTGCCCCAGAGTAAACAGCAAATGGTTCAGATTGCTTTCGCCCCTCATCTACTCCACCATACAAAACTAGCTCTTGCCCCTCACTAATGTCACCCATCCCATCTTTATCCCCAACATCAATGTAGCCATCATCAGGAAACATCTCTTCGTCCTGAACCTTATGGACAACATACAACTCTACATGGTCTCTCAACTCTGCTATTCGACACATCTCAATGGAATCCGCATCAGTTTTAAACAATTTCAGATTTTTCTCCATGTCTTCAACAACTGGATCCTTGAACCACAATGATGGGATATTCTCCTCGATGTAACCAAGTTGCTTTAGCTCAGCATACGCTTCAAATACAGACCACCGATCACCATCAATCTCTTCTATCACTGTTGTTTCTCCTCCCACATATTCTAATGGACCGTTCTTATATGTAAACCATCCTCCATGGTAGACCTTCACTTTAAAATAACCCATCGTCTTCTACAACACCCTGAAACAGAGTACAACAACACATAGACATTCATAAAAAATGATAAAACACACGCATCTTCCTATTTCACACCGATGCTAATCCCTACTCTCCACACACATGGCCTCATTCCAACGATAAACAGACCACCAAACCCTAAGTAATCTAACCCGACACTAACCACTGCAGCGAGAGCTACCATACTGAAAAGAAGGAAGAAAATCATACCTACGCAAACCCTATCAGTAATGCTTCAGCGACTCTTCACGTCCCTTCCTTCCAGTTCCTCGATCTCGCCTCCTCTCTTCAGTTTCAGTCCGTCAACATCTACGGTCCTCTCCGATTCTGGGTTAGGGCACAATGTAATGGATTTGGTTTACCAAGCGTTGTGAATAAAGGGTGCTGTAATAAACGTTAAGGATTTTTCATCTAAGTGAAGAAATCAAGCGTTTCGCGCGAAATGAAAAGGATAGAATTGTCATTAAAAAAAATTTTAATTAGAAAGGACAAAGTTAAATACAAATGCAACATTAAAGACGATTTTAAATCCAAAATTAGAAGAGGGACGATTTCGATTCTGGCACAAAACTTTAGGGACCAAAATCGTACTTATCCCAAAAAAAAAAAAGAAAAAATAAAAAAAAAAGAAGAATCTACATACACAAATTTAAAAACAAAAAAAAATTATCAAAAATACTTAGATGTATAATTAGACTGTACCAATAAAGGCTAATCCTCGTAGTTGTACTCTTCCTGGCTAATCCTCGTTGTACTCTTCCTCATATATTATCGGATTACATGAAAAATAGTTCCTTTTATAAGAAACTAGATATAATAACCTCAAGAAGTAGAGGAGCTACCAATAACCAGGCTCAGTTTCTTTTCTAAGATCCCTCTTCAATGAGCCTTCCTTGAACAATGGCCTTGATTGTCCGCCGGATATTCACACAATATTCGAACATACCAAGGCTTTCATGAAGTTGACCAATTGCAAAATGGTACATGAAGTCTCTGTGAATTATTATCCATATTTAGAGTGTTATTATTTTTCATGTATAAATTTTAGTTTTGTTATTTTTTCCATCAACTTTTGTAACCCAATAGTGGCATAACAGTTTTGGGTAGGTTCTTAATTTTCGGCTGCAAATGGATAAATTAGTGTTAAAACTATTGCAACAAAATTTAATATAAAAAAAATTAGTGAAAATAATTTTTCTTTTTAAAAACTAAAAATCAAGACAATTTGAAAAAAGAAAAATGCTTAGAAGCAATAAAATGTAGACTTACAAAAATTCTGTTGCCAATTTATACGTAGTTATAGCAGATTCTATATCATTGAATATTTAAAAAAAAAAATACAACAAAAGAAATTTAGGATACATTCACTCTATAAAACACAGACACAGATATAGACACAGAACATGATACAACACGCAACACGACGACACGTAAATTTTAAAAAGTTGGCAAATACGGAGACACGCATATATTAATAATATAATATATTCATTAATATTAAACCAATAAGTATTTTCAAAAACAACCATATGATAATATGCATTTTTTTCCTAAAGTATATAGGTATTCAAAAGATAAAATTTTAAATTCTTATGTCTAAATAGAGTTAGTAAAAGTTTTGTACGTCACACATGTACACAAAAAAAGTTATCTAAAAAGTCATGCTATTTTTTCATCATATATGGTAGAAAAAGTCACTCTTTCTAACTCCGAATCATCAAGAAAAAGGTGAACAACTTCAAGATTATCATTTTTCTCATCAATTGGTGAAAAAGTATCTCCAATAATATCCCACATCATAGTTTCTCCTTTATTATTTTATGGAGTTTTTCTTAAAAGAAGACTAAGATTAATATGGATAAATATTAAATTTTCTGCACGTTTAGACTTCAACTTGCATTGTTTCTTTTTAGGGAATGGATAAAAGAATAAGTGCTCCAATTTCTTTCACAACAAGAAGATGAAGATGATTTTCTTAATAGCCTAAGAGCAATTGGTTGAAGAAGTTTCACTTTACCACCATGAATTAGGCACCAAGATTTTGCATCGGCTATACCTCTATCATTCAATGAATCATAATCATCAAAAACACTTCTACCATCAGAAAAGCTTGCAAATTCAATGTTTACTTTTTCCTCTCTTCTTTATCAGGAAAATACCCTTCAAACATTTAACTCATTAGTGATCTCAATATCTTAATGAGGAGAAACTTGTGTAGGATCTTCTCTCAACCATTTGTCGCTAAAATATATATATATAATTAGAGGTTAAGCAAAAATTAGTAATAATTCAATTATCTTCACTTATAAATAAAAGTTATAAACTATAAATACAAAGAATTACCTTGGATTCAATGAATGTGCTAAACAACGAAGGAATGTGCTACTTTTTGTCCATCTTTAAACTAATATTGAGTGCACAACATTGTAAAAGGACGATGATTCTTGTTCGTCTTTTCTTTCATAGAGATATATAATTCTTTTTACCTTGTTGATCATTGAATTCTACATCTCATGAACCAAATGAAGAGTAGGTGCATCCCTGTCTGCACTTCTTAAAACATCATAAATAAGATTTTTGAAAGCAAGAATATAATAAATTTTTTGTCACCAATTTTCATTCAAATTTTTTTTCTATAACAAACTCAACTTTGCCAATATTATCTTCCTTGTATGAAGACCACTTTTCACTTATAACCATCTCTTTGAGTCCTTACTTTAACAACTTAAATCTTTTGAGCATCACAATAGTAGAGGCAAATCGAGTAGGAGCAACATTAAGCAACTTCAATGTATTAAATTCATTGAAAATAGATAACCTCATATAATGATTAACAATGAATTTTTTTTTTTTTATAAAAAAAGCATCTTTAACATTTTGAGTAATCCATGAGCATTCTTCATAAATAAAATTATTTTTCTCTGTATTCTTAGTTGCACAAATGTCCTTTAAATCAAGATTGAGAGTATGAACAACACAAGGAGTCCAGTAAACAGATGGAAATTTAGCTCCAATCAATAAACCAACCTCTTTACAAAGCAGCACATTATCAGTCACAATTTGTACTACATTTGAGATATCGATTTCTCTTATCACATCTCTTATTTGCTTTGCAACATAATTCTTGTCCTTAATCTCATCTGAACAATCTACAGCTTTCAAAAACATAGGTCCACTTTCAATCACAACCATAAAATTAAGAAGAGACCTTTTTTGGAGATCACTTTATCCATCACTTACAATGTTCACTCTCTTTCCACTCCACGAATTCTTGGTATGCTCTAACATTCTCTCCACATGTTATTTTTCTTTCTCAAGCAAAGTTGTCCTCAATTTATTATATCCAGGAGGAATATAACCATTAACATAATTATTAGCAGTATAAAAAAAGCTTTGACAAAATACAAATTTTTTATTAGATGAAAAGGTAATCCAAATGAGAAAAATATTCTAGCAATATGTAAATTTAGAGTCTCCCTTGTATTTGCATTAAAAGTTTTCTCGAAAGGTTTAATAGCTCTTCTTTTTTTTGAATCAAGTTCACTTACATTAGATGAAAAGGTAATCCACTTCTAATCGAAGGAATCAACACTTCACAAGCCCAGGGAATCCAAGTGAAATTAAATTTGCATGTGACTTGAATTGGACTTGAATTCGAGGTAAATTTGTATTTGAGTTTGAATGTAATTAGGAAAGGAGTATAAAGGTTCTTCAAAGAACACTGAGAATGAGACTTTTACTTTTGGGATTTTTTTTACACTTTTACTTTCATTTTTCACTTTCAAACCCATTTTTTAATTTTTCTGAATCATGAGTCACTAACTCTCCTCCATTAGGAGAGAAGAGCTCTATTGAATTTTAATGGATTAATGTGATTGATTCTCTATCTTCAATTCTTGCATTAGAGTGCTTGTTTTTTCATTTTAAAGATTCAAATCTATTGGAAAATAGTTTGAATCAAAGAAATCAAGCTTAACACTCTTTATCTTAATTCTTATGATTATGGATTTAGATTTGATAAGTGATATTGAATCAACCATTTCCAGATTTTAAGAATTGTGTGGTGCTAAATCGGAGAGTCTGCTTTATCTTTTCTCATGAGCAATTGATCAAGGAATTGGCAATTGATTAAGTCAAGAGAAATTGAATTACCAAGAAATTGGAGTTTAATTACTTATGATTTGCCAGAGATTAATGATTGCATGATTGAGGTAGAGATAAGATCTATTGATCATGAGGATTCAGCTGTTGGGAATAAGTAGTATGACCATAATCCAATCAATCATGTGTCAAATAATTTGTTATTGTTATTATATTAAAATGTTAATATAAAAAGGTCTTTGATTAAATTTAGAGATTTATCATTGTGATAGTGATCATAATATTGAGAGATAAATCTTTTATAATTTAATCTAAATTATTCTTGGTCATAGGATTATTAAAAAGGATATTAATAATCCGAAAAGATCAATATATATATATATATATATATATATATATCATTGGATGAATATTAATAGATCTCATTTATTAAATTATATATATAGATGGTGCATATAGAGATATGACCATTGATCTGACTCACTCTGAGAATTTTTAATGGTTATAATTACCGTATATTTGTCAATACGATATTCTCAAGATGAACATGGTAATAGAGTTTCCTTTGACCTGCGACTGTCATAGTGTATTTATTATACTTTGATTCCGGACACCTAATACCCTAGGGTGCTAGTTGAATGGATATTGGATATAATTTAAATACTTGTAGAATTAATTATTAGTCAATAAGGAATCCGTCAACTCTCGGTAAAGAGTTTGAGCTCTATGATTATAATGACTGAGATGAATAAAACATTGGCCAAGGAGATTGAATGAATGAAGAAATGAGTTTCTTAGGTCATTCACAGTTCTTTATAATAATGGTAACAAGTTAGAGTTTGACAATTAAACCATACTCTAAAGGTTAACCAAGAGCTGGAAAGATGGAATGAATTATACTTTGTTCTTCCAAGGTTCTTAGTAAAAATATATTACTTCATACTATCGGGTCGTTGAGGAGTGTTGTTAGACACCAACCTTGATTAGTAAATTTAGTATGACTAATTTACTACCCGCTTAGTGTTGAACCTATAGGGTCACACACTAACGAGTGTTCTAATCTTTATTATAGAATTATTTAATCATTATTTTGATTTGATCAAATAAATATTATATTAATTCAAAATGGAATATTATTATATTTTTTGCTAGCACCAAGAATATAATAATAGTATGATAATTGAGAATATTAAATGAGATTTGAGAATAATTAGTTATTCTATTTCTAAATTTGGATCAGATCCTAACTGATTCTGTTTCAAATTGAGTTATAATATGATTCATAAATTTGAAGGATTCAAATTTGGAATTTCAAGATACGATTTAAATTTGAATTGAGAATCAAATTTAAAATCAGTAACAAATCTCATACTATATATATGTATGCCAAGAGTAGAGAAAATGTGAGAGAATAATAAGAGTTTTATTCCGTTACCTCTACACACATAAATGTATGTGAGTCTAGTTCTTGGAGAAAAATTTTATAGCGTACAAAGAGTTGCAAGAAGTTTCTCAATTTAGATTAGATGGCTATTGGTCAAGGAGTTGACAGCAAAGATTGGTCTCAGTGTGGATACATATAGAGTCTTCATACAATCGAAGAATAAAGTTTTTACTAAAGCGTCTAAAGGTATTTAGATCTGATCTACATATTGTTTATTATTAAAATAAAGTTTAAGCACAAAATAGATCTTTAAGATTACTTTATTACTTCCACTGCGTGTTATAAACAACATGATAATCCTTTATCAGCATCTCTAAACTCTAATGATTTTACTATCATTATCTCACTGTCTTGCTTTAGAATTGTCTTTAATGTATGCACATTTACATTGATTGATTTCTTGTACTTGCGTGTTATAAACAACATGATAATCCTTTATCAGCATCTCTAAACTCTAATGATTTTACTATCATTATCTCACTGTCTTGCTTTAGAATTGTCTTTAATGTATGCACATTTACATTGATTGATTTCTTGTACTTTACTAACTCCGGTTGATTTACGTATTCACTGTTTTAATTCTTGTCATTTACTTTCTAGTTAGTTATATTCCAGTTATTTACATTTCAGTTATTTACTTTAATGCCAAGTTATCTAGTTTTATGCTATGCTCTTTGATTAATTCTCTTTCAATTCTAAATTGCTTAACTAGAATAATCAATTGATTTTGATTGCTTAATCCATTAATTTTTGTGGGAACAATAACCTACTCATTGTGGTATCACTCGATACGATTTGGTGTACTTGCCGACAGGGACGGACATAAGGGGGTCGAGTGGAGGCCTCGGCCCCTCCAACTTTTTTTAAAAAAACTTAATAGTAATAAGTTATTATGTATAATTTAATTTTTTTAAAAAATTATTTAGTATTTAATCTAGTATAAATAAATATCCAGTCTAATTTAAATATTAATAATTTTTAATATCTAAAAAGTAAGTAACAATATTAAAAAAATTTAAAAAAGATATTATTACTAATATTTTTTAATTAAATAAAAATTTTTAAATCTCAGAGTGAATTCTTTTTCTTCTTGTGACCATCTTTTTTTATTCATTTGGTATTAATTCTCTCTGTTTCAACTGCTACAACTAAGAAATCTTTTTCAATTATAAATATTATGAAAAATAACTCAGAAACAAAATAAAAGATGAATTTCTTGCTAATTATCTTTTAATTATATTGAAAAGAAAATTGTTGAAAAATTTGACACAAATTCTATTATCGATGAATTTTATGATACGAAGAATCGATTCACTTCGTTAGTAAAAAGTACACATATTTTTTGTACTTTAAAATATATTATCTATCGGTATATTTTTGTAATACATCTTATATTATATAATTTTTTACATAATTTTTAATATTATATGTATTATTGGCCCCACATGATAACATTTCTGGATCCGTCCCTGCTTGCCGATGGTTGTGCATAGAAATCTAATTTCTAGCTATCAGTGGTTCAACCAGAAAAACCCTTTTATTATAAAATAATTAATAAATTATAAATAAACATCCTATAATGTAATTATAATCTAATATAAACTTTAAAATATCTTCTAAATTTAAAGCATTACTTGAAATGTCATCAAGCAAAGTCTTATGATCTTTCTTCACATACAAGTCACTTATGAACTAGGAAACTATAATGTTGTTCTTAACTTCCTCAACAAACTGAAGAATCTCATACTCAACCTTTTCGACTGAATTAGCTTTCACTGTTGCAACATACAAAGCAGAAGTATACTTTCGAGAGCCACCAAACAAAACCAATGGGACCTATAGATGCAATCAAAAAATAATAAGACTAAAAAATTATGATCCCATGAAAAACAAGCACAATGGCTCAAGGACGAAACAAAAAGTTTTAGAACAATTCAAGCTGACCTAAATGAAATATAAATCAACAATTCATTGAATTTAGATGATAAACATAACAACTACCTAAGTGAATTATTAAACAAATACTTAAAAATCGAGGCCAATAAAAGCCATTCCTAAAACATGAAGCGGTGAAATGAATAAATATGCAGTAGAACAAAACCTCAATACAAACAACACAGTACAAGTTATCAACAAGCACAAAAAGTAGGAATTTCTTTTACTGAAAATCATGCCTCACGGCAACAACAAAATAGAAAAAGTTAAAAACAGATTATAAACAATTCATGAAATAGATTTAGGTTGAATATTTCACCAAGGAATTGGAAGGGGCAACGAGAAATCGTTGGAGAGTGGATCTCTGGGAAGCGACGAACCTTAATTTGTTGAAGATTGTATGTATACATTTTTATGTTATTTTTTTTAGTACAACAGCAACAGTAAAATTTTCAATAAAGAACTAGAGCTAATCACTAATCAGTAAAAAACTAATAATTAGTAAAGAACCAAAGCTAATCACAAGACATTCACTAATCAATCAAATTACAACACACAAAATCAGTAAAAAACCAAAGCTAATCACATCAGTAAAGAACCAATAATTAGTAAAGAACCTGAGCTAATCACAAAAACAGAGCATAAAAAGGTAAAAAAAAAAACGAAGAACAACTGAAGAACAAGCGAGCAAGACATTCACTGACCTTCGAAGACAACGCCGACCAGACGATGGCGAGAACATAAGAACGACGGCGAGAAGATGCAGAGAGTATGGGATAGGCCGAGCTCGCGGAAGAAGAGAATAGCGGTTGGAGACTTAGGGGCAGTGGCAACACGGACGGACGGCGGCCGAGCTCGACGGATGGACGGTAATAGTGGCTCGACGGATGGGCGGGGACAGTGGGTCGAAGAGTAGATAGGGTTGCAGAAGGGACAGTGACTGATTCAGGTATGCAGAAGAGGTTGAGAGGAGTAAGAAGTGAAGTGGTTCAGTTTAGTAATCAATAAGCCAAAGTTGCCAAATGACGTCATTTCCTTCGAATCGGCTAGTTCCCGGTCTGGTCCAACCAGTCGGTTCTCGGCCAATTCAATAGTTCTCCATCGGTTTTTGTTTCAACGGTTTTGCATATCTAACCAGATCGTTAATGCCACCGATTTGCGGTTGGACCAGTTTGACTGGTCGGTTCGGTCCGATTTTTAAAATATTAGTTTGGCTGTGTTTGTTTATAGACACGGGACATTGAGATAGGGATACAAAGAGATAAAATCGTTTGGCAAATGAGACATGGACAAAGACATTGTGTACAGAGATATTGAATTAGTGTATTTTGTGTCTATTCTAATAGGAAGACACAGAGATACTAACAAGAGACACAATTTTTTTTTACTTTTTCTTTCATTATTCTTATTAATTTTTCATAATTATATTTTTTAATATTATATTTTTCTTCTGAAATTTTTGAATGAAAAAAAAGAGAATAAATTGGACTTTTATCATTTGTTCTAGTTTATCACCAAACAAAATACAAGAACACTAATTTTTATGTCTCTGTCCTTTATGTCTTGTTCTCAATGTCTTGTCTTATCATGTTCTTAGGGCTTGTTTGGGTGAGCTTCTAAGAAAAGATCTTTTTTCGAGTTATCTTTTTCTAGAAGATCTTATGAAAAAGTAAATGTAATTTTATGTTTGGGTATCTCATGTAAAAAGACTTTTTTATCTATCAATTATATTTGGGTATAATAATATAAAAGTACTTTTTGTTTATTTATTAGATGAAAAACATCTTTTTTTATAGAAAAAAGATCTTTTAAAAAAATATGTAAATTACTGTTTCTCAAAAAAAATGTTTTTTTTTTTAAATTTTTCTAGTACTTTTATTTTTACTACTAAAAATTTATCAAACACGTTAAAAAGTAAAAAAAGATCTTTTTTATTAAAAAAGATATTTTTTTTAACAAAATAATAGTGCCCAAACAAACAATTAGAATTAAACGTAATCCTAATTACCTAAATTACAAATTGTGGTAGCATTATCAACTAAAGAAACTAAATATGCGGCTACACAATCTTATAAGGAAGCAATTTGTTTGCAAAGATTATTGGAGGATCTCAGACACAAATAAAAAAGATTCTAATATCTTGTGCCAATTAGAGTGTCTTGCATATCACAAGTAATTTAGCATTTCATTCAAGAACAAAACACATAAGCATTCAATCCATATACATCAATGATAATCTTTTAAATATCATGAGAAAACCAATCAATATGGGTAAATTTAGTTAGTATAGATTTTTCCTTTGTCTGTTAAAAATATAACATAAATACACCAAAAAATAATTTTAAATGGCAGACTGTAGAGTTGATGTTGTTTTTGTCAAATAGATTCATGTAAATAGTTAAAGAAACAAGTGGACATTGTGGTGATTTGGTTAAGCTAACAAGTTGCGATTTTTTACTTAATCAAAATTGGATAAGCTAACTAGTTGTAGTTTTTGACTTAGTCAAAAACCAAATTACTAGCAAATCATTTAATATAAACAAAATGATAAGACTCAAGTTGATATTTGTCAACTTATCATGGTAACTAGATAAAGTTGAATAAGATGATATGGTTCAAATTGATAAACATGAACAAATTATAATTTATTTGTTTCTCTTATCACCATAGCTAATTATATATAGTGGTTAAAACATTTACTATACTATTGAATGCCATATTTTATATTAAAAAATATTTAAAAAATTAGAAAATATTAAGTTCTCTCGTATGTATGATTTCTTTACATGGATTTTCATAATATATAACTAATATAAAAGAGTATTATAAACTTTTTTATATATTGAAAAATTATAATCTTTACTATTAAATAATACTATTTACATTATTGTCTAAATTATTTAGTCCAGTTTCGTTTATTTTTCATTCGTAAATTTTAGTTGTATTATTTCGCTTCATCAACTCTAATAACTGAACAAAAGAAACTAACAGAATGAACAGATGGTGATGCCAATCAATAAAGAGTAAAATGAATAGATGACGTAAAAATTTATGTTGATCTAGAATTTCTCAATAAAAATGGAATTGTTTCGTTGTAAGTATAGTTTAAATCAACAATCACTTCTCCATCAGAATTTTTTTTTTTGTTACGAGTGCAAACCAATAAAAATAACCGAGAGTATTAGGTCTCGGGTCGTCTCTCAAAGGAATTACAGTGAGGTATGCACATTATTGGTTATGAAGTTTAATGGGTGATTTGCGGATAAGATGATAACTATGAAGCACGGACACTTCGCTGAATTGCCGTGTCTGCGTGTCGGACACATTTCGGACACAACTGGATAAGATGATAACACATTTCGCGGATAAGATGATAACACATTTCGCGCGTCTGCTATGTCAAACCGTGTCTTAATAAAAAAGAAAAAATTCTTCTCCGGACACACCTGGACACACCTTTACCATCACGTGTCAACGTGTTCAGTCTTATTCTTAACATATATTCTTAAAATAAATTTAGCTATAGTATATATTATTATTTATTAAAAAATATTTTAAATACTTGATATAATTAAAATAAGACATTAAAAATAATTCAAAATTTTAATTTATATTTTAATATCAATAAAATATCAAAATATTATTACGATTTATCTAAAAAATACTTTATACACAACTAGAAAATGGCTTAATACAGACAGATTTACAGACAGATTTGGTCTATATTACAGACGGATTTTTTGTTACCGACGAAATTACCGACGGATTTTGTCCCTCTGTAAAAGCCTCGTCGGAAATTATTTACCGATGGATTTTTTTCCATCGGAAAATTACCGACGGATTTTTACCCGTTACCGACGGATTTTCCCTCTGTAAATTCTCCATCCATTTTCCGAAGCCGACAAACTTTTCCGACGGATTTTCCGTCGAAAATTACAGACGGATTTTCCGACAGATTTTTCGTCTGTAAATTACAGACGGATTTTTTGACAGATTTTCTGTCTGTAATTTGAACCTTGAAAAATCATCTCACACTCTGATTACAGACAGAAAATCCGTCTATAAATCCGTCAGTAAACTAAAATATATTTTTTTTATTTTTTCAATTACAAAATAAACTTGTTTTCATACAAAATAAATATAAATTTAATACAAATTTTTATCTAATTTGTACTCGAATATTTATAATATTACAAAAAATAAACAAATTCATCGTATTATAAAACTAAAAGAAAATTATTATAAACAAGCAAGTAAATATAATTCAAAACATAAACAAAGTGTATTATCAACTATAATCCTCAGTATATTGTTCAATCGTACTAAATTTTACACAATTTTACATATATTACAGAAAGATTAACTGAATTCTTTCTCAAAAAATGGACATGAATCAACATCCATCAGCCATATGTGCATGAATTCTTCTTGAACTTGATAGGTTTGATTCCGAAGAGTTGATCACCAAAGGGAAAATAATTTCCTTATGGTGCTTTGTTCTTACTAGTTTCCCCACCACATTCCCTCTTGAACAAATCTCAAGGTCCATAGCATCCTTATTCCCATTAGATTCCTTAGCAATCAACGGCCGATACAGTTGGTGAATGAGACTCTCATCATATTGGGAATGCTCAACCCAAGTAATCTACAACAGTGAAAAAAAAAAGGGTTTATGTTGCAATCACACTTCATTGGCACATTGGTTTAGGACAAGTGAAAATATTAGTTATCATAGATTCATACTCCAACTTAATGATAAAGAAAATGTTAACACAAAAATCAAAGATAATCATAATTCAATAACCAACCTAGTGTTAGCAAATTAAGAATTGTTATCAATATGATGGTAACAAAAAGCATGTAGACTTTCAAAACTACAGTTAAAAATTGGGTAATAAAGAAAACAGGGAAATTAAAGCGGCAGAAATTTCATTGACTATAACTGAAATTGATAATATGAAAATGATAATATATGATTATGATTGTACTACTGAATAGTTAAATGGCTTAAATGTACTCCAAATTGATGTGGCCTTTTGATTCAGCAGTGATATAGAAGTAGAACTTGAAAATTGAACATAGAAAATCTTGATTCTGGGATGTGAATATCTTCTTCTCTAATAGAATATCGTTATAGTGTTCAAATTGCAAAACAAAGAAACAAGCAAGTTCCTTTGAATTTAATTACTTCAACACATGATAGATACTATTTGCAAATAAAAATAAACAAAGCATATAAAGGCAAAGAAGGAGAAAAGGTTGACTTACCAACCAGTGATCCAAGAAGCAAAGGGTGCCCATGATGGACCAGCAACCTGAGGAAGCTCAATTGACGAACAGGAACGAGTGGCGAAAGCAATTGAATCTCCGCTTGCATCTGAAAAGCATTATTATTTGGCCCTCCTATCAGTCATCAGTTCCAGCCAAACAGAAAGAAACAAACATTCAGAATAGAGACATACCTATTTAATAAAATATAGTAAACAAAAGCTATAACTTTACCTATCATGACTTAGAATTCAAAGCAGGTTAATAAAAAAAATAAAAAAAAATAAAAACTGTCTTTGTTTTTTAATAATATTCAAAAACCCCACTGTAAAAAGTTCAATAAATACTGAAAGTATATTTGAAATTACTATTGCCATTTCAATAGTTTACTAAAAAATAAGTAAGGGAATAGAAACAAGCTTCTAGAATGAATGAAGGGACTTAGAAACATGCCAAACCACACACGAAATGCTATAAAAATTGCACAGTTGACAATGAACACATATCAGAGACTCAAAATATGCAAAAGGCCTAAAGTGTTTCTTACATGTAGTCCACCAAGGACACAAGAGTGCTGGATCGTTATGGGGAATTAAATCATGTCTGTATGCTTATATGTAATAGAATACTTACAAAAAAACTCGGAAAATATGGGGAATTAAATCATGTCTGATGTCTAGTGTCATGGACAACCATAATATATAATGAACAAATAAAAAATCTCGGAAAATATGGGAGACTCAAGCAACTTCACATACCATTAAGATGAGTCGATCATATGGAGGAAGGATCTCAGATACTTCCTACAAGAGAACAATTCTAAGTTTCTCAGTGAAAACAAAACCAGTACCAAAAGCACAAAATGTACTAACTAAATCATCTGTATGAGTAAAACAAAGCCTCTTAATAACACAGTCAATCCTAAATCATCTCTTAATAACACACTGCCAGTATTTGAACCCTAACTAGATGTTTAAGTAACCCTTTAAAAATGTCAGCTGTGCCACTACTCTTGGCTAGTTGGTTAATAACTTTTCACATATGCATGGAGACCAAAAGGATAAACTAAGGAAATGCACCTATTACTATGAGAATGAGCTAATTTCATCAGAAAGAGAGTCAATAGTGAAACAATACCTGAGAGATAGCAGCATATTCTCCTCACCCATTCTTTTTTGCTCTTTCTTCTTCCCTAAAACCTCAAACAAAATAGAAGAAACAACCAATTAGAAGATATTTCTAACATGCAAGACAATGACAGCCATAAATAGTATAACCTACTTACCCTGTCTCCTGATTTTGGGAGAGGGCCATGCCATTTTGGAATAGCATTTGCACGTTCAACATATGCTGCATTTGTCCCTGTACCAAGGATCACAGCAGCAATGACATCCTGATTGTAGAATCTGCCTCTAGCTAGTGTTCCAATGGTATCATTAACCTAATGCAAAATCACCGAGTTAGTCTGATTGTAGATTCTGCAAATGCACCATAAACGATGGCAAGAAGAATTACAACAAAGTTAAATATATCATAATCGAGGTAAGAATAATTATCACATCTTCAATATTGAAACCCTTAGTCCACTTTATTGTAATAATAACAATAATTGTAATAATAACAATAAAGAAAGTTATGAACAAAGAATAATATTGAATCATTAAAAAGAACTAACCGTTCCATGATCTTTTAGCCACTCTCCTAAAGGTTTATTAGTATTCTGAGGATCATAGGGTTCACCATAAAAGAAGTCCGGAACAACCACATAGTAACCAGAAACTGCAATCTTGTCTGCAAGCTTCCTAAACAACAAAAGATGAACAATGTTATTTAGGATAGGAACACATTGAGATAGAAACAGAGATAATTGACAATAAGAGCAGATTGAATCAGATTAGCCTCCTGCTTCTATTGGTGGTAAAATTTATCAAAACCTTCAGAAATTTTAAGTGAAAGATAGCGAGGCTTTAATCTTAGCAAGTAACCTCAAACAAGAAAAGCTTCTACCTTCCCTTCTTGTCAATTTTTGTTCAGTCAACTGTCAAACAAGAACACATTCAAATAATTAGAATAAAGCAACAAAATTTGGTTTAATGAGGAGAAATAGGCTACAAGACATGTCCTGAATATTAACTCACCTCCAAATCAACATATGAGGGATTTTTTCCTATTGATTTAAGAAATTTGTCAAGACCACTTGCATTTAGAGCTGCAATTTAAAGAATCAGACTTTATATATCAGTGTAACTGCAGCAATGCATAATGGAACCAACAAAGGACCTATTAACTTCTGTCTTACGTCAAATTAGACAGGAGAAAGATAGCACTGGGGTTTAAAAGAAGTTACCAGGGTCACACAAGGGAAGCTGGTCTTTGCCAGAGAAAAAGTTACCAATGGAGTCAACTATCATTCCGAGCTTCGCTTCAAGTTTTTCCATTCAACAACAACCACCGAGTTTCCACCGAGTTGGGCTGAGTTTTTCACGAATCGCTGTAGACATGACCAACAAAAAAATCTCTTTCTTCACTGATAGTAAAATAATTAATAAACCTACAACAAGCTCAATCAGCATCAACAGCAACAAGAAGATAGAAATTGCGAAGAAAAATTGATAAACCTAAAATTGGCACAGAAAAATTGAGCCCTAAGCACTAAAATCACAATCCAATTATACCTGAAATTCACTAAGGGAGCAAACGCGACAAGAGCGGCGGCGGAGAGAACTCTGTGACGACGGCGATGAAGGGAGCAGATGCGACGAAGCGGCGGAGGGAGCTCTGCAACGATGGCGACCAAGGGAGGAGACGCGACGAGAGAGGCGGCGGAAGGAGCTCGTGCGACACAAGGGATGACAGAGAGATCGCGGGATGCGAACAGCGGCAACGGCGGAAGAAGCTCGTGCGACCAGAGAAGAAGCAGCTCGTGAGGAAGAAGCTCGTGTGTGAAGTGTGAATTGTGAATGAAGCTCGAGACATTAGGTTAAGTTAGGTTTACATCAATATTTTTCGACGGAAAATTTTAAATTACAGACGGATTTTCCGTCTGTAATAATTTAATAAAACGCAGTGTTTTGTTCATTTAGTTACAGACGGATTTTCCGTCTGTAATCATTTCCCACAAAAAAAAATATTTTTTCCGACAGAATTATCGACAAATTCTCTTTTCCGTCTGTAATTTATGTTAATTCATTTTTTTTTGTTTTCCGACAAAAAATCCCTCTAAAATTCCGACTGTATTTCCGTGGGATAAAATCCGTCGGAAATATCCGTCTGTAATAACTAATTTTCTAGTAGTGATATTTTATATGTATGTGTGTCCCCATATCATGTAAAATTTTAAAATTCCCGTATCGGTGTGTCCCGTATTGTGTCGTATCCGTGTCAGTGTCCGTACATCATAGGATGATAATAGCCTAAATGACAATAAAATAAAGTAACAAATAAAGATAGCAAATACTAAAGAGAGACATTCATGGCAAGGATTGAGAATCAAGGCTTTCTATCCTAGTCATTAATCATATACAATAGTTATCAGGAGCTAATCCTATTTCGCTATCTCCAACATCGGGAGAAAGTCAATCGTCATCTCCAACGTCGAGAAAAAGTCAAATAAGTCTAGTTAATCTCAATCCATAAGTAATGTTAATGGAAGCAAGCAAGCACGGATCTAGGTAGAAGCAAGATGGGGCATTTGCCCCCACAAAAATTTTGATAAACAAATATAATTATTTATAAATGTTGATATTTATTTTTTTTATTATATTATATTTATTTCTAAAATAAATAAATAAATTAACTAAAAGAATAATAATAATAATTAGCTTCATGATACTAATTAATTAGAAATTATTTGGAATATATCTTAGAATATCAGTAGTTCATTTAAGCAAGAATCAAGAATTTAAATTTTATTTTGTATATATAATAATTTATTGGATAATGATAGACTCTTAAATAAAGTACAGATCTACGACAGATTAATCCTTAATCTGTTAAGTTAGAGTATACTATGAAAAAATAAAATAAAATAAAATATCTATACATAAATTTTACTTGATATATTTTTGCCCCCATTGTTAATTTTTTCTGGATCCGTCCCTGGAAGCAAGATTAACTAATCACTCTAGATCACTAACATAAGTTGGGTATTAATGACTCAAGATCACCTAATTTCTCTTTCCAAGCCAATAATGTACAAAATCTACTCCAAATCTAAGCCAAATATTTTATCAAACACTTGGTGTGCAATAAAATAAAAGCATATTAAATTGCAAGAAATATAAATCTACAACTACCCAATGCAAGAAAATGACAATAACAACTCAAGAAAGCAACAACAAACAAAGAAACATCAAATTGCATTAAAGAAAAGCAAAGTTAACAAGAGAGTTGATAAAACTAAAGAGTAGCTCAAAAGAGAAATTAACAAGAAGAAATAAGAGAATTAAACTACTAGATCATGAAAATGTAAAGAAAACTACACTAAAACATGAAATAAAATCTGAAATTAAAGAGAAAATTAATCTAAGAACCCTAATTCCAGAGAGAAGAGGGAGCTTCTCTCTCTAGAAAACTACCCTAAAACATGTTTCCTACACTACCTAATTGCTCCCCCTCATTCCTTCTTGAATTTTGCCTCAAATACTTTAGAATTGAGTTGGACTTGGGCCTTAGTGAGCTCAGAAATCGCCCCCAGCGTGTTGCTTTTAATGAGGTCACGTAACGCTTGTCACGCATACGCGTGGGTCACGCGTACGCGTCACCTGGCAACTTTCCTTGTCATGCGTACGCGTCACCTAGACGAATTTCTTTTTCACACGTACGCGTCGGTCACGCGTACGCGTCACCTTGAATCTTCCAAATCCTTGCTTTCTATGAATTCTCCATCTTGCATGCTTTTCTCTTCATTTCTATGATCCATTCCTTGCCTCTTAACCCTGAAATCACTAATAAACATATCAAGGCATCGAGTGGAATCAAAGTGAATTAACTTTAGCTAATTAAAGGCCTAAAATGCATATTTTTAACCATTAAGCAAAATTAGGAGAAATTCATAAAACCATGCTATTTTGTTGAATAAATGGGAGATAAGTTGATAAAATCCACCAAATTCTGCACAAGATAAACCCTAAAGTTTGGGTTTATCAAACCTCCCCACACTTAAACCAAGCATGTCCTCATGCTAAACTCAATAAAGACAAAAAGGGGTAATCAATTTATTCAATGCAAACTATATAAATACAAGCTACCTACATGCATCTAGCTATTCTGATTACTATCTATCTATATATATATAAGCATGTATGTGGTCAAAGTGAGTCAAATTTCCAAGAAATCATATATGCACAATCAAGGGCTAAATCAATCATATCAAAACACATTCACAATTGATTTGAGTTATTCAAAAGAGTTTACAAACTTGCAAGATAAGCAATCATCAAAGATGGAAATATGGAATTGAGCAATTGAACCCTCACCGGATGTGTATATGCACTCTAATCGCTCAAGTGTTTAGGGTTAATCCGCTCAAATATCCTCTAATCATACTTTCTAAAGTTTTTTCTCTATCTAACTAATTAACAAATATTTAGTGTACATATGCAAATATCACGAGGGTTTTTCAAGGTTGTAATGAGGCTAAGGTAAGGGTGAGGATATATGTATGGTTAAGTGAGCTATCAATTGAATCTTTGACTAACCTAAGTTCTCACCTAACACACACACACTCTAAGCAATTCTAAAATCAAGCCTAGCTACCCAAAAATCTCACTTTTACATATATACACACTCATGTATCAATTTCAATTCAATCACATATGCATTGATTTTTATTGAGCTTCACATTGGGATAATTTTGTCCCCTTTTTATTATTTCTTTTTTGTTTATATTATTATTTTTTTCTTCTTTATATATATATATATATATATATATATATATATATATATATATGAAAGCATAATATATACAAAGGACATCAATGCATATGGTTTCTATACTTTCACATGAGTATACACCCAAATTCTCAATATTCTCAACAAAACACATTCTCATCAACTAAAGTTCTCACATTTCCCACACTTAATTAACACACACACTCACTATCTTATAGGGATGAGCATGGCGGGTATCTGATTACCCGTCTGAACCCGAACCGAACCAATTAAATTGGTTCTGGAACTAACGGGTACTCGGGTCCAACCCGAACTAAACCAATGGCCTTTGTTGGTGATTGGTTCGGGTATCAGTTCTGGGGGTGCGGATACCGAACCAACCCGTGAACCCGATCATATATTAATTAAATAGAAAAATAAAAAAAATATATATGGCTTTTAGTGAGTTTTCCAACTTGTAACCCTAACACTGTGTCACTAGCGGGGCCCTCTTAGACTCTCAGTCTCTCACCTAGATGAATTCTCCACCTCGTCCACAGGACCGTTAGGCACATCGTCTTCCTAGTAGCGGCAGCGACGCAGCAACCAACTTCCTTTCCGTTGTCGACGTCTTCGTCGGCATCTCCGTCAGCATCGTCGTCTGTGGTTCCCTCTCCAGCAACCAGCTTTGTTTTCGGTCAGTCGTTCCCTCTCCAGCAGCCAGCTTCCTCCAGGCTCCAGCATCGTCTTCTCCGGTCACTCAGTCAGGTTAGTCTATTATTTTTGGAGAATGTTATATGTTAAAGTGTTAAATATTTAATTTTCTATTCAATTTTTGAAATTATACATTCTTAGTTCTTGTTGAATAAAGCTCTTGATCACTCTGAAGCAATCCTCTTTAAGACCTAAATTGGAGTTAAATATACATTCTTAGTCCTCTGTTGTTCAATCCTCTAATTCACTTTGAAGCAATCCTTTTGTTCAATTTTTGAAATTATACATTCTTAGTCCTCTGTTGTTTAATATATTTGGAGTTAAACATCCAAATTAGTTAGGCTATCTCCACTTCTATTTTGGGGACATATTGCTTGCAATGTTTGTAAATAATCTGGGTTTAATGTTGGATCAGGATTGCCTATGTTGTTGTAATTATATAATCGATTAAGTGATTAACAAATACTCTGCAGTAAGGTCTTCCAATTGTACTATTTGGTTAGTAACTTATTATAATACTTGTACTAATTAATGAATGTCAAGATCTGATAAAATACATGACTTCTCTTATTTTATGAAATAATAATATATAGAGTTTTGCTAATAATAAATATCCTAAAAATTAATATTGAATATTTTTATAAAGTTGATGGCTCCGTACTTATTTTATGTATTTTTCATATTCAAAAATGGAGAAAACTAACCCTAAAAGTGATACGATTGTTGGAAGTACTTCTTCTCCAAGTGCAGCCACTTCCGCTGTTATTAACGATGGTATTTTTGGTGGAGCATCACAAAGTCCAGCTCCCCCACCATTGCCTGTCTCAAATCCTTCATCAGAAACACAGATCGAAGCTGTTGGAGCTACTGGTGAGCCTCCAAAAGGGGTAAAACGTAAATCCAGTAGGGCACCTAGTTGAGTCCTTCTACTGTTGAGTCTCTAATTTGCTCACAAAATTGGTTGATGGCTCAAGAGAAGATGCATGATTTAAAGCAAGATCTTGAGGACCAAGAAAAACTTGAATTAGGTAACTATTTTTAAATTATATTTCTTTAAATCATTATGTAATTGTTGTTATTGTTGAGTCTTTAATAATAATTTAATTACTGTTAGTGTAGAGCTTTCAGCTTTAGCAATATCTAATCAAGCCATTGGAGTTGATGTTGTTTACAACAATTTGAGGTTAACATTTTTTTCACTAATTATTTGTTTATTGAATTACTTTCAATTAATCAATTTCATATATTGACATTAGCTAATTATATACTGATTTTTTGAAGGTGACAACTCCTCTCTTGAAACATGCTTGGTTGATGGAATAAATGATTATGGAATGAAGACTTTGAAAACTAGACAAATATTTCAATTGCACTTTTGAATTTAGCTTCTAATGCTTGGATTTTAATGTGTTCTGATTTTAGCTTCTTTGAAAGATTATTCACTAGACTTTTGTGTTTAGCTTCTAATATTTCTATTGCACTTTTGTATTTCCATTAGACAAAGATTATTCACTATTAATATGTTTGGATTTTAATGAGTTTAGTTTTTAATGTATTTAGTGTTTAACATGTTTGGATTATTTCTATTGATGTTACATGTTTTATTGTACCGGTTGAATTTTTAAGATAAAAATTTGTTTTTTTTTATGAATTTTAAAGTCATCGGGTACCCAATTACCCGAACCGAACCAATATATTCTTAATCGATTTGATTTGGTTCGGGTACATACACAAAAAAACGTAAATCCAAACCAAACCAAACCGAACCAATTACATTTTGATCAGTTCGGTTCTAATTTCACCTAAAACTCGAACCAAACCAACCCGTGCTCACCCTTACTATCTTAAGCAAACCAAAGATTCAATTAGGACAATTAATTATTTTTCTGCTTAAGGCTAGTGATGTGGTAATATAAAGAACAAAAGGGAATTAAAAAGGTTCAAAGTGGCAAACAAAGGTAAATGAAATGGTAAGCTATTTGGGATAAGTGAGTTATAATTAAATAATGGCCTCAATCACAAAAGTTCATGAATATACACTAAATAATAGACATATAGAATAGAACAAATCAAAGATTGTAATCATAGAGAAGAAAACACACAAGAATCAAAATCATGGTTAAATGATGTAACCATACAATTAGGCTCAAAACTTATAGGTTGTGTGTTCTTAGCTCAAAAATTATATTCCAAACTATATATATATATATCATGCAAGTTTCAAAAAGCTTCAACTCAATCAATTTAAATTTCAATGCCCTTTTTTAAAAGAAAAGAATTTCTTGAAAATTTCATCAATTGACCAACATTTATTATATATATACTATGATGTATGTGATTGTGCAAAATTAAAAATTCTTAGTTTATTCCCATTTTCAATCAACTCAATTCCTCATGTGTATCGGAATAAACTAGGTTCACATATGCACATTTCCAATCACAACTAATCAACTACAATAAACTAAAATATATCTAAATACTACCAACATAAAAAGACGCAAACTAATTAAAAATCTAAAATATATACAAGCAAAAGTGTAAAGTGCAACAAGCTAAAAAATATCTGGAATGTCTGGAATAAAGGTGAAAGTACTGAAAACAAAATAAAATAAGAGTATCTGGAATAGAATGTTTCACCAAAATAATAACTTTACCGATGATGGCGACCTCCCTGACGAATGGATTTTTGATGGTTTAGAATTTCACAAATGAATTCTCGTTGCAAGTATAGTTTCTAAACCAATCACTAATCCTTTCATACAAAAAGTTGTTTGTCACTAAAACAAACCCCTAAAATTTATAAACCGAAGTATTCAAACCTCGGGTCGTTCTCCCTAGGAATTACAATAAAGTGTCTTGTTATTGGTTATGAGTTATTTTGGGGTTTTGGATAAGAAGCATGAAAAGTAAATGGCAATGAAAATAAACTAAAAACTATAAAAGGCTCTTGGAAAGGTGTGAGAACTGGAAGTCCTATCCTAATTATCCTTCTCAATTGTGATGAGAATTGTTCATTGCTACCACTTAGTTAACCCTTACTAATTAAAGGAAAGTCAAGTGGATGAATTGACTTGAGCCACAAGTCCTAGCCAACTCCCAAGGAAAGACTAGCTTTAGTGCACTCCAAACCAATTAGCAATCTCTCCAATTATCAATCAACAAAGGAATTAGATAACTCAAGTGTCACTAATTACTCTACCTAGGCCAAGAGGAACAAAATCTACACTAAAACTAAAAGAGACATTTCAACAAACACATAAAGTGCAAGAGGAGTAAACATTATTAAATGCAAGAATTAAAGGAATCTACAACTACAAAAACAAGAGATCAACAATAGAAAAGCAAAGAAGACACATTTATTATGAATTACCTCTAATTGAATTGAAAGAAAATAGAAGGAGCAAAAGTAGATCTACAACAAAATATAAGAACAACATAAAGGAAATTACAATAAAAGAATAGAAGAAGATGAATGTAGCAACAAAGAATTGAGAGATAGAAGGAGATGAAAGCATGAATTAAAATCTAGATCTAAGATTATTGAACTAAACCTAATCCTAATTCTAGAGAGAAGTGAGAGCTTCTCTCTCTAGAAACTAACTACAAAGCTAAACTAAACTAATTGGTAACTAACACATGTTTCCCTCTTCACTCCTTGGGTTAAATAGCATCAGAAATGAGTTGGATTGGGCCCACAAGGCTTTAGAATTCGTTGGCCACGTTTTGCTTTAAGTGAACTAGGTGGCAGCAACGGTGCGTGCGCGTACTTTGCGCGTGCGCGCCACCATACGTGTAGCAACTATGGCAAATCTTATATCGTTTCGAAGTCCCGGATGTTAGCTTTCCAACCCAACTGGAACCGCATCAATTGGACCTCTGTAGCTCAAGTTATGGTCGTTTAAGTGCAAAGAGGTCGGCTTGACAGCTTTCCGGTTCTTTCATTTCTTCATGAGTTCTCCACCTTTTCATGCTTCTTTCTTCATTCCCTTGATCCAATCTTTGCCTTCTAAATCTGAAATCACTTAGCAAACATATCAAGGCATCTAATGGAATCAAGGAGAATTAAATTTAGCTATTTTAAGACCTAAAAAGCATGTTTTCACTCTTAAGCACAATTAAAGGAGAATATACAAAACCATGCTATTTCATTGAATAAATGTGGGTAAAAGGTGATAAAATCCCCTAAATTCAATACAAGATAAACCCTACAAATGGGGTTTGTCAACCTCCCCACACTTAAACCAAGCATGTCCTCATGCTTAAACCAAGAATGAAGTAAGGGTATGGCATTTATTCAATGGAAACTAACTAAATGCAATCTACCTATATGCAACTATCTAAATGAATGCAAGTGCTTGGTCAAAATAAATCAATTCCCAAGAAACATATATGCACAAGGGCTAAGGACTAGCAAGTCTAATCCACAATTGAATTGAGTTATTAAATATTTTTACAAACTTGCATGAAGAATGATGATCATAGGTGAAAACATGTAATTGAGCATCAAACCCTCACCGGTAGTGTTTGCACTCTATTCACTCAAGTGTGTAGGGTTGATTCACTCAATTCTCCTCTATTTCATGCTTTCCAAGATTTGTTTTTCTTCTAACAATCAACATTTATTTCATGCATGCATACAAGTATCATGAGGTCTTTTCATTGGTTGTAATGGGGCTAGGGTCAAGGTAGGATGCATATTTGGTCAAGTGAGCTTGAAATTTGAATCTTTGATAAGCTTAAACTTCCCACCTAACCTATGACATCCTATACAATTAAGTTCTAATCTAGCTACCCATTTTTCATCTTTTCACATACTCATGCATTTTCTTTTCATTTCACAACTCATATGCATTGATCTTATTGAGCTTCACCTTGGGGCATTTTGTCCCCTTTTTATTTATTTCTTTTTTTGTTTTCTTTCTCTTTCCATTTTTTTCTATACTTTTCATATTTTATTTTATTTTTTTTGTTTTTCTCATTTTTTTTTCTTTCTTTTAAACTATATACAAGAGTACCAATGCATAAGGTCTATACATTTAATCAATACATGAGCATGTACCCAATTCCCAATATTTACAATAATAATACAAAACTACCCTTTTATTCACCCAATGTCCCAAGGTTCCCACACTTGAATGATACACACACTCTAGCCTAAGCTAATCAAAGATCCAAATAAGGACATTTATTGTTTTTCGCTTTAAGGCTTGTAATGTGCTAAATTAAGAACAAGTGGGTTAATCGTAGGCTCAAATTTGGCTAACAATGGAAGATAAAAGGTAGGCTATTTGGGTAAGTGAGCTAATAAAATGATAGCCTCAATCATATAAATGCATGAATACACTAAATAATGGACATAAAGAATCAAACAAATCAAGGATCACAATCATAGGAGGAGAATAATGCACACAAGAAGGAAAAATAAGTGGTTATAAGATGTAACCACACCATTAGGCTCAAATCTCACAAGCTTGTGTTCTTAGCTCAAAACATGATCCATAATACATATAATTCAAGCAAGTTCTATGAAAAGTTTTCACTCAAATCAATTGACATGCCCTATAGATAGAAATCTTGAAAAATTCTCATTATTTTGACTAAGCTTATTGTGTATGCCTATGCAAAAATAAGAAAATGCAAGTAAAAATCCTAAAATCCTAGAATGAAATGCAAAAGTATTGGAGTTAGAAATTTGTCACCCAAGATTGCCGATCGGTCGGACGACCTCCCCACACTTAAAAGTTTGCACCGTCCTCGGTGCACTCAAAGATGAGCAAGGGGGTATGACGACTCTCCGGATTGCTATGTGTTCTTTCTTCCGCTTCCATGGTTGCTTGTGGTGCATTCGTTATAAAAAAACAAAAATATAACACCATAAGATGAGAAGATATAAAAGTAAGGAAGCATACATTGTTGGAATGAGGTAAATCACTAGAATGAGGTGAGTGAATTAGTGTGACATTAAGAAATATTAGGTGTGTGAATTCTAAATTGAGCGGTTTAGAATACACATTAGCATAAAAGCTATGTCACAAAAGAAGCATGTACTTCACTTATCCTAGTGTGCTTGAGATGCTTTAAGTAAGCTTGTAAGGTAAGACAAGCATTAGAGAAGCATGAAAGCATTCAAGTCAAACATATGGATGGATATAATCATGAACACAATGCATTAAGGTAAATGCTCAACATTATCCATCAAGAGATTGCCTAATCAAAGAATACGGTTCAAATCACATGATGGCTAGCTACAACATGCAATTCAAAAGAGTTATAAGCTCGAAGACAATTCTCATCACTTGGTATTTTTCAAAAGGTAAGCATGAAGAACTCAAAACCAAGTAACAAAATATAACCTCAATCATAGAATCCAACAAAGATTATCTAAAAACATTCATGCTAAAATAGCATTTAGGCAATAAGGGATATAGCAATGTATAGTAAACAAAGTCAATACTCCAACACTTATGGTCGTTGGACGACCCGGGTTCGATCCCCGGCAACGGCGCCATTTTGATGATTGGATTTTTGACGGTTTAGAATTCACAAATGAATTCTCGTTGCAAGTATAGTTTCTAAACCAATCACTAATCCTTTCATACAAAAAGTTGTTTGTCACTAGTACAAACCCCTAAAATTTATAAACCGAAGTATTCAAACCTCGGGTCATTCTCCCTAGGAATTGTAATGAAGTGTCTTGTTATCGGTTATGAGTTATATTTGGGGTTTTGATATGAAGCATGAAAGATAAATGGTAAGAAAGTAAACTAATGGCTAAAAAGGTCTTGGCAAGGGTTGGTGGTCAAGGATCTCTATCCTAATCACTAACCACAATATGAGAATTGGCAAGGATTAATCTCATTAAATCATCCTCTAACTAGTAGTAAAGGAAAGTCAAATGAGCTATATCAATCCTAGTCCGTAAGTCCTAACTCTCCACTAATTCAATTAGTGAGAACTAGAGTTAATGGATCCCAATCATCAATTACTTGGACATTAGTAACTCAAGAGTTCCTAAGTTACCTTTCCAAGCCAAGAACATAAAACTCTACTCTAAAATCCAACCAAGCATTTCATCAAACACTTGGAAGGCATAAAAGGAAAGCATAGTAAAATTGCAAGAAAAGTAAATCTACACTACTCAATTTGCAAGGAATTAAACAACAACAAATCAAATGAACACAATTATTATGATTTACCTTGAATTGAATTGAAAGAGAAAGGAAGGAACAAAAGTAGATCTACAACAAAATATAAGAACAACATAAAGGAAATTACAATAAAAGAATAGAAGAAGATGAATGTAGCAACAAAGAATTGAGAGATAGAAGTGGAAGAAAGCAAAGATTAAAACCTAGATCTAAGAACTAAACCTAATCCTAATCCTAATTCTAGAGAGAAGTGAGAGCTTCTCTCTCTAGAAACTAATTCTCACTACTAAACTAAGCTAAAACTAAACTAATGATTAAAAGTATGAAAAGTATGAAAAGTATGAAAAGTATCAAAAGTATGAAAAGTATGTTGATTCCCCTTCAATCCTTGGCTTAAATAGCATCAGAAATGAGTTGGATTGGGCCCACAAGGCTTTAGAATTCGTTGGCCACGTTTTGCTTTAAGTGAACTAGGTGGCAGCAACGGCGCGTGCGCGTACTTTGCGCGTGCGCGCCATTATACATATAGCAACTATGGCAAATCTTATATCGTTTCGAAGCCCCGGATGTTAGCTTTCCAACCCAACTGGAACCGCATCATTTGGACCTCTGTAGCTCAAGTTATGGTCGTTTAAGTGCAAAGAGGTCGGCTTGACAGCTTTCCGGTTCTTTCATTTCTTCATGAGTTCTCCAACTTTTCATGCTTTCTTTCTTCATTCCCTTGATCCAATCTTTGCCTCCTAAACCTTAAATCACTTAACAAACATATCAAGGCATCTAATAGAATCAAGGTGAATTAAATTTAGCTATTTTGAGTCCTAAAAAGCATGTTTTCACATTCAAGCACAATTAAAGGAGAATATACAAAACCATGCTATTTCTTGAATAAATATGGGTAAAAGGTGATAAGATCCCCAAAAATCAATACAAGATAAACCGTCAAATTGGGGTTTGTCAACCTCCCCACACTTAAACCAAGCATGTCCTCATGCTTAAACCAAGAATGAAGTAAGGGTATGGCATTTATTCAATGGAAACTAACTAAATGCAATCTACCTATATGCAACTATCTAAATGAATGCAAGTGCTTGGTCAAAATAAATCAATTCCCAAGAAACATATATGCACAAGGGCTAAGGACTAGCAAGTCTAATCCACAATTGAATTGAGTTATTAAATATTTTTACAAACTTGCATGAAGAATGATGATCATAGGTGAAAACATGTAATTGAGCATCAAACCCTCACCGGATGTGTTTGCACTCTATTCGCTCAAGTGTTTAGGGTTGATTCACTCAATTCTCCTCTATTTCATGCTTTCCAAGATTTGTTTTTCTTCTAACAATCAACATTTATTTCATGCATGCATACAAGTATCATGAGGTCTTTTCATTGGTTGTAATGGGGCTAGGGTCAAGGTAGGATGCATATTTGGTCAAGTGAGCTTGAAATTTGAATCTTTGATAAGCTTAAACTTCCCACCTAACCTATGACATCCTATACAATTAAGTTCTAATCTAGCTACCCATTTTTCACTTTTTCACATACTCATGCATTTTCTTTTCATTTCACAACTCATATGCATTGATCTTATTGAGCTTCACCTTGGGACATTTTGTCCCCTTTTTATTTCTTTCTTTTTCTATTTTTTTCTATACTTTTCATATATTTTTTTTTCTCATTTTTTCTTTCTTTCAAACTGTATACAAGAGTACCAATGCATAAGGTCTATACATTTAATCAATACATGAGCATGTACCCAATTCCCAATATTTACAACAAAAATACAAAACTACCCTTTTACTCCCCCAATGTCCCAATATTTCCCACACTTAAATGACACACACACACTAGCCTAAGCTAATCAAAGATCCAAATTAAGGACATTTATTGTTTTTCGCTTTAAGGCTTGTAATGTGCTAAATTAAGAACAAGTGGGTTAAGCGTAGGCTCAAAGTTGGCTAACAAAGGAGGATAAAAGGTAAGCTATTTGGGTAAGTGAGCTAAATGAAATGATGGCCTCAATCATATAAATGCATGAATACACAAAATAATGGACATTAAAGAATCAAACAAATCAAAGATTACAATCATAGAAAGAGACTAATGCACACAAGAAGGAAAAAATAAGTGGTTATAAGATGTAACCACGCTATTAGGCTCAAGTCTCACAAGCTTGTGTTCTTAGCTCAAAACATGATCTACAATATATATAATTCAAGCAAGTTCTATGAAAGGTTTTCACTCAAATCAATTGACATGCCCTATAGATAGAAATCTTGAAAAATTCTCATTATTTTGACTAAGCTTATTGTGTATGCATATGCAAAAATAAGAAAATGCAAGTAAAAATCCTAAAATCCTAGAATGAAATGCAAAAGTATTGGAGTTAGAAATTTGTCACCCAAGATTGCCGATCGGTCGGACGACCTCCCCACACTTAAAAGTTTGCACCGTCCTCGGTGCACTCAAAGATGAGCAAGGGGGTACGACGACTCTCCGGATTGCTATGTGTTCTTTCTTCCGCCTCCATGGTTGCTTGTGGTGCATTCGTTATGAAAAACAAAAATATAACACTATAAGATGAGAAGATATAAAAGCAAGGAAGCATACATTGTTGGAATGAGGTAAATCACTAGAATGAGGTGAGTGAATTAGTGTGACATTAAGAAATATTAGGTGTGTGAATTCTAAATTGCGCGGTTTAGAATACACATTAGCATAAAAGCTATGTCACAAAAGAAGCATGCACTTCACTTATCCCAGTGTGCTTGAGATGCTTTAAGTAAGCTTGTAAGGTAAGACAAGCATTAGAGAAGCATGAAAGCATTCAAGTCAAACATATGGATGGATATAATCATGAACACAATGCATTAAGGTAAATGCTCAACATTATCCATCAAGAGGTTGCCTAATCGAGGGAAAAGGATCCAAATCACATGATGGCTAGCTACAACGTGCAATTCAAAAGAGTTATAAGCTCGAAGACAATTCTCATCACTTGGTATTTTTTCAAAAGGTAAGCATGAAGAACTCAAAACCAAGTAACAAAATATAACCTCAATCATAGAATCCAACAAAGATTATCTAAAAACATTCATGCTAAAATAGCATTTAGGCAATAAGGGATATAGCAATGTATAGTAAACAAAGTCAATACTCCAACACTTATGATGAAAAGAGAGAAAATAAAATGAAAACTAAACTAAAACTAACTAATCAACTAACTAACTAACTAATTTGTTAACTAAAATAAATGGTTATCAATGGTGTTTGGAAGTGTTGGATGAGGGGTAGGAGAAAGGAGAAGGAAAGAAATAGAAAGAGGAGAAGAAAAGAAATGTGGTGAAGGAAGGAAATCCGTGCGTACGCGCGCATGCCGCGCGCGCGCGGATGACTTATTTCGAGAGTGACGCGTACGCGTCATGTGCGCGAGCGCGCAAATAGGTTTGTGCCAGAGGCATAACGTTGGCGCGGCGCAGGCACAACTCTCTGGAAAATGTATGGAGGTTGGAACTTCTCAATCCACGCGTACGCACGCATGGCGCGCGCGCGTGGATGGTCGAAAATGCTGTAAGTGCGCGTACGCGCCATGTACGCGTACGCGTGGATGGTGCTCTGTTTTTCAAAAAAAAATTTTCTATGTTTTTGCACCAATCCAAGCATTCTAAACCTCCAAACAGCTACCAAAACACCATAAAACCTTATTTAACATACTTAAACTACCAAACATACTCAACTAACTAAACAAAACATGAAATTAAGCTAATTCTATCAATATGTACAAAAGAGAAAATGAAAGGATTTTACCATGGTGGGTTGTCTCCCACCTAGCACTTTTGTTTATTGTCCTTAAGTTGGACTTATGGGGAGCTCCTCATCAAGGTGGCTTGTGCTTGTATTCATCTTGGAACTCCCACCAATGCTTGGTTCTCCATTGTGCCCCAAGATTCTTCATGGATTGAGCCAAGTCTTGATGGAGTTCTTCACAAGCTTGGGGCTCCCAAAGTTGATCCTCTTCTTGTAATCCGGGATCCCACACTTTGTTTTCACACCCGTCTTGAGGTTGATCATCATTATTAGTCCAACCGGGTGGTGAGTGAGGTGAATTCTCTATATAGTGGCCAACAATCCTCCTAGACCCATCTAATTGAGCACTATTCCCACCTTTGTATTCAACTCTTGAAGTATCAACCAAAATGAGCCTTGATTTGCAACGCCAACCACGAAACATCTTTCGCTTACGCTTCATCCCACAAAGCATCCTAAGTTGACCATCCGTTTCAAGTAAGCCATACTCAAGTGGGACAATAAAGCTAATAGAAATGAATTTTACCCACTCAAGTGAAGGGGTAGATGACAACCTAGGCAAAGATGCTTCCAAAGATCTTGACAAAGCATAACCAACCCTCGTTCTTCTATTTCTAGGGACTTCCACCTCTTCACAAGATCTCTTAATCTCAATCCTTTGTTCAACAATTTTATCTAAACCTTTTCCTTTACTCAAATCATAATAGGGAGGGTGAGAAAAATTTACCTCCTCAACGCTTTCAAATCCAACCGGAGAAGGTTCTTCATGCTTAAAGGATTCTTCACCACTAAGACTTGATGCTTGATCTTCATCACCAAGGGAACTCACTTCTTGCTCTATCCCATCCAAATCTTCATATGGAATATGTCTTGGAGGGTGTGCACTTTCCTTCCTAGCATCAATTTCAATCATCTTGGAGGGGTTTTCTTCAATTCTAGATTCCCATGGAGGCTCCGCATCTCCTAAGTCTTCAACCAATTCTTCCCTTTCTTCAATAATCATAGCTTCCTCCAATTGTTCCAATACAAAGCAACTTCCCTTATTCTCCACCAATCTCTCTTTTATGTTATGCTCTTCATTTGTTTCTCCACATGTAGCCATGGGAGTACCTTGAGTGTTCAAGCATTGGGATGCTAACCGGTTTACCACCTCATCCAAGGCGGTCATGAATTGTTGCACATCCCTTGTCATCTCCTCTTGTCCTTGAAGAAGAACACCGAGGGTTTCATCCATTGAGGATTGGGGTGGATAAGAGGGTTCATTGTCTTGGAGAAAGGGTTCATTATAGGAAGGTGGTTCTTCTAGGTTAGGTGGTGGTGTGTATTGAGGTGGTTCTTGGGAGTAGTAATCTTGGAATTGTGGTTCCATGTATGGCTCATATGGTTCAAAAGGAGGTTGGTATGGTAGGTAAGGATCATGGTCATATGGAGGTGTTTGTTGAAAATGGGCTTGTGAGTGTGGTTGAGGTTCATGTTGAGGATATGACTCATAGGCATATGGTGGTGGTTCTTGAAAGTCACAAGGAGATTCACCATAGCCATTGGATTGATATGCATCATAGAATGGTTCTTCTTCATAGTGCATTGGTGGAGGTTGTTGCCAAGAGGATTGATCATAAGCATATGGCTCCTCCAACCTTTGATTGTCCCATCCTTGATATACATCCTCATTGAAGCTCTCATCACCTACAACATAGTTGTAATCACACTCATAGCCAAAATGAGAATTCATAATGGAAAGAGAAAACAAAAATCAAAAGATAATGGAAAATAAGAGAAATAAAATTCTACAACTAGCAAATAAAGCAAAAAGCAAGATATTCACACTATTCACATATGTACAATAACCGATAACATAACACCATTGCAATTCCCCGGCAACGGCGCCATTTTGACGAATGGATTTTTGATGGTTTAGAATTTCACAAATGAATTCTCGTTGCAAGTATAGTTTCTAAACCAATCACTAATCCTTTCATACAAAAAGTTGTTTGTCACTAAAACAAACCCCTAAAATTTATAAACCGAAGTATTCAAACCTCGGGTCGTTCTCCCTAGGAATTACAATAAAGTGTCTTGTTATTGGTTATGAGTTATTTTGGGGTTTTGGATAAGAAGCATGAAATGTAAATGACAATGAAAATAAACTAACAACTAAAAAAGGCTCTTGGTAAGGTGTGAGAACTAGAAGTCCTATCCTAATTATCCTTCTCAATTGTGATGAGAATTGTTCATTGCTACCACTTAGTTAACCCTTACTAATTAAAGGAAAGTCAAGTGGATGAATTGACTTGAGCCACAAGTCCTAGCCAACTCCCAAGGAAAGACTAGCTTTAGTGCACTCCAAACCAATTAGCAATCTCTCCAATTATCAATCAACAAAGGAATTAGATAACTCAAGTGTCACTAATTACTACCTAGGCCAAGAGGAACAAAATCTATACTAAAACCCAACCAAGCATTTCATCAAACACTTGGAAGGCATAAAAGAAAAGCAAAGTAAATTGATAACAAAAATAGAATCTAACAACAATTATGGCAAGGAATTAACAACAACAATCAAAAGGAACACAATTATTATGAATTACCTCTAATTGAATTGAAAGAAAATAGAAGGAGCAAAAGTAGATCTACAACAAAACATAAGAACAACATAAAGGGAATTGCAACAAAAGAATGGAAGAATGGTGAATGTAACAACAAAGAATTGAAAGGTAGAAGTAGAAGAAAGCAAAGATTAAAACCTAGATCTAAGAACTAAACCTAATCCTAATCCTAATTCTAGAGAGAAGTGAGAGCTTCTCTCTTTAGAAACTAATTCTCACTACTAAACTAAGCTAAAACTAAACTAATGATTAAAAGTATGAAAAGTATGAAAAGTATGAAAAGTATCAAAAGTATGAAAAGTATGTTGATTCCCCTTCAATCCTTGGCTTAAATAGCATCAGAAATGAGTTGGATTGGGCCCACAAGGCTTTAGAATTCGTTGGCCACGTTTTGCTTTAAGTGAACTAGGTGGCAGCAACGGTGCGTGCGCGTACTTTGCACGTGCGCGCCACCATACGTGTAGCAACTATGGCAAATCTTATATCGTTTCGAAGCTCCGGATGTTAGCTTTCCAACCCAACTGAAACCGCATCATTTGGACCTCTGTAGCTCAAGTTATGGTCGTTTAAGTGCAAAGAGGTCGGCTTGACAGCTTTCCGGTTCTTTCATTTCTTCATGAGTTCTCCAACTTTTCATGCTTTCTTTCTTCATTCCCTTGATCCAATCTTTGCCTCCTAAACCTTAAATCACTTAACAAACATATCAAGGCATCTAATAGAATCAAGGTGAATTAAATTTAGCTATTTTGAGTCCTAAAAAGCATGTTTTCACATTCAAGCACAATTAAAGGAGAATATACAAAACCATGCTATTTCTTGAATAAATATGGGTAAAAGGTGATAAGATCCCCAAAAATCAATACAAGATAAACCGTCAAATTGGGGTTTGTCACTCCCCACACTGAAATGACAACATCGTCCTCGATGCTCCTCAGATCAAGTCGGGTGAGAGTGCATCTCCACCATCTCCTGTAGGTGGATGTGCCTCTGGCTCTGCCAACTGTGGTTGTGGCTCTGGCTCTATAGAGGTCTGCTGCTCGGTAGGAGCCTGTGTCTATGCAGGGGCCTCATGACGGGTCTCCTCTGGCTGAGCCTCCTCTGACTGAACCTCCTCCTCGGACTAGACCTCGTCATCAGAATACTCTGAAGGGGTGTCAGGCTTAGAGGGAATGTCAATACCGCCAGAAGTTACTATCCTCTTTAGGTGTGCATAAGTCTCCTGTTGCGACGCTCTGACTGCTCATGGCGACGCCGGTTGTGACGCTCCAGCTGCTTATAACGTCGCTGGTTGCGATGTTCTATCTGATCCATGTGCAAAAAGAGGCGCAACACTAGATGGTAGATCGGCTGAGATGCGGATGATGGTGCTGGTATAGAAGATGCGGATGGTCCTGCTAAAGGTGCTACTGATGATGTGGCAGCCTCTGTAGGAGTAGTAGTGGGTGCTCTGCGGCTCAGAGGTCCGAATCGCTTGCCGTGCGGAATAACCTTCTTGTGGTCGGCAACCAGCGGTCTCTCATCCTGAGGCTCCGAAGGTACCGTAGCCTGGCGAGCCATCTGGGTGATCAAACATGGGGATGCCAAGGTGCCTCTGACATGTACTCAGGACATATACCTCCTGATGAGTCTTGGAAGGCACAGGTCCTTTCCTTCCAAGACACACCAAATAAGAATCACTATGTCTGCTGGCACCTCCGACTCGTGAGTGCTAGGCACGACATAGTTGCTTAGTATCTGTTGCCACAACCTAGCCTCATCATTGAGATAATCAACCTTGATGCCCCATGGAGTCGACTTCGACTTCCCGATTGCCCATGGAACGTCAGGGTGAATAGCTACACGATGCCGGACGGCATCCCAATCAAAATCCATCATGCGAATAGCCTCTTCAGCCCTAAGAAAACCATCCTTATCATCTGTTTTCAGCCTGAAATAGAGGATCTCTTCTATTGCTTCCTCTGTGACTACAATCTGTTTGTCCCGAAGTTGAACCGCATCAAGCGTCGTCCGATAATAGTTGCAGTAAAACTCTCAGACCCATGATGAGTTCACTTCTACCAGCTCTCTATCCAAAAATACTCAACCCTGCTGTTCAATTTGCTGTTCAGTGTACTTTCTCATCTCGGACGGTATTTGCAACTTTCTCTCCAATTGAAGGTTCTGCTTTTCTAGAAAGTGCAGAAACTTAAGTTCACAGTAGAGATTAGCAAATTTAACTGAGTCAGAAGAAGCTATATTCTGATCAGCCTTCTCCTTCGCAATAAATTACTTCTCACACCAAAATTCATCTGCTTTTACAGCGGATGACTGTGCTTTCTTCCTTTTACTAGAGCTGGCGTTGCCTTTCCCTTTTTTGTCAGCCATCCTAAAAAATAGAATTCACAGGATACAAGATATCAAATAAAAGCAGAAGAATAGAAAGGCAAACAGTATATGATCAAACAGACAGAAAATCAAGAATAGAAGATTTAAAACTGAAACATGATGTAAGTGTATAAAATGTAGTTTCTTGGAATGGAATGAAAATAGAATTCAAAATCAATCAGAAATCACATTCCAAGAAATTAAACACAATAAGATTTAGAATGCTTGTCCATTAAGAAACAGAAATTTGCTATGCCTCAAAAGAATTTAAAAAGAGTTAATTGGAAAAGGGAAAATTAAAATGAAAAGTTAGGAGGTTAGTTGAATCAAAAGTTAGAAAAGAAAATTAGAAGTTAGAGGCATAACAATTAATGCTCTCAACCAAGATAATTTCAAAAATTTTGAGAGACAACCATACCCACATTCATGATATGCAATGCAAGTCATTGATGATGAAATTAGTAAAGCAAGGTAAGTACAAAAGAGAGGTATAATTCATCATCAATGTGTTTGATCACAAAATTGTAAAAATTGGTGTGAAGAGATTAAGAATTAGCACTTAGTGTAACCTAAAAAGTATTGAGACACAAACTTCATTCAAAAAGGTTACAAAAGTGAGTTGCACCAATTGTTACAAATCTAAATAACCTCAATCAACATTACACAAGATTAGGTAAAATAGAGAGTTACAAACATAGGTTTCAATGGTTGAAGAAAAGAGAATTGAAATAAACCATGAAGAAGAGAGATTTTGACCTAAACTTGAGGATTCAAAACATAGAAGAGGTTCATGTCAACAAAGGCCTATTTGACACAGAAATCCATCAAATAGCTCCTTATTGCCGTCGACCAAGTAATTCAAATAAAGGGAAACAAAAAGGGAGCGAAAATGCTAGCCGATCAATTTATGAATTAAATCTGGTAATGGCAAAACATAACTAAAGTAACAGTTCACCAAATTCAGTTCACAAATTGGCATCTAATTAACACAAAAGTTTTCAAAAAATTTTGGCAGCATTCTGGCAGTAAATTGGACGTTCTCGAAATACAATTAAGCAGCAAATTCAATCCATATGGACTTAGAATAAATTTAAACAAGAGTAAAACATAATAAACTCGTATGAAACTGGCATTAACACAGAGACAGCATCTAACAGCATCAACATAACACATATAGATTTACAAAATCACAAATCACCATCATCAACACATGATCAGAACAACTCAGACAAACACTCATTCCAGGCATCTGCATCAGCAAAAATCAGACCTAAATCCACTACAAAAGTCTTAATAAACTACCTAACCACCTATAATCCACTAAGCATGCATCTCTAACTAACCTAATTAACAGAAATTAAACAACTAATTAAACTGAGCTAACAGAAAATAGAAAAAGGCATAGAAAATAGAATTGAAAGCAGAAAAGAGAATGGAACCTGGAAAGGCAGAAACAGAAATGGAAGTGGGCAGGAAAGAAGGGTAGAGCAAAGTAATGCCGGCCCAGAGGCAGCGGCTCCAATGACGGTGCTGCGGGAGAACAGAGCAGGAATAGAGGAACGGCTCAGGAGCAATGCTTGAAGAATCAGGGAATGTGGCGAACTAAATAGAGAAGAGAAGAAGGAAGGGTAATGGTGGTTGGTGACAGGGATGCCAGCGGCGAAGGTGTGGCCGCGGCGGTGATGGTGGCAGTGAGGGAAGACAGAACGGGTGAGAGGAGGGAAAAAAAGGAAAAAGGAAAGAGAAGGGAGAAGAAGGATGGATCAGCAGCGGCTCAGGTTCGCCGGCGGTGACTGGTCAGTTGTGATTGTGCAGTGCTGTTTCAATGGGGGAAGGGGAAGCAGAGAAGATGAAACAGAGAGACGTTGGGGGTGAAGGGTTACACAAATGACCTAGGGCACTCGCGTCAGGGGGGTTATCACATATGAATCCACGCGTATGCGTGGGTGACGCGTAAGCATGGACATGGAGAAAATGGACATCTACGCGTGTGCGTCTATCATGTGTGGGCGCAAGGGAGGAAAAGAAGGGCTGACGCGTACGCGTCAGGCATGAGCACGCGTGATGGGAGAGAAATGAAAAATGATGCGTACCCGTGAAGCACGCGTACGCGCGGGACAAAATTGTGCTAAACACATAGTTTTAGCACCCATTGTACACAACTCTCTATCTTTGTGGCATGCATCAGCACAGTGCTCGCACGATCCTAGCACGCTGGAGATCTTGGGACCACGCGTACACGTGGGAGGGTGTTTTTTTTTTAACATAAAAACAAAAATGAGAACTCTCCCAACACTATATACAACTCTAAACCAACCAAAATTCAAATTAACAAAATCATTAAGTTTTTGAAATTTTTTTTTCAAAGGCAATTCAAATAGAACTTACAATTCAAAACACTTAACCTACAACCTAAGGCATCAACTTAATCAAACAAACTAGCAACCAAAGCAATATATACAAGAGTATGAAGAGAAGAAAACTACCTAGCAATGGCAAATCAATTCATTCATTGATTATATCTACAAGAGAATAGAAAGAGGTCATGGTGGGGTGTCTCCCACCTAGCACTTTTATTTATTGTCCTTAAGTTGGACAATTGATGGGGTCCTTACTATGGTGGCTTATGCTTGAATTCTTCCATGAATCCCCACCAATGCTTGCATATCTAACGTCCACCGGGATCCCAAATTATGTGCACAAAGCTTCCAAGAAAAATTAAACAAGTGACAAGACCCCAAAGTTGTTGATTGTTGAAGTGAATTCCGGGGTCCCAAACTTTATTTTTGCACCTGTCTTCTTGTTGATTATCATAGTTCAATCTGGGTGATAAGACTTGTGAATTCTCATTTAAGCACCATGACATCCTCCTAGATCTACTCAATGGAGTGCTATACCACCCTTTGCACTTAGACTTTGATGACTCAACCATAAGGAACCTTGAATTGTGGTACCAACCACTAACCCATTCTTTCTTGCTTCACATTCCACAAAGAGCTCTAAGTTGACCATCTGTTTCAAGCAAACCATATTCAAGTGGAATAAGAAAGCTTAGGGATATGAAGTTTACCGACTTGAATGATGTAATGGATGATGGTGACTTAGGAAGGGGTGTTTCCAACAACTTTGACAATGTGAGCTCCACTCCCTTGTGCTCCTCTTTGATTACATTCACCTCTTGACAAGCATCTTCCATGTCCATTTCTTGACAAGGTTCTTCATATTCAATTACTTCCTCACCAACTTCTTGTAACTCTTCTCCATCCTTCATGTCACAACTTGGAGGTAATGTGGAATCTATCACAACATCAACCTCGATTTCAATATAGAAGGAGACTCCTCAAACTCACGAGGATCATGTGTTGGTGTGGAATCATCATTAAGAGGCGAATTTGTTGCTTGTTCAACTTCTTCCAATTATTCATCATTCACCCTATGCTTTGGAGGTTGCGCACCCTCCTTAACATTGCTTTCAAGCTCAATAGAAGAAGGCTCAATAGGATCATCGAGGTGATTTATTAGTATGGACAAGAACTCATCAATAATTGAATCTAATTCTTGATCAACCTCTCCTAATTCTTCAACCGCTCCTTCCGGCTCAATTATCTCAACTTTCTCCTCTTGTTGCAATTCTTGCTTCAACTCCTCTTCTTCACCTTGAAGCTCCAAATTCACTTCCTCACTATACTCTTTGGTTGATCCTCCACATTCGTCAATGGGAGTGCCTTGATTGCATGAGCGTAGGTGGGAGACAATGCGGTCAATGGCTTTATTCATGGTAGCTAATATGGTCTCTAGCCCTTTTAGCTCCTTTTGATCCTCTTCTTCTTGCTTTTGAAAGTGAGAATAGAGATCTTTTTGTTCTTGCATGAAGGGATGGAGAGCTTCATCCAATGAAGGATGTGGTGGAAAAAAGGGTTCATTATTTTGGAGAAAGGGTTCATAATTGAAAGGTGGTTCATCTTGGTAAGGATATGAAGGTGATGTATATGGGGTTGATGGTTCTTGAGAATATTGATATTGGCATGATGGTGGCTCTAAGTATGGTTCACATGGCTCATATGATTGTTGGTATGGTGGATATGGGCTAGGATCATATGGAGGTGGATGGTGGTATGGGGCTTGTGAGTAAGGTTGTTGAGGGCTATGTTAAGGGAAGGGATTATATGCATGTGGTGGTTGTGGTTGACAACCACAATTAGGGTCACCACATCTACTAGATTGGTATGCATTAGGAGTTGGATTGTACCTATAAGAAACTGGAGGAGGTTGTTACCAAGAAGATTGTCTATATGCTTGAGACTCCTCCCACCTTTTATTGTTTCATCCTTGATGTATATTCTCATTGAAATTCCCATTTCCATTTCCTACAACATAGTTTGAACCAAACTCATAGTCAAAGGGATGAGAATTCATAGTAGAAAGTAAAAACAAAACAAAAGCTAATGAGAGATAAAGAAAACAAACTCCTAAACTAAAACTAACCACAAACAAAAAGCAAACTATTCACAATATTCACATATGAACAATAACCAATAACAAGCACACATTACACCTTCCCCGGCAACGGCACCAAAAACTTGACGTAGGATTTTATGTTGATCTAGAATTTCTCAATAAAAATGGAATTGTTTCGTTGCAAGCATAGTCTAGACCAACAACCACTCCTCCATCAAAGTTTAATTTTGTTTATCACGAGTGCAAACCAATAAAAATAACCGAGAGTATTAGGTCTCGGGTCGTCTCTCAAAGGAATTGCAGTGAGGTATGCACATTATTGGTTATGAGGTTCAAGGGTTGGTTTGCGGATAAGATGATAATAACCTAAATGACAATAAAATAAAGTAACAAATAAAGATAGCAAATACTAAAGAGAGGCATTCATGGCAAGGATTGAGAATCAAGACTTTCTATCCTAGTCATTAATCATATACAATAGTTATCAAGAGCTAATCCTATTTCGTTATCTCCAACATCGGGAGAAAGTCAATCATCATCTCCAACATCGAGAGAAAGTCAAATAAGCCTAGTTAATCCCAATCCATAAGTAATGTTAATGGAAGCAAGATTAACTAATCACTCTAGATCACCAACATAAGTTGGGTATTAATGACTCAAGATCACCTAATTTCTCTTTCCAAGTTAAGAATGCACAAAATCTACACTAAACCTAAGTCAAGTATTTTATCAAACAATTGGTGTGCAATAAAATAAAAGCATATTAAATTGCAAGAAATATAAATCTACAACTACTCAATGCAAGAAAATGACAATGACAACTCAAGAAAGCAACAATAAACAAAGAAACATCAAATTGTATTAAAGAAAATCAAAGTTAACAAGAGTTCATAAAACTAAAGAGTAGCTCAAAAGTGAAATTAACAGGAAGAAATAAGAGAATTAAACTACTAGATCATGAAAATGTAAAGAGAACTACACTAAAACAAGAAATAAAATCTGAAATTAAAGAGAAAATTAACCTAGGAACCCTAATTCTAGAGAGAAGAGGGAGCTTCTCTCTCTAGAAAACTACTCTAAAATATGTTTTCTACACTACCTAATTTCTCCCCCTCATTCCTTCTTGAATTTTATCTCAAATACTTCAGAATTAAGTTGGACTTGGGCCTTAGTGAGCTCAGAAATCGCCCCCAACGTATTGCCTTTAATGAGGTCACGTGACGCTTGTCCCGCGTACGCGTGGGTCACGCGTACGCGTCACCTGGCAAATTTCCTTATCACACATATGCGTCGCCTAGACGAATTTCTTTTTCACGCATACGTGCGGCCTTGAATCTTCCAAATCCTTGCTTTCCATGAATTCTCCATCTTGCATGCTTTTTTCTTCATTCTTTTGATACATTCCTTGCCTCTTAACCTTGAAATCACTAACAAATATATCAAGACATCGAGTGGAATCAAAGTGAATTAAATTTAGCTAATTAAAGGTCTAAAAAGCATGTTTTTAACCATTAAACATAATTAGGAGAAGTTCATGAAACCATGCTATTTTGTTGATAAATGGGAGATAAATTGATAAAACCCACCAAATTCTACACAAGATAAACCCTAAAATTGGAGTTTATCAGTAGACAACAAGATTAGACAAAAGCACCAGCGGCAGACAAAAAGGGAGTGATGATTAGATAAGCAAATAAGCAATGACAAGCAAACTAAGTAGTAGCAAACTAAGAAATCAACAGAAAATAAGCAAAAAATATTGGAATGGCATCATATAAAGGACGTGAGCCCGAGAGTGAGAAGTTAGTTCAGAGAATGGGAAACTAAAGAGAGAGTGAAAGGGTACTGAATGACAGTTGAGGTTGAGTATTTGTGTTAAGACTTAGAAACATAGGCTATTAAAAAAATACATCCACTGGATACACATATGATGTTTCCATTTCCAAATGTGCTAGCTTGTCCAATATTTGGTCGGATTCTGTTGGATATTTTCTTGATAGATTCGACTATTTGATCTTATCCAAAATAATATATCAGATTCATATCAAATTTTCGAATCAGTTGAATACAAAAAAGTATTTTGTACTTCTTTGTTGCAACTGTTGAAGGTAACATAAATTTTGAAGCTATCTAAAGAGTGGCAGACCTCCATCAAAGAGCAACAAGAAGTGGTGGTGAGAGGAAGAGTATCGACGATGACACCCTCCAAGATAGAGTAATGGCAACGGACCTCCAACAAAGAGCAGTGAGAAGTGGAGGCAAGAAAAAGAGCAACGATAATAATATTGACTCCATATTTTAGATTTCTTTTAAAAAACAAACAAATGATAAATATAATCTTAAAATTCATGGATTGATTACAAATAGTTTTCTCACTTTTTAAAGTACCAAAGAATATTTCTCTTAGTGATTTATTGCAAATCAGAACTATATAAGACTTGAGAAAATGTATTTAAAGCTCAAAACTATAACAACTAGTTTGATTAAAGAAACTTGAAAAAATAATATTAAATCCAAACAAAATTGTAAGGACATTATATATTTCAATCATGTTAAGTAACTAACTAGAGTACCAGTTGACTACTAGTTTAGCTACAACAAAGCCCAACAAAAAAAAAAACAAAAACAACAACTAATTCACTACAAAATCTCACTTTTACTATCAAAGTAACAAAAACCATCCAAAACCCTCAGTACTTCACTTTCCCTTTCTCACATGTTTCTTTTCCAACGCAAAATGCTGCCTCCACCATGCGCTGCACCTCGTGTGCCGCCTCCGTCATGTGCTACTCTCTCACGCACTGCCTCTGTTATGCACTGCCTCCCTTGCGGTGTTCCTGTATCGTCTGCATCATCTCATTCAAAGTGTTGTCATCTTTCGAGCTTCAACAGCGCCGCCATTCAGACCAAGTCCGAGCCACAGTTGCTATTCATTGTCGTTTCACAATTCCTCGCCATTCATCAACATTTGGTGTTCGTAACTCTCTTTGACTTTCTTATTTTTATTTTTTCATTTGGAAGAAAATTAAAGAAATTCAAAATTTTTGGAGTTTTTGATGTTGTTTTGTTTATAGTTTTGCATGTTGTTTTTCTTAGCTTTTAGATGTTTATGATTGTTATGAGTTAGATGTTTCTTTTTATTAAATTCTGGATGTTTCTTTTGTTAGGTTTTGGATATTTTTTGGTTAGGTTTTGGATGTTTTATTTTGTTAGGTTTGGAAGTTTCTAATTATTAAGTACTTAAGTTTGCGGAAGTTTCTTTTGAGCATGATTTTCGAATGGTCTTTATATTATATTTTGGATGTTTGTTTTTGCCAAGTTTTGGATTATTCTTTTTAAAAGTTTTGAATGTTTCTTTTTCTTATGGTTTGGATGTTTCTTTTTTTATAATTTTTGGACATTCTTTCTTGCTAGGCTTCTTATGTTCTTTCTTGTTTGGTTTTCAATGTTCTTCCTTGTTTGGTTTTGGACGTTCTATTTTGCATTGGCTTTGAAAGTTTCTTTTTAATAATATTGGATGTTTATTTCTTATATATTTTGGATGTTCTTTTTTTACATGAGTTTCTATTCCTATAAAACATGGTAAGACCTAAAAAAGAAGACAACCCCAAAAAGATATTCTTCTAAATTTTTTTGCGTAGTACAAAGTTTTTTTTTTTACTTTAGGGTGTTTCTTTTGTTGGATTTTTTAATGATTTTAGGTCCTAATAATGAGATCTTTTTATTGTGGCAAAAATTGGTAGAGATAATGTGTTGATCCTATTACATCACTAAAGTAATAGAACACTTCAAAAAGACCAAGACGTCTACAAAACTAGCTAAAATAAATATTATATGTTTGGATTCATGAGGCACATTCCTAGGTGGCCTATTAAGCAAGATATCATAGTAGCCATGGCAAAATTATATGACTTGCGAAATGTACAATTATGTTTTAATGTACTTAGTTATGATTCTCAAAATGTTTGAAGATTTTGCTTTAATAATTATATTTTAATGAGAAATTGAGTCTTACTTTTGCAATTGTATTTGATTCATATTTTGGTTGTTTCTCTTGTTAAGGTTTTAGATGTTCTTTTTATAATAGTTTGAGATTTTTTAATAATATTATGGTCCTTTTATCATAATTCTGTATATTCTTTTTGCTTTAAGATCCTTTTTAACTCACTATTTTGAATGTTCTTTTTATCTTTAAGATAAGTTGTTTGAAGATTTTGCATCAACAATTATATTTTAACAGTGTTTATGAGAAAATGAATCTTATTTTTGCAATCGTGTTGTATTCTTATTTTAGTTGTTTCTTTCATTTAAGTTATGGATATTCTTTTTGTAACCGTTTGTGATTTTTTTTATAATAATTTTGATTTTTTTTTTTTTTGCTTTAAGGCCTTTTTAAGATAAAGTGCGATGTACATGTTGTGATGCCACTGACAAAGGAAACACGGTGACATTTCATCTAACAAAATATGAAAGAAAAAAAAAAAGACTAACCACATTGAGAATAACATGTGTTATACCTTAAAAAGTATTATATGCAAATAAAGAATAAAAAATAAAAGAATCACATGTATATGTCCTACTTACAATAAACTAAGAATTTTCAAAAGAATTTAACAAAGACATGAATCTACCAAGTTGTTAAGATTTGTTTACTCCACAAGTTGCACTAAAGGATTGAATTGTCAAAATATTTAGTGAATTATTGTTTTCTTTCATATCAATTGCCTCCTACAAAAAAAAATTATATTCAAGTTATAAAGAATATAAAAAAATATACATATAAAAGAAGATCCAAAAATGAAGAAAATTCAAAAACCTAATAAAAAATCATCCAAAATATTACAAAGAAAATTTAACCTAAAGAAACATCCAAAACCTACTAAAAGAAGCATCCAAAATGTAATAAAACAAACACCCAAACCTACTAAGAAGAAACAATTGAAACCTAATAAAAGAAGCATCCAAAAACATAAAACAAATCCAAAAATACTTGCTAAATAAACATATGAAAATTGAAAATAAAAAAACATCCAAACCCAATCAAAATGTGAACTATTAGATAAGACAAAAAAATAGTCAAAACGTTGAAAAACAACATATGAAAAAGAAACAAAAAATATCGAAAATCAACCAACCAATAGACATGCAAAATCATATTAAGGGCTTGTTTGGGCGCCATTTTTTAAAAAGATTTTTTTTAATGATATTTTTTTAAAAGATCTTTTATAAAAGTAAAAGTAATTTTATGTTTAGATATCTCATGTAAAAAATTCTTTTTATCTATCAATTATGTTTGGATAAAATAAGATAAAAGTACTTTTTTATTCATTTATTATGTAAAAAATATCTTTTTTAAGAAAAAAAATATTTTAAAAAAAGATGTAAATTGTAGCTTCTGAAAAAGATATTTTTTATTTTTTTTAGTGCTTTTACTTTTACTATTAGAAACTTGTCAAACACTCTAAAAAATAAAATATAAATGACTAAAAACATAAATGACTTCTAGAAAAAAAATAAATAAAAGAACAACCAAAACGTTAAAAAAAAGCGTCCGAACTTGACCTGAAAGAAACATCCGCAATCTAACAACCAATATATATCTAAGTTCAGACTAAATATACATTATACAATAGAAAGAAACATCCTAAATGCATGCAAAATAAACACATGAAACCTGAAAAACCATCAACTAAAAAAATGACACATCCGGAAAAAATAATAGATAAAAACCAACACGTTGACACAACAACATCCTAAAAAGACAAAAATAAACATCCAAAACCTAATAACCAAATACTATCTACATTCATATTAAAACATCCAAAATATAACGAAAGAAAAATCCAACTTGCTACATAAACATACAAAACATAACCAAAAAAATATCCAAGCCCAAACAATACAAACAATTAATCAACGCAAAAAAAATCATCCAAAACTTTAAATATTAGATAACATACATGATCATCATGTTGACGAGGAATAAGATTAACACATTTAACATTGTCTTCAAGAGAAGGATAATTCACATACAAAGCAATTATATTTGAGTCCCCTTCGTCAATTGAGGAAGCCAACTATGAGTGGTGAAGAGATGCGGAGGGAGAGGAAAAGATAGGTGAAGGCGAGTGGGAGGACGTGTGTTTTTTTAATGTAAAACTGTTTTTTTTTTTAATTTTAGAATAAAGTATCGTTTTTGTCCCCAATGTTTGGGGTAAGTCCTATTTGTGTTCCTAACGTTTAAATCGTCCTATTTGTATCCCTAACGTTTGTAAAAGTGATTCAATGTTATCCTACTATCAATTATACTAACAAACCAGATTATATTTTCAATTATTCTCACTTGAATGTATTTATTCTCAATTAGGTCTCACTTGGATGTGTTCGATTTTAATATTATACCCACTATTTGTGTTTAGATTCAATTATGTCCCTAGAAAAGTGAATTATGTAAATGTTGTAGGAATTAGTTTCAACTTTTGATGAGCTGTTTTTCGGAGTGGATCATCGATTCTATCCCAGACATTTGTATTCTAACTTCAATAAGAGATTTTTAAAACTCAAACTAAAGCATTCATGATGTGTAATTGACGGCAGGATAACATTGAATCACTTTTACAAACGTTAGGGGATACAAATAGGACAATTTAAATGTTAGGGACACAAATAGGATTTACCCCAAACGTTGGGGACAAAAACGATACTTTACTCTTAATTTTAAAATAAAGATTTTTTGAAAAGTTGGCAACTATATTAATAAGTTGGCTACATATAGAGTTAGTTTTCTATACTTTGTTTTATATATTTTATTGTTCGAATGAGCCCATAACTTAACACATATATCTAGCAAACTTAAATACTATATATATAGCAAGAATGAAGCTACTAGGTGTAATACAAATATGAATATAATGTTTCAATAATTGAAAATAATATCTATTTTTATGAATCATGACATTATGCACTTTTAACATTATTATTATTATTATTATTATTATTATTATTATTATTATTATTATTAAATAACATAAAAAAATATAAATTGTTAAAAAAAATGATCTACAAGTGACAAAAACTATATAATTGATAAACACAATTAAATCAAAAAAATTTATTGTAAGAACATTATATATTATAGTGTTTTAGAAGTTCATCATCCAACATATAGTGGGCAAATTGTTTAGCAAACTAGAATAAAAAAACTGTGGTCATCAACTAAATTTTCAAATGATTGTGCAAAACATTAGCAAAGATAGAGGAAAAAGGGTGAGACGCATGAGATTATGCAAGGAGATAAAGATGTGCGAGGTGAACGTAAATTTATATAGTAAACATGAATAAAAGTGAAAATAAAAAAATATGATGAATTAAGTTTTATTAATCAATTTATAAAGAGAAATAACGTTACAATTAAAGACAAAGTAACCTACACATAAATTTCTTAATTACTTCTAGATGATTCTTGTGGCCTTGATTGATTGTTAATTGTGGCTTGACGTGGGCTTGTGAACTTTTAATTCTCTTCATAGAAGCTTGAAACATTGAAGAATAAATGAAGGAATTGGAGTATTAGGAAGTGACCCAATGTGGAGTGTCATTGAAGTGGTATTTTGGGCTTGTGAAGGTTTGGGAAACCTTACACGTTGAAATATAAGTCTGATGCATCCCCAAGATGAATACCCACTATAGACTATTATATAACATTAGAAAGCTCTAGATCTTAGCTTTCTAATGCTGCTGGAATCATGTCATTTGTACTTCTCTAGCCCAAGTTATGATCATTTGAAAGTGAAGAGGTCAGTCTGGCGAAGTGCAGAGATTTGTTTTACGCTGAAATTGTGAAGTTAAATGAATAGAAATTTGTACCCTCAAATACAGTGTCCACTATAGAGTGTTATATATGGTTGGAAAGCTCTGAAAGTATACTTTTGAATGGCACTAAGAGCACCTCATTTGAAGTTTTGTAGCTCGAGTTATTCTTGTTTGAGTGTGAAGAGGTCAGGGTTGCAAATCTTCTTTGCTTCTCTTTGAGTTTGTTTCCAACTCTTTTGCCACCTTGGGAGTGTGCTTCCTCTATTAGTGCTTTCGTTGCTTCTTTTTTCACCATTTCCTACAAAATTCATTAACTCAATCAATCAAAGCAATATTCAACTTAAGCACTACAAATACTCAATAATTGGGTATTATAAACTAATTTTTGATATGAAAAAGCATAGAAAAACTTAACATGATGCGCAGTCATCACAACACCAAACTTAAACGTTGCTTGTCCTCAAGCAAACAAAGAATCATGCAATAAAGTTTGACAAACCAAGGTGAGAAGAGTAGCAATTTTTATGTTAATGGTTGGCTAGCTAGTTTCTTATGCATGCTACAATCACAAAAGAAATTCAAATGATTGATGTTTCTATCTAGCTCATTTTATGAAATCTTTTTCTTTATGTTCCTTCCTTGAACAAGCTTTTCATTCTTTTCATAGTTTTGCTTCTTGGGTGCTTTGCACCATTTTTTGAAAGCTACGACTCTAAATGCTTTGGTTTCAAATATTACCACTTGATATATAAGCACCACAAGCATTTAATTAGAGGACTATTTAAGCTCAGTTGTTTCTTTTCTTTACTTTCCTTCTAATCATTGGTGCTCAGAGCCTTGAGCTTTGAGGGAATGCTTTGCCCTTGAGCCTAGCCTTGACTCTAAGTGTTTTGTTTTCAAGTTTTTTGCTTGATACATAAACACCACAAGTACTTGACTAATAAATTGTCATTGGTACTCAGAGCCTTCAACTTTCTCATTTTTTCCCTTTTTCTTTCTTTATTTGCTTCTTTAAGGTTTTTAATATTTCAAAAATTTCATAAAATGTCCTAGATGAAAACTTCAATTAAACAAATTTAAGTGCAATTGAGCAACAATAGTCATGCTAGCCTTCCAATACTTATATGCTCATGCTAGGCTCTTCTTTAATTACCTTGTTTGTTTATGATCATGATACTTAATTACTTTGGCTCACAAAATTCAAGATGGTAGTTATAATATCATAGCAACATGTTACAATTCAAATATCAAGCTAAGCTTATTCACAAGAGAAGAACACACATGCATTTAAAAAAATGGAAGACAATCAAGCAATTGAAAGTATAGAGAATAAATAAGAGGAAAAGGAACTTAACCACCTTTTAGTTCATCTTCATTGTTGTCATTTTCCTCCTATTCCTTCCTTCGCATACCAAACTTAGAATGATTGCTTGTCCTCAAGCAACAAATAAAATAGTGGTGATTGAATTTATGATTAATCATGAATGTCTTCAAGAAAGTGAGTGATGCATGTGTTTAAGCAAGCAAAATTAAAGATAACAATCAAGACACAAAGAAAAGAGACAATGTGATTGCATTAATAAGTGAGTTGTGCATGGTACAATGCATGAAAGGTAAGTGGCAACACCAAACTTAGTGTGACACTTTTACTTTAGAATGATGCAAGTACCCACTAAAGATTGAAGATCAAATTGTTGCATGCAACACCAAACTTAGAATGCAATCATATGCCAAATTATTGAAAGTAAACTAAGCAAAGAAAGAAAATGTTACCAAAGGTTGGGTTGCCTCCCAACAAGCGCTCTTTTAATGTCATTAGCTTGACATGCGGTTCTAAATTTTCTTCCTCTTCTTCCAATTGGTTAAGAGAAATGACTTCAAGGGAGAAGAAGAGAAGATTGATGCCCCTTGATTTGATTGCCTCCTAACAAGCCTCATTTTGTTGTTATTAGCTTGATTCCTCTTGCTTGTTGGGGTGGGGTTTGGATTGCTTTTTGTTGACCTTCTCTTTTTCATGAATGTTGTCTTTTGTTTCTGGGTCACAATCCTTCTTTGAGTGCTTTCCTTGATTGCCTTCACTTCCTTGATTGCAAGACTTAGGTGTTGTGTGATGGTTGGAGTGTCCTCTTCATCAAGAACCTCTTGGATTGATGGTTCAACTAAATCATCCTCCATGCAACTCTCTACTTCATTGGAGTGTGGACTCCCTTGGTTGTTTTGCTCCCTTTCTTTTGTAAGGTCTTGCATTGCTTCCTTTGGGAGTGAGTTTGCATGTTCCTTTGTCACCCTATGTAGCCTTTGTGGATATGGAGCCCTAGGCTTATATACTCTCACAACCTCCTCCTTCTTCATTGGAGTCTCACTTGGTATGGGTGCCTCTTTTTCTTGTTTTTCCAATTCCTCCTTTTCACCTATCATTTGGTCTTCATCCTCCTTGCTAAGCACCACTTCATCCATGGCCTTGTATTCTTTCCTTGGGGTGTTCTTAATTTCACTTGGAAAGGTATTGGTGGGTTTTGCTAAGTATTTAGCAAGTCGGTCTATATGCACTTCAATGTTCTTGAAGGTGATATCTTTTTCCTCTCTAAATTTCCTAGACCATTGGATGAAATCCTCCATACTACTTTCCATCCTCTCTCCCCCTTCTAACCGTGCCATTGTGGCTTCTAACCGTGCAAAATTGCCCTTAAGTGATGAAGAATTTAGACATGTAAAACTAGGAGGTGAGGTTGGACAATTAAGAGGTGATGGCTCTTAATGAATGGGATAGGAAACATTAAATTCTCTTTGGTTTTGTCCTTCCCAATCACAATTTGGATAATTGTTCCATTCATAGGAGTATGAATCATTTTGAGACCTTGGGAAGTTTCCCATTTGGTTTGATTGCTCAAACCTCATCATTCCTTGATCTTCATATCCCCAACCATAATTAGTATAGTAACTTGAATCATTTTGTAGTAGTGGGAAATACCCCATGTAACTTGCTTGATCATTATGTGACCTTAGGGCATATCCCATTTGGGTTGATTGCTCATGATCCATCATTTCTTGTTGATATTCCCATCCACCATGAGGATAATGACATGAATCATTTTGTGGTGGTGGGCAATATCCCATGTAATATGATTGATCAACATGTGAGGTAAACTTCATTTTAATTGAAAAATATTGTATCAAACACAACCACCAAGAGAAATTAAAATTCCTTGTGTCACAACTAAAGAATTCTTAGTGAGGCAATAATACAAACACTTAATTTGCAATGAGAAAAGAGAAATAAAAAAGGCAAAGTAAATGCCCAAAAAAACGAAAAAAAAAAGAAAAAAATGCCTAATCTAGATAATTAATCAACTGGTAGTTCGTTAATCACAATTAATGTAAGACCCAGAACCTTTAAAAAGTATTATTATGATCAAGTCTCAAATCATATTGTTATCTATAGCCTTAATTTCAGAAATCATTTTATTAAAGATAATTAAGGCAAGTTTTGATTTATTGGATTTGAGACGAGTTATGATTTTTATCCAATTTTATAATTATTGGGTTATTTTCTATATTCAGATTATAAATTTGGCAGTTATGAAATAAGAGGGGTTTTACATGATTTGGATTAGATAAGCAATATTTTAAATATTAATACTACTGTTTTGAGGAAATAAAGGATTTAATTATATTATTCCTAATTATTTGATTTGGACAATTTATTGAAAATAATTTGTAAAAATGAGGAGCAAATAGTACCTTCTATATATAATTAGCGTTGGATTTAATTTGGGTTACAATTAATATATTATTCCTATTTTTGTTTGAAAGTACCAAATTGCCCCTAACCCTAAGTTTCAAAAGTGAAACCCTAACCCTGAAACCCTAACCCTGAAACCCTAACCCATGACCCGGTTCCCCCTTTTCACCCTCAGCAAACTCAAATTTGAAAACCTGTAGCTGCCACCCCATTTCTTTTCCCATCAGCAACTCACACAAAGTTTCCTTTCCCGGAAAGAAAAACAGTGAGCCAGCGGGAGGAGGAGAGAGGGAGGCGCGTCTCGTCGCCGTCGAGCTGGAGGGGGAGCTGTCCGCAGCACCATGGCACTGCCTCCACCATGCCATGCCTCGCCGCGAGCTACCCAATCGCGCCATCGCTGTCCCGTGGAGCCATCGCCGGGCCGCCACGCGTGAGGATGTTGGGCCGTCGCTGCCTTCTCGTCGCAAAAGAGAGAGAGAGCTCGCGAACCAGGGAGATCGACCTACGCCTCACTGCTGCCAAGCTCGCGCCGCCGCTGTCCCATTGAGCTTTTGCCGATGATTGTGCCGCTATTGTCAGAGAAACCCGAGGAGAGAGAGAGAGATGACCCGATGGGAGAGAAGGGGAAGACCACCCGCGACGCTGCCGGAGCTTCCATGGCCGTCAGAAACTGCCACCTACCTCCGCCACTGCTAGGGTTCGCCGCCGGTGCGCCGTTGAAAGGAAGGCCGTTTAGTCACGCTGAGCAGGAGAGATAGAGAGATCTGAAGGTGTGCTGGGAACCCAACCACCGAGACTGGCCACCGATCGCGTCACCGGCGCCGCCTCGGTCGGAACTGCCGCCATCAGAAAAGGGTTCTGGTTGCCAGGAGTGGTTCTGCGACTCCCGGGACCATCGCCGGAGCTTCTGGCTACTTCTGCCGTCGCCGGAAAAATTGCCGGTAAGGGTTCATTCGAGGTTTCTGCCTTTTTAGTTTTCGAGATGGTTTTGATGCTGTACGGTTTTTCCAGTTGATCCGCCGGAGCTTCTGGCCGCCGCCGGAGCTGTTGTCGGGCCGGTTCGAAATCGCAGTTGCCTCATTGTGTTGTTTCGGTAAGAAATTATGTTTCGAATGATCTCGCATGAGTATTCTGTTGTGTTCGGTTAATGAATACGAGTTTTGATAACGTGGGGTAGAGTCCTGATTATTGTATGTTGCGATTAGTGTTGCTATGGTTATTGCGAATGTGATTGGAGCTGAGGTTTTGGTTGCCGTCAGTTCGGGATGAGGCGGAAAGGACTCTGTGAGACGTCTGGATTATGGAATTGCGTTTTGAGGTAGGGGCGCTTTTCGAAAACTATATTTTGTATATTGGAATTATTACATATGGGTACTGATGTGAGGATGTGTATTTGGTGATTGTATCAGTCCTATGTATTGTTTGGTTGTTTTGTATGATTATGGGTGTTGGTTTAACTCGACTGTTGTGTGGCTTTGTGAAACGAAATGCTTTTGAAATTGATTCTTTTAAAGCTTTGAGATCGAGTTGAATCTGTTGGAAATTGATTAGAGTTGAATGGATTTTCTTGAGAATGTGTAAAATAGAATACACTCTTGACTTCTTCCTGGCTGGCTTTAAATGATCTGGTTTTTGATAAATGATTGTTGCTGAACCGTTTCTTTAAAACGTTAGAAATGAGTTTATCCGGATGATAATGATTTGATGTTGAAACGATTTTCTTGAAATATGGAATTGAGATGACTGTTGGATTTTGGCTTGCCTTGGACTGATTTTGAAATTTGGGCTGTTGAAAAGGATTGTGAAACGGTTTAGTTGGGACCCGAACCGGGTGGCAAAGTCCAAGTTTTAGGGGAGGTGCTGCCGAAATTTCTATAAAATCCAAGTCTTTATTGAAATGTTGTCTGGCAAATGATGAGTTAAAGGCTTCTACTATTTTAATTGAATTATCAAGAAAAGGATGATTCATGTTTTCGAAATGAGTTAGTAAAGAGGAAATTGTGATTTAGTCTTGCTTCTTAAGAAAGGCATTGTATCTCTTTTAGGAGAAAGTTATTTAGAGGAAACTTGTGTTTTAAAGCTATTTGAATGTGAAAAGGGTTTATGCCTTTGAATTTGACTTGGGGGTTTCAATTAAAGAAGTTTCAATGACTTTGAAAGAACCTGAATATCTACTGACAAGTTTCATTTTGAAATGTTTTGAGAAAGGTTTAAGTACTCTTTGAATTCTGAATTCTTGCAAGACTAAAACAATTTTGAACAGTTGAAACGTTCTAGAATTTATCATGGGGGTTGAAGTCGGTTTTGCTTAAGTAAAGGAAACGGCTTTAAAAGAAGTAAATGATTACGTGACTCAGTTTGGCTTAGATCCTATTTTATTACTCAAATCGGAAAGCCAATGTTTTAATGATTTTAAATGAATTTGGCGAAATGAGTTATGTTATTCTCCCCTAAAGACTTGGGACTCTGCCGAGAAACCTTTGTTATAAAATCCCATTGTTGGATGGGTGATTTTGAATATCTCAAGGAGATTTTACACTTGCCATGATTATGGAAGTTTTGGAAAGAGGGTGCCGAGAGTGGCATTGTTTTCAAAGGGGAATTTACCTTGAGTAAAAGTGGCTTATGAGCCGAGATGATTTGAGAAATGAGATCTTTAAAGCCAAGGCTGAAAAGAGTTGAAACTTGATTTCAAAGTGAAATGAATTGAGAAAATGATTTATGGCTTAAATGCCGATTTCATGAAGTTGATGATTTTGAATGTGGAAGTGCTGTTTTGTTGAGAGCCGGAATGGCTGTGTATGTTTATACATATTGATTGGTTCTGGATTGAACCGTGAGCCGGAATGGCTGTGTATGATATGAATATTGGCTGGTTCTGGAATGAACCGTGAGCCGGATGGCTGAGATGGATGTTGATCCATGGATGAGATTGAATGCATGTTTATGCTGAATCATTGATAAATGTGAATGTTGCACTTCCACTATCGGAGATAAGAGTTTCGATGGGAGAAAGTAGTGGCTAGCCACCACGTGCTCCAGGTTGAGACTCGAAGCTCTTTTGACCCTATGTCGTAAGTGTGGATGGGCACTGTGAAAGTCCCGGATGAGCTCGCCCCCCTAAATATTCACCAGTGAAGGTGATGGATATGGATCATGATTATGATCAAGTTTATGTTGAGTATAACTCGAGTTGGGGATGCGCGACAGAGGGACAGTTCAATGGTTAGCTACCAGGACTTGTCGGGTTGGCTCTATAACCGACAGATGATATCATCAGCCACTAGGGACAGGCATACATCATATGCATTTATGTGACATTGTTTGGGTGTGCATATTATACTTGGTTTGCCTATGTGATTAATTGCTAACTGTTCTACTTGCAATAACTGTTTGTTTGTGCTTGCATCTTCCTATTTGTGTTGGCTACTGGGACTCTGTTGGACTGTGGTGATTGGTTGTTGTTGGATTGTTTGGGCTTAGGGCCGTGGTTGGAATGAGATGAACTGATGGTTGATTTCGGCTTTGTGTTTTTGGTTTGGAATAAAATATGAAAGTTTATTTTGGTTCAGTTTAGATAAACTTTTTGAAAGACTTTTGAGTTTTTGAGAATTGAACAGTTCCTCTTTCAGAAAAGATTTCCGACTTTACTTTTATTGTAAACCGTTGTTTTTGGAAAGAGGCATAAGACAGTTATTAATCACTGGTACGGTTTATCTTCACGTATCCTATTACGGTAATTCCCAAAAACCCTCTACTGAGAACCCTTTCGAGGATGATATTCTCACCCCCTACATTTTTCTCCTTTCAGGATATGGGCGCAGAAGTCACGAAGAGTTTATTTAGTTGTTGTTGAAATGCTTTGTATTGCTTTAGACTATTATCTGTACCCTCGCCTTTATCTTGAGATATTCTGCAAGAGGGATAGGAATTTTATTGGTTAATGCTTGTAATATTATATATGTATATGTATATATATGGATGTACTCTTTATGGGTTTTGTAAGTTGTATGGTATTTATGGATGTATGTTATCGAATGAAAGTATTTTTGGGAGCGGTGTTGTGGTTTAAAGTTTTAAACAGGCTCATATTTTAGTATTAAATAGTATAAGTGTCGTCGTAATGTCCGACCTATCAGAGTCGCGCAGCCGGAAGCGTGAGCTTTGGTAGTTAGGGTGTTACATTATGGTATCAAAGCAGTCCTTCCTGTAGAGCCTGAGGAATGGACCGACTATGCTTCAGTTGCATACTCTGAGCGTTTGTCATGTATTAGGCCTTGTCGAATGACGAGAATTAGAGCTTTATACACATGACGGTCTATTGATTAATGCTGTTAGTCTTGCATTGCATAATTCTTGGTATTAAGTTTGGCCGGCTTAATACTAGTGAATTATGTAAATGAAAGTACTAACGGGTTATCCTAGATGATACGCGAGTTTTGAGTAAAGCGAATCGCGGGTTTTGGGGGAACGTTAGAAACTTTTTCTCGAGGCTATTCAGTTGTGTGTCTTGAATTCTGTTCGAGTCGACCTGTTTCTTTCATATCCTAACTTGAAGTTCTTGTTTGGTACTCCTCTTGAAAAGTAATTTGATGGTTCCACTCTATTTCTCTATTCATATGCATTCTTGTTTGACCTCAGTTGCATATGCTTGTTTGGAATCCTTGTTGCATCTATCTTCCTCTGTTTGAGTTCTTCTTGATTCAAGTATTCTTTGATATAGCCTTGAACTTGTCTTAATGTGCTGTGACTTTTAACTCCGGGTTCCGAGTTCATTCTTTGAGAAATTGTTGTTTTAGTTTTTCTTTTACTTGACAGTGATCACAGCCAATTTTGAGATTTTTATAAAAATTGCTGTTGACTAGATATACACTTATCTATATGTGGAACTTTGAAGATTTCTTATACAGTCTAACAACTATTTATTTCTCACACCTCGTCTGTGCTTTTACTGGTTTGCGAAACTGTATTTATTTTAAATACAAAATGACTTTCTAGTAATTTTACTATAGTTCCGATGCACGCCCTTGTCTGATTATGCATTTGGGCATTTTTCGAAATTCTGGGAAGAAGGGATTCTTCGCTTTTATTCCGGTTGATTTTTGTTGATAAACTTTACCTAAATTATTTTTAACTTGAGTTCGGTTTATCATACTACATTGTTGATGCTATTGTGATTCTTTTAAAGATGTTGGACTCATGGCTTTCTTCGTATGAGCGGACTAGAGTCTCTTTTAAGCTTCTCATCTCCATGATTGTCATGCGTGACCTTATTTTTAACTAATCTTTTACATCTTGTGAACATTACCATTGATCTTGGTTTGTCCTCTTTTGTGAATTCCATTCTTATGTGAGTTAGTTTGATTCGTTTCAAAATAGTGCATCGATTGTCATCTCATTGTCTTTACAAGAGTCTTAATTCAAGATTTATCTTTGGGAAATTACTAATGGTTGAGTTGTCTTTTTCTATGAGTTTTGTATTCTTTTGAATCAATTGAAAGCTTGTTTGATGTCTCATGCCTAGTGGATCTTGTTTGAGCTATCTTGGTTTAAGATTCTTTCTTGCATGGCTTGACTTCTTCTTAAGTACATTCTAATCTCCTTGAATATCCTTTTGAGATGATGATTTCAAGAACACTTTTGGAGTCTTGTTTTGAACTTTTTAAAGAAGTTTTGAATTCCCTTTGGAAGAAATACTAAACGGAATTTATTTTTGTTGTTTGATTGAGATTGAAACCCTTGTCCAATTTTGACGAAATTAATTTAAAGTTGGCATGCGCCATTTTAAATGAAGTTTTGAAAAGCTTCCTTGTTTAGTAGAAACCGGTTTGTTTGTAACGCACCACTTATTTCCTTACCAGATTGTAAGCAAATTTTTACCTCGGAATTTCTTTTCTAAAAGGAGTTTAACTTCCTCTTTCATCCTTGCTATAGATGATATACATGCTTGTTTGAATATGAACTTTGGGAATTTTTTTTGAACAAGCATTTGATTTCTTTTCTGAGTTTTATGATTGCCTTTGGTTAAGTTGTGCACCTAATTATCTTTCTAAAATATTTGAGAAAATATTTTAGCTTTTAGCCAAACTTGTGTGCACCTTGTTTTTAAAATTCTACATGATCTGTTTCAATATAAAATTGTATTACAGCAAAGCCACGTTATTGCTTTTGTTATTCTCTTGGAGAATGTTTGTTACTTAACTTTTCTTCTAAATTGCGAAGTGGTTTTTCCGCAAGTTTTGGTTCCTTTATGAACAATGTGTTCGGAAGTACCTTTAATCATGCTCTTGAGTTCTGTGAGCTTTGTCTTGGGTCTGAAATATTCTCTTCTGTAAACCTCATACTTCTTCGGCTCAGCTTGAGTTTGTTTCAAACTGATGCGCTGGTTTTCTTCTTATTGATCCAATTGAATTTCCTTGATCTAAGGGTTATTTTTGGAGTTGTTAATCGGTTTATTTCTAGCAAACTTCTTTGCTTGAGCACCCTTGTTTATCTAGAATTGGATACATTTTCTCAAAATCTATGAGTATTATCTTTGACATTTGACTCTCCTTTCTAGAATCTTGTATCATTCTGAGTAGACTCGAGAATTGTTTTGATATCACGTGCGACTTGTAGACGTAGTAACGCAATGCATTAGTTCTTTAAGACGCGATATGTGTATATGGAAGATGAAGCGGTAGGTGTACAACGTTATGAATTGTGAGTGTTTTGTTCCTTGCGAACGGGTTTGCGGTTGTTAGGCTTATGATTGGTCATGAGGTTGTAAAATGATTGGTGGAGTTGGGGAAATTGAAGTTCTGAAGTGGGAAAAAGATTTGTCAGCAAACGTTATGCCGCTATTTAAATACCAACATGCTTTGCAGCCTTTTACCACACTAATTAACACCTTGCTTTGTGAACGCCTATCTTGAATTGCACCCTATTTTGCCACCTCAAGTTTTTGTAAAGCTTTGAGATTATATGACCTTGGGCATTGAGCCTATCTTGTAATGTTTGCTTTGCAATCACACTCCTACCTTTGTATCCTTATGCATATGACAATCAAAGTATTTGAAAACCGTATATATATGTTTATATTTTGAGATATTTTTGCTTCTTCCTTAAATGTGTTTAAGAGTGAACTGTTATGAGATTTCTTTCGTTTTGTATCAATTTTCGAGGGCGAAAATTTTTATAAGGTGGGTAGAATGTAAGACCAAGAACCTTTGAAAAGTATTATTATGATCAAGTCTCAAATCATATTGTTATTTATAGCCTTAATTTCGGAAATCATTTTATTAAAGATAATTAAGGCAAGTTTTGATTTATTGGATTTGAGACGAGTTATGATTTTTATCCAATTTTATAATTATTGGGTTATTTTCTATATTCAGATTATAAATTTGGCAGTTATGAAATAAGAGGGGTTTTACATGATTTGGATTAGATAAGTAATATTTTAAATATTAATACTACTATTTTGAGGAAATAAAGGATTTAATTATATTATTCCTAATTATTTGATTTGGACAATTTATTGAAAATAATTTGTAAAAATGAGGAGCAAATAGTACCTTCTATATATAATTAGCGTTGGATTTAATTTGGGTTTCAATTAATATATTATTCCCATTTTTGTTTGAAAGTACCAAATTGCCCCTAACCCTAAGTTTCAAAAGTGAAACCCTAACCCATGACCCGGTTCCCCCTTTTCACCCTCAGCAAACTCAAATTTGAAAACCTGTAGCTGCCACCCCATTTCTTTTCCCATCAGCAACACACACAAAGTTTCCTTTCCCGGAAAGAAAAACAGTGAGCCAGCGGGAGGGGGAGAGAGGGAGGCGCATCTCGTCGCCGTCGAGCTGGAGGGGGAGCTGTCCGCAGCGCCATGGCACTGCCGCCACCATGCCATGCCTCGCAGCGAGCTACCCAATCGCGCCATCGCTGTCTCGTGGAGCCATCGCCGGGCCGCCGCGCGTGAGGATGCTGGGCCGTCGCTGCCTTCTCGTCGCAAAAGAGAGAGAGAGCTCGCGAACCAGGGAGATCGACCCACGCCTCACCGCTGCCAAGCTCGCGCCGCCACTGTCCCATTGAGCTTTTGCCGATGATTGTGCCGCTATTGTCAGAGAAACCCGAGGAGAGAGAGAGAGATGACCCGATGGGAGAGAGGGGGAAGACCACCCGCGACGCTGCCGGAGCTTCCATGGCCGTCAGAAACTGCCACCTACCTCCGCCACTGCTAGGGTTCGCCGCCGGTGCGACGTTGAAAGGAAGGCCGTTCAGTCACGCCGAGCAGGAGAGACAGAGAGATCTGAAGGTGTGCTGGGAACCCAACCACCGAGCCTGGCCACCGATTGCATCACCGGCGCCGCCTCGGTCGGAACTGCCGCCATCAGAAAAGGGTTCTGGTCGCCAGGAGTGGTTCTGCGACTCCCGGGACCATAGCCGGAGCTTCTGGCTACTTCTGCCGTCGCCGGAAAAATTGTCGGTATGGGTTCATTCGAGGTTTCTGCCTTTTTAGTTTTCGAGATGGTTTTGATGCTGTACGGTTTTTCCAGTTGATCCGCCGGAGCTTCTGGTTGCCGCCGGAGCTGTTGCCGGGCCGGTTCGAAATCGCAGTTGCCTCATTGTGTTGTTTCGGTAAGAAATTATGTTTCGAATGATCTCGCATGAGTATTCTGTTGTGTTCGGTTAATGAATACGAGTTTTGATAACGTGGGGGTAGAGTCCTGATTATTGTATGTTGCGATTAGTGTTGCTATGGTTATTGCGAACGTGATTGGAGCTGAGGTTTTGGTTGCCGTCAGTTCGGGATGAGGCGGAAAGGACTCTGTGAGACGTTTGGATTATGGAATTACGTTTTGAGGTAGGGGCGCTTTCCGAAAACTATATTTTTTATATTGGAATTATTACATATGGGTACTGATGTGAGGATGTGTATTTGGTGATTGTATCAGTCCTATGTATTGTTTGGTTGTTTTGTATGATTATGGGTGTTGGTTTAACTCGACTGTTGTGTGGCTTTGTGAAACGAAATGCTTTTGAAATTGATTCTTTTAAAGCTTTGAGATCGAGTTAAATCCGTTGGAAATTGATTAGAGTTGAATGGATTTTCTTGAGAATGTGTAAAATAGAATACACTCTTGACTTCAGCCTGGCTGGCTTTAAATGATCTGGTTTTTGATAAATGATTGTTGCTGAACCGTTTCTTTAAAACGTTAGAAATGAGTTTATCCGGATGATAATGATTTGATGTTGAAACGGTTTTCTTGAAATATGGAATTGAGATGACTGTTGGATTTTGGCTTGCCTTGGACTGATTTTGAAATTTGGGCTGTTGAAAAGGATTGTGAAACGGTTTAGTTGGGATCCGAACCGGGTGGCAAAGTCCAAGTTTTATGGGAGGTGCTGCCGAAATTTCTATAAAATCCGAGTCTTTATTGAAATGTTGTCTGGCAAATGATGAGTTAAAGGCTTCTACTATTTTAATTGAATTATCAAGAAAAGGATGATTCATGTTTTCGAAATGAGTTAGTAAAGAGAAAATTGTGATTTAGTCTTGCTTCTTAAGAAAGGCATTGTATCTTTTTTAGGAGAAAGTTATTTAGAGGAAACTTGTGTTTTAAAGCTATTTGAATGTGAAAAGGGTTTATGCCTTTGAATTTGACTTGGGGGTTTCAATTAAAGAAGTTTCAATGACTTTGAAAGAACCTGAATGTCTACTGACAAGTTTCATTTTGAAATGTTTTGAGAAAGGTTTAAGTACTCTTTGAATTCTGAATTCTTGCAAGACTAAAACAATTTTGAACAGTTGAAACGTTCTAGAATTTATCATGGGGGTTGAAGTCGGTTTTGCTTAAGTAAAGAAAACCGCTTTAAAAGAAGTAAATGATTACGTGACTCGGTTTGGCTTAGATCCTATTTTATTACTCAAATCGGAAAGCCAATGTTTTAATGATTTTAAATGAATTTGGCGAAATGAGTTATGTTATTCTCCCCTAAAGACTTGGGACTCTGCCGAGAAACCTTTGTTATAAAATCCCATTGTTGGATGGGTGATTTTGAATATCTCAAGGAGATTTTTAACTTGCCATGATTATGGAAGTTTTGGAAAGAAGGTGCCGAGAGTGGCATTGTTTTCAAAGGGGAATTTACCTTGAGTAAAAGTGGCTTATGAGCCGAGATGATTTGAGAAATGAGATCTTTAAAGCCAAGGCTGAAAAGATTTGAAACTTGATTTCAAAGTGAAATGAATTGAGAAAATGATTTATGGCTTAAATGCCGATTTCATGAAGTTGATGATTTTGAATGTGGAAGTGCTATTTTGTTGAGAGCCGGAATGGCTGTGTATGTTTATACATATTGATTGGTTCTGGATTGAACCATGAGCCAGAATGGCTGTGTATGATATGAATATTGGCTAGTTCTGGAATGAACCGTGAGCCGGATGGCTGAGATGGATGTTGATCCATGGATGAGATTGAATGCATGTTTATGCTGAATCATTGATAAATGTGAATGCTGCACTTCCACTATCGGAGATAAGAGTTTCCCTGGGAGAAAGCAGTGGCTAGCCACCACGTGCTCCAGGTTGAGACTCGAAGCTCTTTTGACCCTATGTCGTAAGTGTGGCCGGGCACTGTGAAAGTCCCGGATGAGCTCGCCCCCGTAAATATTCACCAGTGAAGGTGATGGATATGGATCATGATTATGATCAAGTTTATGTTGAGTATAACTCGAGTTGGGGATGCGCGATAGAGGGACAGTTCAATGGTTAGCTACCAGGACTTGTCGGGTTGGCTCTATAACCGACAGATGATATCATCAGCCACTAGGGACAGGCATGCATCATATGCATTTATGTGACATTGTTTGGGTGTGCATATTATACTTGGTTTGCCTATGTGATTAATTGCTAACTGTTCTACTTGCAATAACTGTTTGTTTGTGCTTGCATCTTCCTATTTGTGTTGGCTACTGGGACTCTGTTGGACTGTGGTGATTGGTTGTTGTTGGATTGTTTGGGCTTAGGGCCGTGGTTAGAATGAGATGAACTGATGGTTGATTTCGGCTTTGTGTTTTTGGTTTGGAATAAAATATGAAAGGCTATTTTGGTTCAGTTTAGATAAACTTTTTGAAAGACTTTTGAGTTTTTGAGAATTGAACAGTTCCTCTTTCAGAAAAGATTTTCGACTTTACTTTTATTGTAAACCGTTGTTTTTGGAAAGAGGCATAAGACAGTTATTAATCACTGGTACGGTTTATCTTCACCCCCTACATTTTTCCCCTTTCAGGATATGGGCGCAGAAGTCACGAAGAGTTTATTTAGTTGTTGTTGAAATGCTTTGTATTGCTTTAGACTATTATCTGTACCCTCGCCTTTATCTTGAGATATTCTGTAAGAGGGATAGGAATTTTATTGGTTAATGCTTGTAATATTATATATGTATATGTATATATATGGATGTACTCTTTATGTGTTTTGTAAGTTGTATAGTATTTATGGATGTATGTTATCGAACGAAAGTATTTTTGGGAGCGGTGTTGTGGTTTAAAGTTTTAAACAGGCTCATATTTTAGTATTAAATAGTATAAGTGTCGTCGTAATGTCCGACCTATCAGAGTCGCGCAGCCAGAAGCGTGAGCTTTGGTAGTTAGGGTGTTACAATTAATCCCCGGCAATGGCGCCAAAAACTTGATCACGGAATTAATGTATCACTACAAAAATTTCTTCGGCAAGTATACCGAATTGTCGTCAAGTAATTACTCACAAAGCGTGAGGTCGATCCCATAAGGATTAACAGATTAAGCAAGTAATAGTTGATTAATTATTCTAGTTAGATTATTCAATTTTGAGTGATAAGCAACAAGAAAAGTAAATGACATGAAAGTAAAGGAAAGCAATAAAGTGCAAGAAAGTAAATAGCAAGAAATTAAAGTGCTGAAAATTAAAGTACAAGAATGTAAATTGCAAGGAATGGAAAGTACAAGAAAGTAAAGTGCAAGAAAGTAAATGACTAGAAAGTAAAACCAATTGAAGCATTTCTACAAACACTTGGAAGGCATAAATGTGCAAAAGTAAATAAAGCCATAAATGTGCATAAGTAAATGACAAGAATTAAAGACAATAAGTAACAACAAGAATTAAGAATGAAATTAACATTGGGATCAAGAGATATTGCATTCTTAGGATCAATAATTTTCATCTCCTCTTCAATCATGCAACTCATTGACCTCTTGGTAATTTAATCTCTCAAATCTTGATCAATAGCCAATTCTTTCGTCTAATTGCTCATGAGAAGAGATGAAGAATGGTCCCTAATTATACCACACACTTTTCTAGACCCAAATAATGGATAGATTAAATGTCACAATACTCCATCCATACCCAAATCTACTCAAGTGTGAGAAGGATTTTCAAGCATCATTCTATGATTCCTTTCCCAAGGTTCAAATAGAATTCATGTATATTCAATCTCTTTCCCAAGATAATTGAATGCTTAAATGAAGAAAGAAAATCCTTCAAGTAAATCAAAGAGAGATGAAGAGAAGAAGAAGAATAAAAACAAATTAATCCATCAAATAGCAATAGAGCTCTCTTTCCCAATGTTGGAAATTAGAAGCTCATAACTAAATATTTACAAAAGTGTATATGAAAGAAATGGAAGAAGAGAAGAGGATGAGAGTGAAAGGGGAGTGGAGTCACCTCCACCCCTCTATGGTGTGTCTAAAATGATGAAGCTAAGGTCCTATTTATAAGCTACCTAAATTACAAATTCAAATGAAATTAAAATTAAATGCAAATTTCCTAATTATTACTTCTAGATGATTCTTGTGGCCTTTATTGATTGTTAATTGTGGCTTAACTTGGACTTGTCAACTTTTAATTCTCTTCATATAAGTTTGAAACATTGAAGAATAAATGAAGGAATTGGAGTATTAGGAAGTGGCCCAATGTGGAGTGTCATTGAAGTGGCATTTTGGGCTTGTGAAGGTTTGGGAAACCTTACACGTTGAAATATTGGTCTGCTGCATCCCCAAGATGAATGCCCACTATAGACTATTATATAACATTGGAAAGCTCTGGATCTCAGCTTTCTAACGCCACTAAAAGCATGTCATTTGGATATCTCTAGCCCAAATTATGATCATTTGAAGGTGAAGAGGTCAGTCTGGCGAAGTGCAGGGATTTGTTGTACGCTAAAATTGTGAAGCTAAACGAATAGAAATTTGTACCCTCAAATCCAGTGTCCACTATAAAGTGTTATATATGGTTGGAAAGCTCTGAAAGTCTACTTTCAAATGGAAATAAGATCACTTCATTTGGAGCTTTGTAGCTTGATTTATTCTTGTTTGAGTGTGAAAAGGTCAGGGTTGCAAATCCTCTTTGCTTCTCTTTGAGTTTGTTTCCAACTCTTTTGCCACCTTGGGAGTGTGCTTCCTCTATTAGTGCTTTTATTGCTTCTTTTTTCACCATTTCCTACAAAATTCATTAACTCAAGCAATCAAAGCAATATTCAACTTAAGCACAACAAATACTCAATAATTGGGCATTATAAACTAATTTTTGATATGAAAAAGCATAGGAAAAACTTAACATGATGCGTAGTCATCAACGTACTTCTGGTCTTGATACGTTCTTGCTTTGCTCGGCGGCTTTATTAGCTTGTTATGTAGTATTTATTTAATGATGTCCTCCCTCTTGGTATTAAACCTGGTATATGAATCAAATTTTGGAGTTAGTTTAAAAGATATTTTAGTGTCCTTATTGTGGGACCTGTATGGCTTATCTTCCTCCTTTCGCGATGGTAGTCTCTCGCTTCTTCAAGTTTCACGTAACTCCTCTATTACAATTTGTCCAGTGGCCTTGTCCCAAAACTCCTCCAATATTTTCGGTTTTGCCACAGCTATAGCTTCCTGGAACTTTCCAGGTCGGAGACCGCTTTTAATGGCAGGCAACTGTACTTTCGGGTTGGGGTTAGGGATCTTCATAGCTGCCGTTGTGAAGCGTGTCATGTAATCTTTTAGGCTTTCGTGCTGTCGTTGCTTGATCGTGCTGAGGTAGTCTGAATCTCGAACATAAATTTTGGATGCTGCGAAGTGATTTATGAACAACTTGGCAAATTCATCAAAACTGGTTATAGAACCAGCAAGCAAATTAGAAAACCATAATAATGCAGCTCCATCCAAAAAGGTCGGAAAGGAACAGCACAAGATGGGATCGGAATCACTATTAAGAAACATCATGGATTCGAATTTTGTGACATGAACTTTAGGATCTCCGATCCCATTGTACGGTGTCAAAATCATTAGAAGTGTAAAAATTTTAGGCATTTTAAAACTCATTATTTCTTTCGAGAAAGGATTGGTCCGTCGTCTTCCTATTTTGGGGGGTGTTTCCCCTATCTTTGCATTTGATTCTGTCAGGTTTTCTTCATGATGATTGTTGTTTGCCTTCTCATTATTTTCATTTCCTTCGCCATTTTTCTGCATTGTCGTCAAGAGTTCGTCCATTCGTTGATTTTTGGCTAGTAGAACGGTATTGGCAGCTATCAGTTCAGCATTGGTTCGAGGAGTTTGAGACACTGAGTGATCCGTCATGCTTCAGTTCCTGAAAATGAAAGAGAGTACAAGGCGGATATAGGGATATTATAAAAATTAAAAAGCGAGGCAAGGGCCCCACGTTGGGCGCCAAATATTCTGGTAAGGATACTCCTCTCGAGCTATGTGTCGGCCTCACGTCAATCTAGTGTGCCTGATAGCTTGAACCGAACCGGGAATATCCTCGTGAACTCAGACCGGAGCGTGGTACTTACAAAAAGGATTCCAACGCCCAAGTCAGTAAAGGAATCACTTAAATAAAAATGTGCGTATGATCGGGACGTTATTTGATAGTATGTTACTGGAGTGAATTTGATCTGTCTTCTATCGTCGGTACCGTGCCCGATTTATAGCCCAGTCAGTGTGGAATTAGTTGTTGGTTTCGTTCAAGATCCTCGTGGCAAGATTATGGGAAGCGATCAGTTAAGATGAAGCTGTTTTCATGATAAGTCGTGCCGAGGTATAACTCAGATTGTCTGAGATTACAAGGGTACAGTACAGGTGTAATTACATATAATAACTGATCTGCATTTTAATTCAGATAGAATATAATATATATTATTTTGAAAAAAGGTATAAAAAGAAATAGTGTATTTATTTGATTATATTTCTGTAATAACCTGACTTTGTATACAGTTTTAATATTTTTAATTGCGTAAGTTTGATTAATTAGGTCTTACTAATATAAGTAAATATATAATGTGATAGGCATATATTTAGAATTATATTATTTATTCTATTTTCTAAAAAAAATAAAAAAGTTAATATTTCTATGTATTATATATAATATTTTAAAGAAATTATATTTTTAAAATATTTCGATAAAAAAGTATATTATATAATAATATTTTTAACAAAAATAATTAATTAATAAATTTTGAATATAATAATCTAATTATTTGTCAAATAATATAAAATAAAATCTTAATTATTTTATATTTTTATGTAACAACAGTTTAAAATATTATTTTAATATAATTTTTTAATATTATAAAAATTTCTTGCATAATAATTAATTTTAATGAATAAAAAATACTCATATTTTTTGTATTTATATGTTTTATATTTAATTATTTAAGAATAGAAGATTCTGTTACCATTTAAAATATTATGTATTAAAGTATTGTTATTTAAAATATTTATTTATGTATTAGAATATTTTAAATTTATTAGAATCCATCAATACTCTTCTTTTATATTAATCTTTGATTTTTATTTAATAAAATCTAATGGTTGATATAAATATAGCACATTTAATAAACACATAATTATTGTGCCCATTTTAGATATATCCAAAATTTAAGATTGCAATGGGACTTGGAAGAACAAACAATTGTTATATTATAAGAACATGAACAAACAATTGCTATATTATAAGAACATCATCAAGCATTAATAAAGACTAAGAAAATGCAACAGATACATCAAAACATGTTGATTTTTTTTTTCGTTCAGTCTTAATTTCATATCTTCGGATTTTGATTTTGAGTCTTTCTATTTAAAAAGAAAAGGTATATTTTATGATAAAGATTTTAATAAGAAAAACCAAAGAAAGAAAAGAAATGAGCATAGGAAGAAAAACCAAAATAAATAACTTTTTATTAGATATGAGTTATAATTTTGGTTTTGTTTAGTCTTTGTTTTGATTTGTGAACTTTGAAATTGAAGCTTCTTTTATCTTGGAATAGAATTATTTGAGTTCATTTATATTTATTTGTTATCTTGCAAATGTGCAGATCGAATAGAATCGGACCCAAATTTTAAAACTGCGGATATTAGAGTCGATCTAATCCAATAATTTTAGTGCAGATTGGATCGATATTTTGACTATATCCGATCCGATCGAATTAGTGTTCATCCCTACTTTAAATTGGTATTTATAATTGATACGGCTGTTACAAATCCGATATCATAACTCGACATTATATACAATAACTCGGCACTTTACGTTATAACTCGGCGTTATACGTTACAATCAGACTCAACGGACTACATCCTAGAATAAAAACGTCCGACCAGGCATTATCAGTCATTAAAACCTAATAACTGCTCTTCAATTCAGATGATCAATAGAATATAACCGACCATCTTCACCTCACCTATAAAGGTATGATATTTTATCCTCAAATGGGACACTGAATTCTCAGTACTAACTTAAACATCGGAGTGCCTTTGGCAGGTACACTCCTCCTTTGTTCATACTCTCCGTGACGTGATATCTCTCTGGATGAAGAGCTCAAATCATCTCAGCCTATAGCTCGGCGTTAAAGGCTAAAGCTCGTTTTCAACTTCTGTAGCCGAGGCTACGTCTAGGTTATTCACACAAGAACAACTGGCGCCCACCATGGGGCCTTGAAATAAACACCCTTCTTTCTATAGGCCCCATTTCCTTTCAGTGGCTTCAAACTTACATGCACCTTTGTAAACAAAGGTCACATAATAAATCATTAAGGCCCAAAAAAGCCCGATCTATCATCTCTATTTTCCAATCTATATCTCTTATCTCTATTTGCAAATCCATATCTGTTATATCTATTTGCCGATCTATATCTGTTTTTCTGTTCTATATCTGTCATCTCTATATATTTTCCGATTTGTATCTGTTATCCCTATTTGCCAATCTATATTTGTTATATCTATTTGCCGATCTATATCCGTTTTTCTGATCTATATCTGTCATCTCTATTTTTTGATTTGTATCTATTATCTCTATTTTCCAATCTATATTTGTTATATCTATTTGCCGATCTATATCTATTTTTCTGATCTATATCCGTCATTTCTATTTTCCGATTTATATCAATTATCTCTATTTGCCGATTTATATCTGTTATGTCTATTGACCGATCTATATCTGTTATCTCTATTTTTTCGATCTATATTTATCATCTCTATTTTTCAATTTATATCTGTTACCTCTATTTGCCGATCTATATCTGTCATCTCTATTTGCTAATTTATATCTGTTATATCTATTTGTCGATCTATATCTGTTTTTCTGATCTATATCTGTCATCTCTATTTCCCGATTTATATCTGTTATCCCTATTTGCCGATCCATATCTGTTATCTCTATTCTTCAATTTATATGTTATATCTATTTGCCGATCTATATCCGTTTTTCTTATCTATATCTGTCATCTCTATTTTTTTTATTTGTATTTGTTATCCCTATTTGCCAATCTATATCTGTTATATCTATTTGCCGATCTATATCTGTTTTTCTGATCTATATCCGTCATCTCTATTTTCCGATTTATATCAATTATCTCTATTTGCCGATTTATATCTGTTATGTCTTTTGGCCGATCTATATATGTTATCTCTATTTTTCGATCTATATCTATCATCTCTATTTTTCAATTTATATGTTACCTCTATTTGCTGATCTATATCTGTTATCTCTATTTGCTAATTTATATCCGTTATATCTATTTGCCGATCTGTATCTGTTTTTCTAATCTATATCTGTCATCTCTATTTCCCGGTTTATATATGTTATCCCTATTTGCCGATCTATATCTGTTATCTCTATTTTTCAATTTATATGTTATATCTATTTGCCGATCTATATCTGTTTTTTTATCTATATCTGTCATCTCTATTTTCTGGTTTATATCTCTTATCTTTATTTGTCAATTTATATCTGTTATGTCTATTGGCCGATCTACATCTATTATCTCTATTTTTTCAATCTATATCTGTCATCTCTATTTGCCGATCTATATCTGTTATCTCTATTTCCCGATTTATATCTATCTCTATTTTTCAATTTATCTGTTACCTCTATTGGCCGATCTATATCTGTTATCTCTATTTTTCCGATCTATATCTGTCATCTCTATTTGCCGATCTAAATCTATTATCTTTATTTCCGGATTTATATCTGTTATCTCTATTTTTCAATTTATCTATTACCTCTATTTGCGGATCTATATTTGTTATCTCTATTTCCCGATTTATATCTGTTATCTCTACTTTTCAATTTATATCTGTTACCTCTATTTGCCGATCTATATCTATTATCTCTATTTGCCAATTTATATCTGTTATATCTATTTGCCGATCTATATCTGTTATGTCTATTTTCCGATCCATATCTATTATCTTTATTTGCCAATTTATATCTGTTATATCTATTTGCAGATCTATATCTATTATATCTATTTTTCGATCCATATCTATCATCTCTATTTGCCAATTTATATCTGTTATATCTATTTGCCGATCTATATTTATTTTTCTGATCTATATCTGTCATCTCTATTTTTCGGTTTATATCTGTTATCTCTATTTTGCCGATTTATATCTGTTATGTCTATTTGCCGATCTATACTTGTTATCTCTATTTTTCTGATCTATATCTGTCTTCTCTATTTTTCAATTTATATTACCTCTATTTGCCGATCTATATCTGTTATCTCTATTTGACAATTTATATCTATTATGTCTATTTGCCGATCTATATTTATTTTTCTGATCTATATCTGTCATCTCTATTTTTCGGTTTATATCTGCTATCTCTATTTTGCCGATTTATATCTGTTATGTCTATTTGCCGATCTATACTTGTTATCTCTATTTTTCCGATCTATATCTGTCTTCTCTATTTTTCAATTTATATTACCTCTATTTGCCGATCTATATCTGTTATCTCTATTTGACAATTTATATCTATTATGTCTATTTGCCGATCTATATCTATTTTTCTGATCTATATATGTCATCTCTATTTCTCGGTTTATATATGTTATCTCTATTTCCCGATTTATATCTGTTATCTCTACTTTTCAATTTATATCTGTTACCTCTATTTGCCGATCTATATCTATTATCTCTATTTGCCAATTTATATCTGTTATATCTATTTGCCGATCTATATCTGTTATGTCTATTTTCCGATCATATCTATTATCTTTATTTGCCAATTTATATCTGTTATATCTATTTGCAGATCTATATCTGTTATATCTATTTTCCGATCCATATCTATCATCTCTATTTGCCAATTTATATCTGTTATATCTATTTGCCGATCTATATTTATTTTTCTGATCTATATCTGTCATCTCTATTTTTCGGTTTATATCTGTTATCTCTATTTTGCTGATTTATATCTGTTATGTCTATTTGCCGATCTATACTTGTTATCTCTATTTTTCCGATCTATATCTGTCTTCTCTATTTTTCAATTTATATTACCTCTATTTGACGATCTATATCTGTTGTCTCTATTTGACAATTTATATCTATTATGTCTATTTGCCGATCTATATTTGTTTTTCTGATCTACATCTGTCATCTCTATTTTCTGATTTATATGTTATCTTTATATGCCGATTTATATCTGTTATGTCTATTGGCCGATCTATATCTATTATCTCTATTTTTCCCATTTATATCTGTCGTCTCTATTTGCTAATCTATATCTGTTATCTCTATTTCCCGATTTATATATGTTATCTCTATTTTTTAATTTATGTTACCTCTATTTTTCGATCTAAATCTGATATCTCTATTTCCCGATTTGTATCTGTTATCTCTATTTTTCAATTTTTATATGTTACCTCTATTTGCGGATATATATCTGTTATCTCTATTTGCCAATTTATATGTTATATCTATTTGCCGATCTATATCTGTTATATATATTTTCTAATCCATATCTTTCATCTCTATTTGCCAATTTAAATCTGTATTATCTATTTGCCGATCTATATTTGTTATCTCTATTTGCCAATTTATATCTGTTATATCTATTTGCCGATCTATATCTGTTTTTCTGATCTATATCTACAATCTCTATTTTTCGGTTTATATTTGTTATCTCTATTTTTTCGATTTATATCTGTTATGTCTATTGGCCGATCTATATCTGTTATCTCTATTTTTCCGATCTATATCTGTCATTTCTATTTTCTGATCTATATCTATTATCCCTATTTGCCAATCTATATCTGTTATATTTATTTGCCAATTTATATCTATTATGTCTATTTGCCGATCTATATCTGTTATCCCTATTTGCCAATCTATATCTATTATCTCTATTATTCAATTTATATCTGTTATATCTATTTGCCGATCTATATCTATTTTTTGATCTATATCTGTCATCTCTATTTTTCGATCCATGTCTATCATCTCTATTTGCCAATTTATATCTGTTGTTTCTATTTGCCAATTTATAATTCGGCGTTATAGGTTACAATCAGATTCAACGGACTACATCCTAGAATAAAAACATCCGATCAGACATTATCACTAATTAAAACCTAATAACTGCTCTTTAATTCAAATGATCAATAGAATGTAACCGACCATCTGCTGGTTTGTTATATTGGAAAAGTATAATCTTATCAAGAGCAAGAATTGATGAGAATGAAGAAGAGACAACGGTTGTTATCAGTAATGAAAATTATATATTATGACAAATACGATTAATGATGGAGATTTGGGATTGCAATGGGACTTGGAGAACAAACAATTGTTATATTTTAAGAACATCATAAAGCATCAATAAAGACTAAGAAAATGCAATAGATACATCAAAGCACGTTGAAAAAAAAAAGTTTTTCGTTGCGTCTTAATTTCATATCTTTATATTCTGATTTTGAGTATTTCAATTTAAAAAGAAAAAGGCATATTTTCTGATAAAGATTTTAATAAGAAAAATTAATGAAAGAAAAGAAATGAGCATAGGAAGAAAAACCAAAATAAATAACTTTTTATTAGATATGAGTTATAATTTTGGTTTTGTTCAGTCTTAACATCCTTGGTTTGTTTGGATTTGTGAACGTTGAAATTGAAGCTTCTTTTATTTTGGAATAGAACGATTTGGGTTCATTTATATTTGTTATTGTCTTTGAATTATTATTTGTAATTCTTCATTCTCTTATGCTAAAATTAATTCTTTCTTTTAGGATTAATAATAATTAAATTCTAAATCATTAAGTTATTAAAATTTTGATATTATATCATAATATTACACTACTATTTCATTATCTCAAAAACTTAAAATAATAAAAAAATACATAAATAATTATATCTCTATAAAAAGGTTAACCACTTACCTAAATAAAAATTTTAAAATATAAACTTATATAAGATTATCATCATGTGTAATATACCTGTAAAAAAAACCCGATGTAATACATTTTTTAACATAATAATTAATTATAAATAAAAATCCAAATAATTCATTTGCTTGTGACCACACATAAAATAATCCAAAGTATAATCGAAATTTTATGACAAGTTGATTTTCTTTTCTTTTCTTTCTTTCTTTTTTATTTCATTTTTGTGGGTTCTATCTTAATTGGATAATTCTTTCATTTCCGTAAATATCGTCATACTGAAATTTCATATTTCTTTTTTGTTATTAACTTATGATTTGTAATTAATTTTTTTATAAATTGTACATGGAAAAGTCTATGGGGCCATCAATTTTTGTGTTTTCTGGCCAGCACTTAACTATCAAAATAAAAGTGAGTGATTTTCCACCATTAGATGTAATCTCACACCATTAAAAATACTATTGATGGCTAATTGATGGTTACAAAACACCAAAATTATTAGCCCCCTAGCATTCCTCATTATACATTTAGTTTAAAGAATATTTAAATAATGTATATTGAAATGGGATCATTTAAAAAATATATATATATTTCCCTAAACATGATTTAAAAGAAAGACATTCATTATTTTTATTTATGTATTTTAAAAAGTATAAAATATTTCAAATCAAAATAAATTTTAATACAAGACATATTTTTATGTTGCATTAAATATTCAGTGTTCAAGAAATAGTTTAAGAGAAATAATAATCAAACCAAAGAAATGAACAACAAAATTAAATAATCCCGAGATATTATTATGAATATAAATTAAACACTAGTTATCATATTTGTTTTAATTTATCATTTCTTATTGATTATCTTCCCTCGTCAAGCAGCCACCCAAAAAACTAAATCTTCTCTCGTCATGCATCATGTGAATCCTCATATAGACTTAGATGAAGAAGGGATAAATTAAAGAAAAACCCACGCGGAGGACGGTTGGAATCATAGGATTAAAAATAATTTGTAGTGTAGAAAATTTTCATGGATTATGTATAAATAAATAAGATTGGAGAGACTATATTAGCACGGTCTTATTATAATAAGTCTAGTTTAAGGGCTCTCATGAATTTGAATAACGCGTATTTTATACAGAAGCATTTATGATAGGGGTGATGAGGCTAGAGGGTGACAAAATATATGTTACCGCATGGAGGTGACGTATTGTGTTAATGGTTGTTAGAGGCCATGCATACGAAACTACGTACATACCTAATTGAGAAGCTAAGGTGTACTTACTCCAATCGCCACACTATAAATACCGAGCTGCTGCGATAGGCTTGGCATCCAACCCAAACTCACATCTCATTTCATTTCCAAAATACCACAAAGTCATAGCCATGGGTGTCTCATTTAACTTGCACAAATTTGTTCCTAATAACTCCAAGGAGATCAAATTCCAAGGAGATGCAACCATTACCGATCACAATGTCATTCGACTCACCAACTTGGACAGCGATGGCAACCCACTAGGAAACAGAGTTGGCCGAGTTTTATTCTCTGACCCTGTGCACCTGTACGACCACAGTGGTTTCCGAGCAGGCTTTGAAACTACCTTCGTCTTTCGCATCTCAAAACCCTACAATAGTGAATTTGCTCCCGGACCTGGTGACGGTCTTGCCTTCTTCATTGCTAATGCCAACACTGAAATTCCACCTGAATCTTCTGGGAAGTTTCTCGGCCTCTTTAACGATGCATCTGACAAGATTGTTGCTGTTGAATTTGATACCTTTTCCAATTTCGAGATTGGGGATCCTAGTTATCCCCACATCGGAATTAATATCAACTCTATCAGGTCATCAGCTGTTGGTTACTGGAACTGGCATGATGGAGCTGTAACCACTGCAAAGATAACATATAACTCTGCCCTTAAGAGGATAACCGTCAGTGTTTCTACATATCTCGACAACCAACCTGATACTCTTACTTACGACGTCGACTTGAGCACTAAGCTTCCTGAAAAGGTTGCGGTAGGGCTATCTGCTTCTACTGGGCAATACTCGCAAAATACTGAGATCCTATCTTGGACTTTTAAGTCCAACTGAAGAGGAACAACGATGAATATTGAATAAGGCGACCCTCTTCCTATCTTATTGCCAGATTGTGTTGTGTTTTTATTTTAATTTGAGTAAATAAGGACAAGCCTACTAGTCTTTAGTTTGTCTCAGTAAGTGATATGCCACTACGGATAAGGCAAGGGTAGTCCACTGTTGTTATTGGTCTCTTCATTGTGAATTTCGTCCAACTTTCTTTGTTTGGGTTTAGTTTGTTGTCTTCAATGATATATGCTTGCTTTTCTTTGTGTTTGTGTTTCCGTTTTTCTTTCCTTTTTTTTCCTTCTTTTCAAAAGTAATATAAATTAAAATATCATTTTGAATAGATTATATTTTTAGTTAATTACATTGACAAACGATCAAATGCCAAAAGTTAATGAGTTAAAGCCTACTAGTTATGTTTTCTTGATTTTGATGTGTTACTGTTTAAGTCTCACATCACTATTCGCATGACATTATGATTGGGTTTTTGAAGTTTTAGCAATTTATACTCAATCAAGTTTCTTCTGTTTGAAACTTCATTGCTGCTGCTCTCTCTCTCTCTCTCTCTCTATATATATATATATATATATCATGGTGGTATAATCAGCAGAGTACACTATAATGTTTGATTCATTGCTGACCTCATGTAGTACAAGTTTTAGTGGTGGTGCTGAAGTGTGATTGTATTTTTTATGGTTTTGTTGTTCCCCACTCCAGTCCCTGGCTCCGGCTCCTCACCGTCACACACACTAACCCTAAACACACAGCGGCAACTCATGAATCCTTGACCATTGGTCTATTTGTAGATATATTCTGCATTTCCAACAGTATAGTCTCTCATGGTCTGGCCTAAAAGGCCAAATGTTCACTTAGAGTACCTTGCTGTTATGCTCTTTCTGGAGCCTCCAAACTATCACATTTCTTGTGACTAGTTGACATCGGTAATCTACTGCATACACTGATTTGTGTTTGCTTCTGTACCTCCATGTCCTATTATGGTGGTGTAGTCCATGTATTGATATTTCAGTTGTTTGCTTTGACTGTAGATAATGTTTCTTGCCACAAATTCTGTTTATATGCATCTCTAATTCCGTTTTCTTTTATATTGTAATCCACCTATATTAAATTTCAGTTGCAAGTTTTGACTCTTAGGCAATGTTTCATGTTATTATGATTGTTAATTTGCTTTATTGAATACTATGGCAGACTGAAACTATTGACCTGACTCAAATGGGTAGAAAGTCAGGCAAGTCAAGCCAAACCCCAAGAATGTTCAGAAGAAGCAACATAAACAAATTTGGTTGTACGCTTGATGCAGATGGCCTTCCACATGTTGGCCAGGTTTGCTTTCATCTGTGCGTGCGTGCGTGCGTGCGTGTGTGTGTACACGCACACCCTTCTCTCATTCTTCTCCTGACTGCAACTTTGTTACTCTTAATTTGTGATTTCCAGTTCATACGACCCGATGAACCCTACTGTAGCATTTATAATACAGAAAGGAGTTCTGTGCAAACCTTAAGAAAGAAGGGTACGGAACCTGTTTATGTTGATTATGTTGCTGTTGATGTCAAAAACAAGAAGGATCTTCAGAAGGCAAGTCAATGCTTTTGCATATATTTCCTTGTGTAATTGGATAGTAGGTTAGGTTTAAATTTTGAAACATTTATGATATAATAAATTTAAATAGATATTTATTGGTCCCTATAACCTATGCTATTGGGTTGCTTAATCCATGAACAGTAGTATCAATGCCATAACCATTCACCCATTGTGCTGAAGTTTGAACATTGTTGCCCACATCATTCATTTAAATTATATATATTTTTAGCAGTCAATATCCATGGACAGCTTTGAAGAGTTCATTTGTCAGAAGAGGTTCTCTAATTTACAAATAAATGAATGTTATTTTCCTGATGAAGTTTTATAGTAGCAGTTACACTAACCAATCCTGGTAGTGTATTTCAAGTAGTATTACAAGATATGTACAGCACAAGCTGTAGAAGGAAAAATTTATTACAATTTTTATTATTCAATTTAATCTGTTAACTTTTTCTTGTGCTTTCAATTTCTGGAGCAGGTCAACATACGGTTCCGACAGCCTCGGAATCCTATCATTGGTGATAAATTTAGTAGTAGGCATGGGCAAAAAGGTGTTTGCTCTCAGTTGTGGCCAGACATTGATATGCCATTTTGTGGAACTACGGGGATGCGCCCAGATCTCATAATCAATCCGCATGCATTTCCTTCCAGAATGACAATTGCAATGCTTTTGGAGTCTGTTGCTGCTAAGGTATAACACTTAAATGAAGAGATAAGCACGAAGATATTTATAAATTATCACACACTTTTTGTATTTTGATGGGAATCATGTAATGACTGCTCTGCAAGCATTTTTTTTATATTGGTCACCTTCTGGGTGCTCTACACATCTTGCTTCGTTAAAGATCAATTATAATGTGTAACTAATTCTTTCAGGGAGGCAGCTTACATGGAGAATTTGTAGATGCAACTCCATTTCGTGGTTCAGTGAATAAAAATGATGGGGAGTCTGAATCAAAATCAGGTTCACTTGTCGATGACCTTGGTCTTATGCTAAGAAAAAAAGGATTCAATTATCATGGTTTGGAGGTTCTGTATAGTGGGGTTTATGGAACAGAATTAACGTGTGAGATCTTTATTGGGCCTGTTTATTACCAGCGGTTACGTCATATGGTTTCGGACAAATATCAGGTGAGCAAATCCTCTGTTTTGTCAATGCTGCTTCATATTGTTTTCTATATTCTCTCCTAGCTTGGCAAGATTCACTTGAAAAGAAATTAACATTTCAAATTACTCCTTTTATTCATGCAATTTTTTGGTTTTAAAGCTTTTGAAGTGGTGTGTCTAATTGAACTTAAATGTGACAAGTCATTATTATCTAATTTCACTTTGTTTCCTATTTTGATATTGGAAGCATCGGACTTGTTTGGTCAAAGAAAACATTTCAACCCAACTCAATCCCCAAAATATGTGTTGGCAAAGAATCTGACCCAATGCATTAAAAAAAAGGGTTCTTGAGTGGTCTCAAACTTGTGTGTAAAACGTGTAATTCAATGTGCTTTTCTTGGACAATGGTTACTGGCTACCTTACAAAAGCTTTTGTTGTCATTCGATTTGCAACACCAAATGCATTTTCCTTTACAGGTTCGATCTACTGGAACAACTGACCAGCTCACCAAACAGCCAATCAAAGGACGAAAACGTGGTGGGGGAGTTCGATTTGGAGAAATGGAACGCGACTCTCTACTTGCGCATGGGGCTGCATATCTTTTGCACGATAGGTTGCACACCTGTTCTGATTATCACATTGCTGATGTATGTTCCCTTTGTGGGAGCTTGCTTACAACAGTATTCATCCAACCCCAGAAGCGGCCGGTGCGGGCGATCGGGGGGCTTCCACCTGGAAGAGCTCCAAAGAAGATCATGTGTGATGCATGCCAAACAAGTAAAGGCATGGAGGCAGTTGCAATGCCGTATGTATTCAGATACTTGGCAGCAGAGCTTGCAGCCATGAACATAAAATTAACTCTTAAGCTAAGTAATCAAGCTGGAGCCTGATATGGCGAAGTATGCTTAGCATGACAGCGTGTTAAGATTATTATTTATGGGAGCTCATATGCTTGCTCCCGTCACTGGGAGTAAAAGTTTTCCAAGTCATGCAATCTTGATTTCTGTTGGTTTCGACGAACAGATCCAGATAGCAACATAGTAAGGAAAGTTTTGACGTTTTCACATTCATCTATGTATTGTTGTCAATGTAAAATATTAGCTAAATTATTTAGTGTTGCTGAATTTTTATTTTCTTTTGTAAAATGTGACATAAAGAAAACTCGAAGTGAAAGAAGTCTGCAATTTGTATTTTAATTTTTATTATTGATTAGAGATTTCCAAGGGCCTCATTTAAATTCACCTAACTTTACGGAGTAAATTCCCATACTAGTCCCTCAGATTTGCGTAAATACTCAATGCAGTGCTCAAGATCCAAATTTTTCTATTGTAGTCCTTCAGATAGAGCTCCGAGTACTCATAGTGGTGGGCATATTTCTGGTGTTGAGTCATCACCGGAACGCTGATGTGGTGACGTTTTGCCACGCTGGAGGGCTCCAACGGTTAGCTTAGCTGGCTAATTTCCAATTTATACCCACGTTGGTTCCTCCCATTATATTTAATTCTAAATCCCCAAATTTTCATAAAATTTATCTCTTCTTCTTGTTCATCGCTCTCTTCTCATGAGCAAGAGCCTAGACGGAAGAATGATATGGCAAAAGGAATCCATCCAACTTGAGAAAATTTAGTGAAAACAGCACTGACGTAAACCCCTTTCATGATGAAAAACACAACAAAGTAAAGGGTAACCAGCACAACTGGGGTTCTCCATATCATGATCATGACTAATGTAAGTAATATAGTGGTGATAAGCATTTATAGGCTCACAACGACACCGGCAATAGATGTCATATACCTAACATCAGAGGACAGACAGCAAGTAGTTTCAGTTACAGATTAGAAGACAGCTTTCAAGTTGTGACATAGTGAAAGCTGAAATAAAAGCTGTCTGTCCCGCATAAGTGAGAACTAAAGATGGTAGATTGTGAATAGAAAAGCTATCTGTTACCAAATACAAAAGAAGAAAAGGTGAGAATTCTGTTAATTGGCTGAAAAGGAATCATACCCTTGTAAGGCATACCAAAAAATAAAATGAAACAAAGTTAACCTGAATAGACCTCTGATTGAAATTACCAAGATCAGCAAACATTGCCTTAGAACCTGTCAAAGTGAACAATTAAGAATGAACAAAGGAAAAGATAGTATGAAAATACACATTGCACTTCCACATACAGAAGAAGGGGAAACCTTTCATTTCCCCTTAAAATTAATCAAGTTTTATATTTAAGAAAGTGATCACTTTATTCATCTCAAACATTAAGTTGCAAGTCTCTCTTTGCACAATTCTCATATAGCAAATTTAGTCAATAACCAAACCAGATCATGCCAAGTTGATAAGAAACTCATATTTGAAATTGGGTTTCCACCTCAATTGTCGAACAAATTAAAATGTGACAATAAAGCAGCAATAAGCATCTCAGAAAATCCTGTACAACATGACAGAACTAAACATGTTGAGGTAGATCGGCACTTTATCAAAGAAAAAATTGAAGAAGGGACTGTGGAACTCCCTTTCGTTAGATCAGAAGACCAATTGGCAAATGTCCTTACGAAAGCAGTCTCAGCCAGAATTTTGGCCGAAGTTCTCAGCAAGTTGAGCATTGGTGACCCCACTACTCATCTTGAGGGGGAGTGTTAGAAGATTGAATCAAATCAAGGAGATATTTGAATCAAATCAGGAAGATATTTTAGGATCACAAGAAATATTAGGAAAATCAATGTTATCAATTTAGGATATTTCCATAAATAGAACCCTAGCTATCTATAAATTAGAAGAATTGTTGTAAATCAAAATGCATCAGAAAGAAAATAACATTTTCTAATATCTTCTTATTCTTTCTACCTCCTAATTGTTCTTTCTTTTTCCCTTAAACCCTCGATACCATCGTAAGAGTCACACGTGTCCAAAATTAAAATTAGTTTTCGAACCTAAAGTGGCAAGCGGGGAAGCCCGCCCTGTCCCGTCCCGCCCCGCCAGAAGCCCGCCCCGCCTAACGGCGGGCTGGCGGATTGGCGGGCTAAGCCCACCAAATATTCTCTCTTTTTATTTTTATTTTTTTTTTACTTTTAACTATTATAATTTCTAAAGGCATTAAAAAATTATAATTTTTATATTCACAAACATTAAAGTCTTTGTAATTATAAATATCTAATAAACATAATTATAAACTAAGTTTTCATCCAAAACATAATTATAAATATTGTCTCCAGAGTAAAATAAATATAATCCAAACATAATTATAAATATTATCTCCAAAACAAAATAAACATAATCCAAAACACTCAATTTTCATCTTCATTCTCTTGTAAATTGGGTTGGAAAAAGTTGAATTTTGAAAAAAAAAAAATTAAAAAAAACCCCTAACACTAAACCCGGCGAAGAAGCCCGCCCCGCCCCGCCAAAACCCGCAGTTTAAGCGGTAAGGGTTAGGCGGACTTTTACTATTTGGGGGTCCAAATTTTCTAGCTCAGCCCGCCTTTTTTGGCGGGTTACACGGACCGGCTCGGCGGATTTAGTCCTATTTGCCACCCTTACCTAAGTTAAGCCCATTTAATTTCTAATAATCATCTACTTCTTTCTTGCACTACAAGCTAAGATATTCAGTTGAAAGAAATAAATGCATGACTCTCTTAATTATTAATTACCAATGATCTTTTTTTCCCCTTACTAGTTGACGGGTGTTATATTGTTACCTTAACCACCAATGTTACTATTGAAACACGAGTATTGAAACACCAATGTCTATATTGGAGGATGTTTATGACATATGGCAGGACATGGCGCGAAGGAAGAACAAGGTTGTGCTTCAGAACAAGAGAATTTTTCTCATCAAACACTATAGACCTTTTTAGTTATTTATTATGCAGTTAATTTATTTCTATTTCTCATTATTTTTTTTTATATATTTAGTCTAATTATCATGCATATTATTTTTTTTTTTATTAATTTTTCTTCTCAAATGTTTTATACATAGCTTTTATTGTATTCTTACATGGTATTCAAGTTTCTACTAAAAAATGATGCATTTTAATTATCAGATAACTCTATGCAGCGATATAATAATTTTTTAATTGATAAAATTTTGAATTAAATCATACTCATGTAATTATGTCAGCTTAATCACCACCAGCGTTAAAATTTCTCTTATATCATATGTAACGGTAATTTATATACTACTGAAAAATTATATAATCCTCATAATATGTTTCTACCAGATTTCTTCAATAAATACATAACTATTTGTATACATGTATCATCACATAAAGCGAATTATTATAACCCAATGCACCCAAACCATATATCCATTAATATTGAACTTGCTATGATAACTCAAATTTTTATTCTTAAACACAATTTAACACTTTCATGTCGTATATAATTTTTGTAGTATTGATCACAATTATATATTTAATTGTAACTTCAAAGTATTGGATTAGTTTCAGTGGCTTCTCATTCATTTTACACATAAAATAGCTCAATCAATGTTTTGACACTTATTTTATACTAATTTATTTTAATGAATTTGTACTCTATTCGATAGTTTAACCTTTCTCTGAATCATACATTTTTGTTATTTTTTCACTATTCTATTACAGTACATAGTACTCAATTCTTTATCTACTTTACTATTCACATCATTATTTCTTTGTTTTCATATTTGGTTACATGTGTCACTTAATTCGTACATTTTACTTGATTTTTTTTATGCACAATATCATTACTTATAATTTCAATCATCTATCTTAATTTTCTTTCAATCAATCATCTTAATTGTACACCATGATTATTTTTATATTCTTTTTCATTATTATTGATTTTTTTTGTGAAAGTCATGATGGTTATTCACATTATAAATATTGCATTCCTTCAATTTGTTTTACCACACTAAAACAACTTTTTCAGCACCATCATCAAACTAGCTTAATTATATATTTTTTATTGTCTTTTTTTTTATTTTAAACAATAGTTTTATCTTTTAACTTGTTAAAGGATATTAAAATTACCAACAAAAGTCAAAATCTTAAAATTATGGTCAATCTAACCAAACAATCTAATTTATTATAAAACACTCATACATATGTTATTAACATAAAAACATTTTCTTAACGAATAATTTTCATTAAATTTAACAGTATTATTATGCACTTTTAACATTATTATTATTATTATTATTATTATTATTATTATTATTATTATTATTATTATTATTATTATTATTAAATAACATTAAAAAATATAAATTGTTAAAAAAATGATCTACAAGTGACAAAAACTATATAATTGATAAACACAATTAAATAAAAAAAATTATTGTAAGAACATTATATATTATAGTGTTTTAGAAGTTCATCATCCAACATATAGTGGGCAAATTGTTTAGCAAACTAAAATAAAAAAACTGTGGTCATCAACTAAATTTTCAAATAATTGTGCAAAACATTAGCAAGGATAGAGGAAAAAGGGTGAGACGCATGAGATTATGCAAGGAGATAAAGATGTGTGAGGTGAACGTAAATTTATATAGTAAACATGAATAAAAGTGATAATAAAAAAATATGATAAATTAAGTTTTATTAATCAATTTATAAAGAGAAATAATGTTACAACTAAAGACAAAGTAACCTACACATAAATAAAGAGTAGAAAAACGTTACACGAAAAGGCTAAACATTACATAAGAAAAATAAAAAATAATGTGACGATAAAAAAAAACTATAAAATGACAATTTCACTAAAATATTTGTGACAATGTTAAAATCTCTTTCCCAAGATAATTGAATGCTTAAATGAAGAACAAAAATCCTTCAAGTAAATTAAAGAGAGATGAAGAGAAGAAGATGAATAAAAACAAATTAATCCATCAAATAGCAATAGAGCTCTCTTTTCCAATGTTGGAAATTAGAAGCTCATAACTAAATATTTACAAAAGTGTATATGAAAGAAATGGAAGAAGAGAAGAGGATGAGAGTGAAAGGGGAGTGGAGTCACCTCCACCCCTCCATGGTGTATCTAAAATGATGAAGCTAAGGTCCTATTTATAAGCTACCTAAATTACAAATTCAAATGAAATTAAAATCAAATGCAAATTTCCTAATTACTTCTAGATGATTCTTGTGGCCTTGATTGATTGTTAATTGTGGCTTGACGTGGGCTTGTGAACTTTTAATTTTCTTCATAGAAGTTTGAAACATTGAAGAATAAATGAAGGAATTGGAGTATTATGAAGTGGCCCAATGTGGAGTGTCATTGAAGTGGCATTTTGGGCTTGTGAAGGTTTGGGAAACCTTGCACATTGAAATATTGGTCTACTGCGTCCTCAAGATGAATGCGCACTAAGGACTATTATATAACATTGGAAAGCCCTAGATCTTAGCTTTCTAATGCCGCTGGAATCATGTCATTTGGATTTCTCTATCCCAAGTTATGATCATTTGAAGGTGAAGAGGTCAGTCTAGCGAAGTGCAGGGATTTGTTTTACGCTGAAATTGTGAAGTTAAACGAATAGAAATTTGTACCCTCAAATACAGTGTCCACTATAGAGTGTTATATATGGTTAGAAAGTTCTGAAAGTATACTTTCGAATGGCACTAAGAGCACCTCATTTGAAGTTTTGTAGCTCGAGTTATTCTTGTTTGAGTGTGAAGAGGTCAGGGTTACAAATCCTCTTTGCTTCTCTTTGAGTTTGTTTCCAACTCTTTTGCCACCTTGGGAGTGTGCTTCCTCTATTAGTGCTTTTATTGCTTCTTTTTCCACCATTTCCTACAAAATTCATTAACTCAATCAATCAAAGCAATATTCAACTTAAGCACTACAAATACTCAATAATTGGGCATTATAAACTAATTTTTGATATGAAAAAGCATAGAAAAACTTAACATGATGCGCAGTTATCACAACACCAAACTTAAACTTTGCTTGTCCTCAAGCAAACAAAGAATCATGCAATAAAGTTTGACAAACCAAGGTGAGAAGAGTAGCAATTTTTATGTTAATGGTTGGCTAGTTTCTTATGCATGCTACAATCACAAAAGAAATTCAAATGATTGATGTTTCTATCTAGCTCATTTTATGAATCTTTTTCTTTATGTTCCTTCCTTGAACAAGCTTTTCATTCTTTTCATAGCTTTGCTTCTTGGGTGCTTTGCACCATTTGTTGAAAGCTACGACTCTAAATGCTTTGTTTTCAAGTATTACTACTTGATACATAAGCACCACAAGTATTTAATGAGAGGACTCTTTAAGCTCATTTGTTTCTTTTCTTTACTTTCCTTCTAATCATTGGTACTCAGAGCCTTGAGCTTTGAGGGAGTGCTTTGCACTTGAGCCTAGCCTTGACTCTAAGTGTTTTGTTTTCAAGTTTTTTGCTTGATACATAAACACCACAAGTACTTGACTAATAAATTGTCATTGGTACTCAGAGCCTTCAACTTTCTCATTTTTTCCTTTTTTTTTCTTTATTTGCTTCTTTAAGGTTTTTAATATTTCAAAAATTTCATAAAATGTCCTAGATGAAAACTTCAATTAAACAAATTTAAGTGCAATTGAGCAACAATAGTCATGCTAGCCTTCCAATACTTATATGCTCATGCTAGGCTCTTCTTTAATTACCTTGTTTGTTTATGATCATGATACTTAATTACTTTGACTCACAAAATTCAAGATGGTAGTTATAATATCATACAACATGTTACAATTCAAATATCAAGCTAAGCTTATTCACAAGAGAAGAACACACATGCATATAAAAGAAATGGAAGACAATCAAGCAATTGAAAGTATAGAGAATAAATAAGAGGAAAAGGAACTTAACCACCTTGTAGTTCATCTTCATTGTTGTCATTTTCCTCCTATTCCTTCCTTCCCACACCAAACTTAGAATGATTGCTTCTCCTCAAGCAACAAATAAAATAGTGGTGATGGAATTTATGATTAATCATGAATGTCTTCAAGAAAGTAAGTGAGTGATGCATGTGTTTAAGCAAGCAAAATTAAAGATAACAATCAAGACACCAAGAAAAGAGACAATGTGATTGCATTAATAAGTGAGTTGTGCATGGTACTATGCATGAAAGGTAAGTGGCAACACCAAACTTAGTGTGACACTTTTACTTTAGAATGATGCAAGTACCCACTAAAGATTGAAGATCAAATTGTTGCATGCAACACCAAACTTAGAATGCAATCATATGCCAAATTATTGAAAGTAAACTAAGCAAAGAAAGAAAATGTTACCAAAGGTTGGGTTGCCTCCCAACAAGCGCTCTTTTAATGTCATTAGCTTGACATGTGGTTCTAAATTTTCTTCCTCTTCTTCCAATTGGTTAAGAGAAATGACTTCAAGGGAGAAGAAGAGAAGATTGATGCCCCTTGATTTGATTGCCTCCTAACAAGCCTTCTTTTGTTGTTATTAGCTTGATTCCTCTTGCTTGTTGGGGTGGGGTTTGGATTGCTTTTTGTTGACCTTCTCTTTTTCATGAATGTTGTCTTTTGTTTCTTAGTCACAATCCTTCTTTGAGTGCTTTCCTTGATTGCCTTCACTTCCTTGATTGCAAGACTTAGGTGTTGTGTGATGGTTGGAGTGTCCTCTTCATTAAGAACCACTTGGATTGATGGTTCAACTAAATCATCCTCCATGCACTCTCTACTTCATTGGAGTGTGGACTTCCTTGGTTGTTTTCCTCCCTTTCTTTTGTAAGGTCTTGCATTGCTTCCTTTGGGAGTGAGTTTGCATGTTCCTTTGTCACCCTATGTAGCCTTTGTGGATATGGAGCCCTAGGCTTATATACTCTCACAACCTCCTCCTTCTTCATTGGAGTCTCACTTGGTATGGGTGCCTCTTTTTCTTGTTTTTCCAATTCCTCCTTTTCACCTATCATTTGGTCTTCATCCTCCTTGCTAAGCACTACTTCATCCATGGCCTTGCATTCTTTCCTTGGGGTGTTCTTAATGTCACTTGGAAAGGTATTGGTGGGTTTTGCTAAGTATTTAGCAAGTCGGTCTATATGTACTTCAATGTTCTTGAAGGTGATATCTTGTTCCTCTCTAAATTTCCTAGACCATTGGATGAAATCCTCCATACTACTTTCCATCCTCTCTCCCCCTTCTAACCATGCCATTGCGGCTTCTAACATTGCAAAATTGCCCTCAAGTGATGAAGAATTTAGACATGTAAAACTAGGAGGTGAGGTTGGATAATTAAGAGGTAATGGCTCTTGATGAATGGGATAGGAAACATTGAATTCTCTTTAGTTTTGTCCTTCCCAATCACAATTTGGATAGTTGTTCCATTCATAGAAGTATAAATCATTTTGAGACCTTGGGAAGTTTCCCATTTAGTTTGATTGTTCAAACCTCATCATTCTTTGATCTTGATATCTCCAACCATAATTAGTATAGTAACTTGAATCATTTTGTAGTAGTGGGAAATACTCCATGTAACTTGCTTGATCATTGTGTGACCTTAGGGCATATCCCATTTGGGTTGATTGCTCATGATCCATCATTTCTTGTTGATATTCCCATCCACCATGAGGATAATGACATGAATCATTTTGTGGTGGTGGGCAATATCCCATGTAATATGATTGATCAACATGTGAGGTAAACTTCATTTTAATTAAAAAATATTGTATCAAACACAACCACCAAGAGAAATTAAAATTCCTTGTGTCACAACTAAAGAATTCTTAGTGAGGCAATAACACAAACACTTAATTTGCAATGAGAAAAGAGAAATAAAAAAGGCAAAGTAAATGCCAAAAAAACAAAAAAAAAAAAAAAGAAAATAATGCCTAATCTAGATAATTAATCAACCGGTAGTTTGTTAATCACAATAAATCCCCGGCAACGGCGCCAAAAATTTGATCACGAAATTAATGTATCACTACAAAAATTTCTTCGGCAAGTATACCGAATTATCGTCAAGTAATAACTCACAAAGAGTGAGGTCGATCCCACAAGGATTAATAGATTAAGCAAGCAATAGTTGATTAATTATTCTAGTTAGACGATTCAATTTTGAGTGATAAGCAACAAGAAAAGTAAATGACATGAAAGTAAAGGAAAGCAATAAAGTGCAAGAAAGTAAATAGCAAGAAATTAAAGTGCTGAAAATTAAAGTACAAGAATGTAAATTGCAAGGAATGAAAAGTACAAGAAAGTAAAGTGAAAGAAAGTAAATGACTAGAAAGTAAAACCAAGTGAGTATTTCTACAAACACTTGGAAGGCATAAATGTGCAAAAGTAAATAAAGCCATAAATGTGCATAAGTAAATGACAAGAATTAAAGACAATAAGTAATAACAAGAATTAAGAATGAAATTAACATTGGGATCAAGAGATATTGCATTCTTAGGATCAATATTTTCATCTCCTCTTCAATCATGCAACTCATTGACCTCTTGGCAATCATGATTGATTGAATCCAATTCCTTGGTAATTTAATCTCTCAAATCTTGATCAATAGCCAATTTTTTGGTCTAATTGCTCATGAGAAGAGATGAAGAATGGTCCCTAATTATACCACACACTTTTCTAGACCCAAATAATGGATAGATTAAATGTCATAATATCCCATCCATACCCAAATCTACTCAAGTGTGAGAAGGATTTTCAAGTATCATTCTATGATTCCTTTCCCAAGGTTCACATAGAATTCATGTACATTCAATCTCTTTTCCAAGATAATTGAATGCTTAAATGAAGAATGAAAATCCTTCAAGTAAATCAAAGAGAGATGAAGAGAAGAAGAAGAATAAAAATAAATTAATCCATCAAATAGCAATAGAGCTCCCTTTCCCAATGTTGGAAATTAGAAGCTCATAACTAAATATTTACAAAAGTGTATATGAAAGAAATGGAAGAAGAGAAGAGGATGAGAGTGAAAGGGGAGTGGAGTCACCTACACCCCTCCATGGTGTGTCTAAAATGATGAAGCTAAGGTCCTATTTATAAGCTACCTAAATTACAAATTTAAATGAAATTAAAATCAAATGCAAATTTCCTAATTATTACTTCTAAATGATTCTTGTGGCCTTGATTGATTGTTAATTGTGGCTTGACTTAGGCTTGTGAACTTTTAATTCTCTTCATAGAAGCTTGAAACATTGAAGAATAAATGAAGGAATTGGAGTATTAGGAAGTGGCCCAATGTGGAGTGTCATTGAAGCGGCATTTTGGGCTTGTGAAGGTTTGGGAAACCTTGCACGTTGAAATATTGGTCTGTTGCGTCCCCAAGATGAATGCCCACTATAGACTATTATATAACATTGGAAAGCTCTGGATCTTAGCTTTCTAACGTCGCTGGAAGCATGTCATTTGGATATCTCTAGCCCAAGTTATGATCATTTGAAGGTGAAGAGGTCAGTCTGGCGAAGTGCAGGGATTTGTTTTACGCTGAAATTGTGAAGTTAAACGAATAGAAATTTGTACCCTCAAATCCAGTGTCCACTATAGAGTGTTATATATGGTTGGAAAGCTCTGAAAGTCTACTTTCAAATGAAAATGAGATCACCTCATTTGGAGCTTTGTAGCTCGATTTATTCTTGTTTGAGTGTGAAAAGGTCAGGGTTGCAAATCCTCTTTGCTTCTCTTTGAGTTTGTTTCCAACTCTTTTGCCACCTTGGGAGTGTGCTTCCTCTATTAGTGCTTTTATTGCTTCTTTTTTCACCATTTCCTACAAAATTCATTAACTCAAGCAATCAAAGCGATATTCAACTTAAGCACAACAAATACTCAATAATTGGGCATTATAAACTAATTTTTGATATGAAAAAGCATAAAAAAACTTAACTTGATGCGTAGTCATCAACGTACTTCTGGTCTTGATATGTTCCTGCTTTGCTCGGCGGCTTTATTAGCTTGTTATGTAGTATTTCTTTAATGATGTCCTCCCTCTTGGTATTAAACCTGGTATATGAATCAAATTTTGGAGTTAGTTTAAAAGATATTTTAGTGTCCTTATTGTGGGACCTGTATGGCTTATCTTCCTCCTTTCGTGATGGTAGTCTCTCGCTTCTTCAAGTTTCACGTAACTCCTCTATTACTGGAGTGAATTTGATCTGTCTTCTATCGTCGGTACCGTGCCCGATTTATAGCCCAGTCAGTGTGGAATTAGTTGTTGGTTTCATTCGAGATCCTCGTGGCAAGATTATGGGAAGCGATCAGTTAAGATGAAGCTGTTTTCATGATAAGTCGTGCCGAGGTATAACTCAGATTGTCTGAGATTACAAGGGTACAGTACAGGTGTAATTACATATAATAACTGATCTGCATTTTAATTTAGATAGAATATAATATATATTATTTTGAAAAAAGGTATAAAAAGAAATAGTGTATTTATTTGATTATATTTCTGTAATAACCTGACTTTGTATACAGTTTTAATATTTTTAATTGTGTAAGTTTGATTAATTCGGTCTTACTAATATAAGTAAATATATAATGTGATAAGCATATATTTAGAATTGTATTATTTATTCTATTTTCTAAAAGAATAAAAAAGTTAATATTTCTATGTATTATATATAATATTTTAAAGAAATTATATTTTTAAAATATTTCGATAAAAAAGTATATTATATAATAATATTTTTAACAAAAATAATTAATTAATAAATTTTGAATATAATAATCTAATTATTTGTCAAATAATATAAAATAAAATCTTAATTATTTTATATTTTTATGTAACAACAGTTTAAAATATTATTTTAATATAATTTTTTATTTTCTTGCATAATAATTAATTTTAATAAATAAAAAATACTCATATTTTTTGTATTTATATGTTTTATATTTAATTATTTAAGAATAGAAGATTCTGTTACCATTTAAAATATTATGTATTAAAGTATTGTCATTTAAAATATTTATTTATGTATTAGAATATTTTAAATTTATTAGAGTCCATCAATACTCTTCTTTTATATTAACCTTTGATTTTTATTTAATAAAATCTAATGGTTGATATAAATATAGCACATTCAATAAATACATAATTATTGTGCTCATTTTAGATATATCCAAAATTTAAGATTGCAATGGGACTTGGAAGAACAAACAATTGTTATATTATAAGAACATGAACAAACAATTGTTATATTATAAGAACATCATCAAGCATTAATAAAGACTAAGAAAATGCAACAGATACATCAAAACATGTTGATTTTTTTTTTTAGTTGAGTCTTAATTTTATATCTTCGGATTTTGATTTTGAGTCTTTCTATTTAAAAAGAAAAGGTATATTTTATGATAAAGATTTTAATAAGAAAAACCAAAGAAAGAAAAGAAATGAGCATAGGAAGAAAAACCAAAATAAATAACTTTTTATTAGATATGAGTTATAATTTTGGTTTTGTTTAGTCTTTGTTTTGATTTGTGAACTTTGAAATTGAAGCTTCTTTTATCTTGGAATAGAACTATTTGAGTTCATTTATATTTATTTGTTATCTTGCAAATGTGCATATCGAATCGAATCAGACCCAAATTTTAAAACTGCGGATATTAGATTCGATCTGATCCAATAATTTTAGTGCAGATTGGATCGATATTTTGACTATATCCGATCCGATCGAATTAATGTTCATCCCTACTTTAAATTGGTATTTATAATTGATACGGCTGTTACAAATCTGATGTCATAACTCGGCATTATATACAATAACTCGGCACTTTACGTTATAACTCGGTGTTATACGTTACAATCAGACTCAACGGACTACATCCTAGAATAAAAACATCCGACCAGGCATTATCAGTCATTAAAACCTAATAACTGCTCTTCAATTCAGATGATCAATAGAATGTAATCGACCATCTTCATTTCACCTATAAAGGTATGATATTTTATCCTCAAATGGGACACTGAATTCTCAGTACTAACTTAAGCATCGGAGTGCCTTTGGCAGGTACACTCCTCCTTTGTTCATACTCTCCGTGACGTGATATCTCTCTGGATGAAGAGCTCGGATCATCTCAGCCTATAGCTCGGCATTAAAGGCTAAAGCTCGGTGTCAACTTCTGTAGCCGAGGCTACGTCTAGGTTATTCACACAAGAAAAATTGGCGTCTACCGTGGGGCCTTGAAATAAACACCCTTCTTTCTATAGGCCCCATTTCCTTCCAGTGGCTTCAAACTTACCTACACCTTTGTAAACAAAGGTCACATAATAAATCATTAAGGCCCGAAAAAGCCCGATCTATATCTATCATATCTATTTTCCAATCTATATCTCTTATCTCTATTTGCAAATCCATATCTGTTATATCTATTTGCCGATCTATATCTGTTTTTTTATCTATATCTGTCATCTCTATATATTTTCCGATTTGTATCTGTTATCCCTATTTGCCAATCTATATTTGTTATATCTATTTGCCGATCTATATCCGTTTTTCTGATCTATATCTGTCATCTCTATTTTTCGATTTGTATCTGTTATCCCTATTTCCCAATCTATATCTGTTATATCTATTTGCCGATCTATATCTGTTTTTCTGATCTATATTCGTCATCTCTATTTTCCGATTTATATCAATTATCTCTATTTGCCGATTTATATCTGTTATGTCTATTGACCGATCTATATCTGTTATCTCTATTTTTTCGATCTATATTTGTCATCTCTATTTTTCAATTTATATCTATTACCTCTATTTGCCGATCTATATCTGTCATCTCTATTTGCTAATTTATATCTGTTATATCTATTTGTCGATCTATATCTGTCATCTCTATTTCCCGATTTATATCTGTTATCCCTATTTGCCGATCCATATCTGTTATCTCTATTCTTCAATTTATATGTTATATCTATTTGCCGATCTATATCCATTTTTCTGATCTATATCTGTCATCTCTATTTTTCGATTTGTATCTGTTATCCCTATTTGCCAATCTATATCTGTTATATCTATTTGCCGATCTATATCTGTTTTTCTGATCTATATCCGTCATCTCTATTTTCCGATTTATATCAATTATCTCTATTTGCCGATTTATATCTGTTATCTCTTTTGGCCGATCTATATCTGTTATCTCTATTTTTTCGATCTATATCTATCATCTCTATTTTTCAATTTATATGTTACCTCTATTTTCTGATCTATATCTGTTATCTTTATTTGCTAATTTATATCTGTTATATCTGTTTGCCGATCTATATCTATTTTTCTTATCTATATCTGTCATCTCTATTTCCCGGTTTATATCTGTTATCCCTATTTGCCGATCTATATATGTTATCTCTATTTTTCAATTTATATGTTATATCTATTTGCCGATCTATATCTGTTTTTTTTATCTATATCTGTCATCTCTATTTTCTGGTTTATATTTCTTATCTTTATTTGTCAATTTATATCTGTTATGTCTATTGGCCGATCTACATTTATTATCTCTATTTTTTCAATCTATATCTGTCATCTCTATATGCCGATCTCTACCTGTTATCTCTATTTCCCGATTTATATCTGTTATCTCTATTTTTCAATTTATCTGTTACCTCTATTGGCCGATCTATATCTGTTATCTCTATTTTTTCAATCTATATCTGTCATCTCTATTTGCCGATCTATATCTGTTATCTTTATTTCCGGATTTATATCTGTTATCTCTATTTTTCAATTTATCTATTACCTCTATTTGCGGATCTATATTTGTTATCTCTATTTCCTGATTTATATCTGTTATCTCTATTTTTCAATTTATATATGTTACCTCTATTTGCCGATCTATATCTATTATCTCTATTTGCCAATTTATATCTGTTATATCTATTTGCCGATCTATATCTGTTATGTCTATTTTCCGATCCATATCTATTATCTTTATTTGCCAATTTATATTTGTTATATCTATTTGCAGATCTATATCTGTTATATCTATTTTCCGATCCATATCTATCATCTCTATTTGCCAATTTATATCTGTTATATCTATTTGCCGATCTATATCTGTTATCTCTATTTACCAATTTATATGTTTTATCTATTTGCCGATCTATATTTATTTTTCTGATCTATATCTGTCATCTTTATTTTTCGGTTTATATCTGTTATCTCTATTTGCCGATTTATATCTGTTATGTCTATTTGTCGATCTATATTTGTTATGTCTATTTTTCCGATCTATATATGTCTTCTCTATTTTTCAATTTATATTACCTCTATTTGCCGATCTATATCTGTTATCTCTATTTGACAATTTATATCTATTATGTCTATTTGCCGATCTATATCTATTTTTCTGATCTATATCTGTCATCTCTATTTTTCGGTTTATATCTGTTATCCCTATTAGCCGATCTATATCTGTTATCTCTATTTTTCAATTTATATGTTATATCTATTTGCCGATCTATATTTGTTTTTCTGATCTACATCTGTCATCTCTATTTTCTGATTTATATGTTATCTTTATTTGCTGATTTATATCTGTTATGTCTATTGGCCGATCTATATCTGTTATCTCTATTTTTTCCATCTATATCTGTCATCTCTATTTGCTGATCTATATCTGTTATCTCTATTTCCCGATTTATATCTGTTATCTCTATTTTTCAATTTATGTTACCTCTATTTTTCGATCTAAATCTGATATCTCTATTTCCCGATTTGTATCTGTTATCTCTATTTTTCAATTTATATATGTTACCTCTATTTGCTGATATATATCTGTTATCTCTATTTGCCAATTTATATGTTATATCTATTTGCCGATCTATATCTGTTATATATATTTTCTGATCCATATCTTTCATCTCTATTTGCCAATTTAAATCTGTATTATCTATTTGCCGATCTATATTTGTTATCTCTATTTGCCAATTTATATGTTATATCTATTTGCCGATCTATATCTATTTTTCTGATCTATATATGCAATATCTATTTTTCGGTTTATATCTGTTATCTCTATTTTTTCGATTTATATCTGTTATGTCTATTGGCCGATCTATATCTGTTATCTCTATTTTTCCGATCTATATTTGTCATCTCTATTTTTTTATCTATATCTATTATCCCTATTTACCAATCTATATCTGTTATATCTATTTGCCGATTTATATCTATTATGTCTATTTGCCGATCTATATCTGTTATCCCTATTTGCCAATCTATATCTATTATCTCTATTATTCAATTTATATCTGTTATATCTATTTGCCGATCTATATCTGTTTTTTGATCTATATCTATCATCTCTATTTTCCGATCCATGTCTATCATCTCTATTTGCCAATTTATATCTGTTATTTCTATTTGCCAATTTATAACTTGGCGTTATAGGTTACAATCAGATTCAACGGACTACATCCTAGAATAAAAACATCCGATCAGGCATTATCACTCATTAAAACCTAATAACTGCTCTTCAATTCAAATGATCAATAGAATGTAACCGACCATCTGCTGGTTTGTTATATTGGAAAAGTATAATCTTATCAAGAGCAAGAATTGATGAGAATGAAGAAGAGACAACGGTTGTTATCAGTAATGAAAATTATATATTATGACAAATACGACTAATGATGGAGATTTGGGATTGCAATGGGATTTGGAAGAACAAACAATTGTTATATTTTAAGAACATCATAAAGCATCTGATCCGTCACCTTATAACTCGGTCTTTATTGTGCATTATGAGTTACAACTCGGCGTTAATTATCATTCATTCTTTGCTTGTAACCGACATCTTCATTACCAACTTAATGACCATTATTTCAATCTTAATGACCAAACGGTCATAACATAAATATCATTCATCAATTCTATGCCTATAAAAAGAACCTTCTATATCTAATCTCAGCGGGCAACATGATAAGTTCTATATCATATCTTACATTCTATATTCATAGAATTATTACACACAACACATGATAACTTCTATTTCATGTTTTACATTCTATATTCATAGAATTATTCTTATACCTCTTAAACACTTACTGACTTGAGCGTCGGAGTGTCTTTTGCAGGTACCCACCCCCTTGTTCTCTCCTTGCCAACGTATAACTCATCCCGACGAAAAGCTTGAAGACATTCATCGACGGACGAACTATACACCGGCCAAACTCAGCAAGAACAGCATCAATAAAGACTAAGAAAATGCAATAGATACATCAAAGCACGTTGAAAAAAAAAAGTTTTTCGTTGCGTCTTAATTTCATATCTTCATATTCTGATTTTGAGTATTTCAATTTAAAAAGAAAAAGGCATATTTTCTGATAAAGATTTTAATAAGAAAAATCAATGAAAGAAAAGAAATGAGCATAGGAAGAAAAACCAAAATAAATAACTTTTTATTAGATATGAGTTATAAATTTGGTTTTGTTCAGTCTTAACATCCTTGGTTTGTTTGGATTTGTGAACTTTGAAATTGAAGCTTCTTTTATTTTGGAATAGAACGATTTGGGTTCATTTATATTTGTTATTGTCTTTGAATTAGTATTTGTAATTCTTCATTCTCTTATGCTAAAATTAATTCTTTCTTTTAGGATTAATAATAATTGAATTCTAAATCTTTAAGTCATTAAAATTTTGATATTATATCATAATATTACACTACTATTTCATTATCTCAAAAACTTAAAATAATAAAAAAATACATAAATAATTATATCTCTATAAAAAAGTTAACCACTTACCTAAATAAAAATTTTAAAATATAAACTTATATAAGATTATCATAATGTGTAATATACCTGTAAAAAAAAAACCCGATGTAATACATTTTTTAACATAATAATTAATTATAAATAAAAATCCAAATAATTCATTTGCTTGTGACCACACATAAAATAATCCAAAGTATAATCGAAATTTTATAACAAGTTGATTTTCTTTTCTTTTCTTTCTTTCTTTTTTATTTCATTTTTGTGGGTTCTATCTTAATTGGATAATTCTTTCATTTCAGTAAATATCGTCATACTGAAATTTCATATTTCTTTTTTGTTATTAACTTATGATTTGTGATTAATTTTTTTATAAATTATACATTTAGTTTAAAGAATATTTAAATAATGTATATTGAAATGGGATCATTTAAAAAATATATATATATATTTCCCTAAACATGATTTAAAAGAAAGACATTCATTATTTTTATTTCTGTATTTTAAAAAGTATAAAATATTTCAAATCAAAATAAATTTTAATACAAGACATATTTTTATGTTGCATTAAATATTCAATGTTCAAGAAATAGTTTAAGAGAAATAATAATCAAACCAAAGAAATGAACAACAAAATTAAATAATCCCGAGATATTATTATGAATATAAATTAAATACTAGCTATCATATTTGTTTTAATTTATCATTTCTTATTGATTATCTTCCCTCGTTAAGCAGCCACCCAAAAAACTAAATCTTCTCTCGTCATGCATCATGTGAATCCTCATATAGACTTAGATGAAGAAGGGATAAATTAAAGAAAAACCCACGCGGAGGACGGTTGGAATCATAGGATTAAAAATAATTTGTAGTGTAGAAAATTTTCATGGATTATGTATAAATAAATAAGATTGGAGAGACTATATTAGCACGGTCTTATTATAATAAGTCTAGTTTAAGGGCTCTCATGAATTTGAATAACGCGTATTTTATACAGAAGCATTTATGATAGGGGTGATGAGGCTAGAGGGTGACAAAATATATGTTACCGCATGGAGGTGACGTATTGTGTTAATGGTTGTTAGAGGCCATGCATACGAAACTACGTACATACCTAATTGAGAAGCTAAGGTGTACTTACTCCAATCGCCACACTATAAATACCGAGCTGCTGCGATAGGCTTGGCATCCCAACCCAAACTCACATCTCATTTCATTTCCAAATACCACAAAGCCATAGCCATGGGTGTCTCATTTAACTTGCACAAATTTGTTCCTAATAACTCCAAGGAGATCAAATTCCAAGGAGATGCAACCATTACCGATCACAATGTCATTCGACTCACCAACTTGGACAGCGATGGCAACCCACTAGGAAACAGAGTTGGCCGAGTTTTGTTCTCTGACCCTGTGCACCTGTACGACCACAGTGGTTTCCGAGCAGGCTTTGAAACTACCTTCGTCTTTCGCATCTCAAAACCTTACAATAGTGAATTTGCTCCCGGACCTGGTGACGGTCTTGCCTTCTTCATTGCTAATTCCAACACTGAAATTCCACCTGAATCTTCTGGGAAGTTTCTCGGCCTCTTTAACGATGCATCTGACAAGATTGTTGCTGTTGAATTTGATACCTTTTCCAATTTCGAGATTGGGGATCCTAGTTATCCCCACATCGGAATTAATATCAACTCTATCAGGTCATCAGCTGTTGGTTACTGGAACTGGCATGATGGAGCTGTAACCACTGCAAAGATAACATATAACTCTGCCCTTAAGAGGATAACCGTCAGTGTTTCTACATATCTCGACAACCAACCTGACACTCTTACTTACGACGTCGACTTGAGCACTAAGCTTCCTGAAAAGGTTGCGGTAGGGCTATCTGCTTCTACTGGGCAATACTCGCAAAATACTGAGATCCTATCTTGGACTTTTAAGTCCAACTGAAGAGGAACAACGATGAATATTGAATAAGGCGACCCTCTTCCTATCTTATTGCCAGATTGTGTTGTGTTTTTATTTTAATTTGAGTAAATAAGGACAAGCCTACTAGTCTTTAGTTTGTCTCAGTAAGTGATATGCCACTACGGATAAGGCAAGGGTAGTCCACTGTTGTTATTGGTCTCTTCATTGTGAATTTCGTCCAACTTTCTTTGTTTGGGTTTAGTTTGTTGTCTTCAATGATATATGCTTGCTTTTCTTTGTGTTTGTGTTTCCGTTTTTCTTTCCTTTTTTTCCTTCTTTTCAAAAGTAATATAAATTAAAATATCATTTTGAATAGATTATATTTTAGTTAATTACATTGACAAACGATCAAATGCCAAAAGTTAATGAGTTAGAGCGACAAAATATTTAAGATATCAAACTGTATATACGATGAAGCTTGATAGTTATTTTTATGCAGTTTTTACATCTCCAATTTAGATTACAATCCCGCTAGGTGATGCACGAATCCCCACACTTCGTACAGCTGAACCAGCAGGTGCACTGGGTCGTCCAAGTAATACCTGAGCGAGTCAGGATCGATCCCACGAGGATTGTGATTTAAAGCAAGCTATGGTTATCTTGTAAATTTTAGTCAGGCGGATAGAAAGGTTGTTTGATTGTTTGAACGCATAAAAGGAAAAATAAAGAAAACGTTACTAGGTTGATGTGTTTGCAATGAAAAGAAGATGGTTAAGGCTTGGAGATGGTTTGTTCTTCTGGATTAATTCCGGTCTCACTATCTTCTTCAACTGTAATTGATTTCTTCTATGGCAGGTTGTATGTGATCAACGCCGGTTGAGAGGTCGCCAATGCTCCTCCAGATCTGAACCCCAGGGTTAGTGCAGATCCATTCTGATTGAGGGTGAAGCTCCTGCAGTTCATTCTCCTTAATGATCCTACTCAAAACGCCACAGACAAGGTCGAATCTTCCAGATCAGAACCTCTACCACAAAGACTCTAATCTCCCCGTACCTCGGCTGAACTGGTGTCTCGAGAAGTTCCAACGAAGTTGTGGATAAGCTGTCTAAGAGATGTATGATCAAGCTAGTGGTTCATCATTGTCCGATGAAAGACTTACTCTGAACCCCTGTAGAATGAGATAACCTTGTGCCAGTTCAACGCATTCATAATGATGAAGAACGAATATACATCTTAGAATAGAGAATCAAACACGTATTGAGATAGAACAGTAATACTTTATTAATCTATAAAACTCAGCAGAGCTCCTCCCCTTAACCTAGGAGGTTTAGAAACTCATACCGATAGAAAATATAATGATAAATGAAAATATGACCGGTCCTCCCTTGAGTCTGTAAAAGTTCTCAAATAAATACTAAGCTAATGACTAAGGATTACATAGGAAGGGTAAAACAGTCTTTTAGTGCTAAAATTCACTTCTGGGGCACACTTGGTGAGTGTTTGGGCTAAGCTTGATTGAGATCCACGTCTAGAAGGCCTCTAGGGCATTGAATGCTATTTAGGGGGTCCTTCTTGAGCGTTGGACGCTGGTCTCTTCTCCTTTGGGCGTTGGACGCCAGAATAGGGCAGGAAACTGGCATTGAACGCCAGTTTTAGGCCTTCAATTCTGAAGCAAAGTGTGGACTATTATACATTTCTGGAAAGCTCTAAATGTTAGCTTTCCATAGCCGTTGAGAACACTCCATTTGGACTTCTGTTGCTCCAGAAAATCTCTTTCAAGTGCAAGAAGGTCAGATCCGGACAGCATTTGCAGTGCTTTCTCTGTCTCTGAATCAGACTTTTGCTCCAGCTCCTCAATTTCAGCCAGAAAATACCTGAAATTGCATAAAAATACACAAACTCAAAGTAGAATCCAAAAATGTGAATTTTGCACTAAAACCTATGAAAACTTAATAAAAATTAAACAAAACATACTAAAAACTATATGAAAATGAAGCCAAAAAGCGTATAAAATATCCGTTCATCACTAGGTAACTAACACGGGGTCCAGTTAAGTCCTGTCAACTCTTATTGCGCTGGACCCAAAAATCCACTGCAACAAAAAACATCTCACTAGAATAACTCAAAAACAAAAACAACAAACCCCTACACCCACGACACCTTTCAATTCACACAGATCCCTCACAATCACACTCACGCCTTCTGCTTCGACCGCACTGTGATGGAAACAACGTCGTAGCATCAACCACAGCAAGGTGCAATACCGCCAAACGTCGTCCACCATCGCAGCTTCCTCCTCGTGTGCTGTAGCCAGTGCTAAACGTCGCAACCCCACTCCACTTCGCGATAGTACCGTCGCCTGACCACTGCAACCCCTTTTACACTCCGCAATTCACAGCAGCAAAGACAACTACTACAACACCTCTCCCTCACATTGGCAGCTACGCCACCCAACCATTGCAGTGCCTCTCCCAACACGATTCATAGCGCGTCGATCACCACATCACCTTCCCTCTCAGCTCTCTCATTCACAAAGGTTTCTTTTCAGCTGAGAAAGAGATAGGGCTGTCCAATTATTACACATCTATATCCTTTCATCCATGTAGATCTGGATAATATCTACATTCAATTTATCGATCAACATTTTTTTTACAGCCTCTCTGATCATATCAAGATCCTTCCACCCATATATTATAGCCTGATGGTAAATATAATAAAAATTAAAAATCATGAATAACAGTATAAGAAACATCCAATTAATAAAAAAAGAAACATCCAATAAATTAAAAAAACATCTAATGACTTCGAAAAGATCCACTCAAACAAAAAAAATCCGATTAACAAAAATGAAACATTCAATCAATCAAAAAATAAATAACAAATAAATCAATAAAAATATCCAATAAATGAGAAAAGAAGCATCCAAAAACCTAATAAAACTCCCAAATCTTAAAAGAAACGTCTACTAATGCTAAACAGAAAAATCTACTTATTCATATAGACCTAGTAACGAGAAGAAATCATTTCAAATCGTATACACCAAAAAACATCCACAATCATATACTAAGAAACATGCATGTACAATAAAAATAAATATCCTTCTAAAGAAAAAAGAAACATCCATCAATAATGAAGAACATCCGCAATCCTAAATTTAGAAATATTTATTTACAATACAAAGAAACATCCATCTAAAGAGCTATGGAACACATGTTTAAAGAAGAAACATCCATCTAAAGAGTAAAGAAACATCCTTCAATAATTACACTGTTTGGGGTCCCTATGAAATCGGAGATGAAGGAGTATTCTGACATCTTTAACGGCGTAGGATGCACGGAGGCTGGGTCTGGAGCAACTGTGCTAGACAACAAGGGTGGCGCAGCGAGAGAGCTCTCTTTCTAGCCTAACATCTGCGAGTGGTTTTGGGCATGCTTCGATGGAGGAGACGCTGCGCAGTGATGCGACGAGGGAGCTCCGCTTTGGCCTAATGTCCATTCTTGCCAATGTTTTTCGCCTAACGGACATTGGAGGTTTTCGGCAAGATCTAGCCGGAGAAAAGGCGGCATAGTGGCTCTACGGGATATTCGATGATAGTTTTGGAAAGTGCAGCAACTGGTGTGGTTGTGGCAAAGTGCGGAGGCTGAGCCAAATGGCAATGACAATGACGTCGTGGATATGACGGTCGGGGAGAAGGGGAGTGGGGGTGCTACAGTCGTTTTTTTTTAATATGTACTGTGAATTAGGGTAAAAGATGAAATTAGGTTTAGGTTTGAGTTATTCTAGTGAGATGCTTTTTGTTGTAGTGGGTTTTAGGGTTCAGCCCAATAAGAGTTGGCAGGAGTTGGCTGGACCCCTTGTTGGTTACCTACCGTAATTGAATAAGAATTCATCTGACATCATTGTGCTTCGTTCAGTGTTGTACACAACCTTCTAAAGTCATGCTGAAAATTTTTAAAGATTCTGATCTCACTTGTTAGCTTAGAATTCAAATATGGACCACCATAATCATATTTTTCAATGACATCTAATAAGCCAGAAGTCATTTGCTTGTGCTTTTCAAATTCTTAAGAATTGAATCAAAAATCTGGGTTTAACCAATAACCAACAACATGAAAATTTTTTGTGAAGCTTTGAATCACAATTGTGTATCTAAAATTTTTAAATTAGGATCCACAAACTTCTTTTTTTTTTTTTTTGAAACCTCTTCACCATCTCTTCTCTAGTTTTATAAATAGCTTGATAAAGAAAACTCATTGCAGCTCTATTTTCACTATTAATAATGCACAATACACGAACAAGTGGATCAGTAAACTTAACAATATCAGTGCATTGACTCCAAAATTTAGAATCTAAGACTTGATCCACAAATATTTTTAGCTTTATTTTCTTTGGAGTAAGTTGAGCTTGTCCATTTTTTAGATGTCACCACAACTCTCAAAGCATCCTTTTGAGCAAAACTACTTTGTAAAGCAATGAAGTTAGTGGCAAATCGAGTTGCAGCTGGCCAAGTATTTTCAGCCCACCTGTAAATTTTCTCATCAAGTACAATGGATGGCAATGATTATATATGTACTTTGTAATCATTGAAGCTTGTGACACAGTTTCACTCACTTTCTCTAACTTCCTGATATCCTAGAGCATCAAATTAATATAATGAGCAGCACAAGGAGACTAATATAGCTTAGAAAACTTAGATCCCAACAATCTGTCAGTAGCAACATAATTTCAAGCATTATCCACCACTACATGCACAACATTCTCAGGACCAACAAATAATATAATATCCCTAAACAACTTAAACAAAGCATCAACAGCTTTTGAGACACGAAAAGTATCAACTGACTTTAGAAAAATAGTATTTTAGGACAATAAACTAAAAAATTAATTAATTAATATGCGCCTACGACGATCAGTCTATCCATTGACCATGATAGTACATCCAATTTACTTCCAAATCTCACGATAACCTTCAATCATTTTCTTCAGATTTTCAACCAATTTACTCAACAAATACCCACAAACTCTTGCATAATTTGGGCCCTTATACCCTACACCATGCTTGCAATTAGGGATGTCAATGGGGCAGGGCCGGGGCGGGGGATGCCTCCTTGCTCCCCATCCCCGCCCTCAGATTTGCTCCCCATTCTCCACAGGACCCCATTTCCCACGGGGACCCCATTCCCCATCTACATAATAGTTCTAACTAATTATTAATTTTCATATGAATAGAGCTGTAAGTATCTATCTTATACAAAAACTGCAAGATTTTATACAAAAAGTCTAAATGACACGTTGGTGACTTTTTTCGAAATAACGCAATGGGGGACGCAACGACGAGCCAAAGGAAAAAGCAGTGGACGAGGTGGGAGACGCGAAAATAGAGGAGAGAATGGATACGACGACAGAGTTACGAAAAGGAATGCCCCAAATAGAAATTACGACGCGGTAAGGGTGATGGCACGATGAGGTGTGACGATGCGGTGAGAAGGGTGACGACGGGGTGGCTGCAGAGAGGTTGGATGGAGTATGGACAGCCTTAGGGATCTCTGAATTGAAGAAGGGTTATGCAAATAAAGATTAGGAGTTTTGGGTTTCTATATATATGTGTGTGTGAAAAATGACTAAAAAACATATATGAGAAATAAACTATTAAGGATAATTCAAGAAATTCATAAATTTCGGGGAATAGCGGGGACGGGGCGGGGATCCCCGCTCGGGTCCCCGCGTCTGCTTCGGGGAAATTTTGTCCCCCATCCCCATCCCCACGGAAAAAATTTCCCACAATCGGATCCCCATTCGAGGCAGTCCCCGCAGGGATCCCCGCATCTCGGAGAATTTTGCCATCCCTACTTGCAATAGTATCAATCATTGGTTGATAGTAAGTTGAATTAATTGCATTAAATGGCACATAGGCATCTATCATCTATTTTGCAATGGTAATGTTACACTTCTCCATCATTTTTTTTGCTTTGGAGTACACTTTATATAGTCAGTTGAGCCCCAGATGTTGTTGCCAATGTAAAAAAAATATTCTAGTCTTTTAACATGTTTTTCTTTTCTAGATCTAGGTGGTGGAAGCCTTGATTTTTATTATTGTCATATTTCATTGGGTTCGATCTCATCAAATTCTCTTTTAATTTCATCACAATCATGATAACATCAAATAAATTGATTGATTGATAGATAGATAAATAGATTTCATAAAATAAAATTTATTCTCCAAATAGAATATGCTATATTAGAATTTAGACCATAGATATAAATCAACATTCTTTATACTATAATATTTTTTTGTAGAATTAGATAATTTAGTGTGTTAAATTATAATATTAATGCTATTAATTATATAGATGTTATTAGTATAAATGTAGTTCTAAAATAAATATTTTTTTTCTATATTGTTGCAATGGACATGACAATTTTATATAAAATTTAAAAACTTACATGTCATTCTTTCACTATAACACTATTTTAGACTTTCTTTTTATATATAAAAATAAACACCCAAATTGATCTCTAAAAAATTTTTGATATACGCATCTTGAAAAATTGATTCAATGCAACTCAAGAACTAATCTATCCAAAGAGAGTAATTCTCAAAGATTTTTAATAAATAAAAATTGTTTGCGGACTAAAATATCTTATCTAAAATTCTGAAGACCAAAATAGATATTTACTCTATACTATAAATTTATAATAGATTTCTAATAGATTTCTTAGAGCAGTCTGAAATAATTATGGATGGAGAGGAAGAGGAAGAAAAAAATGCTGAACCTAAAAGACCTCAAAACTAGTGGTATCCCTGGTCTCACTTGTTTCAAAGAATGTCATCTTTGGAGACACATCATGAGTCAACCAAATCCTCCTTCAAAAACAGCTGTGCTCTAATATCAGAAGTAAAGCAATTGTCCGATAAAAGAAAAAATGGTGAAAGATAAACTTGTCATTTTCAAATCCCGAAGAACTATTGTTCCACAATTTGCATGGCTAGAAACCTTGAGGACAATACAAGATTACCGATGCAAAACCTACTGGGAACCAAATTGGGGATCACTCTTATTTTACTCTTCAGTTTAAGAATGATTTATTATCATATAAAATACTAAAATTAACAAGCAAGGAGAAATGCTTGCATTGCTCAAAAAGAAAGATGCAACTTACACTCGGCTACTCTTTCCTAGTTCAGTGCAGGTGCAGTTAACATGGTGGAAGTTAGACTGTAACATATGCAGCAAAATGGCCACAGGAAATATAGCTATTTTTCCATTATAGCAAGGAAACAAACGGTCCTACTACCTTCATGGATTATTTAATGCATAACTTAGCATGCCTTGGCATGTAAAAGCATCAACCCTAACTACTACCCTTTCCTCACATTTCCCAAGTCAACAAGTCAGCTTTACAGTTTTGACGCTCCCTCTTTTCTTAAGACTACTTTGATGTTTGGCAGTCACAATAGTAAGCAAATGAGCCAACTAATTTTCTCCACACTTCCATGAAGCAGAAACCTCACCAAGCAGCTAGGAGTACATGCTTCCACTAGTAACACCACCACTACTTTCATAACCCATTTCCACTTGCTCTTTTTCTTTTCTTTTCTTTTCTTTTTCCTTATACTTTTTCCCCCTTTTTTTACATAGAACATATAAGAAAAACATATGATTTGATCATAATAGATCAGAAGGTGCTGCCAGTTAGGCAGAAGCCCATTCAAAGTAATGGCAGCGAGCACCTCTAGTTGTGGTCCAATTTCCACATCCAAAGAAAAGGCTCCCTTGCTTGGGCCCTGGTTTCCTGATCATGCCCCTACTGCTTTTTACCCCGCAGTAACAGTATGGGTGATACTGAATCATGGGGGTATTCATTTCCCTTCCTTTGTAGGGGCAAAAAGGGAAAATGGTTGGTTGTTCAGGAGCCTGCTTCCATACCAATGATCGGTCTGCAGTCTGCCACATTATTGAATTGGTAATGGAAAACTTAAAACCCCTGTGCATGAGTAGCGCCAGCAGACGAGCAGTATTTTTGGCATCATCAAGGCCACAGTGAGCACGGCCCTGCCAGGCCAAGCCAGCTATTTCAACAGCCTCCTTTAGATTGCAGCGCACAGCACCAAAGACCTCACGAAAAGGAATCCTCAAGTTAATCCAGCTAACAGAAGTTAAGAAGCAAAACAAAAGTCAGCTGAAAAATCAAATTCTGATAAAACATAGTTAGATATTTACTTCTGAACTACAATATTTACCGGTTGAAATAAGGTGGCTTCCTTATTTTCTTGAATCGGCACTCGGATTCGAGCATCACCCGACAATCCCAGTTGGACCAAGTAACCACAGCAAAATTGGAGTTCTTTATTCCCTTCTTCTCAAGCCACTTGTCATGCCTAAGTAAAGCCTCACTCAATGTAACACCTCTGTCCACCTGAACCCAGACAATAAGAAATATAATTAACAATCTACACAGACAGTGACAGACAAAATATAGGCGAAACTAATATTTAATGATTGGATATGAACACACTAAAATAAAGATTTCCACCTTTATATTCATGAAGTTCAATCTAGCATGCATCTTATTATGTGTTACAGCCATTGAGCCCATAATGCAAACGTAAAAACAGTTCATCATTTATGAAACATGAATTAATTAGGTAAAACTCAATGGATATCAATCATCCAATCACACATACACATTGGATGCTAAAGATACAGCAATGCAAATGATGAGAATCAGCCACAAGAAGAGAATTGAAACTTAGGGACTAAAAGGGAGCTTGTCGAATATCACTGGACTGAAGACGATCATCTATTTCTAACCATCCTTGTTTTCAACATCTTTACACTTTCAATTTAGTCACTTCAACTTTCTTCCAATTAATGACATAAAAAGTGATAGAGAGAACTAAGAAAGTGATTGTAGGAAAGGTCCAGTAGAGCAATGGAGGGATCAAGATATTAGTGAGGTCCACTTTACTAAACACGAAGCTAAACCAACTAGTTGGCTAAGGATGGAAAAGGGTGAGAAGAGATGTCAGTTAGAATTACCAGGAGACAGTGGTTAGTAGGCCAGATTGAAGTATCAAGGATGCAGGTGAGAACTGGGAGGATCTATTGTGTATACCCCTCCGCCAACACTAATACCCAATAACACACCTATACCTGATTCTTTTTCACCATTTCCCTCTGTTGATCCCAGTTTGCATAGAAAAGTAAAACACTAGTTGGTAGAATGTCAGATTTGAACTTGTTAACAGTAACAGAAAGAGACACCTACATGTCAACCAGTTAACACGTTGCATAAACAGACAACAATCATATATGATAGAAGTAAATTTTGGTAGATTTAATTAACAGAGGAAGACCCAGAACTCAAATCATCAATTAAAAATCTCTCCCCCCCCCCTTCTCTCCCCAAAAAAAAAAAAACAAATAACCATGCACTTTTTGCTAACAATCACAGAAGCCATTTAATAGTGACCGAGATAGGTAGGGATCACTGTAGAAACTGACATTTGTGCAAAGGCAATCACCATTTGCAAATTACAAATATCACAGAAACCAGGATAGTTTATATGCGCAACAGCACAAGGACAAAATAGTGGGTTGTCCTGCCCTTTTCTGTTGTTTCCTTCAGAAAGTAAAGACTGGGTTTTGCCTTAACAAACCTGAATTTGCTGGATACCAGTCAGATCCTTGCAGAAATCACTCAGCAGCTGATTGCAGGTAGGCCTCACATATGTCTGGAAACATGCTTCCAGCTGGCCAGTGACACTACTCACTATGACAGATGGAAATTCAATTATTTCTTGAGGGTGGGGATTTTTATCCTTGTCGCAGGTAGCCTCAAAGTCTATGACAACAAAATACTGAAATTCTTGATATTGCTCCCGTGGGTAACCCTGAGCAACCATATTATATGGAACATACTGAAGCTGGCTCTCAAAAGGATAAGGACAGAAATGGCCCTCAAAAGAATTCGTTTGGCATTGCTGAACCTTGTGAGAATTATAATGGCAGGCTGTCCAGGTGCTATAGTCATGGTGATAAGTAGGTTTACCACGAAATTCAATGGAAGGATCAAGAAACTCACTGCCTACAGAGCGATTAGGTTCAGCAACATCCCCAGCTGGATGAGTACCAGGCTCATTTTTAAGCTGTTTCAAGCCTTCCATAGAACTTCCATTACACTGAAAATTGCAAGGGGGACCCTTGCCCTGGAGGCATTTGAGGGATGCCTCACAGTTTATTTGCATATGTTCTGCACAAAAAGAAAAGCAGCGAAAGAAACAAGATCAAAATGAGAACATTTTATCTACAAGGTCAGAGACTGAAACAATTTTTTCCACAAAGAGGGTAGTAGGGACCCAGGTTTCACAATCGCAACACGGAACAGATTAGAGAAAGTGTATGGCTAGGTGCAAATCAACATTAGGTAATTTATTTTCAATTAAATCAATAAAGCATTGTGAAATAAGTCATTATCCATGCCTATCTGGTCAACTAAGATATATCTGATAAATTCAAACCAACATGCTATTTAGCTAGTTTTCTTTCCATTACCACTTCCATATGGAAATGATAGACTACTAAATTTATGCGGTGTCACCTATAAAACCTAGTAGCCTTTTGAAATGATATTTAGTCACAAACAAATATACGGAAACTGAACTTCAAATTTACGAGAAAATCTGAGCTTTCTCATACCAGGACAAGGCAAATAGTAAATTGATTATTTCCAAGAAAGTATGCGTAGAATTTCTCTTCCAACCCCAACTACTTTATGGATAATAATAATAATAATAATAATAATAATAATAATAATAATAATAATAATACTCTTCAAATTACACATATATCTATATCTTTATTTGTACATATATTAGAAAATTATATTTGGTAAGTAATATCTATATATGTAATTAATTAATAATTACTCATCAACTCTCACTATATTTTTATTTATATTTATATATAAATATAGATAACTAACCATTAGCTACTATAAATCACTAACTGAATGTTACTTTTCTTAATTTTATTTTAGCTTCAGAAAAATAAATGAAATAATTATTTTAATGTTTATACTAAAAATAAAAAACAAAGACAATGGACTGATAGCCACTTAACTGCCTTTCAATCCACTAGTATTCACAATACAATAATAATTCATCCAAAATGAAGTTCCAAAAGTCTACCTCTTGATAGCCAGAATTGCCACGGTATATGGGAAGGAAGGACAATAGACTAAGATAAACACTGAAGAAATCTATGACCATTATTAGAATGCCTAATTCTAGAAGAAGCAACAAAAGAAACATTTATACAATGACTACAAAGAAATGGGGCTTATGGAGAATTCGAGATTTGGGTAGAAGTAATAAGTTCAAGTTGTGGTGATTACTCCTTGAGGTAGCATTTGGTGGAGAGATAGAGACAGAAAGACTGAGACTGAGAGACAGAGATTGAAATAAATCTCAGTATTCTGTTTGGTGCAAAGTGAAAGACAGAAATTGAAACAAGAATGAAATTCTAATTTAATTTGTACAAAAGGTAAAATTGGAATTAATTAATTGAAATGAAGGTATTTTAGGTATAAAATGTTACCAAAGTTTCAGTCTCCATCTCTAAAAATTTTAGTCCCTGTGTCCCCACTTTTTGGAAGTACTGAAATACTGAAATTTTGGGGACAAAGACAGAAATTTTAGTACCAGTCTCTAAACTAACAAATATGATACTGAGTCTCAGTCTCCCAGTCTCTGTCTCAGTATCTCAAAACAAACGCTACCTGATAGTTGAGATACCAAAACAAAGCATGCCTTGTTAAAATTTTCTGTTAGCTTTTTCAGGCAATAACTTACTAGTTACTACATTTCTCTACTTTTTAGAGCCATACTATTGAGTAACAAGTTGAGTGACAAGGGTAGCCCAATAGACCAAACTGTCAGTCTCTCACCTGGTTAGCTATTGGAGAGTAGATGTTTGCAACTTCACCATTGAGAAGTGAATAGACTGCTTTTACTATCCTGGAGGTCACAATGTTGTGCCAAAGCTCATACTCTACTTTTGAGCGACAAGGGAAACTAAGAAAACAAAGGTGAAGACTACTTTTTGGCCCCTACATGTGTCCTAATCATACTAAAAGTTTCTCATTAATACCCGGCGATTCAGTGATACAATTAACAATTTAGTTTATGCTGTTAGAAGTTTCTATATTTTTACGCATTAAGATTGCTATCAAATTTAACCAAATTTAAAAAAAAACTTTCCAATGAGATTATAATGCCCAACAAGATGTCAACAAGTGGAAAAAGAGCATCTTGATTCATGTCTACAAGAATAAGGGAGATACACAAGTTTCAAAGAACTAGTTTGATTTTATGTTGGGTAGATCCTCCCCCCAATGATGCTATATACTTGAAGGAAAATGATAGAGTGGTACCAGAGTTACCAAAAGAATCTACCCATGATGTTCATTAACTTAGAATAGGCACAAGATAAAGATACCTTATGGAAGGTCTTAGAAAAGAAGGGAGTAACGATTACATATATTAGTGCAATTAAGAATATTTAGATGGAGCTACAACTAGTATGTAGACTTAAGGTAGTGTGATAAAGAAATTCCCCATTGCTGTAGGACTACATCAACAATCATCTCAACCCATATTTTTTCACATCGATTTTGGAATTGGTTACTAAACATATCCAAGAACCCGTACATGCTTTTTACCGATAACATTGTCCTTATGGGAGAATCAAGTGAATACTTAAATCAAAAGCTAGATTTCGGGTTTAAAGCTTTAGAAGTGAATGGTTTGCGCATAAGCCGTATTAAGACAGAACATATCGAATATAAGTTCACCACAAGAAGGGAAAACAGTAATACAGAAGTGAAAATTGAAAAAAGCACCTTACTACAAGTGTAAAGATTTAAGTATCCTACAAGTATTATACAAGATACGGAAGAAATCAAGAGGGCTATAAACCCTAGGATTCAAGTCGGTTAATCAAAGAGCAAAATGCACCTGGTTTTATATGTAACAAAAAAATACCTTAAAATAGTGGAGTCTATAGTGCCTTATACAAGTGTTATTAAAATTGATGTCATTTTTTTACATTTTGGTAACACTTTTTCTTTTATTTTTTTGAAATTAAAAAAGCGTAAAATAGTAAAAAAAATTTTAATTTTAGCAACATTTTTTAGGCACTATAGCCACCATATCATAAGCACCATAGCATGTACCTTAAAACTTATGCTTAAATTGTATCACTACCATTGGACCAGCTATGTTATATGAAAAGAAGTGTTAGACAGCAAAGGATAAGCATAAACATAAACTTAATGTGACAAATATGATGCTTAGATGGATGAGTAGCCAAACAACTATAGACCAAATAAGAAACAAAAATATAAGAGAGCCTAGTGTTGGAAAGATAGAAAAATCTCATCTTAGGTAGTTTGGACATGTAGGGAGAAGATTGGCAGAGCATCTAATTAGTAAGGTGGATCAAATGGAAGATAGACAAAAGGCAAAAGGTAGAGGAAGTGAGGAGGATTGAAGCTCGATCGAGACGAAATGACTGATGATGTCAAGAAAAGGCATTGTAAGAGCCCGCACCTCCTCTATCAATGAAAGTGACCTCAGAGGAGGAAGAAAGCTTTAGCTTTGGTTTATAGCTCTCTTCCCAATAGGTAATGATCAAGAACATCTATTCGATCTGCTTGTGTTCATGACCCTATAAGAGCAATATGTTTTCCCTATCAGTTAAGAATTGCCTCCAGCACCTTAGAAGGTCTCTCCCCAAATTCATGTCTCACCCTCCCCAAAACATTAGATTCCACCACCACAAGCTTCCCAGGTTCTGCAACACAATTGTAACCAGCCATAGGGTTCATATCTTCCTTGTCCTCCACACAACTCACATCGTCGACCAAAATAGCCTTCTCCTTATGCAAAATGATGCACCCGTGTCGACATGGTAGAAACAAAGATGGAGCACAACTGATACGGTGCACTTTGGAAGAAGGATCTTGGGCATGATCAAACTGGCGTCGGAGAGCAGCAGTAGTGGTGCCACTTCTGTTTCAAAAAAAGGGAAAAGGAAGAGGTTTGTGGTTGAGTGAGAGAAGGGAACGAAGTGGTGGCTTGACAATTTGCTCATGGTAGTCACAGCATTGGTTGGTGCTAGCGACTCCAGTCTTGGTGGCAGCACTGGTGTTGTTGAGGAAGTGAGGAAGATTAAGGAAGGAGTAGGGGGGAATTGAAAAAATAAAGTTTGGCTACCTATTCACCATCAAAAAATCAACAATGACAGTAGAATTGAAACTCATTTCATATATTATGAGTCAAATTGAATCAAATATATGCAAGGATAATTTTGAAACTTCTCAAAAACATCAAGAACAAAAAAGGTACACTTTGCTCTTTTAATAAAATGACTGATACAATCATACAATCCTGAGATGAATTTCTTCTGGACCCAAAATAACCTTAACTGAACACCACTTAGGGATTGGCCATGATATATATGGAGTGAAGGGGTAAAATGTGATTGTGTAGAACTATAGATGCAACTAAAATTAATGGAGGTACTTTTGGAATGCATCACCCATCATTAGTTATATTAGGGCTCCAACTAAATAAACTAAAAGGATTCCTGTTATGTCAACCTAACACTACTCAAGCAATACTCTGTTTGACCTCACACTTTTGTAACTTGAATTGTATGCATTATAGATACATGATTATAAATTTTAGCCTATAAGAACCAAAGGAAAATTGAGAGAAACTATAAAAACTCCATAGTAGGTAAATCATTTAGTAATAGAGGTAGTTACTTCATTGAGGGAAATTTTTATTTTAAGTTTTTTGGATAAAAATAATCATTTTAAAAGAAATGAATAATAAAAGCAAGAGGATAAGAGTTTCTCTATACAAGAGCAAAACAATCAAAAGATTTATCTATAAAACATAGCATTCTAGTCTCTCAAGGAAGAGGATAAATTTTGCCAACTGACTATTCCACTTCAGGTCCATTTTCCATTATTTTCGACTTCTTTTTCCGCATTATTAACCTTCTAAAACAATTTCTAAAGGGATTACAAATGCAAAGGAAGGTAATTAAGTTCCCAATTGTGAGCAGTTTTTATTTGCAGCCACAGTTTCCCACTAAGGTTTGGTCTCCATTTTTGCAACAATGGTTAACTCAATCCAACTCTTAAGAGGTGTTTACTGATGTGATATTGTATTGAGTATATTGAATAGTTGGTGTACCTTTTCAAACATATCAAAATTTATAAAGAAAATTTCCTATTAATCATGCAAAAAAATAGAGTAATAGGACAAGTAGGTTAATGGAGAATTTTGTGATGGACTAATAGATCCTAGAGGGAAAAAAGTGCCAAGTATATTCCTGAAGACTTGCACCGTTGGACTTATAGGTCCTTGACAAAATGGGACAGCAGAATAATAGAAGGACGAAACGTGTCTAGTATTCTTCAAGGACTTACTTGGTATTTTTTTCCTCAAAAACCTACAAATCCATCACAAAATTCCTCAGGACTTACTTGGTACCCTTTTTTCTTAGGGGTCTATAAATCCATTGCAAACTTCTTTAGAGACCTACTTGTGCAGTTGTGCTATTACTCCAAAAGATAAAAGACAACTTAACAAGAATAATGGTGCCTATTAAGCCACTAGTAATCATTGTAGCTACATTATATTATCATTTGACAATACTTTAAAATGTACAATATATGATGAAACAGTACTAAACAAACAAGAAAGACTAATAAAGAGAAGATACAAAAACATGAAATCAAAATTAGTGGTCATTCATTTTGAGACTGAAGCTTGAAATTATATTGAATTTGAGAGTGAAAACTATATACGGCAATATGGCAGATCTCAATGCATATTGCATAACACTCATACTGACATAAAAATCTATCCTTAAAATTCATGTGGCTTCAAATGTTCTAAGCCACGTGACAATAAAATTCTAGTACATTCAGCATCACACTAATGTAAAGTCCCAATGTAACAGGATGCATAATATGAAGATACACTCCTGCAACATCCTGTTAATTGAGGAGAGGAGGACAAGCTATGGTGACCCAAATCATAAAACAAACAACAAGGCATCTGTTTCCCCTTGCACAAGAAGACAAATAAACACCAATTAAAACTAGCCATTAAGTCAGAGTGAACATCTGAACTGAAAGTCAGAAAGGCAATGATTTACAATTAGGTTCAAACGTTCAACCATTTACATTCAAGAAATAGGATTCAAAGAGATATTCAATACGATTGTTGCAACATACTTGTGGAATAGAGCATTTAACGCACGATGTCAATGATAACACATAATTTATGTGAAGGTCTTTGAACTCGACAATCTTCATTTTATCAATGTTATCATTATTCATCATATCGCTTATTTGATGCAACATGCATCAAGAATAATTAATAGATTCAATTGATAGCTCTCTATAACTTTAATTGAGTTTTAAATAGGTCCCTATAGTTTAAAAAAAAATTGATTAGATCCCAAAAAAGCTTGATTAAATGGATTATGAGCACATTCCCAATGTGGTGCATCACACATCAAACAATCTAGATTGTAATGGTACACCCATACGCCAATCAACCTGATCTATAGGAGGGCTTGCTATCTCCTCCCTCACACATGAAAGCGCTTGCTAGTCCAGCCATCTATCCAATTGCATATGGCCATCTAAAATAATTGAATTAAGCTTTGGCTTATGGAAAGCTTTCCCTCAAATCTCAATTCACCTCAAAGAGTGATTGATTATGATTGCAAATAATAAATTAAGCGCAGAAGAGAGACATATGAAACATATGACTTGCCAAGATCAATACACAAGCTCGAAGAAACGTTACCATCATCCACGTCAACCTAAGAAACACATCACATTGCTAAGAAATGAACCATTTCAATAAGTCTTCGATCCATTCCAACTACTCATAGCTAGACTTGACGCTGTTGATACTAAAATGGTTATCCGGTAGTGCTTCCATTAAGGAAGCTAAAACATGCAGTGGGGATTCCCACTCAGCCCTAGGTGGACTAAATCTAAATGTGGTCGCAAGCAATGCACCATGAATCTTCTTCAAGTCCTCTTCGTCCAATTCTTAGGGAACTTAGATTGAAAGTGTCTTCATGGAAGAATGTAGGTCCTCATCACAAATCCTTCTCATCATCTTGTTCTCCAAGACCAATGCAAAGTTGTAGAGGTGAACCTCAAGCGGGTATTTTTAGAGGAAGCGAGGTGCTCATTGCTCCAGCAAAAGCTAACGCCCTTGATCCTAGGCCTTGTGGAAGCCCAAGTTAATTGGAGTATTGTGATGTATACAGTGATCCTTTGAAATTGTGAAACACAAATATACTGGAATGTACAATTAAAAGGACATTCTGTTTAATTTAATGTTTTTGTAATGGATTACAAATTTTTGTTCGATGTGAGGAACTAGGGATATGACTACAAATTCTTAAACTACAGGACTTTTTAAAAAATGAGTGGAACTATAAGAACTTACAGAATAGATGAATAATTAAAACCTATACAATGGTAAGAAGAGCTCCCATCTCTTTAAAACATGAAGTATTGAACCTACTCATTTATCATATATTACACTGTCTGCAAAGTGCAAACTGACAATTATCTTTTGGAATTCAGGATTGTTAGAGAATGATGATTTGCTTATAACATCTCCTCATTGAGACCAAGCCTCTAACTTAAGGAAATGAATCTGAGTTCAAATTTTGGCAGATGTACAACCCCCCCCCCCCTTTTTTTCCCCCTTCTTTCCAAACATTCCCTTCACAGATACAGGTTTCCCTGCAAGGTCCATTCCGACCCTTAAACTCTTATTTATTAACAGATCAGCTCCACAGCATCTATCAAACCCAGCCTCCATTCAACTCATTCTCCAAGAAGCTACCCACTTACCATCCTTACTGAAACAGCCTCAATAGGCAAAAATGCTAAATCTACAACACGATCACAGATAAACCTGTATATTCAGATGCAAACCGCTCATTCAAACCCACATTCACACAACTCTCTCTCCAAACCCGTGATCAAACCAAATTGAACCAGCATAAAACAAGCACTGACCAGACCACTCAACAAAAATTTCCACAAGAAGAAAACGAAGCGCAAACAAAAATGCGCCTGCAATCAAACACCAAAAAAAGAAAAAGAAAAAGAAAAAAAACGTACACGATCAAAACCTAAAACCGAATAGAACGAAAAATTGCCACTAAGCAGAATCAAAACTAAATTAAATCAAATCAAAATATATGAAATCAAACACAATTTTCATTAGGAGGTAAACGACAAAAACAGAAAAATTAAAACGCACCTGATTTTTCAAGGGCCATCATGATCGTGAATATAGTTGAGATCCACCAGCGAGTACATGAGATCCTCCTACAAGAAAATCCCCCCTGAACCGGACAAAAAAGAAATAAATAAATTCGAGTTGAAACAACAATCACAGTTTCCATGCGAACACAGAAAAGCGAGTGAAAACCAAAGAGAAAACGCGAGAAAAGAAAGAACACACAGGCGTAGAGTGAGAGATGAGAGAACCTGGTTGTAGAGAGACAAAGCGAAGAGAGAGAGAGGGAGAAGGGGTTAGAGAGAAATTACCTATAAGATTTTATATCCAAACTCCGCTTAGTTAACTTGTTTGGTAGGGACACCGTATGTTAAAAGCTTTCCGGGAAGATGAGCGAGGCGCCCAGGCCCACGAATCAGTAAATCGAGTTACTTTTATTATTTCCATTTGGTACTTCAAAAAATTATAAAACCAATATAAGTTGAGAAAAATACTCGATTTATTTTTCAAGATATATTCGAACTTCAATTTAGTCTTTTAAATTTTAATTGTCTCAATTTAATTTTTAATTTTTTTAAATTTTAATTATGTTAGTCTCTGTAATAGTTTTCATCACAGAATCAATTAAAAAGTTTAAAGACTAAATTGAGATAACTGAAATTTCAAGGACTAAATTAAAATTCGAATGTAATTTCATGGACCAAACTGAATATTTTCTCAACATAAATTCCTTATCTTTTAGAATATAATTTAGTTTCATTTAATTTTTATGCATAGTTATTTTTACACACCCAATTGCTAGATGTCACACAAAAATAACTCTCTTCTATATTAATCACATTGATTATTATCTAAAAAAATAAATATAATTAAATAAGTATATAAAATATTTTAAATTATTAATATATCAAAATTAAACTCTTTAATATATTAAATAAATACATTTTAATAAAAGTAAAATCTCATTTTTATCTTTAATATTTGTCAAAAATGTTAAAATTATCATTAATATTTAATTTGTATTAATTTTACTTCTAATATTTTCTATTAGTTTTGAATAAACCCTATTCATCAATATATAATAGTGGAAAGATGGAATTATGGTACTAAAAAAAGATGTTGGGAAGGAGTGTTTCTTGGATTAATTCCAGACAAATTGAAAAAAATTGTTGCAATTCATTTTGTGACTAATATTATAGAGGTTTTAATATTATACTCAGGACAATTCACATAAATAAAATAAGCTAGAGATAGGACTGCACATAGATCGAATCGGATATAGCCTAAAATTCTATCAAATTTGCACTGCACTCATCGGATCGGATCGGATACGATATCTGCATTTTTTCAGACAGGATCCGATCCGCATACTTGTGGATCCGATCGGATCGGATATTGGGTATATCTGCATAATTCAAAAAAACTACTTTAAGATTTTGTTTGGCTATTTTTACAAAAAAAAAAATCCATAAATTTCATTTTTCACCTGTTTAAGCCTATTTACTTCTAAAATATTATCAATAAAAGTTCTCTTGAATAACAAAAACAAAATAACAACACAAGATTTAAGTTTAATTATTCTAAGTTAAAGTTCAACATAAAAAATTAAAAACAAGATATCATAAATTCATAAAATAATACACTAAAATTCATATCACATTAGGGTTTACTTTCTCAAAACTATGCTATTTATATGAGATGTGCAAATATGTGGATTTGCGGATCGGATCCGCGGATATCACTGCCAAATCCGCAATCCGATCCTACTATAGTGCGGATCGAATCTGATCCGATCCGATGACTCTGCGGATCGGATAATATCCGCAAAATTCGGATCGGATGCGGATAATTACTGCGGATATGCGGATATTATCCGATCCATGTGCAGCCCTAGTTAGAGAAATTGTTACGCAAATATAATATTGTGAAACTGCAGACAAAAATGCAATAATCCAAATTATATGTAATCTGCGACACCCTAGTGCGAAATCTAAATACACGTAATCCGCTACACCCTGTCGCGGATTACGTTGAGTAGCTGAAAACACATAAATCGCTACATTCTGTAGCGGTTTATGAATAAATGGGCCCAAAGTGTAATTCGCTACATCCTGTAGCGGATTATGAAGAGAGTGGCTCACTATAAAAACCGTGTGAGGCTGTTGCTGATTTCATTTGAGGAGTTTTGAAAAGGACTTAGAGAGAGAAAGTAGATAGAAGGGAGAGGATATTCTACGAGCAGTGGAACAATGGAATATGAAAGGCAGTTGTACCGGCTCAACGGCGTTGCTCACGTAGTCGGAACCATCAATGAAGAGGTAAGTCTCTTTATTTTCTTTCAGTTGGATGATACCTGTATATTTTATTTAATATTAAGGAAGTTATTTATTAATTAAAAAAATAGAACCTTAGTTTAGCTTAGGTTTTGAAATTTAAAATTTAAAATTAAATGTAAAGGATTTGAAATTTAAGTTGTGGATGGTAAATTAGTAATTTTAAAACCTAGGTAGTTTAAGTCTTGAAACATAAGTTATGATTTGGTGATGTCATTGTTAGAAATTAATCAGGTGTTCTTTATTTCTGAATATGCAGCCAACCCGATGTATTTATAGCGTTCGTAGGCAACAGAATATGCCTTTACATGATAGGATCATACCTTACTTGGAGAGGGCTGGGTTGTACCACCTAGCTAGGCTGAACGCGCATTGGTTCTGGTTGGATGAGCCTCTGGTCAGCGTATTTATTGAGAGGTGGCGGCCTGAGACCCACACTTTCCATATGCCATTCGGAGAGTGTACTATCACGCTCCAGGATGTAGCATATCAGCTGGGGCTGCCCGTGGATGGCCAGGCTATTTCTGGGTGCATGACTGACTTCCACCTGCACATCGAGGGGGCCAGACCGGCGTGGGAGTGGTTTCAGGAGTTATTTGGTGAGCTTCCGCCACCTGATAAGAGAAAGTTATACACGGTCCACTTCACATAGTTCCATGAGAGGTTCAGGGTGTTACCGGCTGATGCTTCCGAGGAGACCGTGTGCATATATGCACGTGCGTATATTATGATGCTTCTGCCAACATAGCTGTTCATGGACAAGAGTGGTAATCGGGTCCACCTTCGCTGGTTGCCATTTGTGGCGAGACTTGACGACATAGGCAACTATAGCTGGGGCGCAGCTACGTTGGCCTGGTTATACCGATGCATGTATAGGGTGGTGAACAGAAACGTCACCAACTTGGTCGGGCCCCTACAATTGCTACAGTCATGGATCTTTTGGCGGTTTTCCACACTGAGGCCGCAGGATTTTGACGCTTTTTCTTTTCCGTTAGCATCCAGGTATTCGTTAATACATGTATTCTTTCAAGATCTTTCAAATTATTACAAATTTATGTGATATTTCTGTCATTCAGATGGGCCACATATTTACCCACGTCTAATGGGAAGGAACAACGGATTATTCAGTATCGCCTGGCATTAGATCGACTGGGTGATCGAGATGTAAACCAGGTTCCTGAGTCCCAGCTGCCGGTCGACTTGAATGAGCCCGCAAGCAGCCCGTACGACACTTGGTTTGGCATGGGGGGACGCCACCAACTGCATTTGGAGTTGGGCTACAGGATGCTCCACCCGGAGATCGGCGAGCGACCAGAGTTAGGCATCTGGCTCGATGTGGCACAGGCTCGCACCTACTTGGTCCATTTGGGGGCGACCATGATGATGATGGTGACCAACAGTAGCGCCCATTGTGTTAGTTATGCCCGTTATATTTGTATGAATTATGACTTATTTATTTCCTGTTAGTGTTAACGACTTGTGACTATTATATTTGTATGACTTATGTAGTTAATTTATTTTGTGTTAGTGTTAATACTTGGTGGCTATTATTTTTGTACGACTTATTGCTTATGACGATTATATTTGTATAAATTCGTGCATTTTGCATCATGGGTTATTACTATTATACTGGTATTCATGGATTTGTTCTATAGTGAGCCACTCTCTTCATAATTCGGTACAGGGTATAGCGGATTACGCTTTGGGCCCATTTGTTCATAAACCGCTACAAGGTGTAGTGGTTTATGTGTTTTCAGCTACTCAACGTAATCTGCGACAGGGTGTAGCGGATTACGTGTATTTAGATTCCACGCTAGGGTATCGTGGATTACATATAATTGGAATTGTTGCATTTTCGTCTGCAGTTTCACAATGTTGTATTTACGTAACAGTTTCTCCAACTTATTTTATTTATGTAAATTGCCCTTATACTCACTTCGAAAACTATATAAAGTTTATGCTCCTAAACTATAAATTAAGTTTCAAAATTATCACTGGTCATATTGAAAAAGAGGTTAAATTTTAGCCAAACGAATAGTAGACCAATAAAATCAATGAGCTAGAAATATAATCCTGTTGGATTATATACAACTATTTGTAATTAACACAATAAATCATGAATAGTATTTCAACTTGTAACATCAAAATAAAATAAGAGACATCACTTATATATATATATATATATATATATAAAGGTCAATAAAATGCTTAATACAATTTAATTTTTGCCTAATAAACATAACTAATATTTTGAAATTTGGTTCAAATTAGTCGGCTGAATCGGTCGAACTGAGACTAGTTGAGAATCTAGTAAAAAGTCTGGCTTGTCAATTAAAAGAATCGTCGAAATTGAAAACCATTTTAGAATTGAAAAATCTATTGGAAATCGATCGATCAAACTGAACCAAGACTCGAACAGGTTTCATTGAATCCCTAAAAAACGAGAAAAAGGTAGAGAAAAATTGAATATGAATTTCTTCAATAAATTTTATCTCTTTCTTCGTTCGTCAACTCCCAAAATCAGAACTCCAAAGACTAGAACATCTAGTCTTAGCCCTTGGATTCGATGGTTCTACTTTTATCTTCTTCCTCGCACCCAACCATCGAATCCATTCGCCGCCATCTCGCTTTCTCTTCCTCGTTATCATGTTTATCTTTTTCGTTGGCTTGTATTTGCATATGTTTTTGTCACTGATTTTTTTATCTTCTGTCATTAATTTTTTCTTCACCTTTCATCTGCTTCATTGCAAGAAGCACTTAGACCATCTACAGTAGGGAACTCATCTCAATCTTTATTTATGGTTCATTTGTCATAAAAAGTAACTTCACATCAGTTTTTGCGTCATAAACAGTAAATAAAATCTCAAAACATCTCTTTCTCCTCCATTAGGAGGAAAAAATTTAGTTTCTTTTGTGGTTCCGCTTAATTAATTAATTAAAATAATTAAAATTAATGTAATCACTAATTTTTGTTTACAGTAATATTATTAAAATTTATAAATTAAGAAATAATTCACTATTATAAAAATATTAATATTCGAAAAAATGTAATAACTTCATAAATAACAATAATTTGCAAAATTACTTAATATAAATAAAAACATAGTTAAACTCTATAGTTGACAACAAATATTGTGAAATTGTCATATGTATTCAATCTAGTCCTCTTTCAGTTGTCGATGTTGCTGCCTATTCTGAAGCTGGGCATTTTGTTTGGAGAAATTGATGGTATGGTACAAAATCTTCCTCTCCCAACTGAGGTTGTGATAAGTCATTTTTGACATCGTCATACTCTAGACCTTGAACAAAATTTCCTGCATAATAGTCTCTTTCATCCTCAATTATCATATTATGCAATATAATATAAACTATCCGTGTATTTGCAAGCTTCTTCTTTCTCCAAAAGCGCACTCAACCACCTATAATTGTAAAGCGTGCTTGCAACACTCCGAATTCTCACTCCATGTCTTTTCTTTGCTCTTTTTGGTATTGTGCAAATAACTTGCTTTTCTCTTCATGTGGCTTTGATATTGATTTGACAAATGTGGTCCATTCAGAATAAATATCATCCACTAAATAGTATCTCATAATATAATTATTACCATTGATAGTGTAATTTATCTCCAGAGAACAATTATTTAGAATATCATTGAATAGTGGTGAACGAACTAACACGTTGATATCGTTATTTGAACTAAAAATTCCAAATAATGCATGTCATATCTAAAGGTCCGAAGATGCTACAACCTCAAGTACTATAGTTGCAGCTCCACGATAACCACTCATGTACATATCTTTCTACACTTTTGGACAATTTTTTCATTACCAATACATACATTCGATGCTACCCAACATGCTAGAAAAGCTACAATCCTCTACCATTTGTAGCAGGCACCGTACATTATTTGAATTTGTTTTTTACAAGTATTCATCTTCCAACACCGAAATGACACATTTAACAAATTTTCTCAAGCATTCAATTGCGGTGCTCTCGCCTATGCACACATAATCATCAGTAGCATCAGCTGCAATGCCATATGCTAATATTTGTATCGTAGCAATGCATTTTTACAATGTGACAAGCCTCTTCTTCCAGTTGCATCGACCCTCTGTTGGAAATATGGATAGACATTTGAGAAAGGAACACGTGTCTTCTCATTTAAAACTTATGTCGAAAAATGTTAGCATTATACACCGGCTCATTTGCAAAGTAATATTTGAAAGGTGATCATGTTCAGCCTCTCAATCTCTGTTGATCTATCTATGAGAAGTTGGAAAAGAGCTTCTCTCGATATCTTCTTCTTCTGAATCATTGAACAAACATCCCTCAATCCAATTATTCATGAGTGTGTTATTTCACCTTCTTCTTTTATCATACAATGCCTCATTAAACATATCATCAAAATCTCTAGCCAGTTGTTGAAATATAATATTTAGTATTCTTTTGCAGTGAGAAATTAGCTTTGAATTGGAGTTTGTGATTGTAAATGTATGATAATTGATATTTATAAGTGCTTCCGCAACAAGTAGCTAGTTCTCAACGGCTAGTTTTGTAACATCTACTTCATAACGGCTAGCTTTTTCTTGTCTAATTTAAAACGGACAATTTGTAACAACTAGAAAATAGTTAATTTTGCAACCGTTACTTTTTATAAACAACAACATATAATAATATTGACTAATTTTAAAAGTTATATCACAAATGAATAAAACAAAGTACATCAGATATGGAAATACACGATGAAAATAAAACTAACTATCTAACTCTATAAATACAAGGAACCATTAGGTAAATTACTTGTTAATTATCTTGCTCGTCATTTTTCACTCATTGTAAACGTATCAGTATTAAGTATTTGCCTATCGATTTCTCTTTCCTTTTTCTTACCCATCCTTTTCATTTTTCTTTTCTTTGAATTTATCTTCATTTCTTTAATATACCTCTAAATTTGTAATTTTTGTTCCTTTATTGCCGCTTAAATTTGTAATTCCTTTTTGATGATCGTACAAAAAATTTCTATATGTTTCCTCTCCTCTTCTCTTTTCTTTTTTCCTATTCATTAGTTTTTTTCTAACGTTCTTAATATTTTCCATGAGAATTAATTTCTTAACAACCGATGATTTTTTTCGCTAAATTTTTCAAACATTTGTATTTTTCCTTACCCTTTTCTCTTGCTCTTTTTTTATCCTTGTAGGCGAGCGGGAGAGTTTACACTAATTTTCTCAGCCTAAGGTGCTTATGGATTTGATAATGATGAGTATGCTCTAGTTACATTGACATTGGTTCTCTTTGAATCTCCACTTTGTGTTGGTAGTTGGCTTCTCCATTTTTGTTCCAAATGAAGCATATTTCAATGCCTATCTTAAAAGTGAATTTTTTACCATAATTTATAGAATAGAGTTTATAGGTCAACTCCTTTATATCATAAGTATTCGAACCATTCCTTGATTTCATGGTACATATGATTTGCATTTCACTCAACAAATTCTAAACCCAAATTATTTCAGTTAGACTAGCAGCTATTCCTCTATATTCGGCTTCTGTAGAGCTTTTTGACACCATATGTTGAGTTAGGCTGGCAATGGGTAGGGTAGGGTAGGGTTTAGACTCTACTCTAACCCTACCCGCAGGTTGAAAATTTTATTAAAACTCTACCGTATCCTACCTGCGGGTTGAGAATCTCTCAACCCTAACCCTACCCGCACCCTAAAGTTCTAAACCCTACCCGACCCGACCTACCCGCAGAAACAAAAAAAAAATTAAATAAATATAAAATTGAACCATTCCAAATTTCACACATATTAATAATATAGAAAATAAAAAACTAAGTTCAAATTAAAATTAAAAATAATAAAATCTTAAAGAAATTCAACATAAAATTACAAATAATATGATCACCAACTAACTTAGTGATTATTTCAAGTTTTTATAAGAAGAAGATTGTGAGGACAAGACTCACTTTCTTTACTACATACATAACTTATATATATATATTAAGGGTGCGTGTAGGGTAGGGTAGGTATACCCTAAACCCGTACCATACCCTACACACAGGCAAATTTGTACCCTACCCTACCCTACCCGCAGCGAGTAGGGTAGACAACTCTACCCGAACGGGTTGGTCCGGATTGGATACCCGCGGGTAGGGTATATATTACCAGCGCTATATGTTGTTTCTCTACTTGACCAAGAGATCAAATTTGGACCGACATATATTCAAAAACTATTGGTGGACTTCCTATTATCTATGTCGCTGCCCCAATCTGAATCACTAAAATCATAGATTCTGAACTCACTTGACTTCTGAAACCTCAACACAAAGTTGACTATTCCAGCTATGTACCTTAAGCTTTACAACTTTCCAATGGCTTTTAAGGCTTATTCATGAACTGACTTACTTTGTTTATTGCATAAGAAATTTCAGGTCTTGTGATGGTTACATATTATAAGCCTCCAACAATTGATCTGTAAAGTGCTGGTTTTGGGATAATCTCTCCCTCAAATGCTAATAGTTTTTTACTCAAAGCCACTAGTGTTGCCATTGCTTCACATCTTGCATCTCTACCTTCATGAGTAGCTCTTTAATGTACTTTGGTACAGTAGGATTTCACAATTATTTTTTTCATTGGTTCAATTCCCAAGAAGTAATTCATTTCTCCTAGATCCTTTAGAGAGAAAGTTGAATTGAGATGACTTATTAAAGTTGAGATTTCATCTTGGTAGTCCCCTATCACTAGTATATCATCGACAGAAACAAGTATGTAAATGACTGATGTTTTAGTGAATTTGGTGAATAGGGACGTGTCTAATCTTGTGTTGCTAAAGCTAAATTTGTTGAGAGTTTGCTTGAGTTTAGTAAACCATTCCCTGGGAGCTTGCTTTGACCCATATAGAGATCTTTGAAGCTTGCATACATGATAGGGTTGGGTTGGTGAAAGAAAGCCTTTAGGTTGAGACATGAATACATCTTTCTCTGAGTCTCCATTTAGAAAGGCATTGTTGAAGTTGAACTGCCTTATTTTCCACCCTTTTTCTAATGTTAGACTCAACATGATTCTGACAGTAGGTGGCCAAACTATTGAACTGAACACTTGGTCAAAGTTTACTCCTTTCTTTTGGCAAAATCCCTTGGCAACAAGCCTTGCTTTGTACTTTTGAATTATAACATTTGAGTGTTTCTTTATTCTAAATAACCATTTGCATCTGATAGTGGGGGCAGTGTTAGGAGGGGGTTTTGGAACTAATTTCAAGGTTTGGTTTCTCATAAGCGCTTGATACTCTTCCTCCGTTGCTCTTTTCCAGTGATGGCTGCTTAATGCTTGCTCAACAATTTAAGGTACACACTGAGACAGATCTAGTGATGACATTTCTTTCACCACTACAGCATAGGTCTTGGGCTTTACAATCCCTGCCTTGCTTCTTGTTTGCATTAAGTGTAAATTGGTTGTTAAAGCAGAATTATCAGGTTCACTTGCACCTATGTTCATCAAGGCAAGACTAGCAGGGATATTAGCAACCAAATGATCAATAGGATTAGAATTAGTAGATACAAAGTCAGTTATTGCAATGCATTGTGAGATGTAATTGGCATTATTGGAAATTTCATGTAATGAATGCAATGCATTATGAGATGAGTGAAGTGGGTTGGGTGGGTGAAGATGTTGCTGGGCTGTTTGCAGTTGGGTTAGTGTTGGTTGAGTAAAAGGTCTGGTTGCTGGGGGTTAAGGCTCTTGATGAGGTTAGGGGTTTGAGATAATAAAATTGGTGAGGTCTGGGTGTGGATGGAGTGTTGGGGGTTTGTGTTGTGGTTGCGGTATTGCTAGTACTTGTTGTAGTTAAGGGTTGAACAACTGGTAGCAAGGAAATTCATGCTCATTGAATATGATCTTCCTTGAGATAAAATCTTTTCTATTATGTGAAAGGTACTTGTTGCTTTTATGATATGTGGCATAGCCTATGAAAGTACATTTTTGGGATCCATGGTCAAATTTGTGGGTATTGTAGGGGTCTAAGAAGTGGGTAGCATGTGCATTCAAATGGTTTGAGTAGGTTGTAGTCAGGTTTGGTTTTGGTGAGGGATTCAAGTGGTGATAGGTTGTTAAAAGTTGAGGTTGGTAGTCTGTTTATTAGGTATGTGGCTGTGAGGGCTTCATCCTAGAATGTTAGAGAGAGGTTGGCTTGGGCTAGTAAGATTAAAAGTGATTTCAGAAATGTGTCTGTGTCTTTTTTCAACCATGTTGTTTCGCTGATGAGTATAGGGATATATGAGCCTATCTTGTATTCCATTTGCTATCAGAAATTGTTTAAAGCTTGAGGATAAATATTCACCACCATTGTCTATCTGTAAAGCCTTGATTTTCACACTTGTCTTGAGCTCCATGGTTGTGTTGTATTTTTGAAATGCATTAAAGGCTTGGGACTTTGCTTGTAGCAGATACGTGCTTGCATACCTGGTTCTAGCATCAATAAAGCAAATGTAGAACCTAAAATCTGCTATACTATAAACAAGTGCTGGCTCCCAAATGTCAGAAAAAATTAATTTTAAAGGTTCATAGGTTGTGTGTGTGTTGGGATAAGGTCATTGCTGGATTTTTCTTGTACAACAAGCATTGCACATACACGAATCAGGGCTTTCTTTATTTTAGGGGTGTACACATGGGCAGGTAGCCGGTTTCACCTTGACTCGAACCCGACCATAAATAATGATCGGATCTATTTTTGAGACCCTTACCCGATGAAATCACACTATTTTTGAGTCATACTAAAATCGGATCTAGACCGGTGAAGTCTGGGTCTTAATAAACTTTATGTCAAAAAATTATGATGCAGTTATTTATAAAGAAGAGAAAAAATATACTTGTTAACGAGAAGTTAATATCCATATTTAAACTTGAATTTGTCCATAAATTATAATTTCATGCTTCTTTGATCTATTTTTAGTTCAACAAGTGTGATTAAAAACAAAACAATAAGCTTATAGTTAATATAACATAATATTATATTTAATTTAAAACATATATACCTTTTTTAGTCCTCTTTGGGTGCACATGGGGTTGGGTGAAGCTGAGTTCACATTGACCCGGACCCGATTCTAATTTCTAAATAATGATAAGATCAATTTTTGAGACCCTTACCCGATCCTAATCTTAGTGAAATCACACCAAATCAGCCTCCAAAGTATTTGGGTTTAGACTGGACCGGATCATGTACACCCCTACTTTATTTATTGAATTAGAAATGTTACATTATTTCATTACAAGTTTAGTAACCATTTTTGATGGATGACCTAATTTTCTATGCCACAATTGAACTATAGGACTTACATATTTTTATAGCTAAGGTATGCAACAATGCTATTAATTGGACAAAGTCCATTATTAACAGACTCACAACTGTGTTTGAACTAGCAACTTCGACAATTAAATTGTTAATTTGTTGTATGTTTTTGGACTCTGTGTGTACAATTCCATCACTATTAGGCTTGCAACTTCACTCAAATAGACTCTATTACTCATTTTGTTTGTATAAGCATCAGGCTCTTGCTTGATAGCTTTATTGGCTTGTGAACTTAAGCAGGCTTTTGCAACATCAACTCCATTATTGATAGAGTTTTCAGTAATGTTTCTTCTATCTTCAACATTTATATTGTAACAAGTTGGATTAGCATAATTTTTTTTAATATTTCTAAAAATTATTTGGACTCCATCAAACTTGTACAACCCTTCTTTAGGTAGTCTCTAAAGAAGAATCTTCTTGGTTATCTGGCATTTTACATTGCACAAGGCTAGAATTCAAAGAGCACATAATTATTATCCAGGAAAAATTTAGCTATACTGACTTGGTTCTTGGAGATATTAAGGACATGTAGAAAGTTTTTTAGCTTAAAAGGTCTATTAGACAATGATGCATGCATTAATGAACTTCTATCATGTTCAATTTTCATATCTTGGCCATTACCTCCATAGACTTGCTCTACACCTTCGTAATAAGATCCTGTGGTGAGATTTCTTTGGTCAAACGTGATATGGTGGGAGGCCCCAAAGTCATAGTACCACGCTGTATTCTAATTGTCGAAGGCAGCGTGAGGAATGCTTGTAGATTGGGAGATGATGCTATTGAATTCTGTATTTGTAGCCTAATTACTTGGTAGTTTTGTAGAGTACTTTGTGAGCTCGAGCCATTATGGAATGCCATTGATGGTGGCTATGCCATGTTTATTGGTTACATTTATGGATTCATGAATTTCTGATCAAATTGGTAAAAGAACTGCATTATCGTATGGCCAACCTTTCTACAAAGCTGACATTGAGGCCTTTTGCCTTGCAACCAAGACGATCTTCCACCTCTGAAGTAACCTCTGCCTCTAGTACCTTGGAAGCCCCCTCTGCTACTATAGTTGTTGCAATTTTTGTAGTTTCTTTCTTGCAATCTTTCTTAACTCTCATCTTTTTGTGCTACATTTGCTTGAACTGGTCCAATCTCTATTCTTCTGAATCTCTTTACCAGTTCTTCTTGTGCTAGCAGTTGCGATTCGAACTCACTTTTAGACATTTGGTCTATTATGCCATTTGCCACTATGATGAAGGCGCTATATTCTCCATTGGGTCCTCTTAGTGTAGCTTCGATGTACTTTTCACTGAAATGTGGTGCTCCTAGCGCATTAAGTGCGTTTGCTACTTGGTTGATCTTGGCCATATAATTAGTGACTGTTGAACCTTGCTTCATGAATGATTTCAACAGTGTTTTTAGTTGTTAGATTTTTTATTTGACTCGAGCTTCAAATTACTCTCACTACAAGAAATACACCGATTACTATCGGATTTACCGTCGGATTTATCGTCAGACTTAGTTTGACGGTATAAACAGGGTCAGACTTACCGGTGATGTATCCTATGAATTTGTTCAATTCGAGCAACTCTTTACTGTTGGATAAATCTGACGGTAACTTTGGCGTCATATAGCGCATTTTGGCGCCAATTTACCGTCAGATTTTTCTGCTAGTAAATCCGATGGTATTATTTTTTCTTTCTTTTCGGCTCAATTAAGCCACAAATAGTCGAAAACAATAACTTATTTTATTAAAACTCAGGTTAACAAAATTAAATGCTCTATGTGCTCCAACTTCAACCTAAGTTTTGAGGTCATGACAACACGTGCAAGAAGGTCGTTGTACCTCTTGTTAGCCTACTCCGCCTGCTGGTGAAGCTTTTGTGTCAGCTTCTACACCTCCTCCCTCAAGTCTACAACTTCATGGGGATCGGCAAGGCTGGTGGCAGAGGCAGAGGCAGGGGCAAAGGAAGCCGCCAATGCAGAGGAGCGGAAGCCACTGGCGAAGAACGATCCCAACACAAAGCGGCGATTCTTGTGGGGTTCAGAGGCGGTCTGGCGCTAGACTGTATCGGGATCTACCGCTGAGGTCTCTGAGCCGGCTCCGTCGTCGTCCCCATTAGGTAGCTGAGATTGGTAGGTCGCAGCCTCTAATATCTACGTGTATTGCTCCTGTGTCACACATGTTGTGATTAGGATAACACTTAATTGATTTTAAAGTAAACAAAATTAATTTCAAACTTAGAGGGACTTGATATTCACATAATGGGTCGCAGACTGCTTGTCAACAAACCTCTCCTTGTTCGCCTTCAAGGCATGTGTATACTTGAACATCTCCGCCAGTGTGGCCTCATGATCCAACGACTTAGACTACACCAATTCAAGCCAACCAATAAGAATTAATTAACAAAGAACTACTCAGCAAATATTAATAACATTAATTAATACTAGACGAGTATTAACAAATTACAATACTTACCAGTCTCTCTTTGTCTTCATGAAGGTTGCCGACCCACCCGTATATCTGGACAACCTCGATGAAGCCCGATTTGTGAAACGTTCGTCAGACAATGATACTTGAACCCCTCGTCTATAGCAAAATGGGTATCCAGCCTCCGCTTGATGTCTGCAAGGATCCAGGTTGTTAGGTGGGTGCGCCCCTGACGAAGATCGTTCATCATTTGCTGAAGGCGTTTCGCTGCCCGGTGGTCGAAGATCTTGCGGATCATCAGAGCATGCTCCTGATCCCAAGTAAATTTCAACTGCACATAGTGATTCAACATTATATAGTCAAAATAAAATACAGTTCAGATACAGTTAATTAATTGAACAAATTAAAATCTTACCCCCAACTTCTGGAACCAGCGCTCTCTGACCTTAGTAGGGACCTTGGTGTAGGTCGACCACGCGTCGTCGTACATAGATCTAATGACCTCCGTGATTTCCTGTGTGCAAGCATTGTTGTCTGGGTGAACCTATCAATGAAAAAACTTAAATTAGCAAACACATACAACCTTAACAATTTCAAAATAGATTGCGGATTAAAAGGAAATAAAATAGATGAGTACTCACGCCTACATGCCGTCGGGCCAAATTCTCATCCGGATCACAGGCGGTGGTGGGAGGCATCTTCTTGGGGGGAACCAGAGGAATCACCCACTGCAGGATCTGTCGCTGCTGGATCCGTAGGGGAGCGTAGCAGTAGGAGGCACATAGTTTGAGTTTGGGACCATGATGAACTGCTGGTCCACTGGAGCTGCCTGTGACATCATAGGGGTCGACGAAGTGCTCGGGATAAAGGGTGATGACTAGACAGTCCTCGGAGATTTGGTGGAACCTCGCCCTCTACCACGACCACGTGACCCACTCGATCTACCTCTGCTACATGTCGTCATGTCTGCAAAAAGAATATATTACTAACACTGATCAAAACACAATTAATTTCACCAACTCTAAACATAATTCTAATTTTTCAATTTCACTCAAAATCTTATAAAAATATCGACAGAGTCTCCCCTAAAGTTCGAATTTCTCCACCCTTCAAGGGTTTCATCCAAACCAAATATCTATCAACCCAGCAAATATTAATTTTTTTCAATCATTATTAAGGCAACATATAATGGTTGAAATCCTAATCCACCTACCAAGAGGCTTCAATTATTTACTAAACATTCAAAGCATTCTAACTTTCAAAACATTCTCACAAAGCATTCTAACAAAGTATTCTAACTTTTCTAACAACTTTTCCCATTATTCTATCTCATTTTTTTCGATCAAATATATCCTTCAGAATTTCAAATCCAAACACTACACATAGTGAAAGATAATGAACTAACGGAAATTATTCCATAACGACCAAAATTTCAAGTAAAAATACTTGAATAATTGTTTTCTAGGACTACCAAAATTGAATCGACTTTCTGTCATTCTCTAATATAAAGCAGCAAACAACTTGAAAAGGAAATTAAAGCACCGAAAAATAATTTTCAAGTAAAACATTAACAACAAATTAACAATAATGATAAAAAATACCTAATGGAGATTTCACTAAGTAGTTCGAATAATCAACACAATTCTACAATAATCAACACAAATCCTAATTTATAATAACTAACAACAAGTAAAATTAACAGGAGTTTCTGACCTCGACGAGAAGAAGAGCAGAAGCGGTGACAAGGGGTTCGCAGCAGCGGCAGGGACGTTTGCAGTAGCGACAAGGGCTTCAACGGCAGCGGCAAGGTCATTTGGAGTGGCGGCAGCGGCGGGGTCGTTGTAGCGGCGGCGGCAGGAGCATCTGTAGCAGCGGTGGCGGCGACCTTTACAGCAGCGGTGGCAGTAGAGGTGTTCGAAAGAGAGGCTGGGAAGTGAGAGAGATGAGAGAGAAACAAAATTCGAAATGAAGGAAAAGATAGTTCGTGGTTCCAATTTAGGGCACGATTACCGTTGGATTTAGAGGCGGATTAATCTGACAATAACATGTTACGGGTAACCAAAACGCAGTGTTCCATTAACCGTGTCTACCGTTGAATTACTTCGATGGTAACTCCGACGCTATGTTTGGCACCTATTTGCCTAGTGTTCCCGCTAAATATTTACTGGCGACCTTATCGTCAGAAACGATTATCCGCCGGTAAATATTTGGTATGACGAATCCCACAACAAAACCGTTGCTGAATCCATGGGTAAATTCGACGCTAACGTGAGACGCTAAATCCGACGGTATTCAGTGCATTTCTTTTAGTGTCTTCAAGAACATTCCAGATTTGATATGCATGCGTATTCATACTCCACCACTCGATTGATGAAGTTTGACTCCATGGATGCTATGAGCCATGCTATGAGACACTGGGCTTGGAGCTCCCATTATGCGCATTCTGAAGTCTTTATTCCACTGATTTGATCTGCTTCTGAGGTGAACCTGATTGACAATTTTTTTGGATCTAGGTGATTCTATAGTTTGTTGACTTTGATGCATGCTAACGCTTGCTTCTTCCACACTTTGAAATTGCTATCGTTGAGTTTTATGGCCGAGAATGCAGTGAAGACATTCTAATTGAGTAGGCTTGTTTTAAGACTTATGTGTGCGTTGTGGTATCACTTAATGTGCCACACTAATAAATTTTGATGCTATTAATAAAGAAAATGACTGAAAGACTAACACGATTAATTTAAAGTTTTTAAAGGACGAATTTAATTAAGAAAATCTTGTGAGGACTAATTTGGAGAACAAATAATATTTCAATAACGAATTTGACCATTTACTCAATTTTCTATATATTGTTATGGCTTGGAGGTAGTGTGGAATGTGGATGTTATTAAGCACACAAATTTTAGATTAATTTTGATTAAATAACGTTGTGTACAAAAGTAGTTTATTTGAAAACTATGCACTCATCTTTTAGTAAGTTCTTTGTTGTGACTATAGACAAAAAGCCTGATGTTTATAGCTGTTTTCAACAGAGTTTTCCACCTTTTTTTTTTTTTTTTTCGAGTTTGGCACTGTTTATATATGCAAGATTGTCCTCCTTAGATGCAGAACCAATGGTAAGAGCTGCGATGATTGAGTTCACATGAAATGATGAATTCATAGCCATCATGTAAGAATAACGGTGGTGCTAGTGATCACACATTATTGAATCTAAGGTCTTGTATGTTTTTCCTTTCAACAATTCTTGTTATTTTTATTTTATCTTGGTGTATGGGTTTAAGAAAAAGCAATCCAAATTCCAAACATGTCATTTTTATTTTTTAAAAATAGAAAAAATGAATAAAACAAACATGATTTTGAAAATAAAAAATTTAAAAATTGAAAATGTTTTCTTAATCCAAATACATCCTAAGTAATTAAAGTTAAGAAAATTAAGGAACGTAAAACTTTTGAATATTTATTTGTTATTGTTTAAAAATTAAAATTACTCGAATAATTATAACATAGTAAAGTTGTTTTTTTAAAATCAATAAGGTTGATTTATTTATTCAAAAAAATATTAGATAATTATTAGAATTTATTATTTTTTATTATTAATTAGTTATTAATATTTAAAAATATGAAATAAAATATATTATTAAATTATTAAATTAAAAAAAATAAACTAAAAAATTGAATTTATGAGTAAGTAATAGCTAAAATTAATAAATTCTGATGACTTAGCATTTTTCTTTCTCCAATTCATTGAAATAATTCTCCTAAAACAATTGGCTAAAAAATAAAAAAAAATTACAGACAATTTATGTTTAATGATCAGCAAAACCCTTGCCCAAAAGGCCAAAACCCTTTTCGTCCCCCGCAACATATTTTTGCGTCGCCTTACTTCTTTCTTCTTCTCAGTCATTACATCTTTCCTTTTTCTCTGGCGGCCGCTTCATCATCGTCAATCTTTCTCCCTCTTCAACTCTCCCACGGCAGCACTCCGCCGCCACCACCACTAAGTTCTTACATCGTTCGGTTCAGCAGGGAAGAATATGGCTGCTAAACCGGGTTCGGATCCGGACTTCGGGGCACTGCGAGAGCTCTTCAAGCCTCACATAGAGTCCTTCGATTACATGATTGACACCGGCTTGGAAACCATGCTCAGCCACATCAAGCCCGTCGAAATTTTCGACCCTTTCACTTCCACAAAGCTTAGAGATATCCTTTTCTATTATATATTTCAGTTTTTTCTGTTCGTTCCTGTTTCACCTCATATTTTAGCTCTAAACTCATGCAATTTCTATTTTTCAGTTGTCGGTTTTCAGCACTAACCATTGCATTTTCTATTTTTTATTATTCTTTTCTTTAACGTTTCGTACTCTCGTTGAGTGGTGCGGTGGTGGATGAGCCTTCGAAGGAGCGAATTTCAAGGAAAATGCGGGCTCCTTTGTATCCATTTGAGGTAAGTTTTTCCAACTTTCACTATTTGTTTTGCTATGCAGATTGTTTTTTTAAGTTGTTGTTCTTTATGTTCAGTGAATGACTCAGTATGTGCAATTTTTCTTTCTTTTGAACAGTGTAGACAAGCTGGAATTTCTTATACAGGGAAGTTCATGTTGGATGTATGCTTTCAATATAATGATAACCCAAGTGTTGTAAGAGAACGTGTTAGTTTTGGAGAGCTTCCCATAATGCTACAGGTAGATTGGTTATTGTTTGCTTTAAGCTTGGGTTCTTGAGTTTTGAGAACTGTACTAACACATAAGCACGAACACGTTCTTGAAAAAAAGTTGTACATGTGCATATAAGTGTGGTTTTTAGAGTGTTGCTGTGCAAGGAACTATAGTGGAAGTTGCAGGAAATTTGCTGTTGTATAACTAGTAATATTATGAATATGATGGATTCTGTGCAGTCAAAGAAATGCAAATTGAAAGGTGCTAATAAAGAAAAGCTGGTGTCCTGCAAGGAAGAGGCTTCAGAAATGGGTGGGTAAGTAGTCTAACCTTTTCTGTGCAGCTTAACATTGGTTTGTACAATGTTTTCAATTACAGGGATAATATATGCTCCTAACTTAGGGGTATACTATATTCTCGTTTGGATGAGTTGTTTGAGTTCTTATGTTGATGGTCTAGATTTATTATTTATTTTCTCTCTTTCTCCTTGGTGTTTATTTTTGAAGTACTTCCTTTTGGTTAATGCTTATACAAAAGCTTATGATATTTAAACCTTTTCAAGAAATTCTGCTAATTAATAATAATTGATGAAATGTTGTTATTATAAATTTAATATAGATTAAAGTCAGTGAGTTGGTGCTGAATCACCATAGCAGCTCTATTTGGAAAGCTGATTTAAGCCGTCATATTCTTATTTTGTTGTCTTATAGGCATTCCTAGGTTGCTTGTTTATCCACCTGACTATATGACTGATGATTCCTTGATCAAACACCTTATCTTTTCAGTTACTTCATTTTGAATGGCCTTGAGAGAGTTATTCGTCTATTAATTATGCCAAAACGGAACTATGTAAGCAATCTTTTTTGTCTTATGCACTTCCTTTATTGCAAGTGAGCCTGAGCTATCTTGTTTCTGTATGAGTTAAAATGTGTTATACTAGTCCAGGAACATGTAATGGGACTATTGGGACCAAGCAGCTTTGAAGGCTATTCATGGATTCCTCGATCCCACATCACAGATTTATTGATTTCATTACTTGTTTCTTAAATGTTGTAGCCAATGAGTATGGTGCGGAATTCATTTAGTGACCGGCGAGAGGGATATACCGATAAAGCTGTTGTAATAAGGTTTGTTATATCTTCGCATTTATTTTAAAGAACAAAATTACATTGTATCCTGTTGTTTACATATATCTCCTTTTATGAAGAACAGGTACATACATATTTTCATTTCAAAGATTGTTGCCGTTAATGTTACTATAATTTTCCATATAGTCTACCGTGCATTCGTATTAGTATTATATATGATAATGCCATGGCATTGCAACTAATGATTTTGTTTGTTTGACCTTTCCTTGAACTTTTCCATATTGTATTCATTTAGTCAGTTAGCAGTTAGCACTACAACAATTTAACATCGTTTGATCATGTACCAAATCCCACCTAGTGGGTCAAGGCTTAGTTGTGTATTTAAATGTTTTACTAGGTGTGCAATGCTTCACCTATAGATTTTTATCATATTACAATTTTGACTTTTATGACCAAAGGGATTGAAATGGGAGAGAAGGAATAGTAAAGGGAAGGGAAGGGAAGAGAAAGTATTTGCATGTTTCTTTGCTTTCTTTATGATGTTTCAACTGAAGATAAAACGGAAGTTTGCTTTTTTATTTCTTTACTGTTTTATTTTGTGTCCAAAAACTCCAAAAATAAACTTTTTTAAATGTTTAACTCCCAATATCTAAATCGTTTATAACTTCTTTTTTAATAAATTATTCAGGTGTGTAAGAGCAGATCAATCATCAGTAACAGTAAAATTGTATTATCTTCGTAATGGGAGTGCAAGAATAGGATTCTGGTAAGAAGTCTTTGGTTGCTACTTCCTTTTTAAAAAATAAAAACCTGGTTCTTTGTTTCATTCACATTCTTTGACTTGCATCTTAAGAAAGTTTTGATGATTTTGAATTTAAAATTTTAATGACAGTTTTATTTTAATATCATTTTGCAGGATGAAAGGAAGGGAATACTTGCTTCCTGTGGGCATTGTTTTAAAGGTAACACGTTCTGATTCTGTTAAATTACTGTAAATTTTGGCTTGAAATTTTTCAATGAGATGGAATTCTACAGTTTCTGTTATCCCATTTTCCTTGTTCTATATTTGGTTTGCTAATACATATATGCTTACAACAGAACTGATCTTTTTGTAACAGGCCCTAATTGACACCACAGACCGTGAAATTTATGTAAATTTGACAAGCTGCTATAATGAGAAGTACGGAAAGGGAAAGGGTACTGTTGGGACTCACCTTGTCGGTGAAAGGGCAAAAATAATTTTAGATGAAGTTCGAGATTTGTCCCTTTTCACTCGCCTTCAATGTCTAGAGTATATTGGTACATAATGCAGTTCTCTTGAAGACCCTATTGTTTCTGAATTTGCATACTTCTATACTAATTTTCTGTGTTTTAAATTCAGGAGAGAATTTCCGGCCTATTATGACTGGACTTGAAAATGACAGCTATCCTGTTGTATGTATTATTTATTTTTGTTGAAGAAGAGGTTCTTTTTACCTTATTTTTGTGTTTGTTGATTTCATGAATTTCCTTCAATGCCAGGTGGCTGATGCTGTTTTAGTGGACTACATATTTGTTCATCTGGAGAATAATTTTGACAAATTCAATCTGCTAATGTTAGCTCCTTTTCTCCTTCTATTTGGTTATTTTGCATAGTCAGCACTTTTTTTTCTTTTGAATATAACATATTTGCTGTGAAGGGCAGCCTTAGAGTAATAATTTAGTTGTCTCCTTGTAACCTTTATCCCGCTTTTGGATATTGTCTGAGATAGAAATATAGAGACAATTGATAGACACAGAGATAAAGACGTATATATTCTGTCCTCACTTTTATGAAATACAGAAAAATACATTAATGTTTTCATCTTGAGACAGGAAAATTGTCTGTTTCTGTCTCTACAACCGAACGAGTTTATGCATCTTTTATCTTTTTATTTCCGTCTTAGAGACAGTATTCAAATGTAACCCAAGGTCATGGTTTCAAGCAGTGGAATTAGCCACTGACGCAGATCAGGCTACCTACGTACCCTTTGGATTCGTACGGCGGTGCAGTTGGCCGTCCCCCAGACCAAGTGTAATGTGGGATGCTTGTGTGCATCACCAGACTGGCCTTCTATATAAGATATCTGTTGTGAGTCTTGTGTGCGTGTTTCGGAGAGTTATTTCACAATTTAATTTTTTTTCATAAGATGGAAAAAGTTGAAAATTGATTTATCTAAAACTTATTCCCACAACCTTTTACAAAAAAGTTGAAAAAACATTTTTTGTTTTGTTTTGTTTTTGTTTTTGAGGCACAAGCAGTAGTATTCTTTTCGAAGTCTTATATATTGAGATTATATATGGTTTCTTTTCTGGTTCCTCTATTCTACTTTTTAAACTATCTCTTTTTAGAGATCTATTTATTATTTTCTTATTTTAGCTTCTATTTTCCTTCTCCATTTAGCTTCATGTTGCAGAAACTTTTCTCACTTATAGATCAGACATCAGTACCTGACAACCCTGATTCCTTGCAAAATCAGGAGGTTTTACTCCCTGGCCATCTGATTACACTTTATCTTAAGGTGGAAAGCTTTAAACCCCTTTTCTATAATATATTAATCCCCATATTTGTCTTGTTTTATTATTAGAAGGATCCTTTCTAAAAGTCTTTTTCTGCTGTCTTATCACTTTTACACAAACAAACAAAAATAAGAGGTTGGTGTTTAAGCTTTTTTCCTCACCTGGTTTTATTATTATTTTTTATATTAGGAAAAACTGGAAGATTGGCTGCAAAGAGGAAAAAAGCTTGTTCAAGATGAGATCAAGGAAAAAAGCAAGAACTTTGATATCGGCAACAGTATGTATTATCTTTGTTTCCTCTTGCAATGTTATTTTCTATGACTAATTCTCTGCTCCTCCCCCTCATCCCCCTTCTGTTGGCATCTGCTAATATCTTTGTACTTGACTTTTTGTGGAATATTTATGAGACCTCAAATAATAGAGAAGAGATAGGTCAGAGAATTTAAAGAGAAGAGAGATTGAACTTTATCATGTACTCCAATATTATTATTGAGCTTAGCACCAATTGGTGCTTATATACAGAGAGAAGATAGCTTGTGGTGCAAGCTAGTACAAAGGGCATAATTGCCTTTTCATGCATAAGTTAGTTATGACCGTTGTAGCTAACTACAGCTGTCCTTTCCTAGCTGGATCAGCTATTCTAACTAACTGATTCTCTAGATTATACTAGCTTACAATATTAATAAATGATTTACTGGCCTCCCCTTATTATTCAATGCACCCTGTAGTCTTTAAGCTTCTATGTGATGTCTAAATTGATGATAGTTGTCATGATCTTTTCTTTACATTGTTTGCCTCTTTGTTTTGCAGTTAGGCAAGTAAAAAATCTTTTTGAGAAAAATCCACCAAGGCATATCGGTACAACCATTGAAAATATGTTGAAAACTGGAAGATTAAACACACAGACGGGTCTAGATCTGCAGCAGGTATGCACTTGCCAGTTCTCAGTTAAATTATGCCGGTGCTTATGTTTGCAAACCGTAAGAGATGTACCTAAATTATTCTTTGTATTTCTTCACATGTCAATATAATTGAATTGTATCCTCTATGTGAAGGCTTAGTGTTCGATATTTCTACCTTTTAAAGTATCAGATACTAATAGGAACTGGGCCTATAATTAACAGGTCTTGATAGATAAGTATTAGAGTAGCTCTTAGTAGCCAACGATAATGACGGTGTTAGAGGTGCAGAAATCATCAGTTTAGAAATTAGGAAGTCAGTAACTAGGAGAAGAATGGATTTCTCAAACATGTTTGTACAATTATATTCTCGTTGTGAAGTCAAACATACTTGGGATTTCGTTATTCTTTGAATCAGTCTATCAGCTGGTGTTAAAGCAACTTGAGCTGGGGAGGAATATATGTTGGAATGAGAATAGAAGCAAAGTCTGAGTCTATGTAAAATCGCCTACTATATTCGAGTCACTTAGCAGGCAAGGGTTAGCCAAGGTTGATCATTGCCAAATCTTGGAGGTTTGGGATATTAGTGATGGACAATGTCCAAGAATTATAAGATAAGTGGACACAGTCTTGAGTTTCATTCAAGAGTCTATCTAATTCAAAATTGGGTTCTGTAAAGGAAAATTCAGAGTGTTGAACATGGAAAGAAAATAATGAGCAATGGAGAAGGGTTGAGATGCCTTTGTTTTTGAGTGGGTGCTGATGCTTATAGGTGGGTGAGCTGAATAGGGTGGAATGGCATTTCAGCAAGAGCATACAACATGGAGAGTGACTTGTTGCTGCCAGAGACCTTGAAGGTTCAACAATACTTGGCTTGAATGACAGGTGTCTTACATTCAGAATCCTAAGTGGTCCAAGCTTCGGAGTTATTCTTTAGGTCTCAAAATTTGATAGTCCAAAATCCATGAGATATTGCTATGCTGGATGCAAGAAGGGTTTGCTAAGAATATATGGTTGAGACTTATATAAGGCTACTACTAGTCATTTAGAAGATATATTTGGAGGGTGTTTTCATGAGTTGTTCAAGTGAAGAGGTAAGACATGAAGTAATTTCATCCCCCTGAAGCTTTATTCTATTTAAAGAATGTGGCTTCTTCAATTGGTGAGATATAAATCGATTCTAAAAGAGGGAAACATTAATGTTGAAGAATGTTCGGAGATATAATAACTGTTCTTTTTCTAGAAACAATGTGGGAGATGGAAGAAAACATGCCCAGGGAATAAAGCCCAAGGGAAATTGAATGATACAACTGAATTCAGAGGTGGATAGCAAATTTTTCTTTAAGGCAGTAAACTGAGGCTGGAATGCATAGAGAAGAAAGAAGAGATCATGATGGGGTAATAAGATGATGTGCTGTGCAGGGTTTCAAGAAGGCCAACCATGCTTTCGCTGTTAAAGTGGTTGGACCTAGGTTTTGCTATACATGCAGTGGCTGGTGGGTGGTTGGCAAGCATAAACCAGTACTACCGCTGTACAATTGCCATTGAGGAGCTAGCTGAGACTGCTGCTGCAGAACATTTTCCTAGTACTGATATGAGATTGCTGTCAACATGTTAGGGAAACTCTGACCAAATGGGCCAGAGCCGACTTAATGATGAAAATACCATGAGCTTAAAATATATAGAAGAAAAAGACTTGATTCTTTTTCTGGTTGGATCATGCCCTGACAGTTGGGAAGATTGGTGTGGAAAATGGTGAAATTGGAGTTGCAAACCCTAGGCCCATTTTTGGACTTGTTGGATGAAACCATATTTTCTTAGCAGTAGAAACTGGTCTGTAAAGGGTCCTATTTACCAATGGTTGGCAGTGAACACCTTGAAAAGATTATGTCTGTGGCAGATAAATGCCCCTGTTTTTCTGGATGATACATGTGGATGACAGGGCAGGATCACTAGTGAGAACAAGAGCTGCCCATAAGTTTAATGTATCATTAGCATTTGCAGAGAAATATAGGTGATTGGATGAAATACGCATTATGTGGATGTTATCATACCTTGAAGCATACCTATATCCTTGCTTGTTAAGCTACAAGCTTGGGATGAAATCTTCCATCAGAAATGTTATGTTTCCTTATTGCAAATCTTATTCATTCCTTTGGTACAGCCTTTTTCCACCTTGATACACCTATTTGGAAATCAAAAGTTCTTTTTGTGAGTATGCTTGCTTGAGAGGTGATTAGGTGAAAATGGGTGGAAAATTCATGCATGAGCTCACCCATTTTACCCACCACCCAAACACACCCTAAGGTTGACTTCTTTGTTTGAACAATTCTGCTTAACTGAATTAATTTCTTACATGTTGCAAGTTCATGATACATAAGGTTATCTCTGTCAAAGTTAGTTATATGCTGGACAAGTTCAGAATCAGAATTGATACCACATCTATTTTTGTATTGTTTTGTGGCTAACATTTTATGAATACCTTATTTGGTATGTTGGTGAATATTGGGTGGGTGTGCCGTGCAACCATAGTTGTCAAATATATTGGCGATCACTTAGAGAATTTTGCAAGAACTGCCATAGTCTGTTTAAGGGTGTTTCACTAACTGATATGCAAAGGGAGCATCTTGCATTGTTCTATAGCAAATCCCTCTAGGTGTTAATTATATCCTTTTGTATCTATGTGAGTAAGTCTCATCCACTTTTGTAATACAATTTCTTTTTCCATTAAAAAGAATCCTTATCATTCTAGAGGAATACCTGTCTTGGATATGCTAAGGGATTGAAAAGTTTTGTCATTAATAGTGTGTTTCTTGGTTTGTTCTCTTCTTGGTAAGAAGATATCTTGCTGTCATATCTTGTATCAACTTCATCTTAATAAAATTATTGTTCCCAATCAAAATTCAATTATGACAATATAATTGGTTGATTGCTTTATATATCTTTCTTTATGTTAGCATGATGCCCTTTAAAATTCATTTGGTTATATTTGCTTGATCAGAGGGCAGGCTATACAGTTCAGGCTGAAAGGTTGAACTTCTTACGTTTTCTTTCACATTTTCGTGCTGTTCATCGAGGGGCCTCATTTGCTGGGCTACGTACTACAACTGTCAGGAAGCTTTTGCCTGAGTAAGTACATTTTTACTTATTTAGTAATTCAGCGTATTACATATTCTTGTTATAATATGCACCTGACTGTATCTATTATTTATGAGATATGTTTTTCTTGCAACAGATCTTGGGGTTTTCTTTGCCCTGTGCACACTCCTGATGGAGAGCCCTGTGGATTGTTAAACCACATGACATGCACTTGCAGTAAGTTATTTGTTATCTTTTCCTGATAGTGATGTATTATGTTAGTGTACCTATCCATATTTGTACCATATTTTGCATCAAATTTTGTCACCTAAGATACAGTCGTTTGTTATTTCTATTTGCTTTAGTGTAACCTTACATCATAAAACTCTAGTATGCTGCATTGCTGCATTATATTCCATTGGTTTCTGTTAACAATTTTCATATTGCATCACCCTTTGTTTCTGTGAGGATGTTCACCATAAGTGTTGTGTTATATTTCTCTGGATTAATTAATAGCTGTTATTCAACTGTTCAAGTGAGATGGTACTTTAGGATTTTACCTTCAACACTTAAGGTGTTCCAGAAGACTAATATATAAAAATGTATGGCAAAATTCCCCATATAAAATATCATAAGAAGTCTACCAATGCTTGGTTTGTACAAGTGGTCAACCACTTGTTCCCTTTAAGGAAGGTCTATGGTTTGACTCTCTGAATGGAAAAGTATTACTACAGAAACAGACAATTAAATTATGTGGTAATATTTATTGGTTAAATAAATTGTTTCATCACTTATCTTCAGAGACAATTAAAGTTCCGTAATTTTTCTCTTCTCTTTTGTCAGGGATTACTTCATTCATCGATCCTCTAGGAAGAGACTATTTTAAGATAAAAAAAGATATCCTCGATGTTTTAACTGAGGTTGGAATGATACCATCTTTGCCAAAGCTAGTTCTTCCTGGCCCACCTGAATTACTAACTGTTCTTTTAGATGGTTGTATTGTTGGTGGTATACCTTCCAGTGAAGTTGAGAAAGTTGTGGCTCACATAAGACGATTTAAAGTGTCATCTGCTGGAGTGGTTTGTTTTTTTTTTAAAAAAAATCATATTGTGTTTGCTTACTGTATGATATATCTTTTTCACATTGACTTAAATATTATGTGTTGCAGATTCCTGATCATCTGGAAGTGGGTTATGTTCCATTGAGCATGGGTGGAGCATATCCTGGTCTATACCTGTTCACATCCCCCTCAAGGTTTGTTCGGCCAGTGAGAAATATATCATTTCCTTCAGATGGAAGTGAAAACATCGAACTTATTGGGCCATTTGAACAGGTAAAAAGTATTTTTTTTTCTCTGTTTAACATTATTTGGATTAAGCCAAGGTTGCTTAAATGGATGAATTGACACACTAGACTAAATAAGATTAGGAATGATTGCAGTAGAGAAATATTTCACATAGCACCAATTAATTAGAAGATAAAATCTCATCTTAGGTGGTATGAAGGTCATGCTCGGAGAAGTTTTGCCAAGGATCCACTTAGGAGAGTGGATTAGATGGAGGGTAGTTTTGTAGCTAGAAGCAAAGGGAGACCTTGGGGGAAATTACTAGAAGAGTTTTTAAAATTTCAGTGTGGTTTATATTTTATAACAGTACTTTGGCAATGATTAATCCATGTAGCCGAACTCACCAGCTGAGACTTGTTTAACGCTTGAATTCTTTTTTGGAACTGAAGAACTAAAGCTATCTTTATTGAGATGAGTATTTTCACACAGGATCTATCCAATCTGAGTTACACCTTTTTATATTCCTTGTCAGGTTTTTATGGAGATAAGATGTCCTGATGGAGGAGATGGAGGAAGGAAAAGTTCATTCCCTGCAACTCATGAGGAAATTCATCCAACAGGAATGCTTAGCGTAGTGGCTAATCTTACTCCTTGGTCAGATCATAATCAGAGCCCAAGAAATATGTACCAGTGTCAGGTATTTGTCTTGGTGTGTTTAAGACTGTGAGACTGCTTGATCAACAGATGTTTTCAGATTGTTGTTGCTTTCATTGTAGATGGCAAAGCAAACAATGGCATTCTCTTCACAAGCAATTCAACATCGTGCAGATCAAAAATTGTATCACCTTCAGGTTTGCTCAAATTTGCTATGTTTTATGTTTATAGATTGCAGATACCCACTGTTCCAGATAAAAATGTGGAGCCGCCCTAATGTTTGGTTTTGTAGTTAATTACTTCCGTTGCATCTCACATATCATTATTTTATAATATTTTGCTTTCCTCTTATAACTTGAATATTTTGTGGTTATTTTCAGACTCCCCAGAGTCCCATTGTGCGCACAGGTGCATATACCAAGTATTGCATTGATGAATTTCCAACAGGAACAAATGCAATAGTTGCAGTTCTGGCATATACAGGGTAACTGCTTTAGAGCAAAGTGACTGTAATTTAACCTTTTATATTTATAAGCATATTTGTTAATCTATAAACGGATCACAGATATGATATGGAGGATGCCATGATTTTAAACAAGTCATCAGTGGAACGTGGGATGTTTCACGGACAAATATATCAGGTTTGATATATGACAAACTAGTTATGTTTTCTTGATTTTGATGTGTTACTGTTTATGTCTCACATCACTATTCGCATGACATTATGATTGGGTTTTTGAAGTTTTAGCAGTTTATACTCAATCAAGTTTCTTCTGTTTGAAACTTCATTGCTGCTGCTGCTCTCTCTCTCTCTCTCTCTCTCTATATATATATATATATATATCATGGTGGTATAATCAGCAGAGTACACTATAATGTTTGATTCATTGCTGACCTCATGTAGTACAAGTTTTAGTGGTGGTGCTGAAGTGTGATTGTATTTTTGATGGTTTTGTTGTTCCCCACTCCAGTCCCTGGCTCCGGCTCCTCACCGTCACACACACTAACCCTAAACACCCAGCGGCAACTCATGAATCCTTGACCATTGGTCTATTTGTAGATATATTCTGCATTTCCAACATTATAGTCTCTCATGGTCTGGCCTAAAAGGCCAAATGTTCACTTAGAGTACCTTGCTGTTATGCTCTTTCTGGAGCCTCCAAACTATCACATTTCTTGTGACTAGTTGACATCGGTAATCTACTGCATACACTGATTTGTGTTTGCTTCTGTACCTCCATGTCCTATTATGGTGGTGTAGTCCATGTATTGATATTTCAGTTGTTTGCTTTGACTGTAGATAATGTTTCTTGCCACAAATTCTGATTGTAAATTTTCCGTAACACTTTTTATATGCATCTCTAATTCCGTTTTCTTTTATATTGTAATCCACCTATATTAAATTTCAGTTGCAAGTTTTGACTCTTAGGCAATGTTTCATGTTATTATGATTGTTAATTTGCTTTATTGAATACTATGGCAGACTGAAACTATTGACCTGACTCAAATGGGTAGAAAGTCAGGCAAGTCAAGCCAAACCCCAAGAATGTTCAGAAGAAGCAACATAAACAAATTTGGTTGTACACTTGATGCAGATGGCCTTCCACATGTTGGCCAGGTTTGCTTTCATCTGTGCGTGCGCGCCCGTGTGTGTGTGTGTGTACACGCACACCCTTCTCTCATTCTTCTCCTGACTGCAACTTTGTTACTCTTAATTTGTGATTTCCAGTTCATACGACCGGATGAACCCTACTGTAGCATTTATAATACAGAAAGGAGTTCTGTGCAAACCTTAAGAAAGAAGGGTACGGAACCTGTTTATGTTGATTATGTTGCTGTTGATGTCAAAAACAAGAAGGATCTTCAGAAGGCAAGTCAATGCTTTTGCATATATTTCCTTGTGTAATTGGATAGTAGGTTTAAATTTTGAAACATTTATGATATAATAAATTTAAATAGATATTTATTGGTCCCTATAACCTATGCTATTGGGTTGCTTAATCCATGAACAGTAGTATCAATGCCATTCACCCATTGTGCTGAAGTTTGAACATTGTTGCCCACATCATTCATTTAAATTATATATATTTTTAGCAGTCAATATCCATGAACAGCTTTGAAGAGTTCATTTGTCAGAAGAGGTTCTCTAATTTACAAATAAATGAATGTTATTTTCCTGATGAAGTTTTATAGTAGCAGTTACACTAACCAATCCTGGTAGTGTATTTCAAGTAGTATTACAAGATATGTACAGCACAAGCTGTAGAAGGAAAAATTTATTACAATTTTTATTATTCAATTTAATCTGTTAACTTTTTCTTGTGCTTTCAATTTCTGGAGCAGGTCAACATACGGTTCCGACAGCCTCGGAATCCTATCATTGGTGATAAATTTAGTAGTAGGCATGGGCAAAAAGGTGTTTGCTCTCAGTTGTGGCCAGACATTGATATGCCATTTTGTGGAACTACGGGGATGCGCCCAGATCTCATAATCAATCCGCATGCATTTCCTTCCAGAATGACAATTGCAATGCTTTTGGAGTCTGTTGCTGCTAAGGTATAACACTTAAATGAAGAGATAAGCACGAAGATATTTATAAATTATCACACACTTTTTGTATTTTGATGGGAATCATGTAATGACTGCTCTGCAAGCATTTTTTTATATTGGTCACCTTCTGGGTGCTCTACACATCTGCTTCATTAAAGATCAATTATAACGTGTAACTAATTCTTTCAGGGAGGCAGCTTACATGGAGAATTTGTAGATGCAACTCCATTTCGTGGTTCAGTGAATAAAAATGATGGGGAGTCTGAATCAAAATCAGGTTCACTTGTCGATGACCTTGGTCTTATGCTAAGAAAAAAAGGATTCAATTATCATGGTTTGGAGGTTCTGTATAGTGGGGTTTATGGAACAGAATTAACGTGTGAGATCTTTATTGGGCCTGTTTATTACCAGCGGTTACGTCATATGGTTTCGGACAAATATCAGGTGAGCAAATCCTCTGTTTTGTCAATGCTGCTTCATATTGTTTTCTATATTCTCTCCTAGCTTGGCAAGATTCACTTGAAAAGAAATTAACATTTCAAATTACTCCTTTTATTCATGCAATTTTTTGGTTTTAAAGCTTTTGAAGTGGTGTGTCTAATTGAACTTAAATGTGACAAGTCATTATTATCTAATATTCTAATTTCACTTTGTTTCCTATTTTGATATTGGAAGCATCGGACTTGTTTGGTCAAAGAAAACATTTCAACCCAACTCAATCCCCAAAATATGTGTTGGCAAAGAATCTGACCCAATGCATTAAAAAAAAGGGTTCTTGAGTGGTCTCAAACTTGTGTGTAAAACGTGTAATTCAATGTGCTTTTCTTGGACAATGGTTACTGGCTACCTTACAAAAGCTTTTGTTGTCATTCGATTTGCAACACCAAATGCATTTTCCTTTACAGGTTCGATCTACTGGAACAACTGACCAGCTCACCAAACAGCCAATCAAAGGACGAAAACGTGGTGGGGGAGTTCGATTTGGAGAAATGGAACGCGACTCTCTACTTGCGCATGGGGCTGCATATCTTTTGCACGATAGGTTGCACACCTGTTCTGATTATCACATTGCTGATGTATGTTCCCTTTGTGGGAGCTTGCTTACAACAGTATTCATCCAACCCCAGAAGCGGCCGGTGCGGGCGATCGGGGGGCTTCCACCTGGAAGAGCTCCAAAGAAGATCATGTGTGATGCATGCCAAACAAGTAAAGGCATGGAGGCAGTTGCAATGCCGTATGTATTCAGATACTTGGCAGCAGAGCTTGCAGCCATGAACATAAAATTAACTCTTAAGCTAAGTAATCAAGCTGGAGCCTGATATGGCGAAGTATGCTTAGCATGACAGCGTGTTAAGATTATTATTTATGGGAGCTCATATGCTTGCTCCCGTCACTGGGAGTAAAAGTTTTCCAAGTCATGCAATCTTGATTTCTGTTGGTTTCGACGAACAGATCCAGATAGTAACATAGTAAGGAAAGTTTTGACGTTTTCACATTCATCTATGTATTGTTGTCAATGTAAAATATTAGCTAAATTATTTAGTGTTGCTGAATTTTTATTTTCTTTTGTAAAATGTGACATAAAGAAAACTCGAAGTGAAAGAAGTCTGCTATTTGTATTTTAATTTTTATTATTGATTAGAGATTTCCAAGGGCCTCATTTAAATCCACCTAACTTTACGGAGTAAATCCCTATAGTAGTCCCTCAGATTCGCGTAAATACTCAATGCAGTTCTCAAGATCCAAATTTTTTCATTGTAGTCCTCCAGATAGAGCTTCGAGTACTCATAGTGGTCCTTGGGCATATTTTTGGTGATAAGTCATTATCGGAACGCTGACGTGGCAACGTTTTGTCACGCTGGAGGGCTCCAACGGTTAGCTGAGTTGGCTAATTTCCAATTTATACCCACGTTGGTTCCTCCCATTATATTTAACCCTAAATCTCCAAATTTTCATAAAATTTATCACTTCTTGTTCATCACTCTCTTATGAGCAAGAGCCTAGACGGAAGAATGATATGGCAAAAGGAATCCATCCACCTTGAGAAAATTTAGTGAAAACAGCATTGACGTAAACCCTTTTCATGATGAAAAACACAACAAAGTAAAGGGTAACCAGCACAACTGGGGTTCTCCATATCATGATCATGACTAATGTAAGTAATATAGTGGTGATAAGCATTACTAGGCTCACAACGACACCGGCAATAGATGTCATATACCTAACATCAGAGGACAGACAGCAAGTAGTTTCAGTTACAGATTAGAAGACAGCTTTCAAGTTGTGACATAGTGAAAGCTGAAATAAAAGCTGTCTGTCCCGCATAAGTGAGAACTAAAGATGGGTAGATTGTGAATAGAAAAGCTATCTGTTACCAAATACAAAAGAAGAAAAGGTGAGAATTCTGTTAATTGGCTGAAAAGGAATCATACCCTTGTAAGGCATACCAAAAAATAAAATGAAACAAAGTTAACCTGAATAGACCTCTGATTGAAATTACCAAGATCAGCAAACATTGCCTTAGAACCTGTCAAAGTGAACAATTAAGAATGAACAAAGGGAAAGATAGTATGAAAATACACATTGCACTTCCACATACAGAAGAAGGGGAAACCTTTCATTTTCCCTTAAAAGTAATCAAGTTTTATATTTAAGAAAGTGATCACTTTATTCATCTCAAGCATTAAGTTGCAAGTCTCTCTTTGCACAATTCTCATATAGCAAATTTAGTCAATAACCAAACCAGAGCATGCCAAGTTGATAAGAAACTCATCTGAAATTGGGTTTCACCTCAATTGCCAAACAAATTAAAATGTGACAATAAAGTAGCAATAAGCATCTCAGAGAATCTGTACAACATGACAGAAATAAACATATTGAGGTAGACCGGCAATTTATCAAAGAAAAAATTGAAGAAGGGACTGTGGAACTCCCTTTTGTTAGATCAGAAGATCAATTGGCAGGTGTCCTTACGAAAGCTGTCTCAGGCAGAATTTTGGCCGAAGTTCTCAGCAAGTTGAGTATTGGTGACCCCACTACTCATCTTGAGGGGAAGTGTTAGAAGATTGAATCAAATCAGGGAGATATTTTAATGATCACGAGAAATATTAGGAAAATCAATGTTATCAATTTAGGATATTTCCATAAATAGAACCCTAGCTATCTATAAATTAGAAGAATTGTTGTAAATCAAAATGCATCATAAAGAAAATAACATTTCCTAATCTCTTCTTATTCTTTCTATTTCCTAATTGTTCTTTCTTTTTCCCTTAAACCCTCGATACCATCGTAAGAGTCACACGTGTCCAAAATTAAAATTAGTTTTCGAACCTAAGGTGGCAAGCGGGGAAGCCCGCCCTATCCCGTCCCGCTCCGCCAGAAGCCTGCCCTTTGGCGGGTTGGCCCGCCCCGCCCCGCCTAGTGAGGCGGTCCCAAAATCCCACCCCGCCCTGCCTAACGGCGGGCTGGCGGGTTGGCGGGCTAAGCCCACTAAATATTCTCTTTTTTTTTTTTTTTACTTTTAACTATTATAATTTCTAAAGGCATAAAAAAATAATTTTTATATTCACAAACATTAAAGTCTTTGTAATAATAAATATTGTCTCCAAAGTAAAATAAATATAATCCAAATATAGTTATAAATATTATCTTCAAAACAAAATAAACATAATCCAAAACACTCAATTTTCATCTTCATTCTCTTGTAAATTGGGTTGGGGAAAGTTGAATTTTGGAAAAAAAAATTAAAAAAATACCCTTGCCAAAAAAAAAAAAAAACAAACCCGGCGGGGAAGCCCACCCTGCCCCGCCAAAGCCCGCGGTTTAAGCGGTGCGGGTTAGGCGGGCTTTTACTATTTGGCGATTCCAATTTTCTAGTCCAACCCACCTTTTTTGGCGGGTTACGCAGGCCGTCCCAGCGGGTTTAGGCCCGTTTGCCACCCTTACCTAAGTTAAGCCCATTTAATTTCTAGAGTAAAGTATCGTTTTTGTCTCGTTTGGGGTAAGTCCTATTTGTGTCCCTAACGTTTAAATCGTCCTATTTGTATCCTTAACGTTTATAAAAGTGATTCAATGTTATCCTACTATCATTTATACTAACAAATCAGATTATATTTTTCAATTATTCTCACTTGAATGTATTCATTCTCAATTAGGTCTCACTTGGATGTGTTCGATTTTAATATTATACCCACTATTTGTGTTTAGATTCAATTATGTCTCTAGAAAAATGAATTATGTAAATATTGTAGGAATTAGTTTCAACATTTGATGAGCTATTTTTCGAAGTAGATCATCGATTATATCTCAGACATTTGTATTCTAACTTCAAGAAGAAATTTTTAAAACTCAAACTAAAGCGCTCATGATACGTAATTGACGGCAAAATAACATTGAATAACTTTTATAAACGTTAGGGATACAAATAGGACGATTTTAAAATTAGGGACACAAATAAGATTTATCCCAAACGTTAGGAACAAAAACGATACTTTACTCTAATTTCTAATAATCATCTACTTCTTTCTTGCACTACAAGCTAAGATATTCAGTTGAAAGAAATAAATGCATGACTCTCTTAATTATTAATTACCAATGATCTTTTTTTCCCCTTACTAGTTGACGGGTGCTATATTGTTACCTTAACCACCAATGTTACTATTGAAACACGAGTATTGAAACACCAATGTCTATATTGGAGGATGTTTATGACATATGGCAGGACATGCCCCGAAGGAAGAACAAGGTTGTGCTTCAGAACAAGAGAATTTTTCTCATCAAACACTATAGATCTTTTTAGTTATTCATCATGCAGTTAGTTTATTTCTATTTTTCATTTTTTTTTATTTATATATTTAGTCTAATTATCATATTTATTATTTTTCTTTTATTAATTTTTCTTCTCAAATGCTTTATACATAGTTTTTATTGTATTTTTACATGATATCCAAGTTCTTACTAAAAAATTGATGCATTCTAATTATCAGATAACTCTGTGCAGTGATATAATAATTTTTTAATTGATCAAATTTTGAATTAAATCATACTCATGTAATCAAGTCAGCTTAATCACTACCAACGTTAAAATTTCTCTTATATCTGAAAAATCATATAATCCCCATAATATATTTCTACCAGATTTCTTCAATAAATACATAACTATTTGTATACATGTATCATTCTGTATGCTTAAACCATATGTAATTTTTATTCTTAAACACAATTTAACACTTTCATGTCGTATATACTTTTTGTAGTATTGATCACAATTATATATTTAATTGTTACTTCAAAGTATTGGATTAGTTTCAGTGACTTCTCATTCATTTTACACATAAAATAGCTCAATCAATAGTTTGACACTTATTTTATACTAATTTATTTTAATGAATTTGTACTCCACTCAATAATTTAACTTTTCTCTGAATCATACATTTTTGTTATTTTTTCACTATTCTATAACAGTACATAGTACTAAATTCTTTATCTACTTTACTATTCACAACATTATTTCTTTGTTTTCATATTTGGTTATATGTGTCACTTAATTCGTACATTCTACTTAATTTTTTTTTTGTGTACAATATCATTACTTATAATTCTAATCATTTATCTTAATTTTATTTTAATCAATCATCTTAATTGTACATCATGATTATTTTTATATTCTTTCTCGTTATTATTGATTTTTTTTGTGAAAGTTATGATAATTATTCACATTATAAATATTGCCTTCCTTCAATTTGTTTTACCACACTAAAACAACTTTTTCAGCACCATCATTAAATTAGTTTGATTATATTTTTTTATTGTCTTTTTTTTTTATTTTAAACAATAATTTTATCTTTTAACTTGCTAAAGGATATTAAAACTACTAACAAAAATTAAAATTATAGAATAAAAATCAAAATCTTAAAATTGTAATCAATCTAACCAAACAATCCAATTTATTATAAAACATTCGTACATATGTTATTAACATAAAAACATTTTTTTAATGAATAATTTTCATTAAATTTATCATACTCGGACAATTCACTGGTTATTATTATATAGCAAGCCACGTTAACACTTTCTTTTTCCTTTTATTTTGTATGATTCGGTGGTGATAATGATGAATGATTAGTAAACTTTTTTATTTAATATATATATATATTATATGCATTTGTACATAAGCCATGTTTTGGCTTTCTTTTCTTTAGTTCCTTAAGGCTTCGGCCAAGGAAAATAAATACATAATAATATAATATAGTAATGATAATAAGTAAGAAAATTAAGTAATTATATAATAATAATAATATAATAACAGTAATAACAATAATAAGGATAATAGTATAATAATAATAATGATAATAATAATTAATAATAGTAATAATAATAATAACAATAAAAGTTAATTTAATTTTTGTCTTATTAAAATATTTTTTGATAAATAATTTAAATTTAATAGAATAAATTATAATTAAATTAAATTTTAATAATTATAAAATTTTATTTAATTATTTTTGTTAAAAATAATTTTTTAAAAACAAAATTTTAATAAATATAATAACTCACAAAAATAATTAAATAAAAACAAAATTTTAATAAATATAATAACTCACAAATAATTAATTATTTAATTTTTAAAAATTTAGAATAACTAATTATTTAATTTTTAAAAATTCAGAATGAACAACTCAAACTCTACAAATTCACTTTTATTGAGGTCTAATCACCGCTAAAATAGTACCGATAAAAAAATAGATAATATATCAAAATAACTATTCATTCATTAAAATTAATTTGTGAATCAAACTATTCTTGTAGTTATTTTCTTTCAACATATTAATATTTTGTCAAATTTGTTATTTTTCTTATGTTACTATTAACCTATACGTAATTTTACTCTTTATTCATACTATTCACTATTTAAAAATACCTCTTTTATATATTTTAAAATATCATACAAGTGCTATTTAACATTAATATCTTATTTGTTATCAAATTTGATATTTTATAAATATGGAACAATATCTTATGCTTTGAACAATTTTAAAGGTTCTAACTAAAAAAACATAGCTAACGACATTAATGTTAGTCGTGGATACATTCCACTCAAATTTCAACTAGTAAAACTCTATTAATATGTAGGTTTACATGTTAGATATATTAATTCGTTCTGACACATTAAAAAAATGGTTATTGATGGAGGTAAAATCGACAAATGTGTAATTATCAAAATTTAAACTAAGAACTCTCTTTTTATATAAAAGAAATTTTTTAAAATAAAAAAAATATTAGGAGAGAATATATATATATATATTTAAAATAAAAAAAATAATATTAGAAAAAAAAAATATATATATATATATATATATATTAGTCGTTGCTGAGATCTAAGGCTGCATGATTATTGTTAGAATATAATTAGTATCAATTATGATCAATTAGAATCAATTAGTATTTTTTAGTATATCTGAATATTTATTATAAGAGATTACGTCTTTATTATTACGATTTTTTTAGTACCTATAAATATTCTTTTATATTGTATTATTCGAGACAACTTAAATACAACTCTGAATAATATATAATTCTTTTTTCAGTTTAGTCTCTTGTTTCTAATATGGTATCAGAGTCATGGTATCCTCCTTGAAAATGATAGGTTGTTTTACTTGCGGTGAAATCATCGTAGTTTTTGTGCTTTATTTTTTCTATGCCATTTTTTCTTATCTTTTGTCACTCTTTGATACTTTTTTTACCTCACCGACTAGCCTATTTTCTTTGTCTTGTGTTTTTCTCAGTTGAATGATCAAACACTATTGTCATTCGCTGCTTACCTATTCTCATGAAGAAATCATATAATTTTTGCTCCCTTAACCCTCCCTATCTTTAGTAATATATATATATATATATTACTTTTTAAGTAGTAAATTTAAAAATTAACTACTTTTGCTAATATGTTAATATATGATTGATTGTCTGTTCTTTTATAGTATATAAAAATTAAATTATATATAATTATATATTAAATACATAATAATTGATATTTATATTTTTATAGAATTCTTTATCAAAACTGTATACATAATAATAACTCATAGAAAAAAAGATAAAATTCATCTGATATCTTAAAAGAAAATTTTGTTTTGAGGACCTATCTATTTATCAAAAAGTGGTAAATTTGTCTTCCAAACTCTTTTGAAGATTTGAGATTGTTTTAATTTCTTTTATAGTTTTTTTTTTTTTTTACTAAAGATATGAAGACTCGAACCCGCAACCTCTTAGATGAATATGAGGAGTTTATGTCATTTGAACTATTACTCATTGGCAATTTCTTTCATAGTTTCATCTATAATTTTGTGCTGATACAATCTTTGTGAATACTGTTGCTTTTGAAATGATATATTGAATATATATTTATCGGTGAATTCTACCATGTAGAAGAAAGATTCCTTCTATATGTGTAAAAATTTGTTGTCATATTTTTAGTAGAACAAATGTCTAGAGAGAGAATACAATTACAATTACAGTGGAAGACAAAAGCTGATGTTGATGCAGAATGTGGACTCCACTGTAGTGGATTAATTTCATCAATAATTTAATAATGTAAATTTGATTAGGTATTAATTATGAATAATAATGATGGACTGGTTTTTGGTTTTTTTTTTCTTTAATGGATTTAAGTTTCTGGGCCAGGCCATTTTTTCTCTAGATTTGGGTCTTAATTGAATTTTTTTTATGAAAAACAAAAATAATAAACATAATATCTTATGGATTTGGGAGTTATTTGAATTTTTGTTGGTTTGGGTCTTAATTAATTTTTTCTGTGTAGATGTAAGTGTTGATTGATTTTTTTTTTATGAAAAGTGGACACTTTTTTTTTGTCATGAAAGCTGTATTTTTGTGTTCTTGAAAATATTAGCTTAATCTTTTGCACATATTATTTTTATTCTAATACTATTAATAATCTTATTGTTAATAATGTTTTAGACTATAATCATTCATTAGTTATGATTTTATTATTAGTTATATGGTTAATTTTGTAGTAGGTAAATTAATCATTAGTTATATGGTTAATTTTTGTAGTAAGATACATAATTTACGTTATAAAAAAAATATAATAGTGCACAAGATAAAATAGTTTAGCATTTAGAATTTAATTTTGGTTCGTTTAGGGTTTATTTTGATGATAATATTTTTGGTACGTGATAAAATTTTTGTATTGTAACAATTGTAAATCGATGATAGAATTTAGTGTTTAATTAGAATTCTTTTCGTAAAACCTTGGTAAAAATTTTGAATATATTTAGTTAATATAGTTGTTAGAATTTCAAAATATAATTTATAATTTTTACTAAAAAATGAAATATGTATGCTTTTTTCATGAGTATTTTACTAAATGGCATCATGTTATTTAACAAGTTATATTCATACTTGACAATAAATAATTTATTAATGTAAAAACGATCACAAAAAGAATATGTTAGATGGATGTTAATTTAGAATGATTCATATATGTAATATGTATACATATATGTGTATGTGTGCGTATGACCGGAAAGATTAAAATGAGGGTAAATCACATCAACAAACTGAATGCGTTCTAAATTTATATGAATGTCCAAAATATAAAGTGGTTATATGAATTTATTGCAAATTTTTGTCAAAACCATTTTAAATCTAAACCCATGAATCTGATTTACCTTGAGTGTGGTTCGATTATTATAGTTTCGATTTATCTCCATAGAAGCTGCTCCTATTAAATCGAAGCTATTGACTTCGTTTTACGTAAATTAAATCAAATAGATTCGATTTACATGAGATAGTTTTCACTAAAACATTTTTTCATAGTAAATTGATTCTCATGAATTCGATTTACTAATACACCTACTAATTCTAATCATGTAATTGAACATTCATGTAAATTTAAAACTCATTCAGTTTATTTATGTAATTTATCCTTAAAATGAATGTTGTCACTTTTATACATTAAATTAGTTAATATAGAGATTAAGTAGAGTATTATCTATTATTGGATATGATATGATATCATTCTTTCATGATTCATTTAGGTGAATTTTATTGCTATTTTTTTCTTTCTTTTTATATTTAATTTGTTCTAAAATGATGAAATGATAAGTACTGTTATAAAAATGAATCCTTTAAAAAATGAGCCTTATAAAAAAAATTTCAAAAATAATTATGTACTTTGTATTCATAATATTTAAATAAAGTCGAACATATTAAAATTGGATTAAAATCCATTTAAATTCTTTTTGTTGTTTCATTATTTTTAAACTTATAAATAAAATGGTTTAGTTATTCAAATTTATTGTTACTTGATTTAGGGTTTAGTGTAAGATGCTTTAGGATTTAGGTTTTAGTGTAAAAAATTTTAGAATTTAGAATTTAGAAATATATTGTTTAGAGTTTAGAGTCGGATGGTTTAGAGCTCAAGATTGGATTAGTTTAAGTTTCATAATTAAGAAATCAGGGTTTGTTGTTTATTGTTAGAGATTAAAATTAGATGGTTTAAGTTTTTCATTCTAAAATTGGATTGCTAAGTATTTTAATATTTAATGATAAGGGGTTTAGTGTTTACGATTGACATTTTTTATAAAATTTAAAAAATAGATACAGTGTTGATGATCGAATTTTTTATATTTAATAATGTTAATTTAGTTGTTAATTCATTTATGTGTAGATTAATTTAATGATAACGTAAATTATGTGTAGGTTAATGGTTAATGTGAAAAAAATATTTAAGTAATTGTTATTTAAATTTTTACTTGCTAGTAAATTATTTTTAAAATAAAGATACAGTGAATAACTGAATTTGTAAAAAATTATTGTTTTATTGGTTAGAATAGTTATTTGAATTTAGAATTTAATTTCTTGTGTGTTAGTTAAATTTTTTTTGACTGTGTTATTTAAATTTAAAGCTGTTAATATTTGATAATAGGTATACTTATTGATGGTCAGAACTTTATGTTGACAAAAGATTGCTCTTGGGACGTGACAAATTATGATGGTAGTAATATGTTGAGTGTTGTTGAGGAAGAAATACTAAAAAAAGTGATTCTCATAAGATAGGAGATGCTTGAATTAATAAAAGAAGATATGTTTTAATTAATAATTTATATTAGATACATTTAAGGTTAATTTAATAATGTATAAATATTTTAACTTTTACTATATATAATTATGTAGACCTTTGTTGTGGTGTGTAAAATTTTTGGTCAAATTGTCAAAAAAATTAAATGGTTTATTTTAGATTTAAAAAGATAAAAGTAAAATAATTATAATAATTTAAAACTTATTAGCAAAAATAAATCAAATGAAATTAGGCATCAATTAAAAAATATCGTATAGGTGGCTAAACTATGTATATATTAACATGTAGCTATGTAGGTGATCACTTAAATAACTCCAAACCTACAAAATACTATATTTCATAAAAAAAATTCAATTAAGACCCAAATCTAGGAAAAAAATGACCTGGCCCAGAAACTTAAATCTATTAAAGAAAAAAAAATCAGCCCATCATTATCATTCATAATTAATATTTAATCAAATTTACATTATTAAATTATTGATGAAATTAATCCATTACAGTGGAGTCTACATTCTGCATCAACATCAGCTTTTGTCTTCTACTATAGCTTTAATTGTACTCTCTCTCTAAACACTTGTTCTACTAAAAACATGACAACAAATTTCTACATATATAGAAGGAATCTCTCTTCTACATGATAGAATTCACCATATTTATCACTTTGCTGAAAGCTCGTTTAAAACGTTAAAAACGAATATTTTTTCCCCTAAACATTAAACCCTAAGAAATTCATACAAATAAGTCATATTTTCCATGGTAAATGTTCTATTTATCTTTTTGCATTTACAATGAATTGCTAGAGACGAAAAAAAAAAAGCACCAACACACTAGCTAAAAAAAGGAAAATAACGTTTATTTTCATGGTAAGATTTTATTTTTCTAGCTAGTAGTTGTATTCTTGAATAGAATATATGAGTAGATGGTTACATAAGTCCTTAAAGATCACTTGTTTTTTAAATTGATTTTTAAAAATTTTTTTAATTAAATTCATCTTTTAAAAATTTTAAGTTAGCCATATTAGTTTTTTTGTCACTTCCATTGTTATTAACATTAGAATTTATTGATATGACACATTAAATGATATCACAATACATATCTGGTAGTCCTAATTAACCTTTAATATAATAAATTTATAAAATTATATTAAATAAATATCAAATTGAGGAATTATGATCTAATTGATCTAATAATATAAAATTATTTATCAAATTGATCTAATTTTATAAACTTGTAATGTTAGCAGCTAATTGAAATTTTTAGATGTGTGTTCCATTGTAATTAATATCACTTAACATATAATATCAGCCAATTTTAATGTTGTCAACAAAAAAAATTACAAAAAGATCAATATGATTAATTTAAAATTTTAAAAAAATAAATTTAATTAAAAATATATTTTAAAATCAATTTAAAAAATAAGTGATGGGATGAATTTAAATATTTATTCGAATATATCTGTAGGGGCAAGTTAAATAACATCAAAGAGATCAATTAATATCTAATTACATCACACAAATCACGGCCAATGTGAGAGCACATTGGCATACTAAGTGAAGCCCATTTAATTTCTTGCACTACAAGCTAAGAAAGAAATAAGTGCATGACTCTCTTAATTATTGAAACACAAACACCAATGTCTATATTGAAGAACAAGGTTGTGCTTCAGAACAAGAGAATTGAAATAGATGCTGCTGAGTATGATACTGTTAAGTATTGGAAACAAAGGGCCTTGCGTTTGGAGAAATTGGTTGAGGCAAGCATCCAGAGAGAGCAGATACTCCAAGACAAGTTGCTTGAAAGGATCAACAACATTGAGAGGCAATCCTCACATGTAGAAGAACTCTCCCAGATTCTCAAAAGAGCAGATAATTTCTTGCATTTCATCCTCCAGAATGCACCTGTTGTTATTGGCCATCAGGTATTAAAATCTATGGTTTGAGGCACTGCTTCATGAGTTTTTCTGTGCTCTATGTATTCTTAATAGTTTGTTTTAGACTTATCAAGGGCTAATTCTTTTATGTATGTTTTTTTTCTTCAGGACAAGGAATTGCGATACCGGTTTATCTATAATCATTTTCCAAGTTTGCAAGAGGAGGTAATAGATTATGTGCTGGAGAAAAATAATTTAACACTTCATTCTAATTGTTGACTAGATGAAATGTCTAAACTCCTCGGATTACTCATTTTTCAGGACATAATAGGAAAAACAGATGTGGAAATATTCACAGGATCTGGGGTCAAAGAATCTCAAGAGTTCAAGAGAGAAGTCTTGGAGAAAGGATTACCTGCAAAAAGGGAAATCACTTTTGAGACAGAACTATTCGGATCAAAGACATTCTTGATATATGTAGAACCCGTGTTTAGCAAAGTAGGGGAGACAATTGGAATAAACTATATGGGAATGGATGTAACAGATCAGGTAAATGTTAACTTTGTTTTAATATTTCTTATGGTAATGGCAGCACACATGATATTTCACAATTCTCCGAAATTGCAGGTGCAGAAAAGAGAAAGGATGGCCAAGATTCGGGAAGAGATTGCAGTTCAGAAAGCAAAGGAAACAGAACTAAACAAAACCATTCACATTACAGGTATGAATCTGATTACTCAGCACTTTAGTTCAATAATTTTTACTTTTAGATGAAGAAATCTTATTGTTTTGTCACTCCCTTCTAATAGAGGAGACTATGAGAGCAAAACAAATGCTGGCCACAATGTCTCATGAGATAAGGTCTCCATTATCTGGCCACAATATCATGATGTATTTACTATCAACATCTCAACACTATGTTAACACACATAAATAAAAACACTTTAAAAAAAAACACACAAATATAAACTCTTCTGTCACACACTTATACCTCTTCGTCCCCTTCCTATACTCATTTTGTGTGTCACTGCCAACTCCTTTACTGGTGAAGGTGCTTCTGCTCTCACATTCCTTTTGGCTCATTCTTTTCATGAGTGCACATTAATGTTGATTTTTTATAAATATTTTTGTTGTGTTTTAAACATTTGTGGATAAAAATAATATTTCTTCTTTCTTTTTTTGGTAAATTACCCGAACTGTCCTTAGCTTTTGAAAATGTTAATAAAAATAATTTTTACTTTTTAATAATGGCAAAATAATTTTTAAGTATTATAAAATATGATAAAATAATAAAAAATATTATTTTTTATAAGTCACAAATAACTTTGTATTCAGCAAACTATTTATATATTATCTCTAAAATTTTATAAAAATATTTAAATAATTATTTAAAAATATATATAAAAAATTAAGCTCTAAATTTTTTAATATTATTTTTGTTACGGACAAAAAATACAAGAATATCTACTGAGTATAAAATTATTAAATTTTAAAAACAAATATTTTATTTTTTTAATCATGTTTGTGCTTAAAAAAATATGAACACTTTCAAAAATTAAGGACCATTTAGGTCGCTAATTTATTTATTATTTTTTCCTTAATTGAGTTTGGCTCATAATTATAAAAATCGAATCAAACTAACCGGTTTGATAAAAAAAATTAATGAATCGAACTATAAATTGGTTCAATTCACTTTTTAGATTGTTTAAGGATGAAAATCGGTATGAACCGATGAAAATTGATAAATACCGATCAAATTTGCTGAGAATTGGCGATAACTATGCACTCTATGGTGCTCCATAGCACCACATCTCTCCTGTGATGCAGTGCGGCTTTGGTTACCGTGGCAGCCACTCTGTCACCGTACTTCTTATAGATATCTAACTTAATTATATAGGAAACCTTGAATTAAATAATTTTATTGTTATCTAACTTAATTTTAATTTTGTATTCTCTACGAATTAATTATAGTTTTAATTTTGTACTATTATTAATAGAAATATAAATTTTATTAAAAATTTATTAATTTATTTTATTTATTTTAATGTTAATATTGTAATTAAAGTTATCTATTTTAATACTAATATTAAAATTTATTGTTATTATAAATTGTTATTTTTATTCAATCAAATTAAGATATATTGTAGTTGTAATAATATTAACTAATTTTATGTTTATTTTTATATTAATTATTTTTAAAATTTAAAATTTGGTTGTTTTTAAAATGTTGATAAAAATATATATTTTAAATTTTTTATTATTTTATAATTTTTATTTACCTGGGACTAATTTTATTGAGTAAACTAATAAATCAATGAATTAGAGTGATGTTACGTATACATTAAAATTAGTCATTAAAATTAGTTATTAGTATAAAATATATACTAAAATATAAATATATATTAAAAATAAATTAAATTATACTTATATTTATATACAAATATATTAGTGACTGATTTTAGTGTTTAATCACCAGTGTGGTTTGGATTGGATCTAAATTTGAGACTTTAAACTAAGCTTATGGTAACAGCCTAGCAGGCTAGCACTCATTGAGTCATTTCTCTCTCATTCTCGCTTTCTCTTCCAAGTCAGTGGACCGAAGCTGCTAATTTGCTATCACCTCATTTCTCTCTCTCACTTACTAACTCATTCAGTCACCACCCTTTTCTCAATTGCATTCAGCCTAAAGGTTCCTCCTCTTCTTTTTTAGTTCTTCCTTCACTCGTTTTCTTCTTCTGTCTATCTTCCCCTCTCCGCGTTTTTAAGATCCATTCTTTAACAAAAAGTCGAGTGATAAATAAGGCCCTGTTTGGTTGGCTGCGAGGGTAACGTCCCTTTACTTCAAAGTCAAAATGTGTTCGTGTTGCAAAAAGAAACAAAATGCTATTTTATTTTTCTCACTTGCTTTTGGTAGAATGATTCAAAATCCTGAATCAAGTGTCAATGTATAAACCTGATCTTGCTTTTTTTGTTGACTACCAAAAATGAAGCGTCAACTAAACCAAAACGGTGGCTTTTCTTGTTCCTTTTGAGTTTGAGTTCTAATTTCTGCTCAATTTTTGTTGCAGTTGCAGTTCTGCATCATTTTACCTTGATTGGCCATGGATGAGTAAGTGTTTCTTTGTTATTTCACTACTCGTTAAGATTCATGATACTTCAAAATCCACTTAGTAAAGTTAGCTTCTTTTTGTTATTTGATATGAAATTTGAAATTTTCAGAGAGAATGCGTTAGAGCTTCTGCAGAGATACAGAAGGGACAGGAGAGTACTTCTCGATTTCATTCTGTCGGGGAGTTTGATCAAGAAAGTTGTAATGCCGCCTGGTGCTGTTACACTTGATGATGTGGATCTGGATCAAGTGAGTGTTGATTACGTCCTCAACTGTGCAAAAAGAAGTGAGTTTCAGTTTGGTCATTCACATTGTTGTTTATGAATTATGATGCTTTTGTTTATTTATTGTTTTTGTAGGGATTTACTTGTTGTATGAATCTTTTGGTGTAGGTTCGCTGCTGGAGCTTTCGGAAGCTATTAGAGATTATCATGATCATACTGGTTTGCCCCAAATGGTATGTTATAATTAATAATTTGGCCTTCTTTGATGGTTTGATCTTTCTCTGTTCTTTTTATTGGATATGAAAACTACTTATGTTCCTCTACTGAATAGCTTTAGAATTTAGGAGAGATGGTTTGGGACATAATTGTGTTAGAACTTGTGTAACCATATAGTCTAGAGCTTGATCCTTTCCCATTTAGTCTTCTAAGTAACTGTTAATGTTAGCACAAGCTAAGATGGGCTATGTGTTCACACTTGAATCCCAATGGCTATTGCTTGGAGGGGGCATTTTGGATGTAGACACCATTTATTTTCCTGTACCCTTTGCTTAAGCTTATATGAGAGATAGTTGAGGAAATTTATTTTGTATTTTCATATGCATCTTTATTTTATGCAGATATAGGTATTATACATAATGCCCTGATTTGCCTAGGCCTCGTGCACTTTGTGATGACAATTTTATATTGATATAATATAGTGCTTACTATTTATAGAAGTCATTCCTGGATCTTGTCTTTTCATACATTTTTTGAGGGTTTCCCCCCTTACGTATATAATAGATGCTGCTGAATAAGATGCATCTTCAAAACTCATGTGCTAGATTATTTCCGGCCACCCTAGGTTCTTTTTTACACTTCAGGTGTTTGAAGCTTTTTGGTTAATTTGTTTATGAGGATTATGTTGAGATTTTAAATTCTTTTTTTTTTATCAGAGTGATACAGGTTCAGTTGGCGAGTTTTATTTGACAACTGATCCTGAAACTTCAGGTTCACCTCCTAGAAGGACGCCACCACCTGTTCCTGTTTCAACAGTTCCTCCTCTTGCTGTATCCACTCCAACTCCTGTTTTTGCCCCATCCCCGGTTGTTTCAAATCTGTCAAGATCAGAGTCTTTTGACTCTACACATGAAAAAGAGCTAACTGTGGATGACATTGATGACTTTGAGGATGATGATGATTCTGCAGCATTAGAAGGTTTCAGGTCCAAAAGGACTCTCAATGATGCATCTGATCTTGCAGTGAAATTGCCTTCTTTCTCCACAGGTGAATGTTTTACAACGTTTATTTGTTGGCTAAGTTCTATGCATTCCTAGAAATCCTATGAAGTTAATTATTATCAGATGAATAGTACTTTGACATTAAATATCAGAACATCATGGGAATAGGAAAACATATTAAGAAATTCGTGTGAGATAACCTCTTTCATGAAGTCACTACTAGTTGATTGCTGAGTGATGGAGAAATTATTGCTCAGATAGAAACCTGTATGAGAAAGAGAGAAGTTCTATGATTGGCCTTGGGCCCTTGTATGGGAATATTGTGCATGTTAAATTCCATGAATTCACCAATTACGTGATGTACCATGTATTAGTTCGTGCATACACTTCATGATTCATCCGTGTGCTAGAACACCATGCATTGTATAGTTCACGTATGGATCACCAATAGAGATAATAATGGTACTGGTTGCTGAGTAAAACTAGGATAATTGATGCACGAAGAAAGTGAACTGACAACCACAAGATTTTCGGACTTTGGAACTTTTGATTTAGAAAAAAATAAAACAAAAAAATGTCTACAAGAAATTAAAGAAGGTAGGATTAGTAATTTGTGAGGAAATAATGCTGAGCTTTGGGGTATTTTCACGGTCTTCTTTCGAGGATTATATCAAAGCGTACTAAAATTGCGATTGAATGGGTACAAACACCCCCGTGCGCGACGTGCGCGGTAGTATATATTTCACAAGCAGCATACTGCATAACTGTTTCCATATGGTGTACTAAAAAACTTATGGTGTATGATTTCTTCCTCATTCTTTATATTTCTCTCCGTTTGCAATTTTACGCTTAATGATATATTGGTTTTAATATAAAATCACAAACACACATTTAGATAATTTTGACGTTGAACTTGACCCAAAGGTTCAAAGGATGCTGTGAATTTTCTTAGTTTCTGTTGTTACTGTTTCTAGGCCTCACAGATGATGATCTACGGGAAACTGCATATGAGATCCTTTTGGCTTGTGCTGGAGCCACAGGGTACGTGTTCATAGTACCCTTAGTTTGGGAAGATCACTTTTCCTTGACAAAAATTTATAATTGGATTCTTTACATATGTTAAATATTTTATCTGTTCCTTGGATAACAGGGGTTTGATTGTCCCATCCAAAGAAAAAAAGAAAGAGAAAAGATCCAGTTTGATTAGGAAACTTGGGCGGAGCAAAACTGGAAGTGTTGTGTCCCAGTCCCAGAGTGCTCCAGGATTAGTTGGCTTGTTAGAAACCATGCGTGTTCAGATGGAGGTATGTTGTTTTTCTCCAGGATTAGTTGGTTTGTTAGTGCTCCAGGATTCCATTTACTCATACTTTGTTTTTCCTTCCATTATTTTAACTCTTTGTAATACCATGGCTTCCCTTTTCTTGAGAGCGGTGGTTCAGAAGCTGGGTTTGTATTTATAAATGGATTTTGGAGGCTTGTTTATAACTCTTATGGAAAACTCAGTTAAAGTTAGTCCCTTGGCCCATGCTTTGATTTGCTTCTAAGAAAAAGTACACTTTAACTTAGCCTGGTTCTTTTATGCTCTGTTAATCGGATGACAGAGTTATAGGGTGAGAAATATTTAGTGTTATAACTTAAAAAGGTTAAAACTGAAGGAAAAGTAATCTCAGTGGACTGCAGTCCTCAAAGGGACTTGATAGGTTTTGATTCTTGAATTTGTTCAACACACAATATGGATTCAATTTTCCACTTAACATCCTTATCTTAAGCTCATGAGTATGAGCTTACTTTCTTTACATATTTTTCTTCTATGTTAGAATAACAGAAACTATTGAGTGAGACAGGGAGAAGAAGTGTGATCTGAAAGTGAATCTGCATTATTGTCATTAGAGAGTAAATGCTAGAGTATTTATTGGGAGAGATTTGGCTCTCAACTGTCCTCTATGAGTATCCACAATACTTATGGATTATCTTTAGTTCTTTACTCTGTTAACTAAAACTTTTTACCATACTTATTCCCTATAGATAACACGTTCAACAGTGTTATTGTTTATCTGGAATGAGGCACGATATGCTTCTGAACTGTGAAAAGCAAAAAAACCTTAAATTTACGTTCATGTTTTATGACCCCATATTGATGTATGAGGGATTGCAGATATCTGAGGTGATGGATATTAGAACAAGACAAGGATTGCTAAATGCTCTTGTTGGAAAAGTAGGGAAAAGAATGGACACTCTATTGATTCCTTTGGAGCTGCTTTGCTGTATATCACGCTCAGAATTTTCTGATAAAAAGGCTTTCATACGGTGGCAAAAGAGGCAGGTAGTATAATCAATTCAGTAATCTTATATTCTCTTTTTCATCTATTCTTTATTTGCTTTTGATTCTATTGATGGAAATGTGAGGGTGTCAATATTCTTGTCTGATTTTGAACATTTCCAAATTGATGTCAGTACAGTTAAAAGTTTTGGAGGAGGGGCTTGTTAATCACCCTGCTGTTGGATTTGGTGAATCTGGGCGCAAGACAAATGAGCTGAGGATTCTACTGGCAAAAATTGAGGAATCTGAGGTGTGTGATTATCCATTCAGATGTTTTGTATATTATTGCATCTATTAGTGCTAGTTAGATCATAAGAATTTGCTTACTTTTGTTATTATGTCTGATTGAATGTGGCTAACATGATTCTACAAACTATGTTTCATTTCATTCTTTCTCGTTTTCCTTTAATCCTTTCAGTTTCTCCCTTCTTCAAATGGTGAACTTCAAAGGACAGAGTGCTTGAGATCTCTGAGGGAGATTGCAATTCCACTTGCTGAGAGGCCAGCTCGGGGTGACTTAACCGGGGAAATATGCCATTGGGCAGATGGTTACCACTTTAATGTTAGACTATATGAGAAATTACTTTTAAGTGTATTTGACATGCTAGATGAGGGAAAGCTGACAGAGGTTGGTGTCTTTTTTTCTGAGGCAATTATAACATGATGGTTTGTGTCATTACCACCTTAATGTGTGTGTTTTTTTTCTTTTTTTTTTAAAGATTGAAAAAGTTTAGGGTGTGGTTCTTGGGAACATGGTCTGTGCAATTGATGCTTCTTCTAATTTTTGTTAATGTGAAGTAAATAGAGGGTTACTGTGGAAAATGTGTTTATTTGCAATGTAGTGGTTGAAATTGAATTTTATTCTATCAAAGATAAATACCGATTCTAATGAATCTTTGATGTGATTTGAGAACTAACATAGAAAACACATTGTTTTTCGCTTTTATTCTTGTAAAGAGAATATCTTGTTCTCCCATCTATTTTTATTCTTCTCTTCTCATACATTTTTTATTCTATTAAAAAGATACAATTACATTCTACCACTTCTGTAATTTCTGATTTTTCTGCTGGGCTCAATTTATTTCTAGGAAGTGGAGGAAATTCTTGAACTTTTGAAGTCAACCTGGCGGGTTTTGGGGATCACAGAGACAATTCATCACACCTGTTATGCATGGATTTTATTTCGTCAGGTATAAGCATCACATTTTTCTATTCTTATATTCTTCATTGACCCCTTTCAATTCTTATAGTTGGACTATTTTACTGTATTATTGTTGATTGCCTCATTGAATTTGGTTTTGCCATAAAAATGAAAGATACACTTGATTTTAGATATCAAGTGTATTTGAAATTAACCTATTCTATTCTCCTGGGATGCTTGCCACTTTAATTTATGATATTTCTTTAGGCTGTGTTTGTTTACTGTCTCAGGACAATGAAGACATACATGTAAGGACACACACACTAATGCACATGAATACATGTAGTCTGTTAAGTTATTAAGACAATAAGGAGAAATCACATTTGTTGTTAAAAACAATTTTACCCTTAGTAAGAAGGAAGTTGTTGGTGATAAAGGTGATGAGAGTAGAAAGTGGAATTTTAAAAAAAATTGGAAGGGACAAAATTGTAATAAAATCTTGTCTCGTGTCTAATATCTGTCTTAGCTTTCAGGCAAGACAATTAAATACATAATATTTTGTATGTCGGTGTGTGTTAGCGTGTCCTTCTAAAATTTGTGTTTCACTAAACAGTGAACGTTGTCACGGTGTCCATGCCTCTGATGGACATGGACAACAACCAAATACAACCTTATCTGTTACGTTGCCTTTTAATCAAGACTCGAGCAAAACCAAAATGTTTATATGTAGATAATCAAGAATTAAGATCACCACATAGTAAAAATAGTAACAATAATTATCTTGAAATCCCTAATTTTCTTTGCTGGTTGGCCTTTGCTCTTTCACTTCTTTTTTGCCATTACGGTATTATTTGCTTAGCTAGTACTTGCTCTGTAATGGAGCACACCTTTTCCTGTTTTTGGTCATAATTAATAATTAGTTATTTCATTATGAGGATACAGTATGTTATCACAAGTGAGCTGGGACTTTTGCTGCATGCGATTGAGCAATTAAAGAAAATACCACTAATGGAGCAACGGGGCCAACATGAGAGGTTGAACTTGAAAAGCTTGCATTCCAAAGTTGAAGGTGAACATGATATGTCTTTCTTACAATCTTTCTTAACACCAATTCAGAGATGGGCTGACAAACAGCTTGGAGATTACCATCTTCAGTTCAATGAGGTTTGTTGAATGATTTAAGTTGTTTGGTTCTACATAATGGTAGATACTTGGATATGTTTGTATGTATCATTTCTCTGATTGTTGATGAGCTTCTGTTCAGGTTCAGCAATCTTTGTTAATATCTTCCTCTTTTTTTTGTTTTATCTTTTTTTTTTGGGCTTTTTTTGTGGGGGTTGGGGGGTTGGTTTACGACATATTCAGAGTTAGCAAGCTAGACTTCATTGACAACTTTTTCTTTTTACTAACATTCTCTTGTCGAGCATTCTTCTTGTAACTTCTCTTTATCTTAAGAATATTCTTGTGGGTAGCTTTATATGTTGAGATATAAGATCAAGAGAGCCCTAGGAGAAACCATTAAGAAATATTACTTTAAATGGTTTAGACATGGTTTATGTCAGGACATCATGGCATCAGTTAATTTATGTAGTTGAACTCTCCTAGTTGGAAAACGCGAAGTTGTTATATAGGCATCGGTCGAACTGTACAAATCACAACTGATATCGTCTTTGAATTGGAGAATCTATGTCCACAGTTGTGAAAATAATAAGATTGCGAAATTTGTAGTTGGTTTTTCCAATTAGACTGGTCGAGTTTTGGCTTGTTGAATCTATTGGTAGGGAGAGATATATTTTTGCTGCCAATCTTATAATATTTCATTATCTATAATTCTATATTGATATTTCAAATAGCTAACTGTTGTAACTTGTGTTTGGTTGCTAATTTTTGCTTTGTTTTGTTTGTCTGTGCTTGTTTATCTATCTCCCTCTCCTCCTTTCTCTCTATCCCTCCGACACGCGACACACACACACTCACTGAGTTGCACATTTAATGTGGTTTTATAACATCTCATATTCCTTTTAGGGCCCAACAATAATGGAAAAGATTGTGGCAGTCGCAATGATTACCAGGAGGCTTCTGCTGGAAGAACCAGAAACTGTGTGTATCAGTTAGATGGCATCTTTCAGATTTGAATGTATCATTTTGTGAAAAATGTTAGATTATGGGAGTAAGAAACTTCCTTTTATCTTTTTTCAGCAGATCATGCACTCCTTGCCAATTAGTGATCGTGATCAGATAGAGATATATATATCATCATCAATTAAGAATGCATTTGCAAGGGTGAGTATTCTGGTTGCAGTGGTTAATTCTGATAATTATGTTATGAAGATTTTTACTGTCCTAATGAGTGTTTATGAGTTCTGCTTTTGTACTGGAATCCTTAAATGGTATTATTGTGCACTTGACTAATGAATGACAAATGTTACTGTTCTTTCTCGTTGATGGTATATAGCTTCTTTTAAGTGAAATTTTTGTAACATGACCAATATATTGTTGTTGTCATTTGGCTTCAGAGTTAAATGAATACCAGAGAACCATTGGCAACATGGAAGCAAAGATGTAGTTTAAATCTTGTTTTAAACTTTTTCTTGATTCTGCCATTTGACATTTTGACTTGGTGGTAACATTTGATTTAGCTTTTTAATCCTGTTCAAAACGGGATAGAAGAAGACCTTGGTTTGTTCTTCATTTTTATACCTTCCTATAAGGATCTCTTTACTTTCTGCAGACATTACAAGTTGTTGAAAGAGCAGATGTGTCGCATGAGCATCATTTGACATTGCTTGCAGAAGAACTCAAGAAGCTCTTAAAAAAAGATTCAGGAACTTTTATGCCCATTTTATCTCAGCGGCATCCTCAAGCAACTGTTGTATCTGCATCATTAGTTCACAAACTTTATGGCCACAGACTGGTCAGCATGCTGTACACAATTTGGATATATTTTTACTTTCTTGATTACCTTGTGAAATGTCTTTGAAATGACACATATTACTTTCTTGGTCTTTTCCAGAAACCTTTTGTGGATGGTGCTGAACATCTAACTGAGGATGTCATTTCTGTATTCCCAGAAGCTGAAAGTCTAGAGCAGTTCATAATGGCACTTATTACATCTTCATGCCAAGAAGAAAATGCTGAAATCTTGTGCAAGAAATTGAATCTCTACGAGGTTAGGTGGTTATGTTACTTTGCAATTAGAACTGAACTTATTTGTTAATATAGAGGTTGCAAACTTCATGTTGATTTGTAAACTTACTTTTGATTGAAAGTGAGGTAACACAAACATAATTTATGTTTGAGAATTTTAATCTTAAGAAAAGTGATTTTTGATACCGTAGATATTGTTTGGATACTATTGATAGAAGTTACTATTTATTTAAAAGAGATGCCTTTAACTCCTATGTTGAATTAAAGAATAATATTATATTAAACTAAGTGTGTGTTTGGATAAGTCACTTTGAGGAAGGAAACGTAATTTATGGGAGTATTTAAATTACTTTGTGGTAAAATTGTGTGTTTGGGTAAGTAGTAGGAAAGAATTTCAATTTGGAAACAATTTTAATGATGGATTTTAACTACTCAAAATAGGGAATTTTATAGGGAGGGAATTTCAATTCCTTCTTCTCTCAATTTCATTTAAAACTAACAAAAAGGAAATTCAACCACATTAAATGGGGAAAAACATTTTAGTTTATTTTTAATGAAACAAATGTTATTCTATTTTATTAGAATACAATATTTTGTGAATGGAGGTAATGTAATTACCTTATCCATACCAAGAATTTTATAGATGCATATAATTAATCTATTTACATCATCCAAATAAGAAATTTTGTTATTGAATGGAATTTAATTGAATTATTTTGGTTTCTATTCATTTGAAATTCTTTGAAATTTGAAAATATCTTATCCAAACACACTCTAAAAAGATATATTTTGTCAACATATATGTTGGGTTTTTACTGAGCACAATTCTTACTAACACAAGCAACAACTTCCATGTTTGAATCTAATATTGATTTTTCCTCAAGAAATCATGAGCTGCAACATGATTTTGAAGGTTTCTGCATTATAATCTTTTGTCGTTAATATACCTATCCTTTTGTATTCTAAAATCGTCCTTGGCATTTTTGGTTGTTGTTATAGATTGAGGAAAAATCTGGGACACTGGTGTTACGCTGGGTCAATTCACAGCTTGGAAGAATTCTAGGTTGGGTGGAGCGGGCTATTCTACAGGAGGTAAACCTTGTTGTTCACAGTGTTCCCCTCATGTCAAATGGCAGGCATTTTTTGGGTTATCTTTATCTCTCACACTAAATTGGACGTAAATTTTGCTTAAGTACCTTTTTTTAATTGCTTATTTATGTAGCTAGTTCTTCAAACTTTCTATTTTTCCTTTGGGCTTTCGGTAGCTGGATGAGGTTTTGTGGTTAAATCTACTCTATAGTAAAATTTTCAATAATTTTATCAGGTCTACTTTCTGTATTTGGTAATTCACCAGTCCTTTTTATCAGTTATATTAGACAGGAAACTTATATATACCTGATTCATGAAATCCCTATTGGAACCAACCATGTAATCCATATTGCCCCTGCTTGGGAGGATGTTTTTCCTGATTTATCCAAAGAGAGTTTCTTTAGACCAGTTTCTGAACATTCCCGATTATTCTGGAATCTCACAAGATTAGATGGGTCCCTTCTCCGTTTAGATTTGAGAACACGTGGACGTCGAATAGCTCTTTCCTTCCTTTTGTGATAGAAGTCTGGGATAATGTTGATATTCTTGGTTGGGAGGGATTTAGGTTTATGAGAAAGCTAATAAATAACCTTAAAGAGAGACTGAAAGTTTGTATTTGTAGCTTCCCTATGCCTATTCATCTCTCATCCTGTTTTAGTACATCTTCTTCACGTATCAAATGTTAATATTGTGTACTTTAGCAGAGTTGGGACCCAATATCACCTCAACAGCGGCATGCCAGTTCAATTGTGGAAGTTTACAGGATTGTAGAGGAGGTAAGAATTTAGTTTTGCATTATATACCAATTTGGCATAAATTGTGTGAATTGCCCAGGGATACTTAATTTTCTCTGCATCTTTCAAACTCGATGCTTCCTTCTTGAATGACATCTAGCTATATGTTACATATTTCATTTTACATTTCTATTTCGTTGACCTATTTTGGACCCATTTTTTATTTTTTAATGCTTGTGTGAAACTGTGAAAGTGGAGGACTTCGTCCTCCTAGTGATTGGGGGTAATGGCCATTTCCTTTCAGGGCTCCTGCCTAGTTGACTTGACATCTTTGTTTTTGAATACTTAAACATGCAGCCATGGACGATAACTATTTGTTTCCATTGTCTGTTTTGTCTATATCCATTGGACTGTCAGTTAATTTACCATTTTACTGTATGCAGACTGTTGATCAATTTTTTGCTCTTAAAGTACCAATGAGGTTTACAGAATTAAATAGCGTGTTCCGTGGCATTGACAATGCTCTTCAGGTGTATGCAAACAATGCTGTTAATGATTTGGGTGAGTGGATGCTTCATGTCTATTCCCTCATTTTCCAGTTCAGAATTTCTACACAAAAACAATAATTTCCAGAGTTGCACAAGTGGCTCGTATAGCATCATAATAAGACTAAGAAGAAGCTACTTTTACATTATGTGATAACCACAATTAAAATATATTTGAAAATCTTGACAAGATAGCATAATTCAAATAAAGTTGAAATAAAAAATAATTCAGAAGATTACAAAGCAAACATCTGAATTACTGTCAGGAAATTTGGATTTCCATTGAAAAAGATATTGAAACCAGAATACTAGATGTTACCATCATAAAAGCATGAATTTATCCAAAATCCCTCAGCAAATATTTATGTGGTTTCCTTTGTAGTTGTCAAGATATAAAACCATTTATGTGCCTTTATTCTCAATAGCTGAGTTTTTGAAGATGATTTATCATTTATGGCATGGTATTAGAGCTTCTATGAACCATTGGTCTATGTTATAGAGTTCGATCGTTGTCCAACCCTATCTTCTAAATAAGACTTAGATTTCAGGTTTGTGTTTGCATCTCTATGCTTCAATCCTAAATTTCTTCAGGGGGCATGTTAAGATATAAAGATAGTCATATCTGAGTTTAAACTTTTGAGAGAATGATTAGTGATAGTATTAAGGATGGCAATAGTTTTTCCCTCCCCTGTATCAGTGTACTATAAGTACTAACATCCTTTGCTGCTGTCTATTGGTTAATTACATCATCCTGAGTGGATGGTCTAATCCTTATATTTATTTAGTGAACATGTTTTTGAAAGGATGACTTCCTCATATATCCTTTTTTAATTATTGGTATAAGTATGTGTAGTTCCATAGATGATATATTAGTATGAATTCTAAAGTTCCCATTTAATCCCACAGCAAGCAAAGAGGATTTAACACCACCTGTTCCTATTCTCACACGATACAAAAAGGAAGTTGGCATAAAGGCTTTTGTAAAGAAGGAATTATTTGATGCTCGAATGCCTGAAGAGCCAACAAGGACAAATGAAATCAGTGTCCTTGCAACTTCAACACTCTGTGTTCAATTAAACACTTTATATGTGAGTTCAAGCAACTTGAATTGTGGTTGGATAGTTTGCACACTTGTTTATGCATTTGTGATAATGTGTTTCTTCTCATCATCTCAATCTACCTTGATGAATCTCTATTTCTTAGAATTACTTTATTTGGATTGTCATTTTTCCCCCAAGCTTTCAATTAAAAACCTGTGGTTGCTTAGATCTCTCCTTGGTTCATTTTAATTATTCTTCATTGGATACTGTCAATATAGTATACTATTTTAGATTTTAAATCTTAAGGAAAAACTTAACAATTTACTGATCAGTATATCAATAAATGTACTAGTTTTAAAGGTTGTTTTTTAATTCAAAACAATTTTCTGCATTTGACAATCTTTGTCATTGGGAAATAATTGTTTGGTGGGATTGTTCCCTTCTCTTTTTGTGTTACATGATTGGGATTAGTTTTTAGCCTGGACTATTTAATAACCAAAGCAGTTGTGAATCTATGGTGAAACTTTCCTTCTATACCATATATTATCTTGGTGTTTTCCCTCTATTAAGTTAATAGAAGTTTTTCTGCACTTGACAGTATGCAATTAGTCATCTGAATAAACTGGAAGATAGCATTTGGGAGCGATGGACAAGTAAAAGATCCCAGGAGAAACTCATAAGTATGTGACTGAACTTTTATTTCTGTATTACTTTTCGTAGTTAATATGATATGTGTCCTTTGAAAGAGAATCAAGTATAAGTGGGCCAAACATAGATATGATCATTATATGGGCACTATGGCTGATCCATGTAGTCAAGCAACTATCTAGTGGGATAAGGCTATGTTGTTGTTGTATATGATGCATGTCCAAGTCTTCATTTTTCAATAGGGGATAAAACTGTTTGTAGCTTACTAGTTACTATTTTTCCAGTTAATCAATCGTATTTTTATAATTAATTAATTAATTAGTTGTATCTGGTTCAACCTTCAAGATAGTGCCTATATTTTTTAGGTTGTCTTTGCTGTTATTTCATAATGGGATAGGGTCATGTTTGTTAGAAATTAGAATATTTGAAAATCTCATAATATCTTATTGTGAGAATATCATGAAGTATTTAGATAATCTTTTTAGGAGTAGTTTATATTAAGTCCCACATTATCTAAAATTGATAACCTGATAACCCTTATAAGTGTGATGCAACCCTTATCTCTTGAGCTAGCTTTTGGAGTAAGTTAGTCCCACTTAATTTCTTATATGGTATCAAAGCCAGGTTAAAAATTGTTATTGGGTCACCTCATACCACAAAAAATTCAAGTCGTCCTCAAATTTCACCCTCCGAGTCTTTGTCTAGTTCTGAGCGTGAGGGGAGTGTATTAAGTCCCAGTGTCTAAAATTGTAAACCTGATAGCCCTTATAAGTGTGAGGCAACCCTTACCTCTTGAGCTAGTTTTCAGGGTAGGTTATGCCAACTTAATTTCTTATAGTCTATATATTTTCATACATTTCATTATTGCTCTTATTTAATTAGGATAATATTTTTTTGTATTATAATATTTTACACGTAATCATATCAATCTAAGATCAGAATCTCTATTTGTCATACCTATAATTTCCAATTTTCTTGCATTCTCTTTGCGATGAAATACTCTGAAGTCTTTTCTCATGTGTTGCACTTCTGCAATCCTTTTGTCTATAGAGAAATCCTTAGATAAGTCCAAAAGTTTTCCTCAAAAGGATACATTTGACGGAAGTAGAAAGGCTATAAATGCTGCAATGGATCGCATTTGTGAGTATGCTGGTGAGAATTCAGAAGCTTATCCCTTTTCTTGCAAATCAAACTGATCTAACTTTTCAGTTTTACTCCATTGTTAATTATCAACTTGCAGGAACCAAAATCATCTTCCAGGATCTTAGAGTTCCATTTATAGACAACTTATACAAACCAAGTGTCTCAGCCTCCAGGATGGATGCACTAATAGAACCACTTGATATGGTAAAGTTTGTCTTGTCATGAAGAAACCATTATTTATATTGTCTTGTTAGGTTGATTTTGATTAGTATATATAAACAATAACAACTAAGCTTTATCCTATTAAGTGTGCTCAGTTATGTGGATCAGTTAATATTGTAATATCTTATCTATGTGTCTGTCAAACCACTTAAATTGGTTTTACCTACAGTTATTCTTAGTCTCTTTTCCTCTAGATTTTGAGCTGCTTTCCATTTGATCCACTTTTCTTGTTACAACTACACATATCTTCAGTTCACACTCTGCCTAATGTGTGATCTTACTATCTCTTACCATGATAGGTGCTATACGTATTTCTTCAATGCATTTTTTCTTAATTCCACCTTGTTTAATGTGTTCACTCCTTTCAATCTTGATGCCGATCTTATTTTCTGGTTGGTTGTTTAGCACCCAACGTTTAGTACCATTACCATGCAATGTCATTAATACCTCACCTGAATTTTATGGTACACACCTCTATTTATCCATCACTTTGAAGTACAGACCCAAGATACTTAAAATGTGTGATTTGTGGTATGATGTCATCCCTAATTTTCACCTCCAAGCTAGGATTTTGTGGCTGTTTCTAAAATATTCCATATCCTCTGTGTTGCTTCTCAATTCTCATATAAAAATCTGCTTCCAAACTCCAAAGATTCTCCTTCAGCTCTAGCTTCCAACTTATCTCTGCCTTTGATTCTCATCATTGGAATATATCCTCTGAAGAACAGTGTTTTAAAATATCAGCTATGGCGAAATGGCATGGTGGATTTTCGGTCTGCTGCCATTTCTGTTGTGTTGCTTCGTGGAAAATCGGGGGCCGCAATGTCCATGGTGTCATGGCGTTCTGTGATGACAATGGCGGAAATGGCATGTCTTTGTGGAATTTTTTTGTTGGACTTGAGGGTTGTTATTGTCATTTTGACAATCCTAAAAGCTAATGTTAGGGTCTCAAAAACCTTCCCGACCAGATTTCAGCCTTCACCAACCCAAAGAATGTCTTCCCTCTCTGTCTTTCTCGCTCTTTGCTGCTCGAAGATGAACCGCTGACAGCACTGCCGCTGCCGCCAATAAACTGTGACTTATGTTTTCTGGTGTTTTGTGACTTAACATTGTGTTTTTTTGTTAAAATTTCTGAATTAATTGCATACTTTATGGCTAGAAAGTTGCTTATATTGATTAGATTTTATAAAATATTACATGTGCAGTATTTTATGCATATTTTTTGGTATATATATATATATTTCAGTCCATCCACCGTTTTATCCATTTCCCACAACACCGTACACCATAATCTAATGGCGAATTTTGGCTCATCCGCTATCAAAAACTATGCTGAAGAAGGCCATTGGTTCTGTACTTGATTATATTTTCTCCAACTTCCTAACACATTCAAAGACATCCCATTGCACCTAGCTATCCATACTGGAAACTCCATTAGTTACATTTATTTAACTTGAGCACCAATCACTATTTTATATTGGATTTACTTGAAAGTCTAGAATTTACTAATCATGTGTTGTTGACTTCTGTTTTCACTTAATGTAGGAGCTTAGTCAACTTTGTGACATTGTTGTGGAGCCTCTGAGGGATCGCATAGTGACAAGTCTTCTTCAGGCATCATTGGTTGGTACTGATCCTTGCTTTTTATTAATTTAATTCATTTCTGGTACTCTGATTCTAACATATTCCTACTTGTTAGGATGGATTACTCCGGGTTATATTAGATGGCGGTCCATCAAGAGTTTTCTTTCCCGGTGATGCAAAATTACTAGAGGAAGATCTGGATGTCCTAAAGGTATCTTACACTTGTAATCTTAATACCAAAAAACTTTATATATAATTTACAGCAGGCAAATCAGTTCTGGATGTCCTAAATGTATTCCATGGTCATAATTAAAATAAGAGTAAAGTATATCTTTTGTCCCTAATATTTTTGAAAAGCTTCAAAAATTCCCTAATGTTTAATTCGTGGCATTGTTGTCCCTTACATTTTCAGTAAGTTTCAATTCTACTCGAGATTAATTCTTTGTCCGTCAATTTTTTTCGCCAATTTTACCCCTCCCCTATATAGTTCCTCCCTCTCTCCCTCCTTGAAGGGGCTTGGTTTGGGAGCTTCTCTGGTGTACAATGCACTCCTGTGGGGAGAAGGGAGGAAAGAGATGGAACAGTGGAAGAGGAGAGGTGGCGTGGTGGGGGTGGCTCGGTGAGGTGGGGTGGTGCGATAGGGGTGGGGGTGGTGTGGTTGGGTAGCGCGGGGGGGGGGGGGGGGGTGGGGTAGTGCGGTGGGGTGAGGCACTTGAAAGAGGAATGTTGGCATTGGAAGAAGCCAAGGCTTGTGAGCTTGTGACTCTTGTGGATGTGCTTCCATTGGAACTGACTCGAAGAAAAAAGGGTTACTTAGCAGATTGTCTCAGAGAGAGTGAAGAAGAGAGTGAGTGAAACACAGGAGGTGGTGAGGTGGGGTCTAGGGTACAGTGGGGTGAGGGGTGGAGAGAGAGGAGTGTGATGATGATGACACTATAGGGGAGGACTAAAATTGGTAAAAAAGAAAAAAAATTGACCAAATGTTATTGTCAAATAATTAATCCCAAAGGTAGAATTGAAACTTTTAGGGGTTTAGCTCCTTCTTTCAAAGCCAGTGAATGTTTCTGCCTGATTGGTCACGAAGAAGATAGTTTTTCCCATTGAACAGATAAAATCAAAGCTCCATTAAAGAGGAAAAATGGGTTAAACACTCAAGTTGACACGGTTTGTCAAAGTAAAGTTTCACTTTTATTGGCTGCAGTTGACAAGTATCCGTTGCCGAAGGATGCTTGAGTGACTATATTCCAGTATCGTAATAAATCTAGAAAACATATCCCTGGGTTTAGATTCACATGTAATTTTACTCAAATCTAAAACATGAAATTTTCTCTCCCATTTAAAACCTCGTTCTAGAATCTAGACTGACCCTCAGAACCAGGTTTTTTGATAGTAACTAGAATCTCAATTTAGCTCTTAGAAGCTTAAGTTTCTGAGTATTAGCTTCTTTGTGGATGCATCATAGGAATTCTTCATATCCGGAGGTGATGGGCTTCCTCGAGGTGTTGTCGAAAATCAGATTGCACGTGTTCGGCATGTGATCAAGTTGCATGGATACGAGGTTAGTTCACCGGTTGTTTGTTTGCTTCAATAATCTGATGATCAGTAGATAGGTGCCCAATAGGCTTAGCAATTTTATGTGGTCTGCCGTATGGTTAATGATCGAATTCCACAAGTTATTCACTTATTTTAGAACTTTTGAAGTCACAATGTGTAGATGATTTTCAAAGGAGTCGTTTCTTGTACAATATTATCTTGTAATTTAATGCTGCTAGAATGTATTTTCTTTATGCGCCTGCCTTTTTTAGAATATATGTTCTCGGAACAATAATTTCTTGGAATCTATGTAGCATACGATAATCTGTACAAATTTGCAGACGCGAGAGTTGATTGAAGACTTGAAATCTGCTAGTGGCATGGAAATGCAAGGTGGCAAAAGCAAACTAGGAGCTGATTCCAAAACACTATTGAGAATATTGTGCCATAGGAGCGATTCAGAGGCATCCCTGTTTCTCAAGAAACAATACAAGATACCCAAGTCTTCTGCTTAGTGTATTGTGTACAAAAAATGGAAAGGCACAATTTTCACTTTGAGATATAGATGATTTGCTGTATAATCAGACTACCAGATCTGGTTTTGTAACTAATTACAATGGTATTAATCTTCCATTTGTAAAATTCGTCCATGTCAAGACGGTAAGAATTCAATTAATGAAGTTTCAATTCATTTAGGAGGGCAGATTATTTGTTAAAAAAATCAGCTTCATGATCAATTACAGTATCGTGTACAGTTGGCGTGGTGCAACGTGTTCTCTCTCTCTCTTGGGTGATGGTGCCATGGTTATCCTACGAAACACGAACATTTTGTTGAGTTACCGTATTTCGAACACAACACTCGTTTGACACGTGTTTGTTGTGTCCAATCGTGTCTTAATAAAAAATAAAAAAATTTTCACGGATACATTCAAATTCAAACCGATCCAAATTAAACCGTTCATTCAATTCAAATCGAAAATCGATTAAAACTGCACTAATTTGGATTTGATTGTATTCTATTTTTTACAAATTGCTTGATTGGATCGAATTTTAGATTTATTTTTCATAACCGATCCAATCCAATTCAAACCGTACAATATGCTATAATATTATTTTATTGTTATATTTACAATTATACTTATAAGTTATAACATGTTTAATTTATTATATATTTTTATATTATTCATATATTATTATTATTTAATAAATATTTTATGTTCAAAATGTTATTTATTTATTTTAACTTACTTATAATTTTATTTCTATTGTTATGTTATCGTTGGTTTTTTAAGATACTGTTGAGACTTGTTATGTCATTGTTGATTATTTAAAATTTGATGTTGAGACTTTTTATATGTATTTAATTTTTTTAATTTATAAAACCACAAATTCAATCAAATCCAAACCATACCGCAAGTAAATTAGTGTTCGGATCGGATAAGTTTGACTCAAAATCGATCAAACCGCACCGTGAACACCTTTACTTAAACACATCTAAATATCATCACATGTAGCGTGTTCGGTCTTATTCTCAACATGTATTCAGAAATTATATATATTATTATTTATTAAAATAAAATATTTTAAATACTTTATATAATTAAAAAAAGACATTAAAACAGTTAAAAAATTATTTTATATTTTAATATTAAAATATTATTATAATTTATTTAATATATCATGTCTCTATATCTTATAAGATTTTAAAATTTATGTGTAAGATTTTAAAATTTATGTGTTTGTGTGTGTTAGTGTCAGTATCTGACCATTATAGTGGTTATTTAATGTGTAATTAATTACCCCTGCTATGAGCCTAATCATGAGCCTAATCGGAATCAAAGAATGGTCTTACTGGACATGCTATCATTGTTAGGATTATGCACGTGTAGTCTTGTATAGTTGCATAAAAGGATAAAAGAGGTCATCTATAAAGAATCCTTGATTGGATGGTAATTATGATCTTAAAGGATTAAATTTTCTTTGTTTATTTTCATGATATTAAATTAACAACATATTAAAAGATAATGTGTTTAATTTTATAAAGAGTCCTACTAGGGAGACAATAAGGTATTTATACAATATGTACAATGGACTGTTTATTTGATATAATATGTATTAATAATGTAAATCAAACATCATTATCCCTAATTTCTAGTTGTCTGTTCAGTTTTGTGATATCTACTCCCAATTTACTCCAAATTCTTTCACATTAACCCTTCATCACCCACCGTTATTCTACTCCCAAAAAATCTCATTGTTTGTTAAGCAAAAAAAAAACCCCTTTCTCCGTCGTCCCACCGTGTGCGCAGCAACCTGCATCCCATTGCTCTGTTTCTACGCAACGTGTAGCCTCCCTTCCTGCCGAGCGAAACTGTCGCGCTCCGCCTCCTTGCGCCAACGCCCTCGCCGGAAGAACCTCCGTCACTCCTCACGCGGTCGAACATCTGTGACCTGCAATTGTCAGCGTCGCCGACATGAGTTGCATCTGAACCCCCCGCGCTCGCGTTATCCCAGCGTCAGCCTGCTGCCTGGGTCTTGTTGAATTACTCGAAGAATAAACATCTATGAAAATTGAGAAAGAGAACATTCAAAATCATACAAAAACGAACATCTAATGTGAACATGTATAAATAACAACATAATTACTTTATAAAACGACTAACTACCAACCAAATGACCATGTAAAAGAACATTTTGAAACCTTGATAGTCAGATAAATCATAACCAGCAACCATCGTCTACAACGAAGCACCCAAGAATAACCATCCACGTTCACAGAGAAAGTGAACATCTGGCGACGGGAAGAAGGCACAAACCGGCTGCGACGGAGGCACTGGACCTCCAGGTTGCTGCGGTGCTGCAAGTTCGACTCACACAATATGCGCGTCCTCCCTACGTACGGTGGCCTGTGCGGACGACGGCAGCTGGTAACCGTGGCGACACTGTACCGGCTTTTGCTTCGAGGAGAGAGTGAGAGAAGAAGTTCACATCATATTGAGAGAGGGAGGTAATCCTAATTTGATTCCATAACGGATGGGAATCATGATTTGATTCAAGTTTTAAATTAGAAACTACTCAAAATTAATTAATTGCCTCTAATTTAATTCTAATTTCAATTTAACCCCATTGTACATATTGTATAAAACATACATTGGCTCCTCGTACTTTTCCTTTTATAAATTCAATTCAATTTATCTTCTGATATATCAAAGCAATTGTTTCCGAGCTAAGCCTCAGAGTGGTCCCTGAAGTTACACTCGTGCTTCATAGTGGTCCCTGAACTTAACAATTACTCAAAATAGTACCTGAAAGTTACACTCCGGGACCCAGTGTTGTCCTTCCGGCACATTTGCTCCAGCTGGCGTGTTCGGAAAGCTGATGTGGCTAAGTTGGTGACACCTGGGCAACGCTGAAACGACGTAGTATCGTTGGTGGCGCGTAAATCCCCTAAAACGATGTCGTTTCAGTCCAAAGTTGGTTTTGAAGAGTCCCCCATCAAACGTTAACGTAACGCATTGTCTTCCCTCCCTTAAAATACAACAGAAACCCCTCCTCCCCTATACTCATCAATGGCGGTGGATAGATTGCTGTAACTGTTGCGATTTCTGTGGAGCACGACTGCTATATAGGATCGGATATCGTCATCTGCCTCAAACGAAGACTGTATCGAAGGCTGGTTTCTCTGAAAAAGGTAAGGGAAAAAAGAAAAAATATAATGTGATATAAGGAATGCTCTGTTTTTTGTTAAAGTTGTTAGTTTAATCTCTTCAGCAGTTAGAAACAATTTTTTGGAGTGTAATCTGTGGGTATGCATGATTGTGTTTCACAATATTTAGCTAGGGTTTGATCGCAACTAGTTTTCTGAGTGGTTAGGCTAATGAAAGTGTTGACTGTATAACGGTTGTTTGTCATGGTGAAAAGCTGTTTCTTATCTGTTATTCGTTATTGCATTTACAGTTAATGTGGTTTCCAAGTTGTTGATATGGTTGAAGATGATGAGGTTGATCATGACTTTGTTTTTAAATTGCAGATGGGAGACCCTTGTATTACTATCATATTTCACCATGGAGGGTTATTCGTGACAGAGCGTGATGGAAGTGTGAGTTACAGTGGTGGACAGACTTCTGAGTTGCCGAGATTTGACGTAGACACAGTTGATGTATTTTTTGTTCGAGACTACTATAAGACACTTGGGTATGACAATGTGACTCACTGTTGGTGGCTGGTGCCTAATAGGCCATTGCAAAGTGGTCTTAGAGCTTTGACACATGACAAAGAACTCATGGAGATGTGTTATCTTGCTCAGACCAACAAGAGAATTGTCCATGTGTATTATGAACATGGGGTCTCCGAACCTGTGTTTGATGAGATAACAGAAGTAGCATCATCCAAAAGCAAGGAGTTGATAGTACTAGGAGATCCTATTCCACATGCATACCCCCCCCCCCCCAAATCAATTTGACAGCCAATACAATTTCCACCACATCACCACAAATTCCAACCTCAGAACCAATAAACACCACAATTGCTAATCCAATAACAATCCCTCCAACTATACCTACTGGTAAAGGTATTTCAGGGTCAAAGCATAAGAGTCACATTACTGCATCTGCTATTAGTTATTTCAAATCACCACCCAAAAAAATGGCAGCACCCACTGCTGCTACTCCCACTGTTAAGCCCACCCCACCACCCAAAACAATGGCCAAACCCACAGTTGCTACTAGTTCCAAGCCCAACCTACCACAAAAAAGAATGGGCTAGTCCACTGCTGCTCCTACAAGCAAGCCCAACCCACCACCAAAGTCAACGGCCCAGCCCACTTCAAAACCTCTAACAAGATCAGCATCACAAAAATCAAGGAGGTCTGATATACCAAAGAAAGGCCCTCAAAAAGTAAAAAATGCAGCATTACATGCTAGGAGACCTTTAACAAGATCAGTTGCAACTGGAACTTTTGGAAGAGCATCTGGTAAGGGAAAGGATTTCGAAACTATGTTTGTTAGCTTGTCTAGTGAGGAAGAATCTTCAGACAGCCATGATAGTTATGACAGTGTAGAAGATGAACCGTATAGGCCTGCTGGTGATGATGTCTCCAGTGAGGAAGAAGAAGTGTTTGTGAAGAGATCAATTGAAAAGAAGAGTGATGTTAAAAAAAGGACTACAACTGATAATGAAGAAGTTAATGAAAAGAGTTCAGTTATGCTTGAGGATGACGGTCTTGTGTGTGCAGACTCAGGGTCTGAAGATGATGAATTCTTCTTTGGCCCGATTCCTAAGGTTGGTGAAATGGGAGCATATTATGATGCTCAAGATGGAGCTTATGATGAATCTGATGGTGGAGAGTCTTGGCACTCTGAGGAAATGCAGCATTACTTATAGGGTTGGATGGAGCATTTCTAAAAACAAAACATGGTGGTCAAATCCTCTCTGCAATTGGTCAAGACGCAAATAATCACATTTATATGATTGCTTATGCAATAGTGTCCATCGAAAACACTGAGAATTGGCGATGGTTTCTGGAATTGCTGCACCAAGACTTGGGTGATTACAAACAACATGGTTGGTGTTTTATTTCAGACATGCAAAAGGTATTGTTCTTGTTTATTGCTAGATATGTTGAATAATGGTAGTGATTCTTAGATATACCTGCTGAGTTGTAAATAATAGTAGTATAAATTGAATAACTTCTGTGTAAATTAAATAATTGTTGTATTAAATACCTGCTGAGTTTAAATAATTGTTGTATTTAATTACTACCAGCACTATGTTAATATGTTCACCTGGCCAGGCACTGTGAGAGAAATCACCACATAATAAACCTCAAGCACCAAAGTTCAAGAAGAAACCAGGGCCAATTAAGAAGAAAAGAAGAAAGGATGCTGATGAGGAGCCAAGTAGAGGCAAGAAGCCGAAGACCTCCATGAAAAGAGTTTATAAAAAAGGACATTGTCGCTATTGTGGTGAATCAGGTCACACAAAGAGGAACTGTCATAAGAGGGCTGTTGACGAAGAATCAGCTGCTGTGGCGGCTGCTGCTGCTGCTGCTAATTCTGATGCTAATGGAGTTGAGGTCAATAATTCTGCTCCAACTGCTGCTGTAAATGGTGGTGATGCCCCAGCTCTATCACAGGATCAGGTTGAGATTCAGCTTGATCATAGTCAGTCTATTTTGTCAGAAACTGATGACTCGCAACAAGTTGGTAATATTACGTACCCATATATATACATGTATATTCCACTCTTTTAGTTTTGCTTAGTCACATTAAATTTTTGGTGTTTCATACATAGGTGCAACCACCCCCTGTTCGGCCACCCAAACTGCCTCCTAAGAGAAAGTTGTCCGCACCCACAAAGACCAGTCCATCAACAAGCATACCCACTGCTACCACCCAACCAACCAGCACCCCATCTGCAAGCACTCCATCTGCTCCATCTGCAAGCACTCTCCCCACAAGCACTCAGCCTGCAAGCACTGAAACAGCAAGAAATCTACCAGCAACCACAATGCAATTTATGCATAATCCTGGATTCAAGCCACCCAGAACCAAGAATTACTGACTTAGTTTAGTATATTTAGGGACAATATGGTGTCTTTATTTGTCTGTTTGGCTAAAGTAATTTACTGTATATGCTTTCTTATTTACAATTCCAGTGTTGGAGATTGAAAACTTATGACACTTATGTTTTGAAAACTCTGATATAGTTGGTGACTATTGTTCTGGCTTTATAATGCCTTATTTTAAATGTAATCAATACAATATGAAATATGAATGATGACTTTCTTAAAGAGATCAATGTTAGATTTTTTGTTTTATTTAGTACTCTCATATGCAATTAAGATGCATTTCAAAGACTGTCAATTCCCATTTTATTGACAACAATTATATTTTGAATGAATAAATTGGTAGTTCATCTTGTTTTTCTAATTTCCAAAATATGCAAGCACACTAGTCTCAATCACTTAATTTTCATTTCTTTCAAACAAAATAACAGGTACAACTACAGCAAGAACATGAATAAGTCATTTGTTTCTTCCCAGATACAATTGGCCAAACTGCCTATCTAACTTTAAGACAAGAATAGCTACTGTAACCAACAGCATAAATACAAACACCAAAACTCCACCCACTTTCAGAACCCTAACTTCAGACTCTAATCTTCCAAGTTTCCAAGCAAACTTCAGCTTCCATTCTTCATTGTCAATTGAAGGGCTTGCTCTACCATCACATGTCATCACATCTTCTTCAAGAATTTTATCAATCCACAAAAACAAACCACACCACTTCTTGCCTACAGTCTACACCAAGGTAAAAGAATCAACCAAATTTATATCCAAAATTACAGCAAACAACAACAACAAATGCTTACATTGTAGTTTGGGCAACCCACGAACGGTCTCCCTGGATTAGAACCCGTTGTTGACCATCGCAGCACTGGTCTCAAACCGCATCTACACCATTCTAGCAAAATCGAGTCCCTGTTCCTGTTCATTCTTCTCATGATACTTCCAAACGATCGTGGGTTGTTCGAGCTCCCAGCAGCGTTGCTTGTGCTAGCTATTCCCGTCTGGGTATCAAGATGCTGAAGAGAAACCAACGGAAGAGACCAAACGAGAAGAGAAGGGCACTGGAGATTGAGCTTCAGATTTAGGAATTAGGGATTTTAAACTTCGAATTAGGGACCAAATTGAGTCATTAAATTCGTTCATCCACCTCAGCTAGCCGTTAGCGTTGCCCAGGTGTCACCAACTTAGCCACATCAGCTTTCCGAACACGCCAGCTGGAGCAAATGTGCCGGAAGGACAACATTGGGTCCCGAAGTGTAACTTCAGGTACTATTTTGAGTAATTGTTAAGTTCTGGGACCACTATGAAGCACGAGTGTAACTTCAGGGACCACTCTGAGGTTTAGCTCAATTGTTTCCAAAAAAATTGTTTTATATTTTTCATTTCAGAGAACGAAACTTTAGCCCAATAAATATAATTAAGGGTAGTGTTAGTAGGTGAACAAATCTTTTTGATAATTAAGTTTAATTAATCTTTTTGATATAGCAAAAATCACTTACATAATATGCATGTAAATTATATATTTCTTATTCTGCAGTTGCACAATTTTCTTTCTTTTTTGATATATATATATATTATTGTTGCTTTTGCTTTTTTTTTTTTCCTTTTGAAAGGTGAAATAAAAAGAAGAAAATGAAAAAGGAGAAAGAGAACTTTGAAAAATAAACAAAAAAAAAACACAATTTTTTGTTAAAAAATACAAAAAATTTAATTGAAAAATATAGAAATTTTGTTGGAAACAGAGAAATTTTAGTTTATATAATATAAAAGTTATTTTGAACTGTACAGTTTTTTTAGTTGAATTGAATGGAAAAGAAGAAAAATACAAAAATATTACTTAAAAAATACAAAAATTTTAGTTGTATAACATAGAAATTGTTTTGAATACTTTAGATATTTTAGTTGAACAATAAAAAAGGAAATAGGATAAGATATGGTATGTTGTAAAGTATTTTTTTTATTGGCAAAGAAGGAGTGAAATGCACACATATGGTTTAAAGAAGTGTGATATATATCTATATGATCATTTGAGAAATCAGATTCTTCGATTTTATTTTGAAATAAATAAAAAAGTTTATTTTAAACTAAAATCAGATACTCTAATTTTACTTTTCACAAAATTAAAAAATTCAAAAAATTTATAATATTAAAATTGGACCTTCTAATTCTTATTTTTAGAAAATTAAAATATTTTAGAAATTAAATCGTCATATTTCTATTTCAAGTTTAGATTTATATTTTAAAAAAAAAATTAAAATCATGGTTCATTTTTTGATATGGAACATAATTGAGTGTTTACGCATTGATATTGGAAAAGTTGTGTGTTTTCTCTTATGTGGTGTTTATTTTTTTTAAAATATAGGTAATTAAATCGCACCAACCGATTTATGCTGGATGGGTTAAAAGAAATCGAATTGTCAAATTTTTTTTAGAGAATTTGAAAATTTGTTGTCCATAAATCGGTTGGTCCAAGTAGTAGATTTGTCTTTTTAAACTACGAAGCCCAAGTCTCTGGGTCCAAATTGTGGACTTGTAATATTTTTGAATAAAAAAACCCAAATCGTTGGATCCCACAAGTAAAAAAAAAAATTTAGAAATTAAAGGATATTTTTTTGGTGACTTACAATTTTTTGGTGACTAAATTAAAGGATATAAATTGAATGGAAGTAAGTGATGGTGAAAAAAAAAAACGAAAAGACTTCACCACCTCTTCTCAGCATGTCTTTACCCATTGCTCATCACTCTTTTTCGTCTTCACCACCTCTTCTCATCGGGTCTTCTCAGTCGAACGAATGGAAGTAAGGTAGCGTTTGTTTTTAGAGACACGACAGAATAGGACATCGAGACAAAGACAATAAGACGGAGACATTAAAAATTATGTTTTGTGTATCGTGTTTGGATACGATGGATAGGACACTAATGTAATGTCCAGTATTATGTTTAGATACACATGGACAAGACTAAAATATTATATAAAATGACTAAAATAGCTATGTGATTCCAAATTTTCTAATATAAACTAATTTAATAAAGAATGAGAGTACGCAGGAGTACAAACACTGGGAACTTGAAAAAAATATTTAAAGCAGTCAAAAATTTTAATAAAAAATTATATAATAGTATTTATATTAAAATAAAATTTATAAATATAATTATTTTTTTTAAATTTATTATTAATATGTAAGAATCCATATGGTTAATATTAACAAAAAAAATAAATCTCAGTTTGATTAATAAAAAATTTCGTTTAGGTTAATAAGCCAAATTAATTTTAAATACAAAATTAATTTTAAAAAAAGAATCCAACTTTACATGAAAAAAAAATTAATTTTTGCACATAAATCTATTTTTATTTAGAAAACTATTTTTTTTATCTAAAATTTTATTTTTCTTTTTAAAAAATTGATTTTTCTTTAAATTATATAAAATCAATTACAACTTATAAATTATTTTTTAGTATTTTTAAATATCAATTTTACCTTTATAATATTTATCTTTCAAAAGTCTCAAGACTAATTATTTTTGTTATTATTTTTATTACAAATCAAATAATATAATATAAAGTTAAAATAATGTTGAAGTAAGAATGATAAAAAAAAAGAATTATCCAGTCCAATAAAAATTTCTATAAAAAGGTGAGAGTACCTGAGAAAAAAAAGAGAAAGAAGGAGGATGTAGGGATAGAAAAAGAGTATGGAGAAAAAAAAAATACTTTCTGAGAACGATGCAAAATAGGAAAAATAAGAAGGGGTAACAGTGGAATAATAAAAAATAGCACCATGGACAAAAAAGAAAAAAAATTCATAAAAACAGTCCGCGTCTCTCTTCTAAATCCCGTGTCCATCATTGTCCTTCGTAAAAGAGTGGACACAAAAGTATAAAAAACTGTCCCGTAGACAATATGTTTAGTGTCCATGTCTTTGCTTCCAAACGCTTTTTAAAGATGTGCTGTCCATGTCTCTGTATTGTGTCTTCAAAAACAAACGCTACCTAAGTGATAGTGAATAAAAAAACGTTAAAATTAAGTAACATTTGTACTTAATAGCATTCATTCAATATACCCAAACAAAAGACTTTGTCTCATGCCGTACCTATAACTAACTATCTATGTTTAATCAAATTAACACACTAATATATATACACATTATCTCTGTCATGGGTCAGGATTCGGTGGTCTCAGAATCTTTGGACCACTTAATGGTTCCATTAGAAAACATGTTTTTAGAGTTTTTTTTAATAATTGTTACATAGTCTTTGAACTAATTTTAATTACAAATTAACTCCATATATTTTATTTAATTATAGAAACTGTTTTTTATTTTATAAATTATTATTTTATCAATTATCTATTATATTTATTAACAATCAAATACAAAAACAACAACTAATTATATCTTCCATTGATCCTAATAAAGCTTTTAGCCATTCCAATCGATTAAAATATTAAATTTGATCTCGTGACGTTCGTCATGGCTTCCAAATCGTGTTTCCTTGAAATTCAATCGATTGGATTACAGTGTATCACAAAACAATCGATTGAAAGTTGTAAGGTAGAATGGTTTTCGCTTAAACCAATCGATTGTTTATACTTTCCAATCGAATGAATGCCTCAAAACAATCGATTGTTTTTGTTACTCAATCGATTGAATTCACGAAAACAACATGGATTTGCCAAATACAATCGATTGGAAAGTGATGACATTGAAGTTTTAGCCAAATTTAATCGATTGGTAATGTAATTCAATCTATTGCCAATCAGTGCCTCTCTCACAATCAGTGGCCTCTCTCATAATGGAGAAGAAGAAGACAGAAGCTTTCTGGATTTTAGAGAGAGGAGAGAGGTGTAGAAATGGCGTTCGAACGTTTAAAAGGGGGAGAGAGTGGGTGTGAATACGCAGGGTTATCTGCTTTAATACATAGTACGTTTCAAATTTCAATCGATTGGATTACATTACCAATCGATTGAATTTGGCAAAAAGTTCAATGTCATCACTTTTCAATCGATTGGATTGCATTACCAATCGATTGAATTTGGCAAAAAATTCAAAGTCATCACTTTTCAATCGATTGGGTAGCATTACCAATCGATTGAAGTTGGCAAAAAATTCAACTTAATCACCTTCCAATCGATTGGATTACATTATCAATCGATTGAATTTGGTTAAAACTTCAATGTCATCATTTTCCAATCGATTGTATTTGGCAAATCCATGTTGTTTTCGTGAATTCAATCGATTGAGTAACAAAAACAATCGATTGTTTTGAGGCATTCATTCGATTGGAAAGTATAAACAATCGATTGGTTTAAGCGAAAACCATTCTACCTTACAACTTTCAATCGATTGTTTTGTGATACACTGTAATCCAATCGATTGAATTTCAAGGAAACACGATTTGGAAGCCATGACGAACGTCACGATTGAAATGGCCAAAAGCTTTATTAGGATCAATGGAGGATATAATTGGTTGTTGTTTTTGTATTTGATTGTTAATAAATATAATAGATAGTTGATAAAATAATAATTTATAAAATAAAAAACAGTTTCTATAATTAAATAAAATATATGGGATTAATTTGTAATTAAAATTAGTTCAAAGACTATGTAGCAATTGTTAAAAAAACTCTAAAAACATATTTTCTAATGGGACCATTAAGTGGTCCAAAGGTTCTGGGACCACCGAATCCTAAGCCCTCTGTCATATAAAATTAAGTAATTCACTAAATATATATAATCTGCATACAATAAATCATTATGACCAAACAAGATCCAACTAACTAATATTTTTTTAACTAAAAAATAAAATATAACTAGAAACTAATTACTCACATAATTAAAATAACAAAGATAATTAACAATGTAAAATTAGTACGATCAACATCTTTAATTTTAAGTTTTTTTGGAATTGTTATAGGATGAAAATGATGAAGCAAGGCTTCTTCCTTCTTTTATTCTTCACTTCTTCTGGTATGTGAAGAGAAGAGTTTTAGTTGACAAGAGATATGTGAGAGTGATGAGTTGAGTGTGAGAAGAGAGCTTTTAGCCTTATAAGCATATTTTAGTCTTTTTAAAATTATTTTTAAAAGAGTATTTTAGTATTTTTAAAATTGACTAAAAGGATATTTTAATCCTTTTAAATCAAATTGACATTTATAAAAAAATCTAAAAGAACTTTGATCATATAAGGGTATCTTAGTATTTTGAAATTAGTCCTAAAAAGATTATCTTAGTTTTTAAAAAATTGACTAATATTTTCGTCTTTTTAAATCAAATTAATTTTTGTATTTTAACACTATCAAATAACCTTAATTCTAAAGAAAATACTCTAGTCTTTTTTTAAAATTAACTAAAAGATATTCTAAAATTATAAAATTAAATTCAAATTATAAATTATTAATAAAATTAAATAACCTTAATTCTAAAAGATTATTTTAATCTTCTTAATATCAAATTCAAAATTTAAAATTCGAATACATTTTTCTATGAATTATTTCAACGATTAACTTATTAAATTTTTCAAAAATGCTATTTATACACTATTTTTCAGCCACCAATTCAGCCACTCTCACTAAAATACAGTATAAAATACGTTATGTATAAGGAAGTAAAAAAATACGGTTACAGTAGCAAACGCGCTGGGAATGGGTTTCTTCATCGCGCCAAAATCTCTCGCGCTTTCTTCTCTTCTCGCAGAAAGGGTTCCATTTCATGCACCTCAATTCTCTTCTCTTCTCTTCGATTGCGCCAACCTCACTCCTCACTTTCTTCTCTTCTCCGTGGTTTCCTCCGCTTTGCTTCGTGCCGTTTTTGGTTCTTGTTATCTTAGGGTTTTGATTATAACTTTTGATTCCATGAAATCCACAAGCTCGAATGATGAGGTTTGTGTTTAATTTACTTCATTTGTTAATTTGTTATTCTTGATTTGATTTTAATTTTTTGATTATCCATGTTTTATTCCTGATTTGATTTTAATTTTGTTGATTATTTAGTTATACAAATGCTTCTGATTTGGCTTATTCTTTGATTTGAGCGACATCACTGATTTAGTAAATTACTATACACCGATCAATATTATTTCTCGAAAAATTTCAGTAGCATAGGCCTGTTAGAAAGAGGAGCATGTCACAAGCTTATGTCAATGGAAGAATTTGCATATACAGAAGTAATTGCCTTTTATACACAAGCTTATTCCATAGGCAAATTCCTAATAGTTATGCTTCTGATATGTGGCTTCATTATGTCATTTAGATCCTTTTACATCATGTACGTTGTGTGATTATATCCTAAAAAATTTATGTTATAAATTTGTATAATGAGAAAAATGTTTAGCTTTTGGATTGGAGTCAAATTGGTAGTTTGCATGTTTAAAATTTCTGCATTTGCTTAGATCAAATGATGATGCTATGAATGTGTTGGAGTTTAGTGTTATATTTGACTATTGAGTTTGATTATCATGTTTACCGAGTTTGATTATATTCGGGATCAGTATTATATTTGACTACTGAGTTTGATTATAAATGTTTACTGAGTTTGATTATACTCAGGTTCAGTGCTTGACTACTAATTTGTCTTGTTCATTCATAGAAAATTTAGAGCATTTTTATACCTGATTTGATTTTATTAAATTTTTTATTATCTATGTTTTTAGGTTGTTCCAAACATAGGAATGGCATTCTCCTCTGTGAAAGATTATGAAACTTTTTATACCAATTATGCAAAAAAGGGTTAATTTTTCATGGAATATAAGAACTATTAAGTGGGATCAAAATAGATAAATTACATACCAAATCTTGGTATGTTCTAGAGCTGGTTATCGAAGATCAAAAATTGATCCACTAAAGAAGACAAATATAACTTTCGAGCAAAATTGTAAAGTTAGGATTATTGTGAAAAGGGATAAGAAGATGGAATATGTGTTAACCTTTGTTAATGTCCAGCACAACCATGCTATTAGTCCTAGCATGACAAAGACTCTAAGAAAGAACAGGGAACTAAGCTTGCATGCCAAACGGATAGCTGAGATCAATGATCAAGCTGGTGTTACAATAAGAAACACCTATCAAAGCTTAGCAACTGCTGCTGGTGGATATGATAAATTAACTTTTACTCAAATAGATCTTCGGAATCATGTAGCAAGAAGTGTTAGAGTGATAGAAAAAGAGGGGGATGCGCAATCATTAATGCAGTATTTTCAGAGGATGCAAGAACAAAACCGCAACTTCTTTTACGAAGTTAAATTGGACGAGCAACATCACATAAAGCATGCTTTTTGGGCTGATGCTAGAAGTCTTGCTGCTTACGAGTACTTTGGCGACGTTGTGAGCTTTGATACGAAGTTAATTATATGCATTTTGGTTTTTGCATGTGTTTAATGTATAGGGATAGGCAGAATAGAATGAATTTACTGTTGCTGTGCATGATATACTGATTTTGATTATGTACTTTTGTTTTTGCATATGTTTGATGTATAGATAGGTACAATAGAATGATTTTGCTGCTGCTGTGCATGTTATACTAAGTTTGATTATGTACTCTTATTTTTGCATATGTTTGATGTATAGGGATAGGTACAATATAATGAATTTGATTATAGGTAGAATAGAATGATTTTGCTGCTGCTGTGCATGTTATACTAAGTTTGATTATGTACTCTTGTTTTTGCATATGTTTGATGTATATGGATAGGTACAATATAATGAATTTGATTATAGGTAGAATAGAATGAAACTGAGTTTGATTATTGTTCGTTACCTGGTGTTCTCGGGTCGTCGGTAGGTGATGATTAGGAGAGAGAGGAGACCCCGAGCTGGCGTGGAGCGAGGGAAATCGTGCGCTGGCGACGTCGGAGGTTGAACGGAGCGGGGGGTGGCCACTTGCAAGGACACTCCAACGATCAAGTCAGAGTCCGTACTGGAGGGTGGCAGAATTAGGTAAGGATGTGACGTACCTTAGGGGGAGAGCTGTCCTCTCCCCTTATATACTATGTTGGGTGGGCTCATTAAAGGTTAGGCCCATTGATAGAGGACCTGTGAGCTGTTGCTTTCCACGTGAGTGGGTCATCCCGTACTTCGGGTCGGGATGCCGGGTACAGACCCTGAGGGTATCGACCCACACGATAGCATGCTTTGGGTGGAGTTGGTCGGGCCCTGGGTCGGGTGTTAGGGACCGACCCGTGGAACCCTTTTGCTGGAGGTTTGGGCCTGGGTGGGGTAGTGCCCCGACCCGACGACTTCCTGGGCTGGACTTGGCAGTCCGAAACAGTGCCTCCAACGTGCCAGCCTTGAGGTCTGGGGCTCGTGGCTGGACACGTTTGTCTTTTTCGCCAAGGGGGCAAACTTTTCTTCTTTTTCGGGAACTCGTTGATAGCGTTTTGTGTCACCCACGCATGGTCGCTTCGACCTTTGTGCTGCTTTCTTGGTTTTGGCGCTGGGCATTAAATGCCCATCATTTCATTGATTTAAAATTTTGGGTGAAATGGCAAATATGCCCCTGCCTTTTGGCGCTTTTCCTCGGCGGTTATGCTTTTCTCCCCTTTTTTATTTCGTAACCTCCTCTTTTCTTTACTTTTCCTTTTCCTCATCTCTTATTCTTTCGCACTGTTGCTGCTCCTGCCCTTGCTTCTGCTTCGAACATTCTTGCTCCTTGCTGTTGCTTTGATCATTCTCGCTCACAGTGTCCCATCTTCCTTCCTATCTGCTTCTTACAGATTCTGCTTCTTCTGGTAAGCTTTCATGGCTTTTCCCCTTTTTGGTTGCTTATTTCCAGTTTTCGTGTATTTTTGCTTGTGTGCCTGGGCTTCTTCGTTTTGCTTTTTCTTCTTAGAGGTGGTGCCACTGGGTTTTCTTGCATTTTTACTTGCGTTTCTGGGTTAGTATAAGGGGCTAGAAGGTGGATTCATAGTTATCTTTTCAATTTTTTTGTTTTGAGGGTTTCCGACTTTCCATCTTGACTAAGTGGTGCCCCCGCTGTAGGTATGGCTGAGCGTCTTACTTCCTCGAGTCAGGCTCAGCGCCCCCTAGCCGACTTCGTTGACCACTACGCCTGGGTTTCCTCCGATGTGAGGGATACTCCTTTTAGGATTACAAAGGAGGGGCTCTAGAAACTACGACAGTCAGGGCTCTTGTGTGGAGGGGGTCCCGAGGAGGCGCTCTATCAAGTCTATGTCCCTGCTGGTCGGGAGAGCGTCTGCCAAAAAAACTTGGCTTCCCCTCGAGTTGTTGATTGGTTGTGGGTTTACGAGCCCATGTTCACGACCTTGGGGCTTCGTCTGCCTTTTTCTCCTTTCGTTATGGGTTTATTAAATTGCTGTGATGTTGCACCGTCGCAGCTTCACCCGAATAGTTGGGCCTCCATCCGGTGCTTTGAGATGGTTTGCGAGTACCTGAAGCTGCCGATCTCAGTGAATGTCTTCCTCTACCTCTTCTTGCTCACGAACCCTTCTAGCTAGGGAAAGGCTAAGAAGGGTTATATGTCTTTTAGGGCCCAACAGGGGCGTAGAATCTTTGCCTATTCGAGGATTCCTATCATGGCTTTAAGTCTACCTTTTTTAAGGTTAGACCGGTCGAGGGTCATCAGCCTTTCTGGCTTACGGCTGAGGGGGCTAGGCGGATCCCGACTTACTGGAGTTTTCGGGCGGGGTCCGACTATCTTATAAAGGTATCTTATGACTGGCTGAGCCCGGAAGATCGCAATATTGCCGATATTCTGTTGGCCATTTTTGGTGAGAAGAACCTTAATCCCCGTATGGTGATGGGGGACCGGGAGGCCAGTCGGTCGTATGTTGGTGGGTTCCTTTTTCCTTTGAGTTCTTCTATTCTTTAATTTTCTATTGTTGACACCTTTTCTCTCTTTTTCTTTACTCGCAGTTTCCATGGCTGGCGGGAAGAAGACTTTGGATGACTTGATGAATCTCATCAAGGGGAACGAGGAGGGTGAGGATGACTCTTTGGCGACCCCTATGGCAAGTCAGGGGCAAGGGGAAACCGGGGAGGCCAGTGGTCAGGTGCACGGGGCCGACCAGGCTCATCTGGAGAAAGTTGTTCCTCCCGAGAAGGTTGCTGGGTCCGATGGTATAGAGACAGAAATTTTTGAAGATGATTTTAGTTTTGGTGATGATGAGCTGAAGGTTGTGGGTAAATCCAAGAAGAAGAAGTGAGATACCGGGAAGGTGCTCTCGGTTATGGAGAAAAACTTCGATGCCGGGGGTTTCATCGACTCCCAGTTGCTCCCCAGCACTGAGGAGTTTTTTCATGAGGCCGACCTTTCCGGGTAGGCCAAGTGGATCTACGGTAGTCTTCTCCGAGCTGCTGCTATCGCCAAGAAGGTGGAGCCTGTCTTGGGCAACTATCATGCTATGGAGGTAAGGCTTCACAACTTCCAAAAAGATCTGACGGACTCGCGATCTCGGGAGGAATCTCTGAAGACAAAGTTGTCCGAGCAGGAGAAGAAGGCTGAGGAGGATGCCAAAGAGATTAACAGGCTGGTGGATCGAGATATGGCCTTGATGAAGGATCTGAATACCTCCCGTGGTGAGACTGCTGCCATAAAGAAGAGGGTTGAGGAGAAGCTGAAGTTGGCGGAGAGCTCGGCGGAGGCTGCTTCTCAGGAGATGGCTACCCTGAAGAAAAGGAACAAGGAGCTTGCAAAGGGGGCTCGTGAGGCCGTCAAGCTGACTAAGGAAGGATAAAGCTGCAGGTGGCCGTTCTGGCTCCCGATCTTGACCTCTCCCAAGTTGGTACGATGAAGACTGTGGAGGCCGGGAAGATTGTTGACATTCTTTAAGCGCTTGGATGGATATTTCCCGGTTTCCTTTGCTCTTTGTTTTGTTTTGTAACTTGTTCTTTATTCTGGGGCCTATTATGAGGCGTCCTTTGGCTGTACCGAATACTTTTTCTTTTTGCTTATATTTACGACTGCCGTTTAGGTTATTGCTGGTTTTATTCGGGCCGTCGTGGCCTTGCTTTTGCTTTTTGTTTGCTCGGGCCGTCGCGACCTTTTGGTTTACCGTTATCGTGATATTTATTTGTTGTTGCTTGTCTGAGCCAATTTGTTTTCTTTTGGTCCCTTATGGTTCCCGGGGTGATCAATCTCGGATTTCCGTTAGGTCGACCATTTTGCCTTTCTTGTCTCGCTTGTTATTCCGATTTGAGACTTTGCAAAAAGTAAACTTATCATATTGTTAGGATTCTGAGACAAGAAAATAATGTAATGTGTAATTAAGTGAAAGATAATAGAAGGAAATGACATGATTGTAGAAAAGAGAGACATAGAATGAGAATGTAAAGGTGGGACATAGGAGGCGGGTTGAGGTTGTCGGATCGTGTGGTCGCCCCTTCTTACGAGTAGAACCTCCTGAGGTTTGCCATGTTCCATGTTCTCGGCATCTCGTTTCCATCCAGTTTTTTTAGCTTGTAGCCTCCTTTGCTGAGGACTTCTCTTACTCTGTAAGGTCCTTCCCAGTTCGCGGCTAGCTTGCCTTCCCCAAGGGTTGGTGGTCCTATGTCGTTACGTCGCAAGACCAGGTCGCCTTCTCCTAAGCTTCTCTTCAGTACTTTGCCATTGTACCTTAGGGCTATTCTGTGCTTTATTGCTGCTTCTGCTAGGTGTGCCATTTGCCTCGTCTCATCGGCCAGGTCCTTTTCGATCGCCTCACTTCCTCCTCCGAGGAGTAACCTTGGGGTTGGTTTCCCGACCTTGACTGGGATGACTGCGTCGACCCCGTATGTGAGTCGGAAGGGGTTTCGCCGGTAGATGATTGGGGGGTGGTTCTGTACGACCACAAGACTGAGGCTAGCTCGTCTATCCATGAGCCCTTCTTCCCTTCAAGTCGCTTCTTCAGCCCCTTTAGGATGACTTTGTTGGCTGCTTCGATCTGGCCGTTGGTTTGGGGGTGTTCGACTGAGGAGAACTTCTGTTTGATCTTTAGACCTTCTAGGAATCCTTTGAATTTTTTGTCGGTGAACTGTGTCCCGTTGTCTGATATGACGCTCTCTGGGATCCCGAATCTAGTGACCACTTGTTTCCACATAAACTTTTGACAATTAGCTGCGGATATGCTGGCTAGTGGTTCTGCTTCCACCCATTTGGTGTAATAGTCTATGACCACTATTAAGTACTTCACTTGCCCGGGCCCCGGTGGGAATGGCCCTAAGAGGTCGACTCCCCATTGGACGAAAGGTCGGGGGGCCATCATTAGACTAAGCTCTTCGGGAGGTGCTTTGTGAAAGTTGGCATTTTCTTGGCATTTTTTGCATCTTTTCACGAACTCCTGAGCGTCCGACATCATTGTGGGCCAGTAGTATTCTGCTCGGATGATCTTTCTTGCTAAAGATCTTCCCCCGATGTGGTGACCACAACACCCTTCGTGGACTTCTGTTAGGACATAGTCCGTCTGGTCGGGGTGTAAGCATTTGAGTAGGGGTTGGTGAAGCCATCGCTTGTACAATTGTCCTTGTATGATTGTATATTTGGGGCTTCCCTTTTAATAGCCTGTGCTTCCTTCTCATCTAGGGGTGTTTCCGCATGCTCCAGATACCGGGAGATGGGGTCTATCCATGAGGGTGGATTTGGCACCTGGGTTGTGCACATGACGATTGCAGGTTTCGTTGCCAGCCCTTGGATTAGGGATCTGTTCCCCGTTCCGGGTTTGGTGCTCGCGAGCTTGAAAAGGAGGTCTGCTCGGGCGTTTCTTTCTCTTGGGACGTGCTGGATTGTGACTTCTTCGAAGCTTTTGCATAGCTCTTTTACCTTTTCCAAGTATTTCTGTAGTAGCGCGTCCCTGGCTTGGTAGTTGCCATTTACTTGGGAGGTAACGACTTGGGAGTCGCTACTGATTTCCACTTTTGACGCTCCGACTTCTTTGGCTAGTATCAGTCCCCCTATCAGTGCTTTATACTCGGCCTGGTTATTGGAGACCAGGAACTCGAACTTGATGGATTGCTCGTAGGCTATTCCTGCAGAGTTTTCGAGGATGATCCCGGCACCTCCGAATATTTGGTTGGATGCTCCGTTAACATAGAGTTTCCACCGTGTGTTCGGTGTGTCGGGAGTCTCCATTGTGACTTCTACAAGGAAGTCTGCAATGGCTTGGGCTTTGATTGCCTGTCTTGGCTCGTATTGCAAATCATATTGGGACAGCTCTATTGCCCATGCCATCATTCTTCCCGCCAGGTCGGGTTTCTGGAGGACTTGTCGAATGGCTTGGTCGGTTCTCAGAATGATTGTGTGCCCTTGGAAATATTGCTTTAGCCTTCTAGATGAGATCAGTAGAGCGTAGGCCAGTTTTTCCAACTTGGTGTACCTCATCTCTGCGCCCTGGAGTATTTTGCTGATAAAGTATATTGGGCGCTGAGCCTTGTCTTCTTTCCGGACTAGGACTGCCGCCATCGCTTGCGTAGTGACTCCCCTTCTCTGGGCTTGCTGAGTACAGGAGGCTCCGAGAGTATCTTCTTGAAATGGATGAATGCTTCTTCGCATGCCGGGGTCCATTCGAAGGCGATTCCTTTCTTCATTAGGTTGAAAAATGGGATTGCCCTTTCAGCCGAGGCTCCGAGAAACCGAGATAGAGTTGTGAGCTTTCCGGTGAGCCTTGGCACATCTTTGATGCACCCAGGGCTTGTCATCTTGAGGACGACTTCGCACTTGTCCGGGTTGGCTTCTACCCCTCTTTGTGTTATCATGAACCCCAGAAATTTCCCTACTTCCATGGCGAATGCGCATTTAAGCGAGTTAAGCCTCATGTTGAATTCCCTTAGTGCTTTGAAGACAGCCTGGAGGTCGTCTATTAACTTCTTCGGCTCTGCTGTTTTTACTAGGATGTCATCGACATATACCTCTACCGTCTTGACGATGAGGTCGTGGAAGACTTTGCTCATTAGCCTTTGGTAGGTGGCCCCTACATTCTTCAGTCCGAAGGGCATTACCTTGTAACAATAGGTGCCCCCTGGTGTTATGAATGATGTTGTGTCCTCGTCGGGTCGGTGCATCTGGATCTGGTTATAGCCGGAATAGGCATCCATGAAACTGAGGAAACGATATCCCGCCGCCGAGTCAACCAAGGTGTCAATGTTGGGGAGGGGAAAGGATTCTTTTGGGCACGCCTTGTTCAGGTCGGAGTAATCGACACACATCCTCCATTTTCCACTGGCTTTTTTTACTAGGACGACATTGGACAGCTATGTCGAGTACTCAAGTTCTTTGATGAACCCTGCTTCTAGCAGTGCTGCTATTTGCTTGGCGACTTCTTCGGCTCTTTCTTGCGACATCTTCCTTCGCTGTTGGGCTACCGGTTTGGCCTCGGGCTTTATGGCTAGCCGGTGGGACATGACCTCGGGATCCAAATCCGGCATGTCTGATGGAGTCCATGCGAAGAAGTCACCATTTGCTCTTACGATCTCTATGAGGGGGCCCTTGAGTTCATGGGGTAAGTTCCTGTTTATGAAAGTAAACTGATCTGCCAATTTCCCTATTTGGAACTTTTCCATGTCTCCTTCTGGTTCAGGTCTTGGCTTGTCCTCCATCCTGACGTCCAGATCTGCTAGGAATATGCCAGCTGCTTTCTTAGATTCTTTCCTTAAGGAGAGACTGGCGCTGTCGCAGGTGACTGCTGTCTCTAAGTCTCCCCTTATGGAACCAACTGTTCCCTTATCCGTTATGAACTTCATTGTTATGAACTTGGTGCATATTACAGCTGAGAATTCATTGATAGTTTTCAATCATAGGATAATGTTATAAGTAGTAGAGTCTCTGAGGACTACGAAGTCTGCCATAACCGATTTCCTGGTGTCACCAGTTGCATATTACAGCTGAGAGATCATCCCGTTGGGTTTAATGTAATTGTCACCTAGTCCCATAACTCCGTGTTGGTGATTTTTGAGGTCGGATTCCTTAAGCCCCATGCGTCGAAGACGTTTCTAAATAAGATATTAGAGTCGGCTCCCGTGTCGACGAGGATGCGTCTAACCAGTCCTATTCCGACCATTGCTGTAACTACCATGGGGGGTTTTCGGGGAGGTCATTGAACCATTTGTCTTCTGGGCCAAAGGATATTGTGAGGTGCCTTTTGCTGGTGGCGGGACCATTTGCCGAGATGGAGAGCACGCGGGCATCCCTTTTTGCTGCCGACTTGGATCTGGGGGGGCTGTCGCGCCCGACCACGATGTTGACCACGAAAGTTGGGGGTTGCCTGCATCCCCTACGGGTTCTTGTCTTGGCTTAACAGTTCGGCTCTGGTCTTCCTCGGAGCGTTCTCTTTCCCGCCTCCTCGGTTCTCTGATGAGCCGGGAAAATTCCCTCAGCTTTCCTTCTCTAATGGCTTGTTCCAGGGCATCCTTGAGGTTGAAGCAGTCTTGGGTTTTGTGTCCAAACCCCTTGTGGTAATCACAGTAGAGGCTCTTGTTGCCTCCCGTTCTCTCCTTCAACGGCCTAGGTTTGGATAGAATTCCCTTGTCTGTAATTTGTTGGTAGACTTCTATTATAGGTGCCGCAAGTGGCATATAGTTCGTGAACCTTCCTAACCGTGGGTGCTTGGGTGGCTTGTTTAAGGTGTCGTCCCTGGTGGCTTCTTTGTACTTGTCGATTTGAGGGGCCTGCCGGGTTGACGAGCTAGGGAGCTACCGTTTATTGGCTGCTATGACCTGGCTGACTTCTTCATCGTTGATGTATTCCTTGGCCACGCTTTGAATTTCCTGCATGGTACATACGGGCTTAGTTGTGAGGTGCTTCCTAAAGTCTTCGTTTAGTAGGCCGTTTGTTAGGCATAGACTAGCGACTGAGTCTGTGAGGCCGTCGATCTCCAAGCACTCATCGTTGAACCTATCTAGGAATTTTCTAGTCGGCTCCCTGGGTTTTTGGGTAACCCCCAACAGATTGATTGGGTGTTTCGCTTTGGCCATGCGCATCGTGAACCGAGCTAGAAAGCTTCGAGCTATGTCTACAAAAGTTGTGATCGACTCTTGTGGGAGGGTGTTGAACCATCGAATCGCTGGACCAGCCAGCGTTACGGGGAATGCTCGGCATCTGACCGCGTCACCTACCCCTTCAAAGTTCATCCTTGCTTCAAAAGCCATGATATGCTCTTGGGGATCCTTGGTCCCATCGTACCTCATGTCCGTCGACTTGTCGAAGTTTCTCGGGAGCCGGAGCTTGAGGATTGACGGGTGAAAGGGGGTGGCTCCTAGGATAATGGGATCTTGTTGTCTCCGGGGTTTCCTTTTTGGGGATTCTCAGCGGCTTTCTGATTCGCCTTGGGTGGGTCTTGAAGTTGCTTGTGTGTGCACCTCTTCATGCCTTGTTAGTCTTCTTCCTTGGCTGTCATGTGCTAGGGAAGGGGAGCGGGTGCGGGCATGGGACCGGCTGGCGCCGCCGTGTGAGTGGCTGACGCCTTCGTGGGATTGGTTCCTTGCCGCCAGCTCCCGCTCAAGATTTTGTACTCTATGCCTGAGTTCTTGCATGATCTTGGCGCTGTCGGCTCCCGTCCCTTCGAAGGGACACCTTTCGGGGGTCTTGGTGTACATTTGTTGATTGGTTGAACGGAGGTTCTCGGTTGTTCGGCAGTGCGGGCTGTCGAACTCGCCCTGCTCAAACGAGCTCCGCCTCCTTAGCGGAGCTCCTCTGAAGTGATGGGTCGCTCCATGTCTGCATTGGGTCCCCACAGACGGCGCCAATGTTCGTTACCTGGTGTTCTCGGGTCATCAGTAGGTGATGATTAGGAGAGAATGGAGACCCCGAGCTGGCGTGGAGCGAGGGAAATCATGCGCTGGCGACGTCGGAGGTTGAACGGAGCAGTGGGTGGCCACCTGCAAGGACACTCTGACGATCAAGTCAGAGTCCGTACTGGAGGGTGGCAGAATTAGGTAAGGATGTGACGTACCTTAGGGGGAAAGCTGTCCTTTCCCCTTATATACTATGTTGGGTGGGCTCATTAAAGGTTAGGCCCATTGATAGAGGACCTGTGAGCTGTTGCTTTCCACGTGATCGGGTCGTCCCGTACTTCGGGTTGGGATGCCGGGTACCGACCTTGAGGGCATCGACCCGCACGATAGCATGCTTTGGGTGGAGTTGGTCGGGCCCTGGGTCGGGTGTTAGGGACCGACCCATGGAACCCTTTTGCTGGAGGTTTGGGCCTGGATGGGGCAGTGCCCCGACCCGGCGACTTCCTGGGCTGGACTTGGCAGTCCATAACAATTATGTACTCTTGTTTTTATTATAGGTATGATATGCCTTTTGGCACATTTGTTGGGGTTAACCACCATGGCCAATCATTGCTACTTGGTTGCGCTCTTCTTTCATGCGAAGAAGATAATTCTTTTGTTTGGTTATTTGATTGTTGGATACGATGTATGGGTGGCAAGCCGCCTATTGGCATATTGACGGATCAATGCAAAGCTATGCAAAATGCCATTGAAAAATCATTACCAATGACACGACATCGATGGTGTATTTGGCATATCGCGAAGAAAATTTCAGAAAAAACTAGGAGCATCCAAGCAATTTAACGAGATTTGTGTTGATATGACACATATTGTGTGGGATTCTAGGTCTAAGGAAGCATTTGAGAGTTTTTGGACTGATTTTATCAACAGATTCAGTTTGCATGATAATAATTGCTTAGCAGGTATTTTGTATGAGTTTGATTATCTTATATATACTGTTTGATTATTTATCATTTATTAATCAATATGCCTTACAAGTTTGATTATACCCATTTTATGGTTTTAGGTTTGTACGAAGAACGTGACAGGTGGGTCCCTATTTTTTTTAGCAACAGTTTTTGGGCAGGCATGAGTAGCACTCAAAGGAGTGAAAGCATGCACTCATTTATGAAGGGCTACCTAACCTCAAAGAGCAACTTGCAATAATTTGTAACACAATATGATAACTGTCTGCAAATAAAGCTCAACAAGAATATGAATTGAATGCTACCAGCTTCAATACCATTATCCCTTGCATTTTTTCTAGTTGTAATAGGTTTTACATGTGATTAGTGAATTTACACTCAAACATTCTGAGTTATCTAAAATTCTGAGTTATTATTGGCCTTAGGAACAAAATGATTGGTGATCTCTATTCTCTAAGTCGCAACATATATTTAACTATACACTTCCAGCTATGGTGAATTTAATAAATAGTAACATCTAACAGGGCTTATTGAATATTATAAATGAAATCTACAACTTCTTACTCGAATTTTATTATAATCAAACTCAATAGTCAGATATAGCACTGGAAGTGACTATAATTAAACTCAATAAACATTTATAATCAAATTCAGTAGTCAAATATAGCACCAAACGTGACTATAATCAAACTCAATAAACATTTATAATCAAACTCAGTAGACAAGCACTAAACCTGAGTTTGCACCGAACCTGACTATAATCAAACTCAATAAACATTTATAATCAAACTCAATAAACATTTATAATCAAACTCAGTAGTCAAACACTAAACCTGAGTTTGCACCGAACCTGACTATAATCAAACTCAATAACCATTTATAATCAAACTCAGTAGTCAAACACAACCTGAGTTTGCACCGAACCTGATTATAATCAAACTCAATAAACATTTATAATCAAACTCAGTAGTGAAATATAGCACCGAACGTGACTATAATCAAACTCAATAAACATTTATAATCAAACTCGGTAGACAAGCACTGAACCTGAGTTTGCACCGAACCTGACTATAATCAAACTCAGTACTCAAATATAGCACCGAACCTGACTATAATCAAACTCAATAAACATTTATGACTATAATCAAATTCAATAAACATTTATAATCAAACTCAATAAATATTTATAATCAAACTCAGTAGTCAAACATTGAACCTGAGTTTGCACCGATCCTGACTATAATCAAACTCAATAATTAGATGGTTGAGACTAGATTGGATATATGTTTAAATTCAGGACAAAACTTATAATTAGATGGGGGAGTTCTGCAGTTATCCTTTCTGGTATGGGTATATGAACACTTATAGGGTAGATAATCAACTAGCTCATGACTATAAGTGTGACATAGCGGTAAGGTCTTGCTCGAAGTAAAAAAACACACTATCCATTTTAATCAATCCATACTCTATAGTGGTAAATTGATGACTTTAGAGTGAGACCAATCCAAATTTTGTGCATATCCTGAAATCAAACAAGACCAGAAAACAGTGTTCCTTTGGGGCATTTCAGCATATAGCTTCTGTGTGCATACTAATCAAACTAAGCATAATCAAACTCATTCAGTATAATAATCAAACATACTCCAACTCATATCACAAAAATCCAGTTATAATCAATTAATAGTCTACTAATAATCAGTTGTTAAAATTAGTTAACTGAGACTTCAATTCAAAATCCTAACTTAAATATTTTTAGTACAAATTATGCACAACACAAATTCATTTATAGAAACTCAAAATGAAGAAGGAAAATGCAATTGAAGAAGCTAATAGAAGCTCAAAACGAACAAGGAAAATGCCATTGAAGAAGCTGATAGAATAAAACAAGAAAAATGCACGAAAAATACATAATCAAACAAGGAATAGAAATTTACCTTGCAGAATCAAACAAAGAAAATGCAGTCGATGAAATTCGCGTCTGAAACACAGAGAGCACCACGCCTGAGATAGGAAGGAGAATCGCAACTGCGCTTGAAAGAGAGCGAAGGAGAATCGTGCCACCAGAGAGAGAGGGAAGGAGAGTCATGCCGCCGGAGAAAATCACTGTTGAAAATCAGGATGAGGAAGGAGAATCACCGTCAGAGAGTGAGAGTGAGAGTAAGGGAAGTACAGAAGAAGAACATTGTTTCAGCGAGCACGTGAGAGTAATATTGAGAGTGAGATTTTTATTTTTAAGTTTTGAATTTTGTATTTTGTATTGTATATGTATAAAAATACAGTAGCTAAATTAGTGACTGAAAGTACCGTAAATTTTTTCTACTATCTAGATCTTTTTTAATTTTTTTCAGCAAGACCTGCAAAATGTCTTGAAATATTTTGGAACCATTTAAAGCAAAGCCGACTTTGTTGGTTCATTCATATACATCCCTAGCTTCAACGTTAGATAAAATTAGTTTCATTGCAATCTTCCCATCATTGCAAACCAAGTGCAGCACAAATATACTGCTTTGGTTTTGATCTGATAGATCTTTCGAAATCCTACAGAGTTTTGATTCACTTCCATGTAACCCACATAAAAATAAACAAAAATTAAGCGCAATTAATTAGCTTGTGATTAGGGGTGGCAGGAGTACCCGAACCCGCGGGTACCCGCCCCGACCCGACCCGGGCGAGGCGGGTTTAAACCCGACCTGGAGCGGGGCGGGTTTTGATCAGGGCGGGTAGCTGAGCGGGGCGGGTCGGGGTCGGGGTCAGGGTAAACCCGCCCCTACCTGCCCCGGAGTGCATAGTATATATACACACTTACAAAATTAGGGTTTCTCAGTTCTCACAGGCGCATAGTTTACCTTCACTCCTTCAGGCTTGAGCCCCCAACCCTAACAGAGAAGAGGTCACTTCCTCTTCCTCTTCAGCCGCAACCTTCTTCCTCTCCTGCCGAGCCTATCACCGCTGCGACGCTACCTTCCTCCGAGCCCCTCGCTCACTTCCTCTTCCTCTTCAGTTGCAACCCTCTTCCTCTCCCGCCGAGCCTATCACCATCGCAACGCTACCATCCTCCGAGTCCCTCGCTCACTTCCTCTTCCTCTTCAGCCGCAACCCTCTTCCTCTCCTGCCGAGCCTATCACCGTCGCGACGCTACCATCCTCCGAGCCCCTCGCCGAGTCTTCATCTGCTGAATAGTGAACCCCTCACTGTGTCACTGCGCTGCCGTCCTGCGCTACCAAACCTCTGCGCTGCCCTCTTTGTCGCCGTATTCCTCCTCTAGTAAGTGGTAAGTTGCCTCTTTCTCTATCTCACATTATGCTCTCTCTGTTTTTTCTTGTAAGTGCTTGATCGATTTGAAATTGTTCAGATTTTGTGATTGTTCATATCGCATTTGGTGAGCCAATAATAATAATAATCGCCATATTAGTTTCATCATGTCTGTTAAGTAACATAACCCGCCCGTTTTAAGCTAATTTCAACATTCAATTAATAGTTTGGTAATGCTTATGAATATTGCGTTGGTGATGCTTATGGTTTCATTCAATCATTGTATTCCTAAGTTTGGAATTAACAATAGTTTTGTTCAGGAGCATCCATGTACCAATCTGAGGGTTATTTATTTATGAAATTATTGAACATAATAATATATTTCATATCTTTTGGTTTTCTTCATATATTTTTTATATTTTCCTAGTAGTTCTATGCTATTCTTAAACATTTTCACCAATTTAATACTGTTCTCACCAATCTGAACAGCATTCTTTGTTTTCATTATAGAGTTGCTATGAAGGAATTATAGGTTTCCCTTTGGCACCTTTTACATGCTCTGGAACTTAAAAAGATTCAGCAGCTGTAACTGTTTTTGGATATTTGTGATGAATTATTTGGTTGATAAATGAAAAACCATAAGTGGAATGATTCAGAGGGATTCAGATTTTTAATGTTTTAGTGATGTGAACATGATTAATGACTAGATACCTATATAGCGCTGGAATGTTCATATTAAACTATCATGTCATGAGTTATGATAATTTAATCCACAGCTATGATAGTTTGCCAATTCTTAAAGTTTGTTTTGTGTTTTTTTTAATTGTTTCCTCTTGTTGTGATTGAAATTTTGTGGTTTATTGAATTGTGGACAAGAATTTGTTACTTTATTGTTGTGATTCATTCTCCACACTTATATATCTCTAGTTTATATGCTTTGTGTTTTCAATGTAGGTTTGTTAAGGTAATTTTATGGCTAGCAACGCTAGAGAAGATACACAAAGCAATAATGGTGCTTCGACCGATAATGAAATTAAAGTTTAAAGTAATATTAATCCAACTTTAGAAACTCCACAAGCAACGGATAATAATGCCTCAAATCCAGAAGGATGAACTCCTGTTGAAGGTGACAATAAGGCTAATGTTAAGAGTGCTTATTGGGAGTATTTTGATCGTTTAAAAGTCGAAGGTGAATGGAAGGCAAAATGTAAATTTTGCAAGAGTGTGCTTAATGCAAATTCGAAGAATGGTACCAAGTCACTGAGAAACCATGTGAACTGATATTGTAAGAGAATAAAAGTGGCGAATTCAAGGCAATAATCAATTGTTGGATCTCTAGCAAAACAAGCACAAGTGTAAAAAGTAAATAAAGATGGCTTTGTGTTTGACCCTTCAAAGACAAGAAAGTGTGTCGCCGAAATGATTGTCCTGCATGAGTATCCTTTGAGTTGTGTGGACCACCATGGACTGAGGCAAGCGTTTGCATCAATGCAACCAACATTTAAAATGCCTAGTCGCAATACGGTTAGGAAAGACATCTTGAAGATGTTTGGGGATGAGAAGCTGAAGTTAACTCTTCAACTAGATGAAAATGATAGTAGAGTTGCGATAACTAGCGACATGTGGACTTCCAATCAAGAAAAGGGTTACATGATTGTCACAGCTCACTATATCGATAGTTCGTGGAAGTTGCAAATGCGCCTATTGAGGTACTTCAAAAATTTTGTAAACTTTTATACATTGTGTTGTCTTTGTACGTTGAGCTTCGTTAATCTAAAATGCATGCATGTTTGTTTTATTTTTCAGCTTTTGTTATGTTCCTTGTCCCCATACAAGTGAAGTTCTTACTCAAACATTGATGAAAATATTGTTAGAATGGAACGTTGATAGAAAACTGTCTACTGTTATATTGGATAATTATTCCACTAATGATGCTATGATAGATGAATTGTTAGGGCGTCTAGATTCTTCATTCTTAATGTTGGGGGGTAAATTGTTGTATATGCGTTGTTGTGCTCATATATTAAATTTGATTGTGAAGGATGGTTTGAGTATAGTGAAGGAAAGTATTGAAAAGATTCGTAGTAGTGTATTGTATTGGACTGCAACGCAGAAAAGGAACGAAACTTTTGTGAGTTGGTGTGCTAAAACAACGATTCCATTTACTAAGAAATTGGTTCTTGATTGTCCGACTAGGTGGAACTCAACTTATTTGATGTTAGAAACTGCATTGTTATATAGAGATGTCTTTCCTAGGTTAAGGCAGAAAGAACCCCAATATAAAATTGTGCCAAGTAATGAGGAGTGGGAACTTGCCAAGGAAATATGTGATAGATTGAAGTTGTTTTATGATGTTACTCAGCTGTTTTCTAGTTCTAAATTTTCGACGGCCAATCTTTACTTTACTTTGGTTTGTAAAATAAAAGTCTCATTGGATGAATGACAACTTTCTAGTAATTCTTTAATTGCTAATATGGCATCTAGCATGAAGAAAAAATTTGAGAAGTATTGGGATGAGATTCATGGCATTATGGGTGTTGCTGCTATTTTAGATCCTAGGTACAAGATGGTTGGAGTTGAGTTTCAATTTGAAAAAATGTATCCAGATCCAATAGAATGTTCCAAGCAAGTTGACAGAATTCATCAGTTGTGTAATGAGTTGGTTAATGAATACAATCAAAAAATGAGTTCTGATGTGTCACATGTTGGTACAAAGGAAGCTGATGAAAGTGGAAATACAAGCATATTTGGGAGTGATGATTATATAGTGTATCTTAAAAGAAGAAAAATGACAAGGGGTTCATGTGTAAATGTTGAGATTGATCATTATTTTGAGGAAGAAATTCATCCTCCAAATGATCCTAACTTTAATGTTTTGAAATGGTGGAAGAACAATCAAATGAAATTTAAAGTTTTGGCAAAAATAACCAAGGATATATATGCCATTCCAGTATCCACTGTTGCTTCTGAATCTGCTTTTAGTACAAGTGGTCGTGTAATCTCTCCTCATCGCGGAAAGCTCAAAGAAAGCATAATTGAAGCTTTGATGTGTGGCCAAAGTTGATTGTGGGCAGCTTTAGGAAATAAAGGTGATATATTACTTAATATTCATTTATGTTAATTTTTTACATCATAATAATTATTATATTAATTGCTATCTCTTTTGATTTTTAGGTTTGAATCTTGATCTTCAAACCTTTAATGATGATGAAGATGTGAAAAGTGATCAAGAATAAGGATTGAAGACTTTTTTATATTTTAATGATATAATTTCTTTATGTTTGTATTTTAATTTAGTTATTTAACATTGTATGAACTCTTTTTTAATTTTAAGTTATTTGACATTGTATGAATCTTATGTTTGTATTTTAATTTAGTTATGAATTTTAAGTTTGTATCTTGATTTATATATAAATGTGTAAAATTTAAAATGTCATTTACTTTTTATAGGGGCAGGTAGGGGCGGGACGGATACCCGTGGGGGCAGGTTAGGGTAGAGTAGACTACTACCCGCGGGTAGAGGCGGGGCGGGTAGTAGTGGGGTACAAGGAGGGAGGGGCGGGGTCGGGTAGGGCAAAAACCCGCCCCTACCCGCCCCACTGCCATCCCTACTTGTGATTATGCGAGAACAAGAGAGAAGGATAAAACTCGTAAGCGATTTAATCCTCCAAAGCTTTTTCCTCCCCTCCAAAATCCATCTAAACTAATAAACACAACCTAAGATGTAAAACTAGCTAGTGCCACCAACCACCCGCCATAGATATTCTAATAAACACACACACCACACACCACAAGATAATTTGCATGCTAATCCTCCGTCTTCTTTTCCCCCAGCATGACCAAAACCTCATCATTGTGCACAACTTTCAGCTTTTTGCTTTTATCCTCAACTATAAATACAGCTTTTTCATTTATCACTTGAAGCTCAGGCACTACGTTTTTGTCTGTCAAGGTTTTGATAGATGGCTCCTGTGAACTGCATTTATGTAACTTGAAGTTTGGCTTTAAGCATCTTTCCATGAAAGCATCACTTGCTTGAGCTTTTACATAGACAGTTGAAGGAACGGATACAGTTTCATTATTTGCAGGATGATAACATGGAATCCCCATTTCAGAATGAATTTTTTCTTTAAGAGAAACCATCTTAGGCTTCTCACCATGCACTAGTATAACATGCTTAGGGGAGAGAAATTTTATTAGATCCATTATCCCTTTAGAATCCGTGTGAGGACTGAAAGCCAACTGATGAACCTGTCAAAATATACAACAGTAGTCAAAGTTATTCCAGATATTAATAAACTGAAATGAATTGAATCCATGTCAATTTGCACTAGAAAATCATTTGATAGCAAAATGCATTCTTCTTTTGTTTCTAAAGCACATAAGGAATTTCAAATAACCACAAAAGCTTTCTGTCGAGGAGCATGAAACTTTTGAAACTCAGTTCATAATGTTTAAATCAATTGCGAGTTAGATTTTTGTTTCTCTTAAAAGATAGAAAAAGTAATACATGGTTTCAGTTGTGTACTTGCCCCCAAGTCCCAAGTCATGTTAAATGTAAATCTCATCACACTATAAAACTCAGAAAGACTAATAAATGCTCAAGTGTTCTTTTTCTTTTGGCAGCTTTCAACATACTATCATCTTATTTTATTCACTAGGCAGATTTAGCAAGATATAGGTATTCAATTCGAGAGCGAATAGATGAAGAAACTCTAGTGTATTAATGGACCAAAGGCTGATATCAGTGAGATATCAAAATAGAGCAGGTGATGAAATATAAATAAGAAAAGATACATATGGTGAAGATTTAGCACTCTTGCACTAGCCTCTGAACTATTTTCCTCGGCATTAATTGTCTCGATATAAATATTTCCCAACCCACAAGAACATATCACTCTCCAAATTTACTGCCAGCTTACTTATGCATTAGTGAGACGAGACCTATATTTTTCCAGTTTCCCTACTCCATACAATATCAATATTTTTGGTCTCATAATTTATTTACATGTGTATCTGCTTGCACTTTTGTCTACCCAGTTGAAAACTAAATAATCTTTTTTCAGAGAAGAAGAAAGAGAGCCTCACATAGAATGCATGTTTCCATGTATGTAAACAAATTAGCAGAAGAAATATATTTACCTGGCAACGCACATCAATTTTTGTGTTGGGGTCCAATTCAATTTTTGGGGGCTTAGACATTAATACATGTCCTACTGTTCCAGGCAAACAATACCTACAATAATAACGAAATAAAATATTTATACAACACATCAGAAATATAAATCCTTCAAATATAAGATTGATATACATGGCTTTGCAGGAAACAAATAAAAATCTATGGTGAATGAGATATGAGGAACATCCTTTTACATCCAAACACACACAAACCTCTTATACCAGAAATCTTGCAACTATTCAGTTTTCCTAACTGATGACACAGATTGGAAAGAGAATTAAATTTTAGATAGAAAGGAGAGTCACTTTCACTAGAGGAGAACTTCAAAACGCAGGGGCTTCAATCATACAGGCTATATAGAAAATGTGCACAGTATCAACTGCTTGTCGAAACTCTCTATGGGCATTTTATAGATTTGGTCTCACTTTCTATGTTTGAGTTTATCTCAATGATCATGAAGTAAAATATCAATATAACTCAATTTAGGGGGCAATTATCGGCCTTTTGGTCATCCTGCAATTAATGCGAAAGGAGAGAGAGAGAGAGAGAATAAAAAAAGGATGTACCCAGGTAAAGCAACAAGGGTATTTTCAAATGGTGCCCAACGTTTGAAAACTTCGAGCGAAAGCCCACCGCTTATCATCCCAGGAGATGCAAAAAGAACACACGGACCAGGAGTATCAAGTACAGACCTTTCATACTTGCAAACTGTAGCATCAAAACCAGAGCACTGAAATGAGGAACATATCAAGCAATATGAAGCAGTGAATTATATCGCCAATCTCAATTATTATAAAATTTACATTAACAGAAACGAGAAGAAGATGTTTACGGCTATTCACCATGTAATTTGATTATCCTTTTCTTTAAACAAAATTCAATTTGAATAAAAGATAAAAATCCTTTATTGAAAATTCACAAATGACTAGATAAAAATCCTCCCTTCACCATATTCCCCTTCATTCACTACTAACTTTGTAACAAACTTCTGACTATTTTTCCTGCTCATTCCCCTTTCATTATTCTTTTTACATGCTTGAACCTGATTCTCAACCCATTTTCTTGCCCTTCCTATCCCTTCTGCTATACACCAATCCATAAAAGAATCTCTGACATAGACCAATTTCCTGAAGTTTCAGGGATTTTCTCTCCTTTTCAACAAATCTAGATTTGGTAGCACAAGATGTGAAAAAAAAAAAAAGAAGGAAATCCCTCACATTCAAAAGCTCTAACAAAATTAAAGTTGTCATAAGTATGTATAGTCTAATTACCTGGTGGTGAACATGCTTTGACCTAAACCCTTTATGCATGTCCTTCTAGAATACTATGCACGGCTGACTGCTGCCAGTCATATATCAATATTTTATCTCAGTTTCTGCTGTCTAAATACTTCATATTTTTTAATTTGAAATGCCTTGAACAAGTGGCAGAAATTTTCTTCAGATTAACTAGTTGTTACCATTATAGAATATACAAGTAGTCTAATCACTAAACACAGGTTTCAACAGCATATCTATAAGGCATCACTAAACACAGGTTTCAACAGCATATCTATAAGGCATCATTACCTGCTTGTTATTGAATGCAGAAAATAGTATGCAAATATGTGAAAGCGCATATAAATGCATAATTTGTGCCAGATTAAAATTCAAAAATGTATGAAATATATGGAAATTACCATTCTTAAAATCAAAAGCATTATTTGTAGGGTATGAATCTTTAATCTTCTGGCTTGTCCAATTGATAAGCATCTTATAGTACACGTTAGCTTGCTTTGTTAAACCTGAAAAATACAGATTCTAGTAGTTAGGTCTACTTTGACACAGATAAATGAAGAAAATAGTAGAAGAAACGGCTTTAAGAAGATCGACAACACAAGCAACACAGCTAAGCAGTAGAAAACAGAACATTGTCATATTTTCAGATTTTTAGTTGCAATAATTGAAACAATTTTCTGAAAATGCAGTGGCATCTATGTTACATAACATGACTTATTTAGTTAACTTCTACGAAGAGCCGTGTTTGGTCATGGATGACGATCTTCCGTTCTTTCCCAGTTTCCCCAATGCTTCACATTTTGTGCCTTCTTGGATATTATTAATATCAATTTTTATTAGTCTGTCCAATTGTTATTCTTTTTTCTTCCTTTCCTTTTGTTGTGTATGGAAAAGTTATTATTTGCTCTATGATAATTTCAATCTTACTTATTTTGCATGTTTTCTTTCTATTTGTTATCTCATTTTTTAACAACATTACCTTTCTTTTAAATTCTATTGAACATTTTGTTGTTTGATTCAAATCCTTGCAATCAAATAAGGCATAAAGAAATAATCTTGTTATTTTCATTTCCAATAAGTTGTTTCAAATATCCATGAGTGCTCATTTGGAATGCTAGTAATTATTTAATTAATTATTGTTCTCCTTGGATGACATTTTGTGGAATTTCCACTTTATTCGAGTTTGAATGGTGGAGAAGTTAATGAACTAGACTTCTTAATTTGCTTAATCATCACATTAACTAGGATCTGGACTCTTGACACCTCCAGTATTTTTGCTGCAAATCTTATTTTAATTCTTGACCTCCTATGTGAACATTGAAAGATTTCTATTGGAAACATAATCAAATGAATATACATGTAATGAATATTCAGCAAAACGAGTATATATAATGTTTTTAAAAGGAACAGTAACTAATTCAAACCTGCTGAGAAGTATATAGGAACCTTCAAATTCATGCGCTCCCAGTAGTCATCCATCAAAATGCATAGTTCCTAGACGTCATAATAACATAGAAAAAAAGAGACAACTATTATATCTCCATCAATATCATGAGAAGAAGTGATGGTCTAATGGTTATCTTGATGAGAATACCTGAGCCCTTCCAAGACCAAATGTTGGAATAAGCACCTTTCCTCCCGCAGAAACACATTTATGAACCTAAACCAATTATTTTGAAAACTTAACAGTAGCCATAGATTTGAAGCACTTGAATTAAAAAGGAAAAACAGAAAGTAAAAGATGCAGAGATAATATATATGGCACCAAATCAAGAAAAGTCAAAACGTGATCACCACAAATCATGAGCAAATTCTCCATTAAAAATAAAATAAATAATGGAGGCGACAAGAAGTAAAAACAGAGGATTCACTGTTCATTCCTCTTAAAATAATAAAATGAATGAAGAAAAGAAAGGAGAGGAGGATGAACATGAGAGATGGAATCCTTAAAAGATCCTCTACTTTGCACCATTGGAAACCAAAAAGGTAATAATATCCCAAATAAAATCAATAGTTGAAAAGAAATCAAACCCTAGAGTTCCTTTCCAAACAGATACACCAGGTTAATGTAAAAACCAAATTACTAAACAATTATAGCACATAATTCTACAGAGTGGGTGTTACAATACATACAGCATCCAGGAATTCCCTCTCACGAGCATATTTTGAATCACGAATTGTAGTTCCATATGTGGATCTGAAAAGAGAATCAAATGCAATTTTCTCAGTTATATAGATTAGAGCAGAAAGTGTAATAGGATCCATCAATTAGTGTGGCACAACACATTTGATACTGAAATCAATTGATTTAAACTGAAAAAGTGGGCAACTGACAAATTAAAATCATGAGCTCTTGGTCACATACACTACCAGCTTTCCAAGAGCTTAGCTTGTTATATGCAAGACAAGAAAGTCTTATATTTCTAATGTAATATCAAAATATAGTGAAAATAATGTACCAAAAGCTAAAATCAATTTAGAGTATGATCTAATCTATGAATATAACTTGACACAACAAATAAGAAGAAAAAATAGTTTATTTCTTTCTCTAAATACTCAAATGTTGTTATAGGCAAGACTCGTGGACTCAATTAGTGCTGGTCTTACTCAGTAATGAGAAGGTCAAGTCGCAATCGATCAATTTGGGCTGCTCCAAGGTGTCTATCTGGTGTCATATTGTAGTCTCCTGTATATACCATTTCCGAGTCTCCCACCTTTGCATGGAACATTGCAGCTCCAAGAACCTTAAGAATTAATGTAAGGTACTCAAAGAAGGTAAACTGGATAAGGCAAGTGACCGCAACAATGCAAAACAATATCATACACATCCAATAAATTATGATCCATGAATGCTGCTTGACTGCTTCACATGACATTATTAATAATGCAAACACAGTGTTATCAATTAGGATATGCTGAACACAAATAAGTCTTGCAATGATAATAATAAATTCAACCATGCTGCTAGCCTAAGAGCTTCTATGGCCTCTCTTAACCCATTCCTATGTATGAGCACCTTTTGGTAGGATCATATATGACGGTGAATTGATTGTAAGTTACATAAAATAATTGTAACATGCATTTACAAGAAGTGCATTCCATATAACTTAAGGAGAAGAGTGTATTTTTCTTATTCTCGGCAGAATGCAGATTATAAGCAATACCTAGACATACAGCAGATAGGGAAGAGAGAAGGAGGTTTCTCCTAGAATATCTGACCATCTCAGTACACTGAAAAATAACTCTTATCCTAGCAGATGAGTAACATAGTGGGAAAAATCTAATCCTGACTTAATAACTCTCAACTTATCTTTCATATATTTTGGAGTTAAAAGTGGTTGTTGGGTGATATGGATGACAAATAACCCAGTCCCACTCAAAAACTAACACACTCACAAAACGGCCAATTGTTCATGACAACAATCAGGCTAACAAGCATGAAAAGGCACCATCATGCAGGGAGGAAAGAAAAATGCAACAATAAAAGACCAAAAACAAATTTAAGAAATCAACAAAGTGTATGTAAGTTGGATTACCCAACGTTATTTTAGAAGTCTAGTTTTGCAAATAAAACATGGCCTCAGAGAGACTTACATGGCCAGCATAATAGGCACGAATTTGAAGATCTTTGTCTACTTGTATAGTCTGCCTCAGATCCACAGCAATAACTGTATAGTACACAGGAATAAACCAGATTAAAATGCTTTTATAAAGTTAAAAGGTCGAAGTATAATAGTTTTAGTTAGGAAGCTGCTGCGTTCACCAAAATTCCAAAGTTCAAACCAAACTATTGCTAAGAAAAGTAGACCTTTTAAGTGAATAAATTTTAAAGTTCTCACAAAATTATAACAATAAATCTTGTAAAAGCAGATCGGTCAATAAAAATAATAAATAAATAAATAACGACATACTAGATATACGAGAAAAAGAATTATTTTCAGTCATGAGCATACTTAGAAGAAGTGGCACCAGCTATGAAAATGTACAGAAATACAAATCATGAACATGCTTGACTGGATTGGATACCTTTCTTCATGCACTCAGCAATATGATCAGAATTAAACTGCTCTTCCTCGCCACGGCGTTCAACCATTACTTTCCGATAATCTTCCAACATCAAAGGAGCCAAAGCTTTTGTTGGGTACTGTTTAGAATCAATAGTCAAGTTAAAGTTTGATTATAGAATGGAACCTTGAAACCAGCTAGTACAGTATTTGAAGCACAAAAGAAAGAAAATGTATGTCAAAATAGTGTATATGCAATATTGCTAATATTTCCAAAGAATGTCAAAATACCACAACCACTTTGATAACCAGTATTTCTAATACCATAATATTCTACTCAATAATTTCTTCCCAAGAATGGTAAACCACCAAAAATACACTTGAATTATCTTGAGGTTAACAAAAATGCTCCTGAATTTTGTTATAGACAAAAATGCCATCAAATAATTTAAAACGTGCCAAAAATGCTCAGCCATGATCAAAGACTTGTTCCATTAACAGAAAATCATGACATGGCTCATTTGCCAATGTCAGAGTTTCACCTGCCACATAGGAAGCTTCGTTTGCCACATCACTTTTTTCCATTAATGCAGAATGTTTGAGTTCATGGATGTACATTTTGTCACATTTTTAAATAATTTGAAGACATTTTTGTCAGTAAAATTTGGGGGCATTGCAACAAAATAATTCAAGTGCATTTTTGGTGGTTTACCCTTCCAGAAAAAAATTTGAAACATCAATCAAGCTCATCCTTTTTTCGATAAATATTCTGATTTTGTTAAAACTATTAATTTTTCTTTTTCTTTTTTTTTTCCCCACTTTTTTTTCCCAATTATGCTCAAACTAATACATAGAAAATCTCTTAAAATAACATCTACCTACCAAGAAAATACAAGCAATTATTCTGAAAACATATTCAGGGAATATTGCATTAAAGGCATGGAAAGCTTCACTTTTTTTCCTCCCCTAGATTCATATTGCTATTGATGCAGAACATAATCATGTACACTTAAGAATGTATTGAAATTGACCTGATAGTTTTGCTTAGCTGGTGGCTATGAATGGAATGAACATGGTGATTGCCCTGCTTGGGTATGTTTATGGTGCATATACTATTTAGATGACAGTGCTTATTTGGTGCTATCCATCTAACTGTTGAATACATAAGTACCTATTATGAAAGATTATTTGTACAAAATTTTGTAAAAATTGAATATCAATAAGGGTATAATCTAACATCCTAATTTCATGTTCGTTTAAACTTTTCTATATCGTTAATTTAGATACATATAAAAGTATATCAAAATGATTTTAGATTGACATATAACTATGATCTATAATGTATAAGATTCTAATCTAGAGTGGGTTCTGTATAAAGTTACTCTAATAAAAGAGTATTCAACAGTATAAGATTTACTTAAATGACCCTATAATCAATTAATCTTAACTCTTATGTTTGGATAATTTACTTTAATAGAAGTAGCATCACCAGAAAAAATAGGAAAACAAAACTACAATTTTCAATTTTTTTTATAAAAAAGGATGCTTTAAGATACATTGATTTTATGTCCAAAGATAAAACAACTTCTACATTATGTATCTAAGCGTGGATGTCTCATCATCATGAATACATTCTTTCTCGCTTAGCAAAATTCTTCATTTGCTATCTTTTTTTTAAGAAAAAGCAACCAATCAATGTCAAATGCCAAATAATTGGAAAAAAAAGCTCAGTTCAAGGATGTCGTATGCAAGACTGGTCAGGTATTCGTTATTTGTTATAGTTAACAATTGGAAAATGCTAGATAATCATGAAGAGAAGGTTATTATATAGGAAATTTTGAATTAAAGCAGCAAAGAACTTGGGTTGTCCGTTTTGGTCTCATTCAAAAGGAAGCTAATAAAGTTGAAGATTTGATGGCGAAGGAGGTGCACAATCAGATTCAATATTACCATAGTTTCAGTTATGAGGAGTGATTGTAGTTTTGAGGTGCACAATCGGATTCAATATTACTATAGTTTCAGTTATGAGGAGTGATTGTAGTTTTTAGGAACCTAGTTTCTTATTTTTTTTTCTGCTTCCGTCCTCTTTTTTTCTCATTTTACTTTGCACACCAAAAATGCCAAATAATTGAAATTATGTACTTACGTGAGAAAATAATTATCATCCTCTCCCCACCCAAAACAAAAGCATTACATTGAACACGTAGTAGGAAACAACTCACCGTCATGTAAATTGGTCCGTGAAACCCACAAACTTCAGTGAAATAAACCAATGCACCAAGGTGGTCCAGGTGACTGTCACCAATTATGCCAAAAAAATATATAAAAGAATAAATCAGTGAGTGAGAAATTTTAAAGATTAAAAAATAATGAAAACGAAGGAAGAGTATGTTGATACAATACAAATGGGTGATGATGATGCAAGAGAGGGCGGTGTCAAAATCGCCGGTGGGAGAGATGAGACTGAAGTTGGGGTAACGGCGGTGGTCCGAGACACCCATGTGCATTCCGCAATCGAACATGATCCGCTTCCCATTTATGTTAACCACCACGCAGCTCTTCCCTACCTCTTGCCCAGCACCTGAAAAAGAAATAATAAAATGTAATGCACGAGAGAAGAGAAGAAGAAACAAGAGGAAGGGAATAAGGAATTACCGAGGACTAGAGTTTCAATAGCCATGGATGGTGTGTAGCAGTAGAAAAATCTCCAAAGGAAGCCAAGGAGCAGATTGGAGCTCAGCTTGTTAACACTACTATGTCCTTCTATTGGCTTTACCACACTCTCCTAATCCAACATCCATGGAACAAATTCATTGAATGACATGCATAATTTGAACATACATAAGTTAAAGAAATTAATCAAACACATGGTGCGCGTGACATGTAAAATTTGAGTTGAAGAAATGTCATCCACCCCCTCAGGGAGGGCAATAGAGTGGCCGATTGTTTGGCTAGAATCGGCGCCGAAATTGATGCTGGTTTGTGATGATGAGAGGGGAAGATCTTTACCCAGTGTTGCTAGGATGTATAGTGCTTTTTTTTTCCCTCAATGTATTCTCTGTCTCTAAACAGGTCAAGGAGGTCAAATTGGTCAATGAGTTATTATATACAAAAAAAAAAAAATCATATTGGAACCTTCAATATTTATTTACGCAAACTAACGAACGAATTACTAGACTAATCCACCTTAATTGCGAGGATGTATAGTATTGATGTTTGTTTCGTTTTCTTTGGGCTCTAGCCTCTAGGCCTTCTATCAAAAACTAAAAGTGAAATGCTCATTTTACTTTTGAGTTACATTTTTTAGTAGAAAGAAGGTTTTGAAAATTGAACTAATTATTGAATGTTCTAATTATTGGTTGATTGATTTACTGATTTAATCGGTTTAATTATGGTTTAACTAAAAAAACCATTTATAATAAAATAATAAAAAAATTATAAATAAATATTCTATAAAAGTACAAACATCAAAATATTAACAATTAATTTTTAATGTTGGAAGAAATAATTAAATCACAATAACAATTACACAGCGACCACACCAATAATTAAATCACAATAACACAATAATAAGTTACACAAGAGCAACAAACTTTTTCAAAGATTAACAAGGATTATCAAAATTTTAGGCAGCATCACTACTTTCTTTGATTCATTATGATTAAGGTGGTTGTTGTTCTTGAAGCATTTTGGGTTATCTAAGAGTATGCTTTGAACTTGATCCCTTCACCAGTTTCCACCATTAAATTCCTATTCTAAACTTGATCCCTTCACCAGCTTCACCAGCAGCTCTCAAAAGATCCCAATCAAAAATACCATTACCAACACCACAACAGACTGAACAGCAGCCAAGAATCAAGAACAATCAGCAACAAAAATTAAAAAAGCAACAACAATTAATCACCTTAAACCAGAAATCAATAAATATATCATTTAACATTCAAAAACAGCATATTCACTCCCTTAAAAATTAAAACTCAAAAACAGCATACTTCCATCAGATGCATGTCAATAAAAAATAAAGAACACATAAAACAACAACACAGCAACACTCAAAATAGCAACACAGCAGAACCAGAGCTCATTCAATAAAAAATCACAACACATAAAAACAGCAACACAACAGAACTAGAGCTCATTACTAATCAAATAATCATTCAATAAAAAATTAAAACACAAAACATTCAAATAATCAGTAATTAAATAATCATTGAACATGGCATGAATAAAAAACGCAGAAGAAGTTAGCAGTGAACTGAAAATTGACCTTCGAAGTCTAGGGTTTTTTCTTGGTTTAGCTTCTGCTCTCTGAACTCGAAGGAAGAAAATTGAAATGGAGAAGGGTTTTTCTTCTGAGCAGTCTGAGCAGAGGGGCAGAACCGCAACGGAAACAGGGACCAAGCGACGAACACGTCTTAGAAGACGGTGGTGGGTTGGAAGAACCTGCGGCTGAGCAAACGAAGAGCAGAAAGACTACGAGCTCGAGGAAGAAGCTGCAATTGGTGGGTTGGGGACTTCGAGCACGACAACCAGACGAAGACGTTTGTGCCTGAGCGCGCGACGGACGGCGGCAGGAGGGCGACGGAGCAGATGAAGACCAGGGACTGACGCGCCGAGCTCGAGGAAGAAGCTGCAATTCTTGAAGGAGGAAGAAGCACGGACGACCAGACGACGATGGTAGTGCCTAAGTGCAACGGACGGCGGCAGGCGGCTGTGGTGGAGAAGCTAGGGTTTCCTGTTTCAACTTTTTTTTATTTGGGGAAAAGCTGTTAGGTAATTGGTGTGCGAAATCGTGATCATTCCTTCCTTGGTAACGGCGCTAAAAACTTAATACGCACGTTCATGTTCTTAATTCTATTTCACAACTTCGTACAACTAACCAGCAAGTGCACTGGGTCGTCCAAGTAATAAACCTTACGTGAGTAAGGGTCGATCCCACGAAGATTGTCGGCTTGAAACAAGCTATGGTCACCTTGTAAATCTCAGTCAGGCGGATTCAACTGATTTTATGAATTGATAAGTAAAAGATAAATAAAATATAAAATAGGATAGTGGTACTTATGTAATTCATTGGTGAGAATTTCAGATAAGCGTATAGAGATGCTTTCGTCCCTCTGAACCTCTGCTTTCCTGTTGTCTTCATCCAATCATTCCTACTCCTTTCCATGGCAAGCTTTATGTAGGGCATCACCGTTGTCAATGGCTACATCTCATCCTCTCTGGGAAAATGGTCCAATGCGCTGTCACTGCATGGCTAATCATCTGTCGGTTCTCGATCAGACTCGGTCCCCTGTATTAGATATCCAAGAGATATCCATTCAATCTAAGGTAGAACGGAAGTGGTTGTCAGGCATACGTTCATAAGTTGAGAATGATGATGACTGTCACGATCATCACATCCATCATATTGAAGTGCGAATGAATATCTTAGAAGCGAAATAAGTTGAATTGAATAGAAAAGCAGTAGTACTTTGCATTAATCTTTGAGGAACAGCAGAGCTTCACACCTTAATCTATGGTGTGTAGAAACTCTACCGTTGAAAATACACAAGTGATAAATGTTCAGGCATGGCCGAATGGCCAGCCCTCACAAAAGTCTAAGATAGCATAAAACTAATCAAAGATCTCCCAAAGATAGTAAAAAGTCCTATTTATACTAAACTAGTTACTAGGGTTTACAAAAATGAGTAAATGATGCGAAAATCCACTTCCGGGGCCCACTTGGTGTGTGCTTGGGCTGAGCATTGAACTTTACACGTGTAGAGGTCTTTCTTGGAGTTGAACGCCAGTTTGTAACCTGTTTCTGGCGTTTAACTCCACTTTGCAACCTGTTTCTGGCGTTTGACTCCAGAATGCAGCATGGAACTGGCGTTCAACGCCAGTTTACGTCGTCTAAACTCGGGCAAAGTATGGACTATTATATATTGCTGGAAATCCCTAGATGTCTACTTTCCAACGCAATTGAGAGCGCGCCATTTGGAGTTCTTTAGCTCCAGAAAATCTACTTTGAGTGAAGGGAGGTCAGAATCCAACAGCATCTGCAGTCCTTCTTCAACCTCTGAATCTGATTTTTGCTCAAGTCCCTCAATTTTAGCCAGAAATTACCTGAAATCACAGAAAAACACACAAACTCATAGTAAAGTCCAGAAATGTGATTTTTATTTAAAAACTAATAAAAATATACTAAAAACCAACTAAATCATACTAAAAACTATGTAAAAACAATGCCAAAAAGCGTATAAATTATCCGCTTATCACAACACCAAACTTAAATTGTTGCTTGTCCCCAAGCAACTGAAAATCAAATAGGATAAAAAGAAGAGAATATACTATAAATTCCAAAATATCAATGAAACTTAGCTCCAATCAGATGAGCGGGACTTGTAGCTTTTTGCCTCTTGAATAGTTTTGGCATCTCACTTTATCCATTGAAGTTCAGAATGATTGGCATCTATAGGAACTCAGAGTTCAAATAGTCTTATTGATTCTCCTAGTTCAGTATGTTGATTCTTGAACACAGCTACTTTATGAGTATTGGTCGTGGCCCTAAGCACTTTGTTTTCCAGTATTACCACCGGATACATAAATGCCACAGACACATAATTGGGTGAACCTTTTCAGATTGTGACTCAGCTTTGCTAGAGTCCCCAATTAGAGGTGTCCAGGGTTCTTAAGCACACTCTTTCTTTTTCTTTGGACCTCGACTTTAACCGCTCAGTCTCAAGTTTTCACTTGACACCTTCACGCCACAAGCACATGGTTAGGGACAGCTTGGTTTAGCCGCTTAGGCCAGGATTTTATTCCTTTAGGCCCTCCTATCCACTGATGCTTAAAGCCTTGGATCCTTTTTATTATCCTTGCCTTTTGGTTTTAAGGGCCATTGGCTTTTTGCTCTTGCCTTTTGGTTTAAAGAACTTTTGGCTTTTTCTGCTTGCTTTTTCTTTTTCTTTCTTTTTTTTTCGCTATATATTTGTTTTTCTACAAGCTTTTGTATTCACTGCTTTTTCTTGCTTCAAGAATCATTTTTATGATTTTTCAAATTATCAAATAATATTTCTCCTTTTTCCTTATTCTTCAAGAGCCAACATATTTAACATTCATAAACATTAACTTTGAAAGACATATGCACTGTTCAAGCATTCATTTAGAAAACAAAAAGTATTGTCACCACATCAAAATAATTAAACTAGTTTCAAGGATGAATTCGAAACCATATACTTCTTGTTCTTTTGTAATTAAAACATTTTTCATTCAAGAGAGGTGATGGATTCATATTCATAACTTTAAGGCATAGACACTTAGACACTAATGATCATGTAATAAGACACAAATATAAATAAAACATAAAGCTCAAAAATCGAAAAACCGAAAAATAAATAAACAAGGAGATTAAGGAATGAGTCCACCTTAGTGAGGGTAGCGTCTTCCTCTTCTTGAAGAACCAATGGTGCTCTTGAGCTCCTCTATGTATCTTCCTTGTCTTTCTTGCTCCTCCCTCATAGCTCTTTGATCTTCTCTAATTTCATGGAGGATGATGGAGTGCTCTTGATGCTCCACCCTTAGTTGTCCCATGTTGGAACTTAATTCTCCTAGGGAGGTGTTGATTTGCTCCCAATAATTCTGTGGAGGAAAGTGCATCCCTTGAGGCATCTCAGGGATTTCATGGTGAGGAATCTCCTCATGCTCATGTTGAGGTCCATGATCTCTTATTTGCTCCATCCTTTTCTTAATGATGGGCTTATCCTCTTCAATGAGGATGTCTCCCTCTATGTCAATTCCAGCCGAATTGCAGAGGTGGCAAATGAGGTGAGGAAAGGCTAACCTTGCCAAATTGGAGGACTTGTCAGCCACCTTGTAGAGTTCTTGAGGTATGATCTCATGAACTTCCACTTCCTCCCCAATCATGATACTATGGATCATGATGACCCGGTCTATAGTAACTTCAGACCGGTTACTAGTAGGAATGATTGAGCGTTGAATGAACTCTAGCCATCCCCTAGCCGCTGGTTTGAGGTCATGTCTTCTTAGTTGAACCGGCTTGCCTCTTGAGTCAATTTTCCATTAAGCTCCTTCCACACATATGTCCATGAGGACTTGGTCCAACCTTTGATCAAAGTTGACTCTTCTAGTGTAGAGGCGTGCGTTTTCTTCCATCATTGGCAAGTTGAATGCCAGTCTTACATTTTCCGGACTGAAATCTAAGTATTTCCCCCAAACCATGGTGAGCCAATTCTTTGGATTCGGGTTCACACTTTGATCATGGTTCCTAGTGATCCATGCATTTGCATAGAACTCTTGAACCATTAAGATCCTGACTTGTTGAATGGAGTTGGTGAGAACTTCCCAACCTCTTCTTTGGATTTCAAGACGGATCTCCGGATACTCATTCTTTTTGAGTTTGAAAGGAACCTCAGGGATCACTTTCTTCTTGGCCACAACTTCATAGAAGTGGTCTTGATGGACCTTATAGATGAATTTCTCCATCTCCCATAACTCAGAGGTGGAAGCAATTGCCTTCCCTTTCCTCTTTCTAGAGGTTTCTCTGGCCTTAGGTGCCATGAATGGTTATGGGAAAACAAAAAGCTATGCTTTTACCACACCAAACTTAAAATGGTTGCTCGTCCCCGAGCAAAAGAAGAAAGAAAGAAGTAGAAGAAGAAGAAAAATGGAGGAGAGGGAGAGAGAGATGGTTTCGGCTAAGGGGAAGAAGAGAGGGTTTTGTTGTGTGAAAATGAAGAGGGAATGAGGGGTTTATATAGGAGTGGGGAGAGGTTTAGGGTTTGGCCATTTAGGGTTGGGTTTGGGAGGGAAATTATTTTGAATTTAAAGGTAGGTGGGGTTTTTGGGGAAGAGAGGATGGATGTAATTGGTGAAGAGGTGATGGGGAAGAGTGATTGAGTTGATTGGTGAGGGGTATTTGGGGAAGAGAGTTATGGAAAGGTGTGAAGAGGAGAGAAGAAGTAGGTGGGGATCCTGTGGGGTCCACAGATCCTGAGGTGTTTGAGGATTTCTCATCCCTGCACCTATTAGACGTGTAAAACGCCCTATATATGCAATCCTGGCGTTTAACGCCAGACTGTAGCATGTTTCTAGCGTTAAACGCCACTTCCTTGCTTGTTTTGGGCGTTCAACGCCAGTCTATAGCATGTTTCTGGCGTTGAACGCCAGTATGGTGCATGTTTCTGGCGTTAACGCCAGTCTGGTGCTTGTTTCTGGCGTTTAACGCCAGCTTTCCTCTGGGTGCAATCTTGGCGTTTAAACGCCAGACTGCTGCTTGTTTCTGGCGTTTAACGCCAGTTTCATGCTCTGTTCTGGCGTTAAACGCCAGCCAGATGCTCCTTACTGGCGTTTAAATGCCAGTAAGCCCTTCCTCCAGGGTGTGCTGTTTTCAATGCTGTTTTTCATTCTGTTTTCGATTTTTCAGTAGTTTTTATGACTCCACATGATCATCAACCTAATAAAACATGAAATAACAAAGAGAAAATACAATAAAAATGATTAAATAACATTGGGTTGCCTCCCAACAAGTGCTTCTTTAATGTCAATAGCTTGACAGTGAGCTCTCATGGAGCCTCACAGATAATCAGAGCAAGGTTGGGACCTCCCAACACCAAACTTAGAGTTTGGTTGTGGGGGTTCAACACCAAACTTAGAGTTTGGTTGTGGCCTCCCAACACCAAACCTAGAATTTGAATGTAGGGGCTTTGGTTGACTCTGCAGTGAGAGAAGCTTTTCATGCTTCCTCTCCATGGTTACAGAAGGAGATCCTTGAGTTTTAAACACAAGATAGTCCTCATTCAGTTGAAGGACCAACTCTCCTCTGTCCACATCAATCACAGCTCTTGCTGTGGCTAGGAAGGATCTTCCAAAGATGACGGATTCATCCTCATCCTTCCTAGTGTCTAGGATTATGAAATCAGCAGAGATGTAAAGGCCTTCAACCTTTACTAACACGTCCTCTACTAGTCCATAAGCCTATTTTCTTGAGTTGTCTGCCATCTCTAATGAGATTCTGGCAGCTTGCACCTCAAAGATTCTCAGTTTCTCCATTACAGAGAGTGGCATGAGGTTTATCCCTAACCCAAGGTCACATAGAGCCTTCTCAAAGGTCATGGTACCTATGGTACAAGGTATTAAGAACTTTCCAGGATCCTGTTTCTTCTGAGGCAATCTCAGTTGATCCAGATCACTCAGTTCATCGATGAGCAAGGGAGGTTCATCTTCCCAAGTCTCATTACCAAATAATTTGGTATTCAGCTTCATGATTGCACCAAGGTACTAGGCAACTTGCTCTTCAGTAACATCTTCATTCCCTTCAGAAGAAGAATACTCATCAGAGCTCATGAATGGCATAAGGAGGTTCAATGGAATCTCTATGGTCTCTAGATGAGTCTCAGATTCCTTTGGTTCCTCAGAGGAAAACTCCTTGTTGATCACTGGACGTCCCAGGAGGTCTTCCTCACTGGGATTCACGTCCTCTCCCTCCCTTGTAGGTTCGGCCATGATGGTTAAATCAATGGCCTTGCACTCTCTTTTTGGATTTTCTTCTGTATTGCTTGGGAGAGTACTAGGAGGAGTTTCAGTGACCCTTTTACTCAGCTGGCCCACTTGTGCCTCCAAATTTCTAATGGAGGACCTTGTTTCATTCATGAAACTTAAAGTGGCCTTAGATAGACCAGAGACTATATTTGCTAAGCTAGATGGATTCTGCTCAGAATTCTCTGTCTGTTGCTGAGTGGATGATGGAAAAGGTTTGCTATTGCTAAACCTGTTTCTTCCACCATTATTAAAGCCTTGTTGAGGCTTTTGTTGATCCTTCCATGAGAAATTTGGATGATTTCTCCATGAGGGATTATAGGTGTTTCCATAGGATTCACCCATGTAATTCACCTCTGCTATTGTAGGGTTCTCAGGATCATAAGCTTCTTCTTCAGAAGATGCCTCTTTAGTACTGTTGGATGATTCCTTCAATCCATTCAGACTTTGAGAGATCATATTGACTTGCTGAGTTAATATTTTATTTTGAGCCAATATGGCATTCAGAGTATCAATTTCAAGAACTCCCTTCCTTTGAGGCGTCCCATTACTTATAGGATTCCTCTCAGAAGTGTACATAAACTGGTTATTTGCAACCATGTCAATGAGTTCTTGAGCTTCTGCAGGCGTTTTCTTTAGGTAAATGGATCCACCTGCAAAATGGTCCAATGACATCTTTGATAATTCAGACAGACCATCATAGAATATATCCAGGATGGTCCATTCTGAAAGCATGTCAGAAGGACACTTTTTGGTCAGTTGCTTATATCTCTCCCAAGCTTCATAGAGGGATTCACCTTCTTTCTGTCTGAAGGTTTGAACATTCACTCTAAGCTTACTAAGCTTTTGAGGAGGAAAGAACTTGGCTAAGAAAGCCGTGACCAGCTTATCCCAAGAGTTCATGCTATCTTTAGGTTGAGAGTCCAACCATACTCTAGCTTTGTCTCTTACAGCAAACGGGAAAAGCATAAGCCTGTAGACCTCGGGATCAAACCCATTGGTCTTAACAGGATCACAGATCTGCAAGAATTTAGTCAAGAACTGAAAAAGGATCTTCAGATGGAAGTCCATGAAACTTGCAGTTCTGTTGCATCAGAGAAACTAATTGAGGTTTAAGCTCAAAATTGTTTGCTCCAATGGCAGGGATTGAGATGCTTCTTCCATGTAAATTGGAATTAGGTGCAGTGAAGTCACCAAGCATCCTCCTTGCATTGTTATTATTTTCGGCCATATCTTCTTCTTTTTCGAAAATTTCTGTCAGATTTTCTCCAGAGAGTTGTGCTTTAGCTTCCCTTAGCTTCCTCTTCAGAGTCCTTTCAGGTTCAGGATCAGCTTCAACAAGAATGTTCTTATCCTTGTTCCTGCTCATATGAAAAAGAAGAAGAAAGTAGAAAAGAAAATATGGAATCCTCTATGTCACAGTATAGAGATTCCTTTATGTGAGTAGAAGAAAGTAAGAATAGAAGAAGGAAAAGATGAGAATCCAAACACAGGGGTGAGGATAGAAGTGTTAATGGATGAATAAATAAATAGAAGGAGATTAGAGATGAGAGAAGAATTCGAAAATTTAACAAAATAAAATAAAAATATTTTAAATTGAAATTTAAAATTCGAAAATTAAAATTGAAATTAAATTAAATTAAAATTAAAACAATTAGTTAACTAAAACGAAATTTTGAAAAAGGGGGAAGGGATTTTTGAAAATTAAAGGTAGAGAGTTAGTTGGGCAGTTTTGAAAAAGATATGATTGAAACAAAAAGATATGATTGATTAAAAGAGATTTGAAATTTGTTTTTGAAAAAGATATGATTGAAATTGAAAAAGATATGATTGAAACAAAAAGATAAGATTGATTAAAAAAGATTTGAAAATTGTTTTTCAAAAAGATAAGAAGTTAGAAAGGAAGTTAGAAAAGATTTTGAAATTGATTTTGAAAAAGATGTGATTGAAACTTAATTTGAAAAAGATTTGAAAAAGGAATTTAAAAAGATTTGATTTTGAAAATTAAAGTTGATTACTTGACTAACAAGAAACTAAAAAGATATGATCCTAGAGTTTAAAGATTGAACCTTTCTTAATAGGCAAGTAATAACTTAATATTTTTTTGAATCAATCACATTAATTGTTAGTAAAGATTTGAAATTATGAAACAAAATAAGAAAAAGATTTTTGAAAATCATTTTGGAATTTTCGAAAATTATGAAAGAAAAATGAAAAAGATTTGATTTTTGAAAAAGATTTGAAAAAGATAAGATTTTTAAATTGAAAATTTGATTTGACTCATAAGAAATGACTAAATTTTAAAATTTTTTGACTAAATCAAATCAAATTTTCGAAAATTATGAGTGAAATAAGATAAAGATATTTTTTTTATTTTTGAATTTTCAATGAAGAAAGAGAAAAACAACCCAAAGACTCAATGCATGAAAATTTTGGATCAAAACATGTGATGCATACAAGAACACTATGAATGTCAAGATGAACACCAAGAACACTTTGAATGTCAAGATGAACACCAAGAACATATTTTTGAAAAAATTTTCAAGAAAAGAAAACATGCAAGACACCAAACTTAAAAATTTTTATTCTTTAGACATTAACAAATTAAAAATGCATATGAAAAACAAGAAAAGATACAAAACAAGAAAATATGAAGATCAAACAAGAAGACTGGCTAGGAACAACTTGAAGATCATGAAGAACATATGATGAATTTTTGAAAATTCTTGAGAAAAACAAACACATGCAAGACACCAAACTTAAAAATTGACTCTAGACTCAAACAAGAAACATAAAATTTTTTGTTTTTATAATTTTATAAGAATTTTTTTGTTTTTTAGAAAAAGATTTTGGGAAAAAACGAAAAAGAAATTTTTTTTGTATTATTTTCGAAAATAAGAAATAAAAAAGCTTAAAAATAAAATAAAATTACCTAATCTGAGCAACAAGATGAACCGTCAGTTGTCCAAACTCGAACAATCCCCAGCAACGGCGCCAAAAACTTGGTGTGCGAAATCGTGATCATTCCTTCCTTGGTAACGGCGCTAAAAACTTAATACGCACGTTTATGTTCTTAATTCTGTTTCACAACTTCGTACAACTAACCAGCAAGTGCACTGGGTCGTCCAAGTAATAAACCTTACGTGAGTAAGGGTCGATCCCACGGAGATTGTCGGCTTGAAGCAAGCTATGGTCACCTTGTAAATCTCAGTCAGGCAGATTCAACTGATTTTATGAATTGATAAGTAAAAGATAAATAAAATATAAAATAGGATAGTGGTACTTATGTAATTCATTGGTGAGAATTTCAGATAAACGTATAGAGATGCTTTCGTCCCTCTGAACCTCTGCTTTCCTGTTGTCTTCATCCAATCCTTCCTACTCCTTTCCATGGCAAGCTTTATGCAAGGCATCACTGTTGTCAATGGCTACATCCCATCCTCTCTGTGAAAATGGTCCAATGCGCTGTCACTGCATGGCTAATCATCTGTCGGTTCTCGATCATACTGGAATAGGATTTACTATCCTTTTGCGTCTGTCACTACGCCCAGCACTCGCGAGTTTGAAGCTCGTCACAGCCATCCCTTCCCAGATCCTACTCGGAATACCACAGACAAGGTTTAGACTTTCCGGATCTCAGGAATGGGCGTCCATGGGTTCTAACTTATACCACGAAGACACTAATAACTCGGACTCGGTCCCCTGTATTAGATATCCAAGAGATATCAATTCAATCTAAGGTAGAACGGAAGTGGTTGTCAGGCACGCGTTCATAAGTTGAGAATGATGATGACTGTCACGATCATCACATCCATCATATTGAAGTGCGAATGAATATCTTAGAAGCGGAATAAGTTGAATTAAATAGAAAAACAGTAGTACTTTGCATTAATCTTTGAGGAACAGCAGAGCTCCACACCTTAATCTATGGTGTGTAGAAACTCTACCGTTGAAAATACACAAGTGATAAATGTTCAGGCATGGCCGAATGGCCAGCCCTCACAAAAGTCTAAGATAGCATAAAACTAATCAAAGATCTCCCAAAGATAGTAAAAAGTCCTATTTATACTAAACTAGTTACTAGGATTTACAGAAATGAGTAAATGATGCAGAAATCCACTTCCGGGGCCCACTTGGTGTGTGCTTGGGCTGAGAATTGAGCTTTACACATGTAGAGGTCTTTCTTGGAGTTGAACGCCAGTTTGTAACCTATTTCTGGCGTTTAACTCCACTTTGCAACCTGTTTCTGGCGTTTGACTCCAGAATGCAGCATGGAACTGGCGTTCAACGCCAGTTTACGTCATCTAAACTCAGACAAAGTATAGACTATTATATATTGCTAGAAAGCCCTGGATGTCTACTTTCCAACGCAATTGAGAGCGCGCCATTTGGAGTTCTGTAGCTCCAGAAAATCTACTTTGAGTGAAGGGAGGTCAGAATCCAACAACATCTGCAGTCCTTCTTCAACCTCTGAATCTGATTTTTGCTCAAGTCCCTCAATTTTAGCCAAAAATGACCTGAAATCAGAGAAAAACACACAAACTCATAGTAAAGTCCAGAAATATGATTTTTATTTAAAAACTAATAAAAATATACTAAAAACTAACTAAATCATACTAAAAACTATGTAAAAATAATGCCAAAAAGCGTATAAATTATCCGCTCATCAGTAATTAGGTTAGGTATTTGGAAGAGTAAATACCCATAGTCGTCCCTCATATTCGCGTAAATACTCAATCTAATCCTCAAGATCCCGATTTTTCCCTTATAGTCCTCCAGATAGAGCTCCAAGCACTCAAAGAGGTCCCTGGGCATATTTTTGGTGATGAGTCATCACCGGAGCGCTGACGTGGACTTGGTTTGCCACACTGGAGGGGTCCAACGGCTAGCTGAGCTGGCTGATTTCCAATTTGTACCCACGTTGGTCCCTCCTGTTATATGTAAGCCTAAATTCCCAAATTTTCATACATTTCATATCTTCTTCTTCGTCATCTCTTCTTCTTCTTTTTCATACACTTCTTCCAGTTCATACACTTCAGTCTGGGGCCGCTACTCATGTCGATGATGGGTGGTGGTAGCACTGTAGGTGGAAGCTCTGTCCGTTCCCCTTCAAGCTGGAACCGGACGAGAATGCAAATGAAGAGCAGAAGATCGGTCCCGCCAGAATGGTGCGGCTGTGGCTGCCGGCCGGTTCTCAAATGGTCTGGCACAGATACGAATCCGAACAAACCGTTTTATGGCTGCCCCAATTATAATGTCGGTTAGGATAATTACTTGTGTTGTTATGATTGTCCTCCCTTCACTGTTCTTCTATTGTTCCTCTCTGAACTTTGATTGTTTGTTGGTTACAGACAAGTGGGAAAAGATGGTGCGGGCTTTTTGTGTGGGCAGATTCTGTGAATGAGAAACAGGTTGATAAATCAGAATCTTGTGGTGATGATTATGAAGTGAAGATGAACTTTGATTGGAGGCTTCGGAGGTTGGAGGAGGATGTCCATATGCAAAAAGTGATTATCCAGTTGTTAGTGTTAGCTGTGTTTGTACTGATAGTGTTGTTGGTAATCCTGTATTGTAAATGATGAATGAGTTGGTGGTTTAGGGTTCCCTGTTAGCAACAAATGTAAAAAAACTTCTTGTTGATGGAATGAAAATGTTGTTAACTATGAAACTATTGTTATTTATGTTTGTGCATGAAATGAACAGTAATTAGTAAAGGCTGAATAAGGCAAGAAAAGTGATTGGTAAACCACAAAGCATAGTGTATTAAGATAAATTCCATTATTTATCAAAAAACAACAAAAGACAAAGATAAAAGGCAGCCAAGGAACATGAATGTTGCTATCTATAGTTTCATCAAAAGCAAGGCATCTCAAAAAGGCCTTTGGATCACAATTCACCATATAGTCATTATATGATGGAAAAGACTAATTACACAAAACAGAAACTCCTAAGTAGATTTATCTAAAGTCTTTAGTTCTTCTTGCTTGGTAGCTTAAATCCTGGCGTTGTGATGAACTTCATCAAGTTGGCAAACTTTGTAGCTGTTGCTGAAGATGCACCCTGCAAAGGGTTCACTGTTGGTGAGGTTGGCAGCAAAGAGGATCTTCTTCTTGGTGACAGCTTCGAAGGTCTTTTCAGTCCAGGATCCTATATGAGAAAAAGTTGGCATTAAGTATAATTGATCGACGGAAATAATAAAAGCTTGAAGATATAAAATTTTAGTTACATTTTGAGAATCCTCTTGCTCAGAAGCAATAGGCTAAGTTATCTCGATCTCCACGGGATTGCTTTGCACATCTACTTGGCCACAATCATCTTGGGGCTGCTCAACAGGCTGCTCAGACGCATGATCCTTTTTCTTCTTCTTAGCCGCCTCAGTAGCAGCGACAGCATCAGCATCCCTCTTCTTTTTGCAGCCTCTCTTCGTATGCCCATTTTCACCACAGAAACTGCATGTAAAGGCCCCTAGATGTCTTTTCAGGTGTACACCGTCTCCAATGTTGCCCAACAGTTTTGGGTCAACTTTAGGCTTCTTAGTTCCAAAACCACTCTTCTCATCCGCATCCATCCTCCTCTTCATCTTTAATTTTCCAGGTTTTGTCTTGATTTTAGGGGCATGTGGCCTGTTACAGTCCTCTGCTTGCTCCCATAGTGGTTGCCTCAGAATTGGATTAATGTGGTGGTTATAAATTTTCCTGTATGATTCCATGGTCAGCCATCTGTGACAGAAGTCCTCTGGCTGCTTATTCACATGAGAGAGGGCAGCACAAGCGTGCACACACGAAATACCTACAAGTGCCAAACAGTGACATGAACCATGTTATACACAAGCAACTTGAAGTAACTACTATGCATAAAGACAATTGTTATACACAAGCAGCTTACCTGTTAGCATCCAAAATTGGCAGGTGCACAATCTTTTTTCTATGTCTACAACATGGTTAGTTGGATGTCCGTGCACCTCAAATTTCTCATATCTGTTATCCCCAGTCCAAATGGGCTTCCAATGCTTGGATTATTTCCTAACCTTTTCCAGCCTGCTCTTTATAACCGGTGTGAGCTTCCCAATGTGATTCTTCAGTTTTACCTTGTTCTTCGCTATGGTGCGCATGACAAACATTCTTACTTCCTCCAGTAATGTTATGATGGGTTTGACTCTTGTATCTTTGATCTTAGCATTGAACACCTCGCATGCGTTGTTACATATGCTATCCAACTTTGGCTTATGGCTGAATAAGCTTCTGGTCCAAGCATCCATCGGCCACTTCTCTAAATATGCCCAAGCATCCTCGTTTAATTTTTTGATCTTATCCATTCCATCCCTAAACTCTTGGTAAGTTGTTGCCCTTGCACATTCCCACAAAAGCTCCCGTAGCTGTAAGTCCTTCCAATTCTTGTTGAAATTTTCCATAAATGCCAGATGCAGAAATAGTGATGCACGTTAGGCATCACCTCTTTTACTGTTGATATCAGTCCTTGCCAGTTTCATGAAACATTATAGTACATGACTACAAAAGTAATGTGCACATATACGTCCCTGACATTATAATCGTGACACATAAAAGTCCTTAAAATTTGATAAATATCCCCATAATGGTCCCTAAAAATCATAGTAGTGACCCATACAAGTCCTTAACCTATATCCAGCGTGCACATAGTGATTCAGGAAGTATATAATATAATTACAAGACACCCTGATTAATCAGACAACCAATAATTACAAGTTTTCCATATAAGCATACAAGCATAATGATTTAAGAGATTAACCTATTTGTCGCATCTAGCAGCAACCTTTGTATAACAACATAATTACAAGTTCTCCATATAAGCATGTAAGCATATAAGCATATAACAACACAATTCTTAATGGAACATCTAACCATCAATATCCAATAAAATCAAAGCAGGACAATAAGTATAAGTGCTCCATACCTTTTGCATATCTGATATGAAGCACCAGTCATGATCTTTATAGTAACCCAAGTCCTGATGAAGTAGCTCAAGAAACCATCTCCATGTCTCTGTATTTTCCACTCTAACAATAGCTCAGGCTATTACATAGATATGGTAATTTGCATCTAACCCCACGGCTGACAAAATCTGGCCACCAAACCTTGTCTTCAGGAAAGCACCATCCAGACCTATCAAAGGACGGCAGCCAGCCTTGAACCCGTTTTCACAGCCGCTTAAGCATACATACATCCTATCAAAGGTAACTTCACCATCTGGTTAGGGGGTGGTGCATATTTGCACAATGGAACCGGGATTAGTCTTCAACAGCGTCATACCATAATCCCTAACCATCCTATATTGCCCTTTCTCATCCCCATATACTACACTTCTAGCATCCGTTAATGCCCTGGATATTGAATTCTTATTCAGTGCCAAGTCAAACCATGTCTTGAAGTAAGTTGTAGCCTCGCAGTGTCTAAAATTTGGATACTTTCTCACCTTCTTTACAAGCTTATTGCATACCCAATTCCTGTTGGTAGCCCTATTCTTGTCCTCTCTTGGACAAGTGTGGTCATCGTTGAAGGTCTTAATTTGCCAACACGTGTCTTCATGGTCTCTTGATGCATAAGCCACCCATGGACACTCTTTGACCTTACACACCGCCCTGCACCTTATGTTATCATTTTTCACTAGCTTTATGCTTCTACCCTCTTAGATTGTGTATTCCCTCACGACTTCTCTAAATTCCCATTTCGTTTTGAACTTCATGCCCACCTCAAGATGCAGCTCTCCAAACCTTGCACCCTCCCTAAACAGCGAACATGCCTCTTCAGAATCATTTCCTTCCTCCAGCTCATCTTCTGAGTTTGGAGGCGTCTCCATCTCCTCTGAGTGCCAAGAATTGGTACCATCTGAGTAAACACTTGGGTCTAGTCCATCCTCTGCACCTTCATCACCACAACCCACGAATCCAAGGTCAACTTCAGCGTCGCTCACCTCCTGCACCAAACCGTCGTCTTCATGTAATATCTTCTCCTTCCCTTTACCTAGTGGATTAATATTTCTGGATCCAACCTATGCATGTACCATGTTTCTCCTAATCCTACTCCTAGTTTTAAGATCATTCCCTGCAGCCTCAGAATCAGAGGAACTACCCTCATCCAGACCTGGCTTAAACAGGCTATGCTCTTCACTGTCAGAGGAGTCAGAAGATATATCAAAGGGAACTTCATTGTTAAACACTTTGCTCCTGAATCCTCTAGCAGCAGACCGTGTACAGGGTCTCCTGAAAATACTTGATCTCTTGGACAATTTCTACTTGTTGCTCTTATCTGATTTAGTGCTCTAACTGGGCTTCGTGGGCTGGCTGGTTTTCATGGGATTGGTGAGCTTGGTCGGCTGGATGAATCTACTGGCTTCGTTGCCTTTGGGGGGTTGGTCTTCTTGGGAGGGTTGGTTGTCTTGAGATGATTAGTGTTTTTTGTAGGCATCTTGGTTTTGGAGTGTGATGGTTGTGATTGCCGTGGAGATGTTTTGTTTTTTTTGGGACTGGATTTGCAAGAACTATTGGGTACAACCTTCGGTATAGGAGCAACTATGAGTGTATGAGTCTCATTGAGTGGGGGACTCACATCAGCATCTGTACTTGCATTACACCCCTATCCACCATCGTCATCCAAGTACACATCTCCCTCTAACACCTCCGGCACTGACACTCCATGATCGAAATATACATCAATCAATCCCTCATTTGTCCTAGCACAATTAACCATCTCTCTTATCTCTTTGTCACTGTTTACATTTCTCAACCCATTATTCAAACCTTTTCCAGGAACATGCCACCAACACTGTTTTATGTCATTGTACCCAAGCTCCTTATGGTAGTTCCATATGTAGAAGACATCTAGAGTATCAATGTCTAGATCACCTAAATAGTATTTATGCCACCAGCACTGTTTTATGTCATTGTACCCAAGCTCCTTCTTGTTGCTAAACGTAACAATGAATTACTTTTAAGAAATCATGAAGCGCGCCCAGCTGGCACCGCTCCATTTTCTGAAGTAAATGCGGCAAATCATTACCCCGGAAGAGGTAAATGGCAATGTTTTAGTAACAAAAAAAATTATAGAAGGAAAAAGAATTATGTTCACAAGAAAGGGTCTCACCAGAAGTGAGATCAAGAAAGAAATAATGGGCAAAATAAATCAATTGAGGATAAATGTTTCCATTGTGGTGGAAAGGGCCATTGGTCACATCCCTGACGTACCCCAAGGCACCTAGTCGATCTTTATCAAGCATCTTTGAAAAAGGACGACAAAGGAAAATAGTCAAATTTTGTTTCAAATGATGCTGAAAATTCCACCACTGATTATGATATATCTGATTTCTTTGAGGATCCTAAAGGAAATATTGGTCATTTGATCAATGATGGAATAGTTTAATATGTGAGATTGTTAAGTATTCATGTAAATAAATAATGTAAGAAACTTATTGTTAAGTTTTACTTTCTATGTATTTAAGTTTCAAATATGATGTATATAAATAATGAAATATTAATGTTTGTGTTTAAGAATTTTGAAATCATTAAATATGTTAAGTTTTAAAAATAACAATAATAGTAATAATAATAATAAAATTTTAGTATATGACATTATGTACAGTGTTTCTGAAGGTTGTAGAAGGCTTAGAGAAGTGGGGTTGAATCTATGACCTTCTTTTACTTTAATTAAATAACCCTTTAAAACAAACTTTCAATCTGAATCTGTTTGAACTCAGCAGCAGAAAATTTATGAGACAATTTCATTTTGTCTCATGAATATAAAAAAACAAAATAGATCAGGGAAGAGAGAAGTTGGCACCATCATGTATCTTGGTTCGGTTGCCTTGTGCAATGCAACCTACATCCAGTCTCCACCACAACAGTGGTGAAATTTCCAGTATAGTTAAAGTATTACATACACCAATTCCACAGGATTGACACCGTCCTTTCACTCTCAATTTCTAACCTAACTTGACTTGGTTATGCTAATACCTAACTCTTCACTCTTAGTGCTCACCTAACTAAGAAATAGGTACCTCACAGGTACAAGATACGAGACACAGAATCAACCTAAAAAAATCTGAAATCACTCTAGACTTTTCATTCAAGTGTATCACCCTGTCTCTTTCCACTCTTAGGCTTTTACTTGAGCTCTCTCATTCTGCCTTTTACCTTAAGAAATTATAGAAAGATAAACATTTAAAAGAAAATTACAATCTGTAAAATATGAAGGAGATTAACAGCCTCTTTGCTATGTGATGAACCAGATTGGCTTGCCTCTGATTTAGTTTCTCATTCTGATGGAATGCTCCTTTGACTAGGAAGCACTGTCCAAGTTGATGAACTTCTTCAGAGAACTCTTCTCAGAACATAAACCTCAAAACAATGGTTATCTCTCCTTGGCTTCTGAAGGATGAAAAATCTTCTTTTGTATCTTCTTGCATGTTGTTCAGTTGCTCTCTCCTAGGTCAACTCTTTGAGCTGTGTGCTTCCCAGAAGTGACATTTCACTTTCTTCCATTAACCCTAAAATCAGGGATTTCAAATCTAATATTCTTGCTTGACCGAAATCAATTGAGCAGCGAGAATGGTGGTTCAGTGATGAGCCCCAAATCCATACCATTAAAAATGTGCTTTGGCTCCAAGTAACTTTGTGAACCATTGATTTACAACAGCATAGATCAGAAATAACTTTTTCCATTTATCCAAAAATAGTGTCGCAGAGAGTTGGAGATGGAGTGAAAAAAATGAATTGCATGCAAATGGAAATAAATCACCTTTTATCTTTTGACTTAGCTTAACATAGTTTGATTTTGGTGATTAGACATTTGCTTTATGCTTAACCCTTCTCTTTCTTTCTTCTTTGATAAAATGGACAAGAAGAAGTTCTCTCTCTCTTTCTCTGTGATTCTGACCACAAATGAAAAAGGTGAATGTTGCTTTGGAGGCAACACCTTGGAGAGATCAGCTTGAGAGGAATCCCTTGGGCTTGGATCATATTCACTTACTATTCAGCCCATTTGCTTTCTGTTCATCACCTTCGGGTTGTTAGTATTTTGTAGCCCACCAGCTTTGGTTTTATTTTCCATCCTATTGGGCTACTGCTTTGTTTTTCTTTGGCCTGCAACACTTAAATAAATTCAATTAAAAACTAATTGGGTGTTTAACCCACTAAAAATAATGTTTGTCATCATCAATTAATTTAGTTAATTTCTTAACTCAACAATCTCCCCTTGATGATAAGCATAATTAAAACATTAACCAAAAGGAATTGAATTTGAATGAAGTTAAGGAACTTCCCTTTGAATGTTGTCACTTGCTTTTGTGTTACTCCCCATTTCCTTTTCAAAAGTAGCTCTCCCTAGATTTATGCTCTTCTCTTCCTTCCTGTTTACATTATTCTTATAGAGAGCACATTGAAGCACTACACACAATTTAACTTGATGAGGGATAGTGCACAACTAGTAACTTAAATTGAATTCAGCCCAAAACTAAGCAAAACATAGCAGTGTATTATGTAAGGCAGATTCATAAACTGAAATTCACTTTCAGAATTCATATGACAGCACATTCAAAATTCACATGACAACAGCTAAATTTAAAAATATCACACACAGTAGCAGCAATCAAAATTCACAATAAAATTCACAATATTCATGCTACTTATGCATATTCATGCTGCTCATGCTACTACTCCTCCTTTTGTCATCAAGGGTGGAAAATAGTCAATATCAAGTAAAAACTGCACCATAAAACCTGCAAGAAAGTGTTAATGCACAGTCTACACACCAAATTAATTGAAAGTAAATGCAGCAGTAGTTAAAGTATTACAATCATCCGAAATAACAGAAAGTAGTTCAAAGGTAACAAGAGAAATAGTTTTCATGAGACAAAAGTGAGCAGACAACGGCAGTTTCATGAGACAAATCTAGGCATCTGAACCATTTTCCTGAGAATCAGCTTCTTCTTCAGCATCAATGGCATGATCTTCATCTTGTTGGAGATTATCAATGAACTTGAGAAAAATAGCAACTCGATCTCTTGATTTTCGGAGGAAATTCTCATGCTTGTTTGCTAGCTTCCTTTGTTCCTTACTCATGGCAATCATATGATTGGATTGGGAGACAAATTCTTGGACCACATCTTTAACGACATTAAACAGAGCATATTTTTTGTCCAGTGGAGATGGAGGTGCCTCGGTGGAAGGAGGAGGAGATTCCTCAGGAATGAACTCATCATCTTCATCATCTAGAACCACCCTCTCAGAGTGAGTAGGTCCTTTATGCTGTTTCACTGAACCACTCCCCCCCCTTTAGATACGAATGTCTATTTTCATAATCCTCATTGGACAAGTCAACACCAAAATGCTCAAAAATACAAGTTAGAAACATGCCATAAGGAAGAGCTTTATCTTTCTTACTCCTAACAAAATCAAACATGTATCTTACCATCAAATAAGCAAAAGAGATTTCTGTTTTAGTGAGAAGGGCATACAAAACAAGAGTGTCAGTGTAAGATACCCTTTGGTATGAACCACTATGAGGAAGTATGATAGGATTTACTATTCGGAGCAACTGAGCACGTTCATAACCCAGGGCTTTGTGAGTAGGGGTTATGCCATCAATCAGAGAAACATGTTCACAAATATGAGCCATAGCATCATTGAAAGAGATACCAACTCCTTCAACCCACTTACCAGAGGTATATGCACAAGCCCCAATATCAGTATATTTCAATGAATCATTGATTGTTTTACTGTTTAACACAATATCTCGGCTCTTGACATAAGAATAAACACTGCCCTCATGATAAGTCATGTTAGCATAAAACTCTTTGACCAAAAGTGGGTAAATAGGCTTTTGATGTTAAATAGATGATTCCAGTCCAGAAATTCTAAATTTTCAATAAAAGAAAAACCTTTCTTTTTCAGATCTGGTAAATCAGCAAGAAATGAGGGACACAGGGTATGGTACTTAATGACTCCTTCATAAAAATCATTATTCATGGCAGACTTAAATCTATAAGGGTTATAGTCTGAGTGGGAGGTCATGAAGTGTGATTTGTGTGCAAAGGAATCAATATCTGGTTCTTTAACAGATTTAAGAGGGATACGAGGTTTACCTCTCTGAGAACAAGTGGGAACGGACCTTGTCTTAGGATGAGTGGGCTCAGAGGTAGGTTCGGCAGCAGCTGGGCGTTTTCCTTTGGAGGTGCTAGGCTTTGATTAACTAGGTTTTGAAGGAGGTTCCTTCAGTGGTGGCGTCTGCTTGGGTGAGGGTGAAAACCTTGAGGAATTCTTAGTGTGAGCCATTGGATCCGAGTGAGGAGGTGAGGTAGGAGGAGAAGGAGAATGAATGAAGGTTCGGTCTTGAGAGCGATTGGAAGGTTTCTATTTTTCAGGAAGCTTGAAGATCTTTTCACGAGGAGGCTTTTGTGAGACAGTTTTCTTCCTCATTTGGTTGGTTTTTGGTTTTGAACAAAGAGAAGCAACAAAGGTAGTGAAAAAAACCGAAGAGTTTGAGGAGGAGTTATGAAGGGGGAAGAAGAAGTGTTGGTAACTGCACCAAAATTTTTTTTCTTAAAACATCCAATTGCATCATCTCTGATTTGACTTTGAAAGGAATTGACATCACAAAAGGAAAGATTTGATTTTATTAAAAATTAAGATGGAAAGTAATTTTAAATTTTGAAACCTTTTGACTGAAAGACAAAATGAAAAATAAATAAAGTAAACCATGATACAATAAATAAATGAATCATGTAACACTCATATTGGGCCTAGAGGTGGTTTGGTTTAAGGAAACATATTGGACCACCCAAATTCTGAATTATAAGGTTGGCCCAGATGATTCTGCACGTGCAACAAGGCCAGAGAACGCTGTTTAGAGAGATGGTTCTTCATATGCCCAGAATTGTCTCATACCTGTTTATGAGACAAAAACTCCAACAAACACATCAGCAATTTTCAAACAATGAATCATAACTCAAAATCTCTAGACTAGTCCTAAGCATGCAAAATCTGTCCTCAGCTAGTGGTTTAGTGAAAATATCAGCCAATTGCTCTTCTGATTTAACAAATTGAATGCTAATATCCCCTTTTTGAACATATTCTCTTATTGAGTGAAATCTCACTTCAATATGTTTAGTTCTTGAGTGCAAAACTGGGTTCTTTGAAATATTAATGGCACTCATATTGTCACACAACAAGAAAATATTTTCAGCAATTAATTTATAATTAGCAAGCTGTGTTTTTAACCACATAAGTTGAGAACAGCAAGAAGAAGCAGCTATATACTCAGCCTCTGCAGTGAAAAAAGTCACTGTTGATTGCTCTTACTTGACCAAACATTCAAAGACTTTCCAAGAAAACAACATAAGCCTGATGTGCTTCTTTTATCAACTCTATCACCAGCAAAATTTGCATCACAATAGCCAACTGCAGAAAAATCATCAATCTTAGGATACCATAGACCAAAATTGGATGTGCCATGAACATATCTAATGATCCTTTTTACTGCTGAAAGATGTGACTCTTTAGGTTTTGATTGGAATCTTGAACACATTCCAACACTTTGCACAATATCTAGTCTAGAGGAAGTTAAGTACATAAGAGAGCCAATCATTCCTATACCTAGTCTCGTCTACATCTTTCTCAGTTTCTCCCTTTTCTAAATTTGAATTAGGGTGCATGGGAGTTCCCATGGGTTTGGCATTTTTCATACAAAATTTCTTAACTAGTTCCTTGGCATACTTCTCTTGATGAATAAAAATACCATTTTCAGTTTGCTTAATTTGAAGCCCAAGAAAAAATTAAGTTCACCCATCATACTCATGTCAAATTCACTTGTCATGAGTTTTCCAAATTCAGAACAAATGGATTCATTGGCTGATCCAAAAATAATGTCATCAATATATATTTGGACTAGAATGAAAGAATCATTAGAATTCTTGATAAATATAGTAGTGTCTGTGGTGCCTCTTTGAAAACTATTTTTCAGAAGAAAAGAGCTAAGTCTCTCATACCAAGCTCTAGGAGCTTGTCTTAAACCATAGAGAGCTTTTGATAATTTGAAAACATGGTTAAGAAATTCTTTATTTTCAAAATCAGGTGCTGCTTCACATACACTTCTCTATCTATCACACCATTTAAGAATGCACATTTCACATCCATTTGATATAATTTAAAACCACAAAAAGCAGCATAAGTTAAAAGAAGTCTTATGGCTTCCATTCGGGCAACAAGGGGCAAAAGATTCATCAAACTCTATTCCTTTTTCTTGGTCATATCCTTGTGCCACTAGCCTTGCTTTGTTTCTTGCAATGCTACCATCTTCTCCTAACTTGTTCCGAAATATCCACTTGATGCCGGTCACTTTCTTTTCATTCGGCCTTGGAACCAATGTCCAAACTTGGTTCTTCTCAAACTCATGAAGCTCATCCTCTATTGCCTTTACCCAAGAGGGTCATCAAGGGCTTCCTTGACATTCTGAGGCTCCATTTGAGAGAGAAGAGCAGTGTCTGATTCTTCACTTGCCTTTCTAGTTGAAGACCGAGTTTTAACACCATGAGAGACGTCCCCAATGACAAATTCCTCAGGATAATTCTTCAAGAATCTCCATTCACGAGGTCTGGTGGACTTGGAGGCAGATTCAGTCACCAAGGGATTCAGGGAACTATTGGTTTCAGGATTTCCTTCAAATTTATGAGACAAAACGGAATTGTCTCTTGTTGGATTTTCAGTCGTTGCAGTTTCTGGTTCAGTTTGTCTAGAATTTTCATTTTCATGATTTTGTGCAGTTTCATCGTTCTTTTATGCTTGATTCCCTGCATCACAGTCTTCCAAAATACTTTGAACCAAGTTAGTATCACAAAATGTAACATGTATGGACTCCTCAATTATTCTAGCATCTTGATGATACACTCTATATGCTTTGCTAGTTGTAGAATATCCTACAAATAAACACTCATATGCCTTTGGATAAAATTTTTCCAAATTGTCTTTGTTATTTAGAACAAAACATTTGCATCCAAAGATATGTAAGTAGTTCAAATTTGGTGGGTAACCTTTCCAAAATTCATAAGGTGTTTTCTTCAAAAATTTTCTTATGATGGTTCTATTCAAAATGTGGCAAGCTGTGTTAACCGCTTCAGCCCAAAAGAATTTTGGAACATTGCTCTCACAAAGCATGGCTCTTGTCATTTCTTGAATGCTTCTATTTCTTCTTTCCCCAACACCATTTTGTTGTGGTGTCCTTGGACAAGAGAAGTTGTGAGATATTTCAAATTCCTCACAAAAGGATTCAAATAATTGGTTTTTAAATTCAGTTCCATGATCACTTCTTATAGAAGAGATCTTTAAATCCTTTTCATTTTGAATTTTCTTGCTAAAAACTCAAAGGCCGAAAATGCTTCATTTTTGTGTGCAAGAAATAAAACCCAACCAAACCTAGAGTAGTCATCCACAATTACTAAACCATAATGTTTACCACCTATGCTTTGAGTTCTTGTTGGACCAAATAAATCAATATGTAGCAATTCAAGTGGTCTTTTAGTAGTGATGTCTTCCTTTGATTTGAATGAACTCTTTGTTTGTTTTCCCATTTGACAAGCATCACAAGTGATTTTTTGTCAAATTTTATCAAAGGAAGACCTCTTACTAATCATTTCTTGACAAGTTTGATTATTTGAAACATACTTGCATGACCCAATCTCTTGTGCCATAGCCACTTTTTAGATTCTTTGGAATAAAAATAAGCTACATTTTGATCCTTTAGTTCATCAAGGGTAAGTCCATACACATTATTACAACGCTTAGCAATAAACAAAACTTCATTTGTTTTTTCATTCATAACACAACATTCTAATCTTTTGAAAGTCACTAAATAACCTAAATCACACAATTGGCTTATACTCAAAAGATTATGCCTCAACCCATTTACTAAAAAGATATCATCAATGAAGGTAGAATGATTATTACCTACTTTTCTAACAGCAACTATTTTACCTTTTCCATCATCTCCAAAAGTCACAAAACCTCCATCATACTTGTTTAATTTGATGAAGAAAGTTGACCTTCCAATCATGTGCCTTGAGCATCCACTATCCAAGTACCACATATCCATTTTGTTCTTGGATGCCAGGTAAATCTGCAATAAAAACTTCAAGTAACCTTAGGTATCCAAATTAATTTGGATCCTTTAAAGTTAATCCATCTTGGTTGCCCAAGTGCATTGAAATCACAAACAACATTGTAAATTTAGTTTCCTACAATTCTTTTTTCAATGAAGCATTGTGAATATGAGTGACCAAATTTCTTACAGTTAAAACAATAATTTTCTGATGCATATTGCTGAAATCGATGTGAGTCATTATGTTGGAAATGATTAAAGGACTGAAATTTTCTGGTTTTTGGAGGAGGTGCATTTCTCTTGGCAAACTGATTCTTGTTATAATTTTTTCTCTTTGTAAAATCATTCCAACCGGAATTTTTGAAAGCTTTTGGACTTTTCGAATGTGAGGTTTTGTTGTAAAATTGTGGCTTTTTGAAAGCAACCTCATTATTCGAAATGTATCCCAGACCTGACCTATTTGATGTAGGTTCGGTTATACTAGTGTAAAATTCATCAAGTTCCTCCTCATGTGTGGGAGCATATCCAAGACCATGTTTGTTGGAATTGGGTTTAGTTTTTTATGAAGAAGCCACAAATTTCATAGAGGAATCATTAAGAACTGCACTTTTCTTGGTTACATAACCTAAACTAGATTTTTCAAACAATAGTCTTTGACTTGCAAGTAATTTGTCTAAGTTACTAGAATTTTGAGCAAATTTTGCTAAATCACCATTCAGCCTTTTAATCATTTCATGTAATCTTTCGTTTTCAGCAATAAGCTCTTGAGAAGAATCCACAATGTGCTTTCCTTTTAGTTTTTCAAGTTCAGGTTTCAGAAATCTATTTTCTTCAATAATATCCAAAACACATTCAGTTTCCTTCATTTTTCCTCTCAAAAAATCATTTTCAGCTTTCAACATATATTTTTCAGATTTGCATTTATTGTACTTATCCAACAGTTTTGAGGAATTTAGTGTAAGATCATCAATTATAGCATGTAAATCATCTATGGACAAGTCATAATAATTTACCTCATCAAGATGATCATTACCAGCCATGAAGCAGATTTTATCTTCACCTTCAGAGTCTTCTTCCTCATTTGAGTCATTCTCAAGATCCTCCCAAGATGCCATGAGCACTCTTTTCTTTTCTTTCTTCCTTTTGTCCTCCTTCTTGATCTTCGGACAGTTGAGCATGACATGTCCAGCCTCCTTGCAATAATGACAAGTCACCTTGCTCAAGTCCATCTTGTGTTCCTTTGAGCTTGAACCCTTGTACTTGCCTTTGTTCTTCATCATCCTTCTAAGTCTCCTAACAAAAAACACAAGTTCATCATCTGAAATACCATCACTAGACTCACTCTCTTTTGATTCTATTTTTGACTTGAGGGCTATTCCCTTTTTCTTTGAGTCCGGGTTTGTGTGTGTGGCTTCATAGGTAAGGAGTTTTTCTCTCAGCTCATCATAGGTTATAGGGCTTAGGTTATTGCTCTCGGCTAGGACAGTGGCAGTAGTTTTCCATTCCTTTGTGAGGCTTTTAAAGAGTTTTCTCACTAGGGTTTGTTCTGAGTAGGTTGTACTCATATCATCAAGGTTATTGATTATGATTGAGAATCTCTCAAATGCTTCATCAATACTTTCTCCATCCTTCATATTAAACACCTTGTACTCTTTTCGCAGCATATCAATCCTCATTTCTTTGACTTGTTTAATGCCTTTGTGTGTAACCTAGAGTTTTTCCCAGATTTCTTTGCCTGTCTTGCATCTAGACACCTTTTGGTACTCTTCAAAGCTGATAGCACAGTGAAGAAGGTTGATGGCTTTAGCATTCAGCTCCATTTTCTTCTTGTCGTCATCATTCCATTCAGTTTCTTCTTTCGGAGTTACCACTCCATCAACACTTGTTTTTGTTGGAATCTTAGGATCGCTTACAATAATCTTCCATATGTTGTAGTCAATGGATTGAAGGAAGATCCTCATCCTCTCTTTCCAGTAGGCATAGTTCTTCCCGTTGAAGAAGGGAGGCATATTGTTTGATTGGCCTTCAGTTAGAGTGTAGGCAACCGTGGTTGTGCCCAAGTTTTTCTACATTGGACATTTGCTCCAAGCGGTGAAGCTTGATTCTTGAGACCGAGGCTCCTGATATCAATTGAAGGTTGTAGAAGGCTTAGAGAAGGGGGGTTGAATCTATGACCTTCTTTTACTTTAATTAAATAACCCTTTAAAATAAACTTTCAATCTGAATCTGTTTGAACTCATCAACGGAAAATTTATGAGACAATTTCATTTTGTCTCATGAATATCAGAAAACAGAACAGATTAGGGAAGAGAAAACTTGACACCATCATGTATCCTGGTTCGGTTGCCTTGTGCAATGCAACCTACATCCAGTCTTCATCACAACAGTGGTGGAATTTCCACTATAGTTAAAGTATTACATACACCAATTCCACAGGATTGACACAATCCTTTCACTCTCAAGTTCTAACCTAACTTGACTTAGTTATGCTAATACCTAACTCTTCACTCTTAGTGCTCACCTAACTAAGAAAGGGGTACCTCACAGGTACAAGATACAAGACACATAATCAACCTAAAAAAATCTGAAATCACTCTAAACTTTTCACTTAAGTGTATCACTCTGTCTCTTTCCACTCTTAAGCTTTTACTTGAGCTCTCTCATTCTGCCTTTTACCTCAAGAAATTATAGAAAGATAAACATTAAAAAGAAAATTATAATCTGTAAAACATGAAGGAGATTAATGCTTCAACAGCCTCTTTGCTATGTGATGAACCAGATTGGCTTGTATCTAATTTAGTTTCTCATTCTGGTGGAATGCTCCTTTGACTAGGAAACACTGTCCAAGTTGATGAACTTCTTCAGAGAACTCTTCTCAGAACATAAACCTCAAAACACTGGTTATCTCTCCTTGGCTTTTGAAGGATGAAAAATCTTCTTTTGTATCTTCTTGCATATTGTTCAGTTGCTCTCTCCTAGGGCAACTCCTTGAGTTGTGTGCTTCCCATAAGTGACATTTCACTTTCTTCCATTAACCCTAAAATCAGGGATTTTAAATCTGATATTCTTGCTTAACCAAAATCAACTGAGCAGCGAGAATGGTGGTTCAGTGATGAGCCCCAAATCCATACCATTAAAAATGTGCTTTGGCTCCAAGTAACTTTGTGAACCATTGATTTACAACAGCATAGATCAAAAATACCTTTTTCCATTTATCCAAAAAAAGTGTCGCAGAGAGTTGGAGATGGAGTGAAGAAAATGAATTGGATGCAAATAGAAATAAATCACCTTTTATCTTTTAACTTAGCTTAACATGGTTTGATTTTGGCGATTAGACATTTGATTTATGCTTAACCCTTCTCTTTCTTTCTTCTTTGATAAAATGGGTAAGAAGAAGTTCTCTCTCTCTCTTTCTCTGTGATTTTGACCACAAATGAAAAAGGTGAACATTGCTTTGGAGGCAACACCTTGGAGAGATTAGCTTGAGAGGAATCCCTTGGGCTTGGATCATATTCACTTACCATTTAGCCCATTTGCTTTCTGTTCATCACCTTCGGGCTGTTAGTGTTTTGTAACCCACCAGCTTTGGTTTTATTGTCCATCATATTGGGCTGCTGCTTTATTTTTCTTTGGCCTGCAACACTTAAACAAATTCAATTAAAAACTAATTGGGTGTTTAACTCACTAAAAATAATGTTTGTCATCATCAATTAATTTAGTTAATTTCTTAACTCAACAGTTTCTTAGAAAAATAATTCCAATCAAGAATTCAATTTGACTGTGCATGTATTACTACTCATTTTATTATTATTTATCTTTGAAGAAAATAGCAAGGATAAATAATGAAGATGTATGCCTTGCGGATAGTGCAAGTTCGCACACCATTCTCAAAAGTGATATATATTTTATCCATCTTGTGCTAAAAGAAGAATGTGTTAATACTATTATTGGCTCAGACAATGTGATAGAAGGCTCCGAAAGAGCTATAATTTTGTTTCTCAGAGGAACAAAATTCATAATAAATAATGTACTATTGTCTACGAAGTCTCTAAGAAACTTGTTGAGTTTCAAAGATATTCGCTGAATCGGATATCATATTGAGACAATGAGTTAGGAAAATCATGAGTACTTATGTATCATAACTCATGATTTAAATAAAAAGGTTATATTAGAAAAATTACCCTCATTTTCATCCGGGTTATATTATACCAAGATTAGTGCAATTGAATCACATGCCATTGTAAACCAGAAGTTTACTAACCCAAATGAATTCATAATTTGGCACGATCAATTGGGTCATTCGGGAACAACCATGATGTGGAGAATTATTGAAAACTCCCATGGACATTCACTAAAGAACCAAAAGATTCTTAAAACTAGTGAATTTTGTTGTGCTGCATGTTCTCAGGAAAAGTTAATTTTAAGGCCATCACTAGTAAAGATTGGATTTGAGTCCCCTAAATTCCTAGAAAGGATTCAAGGCGATATATGTGGACCAATTCATCCATCGTATGGATCTTTTAGATATTTTATGGTCCTAATAGACACATCTTCGAGATGGTCACATGTGTGCTTATGTCTTCTCGCAACCTGGTGTTTGCGAGATTACTGGCTCGAATTATTCGATTAAAAGCACAATTTCCAGAAAACCCAATCAAAGCAATTCATCTTGATAATGCTGGTGAATTTACTTTCCATGCCTTTGATGCTTATTATATGGCTAATGGAATAAGTGTTGAACATCTAGTAGCTCATGTTCACACACAAAATGGGTTAGCAGAATCACTTATTAAACTCCTCCAATTAATTGCTAGACCATTACTTAGCTTATGAGAACAAATCTCCCAACCTCAGCTTGGAGGCATGCTATTTTACATGCCGCAGCACTTATTCGATTGAGGCCAACGAGTTATCATCAGTTCTCTCCTATGCAATTAGCTTTTGGCCAGCAGCCAAATGTTTTCCATTTAAGAATATTCGGGTGTGCGATATATGTTCCCATTGCACCACCTTCTCGCACCAAAATGAGACCCCAAAGAAAATTAGGAATATATGTTGGATATGATTCTCCCTCTATAGTAAGGTATCTTGAGATTCAAACTGGGGATGTATTTAAAGTCCGATTTGCAGATTGTCATTTTGATGAATCAAAATTTCCAACATTAGGGGAGCAGAATAAGCTTCCTGAAAAGGAACTTAATTGGAATGCATCATCCTTGATGCATTTGGATCCTCGATCAGGGTAATGTGAACTAGAAGTTCAAAAGATTATACATTTGCAAAGAATAGCAAATGAATTGCCTGATGCATTTTCCGATACAAAGAGGATAACCAAATCTTTTATACCAGCGGAAAATGCCCCAATTCAAATTGATATCCCTGTTGGACAAATTGCCATTGAAACAAATTCACGCCAGAAGCGTGGCAGGCCTGTCAGTTCTAAAGACAAAAATCCTCAAAAAAGGAAAGAGGTAAATACTATTCATGTTGAAAAAGACATAGTAAAGACACCTGTAGTTGTCCAAAATTTTGATATAGTTTTAACGCCAGAAGACGTTCAGGTACCTGAAAATTATGAAAATGATGAGATCTCGATAAATTATCTCTTAACAGGAGAAAAATGGGAACGAAATAAGACAATTGTCAATGAAATATTTGCATATAATGTGGCATTAAATATCATGCATGAAAGTAAGGATCTTGAGCCAAGATCAGTCGAAGAATGTCGACAAAAAAATGATTGGCCAAAATGGAAAGAAGCCATGAAGGCTGAATTAGAATCACTTGCAAAACGTGAAGTCTTTGGACATGTAGTCCGTACATCAGAAGATGTAAAACCTATTGGATACAAGTAGGTATTTGTGAGAAAACGAAATGAGAAAAATGAAGTTGTGCGCTACAAAGCCCGACTTGTGACACAAGGTTTTTCACAAAGACCTGGAATAGATTATGAAAAAACATATTCCCCTGTAGTGGATGCAATAACATTACGTTATTTGGTCAGTTTATCTGCATATCATAAACTACATATGCATTTAATGGATGTGGTAACAGCCTATTTATATGGCTCATTAGATCGTGATATCTATATGAAAGTCCCTGAAGGATTAAAAATATCTACACCATCCAATGAATATTCACAGGGATTATTCTCAGTTAAATTGCAAAGATCTTTATATGGTCTAAAGCAATCTAGACGAATGTGGCATAAGTGTCTTACTGAGTATCTGGCCAAAAACGGATTTAAGAATGATGATATCTGCCTATGTGTTTTCATAAAGAAATCTGCATCTGGATTCATTATAATTGCTGTGTACGTTGATGATTTAAATATCATTGGAACTCTTGAAGAGATTCCAACAATTATAAAAACACTAAAAGAAGAGTTTGAGATGAAAGATCTTGGAAAGATTAAATTTTGTCTCGCCCTACAGATCGAACATACAAAAAATGGGATCTTCATTCATCAAACAATATACACAGAAAAGATCTTGAAGAGATTTTATATGGATAAGTCACATCCATTAAGCACCCCAATGATCGTAAGGTCTTTGGATGTAGAAAAGGATCAATTCCGTCCTAAAGAAGAAAATGAAGATATCTTTGGTTTTGAAGTACCATATCTTAGTGTCATTGGAGCGCTAATGTATCTTGCTAACAATACACGACTGATAAACCCCAATTTGGTGGTTTATATTGTGTAGAATTTGGGGGGTTTTGTCAATATTTTTCACACTTATCCACAAGAATTGCATGGTTTTATGTTCTCTTCCTAATATTGCTCCATGATGGAAAGCATGCTTCATTTGCCTTAGAATTGCTATATTTTGATCTTCTTTTATTACCATTCGATGTCGTGACGTGTTTGTTGAGTGATTTCAGAATTTATAGGGCAAGAATGGCCTAAAAGAGAGAAAGAAAGCATGCACAAGAGGAAGGAACATGAAGATTTGGATTTTTGGGAACTTCAGCATGGACGCGCATGCGCACCTCGCGCGCACGCGTGGGTAGGGACAGCTGGAAGCGGCGCGCAAAGATCGGCGCATCCGCGCATATTAGGGAAATCCACACCGGCGCGCACGCGTACATGGCGCGCACGCGTGGATCACAAAATCAATTGGCGCGCACGCACACATAGCGCGTATACGCGACAAGCTGCACGTGACCTCATTAAAGGAAATCGTGCCTGGCGATTTCTGAGGCTCAAGAGGCCCAAATTCAAGCTAGTTCTGCATGGAAAAGACCCAAGGATGCTAGGGGAAAGGGGGGATCATTCATTGACACTTAGACACAATTTTTAGCTAGTTTTTTGTTCTTGTTATTCTAGAGAGAGAAACCCTTGTTCCTTTCTAGATCTAGTTTGATTTGATCTTTCCTTGTTGAATTCTGAATTGGATCTTGTTAATTACTAGTTTTGATTGCTTAATTTGAATTTCTTAGCATAATTTTGTTTAGATCTTGTGTTAGTTTTATGTTTTCTTGTCAATTGTCATTTTATACCCATTTCATGAATCTTGTGAATTTTGGATTGTTAATGTTACATTGATGATTTTTATGGTTAATTGTGTTGTTTGAGTGATTGTATGTTGATAATTGTTAGTGGGTACTTGTTAATTTCAATTTAATTGCAATTTGAATATGTCTTTTAGTAATGCTTACCATGTGTTTGATGAAATGTTTCCTTTGATTATGGAGTAATTCTCTTTACTCTTGGCCTAGGCTAAGGAAATTGGGTAAACTTGAGTCGTTGGGTCTAATGGATTTGATGATTTGAGAACCCTTAGTGGTCAATTTGATAGCCATTGACACTAGCCTACTACTAAGTCAATTAGTAGCTAGGTTGGACCTTATGGGTTGATGTTGACTAAACCATTTAACGTACTTCAAGTATAGAAGTAGACTTAATGAGTTTGGTTCCTCATAATTGTCAAGATATGGTTATTAGACAAGGATAGTGATCCCAATTCCCATGTCTAGCCAAGAGTTGCTTTATTATTCATATTTGAAAACTCCAAAAATCCTAATTGCTTTGTCTTGGTCATAGTTATTTGGTTAGTCTTAGAGTAGAATTATATTGGATGTTATCTTATTAGTTTGGAATTGTTCACATCTTGCTTTAGTTGTTTGAATTAGTTTCTTGCACTTCAAGATTACTTGCTTGTTAGGATTCTTAGTTTAATTTCTTGCTCATAACTTGCAACTCCAGAATTCTAACCAATGTTGAAGCACATGTTTGCCCATTCCTTGTGAGACAACCCGAGGTTTGAATACTTTGGTTATTTTTATTGGGGTTGAACTTGTGACAACCAATTCCTTCAAAATTTGATTCGCGGATTATTTGCCGGTTGAGGGCTATACTTGCAACGCAAAAATCTTGTGAAATTCCTTACCGACGGTATTCTGTGGCCATCAAATTTTTGGCGCCGTTGCCGGGGAATGGTTGCAACATATGCCTTGATATTGGTTATGCGAATATGTGAATATTGTAGATAGTTTACTTTCTTTCAATACTTAGCTATAGTTTAGATTTCTTTTGTATGTGTGCTATGACTCCCAAATTTGATGACTCGGTCTCAACCGAATTCTAGCTTAGCCGAGTTTGACCCTGAGATTGAAAGAACTTTGTTACATACTCGGCAAGCTAGATGGCGGTTGGACTATACGCCTAGTACTTTGGCCTCTCTTGAGGAACATACCGAGTCACTAGACGGTACCGAGAGTGACTTGGAGTCCGCTACTTCCTATTCTTCTGTTGGCACTATTAATACATCTTTGCATCCTACAGGTGAACCATACTTGGTGGAGCCACGACGGATCACTTTGCATGAGCAAGGAGCTCCGGATATCATACTTCAACCTTTGCAAGTAAGGTATCCCAACCTTGATCTAAACTTTGAGTTGAAAAGTAGCTTGATACATCTACTTCCTAAGTATCATGGGTTGCCGGGTCAAGACCCCATCCGACATCTAAGAGACTTTCAAGTTGCTTGTTCTACGGCTCAAAGGCATGGAGCCGATGAGTTGGCTATTATGGTTTTTGCCTTTCCCTTCTCTCTTGAAGGGCAAGCAAGACATGGTTTTATTCGCTACTGGATGAGATTGTGACCAATTGGGATTTCTTGAGAAGAGAGTTTCTAGATAAGTTCTTCCCAACGGAGAAGACCGATTACGTCCAGAAGGAGATCTCGGGTATAATGCAAAGGGACCAAGAGAGTTTATATGAGTATTGGACTCGGTTCAAGAGGCTACTGGAATCTTGTCCACACCATGGATTGAACACTCACTTGCTCATTAGTTACTTCACCGGAGGTCTTTGTGTGGAAGATAGAAGATTGCTCACCACTTCTAGTGGTGGTTCCCTTTCAAAAAATAAGACGGAGGGAGAAGCTTGGAAATTGATAAATGATGTTGCCGAGGCTACACAACATGTAATGGTGAGAAGTAATCCTCTCAAAGGTGTGGTAGAACCATCCCCTTCCGAAGCAAGCTTGACCAAAGCGCTTGGGGACATGACCACTATCCTCATGCAAATACAAAAAGATCAAAAGGAATACTACTCCATCCAAGCCCCACCACCAGTTGCTCAACTTGAAGGCCCTCCTAGAATTTGTGGTTTGTGTGCTAGCACCACACATTACACCAATCAATGCCATCAAATTTAAGAGGAGCATGCCCTTGTCGTGGCCAATGTGAATTACAACAACCATCCGCCCTATCCTTCTCAAGGCCAAAACAACTACTCTCATGGTAGTAATCAAAACCAAGGGTGGATGGGTAATGCACAAGGGAGCAATCAAAACCAAAGATGGAACAACTCTTCTTATCATCACAACAACAACCAATCTTCATCCCAATACCACCATAACAACAACAACCCCAAGCCAACCAAAATTACCACAACCAAAACCAAAGCAACTACACCAAATACCAAGCACCACACCATAGACAACAATTCAACCAAACCTCTTCATCTTCCACCAATCAAGTTGATGAGCTTAGAGCCGCTATGGAGAAACGGGATGAGAGCAATAAGGCTCAATTTGATGCCTTGGGCGCTCAATTGGCCAACCTCGCCGACATGCTTTCAAAGATGTCCATGTCCTCCTCCAACAACAACACCAACCAACCCTCAAGCTCTTCTAACCTTCCATCCCAACCCCTTCCAAACCCCAAGGGCGGTCTCAACGCTATCACTCTATGGTCGGGGACTACATTGGAGGAGATACCTCCTAGGGTCATAGAAGACATTCATGAGGAAGAAGTGGTTGTTGAAGCTCCACATGAAGAAGAGGAGGTAGACAAAAGGCATGAGGAAGAAGGAGTAAGCCTTAAGGAACCCAAGAGGAAAGCTATAGTGGATGAGTCCATTCTTATCCCATTCCCTTCCATGGTGAAGAAGGCAAAGAAGACTCCAGAATTTGATTTGAACATGCTTCAAGTGTTCAAGAAGGTTGAGGTAACCATACCACTTCTTTATGCTATCCAACAAATTTCGAAGTATGCAAAATTTCTGAAAGACTTGTGCACACACAAGGATAGGATAGGAGAGTTGGAGACATTATCCTTGGGTAGTTCGATTTCTTCCTTGATGGAGCCTATTCCAAAAAAATGTGGTGACCCTGGGCCTTGTTTGGTGTCTTGTTGTATTGGTGGGCGCACTTTTCATGACTATATGTGTGATCTAGGAGCTTGCGTAAGCATCATACCGCTTTCTATCTTTGTGCGGTTGAATTTAGCTCCATTAAAGAAGTCGGCGGCGAAGTTTGCCTTAGCTGATAAAAGTGTGATCACTGTGATGGGAATAGCAGAAGCTGTACTTGTGACGATCAAGGACTTGGTCTTTCCGGTTGACTTTTATATCCTTGAAATGCCCCCAACAGAAAATAGAAGCTCATCCTCCGTTCTACTTGGTAGACCCTTCCTTAAGACCTTTAAATTCAAGTTAGATGCCTTCACCGGCACATATTCTTTTGAGGTCAGAGACAAGACTATCAAGTTCAATTTGGAAGAAGCCATAAAGCACCCTCCCGAAGAGCATTCTGTTCTTCGATGTGATGTAATCGATGAAGTGGTAGCGGAAGTGCGAGAAGAAGACTACAACAAGTTATGCTACCCTATTGTTGAAGAGACGGATGACCACGAGGATGAACAAGAGAAAGTTGTTGAGAATGAATCCCGTGAGCTTGATGAAAAGGAACCTCAGCTTGAGGCAAAGAGTGAATTGAAGCCTCTTCCATCTCATTTGAAGTATGCTTTCTTAGAGGACAACCAAAAGTTTCCGGTCATTATTGCTAGTGAGCTTCCTAGTGAAGAAGAAGGGAAGATCCTAGATGTTCTAAGAAAGTACAAGAAGGCAATTGGTTGGAGCCTAGCCGATATTGTGGGGATTGATTCCCGCAAGTGGATGCATCGTATATTTCTCCAAGAGGGAGCTAGGCCAGTTAGGCAACCGCAAATGAGGCTCAACCCAACCATATCCTCGATGTGTTAAAGAAGGAGGTCACCAAGCTACTTGATGCGGGTATCATATACCCAATTTCTGACAGTGAGTGGGTAAGTCCGGTCCAGGTTGTTCCCAAGAAATCGGGCATCACTGCGGTTAAAAAGGATGACGGTAAAGTGGTCACCAAGAGAGTACAAAACGTGTGGCGAGTGTGCATCGATTATAGAAGATTGAATGCCGCTACAAGGAAGGACCACTACCCTTTGCCCTTTATCGATAAGATGTTGGACCGTTTGGCGGGTAAATCCCATTATTGTTTTCTTGATGGATTCACTGGTTACTTTCAAATTCACATTGCCCCTGAGGATCAGGAAAAGTCCACATTCACTTGCCATTTTGGCACCTTTGCCTACAAAAGGATGCCATTTGGACTATGTAATGCACCTGCTACTTTTCAGCGGTGTATGACAAGTGTCTTTTCCGATCTGATGGAGAATTGTCTAGAAGTCTTTATGGATGACTTCAGTGCTTATGGAACTTCATTTGATTGTTGCTTAGAGAACTTGGCCAAAGTCTTAGCTAGATGTGTTGACACTAACCTTGTCTTGAATTTTGAAAAATGCCACTTTATGGTAAGACAAGGCATAGTGTTAGGACATGTAGTATCTCATGAAGGTATTTCTGTAGACCCGGCCAAGGTCGATGTTATCACCACTTTACCTCATCCCTCATCTGTGAGGGAGGTCCACTCGTTTTTGGGACATGCAGGATTCTACAGGCGCTTTATTAAAGATTTCAGTAAGATTGCTTTGCCATTGTCGCACCTACTCCAAAAAGATGTGGACTTTGAGTTTGACAGTGCATGTGTGAGTGCATTTGAAGAGCTAAGGAGAGTTCTTACCACAACACCGATTGTGCGAGGCCCAAACTGGACGCTACCGTTTGAGATAATGTGCGATGCGTCAAACCATGCTATAGGTGTCGCGCTTGCACAGCGCGATGGTAAACTCCCTTATGTCATTGCTTACTCTTCTAAAACATTGGATGCAGCACAATCCAACTATACCACTACAGAAAAGGAACTCCTAGCTATTGTTCATGCTTTAGATAAATTCAGATCTTATTTGCTAGGGTCCAAGATAGTGGTATACACAGATCATGCAGCTTTAAAGTACTTATTGACAAAGAATGAGTCAAAACATAGACTCGTACGTTGGATCTTGCTTTTGCAAGAATTCGACATTGAGATTAGGGACCGGAGTGGGTCTTAAAACTTAGTTGCGGATCATTTAAGCCGCCTTGAGAATTTAAAATTTGACCCATTTCCGATCGATGACTCATTCCCATTGGATAGTTTGTATGCTGTGTCGGGTAGCTTTCCTTGGTTTGCACCAATGGCGAACTACTTGGTTGCAGAAATCTTCCCTCCTAACTTTTCTAAACACCAAAGAGACAAGTTGAGGAGTGATTCCAAATACTACATTTGGGATGACCCTCACTTATGGAGGAGGGGAGTGGACCAAGTAATTCGAAGATGTGTTCCGGAATCTGAAATCCAACCCATTCTTGAAGCTTGCCATTCATCCGAATGTGGTGGCCACTTTGGCCCACAGTGGACAGCTAAAAAGGTGTTAGATTGTGGATTCTGGTGGCCAACCTTATTCAAGGATGCTAACGGGTTCTATGTGTCTTGCCATCAGTGTCAGAAGTCAGGAAACACGTCCCAAAGGGATGAGATGCCTCAGCAACCTATGTTGTTCTGGAGATATTTGATGTGTGGGGCATTGACTTTATGGGACTGTTCCCCAACTCAAGTGGGTATCTATATATTCTGTTAGCGGTTGACTACGTGTCAAAGTAGGTAGAAGCAATACCTATCCGCCTTGATGATGCCAACACCGTCATTTATTTTATTAGGAATAACATTGTATGCCGTTATGGGTTACCACGAGCAATCGTGAGCAACCAAGGATCCCATTTTTGTAACAGGAAAGTAGAGGCACTGCTCAAGCGCTATGGAGTATTGCATAAGGTTGCCACTGCTTATCACCCACCCAGAAGTGTCCAACCGAGAGATTAAGAGAATCTTGGAGAAAGTGGTAAATCCACAAAGGAAGGATTGGAGCCTCTGGTTAGGAGATGCACTATGGGTGTATAGGACGACCTACAAGACTCCGTTGGGGACGAGTCCCTTCTGGATCATCTATGGTAAGGCATGCCACCTTTCGGTGGAGATTGAGCATAAAGCCTATTGGGCAGTAAAGCAGTGCAACATGGATTTAACCAAGGCGGGTGTGGCTAGGAAGTTACAGCTAGAGGAGCTCGAGTGTTTGAGGAACGAAGCATATGAAAATGCCCGGATCTACAAGGAAAAGACTAAAGCATTTCATGACCATCACATCCGGAAGAAGGATTTTCAAGAAGGTGATGAGGTTCTCCTCTACAACTCGAGGCTTAGATTCATGCCTAGCAAGCTCCGTTCTAGATGGGAAGGACCCTTCAAGGTGAAGGAGATAAAGCCCTATGGGGTGGTGGAATTGTTTGATCCTAAAAGTGAAGCAACTTTCAAGGTGAATGGACATAGAGTGAAAAAATACCATGGCTATAAGCTCCCAAAAGAGCTAGAGGTGTTCCTACTAACGGATGCACCTAGAGGAGGAGAAGCTTGAGCGACTGACCATCCAACTTAAGGACATTAAAGAAAAGTGCTTGGTGGGAGGCACCCCACCGTGGTAAGATCTTCCTTGTGTATACCTTCTTGCTTTTAGCTCTAGATTTTTGTACATTTTGTGACTTCTTGATGTTGTTGATTGCATAGGAATGCTAGTTTTGTTGATCTTGTTGGATAACTAGGGCGTTCATATAGATTTCATCATTTTGGTATGGATGAATGGTTGAAGTAGAGAGAATGTTATGTTTTGAATAGTGCATGAATTTGTGAGTGTTTTCTTGACTACTAGCTTAAACACCTGCCAAGAATATGTTAGAATAGCCCTTTTTATATTGTTTAAAAAAAAGGAAAAAGGGGCATCCGCGCGCGGGCGCCGGTGGTGCATTTCATACTCCTGGTCCAAAAACCCGAGAGTTATGCCCACCTTGTGCCCACTTCATGCCAGGCACCCACGCGCCAGTGTGCATGCCGCCTGCGCGGCCCTTGCAACTTGGCCATCGACGCGCAAGCGCACTATGCGCGCGCGCATCGGTTGTGCAATTTGAACTCCCTGGTACAAAAACCAGATAGTTATGCCATATTTGTGCCTACTCTGTGCCCGCACTGACACGCAGGCGTACTTGGTGCGTCCGCACTGGTCGCCAACTCGATCAGGCACGTGTTCGCGCACTGTGCGTGTCCGTGCCGCCTGTGCTGCATGCCAACTCTGGTACAAATAGCCCGAGAGTTAGGCCTACTCTGTGCCAGGAGCCCAACTGACTTCACGCGTACGCACCCCTCGCTCCACCCTCATCGACGCGCTAGCGCACCGTGCGCGCGCGCGTTGATTGCGCGACCCAGTTTTAAACCTGGCGCGCCCTGTCTCTTCCCTCTTTCTCACCTCTTTTCTTATTTCCTTTCTTCTTCTTCTTCTTCTCCCATCACCTCCTCTCTTCTCCTTCTTCTTCCATACTTCACCACCGTCTCCCGCCACTCACCGGCGACCACCACCACCTCCGGTGGCACTACATCTCTTCTATCTCTTTCTCATTTTCACAAAAAGAAAATTCTACCTTGATTCTTTTACACTTCTCAAGGTTCTACTTCTTCTATATCTCATCTCTTACTCTCTTTGCATAATCTCTTCTTCTAGTAAGATGTTTCTTGTCGATTCACTTATTTCCTCTTTTAGTTGCATGATTACACTACTTGCTTTTTGTTTGTTTACTTTTTCCCTTTTTTGCTTTTCCATGAATGTTGAATTTGAGTTTTAATTTGCTTTAATAGATCTTCTTGTTATCTTTCATTATCTTTGACAGTAGGTGATGTTGTGTGATTATTGATATTTCATTTTGGGCTTCTAATTGGTTGAGTATCTCATAATTGCTCATTGCTTGATAACTGAACACCAAGTGTTTGAGAAAATGCACGAATGCCATTTTGGTTTATTTTAATCATGTACCTTCAATTTGGTGCTTCTTCCTCACTCACTTGCTTTCTTCTAAATGTATTGAGTCTACTTTGCTTGCTTAGAGTGTATGCTTGCTAATTAGATACTTATTGAACATGACTTGCTCTTTGTCATGGATGCTTGAGATCATTCTTCTCATGCCATATTGCATGCTTTACTCCCTCTTGTATCCTATGCGAAGTGTTGTGACCCATGTCTCTATGATCACCTTGTTGCACTATTTCTTTTGAGCACTACCTTTCACTTGCATGTTTTTGTTGAGATGATTCTTTGGGTTTAATGCTTTCCTTCTTTCCCTTCCTTTTTCAGGATGGCCACCAAGAAAGGCAAGGAGAAAGCTTCAAGGAAACCAGCCGCAAAGAGGGCACCCCAAAAGTCAAACTCTAAGGCACACTCTTCATTAGGAGCCAAACCCCTATCTAAGAAGGCGAATGCACCCGCTCCTATTGATGAAAAAGAGAAGAGCAAACCGGCAAAGGATTCTTCAAGGTTCCCCAACCGCTTCTGTGAACTTGTGTTCCCCGCCATGGTTGAAAGGAACTATCATGCCGAGCATCTACTCGCCCCACCGGACAAGGTTGTAATGACCAAAAAAAAAAGAAAAAGGAAAGGAAAGCACGTGGGGGGCACATGCCCCCACTTAAATTTCTTTCCCTATTTCCCCTCCCCTCCTTCGAAGACCCCGTCCCCCGTCCCCCTTTCTTTCTTTCACTTTCTTTTATTTCCTTCCAACAAAACCTAAAACCTTCTCTTCTTCTTCCATTCTCATTCAACTTTTCCATCTTCTCATCTCTTCTTGCAATTTCACACCATTATCAAACTCATCTTCATCATCTTACTTTCCTTTCTTTTTCTACTCTATCTCTATTCATTCAAAATCTCATTTTCTCAAAATCCTAAATCATGGAATGTCAACTTAATGAGTGAAAGAAGCATTCAACTTTGAGTTCCAATTATTATTGAGGCTTCAAGGTAACTCTTTGACTCAATAATTAGCCATATCCCTAATTTTTGTCATCTCTATATTTATGGGTATATATAAATCCGAATTTAGGATTATTAGGATTAGGAAATTTGGGACTTTTGGTCAAGATGAGTTAGATTATGTTAATTGACAATGTTAGCAGCTCACAAACATCATTATTGTCATATTTTTAGAGTTGTAGAGTTATTGGACATCATTTGGTAGCTCGTTGGCGCGCTCAGAGTTGCTTCCGATTCTTTGAAATCAAGTTGTGAGTGGATATTATATCTATAATTGTTTTTAAATATATTATTATCAATATTTTGTTGAATCATTAATTTTGGAGTTTGAAAATATTTTACTATTGTGATTTTTGAATTCTTGAAATAAATAATGATTCATGAAACTCACAATTTTATAAAAATACACACGAGACGATATTTATATATTTTGTAAAGCATACATGTTTTTTTTATTTGACTTTATTAAATTTTAATTAAATTTTAGTATGCATTCTTAATATATTTTTGATTTAATATGACAATTTAGTAATATGTTATAATTGTTAGAGATTTGTTATAAATGATTTCGTTTGGATTGGTTTGGGAGACTCTGACTAGAAAACCGTAGTTAACAGCGGTTATGACGTTAACTTAGATGCATCTAACTCAGACCTCAGCTAGCAGGGGCGTTGCTAGCCCAACGTGTAGGCCACACGTTGGATCTGTTATACCGTACGGGCACACTAGAGGAAAGGGCTACCCTTAGAGGTGAAGCCGCCCTAAGTGTGTAATATTTGATTTGATTTGACTTCTGGAATGAGAACTCCCATTTCAGTTCATCCGCTTAACTACCTATCTTTTTGTTTGCATAATTAATTAATATAAATTTCTCATCTCTGAAAGGAAATATAATTTTCAAGATAAACTCTGTATTGTCTCGTGTGGGTTATAGATGTAATGTTTGCTCACTGAGTTGTAAAACTCACCCTATTATATTCCCATATTTTTCAGATACAGGAGTCATTCCCGATTCTATTCCACCTACCCCTCAGTAGATCTTAGTCATTTTGGTGAGCCCTTCTTCTTTCCAAGGGCTAAGTAATTATGTAATGGAACCTTTACTCAAAATTTAGATTATGTCAATGCTCCATATATCACAGGCAGGATCCTCGTGTGGGTTATGTTATTTTGAATCTTGAACTGTTTAGGTAGTAATTATGATTTGGTTATGTATGACTTATAAATTTAACCATATACTCTAGTTATCAACTTGATATATATATATATATATATATATGATGCGTATTTTTGATATACTTGATGGTGGATATGATTGGAATGTGTTGTTGTTGTTGTCCTTGGAAATGGATGTTTATTATTGATACAGGGAGTTAATATTTATGTTGGTAAGGTCCTAGAAATATAGGAGATTCTGTCTGTTTTTCTAAAAATTTGGTCGTTTGGCTTGCTGAGGGATTTATCCCTTGAGCGTCAGTCATGGCTTGGTCCGAGCCTTGACAAAGTGGTATCAGAGCCTTAGGTTTTCCTGTGTAATATGGAGCAAGTGTTCTTTAGTAAGATCACAATTGTGTAAATGGAAGCCGGCCCATTTTCACAAAGTGTGATGTTACTAGAGGCCTATAGAAAGTTGTCCTCAATCTTTTGGTCTCATAATTCTTTCTGTCTGTCCTATTGTTTTTTAACTCCATATACATATGTCGTTGGTGATCCAATCGCTTTATTTACTCAATAGGTAGAAGATGCCACCTAAGAAAAGACGTGGTGGAGCTGTTAATGCTCCTGATACTGCTGAGTCCAATAGGGCAGTTTTTTCGCCACTTGGAGCGCTTCGACAAAGGCCAAGGAGCCAAAGGATAGCTGATAGGCGCGAAAGAGAGAACCCCGCAGTAAGAGAGGCTCAACCGGACTTAGCGGCTGAATTAAGGGGAATGAATCAAACCCTTAATGCGGTATTACAGGCCCTAACAAATCAAAATAGGGGCGGAGCAGGCATTCCTAGTATGCCAAATCCTCAGCCTCATAGAGTTCATCAATTGTTTGGGGATCAAGAGCCACCAATTGAGAAGTATTTAAAGTTGAATTCGTCCACTTTCAATGAAGATTCATTGGATGAAGATCCACAACAATATCTAGAGGACGCAAAGAAAGCTATTCGAGCTCTCAAGTGCACCAAGGAATGGGCTGTTGAGTTAGTATCCTACAACTTGCGTGGTTCGGCAAGATATTGGTATGAGTCTCTTCTTGAGAGCAAAGAAGCAACCGGACTTCCTCCTCCTTCTTGGGAAGAGTTCACTGAAGAGTTTCTCGCTCGATTTTATCCAGCTAACAAGCAAGCAGAAGATGCAATTGCCTTTGAAAGATTAAGGCAAGAGAATATGACAGTGACTGAGTATGCTAAGGAGTTTACTAGACTTTCTAAGAGTGCTCCATACTTGGTGAATTCAGAAGAGATGAAAGTTCGTCGTTTCGTTCATGGATTGGCAGAACCTATGTTCACTACTCTTATGCCTGAAGTCAGACGCATGTCTTTTAAGGATGTCCTAAACTCTGCTTATGGAATTGAAGCTGGGATAGCGGAGAGAAATGCTTTTAAGGATGTTGGTAAGAAGCCTAAGATGAAGGGACAATTTTCTGGTGGAGCTAGTTCAGGAGGATTTCAGTCTCATCATGGTCAGACTAATCAGCAAGGTTATTCGGGGTATCGAGCTCGTCCTCAAACATCTTTCGGTGGGGTTGCTTCTTCTGGATCTGTTCCTATGAGTGTTTCGAGTCCAAGACCTTTTGTTGGGGGCACCCTTCAATCTAGCGGACATGGTTTTAATCAGACAAGACCAACTAAATCTTACTGCCAGAAGTGTGGGATCTACCATTCTGGTATATGTTTCAAGGCTACTGGTGCATGTTTTGGTTGTGGTCAATCTGGTCATCTTAGGAGGGATTGTCCAAATCCTAGAGGAGGCTTTGCTCCAGGTATTGCACGTCCTACAACACCAATGCCATCATCTTTAGCTATGTCTATTGGAAATTCTTTTGGTCCTAGTGGCAGCGGAGCAGGTGGCAAGGGTCAGACTTATAACAGAGGAGAGAGCCAAAGAGGAAGAGGTCAGGCACGTGTGTACGCTTTAACACATCAAGATGCTCAAGCTTCTAATGCTGTGGTGGCAGGTACTTTACAAGTTTGTTCTTTAGATGCTCGAGTGCTATTTGATACGGGTTCTCATTATTCATATGTATCTCCACATCTTGCATCTCATTTCAATAAACAACCTGAACTGTTATCCCACCCATTTCATGTTGGCACTCCACTTGGAGTCTCCACGGTGGTTCGAGTCGTGTTTCGGTCTTGTGTTGTTAAAATTAATACGGTTGAAACCTTAGCTGATTTGATTCTTTTAGAACCAATGAAAGATATTGATGTCATCTTAGGCATGGATTGGTTAGCAGCTTGTCATGCTGATGTGGGCTGTTACTCCAAAACTGTGAAGTTTGACATACCGGGTATCTCACCTTTTGTTTTTAAGAGTGATGACTGTCCCACTTTAGCTAGCATCATCTCATCTATGAGTGCTATGCAATTGATGGATAAGGGAAACCAAGGATTTCTAGCAGTTGTTAGGGATGTTGATGCCAAAGTGCCTAGTCTTGATCAGGTTCCTATTGTTAGAGAATTCCCTGACGTGTTCCCTGATGAGCTACTGGGGATGCTGCCTGACCGTGAAGTTGAGTTTTCCATAGATTTGGCTTCGGGAGTCCAACCTGTGTCCATTCCTCCCTATCGTATGGCTCCAACTGAGTTACGAGAATTAAAAGTTCAATTGGAAGATATGCTAGAGACAGGATTCATTCGTCCTAGTACTTCTCCGTGGGGAGCTCCTGCTCTATTTGTAAAGAAGAAGGATGGAACGATGCGACTATGTGTGGATTATCGTCAGCTCAATAAGATAACTGTTCGCAACAAGTATCCATTGCCAAGGATTGATGATTTGTTTGATCAACTTCAAGGAGCTACCTGTTTCTCAAAAATCGACCTGCGTTCAGGGTACCATCAATTGAAGATAAAAGAGGAAGACATTCCAAAAACTGCTTTTCGTACTCGCTATAGGCACTATGAGTTCTTAGTAATGTCCTTTGGTTTGACGAATGCGCCTGCAGCTTTCATGGACTTAATGAATCGAGTCTTCAAACCTTTCTTAGATCGCTTTGTTATCGTCTTCATCGATGATATCTTGGTGTATTCGAAAAATGCTACGGAGCATGAGTATCATTTGAGGATTGTGTTACAAACCTTAAGGGATCACAAGCTTTATGCTAAGTTTTCTAAATGTGAGTTTTGGCTTGATCAAGTGACATTTTTGGGGCATGTGGTATCAAAAGATGGAATCATGGTGGATCCAAAGAAAGTGGAAGCCATTCAGAAGTGGCCAATGCCTACTACAGTGACGGAAATTCGTAGCTTTCTAGGATTGGCCGGTTACTATCGGCGATTCATCAAGGACTTCTCGAGAATTTCGGCACCATTAACCAAGTTAACTCAGAAAAATGTGAAGTTTCAATGGTCAGAAGCTTGTGAGGAAAGTTTTCAGACACTTAAGGCTTGTCTAACCTCAGTACCAGTTCTTGTTTTACCTTCTGGGTCTGGGGGATTCTCAGTCTTTTGTGATGCATCTCGGATAGGACTGGGTTGTGTATTGATGCAGCATGGCTGCGTTATTGCCTATGCCTCACGAAAACTCAAGAGGCATAAGCAGAATTATCCAACTCATGACCTGAAAATGGCAGCAGTCATTTTTGCTTTGAAGATTTGGAGACACTACCTTTATGGTGAGACCTGTGAGATCTATACAGATCACAAGAGTTTGAAGTATATATTTCAACAAAAAGATTTAAATTTGAGACAACGGAGATGGATGGAGTTGCTAAAAGATTACGATTGTACTATTTTGTATCATCCTGGAAAGGCAAATGTTGTAGCAGATGCCCTCAGTAGAAAATCTATGGGTAGCTTGGCCCATATCACTCTTGCAAGGAGACCAATTGTTGAAGAAGTCCATCAATTGGAGGCTGGTGAAATTCAATTTGACCTTGGAGAATCAGGAGTTTTCTTAGCACATGTTCGAGCCCAATCTTCCCTAATAGAACAGATCAAGGCTGCACAACGTGATGACCCAAAACTAAGAAAGCTTATAGAAGATGTTCGCAATGGGAGGAACTCAAACTTTTCTCTTGATCAAGATGTCTTGCGTTGTGGTCAACGCTTATGTGTGCCAGATAACCATGACTTGAAGAAAGCTATTTTGGAGGAGGCTCACAATTCTAAGTATACCGTTCATCTAGGCTCCAATAAGATGTATCAAGATTTGAAACAATTGTTTTGGTGGGAAGGCATGAAAAAAGACATAGGAGTTTTTGTTTCTCATTGCTTAACTTGCCAACAGGTTAAAGCTAAACATCAAAGACCTGCTGGGTTATTGCAACAAATTGAGATACCTGAATGGAAGTGGGAAAGGATTACGATGGATTTTGTAACAGGTTTACCTCGTAGCTTTAAAGGTTTTGATTCAATTTGGGTAATTGTGGATAGAATGACAAAGTCAGCTCACTTTCTTCCGGTAAAAATAACTTTTAGTGCAGCTCGATATGCTCAACTTTATGTTGATGAGATAGTTAAGCTACATGGAATTCCAGTGTCCATTATTTCAGATTGCGGGCCCCAGTTTACCTCTCATTTTTGGAAATCTTTTCAAAAAGCGTTAGGAACTCGTCTGGATCTTAGCACAGCTTTTCACCCTCAAACCGATGGACAATCAGAGAGGACGATCCAGATATTGGAAGACATATTAAGGTGTTGTGTTCTAGATTTTGGTGAAAATTGGGACAGCTATCTACCTTTGATCAAGTTCTCTCATAATAATAGTTATCAAGCCAGCATTCAAATGGCACCTTTTGAGGCTCTTTATGGGAGAAGATGCAGGTCACCTGTTGGGTGGTTTGAGGTTGGTGAGGTTAAGCTTTTGGGGCCAAATTTGGTACAAGATGCAGTTGAGAAGGTTCGCATAATAAGAGAACGTTTATTAGCAACTCAGAGTAGGCAGAAGGCTTATGTTGATAATAGAAGGCGTAACTTAGAGTTTTCAGTGGGTGATCAGGTATTTCTTAGAGTGTCGCCTATGAAGGGAGTGATGAGGTTTGGGAAAAGAGGCAAGCTTAGTCCTTGATACATTGGTCCATTTGAGATACTGGACAGAATAGGTGCAGTTGCTTACCGCTTGGCATTGCCGCCTGAGTTATCTATGATTCATCCAGTCTTTCACGTATCAATGTTGCGCAAATACCTTCATGACTCATCTCATGTGCTTGCACCACAAGCCATAGAGCTTAAGGAAGATTTATCATTTGAAGAGGAACCAGTGGCTATAGTTGATCGCCAAGTAAAGAAACTACGTTCTAATGAGATAGCGTCTGTGAAGGTTGTTTGGAAGAATCATTAGGTAGAAGAAGCAACTTGGGAAGTAGAGGACGCTATGCGCAACAAATATCCGTATTTGTTTGAGTCCGAAGGTAACTATCACACTTATCACCATATATGAATTCGAAATTCGGGGACCGAATTTCTTAAGGGGGAGAGAATGTAATGACCAAAAAAAAAAAGAAAAAGGAAAGGAAAGCACGTGGGGGGCACATGCCCCCACTTAAATTTCTTTCCCTATTTCCCCTCCCCTCCTTCGAAGACCCCGTCCCCCGTCCCCCTTTCTTTCTTTCACTTTCTTTTATTTCCTTCCAACAAAACCTAAAACCTTCTCTTCTTCTTCCCTTCTCATTCAACTCTTCCATCTTCTCATCTCTTCTTGTAATTTCACACTATTATCAAACTCATCTTCATCATCTTACCTTTCTTTCTTTTTCTATTCTATCTCTATTCATTCAAAATCTCATTTTCTCAAAATCCCAAATCATGGAATGTTAACTTAATGAGTGAAAGAAGCATTCAACTTTGAGTTCCAATTATTATTGAGGCTTCAAGGTAACTCTTTGACTCAATAATTAGCCATATCTCCAATTTTTGTCATCTCTATATTTATGGGTATATATAAATCCGAATTTAGGGTTATTAGGATTAGGAAATTTGGGACTTTTGGTCAAGATGAGTTAGATTATGTTAATTGACAATGTTAGCAGCTCACAAACATCATTATTGTCATATTTTTAGAGTTGTAGAGTTATTGGACATCATTTGGTAGCTCGTTGGCGCGCTCAGAGTTGCTTCCGATTCTTTGAAATCAAGTTGTGAGTGGATATTATATCTATAATTGTTTTTAAATATATTATTATCAATATTTTGTTGAATCATTAATTTTGGAGTTTGAAAATATTTTACTATTGTGATTTTTGAATTCTTGAAATAAATAATGATTCATGAAACTCACAATTTTATAAAAATACACACGAGACGATATTTATATATTTTGTAAAGCATACATGTTTTTTTTATTTGACTTTATTAAATTTTAATTAAATTTTAGTATGCATTCTTAATATATTTTTGATTTAATATGACAATTTAGTAATATGTTATAATTATTAGAGATTTGTTATAAATGATTTGGTTTGGATTGGTTTGGGAGACTCTGACTAGAAAACCGTAGTTAACGGCGGTTATGACGTTAACTTAGATGCATCTAACTCAGACCTCAGCTAGCAGGGGCGTTGCTAGCCCAACGTGTAGGCCACACGTTGGATCTGTTATACCGTACGGGAACACTAGAGGAAAGGGCTACCCTTAGAGGTGGAGCCGCCCTAAGTGTGTAATATTTGATTTGATTTGACTTCTGGAATGAGAACTCCCATTTCAGTTCATCCGCTTAACTACCTATCTTTTTGTTTGCATAATTAATTAATATAAATTTCTCATCTCTGAAAGGAAATATAATTTTCAAGGTAAACTCTGTATTGTCTCGTGTGGGTTATAGATGTAATGTTTGCTCACTGAGTTGTAAAACTCACCCTATTATATTCCCATATTTTTCAGATACAGGAGTCATTCCCGGTTCCATTCCACCTGCCCCTCAGTAGATCTTAGTCATTTTGGTGAGCCCTTCTTCTTTCCAAGGGCTAAGTAATTATGTAATGGAACCTTTACTCAAAATTTAGATTATGTCAATGCTCCATATATCACAGGCAGGATCCTCGTGTGGGTTATGTTATTTTGAATCTTGAACTGTTTAGGTAGTAATTATGATTTGGTTATGTATGACTTATAAATTTAACCATATACTCTAGTTATCAACTTGATATATATATATGATGCGTATTTTGGATATACTTGATGGTGGATATGATTGGAATGTGTTGTTGTTGTTGTCCTTGGAAATGGATGTTTATTATTGATACAGGGAGTTAATATTTATGTTGGTAAGGTCCTAGAAATATAGGAGATTCTGTCTGTTTTTCTGAAAATTTGGTCGTTTGGCTTGCTGAGGGACTTGTCCCTTGAGCGTCAGTCATGGCTTGGTCCGAGCCTTGACAAAGTTGGCTCCTTGCATTCTACCCCGCATTGAACGGCGAGGATGGGAGTTTCTTCTGAGAAAACCATAGGAGGTCAACCTCTCATGGGTGGTAGAATTCTACACTAACTACCATCTTCCCTTTCTTCAATCGGTATACATGCGCCGGAAGCAAGTCTCAGTTTCAGAAGAGGCTATCCAGCAAGTACTTAATGTCTTACCAGTACCAAGTGACATGGATGGCTACTAAGAGGTCTTACATCAGTGAGAAAAGTTTGGATTTGATTGGGACTCGATCTTCTGAGTCATTGCTGAACCAGAGACATTTTGGACCCATGGTCGACTCCGGATGCGGCCCAAGTGCATTGATGCACGTTTCCTCACTGTAGAAGCTAGAGTTTAGGCCCAGATCCTATCCCACTATGTGTTACCTAGCACCCACAAGTCGTCCTTCACGGCGGATCTCGCCTTGCTTGTTTGGTGCGTTCTCACGGAGAGACCGGTGAGCATTCCGCTTCTTATCAAGCAAGCGATGGGTCAAGTCCACGCCTGGGGTAATTTGCCATTTTCAGCATTGGTATCTGATTTAGTTGCTGTTGCGGGTGTTCCTTGGGAAGCCATGGACACGAAGGCTATAATTCCAGCTAAGGGCGATGTGGTCCCAAGCGGGAAATACTTACAGCTTCCTATGAACAACCCAAGCCTTGATATATCCCTCCCATCTACTATTCCTTCCACCTCATCATCACCACCACGACAAAGATCCATCCATCAAAGGATAGAAGATCTACACTGGAAGATTGATAGATATGAGCAGCGCAACCAACGCCGATACACTTACATCAAGAAGCTGCTGCGTTGTGTTACCCCTAGCATGGAGGAATACGAAATATTCACATCCATCCCAAACCCAAGTGATGGGAGCTCTGATGAAGGGGATAGTGAAGGTTCTGATCCCGACCGTCCTTTGCGCATTGTTGATAGCACAGAGGACCGTGCTAAATTCTAAGTGTGGGGAGGTCGTTCGACCGATCTCCATGGGTAACAATCTCTTCCTTTCAACACCCATGGATTTATCTTTTGCTTAGTAGTTAGTACATTGCATCTGTAGTTAGTGTTGCATGTAAATACCCTTTGCATGATAGTTAGTCTCTATAGAGTTACTTGGTCAAAATAATGACTTCTTCCCCAAGAAACTATAATTTCAGGGTACCCTACCAATTTTGAAAAAAAATTTTGCGGTGAACTTGCTTCAAGAATGTATTTTGGAACATACTGATTGAGCTAAGAACACAAGCATGTGAGGTTTGAGCCTATTGTGTGGTTATATCTTCTAACCACTATTTCCCATTCTTGTGTGCATTATTTTCTCTCTATGATTGCAATCCTTGCTTTGTCTGATTCTATATGTCCATTACTTTGTGTATGAATGCATTTACATGATTGAGGCCATCATTTCAATAGTCACTTTTTCCAAACGGTCTTAACCCTTTTATCTACCATTGCTAACCAATTTTGAGCCCATGATAAACCCTTTTTGTTCTTAATAGAGTACATCAACAATCCTAAGTGAAAAACAATGAATGTCCCTAGATTTGGATCATTGATTAGCTTAGGTAAGTGAAGGTATGTATCATTCAAATGGGAGGGTGTACTTGGAAACTTGGGTAGATATAAAGGTGTGTATTTGTAGTTGTAATCGGAGATTTTGGGAATTGGGAACATACTCATGTATTGAATGATTGAACCATATGCATTGAAACTTTTGTACATGAAACCCCAAGAAAAAGGGGACAAAAAAAAATTATTTTGTGTATATATGAGAATGTAAGAAAAAGAAATAGAAAAAAAAATAGAAGAAACAAAAATATGAAAAAAAAGAGAAAGCAATGAAAGGGGACAAAAATGCCCCAAGACAAAGTAATAATAACAATGCATATGGGATGTGAATTGAAAAGAATGCATGAGTATGCAAAAAAGTGAAACGCATGGGTAGCTAGGTATTGTATTATAGTTGTATAGGTTGTTCTATGTGTCTAGTGGGATCTTAGGTTAATCAAGGATTCAAATTTTAAGCTCACTTGACCATATACATCCTTACCTTCACCCTAACCCCATTACAACCCATGAATAAGATCTCATGATACTTGTAAGCATGCATTAAGTAATTATTGATTGTTAGATGAAAGACAAATCTTGGAAAGCATGATTAGGAAAGGATTGAGTGACGAACCCTATACACTCGAGCGAATAGAGCGGATACACTTCCGGTGAGGGTTCGATGCTCAACTCCTTGTTCCCAGCTTTCACAAGCATTCATCTAGCAAGTTATATGCACTTCATAGTAATGTTCAAATTGGTAGGATTTATGCACTATATATCATTTTCACCCCGTATGCTCATATGTGTTCTTGGAGGATAGATTTACCCTTGACCAAGTAGATAGATGATTTTACATTAGTTGCATGCATTCATTTAGGAAATTCGCACTTCATAAACCCTTTCTTACCATGATCTTTGGTCTTTTTATTTTTTAAGCATGAGGACATGCTTGGTTTAAGTGTGGGAGATTTGATAAACCCCAATTTTGTGGTTTATATTGTGTAGAATTTGGGGGTTTTGTCAATATTTTTCACACTTATCCACAAGAATTGCATGATGTTGTGTTCTCTTCCTAATATTGCTCCATGATGGAAAATACGCTTCTTTTGCCTTAGAATTGCTATATTTTGATCTTCTTTTATTACCATTCGATGTCGTGACGTGTTTGTTGAGTGATTTCAGAATTTATAGGGCAAGAATGGCCTATAAGAGAGAAAGAAAGCATGCATAAGAGGAAGGAACATGAAGATTTAGATTTTTAGGAACTTCAGCATGGGCGCGCACGTGCACCTCGCGTGCACGCGTGGGTATGGACAGCTGGAAGCGCGCGCGCAAAGATCGGCGCATCCGCGCAGATTAGGAAAATCCACACCGGCGCGCACGCGTACATGGCGCGCACGCATGGATAACAAAATCAATCGGCGCGCACGCACGCATGGCGCGTACGCGCGACAAGCTGCACGTGACCTCATTAAAGGAAATCGTACATGGCGATTTCTGAGGCTCAAGAGGCCCGAATTCAAGCTGGTTCTGTATGGAAAAGACCCAAGGATGCTAGGGAAAAAGGGGGGATCATTCATTGACACTTAGACATAATTTTTAGCTAGTTTTTTGTTTTTGTTATTCTAGAGAGAGAACTCTTGTTCCTCTCTAGATCTAGTTTGATTTGATCTTCCCTTGTTGAATTCTGAATTGGATCTTGTTAATTACTAGTTTTGATTGCTTAATTTGAATTCTTTAGCATAATTTTGTTTAGATCTTGTGTTAGTTTTATGTTTTCTTGTCAATTGTCATTTTATACCCATTTCATGAATCTTGTGAATTTTGGATTGTTAATGTTACATTGATTATTTTCATGGTTAATTGTGTTGTTTGAGTGATTATATGTTGATAATTGTTAGTGGGTACTTGTTAATTTCAATTTAATTGCAATTTGAATATGTCTTTTAGTAATGCTTACCATGTGTTTGATGAAATGTTTCCTTTGATTATGGAGTAGTTCTCTTTACTCTTGGTCTAGGTTAAGGGAATTGAATAAACTTGAGTCATTGGGTCTAATGGATTTGATGATTTGGGAACCCTTAGTGGTCAATTTGATAGCCATTGATACTAGCCTACTACTAAGTCAATTAGTAGCTAGGTTGGACCTTATGGGTTGATGTTGACTAAACCATTTAACGTACTTCAAGTATAGAAGTAGACTTAATGAGTTTGGTTCCTCATAATTGTCAAGATATGGTTATTAGACAAGGATAGTGATCCCAATTCCCATGTCTAGCCAAGAGTTGCTTTATTATTCATATTTGAAAACTCCAAAAATCCTAATTGCTTTGTCTTGGTCATAGTTATTTGGTTAGTCTTAGAGTAGAATTATATTGGATGTTATCTTATTAGTTTGGAATTGCTCACATATTGCTTTAGTTGTTTGAATTAGTTTCTTGCACTTCAAGATTACTTGCTTGTTAGGATTCTTAGTTTAATTTCTTGCTCATGACTTGCAACCCCGGAATTCTAACCAATGTTAAAGCATATGTTTGCCCATTCCTTGTGAGACGACCCGAGGTTTGAATACTTCGGTTATTTTTATTGGGGTTGAACTTGTGACAACCAATTCCTTCGAAATTTGATTCGCGGATTATTTGCCGGTTGAGGGCTATACTTGCAATGTGAAAATCTTGTGAAATTCCTTACCGACGGTATTCCGTGGCCATCAACGACCCAATATATCATTTGCAGTGAATTTACTAGCAAGGTATAGTTTCTCTCCAACCAGAAGACATTGGAATGGAATCAAACAAATCTTTCGATATCTTCATAGAACGATTGATATGGGATTGTGTTATCCATATGAATCCAAGTCACAATTAGTTGGCTATGCAGATGTTGGATACTTGTCTGATCCACAAAAAGGGAGATCTCAAACAGGATATTTGTTCACACATGGTGGTACAGCTATATCATGGAGATCCACGAAACAGACAATTGTAGCAATATCCTCTAATCATGCTGAAATACTAGCGATTCATGAAGCAAGTCGCGAATGTTTTTGGCTTAGGAGTTTGATCCAATATATTCTGTCATCAAGTGGACTGGTTGATCATAAGATAGCTCCAACTATCTGTTTGAAGATAATACAGCATGCATTGCTCAACTTAAGGGTGGATACATCAAAGGTGATAGAACAAAGCATATTTCTTCCAAATTCTTCTCCACTCATGATTAGGGGTGTCCGCGGATCGGATCGGATCGGATATGGCCGAAAATTCGATTCGATCCGCATAATTTCCATCGGATCGGATCAGATATGATATCCGCATTTTTTAGTGCCGGATCCGATCCGATCCTATCCGCACATTTGCGGATCGGATCGGATCGGATATCGGATATATCCGCATAATTAAATCTTTTCTTTTTAATTATATTTCTATGTAAAAGAATTCGATAAAAATATTTCTTTCATACTTTTAAACTTATTTATTCCTAAAATATTTTTAATCAAACTCTCTCTAAATAACAAAATTAAAATAATACAATATATGAATAATAATTACTAACTAAAACATACAAACAAGTAAATATAATACCAAACATATATATTTTTTTATTTTTTAATTATTATAGTGAGGATCTGCGGATCCGCGGATCGGATCCGATCCGATCCGATCAATTTGCGGATCGGATCGTATCCGCAATTTTCGGATCGGATGCAGATATTTACCGCAGATCTGCGGATACGATCCGATCCATGGACACCCCTACTCATGATCTTCAGAATCAAGGAACAATTGATGTCCAACAGATCTACTTAAATGACAATTTGGCAGATTTATTCACAAAGTTACTCCCAAAATCCTCCTTTGAAAGATTGATACATGAGATTGGGATGCGCCGATTTCGAGATATTAAATGATGTCGACAAGAAGGGGAGACTGTACTCTTTTTTCCTTGGTTAGGTTTTTTTCCATTGGATTTTTCTTGACAAGGTTTTTAATGAGACAGTCCCCATCACAAAGAATTTTGTATTCTTTTTCCTTCACTAAAGTTTTTTTTTCTATTTGGTTTTTCTTTAGTAAGGTTTTAACGAGACATAATCCTAAATGGACATCCAAGGGGAGTGTTGTGATAAGATTAGTGACGTAGATGCCTATTTATGATGGACGGTTCAGTATTCTCAAGAAATAGTACATTTAATAAGAATTTGATGTACGTATATAAATAGAGGCTTAAGTCTATGATAGTTACACACAATCAATAAAAACACCTTTCTCTCTCTTTATTCTCTACTAAATTACTAATAGTTTCTCTCTCTCTCTTTCTTTTGTTACTACTTATAAATATATGAATAATTTTTATTGAGATAATTAATACTAGAGTCTTCTATTTACACATCTTTATTTTATATTTAGTATATCTTTTATTTATTTTACAACACCAATCATGCTTTATTTTCATTATCAAATAGTCAAAATACCAAAGCAATCAGCTCTAAGTGTTGACTTGTTGCGACTTTCTCTCTTCCCGTCGCTGCCCCTGTCCGTTGCCGCCGTGTCCGCCTGCGTCGCCTTCGTCCTTCACCCTTCTTGCCGTCTCCGTCGTGTCACCTCTCGCCGTCTCTGTGGCGCCGCCATCGCAGAAAAAAAATGTTCAACGAGTTCAATTTTCTGTTTCTGATTTTGGTTCCATCATTTCTGCTGCTTCCTCTGTCACTGTCCGAGTTTGACTCCATAGGACCTCTGCTCCAGCGCTTGGACTTCAAAAGGGCGCCTCCATCTGTTCAAGAAGCTGCTGCTAAAGGTGTTTTGAGTAGATTGCTTCCTACTCATTTGTCCAGTTTCGAGTTCAAAATTGTGTCTAAGGTGATCTCTCTTTTCCCCTCGGAGTTTCCATGTCTTAATTTCAATGTTGGTTGAGTTTGTGAGTGGTAGTAATTTATTTATTTATTTTAGTGATCAGTGGTACGGTATCTTCTTGTTAAACCATCAATTGATATTTTGTTAAATCATAAATGTAAAAGTTGATACTAATTTCTTTATGCAGATTTTTCTTTTTTAATTTTAACTTTTTAGGTAAAGAAAAAAGGTTGCAATACTTTTAACATTTCTTTTAAAAGCTAGGTTATGTTCTTATTGAGAGCTGCATGAAGTGATATTCAAATTACTGCTGTTTATTGAAAGAGAAAGTGTAGATTATCAACAACTTTTTAGCCAACAATCTCATTTCACCTTCCCACAAGAGAGAGAGAGAGAGAGCAGAGAGCATAGAGCATAGAGCATACTTGTATAGTTGATTTTTTGGTTGTTCTTTATATCTGGCTAGATATTTGGCTATAAAACTGTTGGCCATACAGCATGACTCTTCTTAAAATTTAGAGGCTAATATAATCCAAAAGGTTAATGCTGACTTTAGTTCCTGTAGGTATATTCATGAGTCGTTTAACTTGACTTATGTTTACTACTTAGAGGGACATTTTGATTCATTGAAACTTACAGGGACCAAAAATGATTTACACATGTATCTACTCAACCAAAGTGAGCATTAACCCATAATTCTTAAATTTGAATAGAAGACTAACTTATCAATTTTTTTTTATTAGTGACACAGGAAGTAAAATTCTGTTTTAGATAACGGTAACGTTATAAATACTACTCTTGTGATTTTTGCTTATTAAAAGCAATGTTTTTATAAGATTACCAAACAATGCTGACCATGATGCTTTGAGAGTTTTGAAAGAGCTCAGTAGCTCTTTATAAAGGCATCTACCAAATCAAGCCTTTTACTACAGATTTATTGTTTAGAAGTTTCATTGTTGACAACATGGTACTTGTTTTTTACTCCATAGTTCATTAAATAAAGTGAGCTTTTATTTTATTTCATTTTTTTGTCGCCCCTTTTGGCCTTGTTTACCTGGAATTTTGTTTACATGTATCCTAAGATGTATACTTCTCTTTGCCTCCTGACCTTTTGTACAAAGATGTATTATAATTCAATCAGTCATTTATGTGAGAATTTTGTTTGAAGCAACAAGGACTAGATTTATTTATTTAGTTCCAATTTTCTAATGGATGTTTTCACTTAATATATGATATCCTTATACTAACCTTCAGAATTAGTTAGGATCTGCATCTACTCTTATATGATTTGATGTGAAATATGGTTTCCATAGTTTTCAGGATGCATGTGGTGGAGACAGTTGTTTTCTGATAAATAATTACAATCAGTTGAGACAGAGCGGGCCTGAGATAATGTATGTCAACTGAAATTTATGCTGACAATGCTTTCTTTTTCTTTACCTACAAGTTTACAGCTTGTCTTATTTCTTATTCTGTTATTTTTTATGCCTTAGATCTTTATTTCCTTTTAAAAAATGCTATTGAACTTCTTCACATTGTTGTTTGAAAATATTAAATTGGTCAAATTTCAGTATATAATCTGTATATAAAGTGTAATGAAAATTCTACCATTTGTAGTTCACTGATGGTGTGGTTAAATGTAGTTACAATTATATAAGATTCTGAAGTTTCCAGTTTTTCAATGTCATTAGTTGTCTGCTCTTGAATGAGATCAGGTGATCTATAGTAGGACAGAAATATAGAATGATAGGTGCCAAGAAGAGAAGGAAGTTCCATAATGTATTACTGAGATTTCATTTAACCTTATTTAATTTCACTATTACCCGCTTTGCTGGTTACTTGATCTCATGCTTTCTTTAGTATCCAAGTACATGCATGCCTCAGTGGCAGAATGGAACTCATCTGCTGTTGAAGATGTGATTTGGAAAATACATGACATCAGCTTAATTAGATCTCATTTTCTTTTTTACTTTTCAGGCAGAAAATTATTCTTATAACATTTTCCTTGAGTTACTGCTATTGTATTAGATTATGACACAAAGTATTGAATATTTTGATATGGTATGGGGCAAAGAAAGGTTTTTTTCCTACATTCTAACATTGTTAATGTGTATATTTCTCAGTATTAGAGGAACCACAGCTGTTGAGATTGCATCTGGCCTTCATTGGTATCTAAAGTATTGGTGTGGAGCTCACATCTCATGGGCAAAGACAGGTGGAATTCAGATAGCTTCAGTCCCAAAGCCAGGATCACTTCCCCTTTTGAAAGATGAGGGACTAATAGTTAAACGCCCAGTTCCATGGAACTATTACCAAAATGTTGTGACTTCAAGCTGTGAGTACTGAAATCAGCTTTCCATCGAATTACACATTTTCCTGAAACTTTTTGTACTGAGCCACTTATTGAGAATGTGAACCGACGTTAGTTCAGTCGATGGCTAGTGTGGATGGTTAAAACTTTGATCTCTGTCAAAATATAGATACTCTTTAGTCACTTATTCCAAAGAAGTTGAATTAATAAACATTTGTATGCATAACCTATACAAAGTCAGTTAGAAGGTACTAGTGTTCCTCTATCCCAAAATTTAAAAAAAAAAAAGCAGTAATTGATCTTCTAGGACTTTATAAAATTTATGAGAAGCAAATATTTTATTAATGGCTAGCGGTACGTAGTCCAATACAAATAAACACTTAAGTCCTATTGCCAAACGTAATACTATCGAGTTGAGTGAGTTTTCTCAAGTCATTCTGGTCAGGAAGTGTTGAACTTTGGGGTTCCTATCTTATCACATTCAAGGATCATAAGGTTACTGTTAGGAACAATGCATAGTTGCAGAACAAATACACAACCACTGGTTCCTTGTTCAAGGGTATACAATATCACATTCTTTGTGATTCCTTGTAGATTCGTATGTTTGGTGGGACTGGGAAAAGTGGGAAAAGGAGGTAGACTGGATGGCACTTCAGGGGGTGAACTTACCCTTGGCATTCACTGGGCAAGAAGCAATATGGCAAAAGGTTTTTAAGGTAAGGTGCGGTTTAAGACGAACCTTAGTCTAAGTAAAGATATTTCTCGTGTTGAGGGAATTACCTCTGAAAATCAGTGCACAGAAACAAGTTTTTCACTAGAAGATCATTACTTCAGTGATGGTGTTACTTCTTCAGAATGCAAAGTTTGTCATCATGTTTTTATTATTTTTGTTTCTTTCTATCAGCCATTCTTTCAAACTTACGCTGCTCGAAGTAAAGTGTGCATAATGTTTCTATTTGGATTATGTTAATAACTGTTCTGCATATTATTGGCTATGCTAGATATGTTTATACTTTGACAGATATAAGGCCTGGGTATTTCATTTTATGCCTTTTGATTAATGAATATTTGGTGGTTTAAATGGAGATATTTGGTGTCTTATTGCTTCCATAGGCAAAAATGTCAATGCACTCAAATCATTGGGTTTATAACCATTTATAAAATGCTAGAAGTTCCAAGTATTCACTTATTTGGATAAAGTCCTGTTAGCATTTTAGTGGTAGTCATCTAGCATAGTGACTATTTTAGACGGTCTTTCTTGATTGATATGTTAGAGAGATCTGGATGCATTGCTCAATTGTTATGCTTTTTCTCTTTATTTTAGAGGGGTAGCAATGGTGAAGTTTTTTTTGAAACAAACACAAGATATCTTCTTATCGGTTTCTCCTAGGCTTACTTTATGTCTACTCTAACCTAATGAAGACTTTTTCTTATACATTTTAAAGTAGTCTATAATCTACATGCTATATTTATACCACATTGGAATTATATGACATCATTCTGGGCATTTGCCAATGTTTAGATGCATGTGGCTCTGTGATGGGCTTGAAGATGACAACATGTTGTTTTAGCTACCAATGTTAGATGCACTTTTCATTCTTATTGATGTCATTTTATACTCATTAATTAAACATAATGTATTTTCTCTCTCCATAGTGATTTGACTAGTATTTTCATTTGTAGGATTTTAACATTAGTTCGGAAGATCTGAATAATTTCTTTGGTGGACCTGCTTTTCTTGCATGGGCTCGCATGGGAAATTTACATGGGTAGGTAAAGTAAATATTTAAACCCTATCGTTGATTTTTTGTGCTTATAAAGCCATGGAGATGGCATTGTTAGTTGGGTAATCATGTGGTCTGTGTACTTTTGTACTTCTGAAAGTCGAGGCACCCATGTTGGATAATTGATATAATGAGAATATTTTCTGATTATTTTATGAATAATCCTTTATTGTGATGGAATTTTGGTATTATCTCTTTTGCTTTTCACCTGTCTTCTTGATTTACAGCATGGAGGTGAGGGTACAGTTGCAACATTCTTAGTGTCTATGATGTGTAGTCATGGATTCACATTGCAATATGTTAAAATATATTCCGTACATAGTCCACATGGTGGTGGTGCTAGTAGTAATAATAACTTTTTTCATCCTTCTCTATCCATTTTTTCATGATACTAAGGGTGTATCTTTGGTACTATAGAGGCTTTTTGTTGCATTCACTGGTTATTTCAAATAAAAGGTAACTGTTATCATAGCATGTTCTCTGGTATAAAATGAGATCTATCATTTCACAGATGGGGTGGCCCTTTATCTCAAAATTGGCTAGATCATCAATTGGCCTTGCAGAAACAGATTATCACTCGAATGTTGGAGCTAGGCATGACCCCAGGTAAACTTGCATGATTATATAGATTTTATTTGAGTGTCATATTGTTTGATGTCGGTACCTATGTCAGTACCTGTATTTAATTCTCAAATTTGTATGCTACATTTCGTAAAACCAGTGCTGTCATGTAACATTTGATCTTTTATATTCTAGTGTTACCATCCTTCTCGGGGAATGCTCCAGCTTCTTTGACAAAGATATTCCCTTCAGCAAAAATAACTAGACTTGGTGACTGGTATTTCTCTTCCCTTTTATGGTGATACTTTTGTGTACCTAATGCATGACTTTTTATAACCAAGGTGAAAAATTCCCTATCAAGTGGCATATCTTAGATTTGTGCTCATATTCCAGTTTCAAACTTCTTTTGAGCTTTAGAGCTTTGTGCTTCCATGTATGTATCATTGATGTGTTTAATTACTGTTCTGTATAGGAACACTGTTGATGGGGATCCTCGTTGGTGCTGTACATATCTTCTTGATCCCTCAGATCCTCTATTTGTTGAAATTGGGGAAGCTTTTATCAGGAAACAAATCAAAGGTGATTCTCCAAATTCTGAGTTATATTTCATTCTTTTAATCCTCACTATCTTTGTCAATTTTGCATATTATCTAATTTCTGCTTTTTACAGAATATGGGGATGTAACAGACATCTATAACTGGTATGTTTATTTGTACTCCATATGTTATATTCTTTATTTTCCTGCTGACTTTTCCTTGCAAAGTGATGATATAGTCTAGCAGTATGTCGAACCATTTTTCTCGTGTGAGGATTTTCCATTTTATGAAACAGTCATATTTGAGTGAGCATGTTCACTTGTTGATATCTATTGGTTTGAGTCTTGTACATATGTTATTGTGATTTGATTGGAGTGGTTTTTTAAGCTTGATTACTATTAGTTCTGGCATACATATTGTATTTCTATTCTCATGAATCATATCTTCCAAAGGCCTTGTTTGTTAGATAGAGGGTCATAAATGATTTTATATCTAACCCACTATAGTCGTACTGCCCATTGAGCTTGAAGAATTATACTTGAGTCTAGTTTAGCATTTGCTCAAATTAACTTTTTCTCTATAGAAGGATGGACACGTCGTCTAAATTCTTGATCTTTTGGTTATAAGTACTTTGCTATTATGTCATAAACCAACTCTTTTAAAAGTTTAACTTGTTAGATAAAGGCACATAAATGATTTTATGTCTAACATATACCATTGACTGTAGTGACACATTTAATGAAAACTCCCCACCTACCGGTGATCCAGAATATATCTCAAATCTTGGAGCCTCTATATTTAAAGCAATGTCGAAAGGTGACAAGGATGCTGTGTGGCTTATGCAAGTATGTTTCAAATGACTCTGGATCTTTCCATCAGTTTTTACTCCTCCTATATCAAAATTATCTACAATATCTTCTCTAATTATAAGCATCTGAATCCCTATAGATAATCTTTTTGAAATGTATATTATGCATTAGTTTCTTGTAAGTATTTGTTGTCATCTTCTTATATTCTTTAGTCAAATTCACTCTGAGCCATGGATAGTCTCCTTGGTGTATAGTTTCCTCAATATTTTATTTATTTTTCACCCCCTTCTTTGTGTATTTTGTCCTATGTTTTCAAATGTAGAAAAATATGTTTCCAGTAACACCTTACTTCTATCATTGAGTTTGGTCTGCTGTGAATTCTTTTTCCTTGTTGCTTTTCATTGTTAGCGAGTTCCATTTACCTATTTCTTCTAGTATTTTGATGCCATTTGTAATGCATACTGATTTGTAGATGACAAATATCAATGAATCTGCAGGGTTGGCTCTTCTACTCTGACTCATCATTCTGGAAGCCACCTCAAATGAAAGTATGTAAAGTCAAAACAGGCTAAACATCATGTCTTTTTGAGGATTTGCATTTTTTATTTTTTGAATTTTATTATTATTGTTTATTTTCATTTTTCATCCACTGGTTAGACTATGAAACCACATAGAGATCCTCCCTTTTTTGTCAAAATGATTCTTTGAAAAAGAATTAGATAATGCCTTTTTTTCTTGCAGTTGACAACCTTAGCTTAATAAGCTTTCAAGGTTCTCATTTGTGTAGTCTCAAACAGATGGCTTTGTCTAGTTCTTAATGAATATATTAGCAGAATCAATATACCTCTTATCGTTGTGTTAGGATTTTGGCTTCATGGATTATATCAGTGCTATTATGGAAACTAGAGCCTTTTCTTATGTCAGGATTTTGGCTTCTAAGAAAGTCAGTTGCTAATGTTCATTTTTTTCCCTGTATGATCTATATGTATTGTAACAAGCTCCAGGGATTATTGTAGATTATCTACTTCCATGAATTTAGTCAGAGATTATTATGGATTTCTTAAATGATTTTTACTTCCTACAAGTTTGAAATAGTAATTGCTTCATATGTTTGACTGAATTCATGTTTTGTAGCCTATGACATTGCAATTTTTTCCTTTTTCCTTTCTTTTCTTTCTTTTTATTATTTTTTATTTATGTTTGTAGTTCTAACTGGGGTATATAGTATAATAGGGAAGGAAAGGTTGGGGAAATGGTTAGAAAGTTCTGGGCATGGACTGGACGAGAAGTTAGTGATCTGTCAACTGACCTGTGTTATCTTTTCTTTTCTTTCTCCTTTCGCTTAGCTTTTATTTTCTAGTTTAGCCTATAGGAGGTTTCTTGCAAGATATTCAATAAAATCAGATATTCAGTAGGAGTTTCCAATCACATACCAATGAAAAAGCTTGGATGTTCTGATTTTTGGTTTTGCCCATGATAATATCTTGTTCCTTCGATCATGGAATCGAATTCTTCTCTGTGCTCACGGATATTTTATTGTTTAGTTTCTTGAGCCGCTTTCATCTTTCTTGGCTTCCTTCCAGAACTAGAGCACCTCTATTCCCTTATGCTTCCTGAAGTCCTGATCACCACCTGACCTTAATGTTTAGATTGCACTGCTGCTCCAAGTCTGAAATTGTAGATCCCTTGTTCAGTTGTTTGTACATTATTAATGTTTATATTTGCTAAAGCAATTTGAAAAAGTGATTTTAGATATCTAATTGTGATAGTTCTGGAGTTGTATGAAGATCTCAGACAAAACAACAACAACAAAGTCCTGTCTCACTATCTCACTAGGTGGGGTCGGCTACATGGATCAAATGATGCCATTGAGTTTTATCATGTATCATGTCTACAGAGAGATTGTTTACATGTAGATCTCATTTGACCACCTCATGGATGGTCTTCTTCTGTCTTTCACCCCTTGTCCATCTTCCATCTCATCCACCCATCTGACTGGGTGCTTTGTTGGTCTTCTTCTCACATGTCCAAACCACCCGAGACGTAATTCTACCATCCACAATAGGTGCTACTTCAACTCTTTCTCTCTTATATCTTCGTTCCTTATTCTATCTAATCACGTATGACCACTTATCCATCTCATCATCTTTATCTCTGTCACACGTAACTTATGTTTGTGCTCTCCTTTAGTCGCCCAACACTCTGTACCATAAAACATAGACGGTCTGATAGCAGTGCGATATAATTTACCTTTAAGTTTTAAAGGTACTTTTTTGTCACATATAAAACTAGATGCGCTTCGCCATTTGGACCAACCTGTTTAGATCCTATGATTTACATCCTATTTAATCTCTCCATTATCCTGTATGATGTACCTAAGATATATAAAACTTTCAATTTTTTGTAGGTTGTTTTCTCCAATCTTCACCTTTGTATTAGGACTTTCCCCTCGGCGGCCGAACTTATATTCCATATATTCCGTCTTGCTATGACTTATGCGCATAGCATACACTTCTAGAGCTTCTCTCTATAAATCCAACTACTTATTTAGGCCTTCATTGACTCTCCCATAAGAACGATATCATCAGCAAAAAGCATGCACCATGACACAGGCTTTTGGATATGTTCTGTGAGTACTTCCAAGACTAATGTGAAAAAGGTATGGACTTAAGGATGATCCTTGGTGTAATCATATACCAATAGAAAATTTCTCTGTCACACCACATTGAGTCTTCACATTAGTTGTAACCCCATCATACATGTCTTTAATTGCACGAATATATGCGATCCTTGCTCTCTTCCTTTCCAAAACCTTTCCATAAGACCTCCCTTGGCACTCTATCGTACGCTTTTTCCAAATCAATAAACACCATATGTAAATATCTTTTATTACTATGATACCTTTCTATCATCCTTCTTAACAGGTATGTAGCTTCAGTGGTGGATCTGTCTGACATAAAACCAAATTGGTTCTTTGTTACTTGTGTCTCTTGTCTCAGCCTCCGTTCTATCACTCTTTCCCATAACTTCATAGTTTGGCTCATGAGCTTGATCCCTGATATAGTTTTCGCAACTCTGTATATCCCCCCTTATTCTTGTAGATAGGTACTAAGATGTTCTTTCTCGACTCATCTGGCATACCTTAAAACACTGAAATAAAATTCTTTAGCATTATGGGTCTTTGTTATGCAACTTTAGTCCTGCAATGGTGTATGAGCTAAAGCTAGTTCAGTTTAATGCAAATGCTGCTTCTTTGTATTGATGTTTTCTTTTAATATATATTTTTCCTTTCCGGACTATGCATGTCAATAATTGCAGGCACTTCTACAATCAGTTCCATCTGGGAAGATGATTGTTCTTGATCTGTTTGCTGATGTTAAACCAATATGGAAATCTTCCTTTCAGTTTTATGGTACTCCTTATATCTGGTAATTATCTTTTTGGTAGCTCATATTACTAGTTTTGAAAAACTTTGATATTGTCAATAGCAATTATTCTTTCTCACTCTTACTCTGCTTCAGGTGCATGCTACATAATTTTGGTGGTAATATTGAAATGTATGGTATTTTGGATGCAATTTCTTCGGGGCCTGTTGAGGCTCATATCAGTGCAAACTCAACAATGGTACCACAAATTTTCACATATTGCATATTGCCAATTATGATACATAAGTTAGAAGTTTTTATTTCTTAGAAGCCTACATCGCACCTGCTTCATTCAACTTTGATCATATGCGGCTGATGTTTTATCTATTCTTCGTTTTGTTGGAAAATAAGTATTGATAGCATTAAATTAAAGATAATTATTTAGTAAATTTTTTAATTTATAGCTTCTGCATTCTAGTTTTTAAACTTATGCAGCTAAATTTTTTGTAGGTTGGTGTTGGTATGTGCATGGAAGGAATAGAGCAGAATCCTGTTGTTTACGAACTAATGTCTGAAATGGCATTTCGGGAGAAAAAAGTGCAAGTTCCGGTAATGTTGTTCAAAAGCGTATTGCTTATACAATTATTGACACTTGTTTTTACTTGTTTGTTTTAACGTTCTTCTCATCTAATTTTTAATTCTGGTGTTAAGCTTAATTTTAAATTCAAATTTCACAAATCTAACTTCTCATTTAAATTTTCCCTTGATTCTCCCATAGTTGATCTTTTGATAATCCACTTGAAACTTTTTCAACCCTCTTTATTTTACAAGTAGAATTTTCACATATATATATTGAAGCATCTTACGAATAACAAGTGTTGCACAAAACATATATCAAGAATGCTCTAATATTTCAAAAGAGGCTTAGAAAGTAGTTAATATTGATAGCTTAAAATGTACGAGTTGTAAGTAGATCTTAATATGCATGCAATGACCATGTGCAACAAATTAAGAATTCAGTTCTATTCTTGTAAGGGTTTATGTTTAATAATATCTCAATTAATATTGCATTATAGGGACATTATGCCCTCTATATCACGTGATTAGAATATCATATTGTCATGTCAGGGTATAGCGCTCTTTAAATTATGTATTAGAAGTGCCACGATACTTATAAATATGACCATGATATCCTTTATAAGTGTTTGACTATCCTCACCAATTGAGCTAGCTTTTGGTATTGGAGCCTGTCCTATGTTTGTTAGTTGGCCCTCTGTATATGTCCGGTAATCAGGTAAGAGGGTATTATAAAAGTCTCACATTTATTGGGGATATGACCATGATAGTCTTTATAAGTGCTTGCCAATCCTCACATCTTGAGCTAGTTTTTCGGATTGAGTTAGGCCTACTCAACTCTAATATCATGAAATGTGGTAAGTATTGTAAGTGCTAGTCTGTCTAAAAACTTGTTAAGGGGATTCATACCTCTAATGAAGAATAAATTACCATTTGTACCCATAAAAAAATACAGATGCTGACAAATGTACCTACATAAAAAACGTTATATAAACTAGATTTATTCCTCTAATGAATATAAACTAGATTAAGACGCGATGCGCGGAGAACTAAATTAATTATATTATATAGTATAAATTAAAATGTTATATATATTGCTTAGGGATATATTAGATCATATGTAAATTAATATTAAACTTAGAAGTTAATTTGTAAAAAATATTGTTCATTATATTTATTTAATTTGGCAATTTATATATGATTTAATAATATTATTATTCAACAAAAAAGAAATACAAAGAAAAAATATACCGTTTTAATATAGATAATAATTGTGCTTAATCATTACTTTGTAATTCAAATGAATATGGATTAAATTTAATTGATTAAGAAGTTTAAAATTTTGTTTAGTAGCATATCAAAATTAATTTAAATTTTATAACGGTTCATGATAAATGACAATTTAAAATTAAAAAATACATTCAAAATTTAATAATTATAAAAAATAAAATTATACATAAATTAGACTATAAGTAATAAAAACATTGAAGTTTATTCACTATAATTATTTTTTATTTTTATTTTTTAAATAGTTACTTTTGTTAGGTTATATTTAAATACTATGGTACAATAATGAAACTATTAGATAAAATACAAATATGAATATTATTAATGTTTTGATAATTAAAAACGAACGTTCAATTTTCTAATTTTATTTTTCATGAATCATGACAACATGTGTTTTCAACAATATTATTACAACTAAATGATATTTAAAAAATGTAAATTGTTGAAAAAAAAAAGGGATATATATACGATTTAGACACTATATAACTCATGAATACAATTACACAAAGAAATAGAAAAATTAATGAATGCAATCACACAATACGTTTAGCAAATTAAAAAAAAACTATGGTCATCAACCAAATTCTAGTTGTGCAAAAAATTAGCAAGAATGGAGAGGGAGAAAGAGAAAGAAGTATGAAATTATGTTAGAGGAGATAAAGAAAATGTGTAAAGTGAATATTGATTTATATAGTAAATATTATTAATGTTTTGATAATTAAAAACGAGATTTAATTTTCTAATTTTAATTTTAATGAATTATGACAACATGTATTTTCAACAATATTATTACAACTAAATGATTTTAAAAAAATGTAAATTGTTGAAAGGAAAAAGAAGTGATATATAAGCGACAAAGACACTATATAACTCATGAATACAATTAAACAAAGAAATAGAAAAATTAATGAATACAATCACAAAATTACTTAATACATACGTTTAGCAAATTAAAAAGATAAAAATAAAATCTATGGTCATTAACCAAATTCCAGTTGTGCAAAAAATTAGTAAGAATGGAGAGGGAGAAGGAGAAAGAGAAAGAGATATGAGATTATGTGAGATGAGATAAAGAAAATATGTGAAGTGAATATTGATTTATATAGTAAATATAAGAATGGGTATGAAAGGAGAAGAGAAGAAATTAGATTTTAATTAGATTTATACCTATTTAAAAGAATTAACATTAACATTGAAAGCAATAGTGTAATAACCTACATAAAAATAAAGGGTAAGAGAATATGAAAAGTTAAGGTTAAAGAAGAATCTTTTAACATTATATAAAAATAGGTTATTATAAGGAGATAAAAATACAATGAGAATCCTATAGCATAATGCAAAGATAGAAGATTGTGCTCTAGTTGTGTGAATTAGCCACTTAAGCTGAGGTGGCACAATAGTAAAAAGCTAACAATGCATCTAGAGACTACCTTGAGCTCTAGATAGATTCGTTATACATGACCTAGTTCATTATGGTTGAATGACATGTTCAGAAGAAAAGAGAAGAGAAAGTGAAACAACCTTGCGTATAGAAAAATAGTAAATGGATTCTAAGAAATTGGGTTATCCCTACACCAAAGCAAAGCTAACAAAAGAAAATTTAATCTAAAAAACATTGCTTTCCAATCTCTCGATAAGTTTGAGAAGGAAAATTCCTGGAAAATATTATGAACTTTACACCAAATAGATTCTAGGAGTCTAATAAAACATGCTTGTTAGAGAATCTGCTTTGAAAATACATGGATTTCGCTCCAACCAAATAGTCCAAAAAGTGAAAGAAGGAATTCAGCTAAAACTACCAGAGGAGTCAAGAAATCACAAAAGGTCTAAGAGCATATAGTAGTCAAAGAGAAATCATCAGGAGGTTAAGAGCATCAAGAACTGAGTGGCTTTCCTATCCTTAAGGTTACAAAGAAGGTGAAGATTCCAAGATGGAGAAGAACCCTGTGCAATACAAAAGGATTGAATAGGAGAATTATTCAAGGAAGGTAAGTGGTATAGACTAGGAAAAGCTAGGTCAAATGAAGTATCTCCTATCTAGTAGTCTTATTAAAAGTTAAAACGAGACCTTCACCTACCTTCGAAGAAATCAATGGTTGAAAGTACTACAACCTTGAGATATTAATCACAGGGCAGCTACACATTCCTTTGGCAAGCACCTCCATGACATGATAGCTACACATTCTAATTTCTGATGGCACATGTACATGCATAATTTTAATTCCTGAAACCAAGATTTCAACTCCATTTTCAATGCATGATTCAGTACTCTGAAGAGAGTACTTTTTGTTAACATCTGACGTTCATGCATTTCATGATCAGTCCTTTCTTTCCTCCTCCTATTTTCCTGTGGGTGTGAATCAGACTACAATATGATAGTAAAGTTGTGTATCTAGAATCTTTGATATCATCAAAACCTCGATCCAATGGGTTGTACTTTATTTTATTTATTTATTTATTTTTTTGCAGGAATGGATCAAGAGTTATTCCCATAGGCGATATGGTAAAGCAGTTCATCAAGTTGAGGAGGCCTGGGAGATACTGTATCACACAATTTACAATTGTACCGATGGAATTGCTGTATGTATTTTGATACATTGAATTCGTTGGATATTTATGATAATATATTTTACGCCATACTAGTTTCTGTGTGGCTTTTCTTTTTTCAATTTAAATAGGGATCTTTATACCTAAACAACCACACCGAGTGAGAGTCACTCTTCTTTCTCTATTACTTAGTCTTTTAACAGAGTGGACAGGAACTCTGGACACTAGGAGTATGTATTGTTTTCATTTGATAGGTATGATGACAATACACTATCCTTATTTAGAATTATTGGTCATCCTAAATAAGCAATTAAATCATGAAATACAGGGAGATGAGACGTTATTTTAACAGATTGTGTACAATAAGGTATTTTAAGACATGATTAGGATAATATCAGAACCTCAAAAACTTACTAAGATTTAAATTTGGCACTAATAAACTTTTATGCTTAACTATACCAAAATATAAAGTCAACTCCTTGAAACTTGGCTGGTAATATAAATCAAGCATGATGTTGATTTTGACTAAAGAGTTGGGTTGATTGGTTGAATGTTGCAAAAGAAGAAGAGATTCCACTAAAATGATTGACAGTGACAACAAGGTTTGAACAATGCCATGGTGTCTTGAAAATCATGTCCATGTTTAAACTATTGGAATTCAAATCTCTGTTAATGGTTTTACCTATATTTTTTCTATATCTCTATATATTGGACTACCTCCATTTCATTAACTCTCATTACTGGTTTTATGATCTTGTCCTTGATCATATATGATTTCGGCTGATTATTAGTAAATTTTGGTCTAGTTGCTTTGCAAGATCTATTGTTGATATAATTGTTGAAACCTGGGTACTGATTTGGAAAACTTTGTGAATTACCAATCACCGCAGGACCATAACCATGATTTTATTGTAATGTTTCCTGATTGGGACCCATCAACAAATTTTGGATCCAGTGTGGCGAACGATCAGAAGAAAATTTACTTCTTGCCACCTGGAAATAGAAGATACTTGTCCCAGGAAACAAACTCCGATATGCCACAGGCACATTTGTGGTATCGTCCCAATGATGTAATCAAGGCATTGCAACTATTCGTTGCTGGTGGAAAGGATCTTGCTGGAAGTCTCACATATAGGTAACCTGTTGAGTTTGGTATATCCAAAATTTTTTTCCTGTATCACTCACTTTCCATTTCCATAGAGCATACTATTCTTCTTAAATTGTTCTTTCACTTGGTTTTGGGTTAGCCCAATGGTGCTCTTCCAAGTCGATCCTTATACGGACATGTTAGATAATAGCAAATGGACAGTGTACCGAATTGATTAGGGGGAAAAAATTGTTAATCAAAAGTGCCATTTTCTTTTTGACAGGTATGACCTGGTTGACTTAACACGTCAGGTATTGTCGAAGTTGGCAAATGAAGAATACATCAAGGCGGTTACTTCTTTTCAGAAGAAGGATATTGATGCCTTGCACTTTCATAGCAATAAGTTCCTTCAATTGATTAAGGATATTGAAATATTGCTGGCATCCGATGACAACTTTCTTCTTGGAACATGGCTTGAGAGTGCTAAGAAACTTGCAAGTAATCCAAGTGAGAAGAAGCAGGTAACTAGTTAACTATATATATATATATATTGCTCACAGCATGATCTGTGATCCGATATTGCTGCTGCTAACAAACATATGCATATTAACAGAATTAATATTACTTGTAATATGATTAATTATTTATGGCAACTAATAAGTGGTATATATTTTTAGGGTAAAAGTTATTGAAAAATAGTTTTTCACATTTTCAATACGTTGGATACATAAAAAATTTAGAAAATTTTTATTATTATACTCTTATAGCTAAATCCATATTTTTAATATGTTTTATCTATGATGCATAGACACTGACATGGACACGGGACACGACACGACACGGGACACGTCGACACGCGAATTTTAAAATCTTACATGACACGGGGACACGCATTCATATAAAATATAAAGTATTTTTTAGATAAATCGTAATGATATTTTGATATTTTATTGATATTAAAATATAAATTAAAATTTTTAATTATTTTTAATGTCTTATTTTAATTATATCAAGTATTTAAAATATTTTTTTGTTTTAATAAATAATAATATATACTATATCTAAATTTATTTTAAAAATATATGTTAAGAATAAAACAGGACACGCTGACACGTGATGGTATTTAGGTGTGTCTAGGTGTGTCGGGAGAAGAATTTTTTATTAAGACACGGTCGGACACAGCAGACACGCGTGTCGGACGAGTGTCGGTGAGTGTCGTGTCCAAATTGTGTCCGACACGCGGACACGACAACTCAACGAAGTGTCCGTGCTTCATAGTGTTTTATGCATGTATAACTCATCTTTCTTTTCTTCTCTGCATATAGTTTATTGTTTTACAGTAATGGTATCTTTGGCCGTTGAAACAAATTTATAATATATCATATGCCTTTATAATTCATCGTTTATACGGTTATGTGATAATTGTATCCTTGGGCCAGTGGGATGAAATTGATATGAAACCTGTCATGTGGTTCGCAAAATGTTTTTACATTCTTAGAGATTTTATATTAGAAATGTCATATTCAAATGTTTTTCCAAGGTAAAATTCCCAGAAATTTGAAAACATTCAGGCGAGTCACACGTCAATGGAACCTACAAATACACCATAATTAGATGATTTAATGCCATTTTTACCTTTATATGGCCAGTATGAATGGAATGCTAGGACACAAGTGACCATGTGGTATGATACGAATGAAACTACACAGAGCAAGCTCCATGATTATGGTAAAATACGTTAATAAACTTTGATTTTTTTTTATCTTTTTTGGTGTCTTATTTAACTTTGATATGCCTATTTCATATCAAATTTTGCTATACAATAGCAATTGTGTTGAAGTTTTCTGTTTTACCATGCTTCTTGATCAGCTAACAAATTTTGGAGTGGTCTCTTTGAAAGCTACTATCTCCCACGAGCTTCAACCTATTTCAGCTATTTGTCTGAAAGCTTGAGGAGGAATGAGAAGTTCAAGTTGATTGAGTGGCGAAAACAATGGATTTTGCAGTCAAACAAGTGGCAAGAAGGCAATGAGCTCTACCCAGTAAAGGCCAACGGAAATTCTCTTGCCATCTCCCAAGCTCTCTATGAAAAGTATTTTGCAAAATAATTTGGTTGACAAACCCTAAGATTTGATGTCAGAAATGCAGAGAATAATAAGTAATATACATTATTGCTTTTTATTTATACTCAAGTAATATACGTTATTGCTTTTTATTTATTTTTGTTCTATGAAGGCTTGTTGCTTTTCAGCTGAACTATCTCTAATCATTTGATACTACCCTTGTATTTTTCTTTCTCTTTCTTTTTGATGGTTAAGAAATGTTTAATTCTAAGAAATGAGAAGTTACATAATCACAAAGACTTCAAATGAAAAATAACACACAAGGCAAGAAACAGAAGAAAGAAGCATCCAAAGCAGGAAGGCATATCAAATAAATCTCATCATTCATCACAATCATAATTATCTTTATCATACATGTGATTATTGCATTTTTATTCTCCATTCACCGGGTGATAGTAATTTAAATAAAAAAATAAGTCTTTGATCTTTTATGTCGGTACAAATAAGTTTAATATCTTTGTTACTTTGTCTCTCAAATAACAACCGGAAGCCATTGACGAGATTCTTAGAATGATGATTTGTCCGTTAGATGCCAAGCTGGAGGTGCAAAATAGTAGTTAGACAAGTTAGTCCTCCACCCTCACAAAAATGACATATTTAGTGTTTGTTTTGAGATACTAAGACAGAGACTGAGAGACTGAAATTCAATATCATGTTTGTTAGTTCAGAGGTTGGTACTAAAATTTCTATCTCTGTCTCTAAAATTTCAATATTTCAGTACCTCTAAAAAGTAGAGATACATGGGACTAAAATTTTTAGAGATGGAGATTGAAATTTTAATAACATTTTATATCTAAAATATCTTCATTTCAATTAATTAATTTTAATTTTACCTTTTGTACAAATTAAATTAGAGTTTCATTCTTATTTCAATTTCTGTCTTCTACTTTATAGCAAACAGAATAATGAGATTTATTTCAATCTCTGTCTCTTAGTCTCTGTCTCTCAGTCAGTCTTTCCGTCTCTATCTCTCCACCAAATGCTACCTTAAAGTTAGCAGTCCTAGTTCTTAAAAGAAGATGAAGCTATACCAAGAAGCTCATGTTGTTTGCAGATTTGTGTACGCTCCAAACATGGCTAGTGATGAAAGCTCTTCAAGCACTACATAGATTCGGAATTATTGGAATAAATTTTTACAATAGTCCCGAAATTTATGCAATTATTCAAAATGATCCTCAAGATCTAAATTTCCCTATAATGGTCCCTCATATAGAGCTCTGGACACCATAATGGCCCCTAAATAATTTCTAGTGCTGAGTCAGTTGTTGGAATGCTGATGTGGCTATATTTTGCCACGCTAGATAGTCCCGACGGTTAGGTGATAAAGAGAATTTATCGTTGATCTAAATTTTCACAAAATAGAATTCCGTCGTTGAAAGTATAGTCTAGACCAACAATTAATTCCCAAATCAAATGTTAAATTCAAATCAAAACAAATAAACCGAGAGTCTTTCAACCTCGAGTCGTTCTCCCTAGGACGCAATTGAAGTGTTGCTCTTTCGGTTGTTAGGGGGACAAAAGGGGTTTTGTAATCAAAGAACTAAATATTAAAAGAACTAAGAAATTAAATAACCAAGAAATGATCAAAATTAAAAGTAATGCAAGCAACAAGGAATAAGATCAAAACTAGTGAAAATGCTATAAATGCAATAAAAGGGGCTTGGCTTGGGAATGAAGATCCAAGGAATCCTATCATCGCCATAACCACAACTATGGTAATTATGATGAGTCAATCTCGTCTAGTCAACCCCAACCATCGAGGAGTAAGTCAAGCAAGTATAATTGACCTTAATCCATAAGTCCTAACCAGCTTACCAAACTAGTTGATAAAAGGCTAGCGTTAATGGAAACAAGAGTCAACTAACTACCCAAGAATTACCACTAAGGCTGCGTTTGTTTACAGAGACAGGACACTGGGACAGGGACACAAAGACACAAAATCGTATTTGACAGAGAAGACATGGACAGAAATAATGTGTCCAGAGACACAAAATTAGTGTATTTTGTGTCCATCCTGACAGGAAGAACACGGAGACACTAACAAGGGACACAACTTATTTTTCATTTTTTCTTTCATTATTCTTGTTATTTTTTTCTAATTATATTTTTTATTATTATATTTTTCATCTCAAATTTTTTGAATGAAAAAAAATGAGAATAAATTGGATTTTCATAATTTGTTCTAGTTTATCACCAAACAGAATATAAGAACACAAAATTTTGTGTCTCTGTCCATCAGTGTCTTGTCCTATCCTGTTCTCAGTGTCTTGTCCTGTCCTGTTCTCAGAAACAAACGCAGCCTAAATGTCGGACATTATGACTCTAGTATCCTAGGAACTCAAACCACAAGCCAAGGTGGGAAGATCTACTCAAAATTCATAATTGGCATTTTCACAAACACCTTGTGTGCATAAAAATAAAACATAAAAAATTGCAAGAGAAATGAGAAGCAATAACCAACTATGCACAAAATCAACAATAAACATCCAATCAAGCATAAAGAAAGCATAAAACATTAAATTCATCTATCAAAATTCCAAGGTACCAAAATTGCAATTATAAACAAGTAACTTGAATCAAGGCAAATGAAAGTAAATGTGCTATAATTAAAGAGGAAATTGAGAGTACTTACAATAAAGATGAGCAAAATCAAAGATCAAAGCTTCTATAAAATGCTACAATTGAGATTGATAAACCCTAATTAAAACCCTAAGAGAGCATTTTCTACTCTACTCCTACTCCTACTCCTAATGCATTCTATACCTAATCTAACCTAATGGAAGCCTCTCATTCATATGTGTTGAATTCCCCTTATATAGCACTCCAAAATCAGCATCCAAGCCTTCTAAAATGGGCCAAAAGGCCTCAGAAAACGCACAGCACGCGTTTCATTAATAAAATCACATGCAGGGACCTGTGCGGACGCGTCGCACACTTGGCTGAATGTTGACCTGTGCGTACGCACAGGTGTTCGTGCGCACGCACACTTCGTTGTGTGTGCTTTTCATTGTTTTCTTTATGTTTTCTCTCTTGTACATGCTTTCTTCCACTTTTGGCTATTCATTCTTGCCGCCAAGGCCTGAAATCACTCAGCAAGTATGTCATGGCATCAAATGGAATAAAAGTGGAATTAAATTGCTCATTTCAAGCACAAAATTGCATATTTTCACATTTAGGTTTAATTTAGGGGCAAAACACAAAAGTATGCTATTTTGGTGCTTAAGTGTAAGTTCATGTGCTAGAATCCATCCAAATTAAGTCAAAATATATCATCAAACACGGACTCATCACTAGGCATGTGTTTCATCTCCTTCGTTTCTTTTTTTTTTTTTTCTTATTCTCCATCTCTTTAGTTCAGGTACTCACCCTTGTACTAGTTGCTCTTTTAAGCTGCTTCATAAACCCCTAGCTGCCAATCACTAACTCACTATTTGTTTCCGATTTATTTGTATGTTCCCCTTCATTTGTCTCTATTGGAATATTTTTTCCATCTACTTCTGTTTTTTTGGTGACTACCATCTACTTCTGTTGCATGTTGCGTTGGGCTTACTTCAATTTGTGAGTTGAGCTTTCAAATTGGACTCGCTTTATTTTATTTTATTTATTTCAATTCCTGGCTTCCGAATTGATTTATTTGTGAACATGAGCTATCGTTTAGTTCTTCATATCGTTTGGTTGCAATGCTGCAATGCTGCAATGCTATGAGATGCATTGAAAATGTTGTTCACTTCTATTAAGGATGTCTCTAGTAGTTTCGAATTGATTTAACGGAAAAATGTTATTTAATTAGAACTATACATTTGCTATGTAAATAAAAAGAGATGGAGAAGAAGAAAAAAAAAATGAAAAAGATGAAAAATGTACTCTGCACATTTGGGATTAGGGTTATAAAATGGGAAAGAGATCAAATTGGGTCCAAATTATAATGAATTTACGTCACCTAGCGGTTGGGACTGTTTAGCGTGGCAAAAATGGCTACATCAGCACTTCAACAATTGACTTAACGCTAAAAATGACGCAGGGACCACTATAGTACCCAAGGCTCTATCTAAGAGACCGCTATAGAAAAATTTGAATCTCAATGACCATTTTGAATAACAGTCCTGCTATACATAGAAGTTTTATTGGTAACCAAGTCCAATAAAGTTGGCTCAAACCCAACAAAAACCAACCTTAGATTAGAGTGCGTGTAAACAAGCGCTCATGCAACTATTCAATAGCGCGAACGTTATTATGAAAAACGGTTCTTCTTCCTCGATCAAAATTGCAACTCTCAAAATTCAAATGATGTTTAAAATCTCTCAAAAATAGCTCAAAATCATCGCGAAAACTAAACAAAATTTGAAAGTTAAGTTCGAAATCTTCACCAATAAACACAGAAAGAAAAGAAAAAAGATTATTGAAGGTACTGTTCACTCGTCTAGTTTTTTCACTTTTTTGTCTAATAGTTTCAAATTGATTTAACTAAACAATGTTATTCAATTGGAACTATACATTCACTATGTAGAAAAAATGAGATGGAAAAGAAGAAAAAAAAGAGATAAACAAGAAGATGAAAAGCACGCTCTGCACATTTGGGAGTTATAAAATGGGGAAGAGACCAAATTAGGTTCAAATTGGAATGAATCCACGTCACCTGACCGTTGGGACTGTCCAGTGTGGCAAAAATGGCTACTTCAGCCCTCCAACATCTGACTTAGCGCTAAAAATGACGCAGAGACCACTATAGTGCTTGGGGCTCTATCTAAGAGACCGCTATAGAAAAATTTGGATCTTGAAGCCCATTTTGAATAACAATCCTGCTACACATATAAATTTTTTTGGTAATCGAGTCTAACTAAGTTGGTCCAAATCCAACAAAAACTAACCTTAGATTAGAGTGTGTGTGAGCACGCGCTCACACAACTGTTTAATAGTGCGAAAATTGAAGGAAATCTGGAAGTTAAGTTCGAAATCTTCACCAACAAACACAAAAAAAGATGAAAAGGGATTATTGAAGGTACTGTTCACTAATCGTCCAGTTTTCTCACTTTTCTGTTTCTCATTTCGATCGCGAAACACTAGATAGTGATATTTCTGTTTATTTAGAGATTCATTTTGTGTTCTTGCGTTAAAGTACATATTACTGTTCTCATTACTGTTCATTTGGTGATAATTGTGTTAGGTCGGTGTAAGGATGTTACATAGTATTTCTTGTATAGTTTTACCTATATTTACATGTGTTTGAAGGATTTGAATGTATTTTTGTGCATGTTTGAGCGTTTTCATGTTCTGAACTGAGTTTGTCTGTAGTAATCAGAAATAAATTTTGGTGTATTTTATGTGAATTGAGGTATATTTGGTGCGCTTGTCTTCTTTTTGCTGTAATTAGAAAACAGAATATTGTTCTTGTACTTCTGATGTTATTTTTTACATATTTGAATGATTTACATCAGTTTCTGTCTATTTTTCAGGAATTTTGTTCATGAATTTGTTTTAACTACCCATAGAATTTTGTTGTAGTGCTTTTGGTGTCATTTTATGCATGTTTGATTGAGTTGCATGTCTTTTTGAACACACATTATATGATGTAATCAAAACATAATTACGATGTATTTGGTTTGTCTTTTGGTGTCTTTCTTTTGAATTGAGGTGCACTTGGTGTTTTTGTCCTATTTTTGTTGTAACTAACCTATAGAATTTGTTATAGTGCTACTTGTGTCATTTTATGCATCACCAATAACACTAACATTTTGCTAACATATTTCTTAGCTCTGATTTTCTCTGATGCTATCATTAAATAATTTCACTTGATGCAACTAATAAGTATTGACCAAATTTTTTATTCTTTAAGTAATTGCGGTTCATTTTTTAGTTTAATTGAGGTTTATTTGGATCCAAAAATAAATTCGATATATTTTTGTTAATGACTAAGCCTCTTTAACTGTTTGTTCAAATCTGAACTAATTTCGGTTCATTTATATGCTAATTAAGGTTCATTTACTGCTAACCTGCTGTTGATATGTATTGACCAAATTTTTTAACAAAGAAGAATGAAATTATTCATTATTACTTTATTCAATGGTATTAGATTCCACTCCATTCCATTCAATTAGTTCAGTTTTGAACAAACTTCAAAAAGACTCAATCATCAACAAAAACACATCAAATTTATTTTTGGATCCAAATGAACCTCAAATAAACTAATAAATGAACCAAAATTACTTAAGAAATAAAAAACTTAGTCAAAACGTAACAGTAGCATCAACTGAACTTCAATTAACACGCAAATGAACTGAAATTAGTTCAGTTTTGAATAAGCAGTAAAAAAGACTCAATCATCAACAAAAACACATACAATTTATTTCTAGATCCGAATGAACATCAATTAAACTAAGAAATGAACCGAAATTACTTAACAAATAAAAAATTTGGTCAATACTTATTAGCAGCATCAAGTAAATCTCAATTAATTCACAAATGAACCGAAATTAGTTCAATTTTGAACAAATAGTCCAAAAGACTCAATTATCAACAAAAGCACATCGAATTCATTTCTTGATCCAAATGAACCTCACTTAAAAGAAGGAAAAAAATGCAGCAACAACAGCAACAATAAAAGAATGATGATTGAAAGAAAATGCAAAGAAGAAGACCCGAAGAAGAAGAAGGAGGAGGAAAGCGAATAAGGTGAAAAGCAAAAAAGAAAGAAAGAAAGAATGCGAAAACGAAGAAGCATTATTGAAATATGCATGTGTACACCCTAGTAGAATGAAAATAATTTTTGTTAAATTTGAGTCTACTTAATTAGACTAAAATACCAAAAATGCTTAGACGTGTAGTTGAGGGTTGATCTAATGGGCTAAAAATACCGCCAGATACAAAAAAAGAAAACTAACTAGAAGCAAGTATTACACTTCCACGTATAAAGTACACCCAAGCAAGAACACAAGCAGCAGCAGCTCAACTAAGTGTGCTGTGTGCTTCACTCGTGCGAGGTTCGAAATGGGTTCTTCAGTTGGAGGAGGCAACAGCAACAACGCAGGCGTGGAGTGGCACGTGCGCCCTTCCAACCCTAAGAACCCCATCGTTTTTTTCGATGTCACCATCGGTAACATACCTGCTGGCAGGATCAAGATGGAGCTTTTCGCTGATATTACCCCCAAAACCGCTGAGAATTTCAGGTTCTTTCCACTTTTCGCTTCACTTATTTATTTATTTCTTTATCTATTTGTCTGGTTTTGAAATTGAAATATAGGAATAGGAGTAAGATGCTTGGGAAGTTTATAATTCTGAAATGTTGTACTGTTGCTTTGGAGTCTAACCTAAAAGTACTACGGGATTCTTCAAGTTTCCTCTGCAATTTTTTTTTATTTTGTTTTTTAAAAAGATTCCTTTGTATCCTTTAGTTGAGAGCAAAATGACAATGGTAATAACAGTAATGATGAGAATCAATGAGGAAGTTAATATATAGTAGTTGAGTTGGTATGACCTTCTAGGAACTAGAGAACCCAGATATATAATATAAAATAGAATTATTCATGATCGTTCTTTTGAAACCGAAAAGAACTTATTAACCTATATGAAGTTACTCTTTTCTGGCGGAAGTATTTCCTTAGTTTCTACAGTCTTGATCATCTTTGTATGTTTAAACTTGATGCTATTGGTAAATGATTCTTGGTAGTGGATTCAGTATGTTAATTGATGTCGCTTTATGTGGTTTCATAATTAATTTTATTTCTCCTTCTATTTGAGGGATTTGACTTTTACTATTTTGCAGGCAGTTCTGCACTGGGGAGTACAGGTAGTGAAATGATCTTTTCCATCTGATCCATTCTCATCGGCACCATTATCATTTATACTACTGAGTGGCAATATAAGCTTAATCATTTTAATTTTTGAGTTTTCAATCTGTTCTTGCCATTTTCTGCTTTCAAACTCTGTTGATAGTTATTGGTATTTTGATGTTTAGTTAATGCATTCTATGGTATCAGCAGTTATTCTTTTGCAATTGGCACGATGATAAATTGAAGATGATGATCATTCTATGCTAGTGTTGACTCTGGGATGATAACTTGATCATTTAGACCATAAAACTTATTCGGACTTTTGTTTCCGATATGGGATATGGTTGTCAAAATTGTGATTCTACTTGCGAAGCACAATTCTGCAAGTTTGTAAGGCTGGTTAGTGATCCTGATCACCTTGCAAAACATCTTGGATGGTATCTTAGGACATATAAGCAGCTAGATAGTATGATCATACTGATCCCTTGTCACTGTCTGGTCTAGGATGAGCAGCATAAAATCAGAAAATATGCAGATCCCAGCATGAAACAACTCAACCAAAAATCACTCCACTACAATCTTGTGGCTGAAATGTGTGATTTGAATATGGAATTTGAAACTAACCCATCCCATTGGTGCAACTAAAATCTGAATTTCTTTGCCTCCTTGCAACTACAATTGCTGCTTGCTCCATGCAATTGCATATGCTGCAAGTCGATCTCATTGCTTCTGCCAACCCCCTTTTTCTCTGATTGCTGTGTTGTAGATGCTTCAAATTGGTTAATTGCAACTGTCCCTGTTCCATCGATTCTGTGCTGCATTTGGGGGTGCAAGTGATGATGGAAAGTTATAATATCCAATAATATTTAATATCTAGAAACAGGGAAAAGAAAATGTAGAAATCTAATACAAGACAACACTTACGTATTTTCAATTGAAAGTTTATTTAGATGCCAGTTGGGATTTTAAAGGTAGCTAGCTTATATGTTGTTTGTATGAGTTTTCTTTTCCACTTTTCTTGCACATGAGTTAATTGAGCTCTGAATCAATTGCAAAGTGAAAGCTAAATTTTCAAATAGCTACTTGATCAGAATGAAATATTGTTTCGTTTTCTGTTGATGAGGTGACTAACACTTTAGCTTATTCATTTGCCAGGAAAGCAGGACTACCTGTCGGCTACAAGGGTAGTCAATTTCATAGAGTTATTAAGGATTTTATGATTCAGGCTGGTGATTTCGTTAAGGTATCGTTGTAGCTACTGTAACTTTGACTATAATATAACTGTTTTACATCATATGCAAGAGGAGGCCCTTTTATAACCTAAATTATTAAGCTGATTACACATTTATCTGTATGTATAACTTGGTATTATCTGAAACATAGAACATGAGGAGCATCTTAGGTATATAGTCGGTGTTTCCTATCCAATATGGTTAAGAACAAAGTGCATAATATTTTCAGATAAAGAAGATATTCATATGAAGAGAAGATGATCAGGAAAGGGTTAGGAGGATAAGGAACCTGCTAAGGAAGTTTAAATAGAGGACAAACAAAAAAACAAAAAGAGAGAAAACGGGGGTGGGGGGGTGGGGGTGGGGGGGAGTGATGAATGAATCAACCACTTCCACAACATGATAGTATTTAAATGTAGATTCATTTTGCTTTACCCTGGAATTCTTAAATGACAACTACTTTATATTTCATCACTTTGAAGTCTTTTTCTTTTATTATTGTAGCTTTCACTTGTCAACTCAATTTTAGTCAGGGCTAGATATAGCAGTGTTTCCTTTATTCCTTCAATTTATCTCCAAAGACATATTAACTTAGTAGTGTGAATGTGATATCAGATGAGTTTAGGACATGGTACTTCCATTTAACCTTTTAGAAAATTCTCCCTCAACACTTGGCTTTTGAAAGAGCCTTTCCCCCTTTCTTCTACATCATGCGGTATGCTGGTATCAAGGTTCGGTTTGTCAAATCCCAATGTCGTTGAAGTGCACTTCCTCACCTTTTGTTTTTGGGTTAGATTTAGATGTATGAATCCTATACTGAATTATTGATTTGGTGTGAGATAGAATTCTCATTGAAACCATGTTTTTCCCTCTTAACATCCTGGTTTTTAGAAGTGGTTTTTCCTTTATATCCCTTTTTTTTTTATATATATTATAATTTATGCTACTTGGTTTTTTTTGTAACCTGATTGGAACTGGAGTAGCTAATTGGAATCCTATCAAAATAGAGGAAACTAAAACAGATTAAAGAAAGAAAGAATTGGAAAAAGGACAGACAAAGTAGTCCCCTCGTCAGCATGCTCTCCAACCTATCCCAGATGTACTCAATTCTTACATCACTTCTCCAATCTCCAATTATAGGCTTTATCTCATTTTCTATTACAGATTTGCACTCTTTCTCTCTCCACTTTTGCTGCCATAAAATTTTCTCCTTTATCTCGTGTTCAAATGTCCTGCCTTTGTTCTTATGTCAATTAAAGTGCATCCCATTCTCATCCTTCCTCCTCCTTTACCCTTGGGCTAAGGTTGTTTCATATTCCATTTCTCGTCGTTGAAACCATTTTACACATCATTTGTGGTTAGGGAATTCAATGTCAAACATTATGTGGTCATTATGTATTTATCTTTCATAAATGAAGAAGCATTATTAAATACAAAGGAAACAATATTAAGTAGATGTGGAGGATAAGACATTCTCAATACGAATAGTAATATACAAACAAACAAAAGGGAGAAACTCTATAATCTCCATGCATATCAAAGATAGATCCCGCTAAACAGGTTATGCACCTTGCAACAGGTAGATAGATGAAAGATGCGTGATCCAACCAAGTGGTCATATTAATTAATTCTATTAATTAGTTTATCTTCATTGTAGGCTATCTGTACAGCTTTTTTCTTTTCTTTTTTTTGTCAGTGAATGACACAATCTATCTTCTTAGTGCATCATTTTTATTCTAAATTATTATATTTGCACTAACTTTTTATGCTATCATTATAATATCACAAATAATGAGATGTATGGGTTCAAATTCAATTTCATATGTATAGTAAACTGCATTCGATTTGACTTCAGAGGATTTGGTTATACTGCTGTACAAATGTTACAAATCTAGAAATCTATCATGTTGTAATGTGAATTGACTAGTATAATATTCCCTGGCAGGGTGATGGCAGTGGATGTGTCTCTATCTATGGACACAAGTTTGATGATGAAAATTTTATTGCCAAGCATACTGGCCCTGGTCTTCTTTCAATGGTATGTTATTATTGCTTCATCTTGCATTAATTTTGGGTTATTTCAAAACAGGGTGACTATTGATGGTATTTTGTGTCTAAACCATGCTGCAAAGGGTACAATTATATCAGTACAATATTACAGTTATAAATGTGATAGTATCATTGTAATCAATTTTTGTAATAACTCTTTAATTGTAGCAATAATTGACTGTATGCATATATGAAAATGACATATCTACAAGATATTGATGTTTGGAACTCATTACAAATTTTAAGTTTTAGTAAGCTTATTATTATTATTATTATTATTTGTACATCTACACCTCTATACCTATATATAAGGAGGATTGAGTGACTTTGTGTATCTCACATTGTTTTTGTAAAATAATTATTGTGAAGGCTTGAACTTGGTATTTTTAGGTTATGCTTCATATGCACTCTTTAACCACCGAGTTAGTTATATTGTTTTTTCTGTTTATTATATATATATATATATATATATAATTTTACTTTCTTAATTTAATAAATTGTATTAATATCTAAAATATAAAAAGGTTGGCCAACATACGCTAGTCAAAATTAATGGAATCATGGAAATTCTAAAATTAAATAACTTATTTGATTTTCAACATTCTAATCAGTAACTATATTCACAAATCAAGGCAATCCCCCTTTTTCCCAAGTGCTTTGAAGTTTTTGTTATGTTCTATTACTAAAACTGCTAATTGATTCAATTTGATTGTGTTAATTATGCTTTTACTGATTGCCATGTCAAATGCTAAGTCTGGTTACTCTTAATCTGCAGGCAAACAGTGGAGTTAACACCAATGGTTGTCAGGTAAAATTTCATCGGTCACTACACTACCTTTCTCTTCCCATTTCTCAGTGACATGAAATTGGTGAAGCTCTATTTCTACTGATAAATTGTCTTTTTTTTGGCTCAGTTCTTCATAACTTGTTCAAAATGTGACTGGCTTGACAACAAGCATGTGGTTTTTGGGGTATGCTTCAATTTCTTTGGTTGCCTATCTTTATTTTCCTTCAAACCGCCCATATGGAGTTTGGTGTAGTTAGAAGAATGTTTTTACATTCTTGGGAATTTTAAGCTTAAATCCTTACGTCGGAATGATTTTACAATTTTAAGGAATTTGAAAACTTTTCACTAACCCCATCCCTCCTTAAGATCTGTTATTATTGACCTTTTCCTCAAGCCTTGAGAGTTCTTGCAAAGCATGAGAAAATCTTGGCTAACTGAGTAACTGGTACTCATATAAGGTTTATTCATTGTAACCAAAAGAAAACAACAACACAAACTATTTATTTTCCTTAAACCCTTAACTTGGACTCTAATTGATATCTATTGCTCAAATAATAATATAAGTTCCCATATTGTTCATCATAGATCATGTTCTAATGAAGCTCATTTATTATAAAAAATTTCCAAATAATTTTATCAATTTTGTTGACTTCAGGTTAGGCCGTTAGGTATTTTGGCGTTGATGCTGGACAAATCAAAGCCACCTAAATTTAAGCCTAGGCATATGAACAACTTACTTTTACTGTTTGTTAATAATACAGATACTGAAAATAAACACAATATCTTCTTATCCTTTATCCCTGTTTATTGTTATTTCGCAAAGATTATGCACTACTGCGGTCGAGAGAACTGGCTTTGTTGTGTCCTTTCCCTTGACACTCCATCCTCACTGCTCATTTATTGTGCTTGCCTCTTCAAATATTTCATTTCATATGCATCCTTGAATAGGTTGCATTGTTTGAATTATTTTGCCAAACCTATCCAATTTTGGTCATTTTCCTGTCTTCCTTTCATGCAGAGAGTGCTTGGAGATGGTCTTTTGGTTGTCCGGAAGATCGAGAATGTCGCAACTGGACCCAATAACCGGCCGAAATTAGCTTGTGTCATTGCTGAATGTGGTGAAATGTAAATTTCATGCAAATTCTCTTTTTGACTCAGAACAGAACAAGTAACTTCTCTAACAAACGATGGTGCTGCTTTGGTTGAATCCTCTATAGCCACTATCAATCACTATACAGAATGACGCCTTGTATGCAAACTATCTTTGTGAACATCGAAACTAAATATTATTATAATATCGGAAAATTTATCGCTGGATTGTTGAATGATGCAACTGTGTAGTTTTCCTCGGTTGCTAAATGGAGATACTAATCAAACCATTCTTAGTCATCTCATTGAAACACTTTTTTTGAGCCATATCTACTTGTCTAATAGCATATTATATGATAGTTAAAGTTTCACATTAGTATTTCGAACTGATCAGCTGATGGAGGAATTAACTTGATCGATAATTTAACATTGTGAGATTAACTTGATCAATTTAATTTTAAACCCTAAGGACTAATTGATTATTGCATGAAAAGTCAGAAATGTCAATACATGAAGTTAATTTAAAATAGAGAGTAAATTGTTACTAGGGGTGGCAATGGGTAGGGTAGGGTAGGGTTTGGAGTCAACCCTAACCCTACCCGCAGGTTGAGATTTTTATATAAACTCAACCCTACCCTACCCACGAGTTGAGAATATCGCAACCTTAACCCTACCCGCGGGTTACAAAAAAAAATGCAACGTTATTATATAACTTGATGATAATTTAAAATAGAACTGACTTTTATGTAAAAAAAAGTTTATTAAATTATCAATTAATGATTTTCTTTTAATAACTAAGGATCATTGTATTTAGTGAGAAGTCTTTAGTTGAACATCCACTTAAAATATATTTTTATATAAGTATATAACATATACATATATAGGATGTGGGTTGGTCGAATAGGGTTGAGACTCAACCCGTATCCTACCCGACCCGCACAAAAACCCTACCCTATCCGTTGCGGATCGGGTTGGCAACTCTACCCGACCGGGTGGGGTCGGGTTGGGTACCCGCGAGTAGGGTACATATTGCCACCCCTAATTGTTACTCTTTTAAATTTTTTATATTTTTATTTTCATAAACGGCAAATAATTTATATATTTGATCTAATTTAATGTGGTAAATTGGTAATATTTGAATAATTATTTAAAAAATATAAATTGAGACAAAATTTGGTCTTTAAACCGCTTTCTTGATTTTTTGCCCATTCGTAAAATCATGGAATTTTAAGGATGGAAGATCTAAATTTTTGAAACAGGTTCACCGTTCACCAATAAGTATATCTCTATAATATATTTTGTTGGAGATAATTTTTCAGATACCAAAATTCATTTTCTTCTCAAATTTATTTTATTAAATATTAGTTTCTTTATTAACACCAAAATGGTCATCTGCTCAAGAATAAAAACAAACGTTTGTAAATGAAAAATTAATTAAAACAAAAAAGGGTAAAAGTAAAAGAAAAACAGTGAAAATTCACGAAGCGTTGATACTTGATAGTCCTCGAGCTCCAGGGCAGATAGTCGTAGGCTCATAATCTATTTATTTTTCATCGCCACATTCCAGAGTTGTGAATTCAGAAGAAAACAGAAAGAACGTAGGTAGTGAGTGAGTAAGTGAAAGATGTCGAACGCACTTAAGAGCGTGAAAGTGGCTCCCAACTCTGCGACTCTGGAGGAGGCCAGACACCGCGTCTTCGATTTCTTCAAGACCGCCTGCCGATCCCTCCCCACTGTCATGCAAATCTACAATCTTGATGACGTCGCTTCCATCTCCGAGCTTCGCTCCACCGTCGCTTCCGAGATCCGCAAGAACTCCCACGTCACCAATCCCAAGGTCCCATTTCCCCCTTTTTCTCTTGTTATTTTAAATTATTCAATTGAAATTCTCTGGAGCTGTTTATTCATTGGTGAAATTTGCCAAAATTTTATTATTTTTGGATTTTAGTGAAATTCACATTTTTCTTTTTTAATTTTCGGGTTGTTATTCGTGCTCGACTGCTCGCTACTTGAACACCTTAACGAATATAGATTTAATTTTATTTGTCTGATGTTGCTAATCTGTTCCATGCTCCGCACCATTCTCTTTGTAATAGTGAAGTTCTGGAAATTTTTGGAGAGAGGTTTTATCTGTGTCCCAAGATTCATTGTTTGGGCATTGGACCTGAACTTTATCTTTTGCTAAAGGCAATTTGTATGTATTCGTAGAAGATATGGTGTGTCCTGACACTTGTACAGTGCTGGTTATTGGCTTTCATTTTATCATTCTTAGGAATTTAGAATGGCTGTGAGATAGGATTGGAAATTTAGTGCCATATGCAGAATTGTTTGTTTAAATCATAAGGATGAAACCGATAACCGAGTTTTCTCCCATGTTACCAGATTAAGTGACATCATTGAACTCTGTTTAAAACCAAATTTTCAATTAATCTAGCTATAGAGAAATATATTGTGACCGCTACATGCATTTCCGCATTTCTGGAAAATTAATTTTCCATTCTTTTCATAGAGGATAACTAGTTAGAACTTGACTGATCTGCCTGAGTTTGATAATCAATGAACATCGGGTGAGAACCAAACTGTCACATTGCACAGGAAAATGTTGGAATTTAGACTACTTCTGTGTCCCTTGAGTTTTGAGTAGTTATCAGATTTTATGACTGACATGCCCTAAAATATGATCATGGCAATTGTTGATTAATAGCCTCTAGTTTCCGCACAAGTTTTCTCTCATTTAGGTTTAAATGCATCACCAAATTTGGGAGTTGACACTAGTTTCAACATAAGGTTTTTGTGAAAACAAGATGGATAATTCATTTGATAATTTCAAATTAGATTTGGAGCCAACTTGTTTGATATATCTTGCAACTTTGAAGATCTATTCTGAAAGAAAAAGATTCTGTGGACGAGTATGAATGATATATTTTGCTAGATATTCTTAGCTTACCTATACAAGAAAGCTATGTATGTTAATGTAGCACGTTGAAGTTATACCCGATCTTCTGGAAGTTTAAACCTGCTGCATAAATATTCTTTTTTACGTTAGTTGTTTCTCTAATTGTTGAATTTGTTTTGTGAAAGTGAGTGGTTCTAAGATTATTTTCAGACACAATATCAGTGGGTATTTAGGTTTCTAGCTTTTTCTTAGTGGCAATAAATCATGTTTCTTAAATACTGGCATATTGCTTGATTGAACACATGGAAATGCAAACATATATGATTGGTAGTTAAGCTTAGTGAAATTTCCTTTCTAATAATGTCCGAATTCCAGTTTTCCAACTCATCAATATGGTGTTTTTCCTAGGCTGAGTTTAGGTGGTAATTTTCCAAGTATATTATAATTTGCATTAAATTTGGTTGGGTAAATTACACTCAACTCCCTTAAAGTTTAGTGTAATTACATTAGAGACCCTTCATTTTAAAACGAAACATCGTGGTCTTTGAGTTTTTTAGCACTGCACCAAGTCACCAACCACTGTTGCTGTTAATGTGATGTAAAACAGGCCCAACAGAAAATAAAATAAAGTAATAAACCTTTTCCTAGTCATATGATAAATAATGGAACTTATGAAATTTTTGGTGTTATTTAATGTGCACTGAAATGGATACTTTTAAATATTAAGTTATAAAACAGCACTTAATTATCCCAACATATATTTCCAATGTTTGGTTGTGCCATCAAAGCATCAAACCACCACCACCACTGCCACCTGCCAAATCATCACTTAAATTTCTGTGCTCCCAGCTAGTAGTTGTACTGATCTACAGACTACAACCACTACCGATTCACAACTGAAGTTTTGTTGGAGTCCTACATCACCCGGAAATAAAGTCTAGATAGAAGTATAAGAACTTGGGGTGTCCTTTATCTCACAAGTTAGCTTTTGGAGTTGACTTTGACCTACTCAATTCTAATATGATATTAAAGCCAATGGTTGCTAATAGACCACTTGCAATTGTCCAATCCTACAAACTTCATGTTTCAGATGTCTAATATTGCAAACTTGATACTCCATATATCTCGTCTTGGGCATGACGGGTGTGGGTTAAAGCCTTATATTGCCTTGAATTAATGCCTAGGTAGTTTTTATAAGAGATTGAACATCTCTCTTCTCATAAGCTAGCTTTTGAGGTGGAGTTAGATCATCTAAATTCTTTTAAAATTAAACACCCTAATCTCACCACTTACACCGTGGTCACTTCCATGAATTGTCACGGTTTCCATTTTCTAGATGGAATAGATTGAGACATTAATTTGTTTACACTTACTATCAGCAAACAATGGCTTTCTTTTCCCATTAGGGTGTGGGTTAAAGCCTTATATTGCCTTGAATTAATGCCTAGGTAGTTTTTATAAGAGATTGAACATCTCTCTTCTCATAAGCTAGCTTTTGAGGTGGAGTTAGATCATCTAAATTCTTTTAAAATTAAACACCCTAATCTCACCACTTACACCGTGGCCACTTCCATGAATTGTCACGGTTTCCATTTTCTAGATGGAATAGATTGAGACATTAATTTGTTTACACTTACTATCAGCAAACAATGGCTTTCTTTTCCCATTAACAAGGTAGATGGAACAAGAAACAACTGCCAAATCACACCAGACATAGATTCAAGTTCAGTTTTCCAGCTAACATTAGTGCAACTAGGAAGAAAATTTACAAGAAAAGGTCAATCATCAACATGAGATTATAACAACTTAAAAATTAGGCAAGTTAAAATAGCATTCCAGGAAGATCAACTCCCTTTTCATTTCATAGTTGGGAGTATACACAGAATAACGTTGTGAGTTTAGACAGTTTAGGTTTGAGACCAGTGTTCTGTTGCCCTTGCCAACCGTGGCGCATCATCATTTCATTGCTGCTTGCAATTGAACCCACCTTGTCTGGGTCTCTGCAGCTGCCCTTATGCTGCCCCTAATCCACCATTTTCTTGCCAAGTGAACCATTACATGTTTTCACCATCTTCTTGTGTCTTGTGGAGCAGGTGAGGATGATGTTCAAGGCTTAGCAACCAACCAAGGTGGATTTCCCTTGGATGTAGTCCTTTTGTTGTTAGCCAGAGTTTCAAACTAAACAGTATTGAAAAGAATCCGTGGAGAGGGAGGCACAGATGGCATTGTTGGTGGGCTTTAGGAAAAAGACGTAAGAAACAAGGTGAAGGGTTGTCGTGTGTAATTACACTAAACTGGTGGTGAGTGTAATTTACACAAACATAAGTTTACTGTGGCCAAAGTGAGGATGTTTAGATGGATGGGTGATCATACGAAAATAAACAAAACAAGGATTAAGGAATGAGAACATAAGATGGTGGAGTATCGTCTTTAAGTGGTTTGGACATGTAGAGAGAAGACATCTTGTGGGGAAGGTAGATCAGATGGAAGATATACTAGTGGTTAGGGTAAAGAAAGAAGACTTTGAATCAGGTGGCCAAGAGACTTGTAAGCATGCATGGTCTTATTGCAGACATGGTACATGATAGGGGATACTGGTGTTGTTTGATCCATATAGCCAATGCCCCCTAGTAGGATGAATCTTCCATGTCATTGTTCATAAATCCTACAAGGTTGGACAACTTCGATCTGAAGTAACTTTCAAACTCCCAAGTTTGGGGTGTGTCATACTCTTAAATGTATCCACGTGATGGCAGAAAGATACGAGAGTATGTATAGGCTTTTGAGATCTAGTTACATCAACAATAAATGACTTCCATTGGCCATTGCTTTTGAAATCTCCTCACATTGCATTATGAATCTTGTCCTTGCATATGCATCAAAGCTTATAATTCTTCAGAACATCGAATGATATTTATCAATTTATCAACTACAAAAGAAAATGTATCAATTTATGCTTCAGTCAAAGAATCTTATCTATGAGAAAAGATTGTACTGTTATCGCTAATATCTTGTAGGCATTCAGGTGATTGATATGCTGCTGTTCAAGGCGTTCGAAGAGCTGAAGAATGTTGTGGATCATGCAAAGCAGAGGCATCACATCATTGGTCAGTATGTTGTTGGTAAGGAAGGGCTTGTGCATGATAAGGCCACGAAAGACCAGGGCATCTCACCTTTCCTAAAGAATTTCTACAACAGCAACTACTCTTGAATTTCGGTCATGAGTTGTTCTGTGTTTTCCCAAACTCAAATAAGAATTGTCTGACTGTTTTATATGTCAACACTCGATAAAGACTGTTTTTGGATCAACCCGCTGTACTAGTTATTCCTTGGTAAATTTGAGGAAGTAATGTTTTGCTGATTGATGTGCACCATTGCATACTGCCGAAAGTATTGTCATTTATTACAATTTAGCATTATCTCAGACGGTAAAAATTCTTCCAAGTGAGTCTATTAGCAAAGTAGTATGCCAATGCCATGGTGTTAGGTTCTTACAATTTGTAGTTAATTATTTGGAATACATTCTTGGAATTACATTTCCTTGATTGCTATTGAGATCTGCAATTTCTAGTAATTTCATTGGGTGGCAGCATTGAAGCAGCAGGCCCTTGGTAAACATGGAATCTGCAATAACATTATATATATTGGCACAATTAACGGTAAGAACCATGATTCATGGTTGGTGAGTTTCCGTCGTTGGCTGGATAAGATTAAATTGACGTAACTTAATTGGTGTTTTTCACTTTCTGTGTTACTTTAGGTGCACACTATAGTATAGATTAAGTTTGTGTAGATTTACAGATTTTTTAGTTAAGGCCTCTGGGACTTTCAGGTGGTATTTGCTGTGAAGCAGGACATGACAGGCGACCAGGCTTTATCTTGTTAATGATCTGTAATTAATGGGCTAAGAATTTTACTGTTTGCACAAGTGTAAACGGTAATTAGTTATAGGCTTAGACGCAGCCGTAGGCTCTGTTTGGTTAATGTATGATTAATGTATAGGATGAGAAATAGACAGAGACATATATGACCGTGAATCTGACAAGGGACAATAATGTTCATGAGGTTTTGACAAACCCTCAGCAAAATGCCTTAGTTTTTGTCCACACAGCAGTGACGTGTACAAATATCTACTCAATGGAAAAAATGTATTAGATTTAATGAGGCTACCTTGTTGAGAATAAATTTTAACCCACTTTGGACTTCAATGGCGTCAATTTCTTCAACATTTTAGGTGATATGCGCTGCATAATCTTATCCGATTAGTCACAATTTAATATGCGATGCCCAAGAGGTATAATTACATCCATCAAGCTTGTTAGTGGTAAGAGGTATACTAACATAACTATTTAAAGTAGGGTTTTTTAGTCTTGCAAATACCAATAGTAGCACCAGTCATGGAGATAGAAAGATAGAAGAGCGACAATAGATAGAGATCAGAAACAATAGGCTACGGATATTGGGTAAGAACAAAAGCGCAAAGTTTACAGAAAGCAAAATGCAAAATGGCCAAATAAGAAAAATATGACCACTAGTATTGAGTGTTGACAGTGTTGAGTGTTCTTTAAGTCTTGAACAATGTGAATCCAATAGTATGATCTGCAAGCGAATTGGAAGACAGTAGGCAACGACAGCGGGACCAGAACAACATGAATGGCAACTGTACAAGTATTTATGGGCTGCAAAAGTGATAACACAACAGAGGACATTCCATCTGCTGAGAGGACACACAATTTTTGAGGAAACAAGAAAACAAAATTCTTTGGAGGACTGAGGATTCTGTTGTTCGAAGTGAGTTTTCTCCTTGAAGATCTAAATATCATGTTGAATTAGACGAGTAACTCGTGTTTATTTATCATGGGTTATTTTTATACAAGCAATGAAGCAAACCACTAAATTCCACCTAACAACCTAACCAATATACCATGTCCAAAAAAAAAAAAAAAACTAACCAATATACTATCACACCTAACTCAACAAAACTACAAAAGAATAAACTCTTTCTATGAGCCACAAAGTTCTATAAATTCAGGTCCATGTGAAAAGTGAAAACTATGCCATTTAAATGTATCATCTTGTACAACTATCTGTTAAAATTAAAATAAAAGTCTTCAACAACAATTACAATGTACAATATTAGTAATTAATAAAATACACACTTCCTGTCACCCGCCTCGGTTTCTAGACTGACTCTGAAGCAATAGCATATGTGATAAGAAAGGCTTGTAATACAACATAAGAAAACTTGTAAGAACCTAGAAGGCCAAGCCATGGCAAGTGAAGGATCCAGGAAAACTAATTTGACAGACTATTTTACCACGCCCGTTAATCTCTTGGGCGGGCCAGCCAGAGTGAACTAAGGGCACGCAGCCGGGAAAAGTAGTCATGTATTGCAAGGAGTGCACGAGCTGATTGGCGAGTTGTTAGAATACGATGCATTTGCTGTAGAGTTTGCTGGCGCAGATTGTCAGCCTTATAACCACCACAGAAATGTAGCCAATAGTAAGATACTTTAACAGAAGATATATTAACATGACTGGTATTAAGATAACATGATATGAAATCCAGTTTACGAGAACACTTTCATGGTTCTTTTTTCTAGGGGTGAGGGGTAATACATGGAATCTAAATGAGAGAAGCAAGGTATGCAAATGATTTTTTGCAACAATGCTATGAAGCTAAAAAGACATCAATAGATCTCAAACCAACACAGAGATTTGAATTCCAATGTAAATGAATCTCTACAGTTCTGTTAATTCACTATCTTATCATCGTCCACCTAAAAAGCATTCATGGGAGGGAAGCATTTCCATATGATTTTGGGCAAGATAGTCATCAATTATAAATAATACTGGAAACAGTTGGAGTAGAAGTGATTCCTCAATTATTCAGCAAGATGTTTATAGGTTTATTTACATAAAAGGGTGGGGAAATTTACCTGTCGAATAAACCCCTCAAGTGTCCCTAGCTTACCCATGGCCATTGCCATTTGACCCATGTAATTTGCCACATTCCCTGAGGAACCAGATGAATTTTGTGAGCCGGTGGACAATGTCTCAGCAAGGGATTGTTGCAATGCTTCCATGCCTTGAGATAATGCATCTTCTGCTTGCTGAGAGGACTCCTGCAAGTTTGTAATACCCAATAGCTGCTGCTCTGTGAGAGGTTCCAATTGACTTACCAGGAGCTGCAACCAAATTCATGGCATTTGTCAAGGGTAAGAAAATGGAAACAAAAATTAAGTTGTCACATTTATGAGAGATATGTATATAGCTCAAGACAAACACATAAATCATGTGGTGTAAACGGAGAATGAAGCATCTCTGATTATAAGGATACTACGGTTCGACCTCAGCAACACACAATAATTTAGAGAGTCAGGACAACTTAGAGATGATGCGAGTATATTCTCTTCAATGTTTATAAAAATATCTTCCAATTAAGAGAGTGGGAGTTCAATTGATTTTGACCCACTAGAGTACTAGCAGCGCTTATTATTTTTACTGTGCTCCATCTGAGTGTGTATCACAAAAAGATGAGCCATAGAATGTGATTTCCACTGCTATGGCCTTTAGGAAATTGGAGGCACCGATTTCTTTTTTCTTTGTACGGTGGTATCTATAAATCATACCGTCCAATTTACATTGTTTAACTTTTTTTAGAAAAATTACACAAATCGGAGTGTCCAATTTGCGTTTTTTGAAAATAAAAAAATTTACATTAGAACCAGACCCTCCGATTTTTATTTTCAAAAATAAAATTTAAAGTACAAATAGGACCCTCCGATTTGTAGCTTATTTTCCTTCTTCAAACAAATCGGTCCGTCCGATTTGATTAATATCAATTAAAAAAAAATAACGTCATATCAAAGAAAAACACCCAAACTTCCAATAACAACGTATTACACACATATTTAATCAATATAAAAAAATTACCCTACTGACAGAAGGCAGAATTTACCCAATTTTGAAAAATCAAGCAAAATGAGTGTCATCAAAAGGCAATATAAAAATGTTCAAATTGTAGCTATATCTGCAAAGCAATCATGTTGAGGAACAGGCGAGCAGCAGAAAAAGATTATCACAGAATTGGTTATAAACTTGAGAAAATTGGTTACAAAAGATTATTGTTCATTTCTTGTCAGCCATCACCAAATACTGAGTAACTGTAGGAGCAGTGTTAACTAGTGAAATGCTAGCTTTCATATTATAGTCACAATAGGTAATCTGCACCTTGTCTTCACTTGGTTTTCAAATCTGGTATCTTATCTTCTTCTATTTGCCCCAATTCAGTTCCTTATACTTCAAATCCTTTTCAATTTGATCCCTTACCTTTTATTTTTGTCAATTCGGTCGGTTATGTTTTAAACCAATTTTAATTTGGTTACACCATTGAATAACTCACCAAAAATGCATAAGTGGCACATATGTAGATCAGAAGTCACCATCTTTTGTCGGTTATTTAATAGCATAACTAAATTGGAAATAATTTGAAACAAAGACAAAAATTGACAACTGCCATAGATAAATGATGACATTGAAAAAATATCAAACATAAATGATATCAAACAAATCAAGTAAATAAGGAAAAACAAAACCAAAAAAGAATTGTATCCAGCCCATATTATAATTAAGCCAAATTATTCCATAGTTGAAAGATGAATGATGTACGGGAAAATGATTTCCAAGTGTGTCTCAGTTTGAAAGTGCATGGGTGGTAAATTGTGCTGAACAAAACTGAATTCAGTTTTAATTAATTGAACCACATTTATCTGTCAAGTGCCAACAACATAACTGCTCAGGCGCATCCCTTATATTTTTCTTTAAACCATAAATGTCAAAAGAAAAGGGTAAGCATAAGATCACCTTGAGGAGTTCAGATGACCGAAAACCACCAAGCCACAAAAAGCACCTCTCAGCAGGTGTTTTCCACATCCCAGACAGCAAGTGGAAAACATCAGCCTTAGCTGCAATGCCTTTCAGCCTAAAAATTTCATCATAATGTGCCATTACACCATCAACAATCATTCGAAGTTCAGTATCGCCTGCATGCGAATTTACAGCTGCTCTAAGCTCATTAACTTGTCGATTCTGCTCTTCCAGCCACCTAGCATATTCAGCATCGAACTGCATTGCTCCTGTAAAGAAAATTGAACAATGATTATGGATAACCTGTTGTAACACTGGAGGAATTAAATATCCACTGAAATAATTTAATACAGTTGACAAAATAAGAAAAATTACACAACTATTACAATAAGAAGCCTTGTCCCACCAGGTGGACTTGGTCACATTCATCAAACATTACAGCATTGTTGTCAAATTCACGAGTTAACTCGTACGAGTCTACGAGTTTAGGTAGTGGAATCAAGTTAACTTGGACACAAACTGGTTTTTGGGTAGACTCGGCTAGACTCACATAAACTCGGTCAAACTCGCGAGTTTGAGCTCGAGTTAGCGAGTTTGATTTGGGTGCCTGTTTTGGCCAAAATACGGTGTCGTTTTGGCCCAAATAAAAGAAAAAAAACCCTAATGGCTCGTCACTCACTCCTTTCCCTCGCCAGTCTCGGCCGTCCTCTCACTCTCACTCTCACTCTCACTCTCATTGTTGTGACTTGTGACCTCTGTCCGTCTGCCGTCCGCCTTTCACCGCCGATCTCTTGCGCTTCCAAACTGCCGCTGTCACTCTCTACTCTTTGATGAATCTGCTCTGCTTCTCCTTACTCTCGCTCTCTGTTCTGTTCGGGTTCTCTTCAAGTGGAGCATCTTTTGTCCGCCGTGCTGTCGTCGTTCATTGCGCGTTGCCACCGTTTGTCGTGTCCTTTGCCTCCGCGCGCCGCCATCGTTCGTTCGCGCACAGCCACCGCCTGTCTCTCTGCACAACTGCGCCTAGTTTCTCTGCTCCATTCAGGTATGTTTCAAAAAAGAAAAATCATAATTTCATAGTATCTCTGATGTTTCTAAAGCTTGAGAACTTAATTACTTCGATTTTTTACTTGTTCTGTCTTCTGTGATAGTTGTTACTTGTTACTAAATGTCTAAATTTTGCAATAGTTGTTAATTCATGGTTAAACTTAATTCTGTGATAGGCTGATAGTTCATAGTTGTTCTGTGATAGTTGTTACTGCATTTTTTATGTTAGTTGTTACTGAATGTCTGAATTCTGAATTTGTGACCATTGTTATTTCATTTTTAGGGACAAAATGTCTGAGAATGTTGGATCAGGGGTGAGGGAGGTGAGTGTGAGTTCATTGGGGAAACAACTCAATTTAATTGAAGAACAGAAACATGTGAATGATAATGATCTTGTTGGACATATCGAACCTAAACCTCAAAGAAATGATGTTTCTGATGAAGATGGTGAAGATGACGATATCAATGCCATGGAAGATGAAGATATTGGAAGATTTCAGTTTTAGATTGAGTTTATTAGAACATTTAATTGTTGCTTTAGTTTTTTTTTTTCGGTTGTTATATGAAGATTTCCTTGTGTGTGTTTTTTGTTGAACTAGATGCATTATCATGAAGGATTTGAATGTATGTTCTAAACTACTTGTTGTCATTATTGTACTGATGTACTATTTTAATTTATTACGTATTTTGAGGTTAAAAAATTGTTAACTTTGAATGCCTATATTTGAGTAAGTATATATATGTGTGTGTGTGTGTGTGTTTTTAAAAAATCCATAACAGGTATACTTAGACTCGCGAGTTTGACAACCTTGCATTACAGTATACTACTACTATCATAGTCCATGTCTGTAGCAACCCTTTAAAGTTAAAATCTTTTCTTAATGGTTTCAGCTGTAGGTTTTTTTTTTCTTGTCTATGTTTACCTCTCTTATTGGGCTGCTCCACATATCATTCACACTCTTTACCAGGGGTTTTTATCTGCCTTTGCCCATGGAAAACCAGACAACCAATGGTAAAATTGTACTAATTTTTCCAAAATAAATGGTTCTTCAATTTTCTCTCATGCAATCATTCCTAATCTTATTTGTCTAGTGTGTCCAATAATTCAGTACAACATCTTTATGTCCAGAAGAACGAGCTTATTTTCTTAGTGGGCTTGTCATGGCCTCACATTCTATTCCATACAATATCATAAATATTATAGATGTAAAATATGGTTTTTGCTTGAGTGGTACTTTTATATTTCAAATAATACCCAAAGCATTTGTCATTTCAGGACTATGATATAAAGTACTTCCATATCCAAACTTTCAGAATGAGTATATTTTAAAAACAAGATACCATTGCCACTCATTGAATGCGCTTGATCACCCGAGCTTGATATGAAGATTCCCTACAGGAAGAAGCAGAGATTAAGCTTTAGAATTGAAGATGACTGCAAGGAAATGTAACAGCAAAACTGAAGACAGAAAGAGTAGATAGTTAAGGCAATCAAATTGCAAGCGTTAACTGAATTTCACCTGTTGCCTGGCTCGCTGAAGCTCTTGCTCTAGCTGGGTCAGCTTCAAACGACTACTTTCCAGCTGTTGCACATAGGCCTATGTATAAAAGCATCAAGTGCACTAAGAATATGAGCTTACAGCATCATGCCATGCATTAATATGACCAAGAGGTAAATATTAACATATTTATTATTTCTTACAACTATCATTAGAAAAGGCCATGTTGAAATATTACAAGGGAATAATTGGATTCCATTGCATAGCATGGATTTTGGATTTTGTTTACTTATTTATTTTGGATTTTGGCTATTATTTCATTGCTTTTGCTTTTGGATCATGTATGGATTACATGATTCCAACCTTAATGTATGGGAGATTTCCTTTAATGTTTGCAGTCTCCTGGTAGTTGTTTGTTGATTCCAGTATTATTTAGCATTTATATTGATCCCAACTGCTCTGGTCCCTATCTGTATCTGATTTTGCTTTCAGCTGTCCCAGTGTAACTCTGGTTTGTGCCAGGCCATGGTGGGTTTCCAAGCATCCCACTCTAGCTGAGTTTGTTCTCAACAGTAACAGGCCCAATTTGTTTTCACCAGTCCCAGGCACATAAGTGTTTCAACAAGTTCAACTTATATTTTCTTATTACCAAGAAAGATTTACATGCAACTGCCTAAGCTTTGAAAGTTTCTACTTAAGGGGGAACATCAGAATATATGAGAACATCCCATATTATATACTAGATTATCATAGAGCATCTCAGATCATATCTTATAGTGCTAAAAGAATATGTTGGATAGTCTCCTATGATTGGTTCCTATATTTTCTAATATTATTTGTTCCTCCATTGAATGATGATTAGTATAATACTATTATCATAATTTATAGGGATTGGTGTTTGTCTTTGGTATCAAATCATAACATATCACACCAATATAATGTGCTATATTTGTATTCCTTACTCTTTATTTTCCTTTTCATATCAAAATCCTATAATATGAACAGTCATAGTAAAGGCAGTCTTGCTGCAACTTTGAGCATTTTCATGTTCCTTCTTGTATCTAAAACTGTCTTATTCTATTTTTCAATACAAAAACGTTATATATAACCACATAGATGACAATATACGACAGACATTATTAACTAGACTAGATGTTCTCCATATATCAATATTATGAAGCCACACAAGAAATGCACACTTTTAAGAATAGTATTCACAAAAATAAATAAGTAAATATGATTCATACTTTTTTTCTCAGCCGGCTTTTTCTGGCAGCCTCACGATTTTGAGCAAGCCTGCGAAGACTCTGCAGTAATACATTTATGAAAAAAGAAAATGCTATGAAACAATTGCCCTCTGGAATTAGAATATTAGAAATTATTGAAACAATAAATTTTTGAAAGTATGTTCAACCTTCTGATCGGTTTTATCCTTTGATCTGTCACTTGAGTCAGAAGCCACAGGAACCAGGGCACCTCTATCAGACTGCAAATATACCATGTATCAAAATATTAGATTGGTTAAGGCTACTAATCGTATTTTATGAGCCTGCCTAGAAAGGCTTATTCCCATGCATTGTGTTTAGATACTATTTTTATTTTCAATTAATCATATAGTCTGATAGTCATATCCCAGTACTCACTTCCCAATGCAGAACTAGAACTTGTCATGTCATGAATGGAATGATAAGGGAAACAATAGCAAGAATGGTAAAGAAAGATCACCCGCTGATTTTTGTCATCAGTGTCAACATCTGTAGAGATATCAGTCCTAGGACTGGCGTCAGCCATAGCTGGCTCTTCTTGATTATCTTTATTACCAATTAATATAGTAACAGGACTTGATGATTGAACCTTCTTTAGTTGTAACCTGTTCGGCTCTGGTTGGTTTGTCAGTAGGCCTTTTATCGGGAGAAGTTGACAGCTAAATTAAACAGCCAGAAAAATATAAGTTAATAACAAGAAATTAGCCTTATTAACGAAAGCTGGAAGTTCAGAAGAAACAGAATAAAAGGGCTATAAAAAGCTCACCTTATCCAAATTATCAATGTGAACAGAACCAGGAGAAATTGTTTGATTACTTACTTTAACTGAAATAAAAGCTGAATCTGAATTATATATCAGCAGAAAAACCACAAGAGAAGGACAGGTCAGAAAAGTCTATACTTGTTAACAATAATTTAGAAACAAGTTAATCAGATTTATATTTTGTAACTCATAAACATAGATATATCTAACTGATTTGGATATTATGTGCATTGTGTATTGTGTATTGTGTCTCTGTCAGTGCAAATATTCCCTTTACTTAGTAGCAAAATACTAGTTAGTTTTGAACTGACATACTGCAAAAACAGCAGCTATTGCATAAACTAGTGCCCCAATGAATGAGGCTGCTACCATGACCTGTAGGTCACAGGACAGCTGCGTGGTTATCAAGCTCTCGAGTTAACTATGAAGTTTCTACGAGTTGGGATTTCCAAGGAAAGGGGAAGGAAAAGTTTGCACCCTTCCCCTCTCTTTCCTTCCAAAACCCCAAATTACAAACAAACCTAAAGAATTGAGAAGTTTAGGTCCCAATTGAGTTTACTATTTTAAAACAAACTCTGGAGCTGAAGTTGAGCTTTACAATTTAAAATCTTAAATTGACCTAGAATGCTTCACAAGCCTAAACTCTCGAGTTCGATTACGAAAGCAACTATTGCATAGTTTCAGAAATTTAACTAGGTTGAATAAAAATGTATATGAAAGCATGGGTACAAAGCCAAGTGAACCAGCAGAACCAACACAAACCTTTCTCTTCACCGTTCTTCTCCAACTGCTCGCCACCGGCAACGACGACAATGACAACTGCAACAACGACGGCGGCAACCCACCAACAGAACTTGAAGCAGATCGCAGTTTATGTTCATGATGATGGAAAAATTCACGGCTTTTTACGCCCTGTCGATGCTGCCGTCTCCGATCGCCGGAGTTTTCATGGCTCCTCCGCTCACGGTTGCTTTTTGTTAGGTATCTTCCTCGCTGTTTTCCCAAATCTCTCTTTCTCTCTCACTGTGTTTAGGGGGAAATGAATCTGGCACTACAACTCGTGATACAGTCAAAATAGTCAAACAGATGAAACCTTGAGCTTCTGTATTGACTTAGGAAAGGAAAGGAGAGGAAAAGAAACACTGTTTTCCCACCTTTTTTTTATATATTTTTGTTCTCTGTGTTCTGTTTTATGGCTTTTTGGTCAACACTTACAAAATACAAACTACAATGCCCTAACTACTTGGATCTCACGCCTTTCTTTAGTAGCTAACTTTCGTCTATTAGGCCGCATTTGCTTGTCAGAATAGGATACCATGAACAAGATATAAAATATAGAAATATTAAATTTAGTATTTTTATATTTTATTTGATAATAAAATAAAATAAATTATAAAAATTTAATTTTTTTTATTTTTTTATTTAAAAAATTTAAAAAAAATATATAATAATAAAAAATATAATTATAAAAAATTAACAAATAAAATATTTAAATAAATTAAAGTCAATCTTAAATTACACAAATCACCTAAATAAAAAATATTACATAAATCTTCTTAATATAGAATTTTATGTAAATCGAATGAGTCTTAATCGATTTATATACGTTGGTAGTAATCGAATGACATTGAATTGATTTATTAGGATTTCATGCAAATCAAAGTGGGCTGATTCGATTTATGCATGCATGTTGTGAATCTTAGTAAATTGAATGAGTATAATTCGATTTATCCATGATTTCTGGCAGCTAGTAATTCGAATCTGTGTGCTTCGAATTAGGCAAGTTCGTTGTGCATAGTAAATCGAAACAGTCCAATTTGATTTACTATGTATTGAGTTATATGTATAAATAGAATTTCCCAAATTCGATTTAGAGTGAAAGCAACGTCTATAAATATGATCTAAACGTGAATTTCTTATGATAGTGAAACACAATGAATACTGAGGATAATTTTTTAGTATTGCTGCATTATAGAGGGTCGATTAAGAAGAAAACGTATTTCGAAATTAAGTTTACTGATAAGGATCCCTTAGTGTTTTTCCAAAACCTTCAACGAGCTTCACCAAGTTCCTGAATTCTATAATCTAAAAACTAGGGTTGCAAGATGTGAAACAGGTTGAGAAGTTATTCTATAGAATTCCGATTTCAATCTTGCGGGATGATGTGAGATACGATTCGTTCGTCATAAAAAGTGACGAAGATTTGCAAGTACTATTCCATTGTCGTCGGCAATTTCTCGAGGTCAGGACCCCTAAGATGTTGGCCAAGCTTGTAGATGTGGTCTCCAACTCAGGAGGTTCAAACTGGAATCCCCAACCCCCAACAACGGCAACATGTTCTAGTTCAAGGCCTGTTGGTGCCTCTTCATCTGTGTCTGTGATTGCACCTGAGGCAATGTTAGTTGCCTCCCTATCCTTCGCAACTGATTTAAACAGCAGTCGTGACGAAGAAATAGGTGATACTACGATTGTCGGATTTACTAATATGGCACTGGTTCCATTACATAATGGAGCATCGGATGGTGTGGACGACGTACTGTGGGATGATGATGACGATGATGATGTGGAGCCTGAGACAATTGTTGATGATAGTGGTGATGACATAGCAGGGAGTAATCCAGCTGAAGGTGGTGGAGCGTTTAGTTCAAGTACTCAGCAGTATCCCCCGCACTTTTCAACTTTAAACTTGGATGCCATGAGACAGCAGGGGGTACCTAGCGTACCTGTTAGATTGGGGCCAGAGATACATAGGATACTAGAGGATTAGCAGAGTTTCAAGTTTGGTCAGCATTTTCAGGATAAAGAGGAGGTCGTGTTAAGCATGAAGACCTATAGCATCCGACGTGGGGTTTAGTACAAAGTGGTGGAGTCCGATTATCGCAAGTACTATGGGAAGTATAAGGAATTTGGCAACGAGTGCACGTGGTTGATTCGGACCAGTCTCTGCCAGTGCAGAGGTATTTGGGAGGTAAAACGGTACAATAGACCTCATACTTGTCTAGCCATATCGATATTGAGTGATCACATGAGTCTTGATTATCATGTGATCTCGGCATTCATACTGCCTATGATTAGAGCTGATGCTGCCATGTGTATCAAAGTACTGCTGAATGCGACAGAGGCACATTTTGGTTTTAGACCGACTTACAGGAGGGTTTGGTTGGCTTAGCAGAAGACCGTGGCACAGATTTATGGAGATTGGGATGAGTCATACAATGAGTTGCCGTGATGGGTATTAGGTGTGCAGACGACAATGCCGGGTAGTGGGACGGGCCTGGGTTTGGAACAATATCAAACCGAATGACACGACTCGCCCTGTCAGTCCGATCCAATGGAGGTACCAAAACTGCAAGGTGTGTGGGAACCACCGATCACCACCTCTGCCATCCTTCGCCATCAAGAAATCAATATCGAGTGCGGCTCGTGGTCAAGGCTGTACTCCCCCAAACTGTAGAAAAATCCGATCTACCTGATGCCACTCTATGACAGCAAAATAGATCAATGCTGTCACAAACATCCACAACGCTGTATGCCAAGGCTCCAGTTTCTCTGGATGCACCACCTGAACTACATCATGAGAGCTATACGGCATCCAAGTGAACTGTGAATAGAAACAGTTATGAAACATCATCATTAAATGTACAGGTTGCCAAGCTAGCATCGACGTTAACTATTTTGATTTACGAAATACTCATATTCCCAACATGTAAGAGATCTCCTGAGCCTCCAATGTGCAACTCGAGGTCCTTTCTCGCTTGAGGTCGGGATGTGACCTGACCACCTACACCCAAAACACACGTTATCACTAGATGAAAATAACACCAAAAAATTGTGACAAACATAGCATATAAATATAACACTACCTCGAGGCCAAAGACCAACCAAAGGCGCCATATCCATCGGGCCTTAAACCAGGGAACCGCCAGAAGATCCATGGCTAAAGCAGCTGCAATGGACCAGCTAACTTTACAACGTTCCTGTTCGTCACGCGGCACATGCACCAGTATAAGCATGAGAGAGCAGCTGATCCCCAAATGTACCCACCCATGTTCTCAAGTTTGGCTACATATTGTAGCTACCAAATGTGAAGGAAAATACCGGACTTGTCGCCGAATAGCTGAGTCCCCAAAAGCATAATGATATACGCCCGAGCATACCTCCTAACAGTGGCATCGTCGGCGCCATGAGGAAGCTTACCGGATGTCTCTTGCATCCAACTGCATTTCACCGTGAACTTGTCGATGCAGTTCGCAGGAGGTAAAACACCCTGCAGCTCCTCGAACCGCACTCAAGCTGGGCAACTACCCTTGATGTATCGCTCAAAATCCGTCAGGCATCCACTTATATAATTTCCATCAATCGGTAGTCCTAATTGGTACGCCATGTCCTGCAGTGTAATCGTGCACTTCCCGAACTGCATATGAAACGTGTGCGTCTCCGGACGTCATCGCTCCATGAATGCACTCACTAATGGCTCATCCGACCTAAACCAAGTCTCGTTCAGCCTCGCGAGATGATATAAACCGACCATATGTAAGTACGAAACGATCTTCTCATTCAGGCGCATACCCTGCTGCCATCTCATGCTCGTGATACATCGGTAGGGCTGTATAAACAAGATAACCAATTGTCTCTTAGGATCACATCAAAACATATTTCTATAACAATATCAATTAATGCATCTGTTAATCTAAAGAATACCATAAACGCAACCAAATAATCTTACGGGTTCAAACACAAAATAAAATCATATATTCATCAAACTAGGACTAATAAAATAAGTTTAATATTAATACAAAAATTGATTTAATGTACAGGATCGCACAATCTTGGATCACTAACAAGTTCATCGCTAGCAACCTTGGCATCACATGAATTCTAAGTAAAACAGCATGTCACTACCCATACTTTCTTTAAAAACAACCCAAATCACAACATAGACTCCAATCACTATTCTTACTCTAACCAAATTTCACTACCCATTATCTTCACTACTCATAATTTTCTAGTTATTTGTAATCACTATCCAAATTAGAAATTGCCCCGTCAAACCTCTAGAAACTAATAAGTCACTACTCTAACCATTCTATCTAGTTTAAAAATTGTAAATTATGACTAACGTTAAAAGAGACAAAAAATAAGTAAAACATCTAATCGTATTTTCGAAGAAAAAAATGTATGCATTAACCTCTTCATTGATGACACCAGCAATATGGGCAATTTCGTCCAAGCGATAAAGACGATCCGGGTTATCCGTCATCAGTAGAATATCCTAATGTTGGAGTATTTGGGTTGAGGTTTCTTTGGGGTTTGGTGGGGTTGGATTTTTGAATTGTAGTTTGAATGAGCTCAATTTGAATTCTATTTATAGGGAAATGCTTAATAAATCGACTCAGTCAAAGTCGAATTACCATGGGCACATATTGTATGTAATTCGAATCAGCCTAATTTGAATTACTATGGGAACAAAACCAAGGCTAAATCAAAACAGCTTGTTTTATGGTGGGAATCACGTGCATGCATAAATCAAATTGGAGTAATTCGATTTACTACATCGACAACATGCATGCATAAATCGAATCAGAGTGATTCGATTTACTACATCGACAACATGCATGCATAAATCGAATCAGAGTGATTCGATTTACATCTTACCTTAGTGATTCGAGTTATACTGATTTGATTCAGCAGGAAAATTGCTAAATCGAATCTAGCTCATTCGATTTACATAGAAACGTCCATTAGGGAGATCCATGTAACGTTTTTCTCGTTTGGGTGATTTGTGTAATTTGGGATTGACTTTGGTTTATTTAAGCATTTTACCCAAAATTAACAAGAATAATAAAAGAAAAAATAAAAAATAAATTCTGTTCTTTGTTAGTGTCTGTATCATTCCTGTCAGAATGGACACAATATATATTAATTTAATGTCTCCAAATACAATGTCTTTGTCCATGTCTCATTTATAAAATATGATTTTGTGTCTCTGCGTCCCTGTCTCAGTGTCTCGTCCGTGCAAACAAGCACAGTTAGGCCTTTTGTAGGGGCTGTTCAAGACTTATTCCGACCCAAAATCCAATCTAAATTTGAATTGTTTGGATTTTTTTTATGTAGTGTTATTTTTAAATTAGATTCGGATTGTGCTTTAAGTCATTTGATCCTGTTCAAAACTTCTTTTGTAATAAAAATATATATTTTAGAATAAAATTAATAATGTCATATTATATTTTTATATTTTAATTAATATTTTTATATTATATGATATTATTTTGACATAAATATAATATAATATTTATTGAATTTAATTTTTAGAAGTAAAATTTTATTACTTTAATATATAAATTCACAAATTTATATATACTAATTTTACATCAAATCGATCCAGTTTAACCCGATTTATTTTGATTCACTTTCATCTTGGGTTAAAATAGACCCAATCTTAAACCTGTCTGGACTTAACTCATGAACACCCCAACCTTTTGGCCTTGCACCACTATGTTTTCATTTTTTAGTAAAGCCGAATAAACCTGACCAAAACTAACAAAGACTAGCAACAAACACTTTATTATTGTGGCTGAGATTGTGTTCTAATAACAAAATTGTTTCTCTCTAAAAGTGTCCCATCGAGCTCAATCCCTAACTTTTGTGATTAAAGAGCCATATATTATATGTGGAGTTAAATCTCAAAGTGGTCTCTAAACTTGTAATCAAACCTCTAACTCGTCCTTAAACTTAAAATTTTTTCAAATTTGTCCCTGAATTTAACAACGGTCGTACCTGAAGTATATTCCGGCGAATATTCACAAAATGAGTGATGACGTGTGTCAGAGAATGCCACAGTGGACAACAACGGCTATATTACGTGGCTCATATAAGTTTTAAACTCAATTTGGTCCCTATTAGGTTAAAAACCCTAATCTCAAATTATCTTCACCAAATTTTCTTCCTTACTAAAAACCCTAATCTCAAATTATCTTCACCAGATTGACAGATTCTCTTCCTCACTCTCTTTTTCTTCTTCTTTAACTCCATTCTCTACTTTCACTCTTCCAAATCCAATCATCAGCAACAACAACATCATAAAAAAGATCAAAGATTTGGTCCCACTCCTTCACGCCTTGGTGCAATGCAGTCCCACTCCTAAGATTTGGTCTTCCTCTCCTTTTGTGAATGCTATAGTACGAAATGGAACCATGGAGTTTGCAGTTTGGTGGCAAATGGCAAGTAAAAGCACTGGAAGAAGACAATCTTCTATGGTCCTCCTTGCATCTCTGTGTTGGGCGTTTTGGAAGGCGAAAAATTTGGAGGTATTTGGAGGTGAGAAGCTGGCGATAACAGTGATTGGGGAAATAGCAAAGAAGCTCTAGCAAGAAATGACTCAAGTTATAGAGTACCGTTCTTTGTGAATCCTCAATCTCTTTTGCTAGTTTTCCTTTTGCTAGTATTTAGTGTTTACCGAAGTAGGAGATCCCCTTTTTCTTTTGTCTTTGTCCCTATAATGGACAGTGTTTTTTTTTTTTTTTTTTTTTTTTTTTTTTTACAAAGCAATGCAATTACATATCTTTGGAAAAAAAAAAGAAATGTAGTTGAATTATCGCCAAAAAAGTGAAGTTGTTTCTACTATTATTACATCAACACCAACATCTTCAATATGTGAGGTATCAAACATGAACACTTTAACTCATCAACAATTTAGCTCAAAGTCAAAGCGCTCACGACTTAGTCCTGAACAAATGGATGTATGTCATTTAGTAAGAGATCCTAGAATTCAACTAATGATTTGAAAGTTTCATCCAAATAAAAGAGATAAAAGTTATCAGGCTTATCTTAAAGCTGGAGCGAATCAACCAATACTTGATTATTATCCATTTTCTAGTGATACAAGTCATGATCGTCATTTTCAAACTTTTTGGTTTGAATTATACCTTTCATAGTATTATATTGAAGATGATGTTGTATATTGTTTATCATGTAATTTATTTGTTAAGGAATCTTCAATCAATACATATTCAAATGCCTTCAATGAAAATGACTTCAAGAATTGGAAAAAAGTAAATAGTGGAAACGATTATCTTTTTTTAAATTATATATATTGGTAAAGTCTTAACTTTTTGAGGTTGTGCGTATAGAGGCCGTGATGAAAGCTCAAGTTCAAAAAATCAAGGTGACTTTATTAAATTGTTAAAGTTTTTAGAGTTTTTCAATAGTAGTGTTCAAAAATTTGGTTTAAAAAATATTCTTAAATTTGTTAGATATACTTTAAGTGATGTTTAGAAGAAAATCCTACATGTTCTTACTACAATGATGAGAAACTCAACTAGAAATAATACTGGAGATACCAAATTTTATATCATTATTGATAAGGCTCGTAATGAATCTAAAAAAGAATAAATGACTATTTCTTTGAGATTTGTTGATATAAATGATTTTATTCGAAAACGCTTCTTTAATCCTGTACATGTTAATAACACTATTGTCGTGACTTTGAAAAAAGAATTGTTGTCTATGATTTCTATTTATAATCTCTAGCAGGATTATGATGTCAAACTAATAGGTCAAGATGCAAACTAATTGAGTACTTTGCAAAAGATTGAAAAGATAAGATGGAGTTCTTACTTTCATTCTAATTATGGCTTGATAAAAATATTTGTAGCTACTCGTTTTAATAATATTATTGATGAATGTATGACTTCTGCTCAAAGAGGTGAGGATTATGATATCAATAAAGTGCTATTCTTATTTGAATTTGTTTTTTTGTTACAATTGATGAAAAAAATAATGAGATTACTAATATTTTATGCCAAATATTACAACAAAAATTTTAAAATATTTTGAATGCAATACATGTTGTTTTCGCATAAAAATTACTTAAAAAATTGGGATAATGGTCGGTACAATTTACATGAGACTGTTAAAGAATTTTGTGAGAAGTATGAAATTGACATTCCTGGTATGAATACACAATATATACAATGTTGGAAGAGATGATCTTGTCAACTAAAGATAACAATTGAGCATCATTATCAAATAGATATTTTTGACAGCAATTGACTCTCAAATACAAGAGTCAAATAGTAGATTTAATAAAAAACTACAGAGCTTTTGACTTTAAATATAGTTTTGGATCCTAAAGATAGTTTTAAATTTAACATTCATAATATATGTAAGTTAGTTGAAAAATTTTATCCTTTTGATTTCTTCTAATCATGAAAGGATTATTTTGAATACTCAATTACAACATTATGAATTTGATATACCAAATCATTTAAAAAATACCAGTACATTTTTTGAGTTATGTCAAAGATTGAAAGAAATAAAAAAAATTATCATTTAATTGATAGATCGATTCGCAATGTCTTGACTCTTTTTGTATCTACAATAATAACAAAAAAAATTTTAGCAATAAAAATTGTTAAAACAAAACTTCAAAGTAAAATGGCAAATAAAATTTTTATGAATGATTTAATAATTTACAATGAGAAAAAAATTACAACTATTTTTTAGTATTGATTCAATAATAAATGATTTTGAATTATGAAAAATATCGAGCACAATTGTCTGTAGAAGTTGTAAATTTTAATTCATTTTAATTGTAATAATATTATTATTTTTTAGTACATAAGTTATAGTTTTGTTTTAAATTATTTACATAAATTATACATATATTTTCTTAACAATTACTTATAATTTTGTAGATTTTAAATTCAACGATCTATTTTTATAATATCTAAGGTTAATATTTGTGTTTAATTATTATAATATATAATATATTCAATTATCCTGTAAGAAGTAAATTTTAAAATTCTATTGATTGTTATATATATATATACAGTTTAACTAATTTTTTTGTTAAAATAAAAAACTCAAAAATTGTCTAACTTCACCTCTGATTTCAATCTATTTCTACATCAAAATTTGTTAGGACATAAATTAAGATGCACTCCAAAAAACTATAGTGATCTTATTAGAGAAAATTAAGATTTATTAGAAATAAAAATTCAAACTCTACAATTTCCATGTTGATCACATTTTATTATATGATCGTGCTTTCCCTCCTCGGATATGAAATATATGAAGCAGACAATTTGTATGCATCTTGTTATATACATTGTTCTTTATCGCAGTCCTCTAATTAATTGCCAATATATATAAATACAAATACTCACATATATAAACACATTTTAGAACTAGCTATAAGAAATAAAATAAAAATAATAAGAACATGAAGCATATAACAAAAAAATTTCTTGAACAATATAATCAAAGAACGATGGCTAAGGCATGATATCATCAAAGCTTAACAACTCATGATGAAATTGAAAGTGTTCGTTTAGTGGCTCCATCAAGGATCTTGAGAGAAATTCATTGTAATCAGGTTTCAACAAAGTGGATTCATCCATCCTCCATTGTTGATTTTGAGTTGACGAAACATTTTCTTCATAATCAGCACCATTATTGGTGATGAACGTATCCGCAACATTTGAGTCTTGTCCGGTGAGTTCTTGCACAAGAGCTCTAAAATTTGAAGCATTTGTCTTAACCTTCATTGGGCTTGAAATATATGTAACTTTGATCAGTTTTTTGTCCCCTGTTTTTCTCTCTCTGCTCTTCATCATGGCCCCTCTTAGATAATAATATTATTCTTGGCACTATATGCAATTTTGCATCAACAAAGAAGGGAAAAAGTGGTTTACTCAACCAACTTTTGTGTGGATTATTATTAATAAAGGTTCAACTTGCACAAGTCTTTTTATATGTAAAGATGGATTGGTTTTGGTCAATATGATGAGCTTCGAGGAAAGTGGCTATGTTTTGAAAAATAGAAGGGGTTAAAAGGGAGTTATTTGACTATGGAAATGAAGGATATGATCGATGATGAGAAATTAAACTTGTGTGGTTAAGAATAAGGATGCTTGAGTGACCCGTAATTAAATGCTACCAGATGTTTTGGAACACCTGCTATGTTTTTGTGTGTTCAATGAATAATTTTAGCACGTGCGCAGCCATGGATGACTTAGGAAAATCTTCAGCGCTAAGAAATATTTTTATCGGTTATAATTATAAGATTATCCTATACCTGGATAATCGATATATAATATGACTATATGAGTATATGACCAACGTTACGTCTTTTTCTTGGCTAATGATAAAATTCGGTAATATATAGACTTTTCTACTTTCTATTTTGTTCGTTGTTTTTTTTTTAAAGTATATTTTTTTTGTCTTTTGTGTTTGTCAACAAAATTTAAAAATATCTTTAAATTTTATTTTATTTTAATTTTATCCTAAAATTTTTTTACTTGCATAAAATATATCTTTAATGGCTAAATTTAAAAAAAAATTAAAAAAAATTAAAACTAGTCCAGTAATAATACATGACAACTATCTTTAGTTTGCTTGTATTTGTTGTAAAATAAATAAATAAAAAAAATAAATATAAAATAAAAAAATATAAATAAATAACTTTAGTATTAATATTCACTAATATTAATATCTCAATATAACAGAGATGATTCATATATGTATTTACTAATATTATATGTTGTAATGTACATATATATATATATATAAAAAGGAAAAGAGAGGAGTATCCAGTATAGTTGCAACATAAAGAAAGAGAGAGTTGTTTTTGTTGCTATGCATTGCTTCAAACGTGACTTTTCCTATTTATACATGTAGCAGGCCTTCATTTTCAAATTTCATTTATTTGAATTTGTCTTGAAAAGTGATTTCTTTAATATTAAGAAAGTTAGCCGCCCAAGTCATAAGTGGTCATCCATATTATTATCTTTATCACAACACTCTCCTTTGGATGACCATTTAGGACTATGCTTCATTAAAACCTTAATAAAGAAAAACCCAATGGAAAAAAACTTTAGTGAAGGTAAAAGAGTACAATATCCTTTGTGATGGAGTCTGTCTCATTAAAAACCTTGTAAAGAAAAATCCAATAGGGAGAAAAACCTGACCATGGAAAAAAAAGTACAATCTCCCCCTCTTGCCGACATTATTTTATATCTCGAAATCGGCGCATCCCAATCTGATGTACCAATCTTTCAAAGGAGGATTTTGGAAGTGACTTTGTAAATAAATTTGTCAGATTATCATTTGAGCGAATCTGTTAGATATCAATTGTTCCTTGATTTTCAAGGTCATGAGTGAAGAAGAATTTAGGAGAAATATGCTTTGTTCTATCACCTTTGATGTATCTACCTTTAAGTTGAGCAATGCATGCTGTATTATCATCAAACAAGACAGTTGGAGTTATCTTATGATCAATCAGTCCACATGATAACAGAATATATTGGATCAAACTCCTAAGCGAAAAACACTCGTGACTAACTTCATGTATCGCTAGTATTTCTGCATGATTAGAAGATGTTGCTACAATCGTCTGTTTCGTGGACCTCCATGATATAGCTGTACCACCATATGTGAACAAGTATCCTATTTGAGATCTCCCCTTGTGTGGATCAAACAAGTATCCTGTATCTGCATAGCCAACTAGTTGTGACTTGGATCCCTATGGATAAAACAATCCCATGTCAACTGTTCCATAAAGATACCGAAAGATTTGTTTGATTCCATTCTAATATCTTCTGGTTGGAGAGGAACTATACCTTGCTAGTAAGTTCACAGCAAATGATATATCGAGTCGTGTATTATTAGGAAGATACATTAGCGCTCAAATGGCACTAAGATATGGTACTTCAGGACCAAGGATATCTTCATTTTCTTCTTTAGGACGGAATTGATCATTTTCCACATCCAAAGACCTTACGATCATTGGGGTACTTAAGGGATGTGACTTATCCATATAAAACCTCTTCAAAATCTTTTCTGTGTATGCTGTTTGATGAATAAAGATCCCATTTTTTATATGCTCGATCTGCAAGTCGAGACAAATTTAGTCTTTCCAAGATCTTTCATCTCAAACTCTTCTTTTAGAGCTTTTATAATTGTTGGAATAATCTCTTCAGGGGTTCCAATGATATTTAAATCATCAACGTACATAGTAATTATAATGAATCCAGATGTAGATTTCTTTATGAAAACACATGGGCAAATATCATCATTCTTAAATCCGTTTTTGGTCAGATATCCAATAAGACGATTATACTACATTCGTTCAAATTGCTTTAGACCATATAAAGATCTTTGTAATTTGACTGAGTATAATCCCTGTAAATATTCATTGGATGATTTAGATCTCTTTAATCATTCGGGGACTTTCATATAGATAGCACGATCTAATGATGTGTATAAGTAGGCTGTTACCACATCCATTAAATGCATATGTAGTTTATGATATGCGGATAAACTGACGAAATAACGCAATGTATTGCATCCACTACAGGGGAATATGTTTCTTCATAATCTATACCGGGCCTTTGTGAAAAATTTTGTGTCACAAGTCGAGCTTTATAGCGTACAAATTTATTTTTCTCATTTTGTTTTCTCACAAATACCCATCTGTATCCAATAGGTTTTACATCTTCTAGTGTACGGACTACAGGTCTAAAGACTTCACGTTTTGCAAGTGGGTCTAACTCAACCTTCATAGTTTCTTCCCATTTTGGACAATCATTCATTTGTTGACATTCTTCGACTGTTCTTGGATCAATATCCTTACTTTCATGCATGATATTTAATGTCACATTATATACAAATATTTCATTGACAATTGTCTTATTTCGGTCCTATTTTTCTCCTGTAAAGATGTAATTTATCGAGATGTCATCATTTTCACAATTTTCAAGTACCTAAACGTCTTCTGGTGTCAAAATTATATAAGAATTTTGGATAACTACAGGTGTCTTTACTATATCTTTATCTTTTTCAAGGATTTTTGTCTTTGGAACCGACAGGCCAACCATGCTTCTGACGTGAATTTGTTCCGGTGGCCATTTGTCCAACTGGAACATCAATTCGAATTGGAGAATTTTCAGCTGGTATATAGGATTTAGTAATCCTTTTTGTATCAGAAAATGTATCAGACAATTGATTTACTATTCTTTACAAATGTATAATCTTTTGAACTTATAGTTCACGTTGCCCTAATCGAGGATCTAAATGCATCAAGGATGATACATTCCAATTAAGTTCCTTTTTAGGAAGCTTATTCTCTACCCGTAATGTTGAAAATTTTGATTCATCAAAATGACAATCTGCAAATCGGGCTTTAAATACATCTGCAGTTTGTATCTCAAAATACCTCACTATAGATGGAGAATCATATCCAATATATATCCCCATTTTTCTTTGGAGTCCCATTTTGGTGCGAGAAGGTGGTGCAATAGGAACATATATCGCACACCCGAATATTCTTAAATGGGAAACATTTGGCTACTGGCCAAAAGCTAATTGTATAGTAGAGAACTGATGGTAACTTGTTGGCCTCAAATGAATAAGTGCTGTGACATGTAAAATAGCATGCCCCAAGCTGAGGTTGGGAGATTTGTTCTCATAAGTAAGGGTCTAGCAATTAATTGGAGGTGTTTAATAAGTGATTCTACTAACCCATGTTGTGTGTAAACATGAGCTACTGGATGTTCAACGCTTATTCTGTTAGCCATACAATAAGCATCAAAGGCTTGGGAAGTAAATTCACTAGCATTATCAAGACGAATTGCTTTGACTGGATTTTTTAGGAACTGTACTTTTGATCAAATAATTTGAGCAAGTGGTTCACGAAATTGTGATCTCCAGGCTCAAACAAATCCTGGTAATGGCTCCAAAGCTTGGTGCTCTGATCTTAATTCCTAATTGTCACAACTTCGATACAACTAACCAGCAAGTGCACTGGGTCGTCCAAGTAATACCTTACGTGAGTAAGGGTCGAATCCCACGGAGATTGTTGGTATGAAGCAAGCTATGGTCACCTTGCAAATCTCAGTCAGGCGGATTTAAACATGATATTTTATTAGATTTAAAATAAACAATAAAAGGGATAGAGATACTTATGTAATTCATTGGTAGGAATTTCAGATAAACGAATGGAGATGCTTTTCGTTCCTCTGAACCTCTGCTTTCCTGCTATCTTCATCCAATCAGTCTTACTCCTTTCCATGGCTGGCTTTATGTGATACATCACCACTGTCAACGGCTACTTTCGGTCATCTCACGGGAAAATGATCCAATGCCCTGTCACGGCACGGCTAATCGTCTGGAGGCATCACCCTTGTCAATGGCTTCATCTTATCCTCTCAGTGAATAATATGCTCACGCACCCTGTCACGGCACGGCTATTCATCTGTCGGTTCTCGATCATGCTGGAATAGGATTTACTATCCTTTTGCGTCTGTCACTAACGCCCTGCAATCGCGAGTTAGGAGCTCGTCACAGTCATTCAATCATTGAATCCTACTCGGAATACCACAGACAAGGTTTAGACTTTCCGGATTCTCTTGAATGCTGCCATCATTCTAGCTTACGCCACGAAGATTCTGGTTAGGAGATCTAAGAGATACTCATTCTAGCTTAATTCATGTAGAACAGAAGTGTTCGTCAGGCACGCGTTCATAAGGGAGAAGGATGATGAGCGTCACACATAATCATCACCTTCATCACGTTCTTGGGTGCGAATGGATATCTTAGAAGCGAAATAAGAAGAATTGAATAGAAAACAGTAGTACTTTGCATTAATCTTTGAGGAACAGCAGAGCTCCACACCTTAATCTATGGAGTGTAGAAACTCTACCGTTGAAAATACATAAGTGAAAGGTCCAGGCATGGCCGAGATGGCCAGCCCCCTAAACGAGATCACAGGATCCAAATACGATCCAGGATGCCTAATACAATAGTAAGAGGTCCTATTTATAATAAACTAGTTACTAGGGTTTACATGAGTAAGTAATTGATGCATAGATCCACTTCCGGGGCCCACTTGGTGTGTGCTTGGGCTTGGGCTTGAGTGTTACACGTGCAGAGGCCAATTGTGGAGTTGAACGCCAAGTTTTGATCCATTTCTGGCGTTCAACTCTGGTTCTGGATCCTTTTCTGGTGCTGGACGCCAGATTTGGGCAGAGAGCTGGCGTTGAACGCCAGTTTACGTCATCTATTCTTGGCCAAAGTATGGACTATTATATATTTCTGGAAAGCCCTGGATGTCTACTTTCCAACGCAATTGGAAGCGCGCCATTTCGAGTTCTGTAGCTCCAGAAAATCCACTTTGAGTGCAGGGAGGTCAGAATCCAACAGCATCAGCAGTCCTTTTTCAACCTCTGAATCTGATTTTTGCTCAAGTCCCTCAATTTCAGCCAGAAAATACCTGAAATCACAGAAAAACACACAAACTCATAGTAAAGTCCAGAAATGTGAATTTAACACAAAATATATTAAAAACATCCCTAAAAGTAACTAGATCCTACTTAAAAATATACTAAAAACAATGTCAAAAAGCGTATAAATTATCCGCTCATCACAACACCAAACTTAAATTGTTGCTTGTCCCCAAGCAACTGAAAATCAAAATAGGATAAAAAGAATAGAATATACTATAAATTCCAAACTATCAATGAAACAGAGCTTCAATCATATGAGCGGGACTTATAGCTTTTTGCCTCTTGAATAGTTTTGGCATCTCACTTTATCCATTGAGGTTCAGAATGATTGGCATCTATAGGATCTCAGAGTTCAGATAGTGTTATTGATTCTCCTAGTTCAGTATGATGATTCTTGAACACAGCTATTTTATGAGTCTTGGCCGTGGCCCTAAGCACTTTGTTTTCCAGTATTACCACCGGATACATAAATGCCACAGACACATAATTGGGTGAACCTTTTCAGATTGTGACTCAGCTTTGCTAAAGTCCCCAATTAGAGGTGTCCAGGGTTCTTAAGCACACTCTTTTTTTGCTTTGGACCTTGACTTTAACCGCTCTGTCTCAAGTTTTCACTTGACACCTACACGCCACAAGCACATGGTTAGGGACAACTTGGTTTAGTCGCTTAGACCAGGATTTTATTCCTTTAGGCCCTCCTATCCACTGATGCTCAAAGCCTTGGGATCCTTTTTATTTGCCCTTGCCTTTTGGTTTTAAGGGTTATTGGCTTTTTGCTCTTGCCTCTTGGTTTTAAGAGCTTTTGGCTTTTTCTGCTTGCTTTTTCTTTTTCTTTCTATTTTTTTTTTCGCCTATTTTTTTTCTCTATTTTTTTTCTGCAAGCTTTGTTCTTTGCTGCTTTTTCTTGCTTCAAGAATAATTTTTATGATTTTTCAGATTATCAAATAACATGTCTCCTAGTCATCATTCTTTCAAGAGCCAACATATTTAACATTCTTAAACAACAACTTCAAAAGACATATGCACTGTTCAAGCATACATTCAGAAAACAAGAAGCATTGTCACCACATCAATATAATTAAACTAAGTTCAAGGATAAATTCAAAACTCATGTACTTCTTGTTCTTTTGAATTAAAACAGTTTTTATTTTAAGAGAGGTGATGGATTCATAGGACATTCATAACTTTAAGACAGAGTTACTAACTACTAATGATCATGTAATGAAGACACAAACATAGATAAGCACATAACATAGAAAATGAAAAACAGAGAAAGTAAGAACAAGGAATGAGTCCACATTAGTGATGTCCTTGAGCTCTTCTATGTCTCTTCCTTGCCTTGGCTGCTCCTCCTTCATTGCTTTTAGATCTTCTCTGATTTCATGAAGGATGATGGAGTGCTCTTGATGTTCCACCCTTAGTTGCTTCCAATAATTGTGTGGAAGAAAATGTATCCCCTGAGGTATCTCAGGGATCTCTTGATTTGCAGTCAAATGTTCTACCACTGAGCTATAGACCCTTGATGGAAGCTTTTGTCTTCCCTTTCCTCTTTCTAGAGGTTTCTCTGGCCTTAGGTGCCATCAATGGTTATGGAAAAAACAAAAAAGCTATGCTTTTACCACACCAAACTTAGAATGTTGCTCGCCCTCGAGCAAAAGAAGAAAGAATAGAAGAATAAGAAGAAGATATGGAGGAGATGGATGGGAGTGTGTATTCTGCCATATGGGTGGGATTGGGTGGGAGAGAGATGTTGAATTTTGAAGGTAGTGGGTGTATGGATGTGAGTGGTAAATGGAAAGTAGAAGGGATGATCATGAATGGGAAGAGAGATGATGAGGTAGGTGGGGATACTGTGGGGTCCACAGATCCTGAGGTGTCAAGGCATTTACATCCCTGCACCAATTTAGGCATGTAAAATGCCCTTGCACACAACTCTGGGCGTTCAGCGCCAGGTTGGTGCCCTTTTTGGGCGTTCAACGCCCCTTTGCTGCCATTTCTGGCGTTGAACGCCAGAACCATGCTTGTTCTGGGCGTTCAGCGCCAGGATGCTCCCATTCTGGGTGTTCAGCGCCAGAACTATGCTCTGTTCTGGCGTTTGAACGCCAGACAGATGCTCCTCCAGGGTGTGATTTTTCTTCTGCTGTTTTTGATTCCGTTTTCAATTTTTATATTTATTTTGTGACTCCTCATGATCATGAACCTATGAAAACATGAAAAACAATAAAAATAAGAATTAGATAAACATTGGGTTGCCTCCCAACAAGCGCTTCTTTAATGTCAATAGCTTGACAGTGGGCTCTCATGGAGCCTTACAGATGTGCAGAGCTTTGTTGAGACTCTCCAACACCAAACTTAGAGTTTGGATATGGGAGTTCAACACCAAACTTAGAGTTTGGTTGTGGCCTCCCAACACCAAACTTAGAGTTTGACTGTGGGGGCTCTGGTTGACTCTGCTTGGAGAGAAGCTTTTCCTGCTTCCTCTCCATGGTTGCAGAGGGAGATCCTTGAGTTTTGAATACAAGGGAGTTCTCATTCCATTGAAGGAATATTTCACCTCTGTCAACATCAATCACAGCTCTTGCTGTGGCCAGGAAAGGTCTTCCTAGGATGATAGATTCATCCTCTTCCTTTCCAGTATCCAGGACTATGAAATCAGTAGGTATGTAAAGGCCCTCAACCTTTACTAATACATCTTCTACTTGTCCATAAGCCTGTCTTCTTGAGTTGTCTGCCATCTCTAGTGAGATTTTAGCAGCTTGCACCCCATAGATTCCCAGTTTCTCTATTACAGAGAGGGGCATGAGGTTTATTCCTGAACCAAGGTCACACAGAGCTTTGAAGATCATGGTGCCTATGGTGCAGGGTATTATGAACTTTCCAGGATCCTGTCTCTTCTGAGGCAATGTCAGTTGATCCAGATCACTTAGTTCATTGATGAACAAGGGAGGTTCAACTTCCCAAGCATCAATGCCAAATAATTTGGCATTCAGCTTCATGATTGCACCAAGAAACTTGGCAGTTTGCTCTTCAGTGACATCCTCATTCTCTTCAGAAGAGGAATACTCATCAGAGCTCATGAAGGGCATAAGGAGGTTCAATGGGATCTCTATAGTCTCTAGATGAGCCTCAGAGTCCTTTGATTCCCCAGAAGGAAGCTCCTTATTGATCACTGGACATCCCAGGAGGTCTTCCTCCTTGGGATTCACGTCCTCTCCTTTCCTCACAGGTTCGGCCATGGCACTTATGTCAATGGCCTTGCACTCTCCTTTTGGGTTCTCTTCTGTATTGCTTGGGAGAGTACTAGGAGGGATTTCAGTGATCCTTTTACTCAGCTGGCCCACTTGTGCTTCCAAATTTCTAATGGAAGACCTTGTTTCATTCATGAAACTTACAGTGGCCTTAGATCAGAGACTAGATTTGCTAAATTAGAAGCATTTTGTTCAGAGTTCTCTGTCTGTTGCTGAGTGATGATGGAAAAGGTTTGCCATTGCTAAACCTGTTTCTTCCACCATTATTAAAGCCTTGTTGGGGCTTTTGATCCTTCCATGAGAAATTTGGATGATTTCTCCATGTTGAGTTATAGGTGTTTCCATAAGGTTCACCTAAGTAATTTACCTCTGCTATTGCAGGGTTCTCAGGATCATAGGCTTCCTCTTCAGAAGATGCCTCTTGAGTACTGTTGGATGCAGCTTGCATTCCATGCAGACTCTGAGAAATCATATTGACTTGCTGAGTCAATATTTTGTTCTGAGCCAATATGGCATTCAGAGTATCAATTTCAAGAACTCCCTTCTTCATAGGCGTCCCATTGCTTACAGGATTCCTTTCAGAAGTGTACATGAACTGGTTATTAGCAACCATGTCAATGAGTTCTTGAGCTTCTGCAGGCGTTTTCTTTAGGTGAATGGATCCACCTGCAGAAGTGTCCAGTGACATCTTTGATAGCTCAGATAAACCATCATAGAATATATCTAGGATGGTCCATTCTGAAAGCATGTCAGAAGGACACTTTTTGGTCAACTGTTTGTATCTTTCCCAAGCTTCATAGAGGGATTCACCTTCTTTCTGTCTGAAGGTTTGAACATCAGCTCTAAGCTTGCTCAGCTTTTGAGGAGGAAAGTACTTGGCTAAGAAAGCCGTGACCAGCTTATCCCAAGAGTTCAGGCTGTCTTTGGGTTGAGAATCCAATCATAATCTAGCTCTGTCTCTTACAGCAAAAGGGAAAAGCATGAGCCTGTAGACTTCAGGATCTACTCCATTAGTCTTAACAGTATCACATATCTGCAAGAATTCAGTTAAGAACTGAAAAGGATCTTCAGATGGAAGTCCATGAAACTTGCAGTTCTGCTGCATCAGAGAAACTAATTGAGGTTTCAGCTCAAAGTTGTTTGCTCCAATGGCAGGAATGGAGATGCTTCTTCCATGTAAATTGGAATTAGGTGCAGTAAAGTCACCAAGCATCTTCCTTACATTATTATTATTTTCGGCTGCCATCTCCTCTGCCTGTTCGAAAATTTCTGAAAGGTTATCTCTGGATTGTTGTATTTTAGCTTCTCTTAATTTTCTCTTCAGAGTCCTTTCAGGTTCTGGATCTGCTTCCACAAGAATGTTCTTATCCTTGCTCCTGCTCATATGATAAGGAAGAATGGACAGAAAAATGATAATAATAATAGAGATCCTTTATACCACAGTATAGGGATCCCTGTGTGAGTGGAAGAAGAGGGGGAGACAAAGAATGTAATATAATGGAAGAAACACAACTGTGAGGATGGAAGAGAGATGAAATGAGATGTTAGGATATGAATGAATAAATAGAATGAGATGGGGGAGGGATAATTTTCGAAAATTATTTTGAAAAAGAGTTAGTGATTTTTAAAAAATGGTTTTTGAAAAATTGTTAGTATTTTTCGATTTTTTTTTTGAAATTAAAAATAAAAATGATTAGTTAATTAAAAAGAAATTTTGAAAAAGGGGGAAGATATTTTCGAAAAAATGGGAGAGAGAGTTAGTTAGGTAGTTTTGAAAAAGTTAAGAAACAAACAAAAAGTTAGTTAGTTAGTTGAAACAAATTTTGAAAAGATAAGAAGTTAGGAAGTTAGAAAAGATATTTTGAAAAGATATTTTTGAAAAAGATAAGATAAGAAGATATTTTTGAAAAGATATGATAAAATTAGTTTTGAAAAAGATTTGATTTTTGAAATCACAATTAATGACTTGATTCATAAGAAATCACAAGATATTATTCTAGAACTTAAAGTTTGAATCTTTCTTAACAAGCAAGTAACAAACTTCAAATTTTTGAATCAAAACATTAATTGATTATGTTATTTTCGAAAATTTGGTATAAAAATAAGAAAAAGATTTTTTTGAAAAATATTTTTGGAATTTTCGAAAATAACTAAGAATTTTGAAAAAGATTTGATTTTTGAAAAAGATTTTGAAAAAGATAAGATTTTCAAATTGAAAATTTGATTTGACTCATTGGCAACAACTTGATTTTTAAAAATTTTTGAAAAAGTCAATCCAAATTTTCGAATTTGATGAGAGAAAAAAAAGGGAAAGATATTTTTTTGATTTTTGAATTTTTATGATGAGAGAGAAAAACACAAAAAAATGCAATGCATGAAATTTTTAGATCAAAACATGTGATGCATGCAAGAATGCTATGAATGTCAAGATGAACACCAAGAACACTTTGAATGTCATGATGAACATCAAGAACATATTTTTGAAAAATTTTTAATGCAAAGAAAACATGCAAGACACCAAACTTAGAATTCTTTAATGCTTACGCACTAAGAATTCAAGAATGCATATGATAAACATGAAAAGACACAAAACAAAAAATCATCAAGATCAAACAAGAAGACTTACCAAGAACAACTTGAAGATCATGAAGAACACTATGAATGCATGATATTTTCGAAAAAAAATGCAAGATGCATATGCAAGTGACACCAAACTTATAATGTGACTCAAGACTCAAACAAGAAACACAAAATATTTTTTATTTTTATGATTTTCTAATTTTTTTGGATTTTTTCGAAAATTATATGAAAAAGAAAAATAAGAATTCCAAAATTTTTAACATGAATTCCAGGAATCTTGCCATGTTAGTCTAAAGCTTCGGTCCAGGAATTAGACATGGCTCACTAGCCAGCCAAGCTTTCAATGAAAGCTCTGGTCCAAAACACTAGACATGGCCAATGGCCAGCCAAGCTTCAGCAGATATGGATACTTTTCATGTATAGAGCAACTAAGTGTGTGAGAATCTCTTCATTTGGGATGGTAAGTTGAAACCCCAGTCCAAAAGATTAGACATGGCTTACAGCCAGCCAGGATTCAACAAATCATCATGAAACACTAGAATTCATTCTTAAAAATTCTGAAAAAAATTATTTTTGAAAACATTTTTAATTTTTTCGAAAACAGATGAGAAAAGTTTTGAAAATTTTTTTTTTTTTGAAAAATTTTTGAAAAGAAAACGAAAAGAAAGTTACACAATCTGAGCAACAAGATGAGCCGTCAATTGTCCAAACTCGAACAATCCCCGGCAACGGCGCCAAAAACTTGGTGCACGAAATTGTGATCTCCAGGCTCAAACAAATCCTGGTAATGGCTCCAAAGCTTGGTGCTCTGATCTTAATTCCTAATTGTCACAACTTCGATACAACTAACCAGCAAGTGCACTGGGTCGTCCAAGTAATACCTTACGTGAGTAAGGGTCGAATCCCACGGAGATTGTTGGTATGAAGCAAGCTATGGTCACCTTGCAAATCTCAGTCAGGCGGATTTAAACATGATATTTTATTAGATTTAAAATAAACAATAAAAGGGATAGAGATACTTATGTAATTCATTGGTAGGAATTTCAGATAAACGAATGGAGATGCTTTTCGTTCCTCTGAACCTCTGCTTTCCTGCTATCTTCATCCAATCAGTCTTACTCCTTTCCATGGCTGGCTTTATGTGATACATCACCACTGTCAACGGCTACTTTCGGTCATCTCACGGGAAAATGATCCAATGCCCTGTCACGGCACGGCTAATCGTCTGGAAGCATCACCCTTGTCAATGGCTTCATCTTATCCTCTCAGTGAATAATATGCTCACGCACCCTGTCACGGCACGGCTATTCATCTGTCGGTTCTCGATCATGCTGGAATAGGATTTACTATCCTTTTGCGTCTGTCACTAACGCCCTGCAATCGCGAGTTAGGAGCTCGTCACAGTCATTCAATCATTGAATCCTACTCGGAATACCACAGACAAGGTTTAGACTTTCCGGATTCTCTTGAATGCTGCCATCATTCTAGCTTACGCCACGAAGATTCTGGTTAGGAGATCTAAGAGATACTCATTCTAGCTTAATTCATGTAGAACAGAAGTGTTCGTCAGGCACGCGTTCATAAGGGAGAAGGATGATGAGCGTCACACATAATCATCACCTTCATCACGTTCTTGGGTGCGAATGGATATCTTAGAAGCGAAATAAGAAGAATTGAATAGAAAACAGTAGTACTTTGCATTAATCTTTGAGGAACAGCAGAGCTCCACACCTTAATCTATGGAGTGTAGAAACTCTACCGTTGAAAATACATAAGTGAAAGGTCCAGGCATGGCCGAGATGGCCAGCCCCCTAAACGAGATCACAGGATCCAAATACGATCCAGGATGCCTAATACAATAGTAAGAGGTCCTATTTATAATAAACTAGTTACTAGGGTTTACATGAGTAAGTAATTGATGCATAGATCCACTTCCGGGGCCCACTTGGTGTGTGCTTGGGCTTGGGCTTGAGTGTTACACGTGCAGAGGCCAATTGTGGAGTTGAACGCCAAGTTTTGATCCATTTCTGGCGTTCAACTCTGGTTCTGGATCCTTTTCTGGCGCTGGACGCCAGATTTGGGCAGAGAGCTGGCGTTGAACGCCAGTTTACGTCGTCTATTCTTGGCCAAAGTATGGACTATTATATATTTCTGGAAAGCCCTGGATGTCTACTTTCCAACGCAATTGGAAGCGCGCCATTTCGAGTTCTGTAGCTCCAGAAAATCCACTTTGAGTGCAGGGAGGTCAGAATCCAACAGCATCAGCAGTCCTTTTTCAACCTCTGAATCTGATTTTTGCTCAAGTCCCTCAATTTCAGCCAGAAAATACCTGAAATCACAGAAAAACACACAAACTCATAGTAAAGTCCAGACATGTGAATTTAACACAAAATATATTAAAAACATCCCTAAAAGTAACTAGATCCTACTTAAAAACATACTAAAAACAATGTCAAAAAGCGTATAAATTATCCGCTCATCAGCAAGTAATCTCGCAAACGCCAGCTTGCGAGAAGACAATAAGCACATATGTGACCATCTCGAAGATGCGTCTATTAGGACCATAAAATATCTAAAAGATCCACATGGTGTGATGAGTTTGGAAAACTCCAAATTAATTTGATGATGATCAAACATTATTAAAATGATTAATCACAAAATTATTAATTTGAATTTTAATTCACATTTGTTAATTAATAATTTTGTTGCTTGTAGATCTTGTTTTTGGGCATAAGAAAAAATGAAAGCCCAAAATGCTTGGCTAAAATTCAGCCTTGTGCAAAAATGTTTAAGAATATGTGGCTGAAATTATTATCATGTGAATTGGGCCAGGAATTATTGTGTAAGCCCAAATTAAATCCTTTGGTGAAAGACCAACAAGCTTGGTCCAAAATTGAAAAAGAGAGAAAGCAAAGGTTGCATGCTTTCAACGGATGCCACTTTCACTCTTTGATGGATTTCAAATTCATTTAACTTGCATTAATAGTATTGGAAACATGAAAGAGAAAGTGAGAATTGATTTGATTGCCATCATTACTATCACACGTTACTAAGCAAAAGGGAAGTGTGAAATTAATTCATTTTTAATTTCATTCTTCAATTACATTGAAAGTTTTCTCTCTTCTCTCTCTTCTCTCTCATTGTTTCGGTCATGTCACAGAGAAGAAGAAGAAGCAAGTTATCATAACTGAGGCACTGTAGCAGTGAAGCTATGCACAAGCAAGAGGCCAAGGTGATGATGGCCCTTGCAAAAAGAAGATCCACAATAGGGTGTGGCTGATATGAGATCCTTACCATAAAAGGTAAGATGTGGTAAGGAAGTCTCAAGATCGCCATACCTAGAAATGGAAGCAATCCATTTCGGTCAGAGAAGAAGATCCCTTGGGTATGGCTCGTCTCTACTTTTGATCAACCATCAGAAGGTAGCTACTGTAGCTACGTGGAGGAAGATGCAGAAGATAGAGCAGATGGAGCTGTCAAGCATCAAGGACTCATCAAGGTTCAAGAATCCTTCTTGGGGAGCAAGTCAAGATGGAAGGCCCGGATTGATGAAGCTTGGTGAGAAGGGATGAGAAAGAGGTAATTGCATGTTGAATTTTACATTCGGTTCTCTCTCTCCTTTCTCTGTTTGAACCGGTTTGGTTTTGAAGAAGAAGAAGATTAGCTCGGTTGGACTGGTTTCAACCTTGAAGGCTTCCCCTTCTATAATAAGGGTGAACAGCCAAGGCTTGAAGCAAGGAGAAAAAGAGTGAAAGCACAGAGTTCTCATTGCTACCCAAGCTAACAGAAGTTCTTCTCCTTCAATGTTTTTCATGTTGTATTTTTCTGTTTAGTTTTGTCTGTCTTGAGTCTCATGGAGAAAGTCAAACAGTGAGGTTTGTATGAAAAAGCCATAGAGCGGAAAAAGGCAGAGTATACAAAATTAAAAGAAAAAGCCATAGATGTTCTTAGAGGTCCTTTGTACATCTGTGTTGTGTTTCATGATTCTGTGGGAATCCCCTTGCAAGTTAGGTTAGCACTTAGCAGTTGAAAGCTTGGCAGGTGACCAAGTCAAGTTCAGGATTGGGGATATTTTCTGGACTTGTCCCAGATAGGAAGGGTAGTTCCTAGGGAGAATTGGTGTTTGTAATCTGTTTGATTATAGTAAAATTCTATCATTGTTGTGATGGAGACTGGATGTAGGCTGCACTGCATTTAGCAGCTGAACCAGGATACTTCTCGGTGTGATTCTCTCTCTCTCTTCTACTCAATTTCTGGTTCTGTTCATAGGAGACAAAAATAAAAATATCTCCTCATTGGTTACGAGACAAAAAGAAAATGTCTCTTCACTAGTGACGAAACAAAAAGCAAAAATATCTCCTAAAGCATTTTAAAAAGGCAGCAAGTGTTATTAAGCAAAAAAGGGGCTAAGATTCAACCCCCCTTCTCTTAGCCACTAATAACGATCAATTGGTATCAGAGCTTGGTCTCAAAAAGATCAAGCTTTGCAGCTTGGAGAAAAGATCCTGATGGCAGAAAATAGTGGCTCAAACCTGGTGGCCTACACTCTGACAGAAGGGTAGTCGAGCAACAGACCTCCTCTCTTTAATGGGAAGAACTACACTTATTGGAAGGAAAGAATGAAGATTTTTGTCCAATCAGTTGGCTACAAACTTTGGAAAATCATCCTAGAAGGTCCTCAATTCCCAACCACCACTGGGGCTGATGGCGTGGTCTCTCTTAAGGGCGAAGCCAGCTGGACCGAAGAAGACAGAAAGAAAGTGGAGTTCAACGCCAAGGCTATCAACTTGCTTAACTGTGCAATCAGTTTCGAGGAATACTGACGCGTATCAAGATGCACAACAGCAAAGGAAATCTGGGACAAATTACAAGTCACTCATGAAGGCACAACCCTAGTAAAGAAGACCAGAATAGACATGCTAAATAGAGAGTATGAAATGTTCTCAATGAAAGAAGGAGAATCTATAGATGAATTGTTTGAAAGATTCAATGTCATCATCACTGGCTTGGATGCTATGAGAATCACATATTCTGAATCTGTGCTTGTGAGGAGAATCTTGAGAAGTCTCACAAAAGAGTGGGAAACTAAGGCAATAGTAATCTCTGAGAGTATTGGTCTTGATTCCATGACATACGATGATCTAAGAGAAAACTTACTTACGTTTGAAAATACATATTTGAAAAAAGATACTAAAAGAAAAGGAATAGCTCTCAAATCTGGGACTGACCCCCTGGATGATGAATCCAGTGATTATTCTTCTGAAAATGAATTTGTTTTGTTTGCAAAAAAATTCAGGAAAATTGTGAAGCTAAAGGAAAGGAGCAAAGGAAGTGGTTCAAGGAAACCAAGGAAAGATTCCAGCACAGTGATCTGCTACAACTGCAAAGAGGCAGGGCACTTCAAATCTGATTGTCCTAAACTGAAGAAGGAGGAGAAGCCAAAGAAGTGAAAGAAGAAAGGACTGATGGCCTCATGGGAAGACTTGGAGAACGATTCAGATGAAGATGCAGAATCAGAAACCAAGTCTCAAACTTGCCTTATAGCTGACCATGCTGAGCAGGTAGTATTTTATAACCCTGACACTGAAGATCTTCATCTCATGATCGATCATCTTTTTGAAAAAATATGATGCTTCTTGCTTGAAAACCAAAATCTTGAGTCTCAAATTGAAATTCTTAAAGCTGAAAATGGTTTTCTAAAAGAAAAATTAAGAGAAGCTGAAACCGCTGTTGATCTTGTTGAAGAAAACAAGCGGTTAAAAGCTGAAATAAAAGGGTGTGAAAAACAACATTCTGTGGTTGCATATCTTAACTGTTTTGAAGAAAATGAGAAGCTGCTCAAAGAGGTAAAAAGACTTAAAGAAGACTTAGCCACATTTGCTCAAAGTTCAGAAAATTTAAATCAACTATTGGCTAATCAAAACCTCTTTATGACAAAGCTGGGTTGGGATTTCATAAAGCCACCAAATTTGTTGAAAAACCTTATTTTGCAAACATAGCATCATCTTCAAATGATGTAAGGTTTCAAAACCCAACAAGATTTGAGAAAATAGCTACTCATAGATTTTGTAGATTATGCAACCGGAATGACCACTTTCCCATTCAATGTTTCTTTGGTGAAAGAATGATTGGAAACAAAGTTTGTAAAATTGTTTTTGATTATAATGGATTGGGACAAAGAAGATGGTTTAACGTGAAAGGATCCAAAAAGATTTGGAAACCTAAGGTCACTTGAGCTCATTTTGTAGGTTTGCCTAGCATTCAAGCGAAAGGACAATATGTGGTACATGGATATAGTGGATGCTCTAGGCATATGACCGGAATGGCAACCTTCTTCATAAAGCTTGATGAATATGATGGAGGGTTTGTCACATTCGGTGATAATGGAAAAGGAAAGATAGTGGCCATTGGAAAAGTTGGTAAAAGTTTTTCTTCTTTCATAAATGATGTTCTTCTTGTTGATAGGTTGAAACACAATTTGCTAAGCGTGAGCTAATCATGTGATCTTGGATATGAAGTCATTTTTAGGAAATTGGATTGTTTAGTAATTTGTGAAAAATTTGGAGATATTTTGTTTGAAGCTAAGAGATGTAACAATGTGTATGGATTGACTCTTGAGGATTTAAAAGATCAAAAAGTAACGTGCTTTACCTCTCTTGAATCTGAAAAATGGCTATGGCATAAGAAATTGGGTCATGCAAGCATGTACCAAATTTCTAAGCTTGTTAAGAAAAACTTGGTGAGAGGAATTCCAAACATTAAATTTGATAGGGATATTACTTGTGACGCTTGTCAATTAGGCAAATAAGTAAAATCCTCTTTTAAACCAAAAGATGGAATTTCTACCAAGAGCCATTAGAAATGTTGCATATTGATTGTTTTGGTCCAACAAGAACACAAAGTTTAGGAGGTAAACATTATGGATTGGTAGTGGTGGATGACTACTCTAGATTCGGTTGGGTACTTTTTCTTGCTCATAAGAATGATGCTTTCCATGCTTTTTCAACCTTTTGCAAAAGAATTCAAAATGAAAAAGATTTGAAAATTGCCCACTTAAGAAGTGATCATGGAAAAGAATTTGAAAATCAAAATTTTGAAAAATTCTGTGATGATTTTGGAATTGCTCATAATTTTTCTTGTCCTAGAACACCTCAACAAAATGGGGTTGTTGAAAGAAGGAATAGAAGCCTTTAAGAAATGACTAGGGCTATGCTTTGTGAAAATGAGGTTCCAAAATTTCTATGGGCTGAAGCTGTAAATACAGCTTGTTATGTTTTAAATAGGACTATTATTAGAAAAGGGTTAAAGAAAACTCCTTATAAGCTATGGAAAAGAACCTCTCCTAATCTTAAGTATTTCCACATTTTTGGATGAAAATGTTGTGTGCTTAATAATAAAGAAAATCTTGGAAAGTTTGATCCAAAATCCTATGAGGGGATGTTTGTTGGATACTCCACTACTAGCAAAGCGTATAGAATTTACCTCAAAGATCATAGGACCATAGAGAAATCCATACACGTTTCTTTTTGTGATACTAATTCAATTCCCAATGCTCTTTTAGATGATGATACAGGAAGTGAAGCTGTTATGAACCATCAATCAAGTCAAGAAATCCCAACTGCTGTCCCAAATGAAGAATCTGTCCGACCAAATTTGTCTCATCAGGATGGAGGAGACATTTCTATTTTGTCTCCTGAGCCAGTAAGAGAATCTGGAACAGAACAATCTGCTGAATTTCATCAAAGCTCAACCTTACTCCGAAAACCAAGAGAGTGGAAGTCCATGAGAGGTTATCCTCATGATTTCATCATAGGTGATCCTTCCCAAGGAGTAACCACAAGATCCTCATCCAAGAAACAACCCGAGCAAAGCAATGTTGCTTTCTTGTCCCAAATGAAACCTCACAATGTGAAACAAACTCTTGAAGACCCTTCTTGGGTCAAAGCCATGGAAGAGGAGCTTGCCCAATTCAAAAAGAATGAGGTTTGGACACTTGTACCTAATCCGAATTGTAAGAAGGTAACAGGTACTAAGTGAATTTTTAAAAATAAATTGGGAGAGGATGGTAGTGTTGTTCGTAACAAGGCTAGATTAGTGGCCCAAGGTTACGATCAAGAGGAGGGTATAGATTTTGATGAGTCTTTTGCCCCGGTAGCAAGAATAGAAGCAATTAGGTTGCTTCTTGCCTATGCTGCCCACAAGGGGTTTAAAATGTTCCAAATGGATGTCAAATGTGCTTTCCTTAATGGATTTATAGATAGAGAAGTATTTGTGGCCCAACCCCCCGATTTTGAAATAAAGGAATTTCCAAATCATGTTTTTAAGCTTTCAAAGGCTCTTTATGGCCTAAGGCAAGCTCCAAGAGCTTGGTATGAAAGGCTTAGTGCCTTCTTATTAGAAAATCAATTTCAAAGAGGAACCACCGATACAACTTTATTTATAAAAGTATCAAATGATGATATTCTTCTTGTTCAAGTTTATGTGGATGATATAGTGTTTGGATTGGCCAATGAATCCTTGAGTGAAGAGTTTAGAAAACTCATGACTAGTGAGTTTGAAATGAGCTTAATGGGAGAACTAACATTCTTTCTTGGTCTCCAAATTAAACAAACTCCTAGTGGCATTTTTATTCACCAAGGAAAATATGCTGAAGAATTAATCAAGAAATTTGGCCTAGAAAATTCCAAACCTATAGGAACTCCAATGCATCCAAATACTAAACTTGAAAAAGATGAGAACGGTAACATGAAACACGGTATAGAGGAATGATTGGCTCACTCATGTATCTTACATCCTCTAGACCAGATATTGTTCAAAGTGTGGGTGTATGTTCAAGATTTCAATCTCACCCAAAAGAATCCCATCTTTCAGCCGTAAAAAGAATCATTAGATACATTAAGGGAACTTGTGATTGTGGCTTATGGTATCCTAGAACTGATGACTTTTGTGCAGTAGGGTTTTGTGATGCAGATTATGTGGGGGATTGGGTGGATAGAAGGAGCACCTCCGGAATGTGTTGCTTCCTTGGAAGCTCACTTAACATGTGGTCAAGCAAGAAACAAGCCATAGTTGCTCTGTCCACAGCCGAAGCTAAATATATATCTGCCTCTGCGTGTTGTTCACAATTAATTTGGTTGAAAACTCAGTTAGAGGATTACAAATTGAAAATCAATAGCATACCCTTATTTTGTGACAATATAAATGCAATAAACATTTCCAAAAATCCTGTTTTGCACTCTAGAACCAAGCACATTGAAGTGAGATATCATTTTATTAGAGAACATGTGCAAAAGGGAACTATTGATATTCAATTTGTAAAATCCGAAGAAAAGCTTGCAGACATATTTACTAAACCCTTGTGTGAAGACAGATTCTGCTCTCTAAGAAACAGTTTAGGAATGATAGAATTGAATTCTGTTGATAATTTGTGATTTTTCTGATTCTGTTTGGTTTTGTCTCATAGGTAGGGAGGAGACAAATTTGAGGACGTGAAGAATAGGCCATGATACAGGGGAAGACTGAACTGATGATAATGATTTTGGGCCCCACTGAATCTTCTTTGACCTTATCCATGACTCTGGCCCATTTTAAATTCCTCATTTTTAATACTTTTTGGGAAGTTGTCACATCATATCTTGTAGGAAGGAGTTCTTGTCAAATCATAATCTTTTCTTTCACCTTTTTCCTTGATTCTAGGAACTAATCTCTCATTTTTTAACTTTTAAGAACCTTCCTTGATTGATAACCGTGACATTAATGGCCCATTACTCACTTAATTCTCTCTCCACTCAGCATTAAATGCTCTTGTAACCTCCCACCTCTCTCCAATCTCGTCGGCCACTCCTTCATCTTCCCTCTCCCCTCTCCCCTCTCCACTCTCATAACATGAAAAAGAAGGTGGCTCCTAAAAGAAGTAGCCGAACTCCACTCTCCAAAAATCCTCAATTTTCTTCTACTCCTCAAACACATACTAACATTCACATACACTCTACTTCTTCTTCATCTCCTTCACCCTCTTCTAAGCTAACCAAAACCATGAGGAGAAAAGTTATTGCCCAGAAAACTTCATCTTGAAAGAAGATTGGAAAGGATAAAGAACCTGTTGTAGAAGAAGAAGAGGAGTCCCAATCTTCTCTACCTCATTCACCACCAAGAAAATCAACCCCTCACCCGGTCACCCCTCTGGCCGCAGTTCTCAACGATCAAAAGGCTACTCTCTGCGCAACACGCGGGAACCGCCAAACTTGGAATCCCTTGATTTCAAAAACAAGTTCAACAAGGGGCATTCTCATTTTGATCCGAGAAGATTTAACTCATGTGCTGCGTATGAGTTTCACAATCAAGTTCTGGATAAACGTCACCTATGTGACTCTCACATAGTAAATTTGGAGGCACTAACTGCAAAAGGCATCAACTTTGCCACTCTGTTTGATAACCTGAAGTGGACTCCTTTATTCCATATTCAGAAGCTTGTTTATCCATCACTGGTTTGCGAGTTCTATGCGAACATGGTGTATCTTGACGGAGCAATCCACTCATATGTCAAGAGGGTTCACTTATCTCTGAACAGAGAAACCATCAGTGCTGTATTGGGATACACTGATGAAGGAGGAACTGCCTACATGACTGGAAAGTGGGATTCACAGGTTGGGGTCACATATCAGATTGCTTTGAATTGAACCTGTGAAAACGTCTCTGCCCTGGATGGGACGGTTTTAACGCATAAAGCTCTTGGACCTGTAAGAGCGCTACTTCATAGAATCATCAATCAATACTTGATGCCTCAGAGTGGTTCCTTCCAAAGAGTAATTGTTTGTGATACATTAGTTCTTTTTGCAATCCTTACTTCCTCTCCTATTTCATTTGCTTATTTGATGGTGCGACACATGTGGGATTGTGTGCGCAGTGACAAAAAGGCAAATATGCCTTATGGCATTTCTCTTACATGCATATTTGAACATTTTCATGTTGATTTAACTAATGAGCATGTAGAAAACAAGGTTTCCACCATTAAAGGAGGAGGAGTCTCTGGATCCGTGAAAAGCACCAAAGGAAAACGCTCCATGCCCTCTGAACCATCAGAAAGTGATCTTGAAAGTCATCCCATTGAGCCTACAAAGGTTGCTGATACCATCAAGGATGTTCTAACTAAATTTTCAAACATGTCTAATCTGATGGTACGCTCATACAAAGAAGCCCGCAAACAAGCTTATGAGAATGAGAAGGCTTGGAAAAAATGCCATGAGCGAATTAATCTATTGCTTGATAGCTTTGAAAAGGACATGGGTGATGCAGATGAAGACAACCAATCCCTTGGCTCTGACATTAATCTTTCTGATGCTTGATTCAGTTTAACTGCTCGTACCTATGAACTCTGTTTTATTTTCATGTTTTCTTGTTTTGAGTACTGTATAACTGTTAAGTTGGATACTCTGGACCTTTATGTTTTAGTTTAAACAAATATTATGCATTTTGGTATGTTGTTCTTATCTATTTTGTAGGTTCTCCATTGATGACAAAAGGGGGAGGAAAGTTGGGAAAAATTAAAAAAATTGAAAAGCAGGGGCTGAAATCAATTTGATTAATCATTACTCTTGTGCATATGTTCCAATCTTATTTTCATGTTTTATGATATATGCTCTGGTTTATGCACTATCATGTTCTGAATTTTGCAGTGACATTTTGATTCATCATGTTCTGATTTTTGGCTGTGATAGTTTGTTTAAGCTCTGATAATTTTGTTTGATTTTTTAATCTGCCAATTTCATGAAGTTTGGATGTTGACTGTATATCTCAGAAAATGCTTTATAGATCATGAATTACTATTTTATTTGGCAAATTCTCTCTTGGTAGGAATCTATTTTAACATGAATTTTTTTGTTAATTTAAAGTATGTTGAGTGTTGATTATATATTGAAATGTACTCTGAAGGTACTCAAGCATGCTTTATTTTTGTTGTTATACTGAGCAGAAAATCATTAGATGATAACAAATCAGATTGTGTTTATCATGTTACTTCTGCTCAAAAATCAAGCTGTTCAACATTGTTTAAAAATCCATATGTTGAATACATTGTGGCTTTAAGCTTGATTTAAGAATGTTACATGTAATGCTTCCTTTAATAAAATGGCACATATTAAGGGGGAGCTATGTAACAATTGGAAAGAGGGAGGATTCCAAATCTTCAAAGAGAGTACTCTTAATCCTTACTCTTTTCAATTCAATTTTTTAATAATGTTTGTCATTAAGGGGGAGATTGATGCGTTTGAAAAACTCCAAATTAATTTGATGATGATCAAACATCATTAAAATGATTAATCACAAAATTATTTATTTGAATTTTAATTCACATTTGTTAATTAATAATTTTGTTGCTTGCAGATCTTGTTTTTGGGCATAAGAAAAAATGAAAGCCCAAAATGGTTGGTTAAAATTCAGCTTTGTGCAAAAATGTTTAAGAATATATGGCTAAAATTATTATCATGTGAATTGGGTCAGGAATTATTGTGTAAGCCCAAATTAAATCCTTTGGTGAAAGACCAACAAGCTTGGTCCGAAATTGAAAAAGAGAGAAAGCAAAGGTTGCATGCTTTCAACGGATGCCACTTTCACTCTTTGATGGATTTCAAATTCATTTAACTTGCATTAATAGCATTGGAAACATGAAAGAGAAAGTGGGAATTGATTTTATTGCCATCATTACTATCACACGTTACTAAGCAAAAGGGAAGTGGGAAATTAATTCATTTTTAAATTCATTCCTCAATTACATTGAAAGTTTTTTCTCTCTCTCTCTCTCTTCTCTCTCATTGTTTCGGTCATGTCACAGAGAAGAAGAAGAAGCAAGTTATCAGAAATGAGGCACTGTAGCAGTGAAGCTATGCACAAGCAAGAGGCCAAGGTGATGATGGCCCTTGCAAAAAGAAGATCCACAATAGGGTGTGGCTAAGATGAGAACCTTACCACAAAAGGTAAGATGTGGTGAGGAAGTCTCAAGATCGCCATACCTAGAAATGGAAGCAATCCATTTTGGTCAGAGAAGAAGATCCCTTGGGCATGGCTCGTCTCTACTTTTGATCAACCATCACAGAAGGTAGCTACTGTAGCTACGTGGAGGTAGAGGCAGAAGATAGAACAGATGGAGCTGTCAAGCATCAAGGACTCATCAAGGGTCAGGAATCCTTCTGGGGAGCAAGTCAAGATGGAAGGCCCGGATTGATGAAGCTTGGTGAGAAGGGATGAGGAAGAGGTAATTGCATGTTGAATTTTACATTTGGTTCTCTCTCTCTTCTCTCTGTCTGAACCGATTTGGTATTTAAGAAGAAGAAGATTAGCTCAGTTGGACCGGTTTCAACCTTGGAGGCTTCCCCTTCTATAATAAGGGTGAACAGTAAAGGCTTGAAGCAAGGAGAAAAAGAGTGAAAGCACAGATTTCTCATAGCTATCCAAGCTAACAGAAGTTCTTCTCCTTCAATGTTTTTCATGTTGTATTTTTCTGTTTAGTTTTGTCTGTCTTGAGTCTCATGGAGAAAGGCAAACAGTTAGGTTTGTATGAAAAATCCATAGAGCGGAAAAAGGCAGAGTATACAAAATTAAAAGAAAAAGCCATAGATGTCCTTAGAGGTCCTTTGTACATATGTGTTGTGTTTTATGATTCTGTGGGAATCCCCTTGCAAGTTGGGTTAGCACTTAGCAGTTGAAAACTTGGCAGGTGACTAAGTCAAGTTCAGGATTGAGGATAGATTCTGGACTTGTCCCAGATAGGAAGGGTAGTTCCTAGGGAGAATTGGTGTCTGTAATCTGTTTGATTATAGTGAAATTCCATCATTGTTGTGATGGAGACTGGATGTAGGCTGCACTGCACTTAGCAGCTGAACCAGGATACTTCTGGGTGTGATTCTCTCTCTCTCTCTCTCTTCTACTTAATTTCTGGTTCTTCTTGTAGGAGACAAAAATGAAAAATATCTCCTCATTGGTTACGAGACAAAAAGAAGATGTCTCTTGACTAGTGACGAGACAAAAAGCAGAAATATCTCCTAAAGCATTTTAAAAAGGCAGCAAGTGTTATTCAGCAAAAGGGGGCTAAGATTCAACCCCCCATTCTCTTAGCCACTGATAACCATCATGGTGGATGAATAAGTCCACATATATCATCTCGAATCCTTTAGAGGAATTCAGGGGACTCAAATCCAATCTCTACTGGTGATGGCCTTAAAATTAGCTTTTCTTGAGAACATGCAGCACAACAAAATTCACTAGATTTAAGAATCTTTTGGTTTTTTAGTGAATGTTCATGGGAATTTTCAATAATTCTCCGTATCATAGTTTTTTTCGGATGACCCCATCAATCATACTAAATTATAAATTCATTTGGGCTGGTAAACTTCAGGTTTACAATGGCATGTGATTCAATTGTACTAATTTTAGTATAATATAACCCAGATGAAAGTGAGGGTAACTTTTCTAATATAACTTTTTTATTTGAATCATGAGTTGTGATACATAAGTACTCATGATTTTCTTCATTCATTGTTTCAATATGATGTCCATTTCGGCAAATATCTTTAAAACTCAATGATAAACCACTATTTTATGGTTTTTCTTGTGCTCAATTGAGTGGTTTTTATCAATTCTTTGCACACTTATTCATACTATTTGCATGATTTTACAATTCCTTCCCAATTTTGTGCTATAATTGAAAACTTGCTTCCTAAGTCTTTAAATTATGTATTTTAATTCCCCTTTATACCATTCGATGCCGTTATCTGTGTGTTAAGTGCTTTCAGGCTTTATAGGACAGGAATGACTTAGAGGATGGAGAGGAAGCTTGCGTAAATGGAAGGAGCACAAGAAATAAAGGAGACAACCAGCGAGGAGCGACGCGCACGCATGGCTCACGCGTGCGCGTGAATTGGAGTTCGCACGGCGACGCGTGTGCGTGACTGACGCGTACGCGTGATGTGCGCTATCTGCAGAAATCACAGAAAACGCTGGGGGCGATTTTGGGCCAAGTCTGGACCCAGTTTTCGGCCCAGAAACATAGACTAGAGCCAGGGGACAAGCAGAGAATCAACACACATTCTCATTCGGATAGTTTTTAGTTTTAGATTGGAATCTTAGAGAGAAAATTACCACTTCCTCTAGGTTTCCTTCACATTCATAGATTTCTAGTTTTTATGCTTTTTGTGCTTTTGCTTTGGATATTGAGAAGAATCACTACCTCCGTTGAAGTCGCTATTATTCTAGTTTGCTTTCTTATTCCTTTACTCTTTTGATTACTTATTAACCCTGTTCAGATAAGGATGTTGCATTTTGGGATTTATTAATGCAAAGAACTATTTTTACTTTTAATTAATTTTTAATTCCTATTTTATTTAATTTATCATGTCTTCTTCTTATATTTCTGTGAACGTTATATTCATGTCAATGGAGTAGACTCCCAACTTGACTTGGGGGTTGATTAAAAGGAGACCCTTGAGTTGGAATGCTCAAGTGATTAGTTAAATTGGAAGTTGTTAGCTAACTCTCTAGGCACTAACGCTAATCCTTTCCAAGGGAGAGGATTAGGACTTGTGAATAAGAGTTAGCTCAATCACTTGACTTTCCTTTATTTAGTAAGGGTTAACTAAGTGAAAACAACAACCTCTTGATACTATACTTGGGAAAATCCAACAAGGATAGAACTTCTAATTAATCTTCCCCTGGTCAAGGCTTTTTATTTGATTATATAAATCTCTTTTAATTTACATTGCTTTAATTCACAATCCTTTATTTTTCTGTTCTTCAACTCTCAAAATTCCTCGGAAAATTCCTGACTGATAAAATAGCACCCTTTTGTCAACTCGTTGGGAGACGACCTGGGATTCCTACTCCCAGTATTTTTATTCTAAATTTGTGACAACCCTTCTAAATTGATAAGCGGATTTTTGTTGGTTAAGAACTGTACTTGCAATGCTGTTCTTATCATAAATTCTTAATTGGCTAATTTCTGCCTCCATCACTCAACAAGTTCCTTAGAGACTTCGTAGACAATAGTGCATTGTTTATTATAATTTTGTTCCTCCGAAAAACAAAATTAAAGCCCTTCTGGAGCCTTCTATCACATTGTCTGAGCCAATAATAATATTAACATATTCTTCTTTTGGTAGAAGATGTGTAAAATATATATTGCTTTTGAGAATGGTATGCGAACTTGCACTATCCGCAAGCCAAACATCTTCACTATATATCCTTACCATTTTCTTCAAAGACAAATAACAATAAAATGAGTAGAAGTATTTGCACCGTAAAATTATTTTCTTGATTGAAAATGTTTTTTTAAGAAGTATTGTACATAGTACCATATACTAAAAATTTCATTATTATTATTATTTTAGAACTTGGCACATTCAGTAATTTTAAAATTCATAAATCTAAATATTTTATTAAACATTATTTATATACATCACACTTGAAATTCAAATACATAGAGAATAAAACTTAAATTTTTAAATTATTTATTTACATAAGTACTGAACCCAAATATCAAACTTTTTTCATCATTGATCAAATGACCAATATTTTCTTCAAGATCCTCAAAGAAATCAGATATTTCATAATAAGTGGTATAATTTTCAGCAACATCCTTCGAAACAAAATTCGTCTCCTTTCCTTTGTCATCATTTTTCAAAGATGTTTGATTAAGATCAATTAGGTGTCTCGAGGTACGACAGGTATGCGACCAATGACCCTTTCCACTGCAATGGAAATATTTATCCTCTATTGATTTATTTTGCCTATTATTTTTTTCTTTATCTCACTTCTGGTGAGATCCTTTTTTGTGTACATAATTTTTCTTCCTTCCAAAATTTTTCTTGTTACCAAAACCTTGTCATTTACCTCTTATGAAGTTATGATTTGCCACATTTGCTTCAGGAAATAGGGCGGCACCAGCTAGACGCGCTTCATGATTTCTTAAAAGTAATTCATTGTTATGTTCAGCAACAAGAAAGTAAGAAATTTGTTCAGAATATTTTTTGAATTCTTTTTCGCGATACTGCTGCTGCAGGAGCACATTCGAGGCATGGAAGGTCGAGAAAGTTTTTTCTAACATGATATTATCAGTTATCTTTTCCCCACATAATTTTATTTATGAGGTGATTCGGAACATTGTTGAATTGTATTCATTTATGGATTTAAAATCCTGAAGACGAAAATGCGCCCACTCATATCGGGCTTGAGAAAGTATCACTGTCTTTTGATGGTCATACCTTTCTTCAAGATTTTTCCACAGATCTGCAGGATCTTTTAGTGTGAGATATTCATTTTTCAATCCTTCGTCAAGATGATTACGAAGGAAGATCATGACTTTGCCTTTATCCTTCTGGGTTGCCTTATTTTTAGCTTTAGTGGTATCTCCTAGATCCATTGAATCAAGATGAATTTTGGCATCTAGTATTCATGATAAGTAGTTGTTTCCAGATATATCAAGAGTATTAAATTCAAAATGAGAGTGCTTTGACATAATGAAAATTTATTGCCTTGAGTCTTCCTAAATTTTGATCAAAGTCTCGTGCTGATAACGTGTTGTAAAATAAATAATAAGAAAAAGGAAATAAATATAAAATGAAGAGATATAAATAAATAACTCTAGTATTAATATTCACTAATATTAATATCTCAATATAATAGAGATGATTTATATATGTATTTACTAATATTGTATGTTGTAGTGTACATATATATAAAGAGGGAGAGAGAGGAGTATTCAGTATAGTTGCAATATAAAGAAAGGGAGAGAATTGTTTTTGTTGTTGTGCATTGCTTCAAATGTGACTTCTCCTATTTATACATGTAGCAAGCCTTCATTTTCAAACTTCATTTATTTGAATTTGTCTTGAAAAGTGATTTCTTCAATATTGAGAAAGTTAGCTGTCCAAATCATAAGTGGTCATCCATATTATCATCTTTATCACAACAGTATTGATGGTTGTTCTTATTAAATTGTTATTGAATTGATCCTAAGCCTTTTGAAAAATTAGTCGTCAGGATATATTTAATGCAAATCGAAAACTTTTGAGACAAAATTAAAACAAAATAAAACTTAGAGATATTTTTAAATTTTTTAACAAATTTCAAAGACAAAAATTATATTTTACCCTTTTTTTTTCTTTGAATAAGGAAAATGAGATGTTATCTATTTATTATATAAAAGAAGAGTTGCAACACAGTAACACCATACAGCAGACTCCAACACCTGTCCATCTTTCAACTATTTTTTGCTCTTCTCCAATTGACAACTGTCCTTATCATTATGGAAAATACAATCCTATCCTATATATAGATTGGTTATTACAAATCCTCCCTTTTTTTCACTGTTGCAAGCTCTTTTTTTTTTGGTGGCACAAATACAGGAGTGGGCTCAGCAATCCCCAACCTCAGTGAGCACTCTTACTTGGTGGAAGATTCACGGGGGAGAGTCGTTTGTCCAGTGGGTTGTAGGGAGTGAATAGAGCAGCAATCCCAAAACCATCATTTAGCGGTAGAAAGCCGAAATACTAGCTTCTGATTAGATGATTAGGGTAAACAATGGATTAAGAAGTCATTGTGTCTGATGGAAAAAAGGAAAAGAGGCAGAAATATTTCCCCGAAATTCTAAAGTACTCCTTTTATCTATTGTGCTTAGCGTATGTTAGAGCATCAACAATCCTAAAACGATGGGATTAACCACTGATAGTTTGCTTTGATTGGTTGATTGGGCTTAATCCCAGTACCCAACGTGTTTTAGTCGATTAAAAAATTTAGTACGTTGGTTTAAACGATGATTTAATTTTGGCGCTACTTTGTGAAATTTAAAACCAGTATAACAACTTTTCCTATGACATAGTCTTTATATATTGGAAGCCGGTATCCCACCATCCACATAGCTTAGATTACTTCATCTCCTCCATATGGCTCTAACAAATGCTTTTACTCAAAAGGTTGATCGTGTTGCAGACATCAATGCAACCAAACTGACCTGGAATTTAGTTGTTAGAGTTGTTCGTTTGTACGAAATTCCTAGCTCATGGAATCCCACAGATGTATGCAGCTTAGAGTTGGTGCTCTAGGATGAAATGGTGTGTATCCAACTATTTATTTTAAGAATGGCATATTAATTTGTGGAGTTTATGCATGTTAATTTGTGTGTGTTTGTATGTGTGCCTGTTTAGGGTGATCGTATACATTGCTCCATTCCGAAGGCAAATGTGGTGGTCTTTAAGACAATTGTTCGTGAGTTTAGAATTTACTCAATGAGAAATTTCATTGTTCAGCCAAATTTGAAAGGTGTGAGGACAACTTCACACAAGTTCAAGCTGAGTTTTTACATGAAAACTTCTGTCAGTGCTCTCTCTAGTGAGACCTTTCAACTGAATCCTTTCCGATTTGTCTCCTTTATGGAAATTGAAGCAATTGATGTTGTCAATTTGAATATCCTCCTAGGTACTATATCAATAAAATGATTCATAAAATCATTTGGCGGTTTATTTAGTTTTGTTATTTTGTTTGTGGATAACTGATGCTGTCTTTGTTGGTTTTTATCTCCACCGTGGTATAGATTGCATTGGTCACGCTGTTGGAAAGGAGGATGCTAGACCAATGGTTACAAAATCAGGCCAAGAAAGTAAATGTATGTCACTAGACCTGGAGGATCTTGAGTAAGTCATTTGGCTGTTTTCATTGGTATGTCATTAAGTAGTTGTTTAAGTTGTGGCTATTCTTATGGTTGTATGTTTTATAATATCGTAGGAAAACAAGATCAAGTGCACTATATTTAGTGAAATGATTGGCAAGTTAACTCCGTTTATCAATAAGAATGATGGTGAGCCACTAATTTTGGTCGCTCAACTCTTCAAGCCAAATCAGTACCTCAATCAGATTAATGTTCAGAATAGTCTTTATGCCTCGAGAGTGTTCCTGAACCCTGATTTCCCTGATGTTGCATTCAAGAATCAGTATATAAACACTAAACATTAACCCTTCACCTCTTATACTAGATATCGCTTCACCTTTTTTTGATCCCATGCTAATACTATGTTATTTGCTTATGCCTTTTACAAACTGTTCTGCACGTTAAAAAAACCTGCAATTTGGAGTCTAAGTTGAAGTAAAAAGGAAAATTAAAATAGAAATGTTATGAATCTTGAGTTTGTGGTTTTGCAGTTTGATAAGGAAAAAGGATTTTGAAACTACTTACATGAAAAATTATATACAGATTAGATACAAAAAAAATTGTTACTATGTAATTTTTGTTCAGTTGGATTAAAAAGTGCCAACTACTATTGTCATGATGCTTTATTTTAAATGTTTAATGCTTTTTATCAATTTCTTTTCGGAGTTAACTTTTGTATTCCAAATCTCAAATTGAAAAAAAATCATTTTGTTTGACTTCTAAATTTAATATTTCTTAGTCAAACTTTTTATAAATATTACAAATAATACATGAAAACAAAAATCAGTTTAGTAATTCAGTTTTTAAAGTTCAATTTATTTTGTACTCAATTATTTATGTTTATTATCAACAAAATATACAAAATCAGCTACTTTTTTAAAGTGCACACTATTTGAACTACTATTATTATGTAGCTTGATTTTAAGTTTTTAATCTTTTTTGGCAATGTATGGAATTAAATTCTGTATCCAAATCTCAGAAACATACAAAAAAATATAATATTTTTTTACTTTTTAACATAATATTATTTAATCAACTTTTTTATAAACATTATCAACAATACATGAAAAGAAAAAAAATTTCTTTATTCACTTTTTAAAGAAAAAATATTTTGTACTCAATTATTTATGTTTGCTAAATAGGAAATATACAAAATAAACTATTTTTTTAAAGTACAAAATATAAAGTGCAACTTTAGATCATAAAATTAGGTGTATAAAAATATTAAGCTAATTGGTCTATTATTTTCGGATTACTCCGAGTTAGCCTACTGAAAGAAGGTGACATTGGCTCTCAACGAATTAATCATATAGAGACCTAACCTCAGTATTCAGTGAGTGATGAACTTTTGGGAGGTTCCTTTCCAATCAATACAATCGAAGAAGTTTTGAACATGACTTATGTGAGTTCATGTCCCACCTTTTTGTATTAACACTGATTTCGTTGCATTGCCTTTAAATGTTATTAAAATGAGAGTCTGTAACACCCTACCACACAGAGCTTTACACCTAGAATGTAAAGCAGAGGTGACGATGCACTACGACCTCTAAAAATAAAAAAATATATATTAAAGTACTTTGTTTCATTGTAAGTACTCTTTAATTCCTCTTTAATTACATCAATTTTGCTTTTATTTCCCTTTGGTTCAAGTACTTTGTTTATATTTACAATTTTGAGTTCTTGAAGTTTTGATTGATGAATTTAGTGTTTTATGCTTGCTTTGTGTTTGTTTGGATGTTTATTGTTGATTTTGTGCATAGTTGGTTATAGCTTTTCATTTTCCTTTGCAAATTCTTATGTTTTGGTTTTATGCACACAAGGTGTTTGTGAAAATGCAAACTTTAGATTCTGAGTAGATTTTCACACCTCAGCCTGGGATTTGAGTTCCTATGATATTAGAGTCATGATGTCCAACATTTAGTGGTAATTTTTGGGTAGTTAGTTGACTCTTGTTTCCATTGAAGCTAGCTTTTTATCAACTAGTTTGGTAAGTTAGTTAGGACTTATGGATCAAGGTCAATTATGCTTGCTTGACCTACTCCTTGATGTTAGGGGTTAACTAAGTGAGATTGACTCATCATAATTATCATAGTTGTGGTCATGGCAATGATAAGATTCCTTGGATTCTCTTATTCCCAAGTCAAGGCTCTTTTATGCATATCTTAGCATTTTCACTAGTTTTGATCTCATTTCTCTTTACTTGCATTAATTCCAATTTCGATCATCTCTTAGGTAGCGTTTGTTTTCGGAGACAGGACACGGAGACATGGACAACGAATGTTTAAAATGTGTTTGGAAGCAGAGACATGGACACGGAACACATTGTCTCCAGGATACTATTTTATATTTTTGTGTCCACTCTTTTACGAAGGACAATGATGGACACGGGATTTGAAAATGTAGACACAGACTTTTTTATCAAAATTTTTTCCTTTCTATCCATAAATATTTTTTTTATTATTCTACTATTATCTCTTTTTATTTTTCCTAATTTTAACTTCTCTACATCGTAGTTCTTCTTTCTCTGCGTTCTTTTTTTCAGATACTCTCTTTTTTTGGTAGAATTTCTTACTTGACTGGATAATTAATTTATTCCTTTTTATCGTTCATTCTCTTTTCTATGGCATGCTGTATTAATGGAGACTTAATTCAATTTTATACTTTATGTTACTTTATTTATTCTTAATTTTGTTACTTTAATACCATTTTTATCTTATTGGTTTATAGACCAATTCTTCTTGTAATTTTCTGTACTCCTACATACTCTTATTTTTTATTAAATTAATTTGTACTTGATGTAAAAAATTTGGAATCATATAGCTATTTTAGTCATTTCGCATAATATCTTAGTTTTGTCCACGTCTATCTAAACATAATACAGGACATTACATTAGTGTCTTGTCCATCGTATCCAAACACAATACACAAAAAATAATTTTTAATGTCTCTGTTCTATTATCTCTATCTTAGTGTCATGTCCTGTCTCCAAAAACAAATGTAGCCTTAGTTCTTTTATTGCTTAGTTCTTTTAATCTTTAGTTCTTTGATTTCAAAACCCCCCTTTGCCCTAACAACTGAAAGCGTAACACTTCCACTTGCGTCCTAGGGAGAACGATCCGGGGTTGAATTACTCTCGATCTCGGTTTATATGTTTTGAATTTGAAAATACTAAACTTTGATTGAGAGGATTGTTTGTTGGTCTAGGCTATACTTGCAATGAACATATTCTATTTTGAGAAATTCTAGATCGACGATAGCTTCCTCTCATCATCTATGCATAGATTTTTCTCATTTCATTCATAAATCATACATTCATATATAACTTTACTTAATGGGGGTTACCATTTTCGAGAATTTATACGTGCCCGGTCACCCGTACGACGTGAAGTCAACAGAGTATCGAATCTCAACCTGGAACACGTGGTGGCAAGCCACGGTACTTTACCCAAGGAAACTCGTATCTCAGATAATCATTTCACATTCATTTATTAACATCTCATAATCATTCATTTTAGCTGTAAAATCACTTTATACCTCATATGTTTGCATCTTTATACATAATTTATCATAACCTGGAGCAAGTGGGGGCGAAACCACAACCCTTGCGTATTCCCAGGAGGTACGTTCTCATATGCCTAGGAGGAACAAAGGAGGGGATCCTAACCTCCCACCATCTCGCTGAGTGAGATTTTACAGTACCAGGAGGAACAAAAAAGGGGATCCTCACCTTCCACCATCTCCTGGGGTCGCACTTTCAAGAAAGAGTGCTCAGATGCAATATTTATTCCTTTCATTAGCTAGTTTCATAATCGATATAGTACACGTTTATACATATATATAAGCACCCTATCTTCTCGTACCTAAATCATCACTTTTAACCTTTATTTCATTCCCAAGTTACCACCTATTCTTAGCTTCATCTTATTACTAGGCTTACTAAAAAGACCTAGGACCAAAGAAATGAAAATAGAGGTTTAGAGGTTTGAAAATTAGGTTTATAAAACATAAAATTAAGTTTGCTAAAAACAAGGGTCACGCGTACGCGTGGACGTACATTTTAGCCCATTTCGCGTACGTATGTACGCGAGGCAGTAGCGACCCTTCGCGAATCAAAGGTATGCGTACACAGAAATCCCAATCCACACGTATGCGTGGGCCACGCGTACGCGTGGGCCTTCATTTTGTCAAAAATTTTGGCTAAGTCTGAAAAATCTGCAGAATTTCAAATTTCAATTCCAAACTTCCAACGCGCATAACTTTTTTGTTTTAAATCATTTTTCTTCCATTCTTCGAACGGCATAAACTTCACGGACCCAATTTTCATGTAAAACAAGTTTGAAATCATTCGGGAGTCTGGAAGCCAAGTTATGACTCCTTAAAGTTCGATAAAAAACCATAGTTACACCAAATCTCCAAACCTCATTTTCTTTAAAACTCAAATCCAAAACAACATACCATACCCATAACCACCAACAGAACATGCCATTCTCAATACCACAACAACCTTCATATCCTACCATCTCTCAAATCAACAATATCATGCATCAACCCCCCTAAATACATCAACAAAAATTCTCATTTTACCTATCCAACATATATATATACATATTATCATTAAATCATCATTTGACATCCATTCAACAAACACTAAATCCACATCACAATTTTTATCAAGGTTACTAAGCATTAAACATTCTCATACGTTCCAATATATCCTATGGTCATCTAGCCTAAGTTTTCACAGAACATTATATATTAAATACGTGAAACCTAAACCATACCTTGGCCGATTTTCACGTATAACCCGAGACAACCCCACAATGCAAGCTCACAAGTTCCACTTCAAAAAATCTATCCACCAAAGTTGTTCCAAAAGCTCCAATTCACCAATTCAAACTTCAACCTAACATAATTTCAATCTAATTTACACAATTCACTAAATTAGCACTAGGTACACAAAATTGGATAACCCACAAGGGTTTAGAGTTTCCTTACCTTACCCGTTGATGATTGGAGTATAATTCAACAATTATCCAATGTTAGATTGTACCTAAACCACCAAAATCATCAAAATCACTCAAAACTCAAACCAATTTCGCACATAAAGGGGACACAGAACACTGGGCACGAATTTGAGAAAGACATACCTTTTTGTTTAAATAGAATTGGATAAGACTCCAAGACGAATGTGTGGCCGCAAACGGCTCGTCAATCGGAGCTCCGGATCAAAAGTTATCTTGGTTTAATGTTCAACCTAGGTTTATGTTTTGTGAGAGAGCTCCTTCCCCCTTCATGCTGAGTTTCAGCATGAAAAATGAATGCCAAGAAGGGAGGGGGTGCTGTTTTGTTCAATTAGGCTGAGTTGGGTTGGGCCTGGTTCACCCGATTTGACCTATTTAGCCCAATATTAGGCCAAATTTATTAAAATTAGTGTCAAAATTCTTGTTTTAATTAGCTCTATCCTATTTTACTATAAAATTCACATTTCTAATTTTTTATTAAAAATTAATTTATTGAATAATTACTCACTAATTTTACGGGATTTACAGAGTCCATGTTATTGCAGGAAGTCTCCACTTGGGTTTTAGCCACTATAGTGTCTGTTGATGTTGGCACCCGCGATTGGTATTATGCCTCGTGTAAGAGTTGTCCTAGAAAGTTGTGGAGAATAAGGGTCGATATTACTGTGAGCATTGTCGAAAAGTAGGATTTAATGCTCCGTTAAGGTAACCGTTTCTTTGTTTGAATTTTATTCCACGTCTTAACAACAAACTTCTTTGTGTGACCATGTTTCCTGCGTTGAATGCTAAAATGTCAAGTTTGTCACTATTCATTTTGGAGCACCTTGGTGATTACAAATAACACATAACTTCTTTAGCGCAAATGAAGTTTCACTTATTATGGTAATCCTATGCCAAAAAGTTCAGTTGGGTTTTACTAAATTTGAAGCAATGTAGTGTAATTAGAAAGGGTGTGTAATTTGTTGTGATGTTATTATGTTGTTACAAGTTGTATTCTATTTTTAAGGAAAAACACTAAATTGATAAAACTCAGGGTATACCATATAAATATACCCTAAAAGTTGTGGAGAATAGGGGTTGATATTTATGTGATCATTGTCAAAAAGTGGGATTTAATGCTCCGTTGATGTCACAGCTTCTTTGTGATGAATTCTCTGCAACCTTTTAACAACAAAATTCTTTATGTGACCATATTTTTTGCGTTCAATGCTAAAATCTCAACTTTCTGAATTTTGATTTCTTACACCTTGCTGATTACAAATAACATTCAATTCTTATAACAGATGAAGTTTCACTCATTAGGGTGATCCTATAGCAAAAAGTTCAGTTGGGTTTTACTAAATATGAAGCAATGAGGTGTGATTAGAAAGGGTGTGTAATTTGTGGTGATGTTATTATTTTGTTACAAAGTTCTATTCTGTTTTTAAAGAAAAACACTAAATGGCCAAAACTCTAGGTATACCATATAAATAAAAGCTATGCGTTTATACTTATATCTAAATTTCACACACAACTATAAACATGAGTTAGTCTACTTAACTAATTATATTTTGAGGAAAAAGAACTAAATGGATAAATACTATAGGGTATACTACATGAGTAAGGGTATCTGACTTAAGTTACTATTCAGCGCTTTGTATTCTTGCTGATAATAGAACTTGAATAAGTTTATCTCTAATTGAATTCCTTTATCTATGTCAAATAAGTCATGTGACCAACTAACGTATACACATATTCTTTCAAAGTGTGTTTCCTTGGCAGTTGGAATGGAGTAAATGCTCTAAATGTAACCTCTGTTAACGCGTTAATTTCAAGTTTTATTTACAATATAAGTTTTGTATCCATACTTATCTCTCCCCTGAACACTTTTAATTCAGTTTGGTTTGTTTTTCCTCAGGTATCGACTTAATGTTGTAGTCACGGATGGGACTAGATGCATTAATATAATGCTTTGGAATCAAGAGGCAAAAATCATTCTCGGGAAATCTGCTAATGACATAAGGGATTTAATGGTAAACTATTATGCATTTTACGGAGCGTATTTGGTTATTTATCAATATATGAACTGTCGGTGTGTTAACCAACTAATGAAGCCTTTTTTCATGTGTAGAAAGATGCTAATGAGAATGCCTGCTTAAAAGCTTTTGAACCTATAATTGATAAGAAGTTCCTTTTTAAATTGTCTATTTCACACAAAAATCTGACCTCTATGGACCAAGCTTATAATGCTATTAAGATTAGTGATGATGAGGCACTGATTAGTCTCTATTCATCCCACAGTTCTTCCATAAATATTGGAGTTCGTATTTAAATTATGGCTCATTATTAAACTATCCATTGCAGTTTCCATACTCTTAAAGGGTGTATTTATAACTAAATTTGGAATTCATGTGGTGCAGGGTGTTGAACAAGGCCTTTCAAACGTAGTGTCTACAACTAAAAGTAATGACCTCAACTCAAATGGGAATGGAGCTGCTATTATTTCACTATCAAAGGTCAGGATTCCATTAGAACCCAATAATTGATATTGCAAATTCTGTTGCATTGTAGAACCCAATATTTGATATTGCAAATTCTGTTGCACTCATGCAGGATTCTGGCACTGAGAGCATCTTTGAGAGCGGCTTAGATACTCCTGGTAAATGTGTTATAGTAGATTCTGCTCCAAGCTTGGGTGTTAGTGGACTTACCAATCCGGAAGGCCAGGGATCTAGTAACAAGACTTTCAAACATGGTTCTACTAAGAGGAAAATTGAGTGATTCACTCAATTTGGGATATGTAATGTGATTGTACACATTTGTTGGCTTTAGTTTAGTTGCTATGGGTACTTACCCGTATCAAACTCGGTGTTATGAACTTATGTATATTGCTGTAATGACCTTGGGTGTCGATGAACGATGTAATATCAAAGTTTTAACGTTTTGTAGTTTACTTTTACTCTAATTTTTCTTTTTTTAATCGAGTTTCATAACACAGTAAACAAAATGTAACTCCTTGCTCTAAGTCAAATCTGCAGTTGGACTCATTTGTTTATATAACTTTTTGTGTCTTCTATTCTAAAACATCAACTCTCTGAATATTATTTTGGGTTTAGTGAATATCTTCCTTGCTGATCAGAACTAACCTTTCACCTCTTATACTAGATGTCGCTTCACCTTTTTTTTATCCTATCTAATACTATGTTATTTGCTTATGCCTTTTACAAACTGTTCTGCACATTAAAAAACTTGCAATTTGGAGTCAAGTTGAACTAAAAAGGAAAATTAAAATAGAAATGTTATGAATCTTGAGTTTATGATTTTGCAATTTGATAAGAAAAAGGAAAATAATGTTCATAAAAAATATTGTAAAAATACCTAATAAAGCCAAATCCAATAAAAAATATTGCAAAAAAAAAATTCATTCCATGTCTATCATTTTGTCATGACTTCTATCGGTATTACGATTTGCATAAATGATTTCTTTAGATGGTATGTCATGTTGGTCTTAAAATTGTATTACTTGAATAGTTAAACTTACCAGTTGCAAAAAAAATTCATAAAAAACATTATAAAAATACCTAATAAAGCCAAAACCAATAAAAAATATTGCAAAAAAAAAATTCATTATTCCATGTCTATCATTTTGTCATGACTTCTATAGGTATTATGATAAGTTAAAATCGATATTTTAACTTTCATATTGGTGATGGAATGATGTTTCCCATTGATATTGGAGCTGGGTGTGTTATCCTTGGTTGTAGAAGATAGCAACAAACAAATCAGATGGTCAGATTTAGGAAACCAAAAATCGGACCTTCCTATTTGAATTTTCGAAATTTTTAATTTTTTTTTCACAAAATCTACCCTCATATTTGGATTTTTTGAATTTTTCAAAATTCTTTCACAAAACCTACTCTCAGATTTAGGTTTTCTGCAACTTTATTTTTCTTTTTAGAAAACCTACCCACCGATTTGTTTCCCCTTTGAAATTAAAAAAAACATGACCTGCATAAATCGGAGGTTCAATTTTATTTTCCCATAAATTTGAATGTACTTTGTCAAAAACTGGACATTCGGTTTTTTCGTGCCAGCCAAATTTGAGCCTATGATTTGCAATTGGAAATTAAAAAAAAAAAATCCAATTAATAACAAACACCACTAATCCATAATTGAGCATAACACATGCTTATTCTCTTTTATTATAAAATTGAGCCTTTAAAATTACCTAACCTTAAGCCTTTTAAACTATTCAGTTTTTACCCACTTGCTAAAATTGACGTAATCGAAGAAATTAAAAATACCTCCGCCCATATTTTCTTTCCATGAGCTATCCATTTAAGAGTACATAACTGATAGATATTTGACAACAATCATATCTCTATTACAAGTTGGCTTACAAATAATAAATACCTTATTTTTCTTTAACAGATCATGAAATGAGTTATTTATCTAGCCCCAATCTACAGAACTACAATATTGAGAGACAAAATGAATCATATGCAGAAGAGCATCAAGGTAAAATTGTGTTGTTTAAGCAGTTCTCAATTCCATGTCATGTTTAAATTGAATTAAATTAAAAAGTGAGGAACATTTTTCAACTTTGTTTCGGTTCACACATACAAATAGTTAACTTGCTACCTTCTGCCTTACTAACAAAATCATAATATTACATTACAGGAGAACTAGACCAGCAGCACGATATTCATAATGACTCAGAACCAATGCCACCCGGTTAATAGTTAAAAGAATTATTCCCGCTTTTTTCAAAATAGCCTTATACAATTTCAAACTCACTATATTTTTCATATCACAGGTTATCTAGACCTTGGAGATCCGAATTTCAAATACTGACATTGTGGAGCTGAGTTTTGGTATCAAGAACGAATTAACAAAAACTATAATGCAAGGAATCCAACTTTCACTTTGTGTTGTCATCAGGGCCAAGTTGAGTTACCTAGACTACAGGAGGTGCCTCAAATATTGAATGATCTAATTTTTGGTTATGATGCAAAGGCTACTCACTTTCAAAAAAACACACGCACATACAATAGTATGTTTACTTTTACTTCATTGGGTGGCAAAATAGATAGATGTATTAACCACACTAAGGGTCCTCCTACATTTAGGTAGCGTTTGTTTGCAGAGACTGGAACTGAGACTGAAAGACAGAAACTCAGTATTATGTTTGTTGAGCTAGAGACTGGTACTTAAATTTCTGTCTCTATCTTTAAAATTTCAGTATTTCAGTACCTCCAAAAAGTAGGGACACTGGAGACAGAAAATTTTAAAGAGAGGACAGAAATTTCAATTATAATTTGTACTTAAATTACCCCCATTCTAATTCAATAATTCCAAAATTACCCTATGTAAATCACGCTTCTTGATCAACCCTCGTGAGTCGTGACTCCATCTTCTCATTCTTCTTCAGAACAGCCACTGCAGCATTTGAAGCACGATCTCAAGAACAGCCGCTGCCTCACCGCACCGCTGGCCTCCCACCGTTAGGTAAGTGGTTTGCCGCTTGCAAGTTCGTCTTCGTGGTCCCCATCTTCTCATCTCCCCTCTTTCACCTTCACAGGAAAGTCAAAGAACGAAGCTACCGCCTCTCCCGGGTTGCTGTCGACGTCAACCATCAACTCCTCGTCCTAACTGCTCTGACCTAGGTTAGTTATATACAAAAGTTGTCTAATTTACTGATTCCTTTCATCTTTTCTGTCATGCCCTAATTTGTGAAAGTTTCTTTGATGAGAACGAAAGCCAAGCTAACTAACCCATTTATTTCAGCTTTATAATAACATGAGTTTATGATGTTTACCTCCTTTTTTTGTCTCGTAAGAACTAATTACTGAACAATCTAGGATCAGTTGTTAAGTTTGGTCAGTTTGATAGCAGGGTCAGTGATTAAGTTTGGCCATTTTAATAAGTTTCGATGTCTTTGTTTGGTTTGTAATACTTGGATTAGTGCAGCTTCAAACCTCAATAGGTGTAGCTTTATAACAGCATTCTGGTTTTTGGTTTAGAACTATTGTTAGGTAGGCTACAATTATTAACATATCTATTTGAGGGGAAGAATGTTTGTTCTCTAAACTGGTAAGTGAAATTGTTGAATGTACATGATATCATATAAATATGCTTGATACGGCTTAGGTGATAATGACAGCACAGTTATTTGTGTCAAGTGTGAACCACTTCACATTTTAATTACCGAATCTTCTTTCTTGCCTTTTGAAAGACTTTGATTTGCTTAAAGTACCTGAAAAAGTCACTGTTGAGTTTATGAAATGAGAGAGGAAAATCGATATTATCTTTTTTATTGTGTTTATATTGTATTTCCTGTTTTGATTTCCAGTTGAAACTTAATTAAAATTGAGAAGTAAATAGAGTTAATTATCTTTTTATTCCAGTTTTTTATTCTTGTTTCTGGTTCTAAGAAGATAAAGCAGATTTTGCATGAAGAAGTGTTAGATTAATTTGAATGTTTATACGTTTTTTAATGTAATGACTTTGCTAAGAAGAAATGGAGCGGTCGGAAATTATTAAGCGATGTGTGTATTTTTATGAAGAGATGAGATCCAAGCATGAAGATTTGATGTTGTTCTTTGTGCTTATGCTATTTGTTTACTTTAGGGATAGAACTAGTGGCCAACTGTCGTTAGGCGGAAGAATGAATAGTAGAATTAGACGTGAGGCTTTAGAGCGTATTGTTGGTGAGGGTGATAGGAATTGTATTTGGGAGTTGAGAATGAACACAAATGCCTTTGCTAATTTGTGTGAGTTGCTCGAAGTTCAAGGAGGACTTAAATTTGTATCCGAGCCACTCTAAATGGGATTTAGAGTAAAATAATATTTGTGTTTGTGATAGTAACTACCAATTATTTGATAATGTAGCTGTGGCATTGTCACTTTTATTAGGAACTTCATTAATGTAACTAGTTTTACCGCAGGAACCTCATTAATGTTTGTTAAATTGGGTTTATATTTTCACAGGCACATCCAACGAAGTTCTACAGTCCTGGCAAGCCCTTTCCTCTTTTTCACCAGCTAGATGGTATATTTGGCAGGGATAGAGCCACGGGAGCAGCAGCAATTAGTAGCTTCAATGCGGAGGAACAGGTTAACGAAGAGACGGAAGACACTGCAATTGGATTTGATGACTCTGAGATGTCTCCACAACCAGAATTAGACGGAGGGCCAGCAATGCAAGGACAAGCATCACATTCTGAAGCTGGTGCGAGTGTAGGAAGCACAAGGCGATATGGGAGGAAGAGAAAGCAAGCTGACATTTTGGAGAGGATGGCTGACCATATCCAGCAATCTTCGGCTGACCAAAGGAAGAATGCCCAACTAATTGTTGATGCAATTGTTGGTGTAAACGAGAAGTTTAAGGTTGGTGAGAAGCTCACACAGCTTGGGTTCGGTGATGACGAGGTGGTGAGGGCAATTTTGAAGTTTTCTGATAGTCCTAATGTGTATGCACACTTCTGGGGTTTGATAGATTCACAGATGATTGGCCTTGTGTGTTCCATTATATGAAGTTGACTGTTGGCTAAGGGTATTAAGTTTGGCTAAGGGTATTAAGTTTTTCACTATAAGGTTTTAGTATCTTGTGAGATGGTTATATTTAAGATGGTTTAACGTACATACTTATGCTTGGTATACATTTGGATAGATATTTTGGTTATGCCTTTATTTTTGTACAATCTTTTTAGTATTGTGGTATGGCCTTTGCTTTGGTCGCTTGAGCATGAATTGTTGGTTAAGTACAATATTTATGGTCATGATCATGTTAATAAAAATTCTGATAATTTTTGTCATCAACTGTCCCATTCTGATAAACTGTCAATATGATTTTTCACTGGTCATCTGTCTTACTTAGAAAATCACATGCTGTGTGAATGAAAAACTGCAAAATAGCTTTGGTGAGAATTCATTGTGACTGATTTAGATGCTTAAGTTAGATTCATATTGGTGAGTTAGCAACCAGCTCTCTGTTGAGTTTTGTTTGATCTTTGAACTTGTATAACACTGTAGAGAAGTGCATATATTCTTAATAAAGATTATTTTCCTGCATTAGCCGGAAGCAGTAGATTTGTGTTTATGAGTGTTATAGAAATTTTGGTGACATGGTACTGTGTATACTGGTTTTATTGAAGTATGTACATGAAGAAGTGGGAAAAGATGAACATGGTTGCTAAATTCAGAACACAAGTAACATATTCTATTAAACAGATCTCAAATTACACAAGCATTCATAGCTGTCTTGATATTCCTTTTGAGCAATAGAGACCTTACATTGTTGTACATCAAACACTTTTGTAACAATCCTCACTACAACATAAGACATCATATATACATGCTTGCACACATGAGGGGAAACAACAATAAACAAGTAGTTTATTTCATATCTTTACAACTAGAACTGAGGAAGTAGCCATCATTATTTAGGGTGTATAAGGGTAAATTGTGATCTATTTTGATGATGGACTTTTAATTTTGGTTGAATTTCTTGATAGCTGCACCCAAATCAAAACTTGGATAGAACAATTTCCCGCATAAATTGATCAGGTGCTACATAAATAAAACAAAAAGCAGCAATGAGATACACATCATAAACTATATAAAATAGAAAACAATAAAACAACATGTGTGTTTAATACAACCAATTATTTGACAGTAAATAGGTATCAGGAACACTTTTGAGGATGAAGAGGAAGGAAATGTGATAAAGACTGAATGCTTGTCAATTCATTCAATGAAAAATAGTGTTTGTTACAATAAGAGCAGTACATAGACTTTGTGAATTGTAATAATGCTCTTTCTGTGGATAGATAAAGTGTGCCTCTAAAACAAGAGAGAAACACACTAGGTGGTAACCATTAACATAAAAGCACTAGTGTATAAGAATCTGTAACTCTTGACAGCAAAAATTCAATAAAGAATTGTGAAAATCAGATTTAGAAGTCAAGAAGGAAATAATAAACTTCACTAACTACTAATTCACGTAAGATACAATTAACAAACAAACTAACTAATGTCTAATCTGTTGTATTTAAAATCAAATATTGGTGCCTCTAGCTTTTCCAATAAATTTTTAGACTCCTAATATGTTAGACAGTAGTAAAAATACATTCCCAAATCAATATAGCACACCAGTGACTACTAATTTCGATAACAAAAAAGAGTGACAACAGGAACATAATTATGATAAACAGTTCTCAAATCATCTTCTTTGATTTTCTATACAGTAATCATCATAAATAAATTTTAAAAAATAACAATCACAGATTTACAAATCAGCAATTAACAAGCATAAGTAAGCTGAAAAATTAATATGATACACAAACAATGGAATCAGCAATTAGCAATCACACATTCCCAAATTTTTAAAAAAGATGACACAGAATTCATAAATTTGCAAATGAGGGAAAATAAGAACTCGGATATTACAACTTCAGAAATCTTCAACATTTGAAGAAGCACAAATCAGCAATTTTAAGCAAATCAGGGCAAATCTCAAATCATCCAACGAATGATTTAAACGTTTTGATCAACATGAGGACAAATCAGAAGGTGAAGGTTTCACAAATAAGAAAATGGGGGAATCAAAAATCCCTCATGAACTTCACAAAATTAACAAGCAAATAACATAAATTGAAAGAACATACTAGCTTCGTTGACAGAGAAACAGCGGAGACCAGACGCACAGCTCCGAGACGGTGGCGACGCACACCCACTGGCGTGGATACAGTAGCAGCGTCACAAACCGAGGGTGGCAACTGGGGCCACGAAGATGAACCAAGGAGAATTGGAGAGGCGCCGACGTGGTTCCGACCCTTAGAGGTGCTACCGGCGGCGGGTTAGGCTCTAGGAGTTCACGGCAGAGGAGAGAAGAAAGGGTAGAGAAGAGGAAAAAAGGGGTTAGGGTTGGATGCTGATGAAAATGAAATTGTATTTGGGGGTTAGGGTTGTTAGTTAAAATTAAGGGCATTTTAGTAATTATAAATATTTAGTCTCTATTTTTTATTTCAAACCAAACAGGATACTGAGACATAAATTAGTCTTGTACACTTTCACACCAAACACAATACTAATACTTATTTTTGTCTCTGTCTCTTGGTCTCTGTCTCTTTGTCTCTATCTCTTGGTCTCTGTCTCGCAAACAAATGCTACCTTATATTACATGGTCAAAATTATCATTTAATGGGAAGCTTATAACCAGAAGAGGGAAGTTCAGCAAAATTTGCACAACTTTACATCTATGATACACAAAATGAGATAAAAAAAATTGCAGTTCCATTCTTAGGTATTAATTTAGTATTACTTCAATCTAGCCTCTATTTATTAAGCTTTATTTGATAGTGAGCATAATTTATACACAACAAAAAATTCTTTTTGATAGCTCTGGCAAAAAAACCAACCAATGGAATTTAGAAATCATATCTGATGTTATTGAAATGCTGGATCAACATAACGTTCTTGCAAAAAGTTTTCGCATGGTACGAGACATAATCAGAACTAATCCACAAACTAATGTTCATTTACGGCTTATTGGAAAAAGGGGAAAAGATGGAAGGCGATATAATCTACCATCTATTGATGAGGTTGCAGGTTTAATTGTTGGAGATTTTGATTCAAATACAAAAGAAAGAGATATTATTGTCAAAACAAAATCTGGCCAACTTCAACGAATTTCAGAACTCAACCCATCATATTTAGGATTACAATATCCTTTACTATTTCCTTATGGTGAAGACGGTTGGAGATAAAACATCCTTTTAAACAAATTGCCGAAAAATTCTACACAGGAAATTTCCTACGTTAGCATGAGGGATTTTTTTGCATTTAGAATCCAGCATAGATCAAGTCGTGAAGGTGTTTTGTTTTACTCTCGACGACTTTTTCAACAGTTTTTAGTTGAAGCATTCTCAATGGTTGAAGCGGCTAGACTTAAATATGTATACTCAAAGCAAAGACATTTCAGAGCTGAAATCTATAAAGGTCTGAAAGATGCAATTCTGAACGGTGAAACTAAGGCATCATCACTAGGCAAGCGCATTGTTTAACCTGCAACATTCACAAGGGGACCACGATATATGATTCAGAATTACCAAGATGCAATGACAATTTGTAGGTCAATTGGTTATTCAGATTTATTTATAACAGTAACCTGCAACCCCCAATGGGAAGAATTGAAGCGCTATTGTAAGGAAAATAATTTAAAACCTGAAGACAGACCAGACATGGTTTGCAAATTATTCAAGGAAAAGTTGGACATACTCATCAAAGATATCTAAAAGAATAGAATTTTTGGTACATCAAGGGCAGGTAATACTCTAAACCCGCGCTTTTCGTGGGAAAATGTTAACTATTTCAATCCATTATAATACAATCATAGTTAATGCATATCTATTATTGCAGTTATATATACTATTGAGTTTCAGAAGCGTGGATTATCGCATGCACATATACTACTATTTCTTGCGCAACAACATAAATTACCTAGTTTTGATGACATAGACAACATTATCTTAGCAGAAATTCCAGATCATAATCTGGATCCAGAATACTATCAGGCAGTTAAGGCTTTTATGATGCATGGACCCTGTGGAATTGCAAACAAAAATTCACCTTGCATGGAGAATGGTGTTTGCACCCGACATTTTCCTAAAAAAATCATAGAGTTTACCACCATCGATCAAAATGGATATGCACTTTATAGACGTCGAAATGACGGTCATACCATTGAGGTTTCAGGTATTCATTTAGATAATCGGTATGTTGTGCCACATAATAAGTTCTTATTAATGAAGTATGGTGCCCATATCAATGTTGAATGGTCCAATCAATCAATATCGATAAAGTATCTTTTTAAGTATGTTAACAAGGGAAGTGATCGAGTCACGGCTTCTTTTTATTCAACTTCAATGCTTCCCAATTCTAATTCAATCATAGAATGAAGTGAAAATGTATTATGATTGTCGGTATATCTCTCCATGTGAATCTGCTTGGAGAATATTTGCATTTGATATTCACTATAGAAGACCTTCAGTTGAACGGTTAAACTTTCACTTTCCCGATGAACAACCAGTTATCTTTGAAGATCAAGACAATTTACAAAGAACTGTTGATAAAGCAACAATTAAAGAATCCATGTTCATAGCTTGGTTTCAAGCAAACACAAAGTATGAGGCAGCTAGACAATTAACTTATAACAAATTTCCGATTGAATTTGTTTGGAAACCCAGCCTTAGAATATGGGAGCCTAGGAAAACAAACACTGTTATCGGTAGATTATTCTTTGTTCCTCCATCTGCAGGTGAATTATACTATTTAAGAATGTTACTCAACATTGTTAAAGGGCCAAGAAGCTATGAAGAACTTCGGTCTTTCAATGGTGTTGTTTATCCTACATTCAAAGATGCATGTTATGCGCGTGGGTTACTTGATGATGATCAAGAATACATTGATGCTATTGAAGAAGCAAGTCATTGGGGTTCTGGATATTATCTGAGAAAGTTGTTTGCAACTCTTTTATGGTCAAATTCAATGACTCGGCCTGAAATAGTTTCGCAGAAATGTTGGACTTTACTTTCAGATGGGATATTACATAATCATATAACTATGTTCAATTTACTAGGTTTGAACTTATTCATTAATATCTACATTTATTTTGCTGCAACTTTGTTCATCAAATGTCCACATGATATCATTTATTATGTTGATATTAATATCAAAATTGTTGAAACTTTTTAGCAAATATAAATATCACAATGTATTATTAAATGTCTTAAGGTGTTTTTATTCGATCATAATACTCATTTTCAATTTTAATTGCAGATTTGGTTTTATCAGATGATGAATTATCAGAGCTTACTCTAATAGAGATTGAACAAATACTTAACAGCAATAGCAAAACACTTCGAGAATATGCAACAATGCCATTTCCCAACATGGATAACATTCACAGCATGAGACATGGCTCTTTGCAAAACAAATTAATATTGGATGAACTCCATTATGATCGAGTTATGTTGGCTGAGCAACACAAGCAATTTTTATCACAAATGACAACAGAACAAAAATATGTATATGACCAAATCCTTCAAGCTGTCAATTCAGATTGCGGTAAAGTTTTCTTCTTATATGGGTACGGAGGTACAGGAAAGACTTTCGTTTGGAATACTATCTCAGCTACTTTTAGATCAAAGGGTCAAATTGTCTTAACAGTTACTTCAAGTGGAATAGCTTCACTCTTGCTACCTGGAGGAAGAACAACTCATTCCAGGTTTGCAATCCCCCTAACTCCTGATGAATATTCCACATGTAATATAAAACAAGGAAGCCCACTAGCTGAGTTAATTTTGGCAACCAAACTTATTATTTGGGATGAAGCACCAATGATGAATAAATTTTGCTTTGAAGCACTAGATCGAACTATGAGAGACTTGCTTCAGCACACAAATCATTCAAGTTTACGGTTGCCATTTGGGGGGGAAAAATAGTCGTCTTTGGTGGTGAGTTTAGGCAAATCCTCCCGGTGATAACAAAGGGATCTAGACAAGATATTGTTAATGCATCGATTAATTCCTCTTATCTATGGAATGAATGCAAGTTATTAACTTTAACTCAGAATATGAGATTAAGGTCTTCAATAGAAGATGAAAGCATCAGAAAACGAAAAGAATTTGCACAGTAGATCCTTGATTTAGGAGATGGAAAGCTTGCTCATTCAGAAGATGGATACAGTGTGGCCCTATACCACCTGAACTCTTAATTACAAATTTTGCTGACCCAATTCATGCAATCGTTAAAGCTATATATGGTGACTACCTAAAGGATACCACAGAGTTTAGGAATTTGCATGGCCGTGCTATTTTGGCTCCAACAATTAACGTTGTTGAACAGGTTAATGATTATATGCCAGCTTTAAATGAAAATGAAAAAAAAAATTATCTCAACTCCGATTCACCCTCCTTTAAAGAAGGAGCAGCAGATAGTCTGGCATCAATGCACACTCTAGAATTTTTGGCAACTATTAAATCTCCCGAACTTCCAAATCATGAGCTTTGCTTTAGGCAAGGCTGTCCTATCATGCTTATTAGAAATATTGATAATTCAGCAGGCCTTTGTAATGGTACTAGATTAGTTATCACAAGGCTTGGCAACAAAATTATCGAAGCAAAAGTCTTATCAAGATCTAACATTAGTGAAAAGGTTTTCGTACCTAGGATGACATTCGGATACAAAACTGCCATTTAAGTTTCAACGAAGGCAATTCCCTTTGATGCTCTCATATGCCATGACTATAAACAAAAGTCAAGGACAATCATTGGATTATGTTGGGTTACTCCTTAAACAACCAGTATTTACACATGACCAACTATATGTTGCAGTCTCAAGAGTTACTAACAAATATGGACTGAAGATTGTTATTTCTCATGACAATTCAAATAATTACACTGAAACCAACAATGTCGTTTATCATGAAGTTTTCAAAAATATTTGATTTTGGCATATTGTGTCACATACAATAGGTCAGGATTATATTCTCAATTTCTTTGAATTCTTTCTTCGACTATTTCTTCTTTATTTATGTCTCAATATTTTATTTCTAAAATTTTACCAAGTTTTACCCTTATCATTCTATCTATATGTTGTACACATTATTAATTTACAAACTCACTTAGTATTTATGTCGTTTATTGCAGCATAGCTATCAAATTCAGAATAAAAAATATGCACTTTTGCTTCAATAATCAACTTTTATTTTCTTGCCATGTATTTATATTAATTAATCATGTTTAATTAATGTATGATCTAGAATTATTATTTACATCATTGTCATCATATTTTTAAGCTCCATAAATATACATGACAAACATATTATTATCCAATTTTTATATTTTTTTTTCATTTATCTTTGTTATTAATTGTTCAAACTTAATCACCTACCCGCGCATATGCACGGGCCTCTTGCTAGTTAGAATGTAAAATTGAATAGAAAATTTTCACCACGTTTGACAAATTGTATTTTTAAGAATAATAGCAAAAGCTTTTCAATGAAGTATTTTGATAATATCAATTGTTACCTAATTATTAACTGATTTGTGTTACTCCATAAATGATTAATATCAAAATATCACTCTTTTAAAATATATTATCATTATACCATTTTTGTGCCACAATAATGTTATTATAGTATAACCGTGGCATATTAATATTGAGTTAACGACTTTGTATATAAAGTGAGAAAGTTGGTAAAATAATAAAATGAGAACTTAATTACTATGATAGTATTTGAAAAGGAGACAGAGACTAAGACAAAGATATAAAATGTACTGGATTAAATTATGTTTCAGTCTCATATTTGGTTTGGAAATGAATCTTTTCAATTTTTTTTAACACTTAGAGGGAATAAAGTGTGATCTCTCACCATTAAGTTTATAAGTGGAACCAAAAATAAATATGACAGAGTGATCAATGAAGGGTTAGATTAAACAATTGACATTATTCAATTTTTTCTCCACTGAAAAGAAATGTTATAAAAGTTTCAGCTTCCATCTCTAAAAATTTTAATCTTTTGTGTCTCTACTTTTTAGAGATGTTCAAGGAACTGAAATTTTGTGTCCTAAGTCTTTGATAACCAAATACATTATTAAGGCCCAATTTGGATAAACAGCTTATTAAGTTCTTTTTGAAAAAATAGCTTAAACAATAAATGCTTATATTAAAAGTAGCTTATAAATAAGTTATTTTGTGTTTGGTTTTTTAGTTCTAAAAGTACTTATTTTAAGAGAAAAGTGATAAAAAGCTTTTTATTATGAGATAAGTCATTTTTTTTAACTTCTCCTTCAGCACCAAAATAACTTTTTAGAAAGTTGTAATTTTGTTTTGAAAATTGTACCAGACATTAATACTACACATTTTCATAAGTTAAAAGTTAAAAAAAGTCACTTATGAACCTATCCAAATGAGCCCTAAAAGTAGCTTATAAATAAGTTATTTTGTATTTGGATTTTTAGTTCTAAAAGTACTTATTTTATAGAAATATGATAAAAAATAGTAGTATTATGAGAGAAGTATTTTTTTTTAACTTTTCTATAAGCTTTTAAATAGCTTCTTAGAAAGCTGCAATTTGATTTTAAAAATTGCACCAGACTTTAATACTGCTACTTTCCATAAGTCAAAAGTTAAAAAAAGTTACTTTTGACATTTCCCAAAAGAATCCTAAGTCTAAATCTCAACAAATAAACGCACCTATTAGATTAAGATGGTGGCATACACATTTCATGATAATTATAAATCCAATGATAATTAACCTTCGTTTTATCATTTAACCAACTTCCTTAATTTAAACTATCTAAATTCTTCGAAGAGGTATTTTGGCAATAAATTTCAATAACAATAATATCAACAGTAACTTTCACCGTTTTAAAACACTTTAATTTGGGCCTAAAAAATCTAATCTGCAGTTTTAAAATGTTTCTGTTTGTGCATTTTGCGCACAATTCCTCTAACTAAACAGCTATCATCCCCGAACGTGCTGCAAATATCTACAAGGAATCTCTTTGACTCCTAAAGTTCAGATTGGAACCATACAGTTAGATTTTGTTAAGCACAGCTAGTTAATTAGTTGCAGAGCTATAGAGACTCAGACACTCAGTGAACTTTAAATGTGTCACTGATTTATGTATGCAAAAGTGTAGGAAGTTAGTTGGAAGAAGGCGAATATAATAGTTAGTTAGAGGAGTTGGTTAGAAGTTAACAACTTGACTCAGATAGTTAGTTGAGATTTCGAGAATGAATCAAGCCAGAAAACATAAGATGAAATGACACAACATCCAACTCAAAATCTTAAATAATAAGTTAATGGGTCTCTCCTCTTATAAACTCCTCACTATTTCTTGCTTTCTTCAACTTGGGACTAATTTCACTATTCCTCACACTTGCAACATTAACAGAAGGTTATATTGCATTGATTGCATTCAATATTTCGTTGAGCTAGTTTCTGATTCAATGGATCCAACTCAGACAAATCAAAGCTCCTCAATCAATAGCCTCGATCTTGTTAGAGATATAACCATTCATTTTGCCTTCACCTATCAACTTAAACTTTTGGGATTAGTAGTTTCATAATATGGTATCAAAGTTCTGTGTTCGAAAAGTTAAGAGTTCAATCATTGGTGAACCCCAAAATCAAATCATAGATCCTTCAGGCCCGTTTTTCCGAGGAAATCCAGGTACCTCACTGATCTTAGTGATTTTAGACAACAAAAACTACAATTCTTTGACAACAAAAACGCTTGTAACTGGGAAATGGTACATTAGGAGTCAAATATATTGATGATCATCAGCAAAAGTTACAAATGACATAAATTTTATCGTTACACATGCATGGACGAATAATGATGGTATTAAAGAAGGAATAAACTTACTATCTAGAAAGATCTTCACTTATAGACATCTCATTGATAGAGGATGGCGTAAAATTGTTGATATGATCAAAGCTTGACGCACCACCAACTACTTGTACTTGATCAATTATTCTTCTATGTAACATAAATGCTGGCTCTTGTGGAGATGGCATTTCAATTAAGTGGTTATCAAGATATGAAATAATTGTTATCATTGGAGGTCTAACATCTGGATTTTCTTGAACACATAATAATCCAACTTGAATACACTTAATGACTTCAATTTCAAGATAATTTCCTTTTATTTTTTGGTCCAATATGCTTAATGCTTTGTTTTCTGTCCACTTTTCCCAAACCTGTAAGAAATTTGTTAAACCGTTATTGGAAGAACAAATTGCTCCATGCTAGTATCCCACTTCTAAATTAATATAAACAATGAGAAAATAAAATTGCCAGACTTTTTCACTCACATAATTTAGTAGGCCTGAAGCAAGATGATAACAATCATAAGAAGTTAAAATCTTTTTTCCAGTAACAATTTCTAGAATCATAACTCCAAAACTAAAAATATCTGATTTTTCGGAAAAATATCCAAGCATTGCATATTCCGGAGACATATAACCACTGCAAAAACGAAAATATTACACTAATTTAGACATTATCTATTGATGAAATGAACTAAGGAAGGAAAGGAACATTCAAAACTTACAATGTCCCAACAATTTTGTTTGTAATTTCTTGGTCTCGGTCCATTTCCACAATTCTAGCTATGCCAAAGTCCGAAATTTTTGGATTCATACTTGTATCTAACAGGACATTACTTGGTTTAAGATCACGATGAATAATTTTGGGTCGAGAATGCTCATGTAAATAATGAATTCCTCGTGCAACTCCTTTTATAATTTTATAACGCTGAGACCAATTTAACAACTTTTGTTGCTGAGTATCTGCAGAAATTTAAATTAGAAAAGAAGCATAATTTTGTGTGATCAAGTATTTAAAATAGCTTTAAACATTCCTATAATGAACTTTGTATGTATAAAAGAGAAAAGTCATACCAAATAAAAAGTAATCAAGGCTTCCATTTGGTACATATTCATATATCAGTATCTTCTCTTGATCTTTCAAGCAGAAACCTATGAATGTTACAAGATTCCGATGTTGAAATTTAGCTATCAACAACACCTCATTCTTGAACTCCTTAATACCTTGTTTAGAAATTTTTGATAATCTTTTTACAGCTACATGTCTCCCATCAGAAAGAATACCCTAATAAAAAATATAGAAATCATTAAGTATTCATCTATAAATCATGATAAATGGGGAAAAAATGTATCATATATATTTTACCTTATAAACATTTCCAAATCCACCTTTCCCAATCAAGTTCTCAGTTGAAAAGTTATTTGTTGCTGCCTCAATTATAGCCAAATCCATTTGCAATGGCTCCAAAGTACTACCTTCATCACCAACTAGAATAATATATTCGAGTTTTTAAATTGGTTTTGCTCTGATCTTGAACTTTTGTAAGGGAAACATATACTTTTAAAATCCTTTCTATGAAAAAAGTTTTACAAACAATACTTACAAATATTTTCTCTGAGAATAGTTTTGTATCTCTTGCTTTCTTTTCTTCTTAACAAATGCCAGCCAGAACATAAGAAGAGCATCCCAGCAACAATAGTGGGAACAACAATCAACGGAATTTTTTTCTGATACCTACCATTTCTCTTTCCTGCATAAAAAATTAACATGTGATTTAGAGACTAAAAATAATGATTTTCATATAAAAATAACGATAACAATTTGATGACTTACTATAACTTTTAGGGAATTATTTGATGTCAATTATTAATGACTAATATGATCTTATATTTGATTTTTTAGGCACCACTTGATATCAACAATCTTGCATTAATTTCATGCAAAAATCTTCGAAAGGCTTAGTTTCATGTTTATTCTAATTTGTTTTGCAAAGGACTAAATTGTTACATCCATCATGCTATGCTAAGCGTATACGAAAATTAACTATCAATATAAAATATATATTGAAATATAAAATACACATTAAAATAAGTTCAACTACACATTTATGTATATATAAATACATGATGCTTGGATTTTTGTATGCACATAGTATTTCAAAAATACTATTTGTATACTAATCAACCACCAAAAATAATCACTATATATCTGTATATAAATACAAATATTGTTTAACTCATTTTTAATGTATATGTTGTATTTTAATATGAATTTTATACTAGTGACTAATTTTAATGTACATCTAGTATAGTTGTAGCATTTTTGTTGTTCCATATACACCATAAAAATATTTTGATAAATTAAGTGATATTGTTTTAACTAATTTGGTAACTAATTTATAGTGTGGGTATAATATTTTTGTATTCGGTTTCCCTAGAAAACCAACTAGAAAGTAGTCAACTAGAGCCAATTAGTTAAAAAACAGTAAGTCTGTTATAAAAAAGAAAAAACAACTCTCCACTACTCTAACTAAAAATATAAAAGATTGACTTGAGTTGACTTATGTTATAGTTGGCTCCATGAACTTTTTCTTTTGCATTATATATATATATATATATATATATATATATATATATATATACTAGCATGCCACACATTTTTCTTTGGACATGAATATCCACTTTTCTCTTTTTATCAACTATAATATTATGGATGATTTTGTTGCCTTTTTTTTGTAAACATTAATCATGTAAATGCTTGGATCTAAATTTTACCTCGTGTATCTCCTGGAGGAAGACTAGCCTGACTAGGTGTCTCAACTCGATCATCATCTCCATGAAATTTGGACAATCCAAACATCATATAGCAGCTAGGATAAAAAACTTTTCCCTCTGGACTTGACAAACAACACCATGGAATTTCATATAGGAAAATGTTCTGTAAGCAAGAGCTGCAATCTCCACTATTTAGATCTGGTGTGCATTCGCCGAGAGCATATAGAGTTTGGACACCATTCAGTTTTGCGGTTGCAGTTACATAATTCTTGGTGGTGCTCTCCTCCTTCATATTCTTTATGTCCGATAAAGTGCTCACTAATGTGAGAGTGAAGGAGTTCTGTTGCTCTTGGTCAAGGTTGGAGGTGTTGGCAATGTTGAACTCATGAAACACGGGACTCGTGTCGTTCCAGGTGGGGAGGGGAGATCGATAGGAGTAGCGAAGAAGGCAATGAGTGTACCAAATGATGGCTTCCTTGGATGAACTACACTCTGAATGTATTCGTTTAGCAGCGGTTTGGACACAGAGTTGACAGAGACTAAGGGACACATCGCCACGGCACATGAAGAGACCGGTGACCGTGTCATCTCCGCCACCAATGGTGGTCTTGTAGAAGCCAATTTTGTCGGTGGCATTAGAAGACAAGGAAGAGAGGAGGTTCCTGAGGTTAGATTCAAAATGACTGTTCTTGATGATGGTTTCATTGGTTGAAGTTGAACAGTTGTGGGAAAGATAGCCAAAATCATTTGACAGATTTGTTATAGGAATGAGTCCTACTGGTGCCAGGCTTTTACTTTCACGATAGAAAGGGTACATAGCATACTTCAAGTTGCAGCTGCGGCTCGAACTTGTTGCTTCGTTTCCACTTCCACCGCACACTTGTTTAACTTGTTTTATCATGTTGCCTAAACAAGTTCTACAATCTTGAGATGACAAGTTTGGTGTACACTGAGCCAAAGAGTATAGGGACTGAAATCCAGATATTCTTACTTGTTTTGTAGCATACTTCTCTGTAGAACCTTGAGATGCTTTATCTGCAATTTTGTTCAGAGTGTCAAACACTAAATTCACGAAGGTTGCAGACATATTGCTTGACAAGCAAGAACTAGAAGGCGTTAAGTCGACTGCGGAGAAGTAAGTGAAGTTATTGGAATATTGAACCATGCACTCGTCATACGAAATTCCTCCCTCTATGGATGAGGAGCAATCGTCTATTCCTTGGTCTGGGTCTGGGAACAAGTAGCTATGGGTTGCTTCTGAGATGCACTTTCCACAAAGTTGAGAAGGGAGGTCACCCCTGCACAAGTAGAGTCCATATATTGTATCAAAGTGGTTTGTGCCAAGGACTTTGGTGCTGTAAAATTCCTTGTTGCCCGTGGTGGCATTGGAAGATAGGTACTTGAAAAGGGTCTTTAGGTTCAACTGGAAAGGACTGTTAGGGGTGGTTTTGTTAAGTGATGAACAATAGGACCCTGACCAGTGAAAGTCATCTGCATCAACATGGACAAAGATGATAAGGATAAAGAGGAAGCCAAGATTGGAAAAAGCCATGTTAGTTTGCTAAGTGCCTAATTGGTATGAAAAATCTGACAGAACTACCATGCCATATTGGATGGATATGCAACCTTGGAGTCAGGAGTATGTATGATCTTCCTAATTATATTGACTACTACTAACTATATATATATATATATATATATATATATAGTTACAACTTTATTTGGACTAGCATGTGTATTACATTAAGTTCCATATCCATTAAAAATGAACATCTTTCAGATTTTAGGTCCAAACATAATGTCATAGGCTTCTTATTGTTTTTGTCTTCCACCGGTGTATCTATTGTAAAATATGGTGATTAATTTTTATTGACTTTTAAACTCTTCAATAAGTAGAATATGTGACCCAAAATTGTAGGCTCGTTTTTTTTATATGAGAAGCATGTGTGTATGGTGCGTTATTGTGGAGAATGTGGGTGCTAGATATGGATATGTGGAATAGCTTTTTATGAAACAAGGAATAAAAAAATCGGACCATCCGATTTCTTTGTAAAAAAATTAAGTTTGCTAATCGGACAGTCCGAGAAAAGTAATTAGACCCTTCGATTTGTGTTTAAAAAATTAAAAAAATTTGGAGTACACAAATCAAAGGGTCCAATTTGTGTATTCCAAATTTTTTTTATTTCTTAAATACAAATCGAAAAATTTAATTTGTGTACTCAAAAATCGACGGTCCGATTTTTACTCCTAACACTACAGTTGAATAAAGCACTTATACATTCCATAATTACGCCCGTTCCTCTTTTCACATCTAAATTAAAAAGTGCAAAATTGTACACTTCAATAAAGAATAATGAACTCCTTTTGTCAACAAGTCTAATCCACTAAGATCAAAATCAAAATAAAAGCACAAGTTAATCATGCAGGGGAAGTCAACCTTTTCGGTCTTTGGTCTTATGTTGGAAGATAAATATATATTGAAATATTAATGTAAGATTAGCAATTCCTCATTTGACAGATTCCAGTCATGACTCTTGTGCATCTTAGATAACAATTTCTTTTGACTTTAGCCCTCCAATAATGTCATCTGCCTAACAAAATAATTTAATGCTAGAAAGTGCAGAGAAACTTGTAACCTTTTAAAAATATAAAGTGAAAGTAAACAATATAACAACTACTTTGATTGTGTAAAAACTAAAAAGAATATCAAAATCACCCTTAAAACATACTTCCAAAAATAATACAAATGAATACTAAAAAAATATTACGTGTACCATTTTTCACCTAGAATATACTCATTCTTGTGTCGGATTTAAAAGTATATAACGAGAAGAGGAAAAGTAAAAATTTAAGAACCACAAATTTTATTTCAATTTTAAACCTTATAAAATATTAAAAATTTATTGTTTAATAATAATAATAATAATAATAATAATAATAAAATTATTATTATTATTATTATTATTATTATTATGCTAAATGAATTACTTCTTAAGCATATTACATGCAAAAATTATAATAAATTTTTGTGTGTTTCATATCTTTGAGATAGATTATATAATTTTTCTTTTAATATCACTACCATTATATTCTATATGTAAGTAATATCGTAATGGAAAAAAAAGATGTAGTAGAAAAAAAATAGTGGTATAACTTTGTTTAGATTAACATACATAAATTTTGATTTTGAGCATATAACTTTGTTTAGGTTAACAAATACATACATTCAATTTTGAGTGTATATATATATATATATATATATATATATATATATATATATATATATATATATATATATATATATTCCAGCAAAATGTAATAATGTAAGAAAAAGGTTTTAGAATAGTAAAGAATAAGAGAGATTTTGAAAAGAATTAAAGGAGAGAGATAATTTTATTGAAATAATTTTAAGGAGAAAAGATACAATTACTAATTTTTTGTTTGTCAATTACATTTCTATTAAATGAGTAGTATAAAAAAATATTATCAAGAAAAATTAAAAAAAAATTATATAAGCACTAATTTGATTAATTTTTAAAATTTTAGGAATGAAAATGACTTACGTCTGAACTTTCAAGCACTATTTTGATTATAAATAACTTTTTTACATGTTAACTGACACGTGGCGCACGTGTCACTGATCTGACACATCAACCAATCATCTTGTGACACGTGGTATTAACCCACCACGTCATCATCCAACTGACGAAAAGACTAACGTGACCAAGTCGTGTATCTTTCGGAGACGATTTTGATTAATTTTGTCTTTCGAGGACCAAAATGGAGATCGAGATATCTTTTAAGACGATTTTGACTATTAATTTAGTGAAAACTATAAAAAGTGTGCAGTTTATCCAAAAAGTGATGTACACGTGTTGATCCATAATAATAATAATAATAATAATAATAATAATAATAATAATAATAAAAGATGTACTGAAATAACATTAATGAAACAATGCTCTCTTAATCAGTTAAACCACATTGAGTCTCCCATCTTTAGTAAAAAAAAAAAAATCAGTTAAACCACATGAACATTCTCCGAAACTACTTATTTTGCTACATGTTTGACTTTTGAAGCAAACATGTTGTGTTTGATTGAAAAGTAAGCTCTAACTGAATGACCCAAATGTAGAAAGGTTGAATCTATAGAGGGAAATTGATAGGAAATTGTGGTTACATATATAATCAACGAGATTATAAATATATTTGATGAATTTGGGTGTAATTGGTTTAGGAATTAGGATGCAAATGAGGGTTAAAGTCTCACATAATTTCCGTGTGTAGAAATAGGAAATTTCAAACGTTAGTAACTAAATTAGACTTAATCCTAAGTTAGAAACTAAAATAATATTTTACTTTGTTTTAAAATTTGTAACCCATTCAGTTTTATCTATTTTGGGTACTTTTGTACAGAGATCTTCTTGCAAACTGCTCTCCACCGGCTTGTAGATGTGGTAGTAAAGAACTAGTGGAGGTAATCTTGGAGTATGAAGAAGCTAATGTTGATGTCTTAGACAAAGATGGAAACCCTCCAATTATTTTTGCATTGGCCACCATATCCCTAGAGTGTGTTCCCAGTCTTCTCAAAAGAAATGCTAACGTGAAGATAAGAATCACGAATGGCTATGGCTTTGGCCTATCAGTCTATCACTAGCTCACACTATTTGTGCATGTAATGGCCAACCAGATTGTATGCGAGTATGTTTCACTCAAAATAATATTCAGATTTCTTTTGATATTTTGAACCACCACACTACTTGTATATCAAGATTAGTCACTAAGATAGGCTACCAGGATAAAATATATGTTGAAATATAAACACATACTAAAAATAAATTAAACTACACATGTATTTATATATAAATATATTGATGGCTGATTTTAATGACTAATTAGTATTTTTGTATTTTGAAGTGTACTAATAATATAATGGTAAAAATAACCGAAACTATAGACTTGTTTGGGAGAGTTTCTAACAAGATATATTTTTTGAGTTATTTTTTAAAAGATTTTTTTAAAAAATAAAAATAATTTTATGTTTAAATATCTCTTACAATTTTTTTCTATCAATTATGTTTGAGTACAATAATATAAAAATATTTTTGTATTTATTTATTACGTGAAAAATAATTTTTTTTAAAAAAATCTTTTTAAAACAATGTAAATTATAGATTTTCAAATTTTTTTTATTTTTCTAGTTTATTTCTGGAAATTTACTAAATACATTAAAAAATAAAAAAATATTTTTTCATAAACTTAATTAATGACGCCCAAATAAACACTATTATTAACTGGAGCTGATCCTAATGCAGTTGATGATGAAGGTGAATCTGTCCTGCACAAAGCAGTTTCCATGCAGTATACAGAATGTGCTATTGTGATATTGGAGAATGGGGGTTGCAAATCAATGGCCATTTTGAATTCAAAGAATCTGACGTAAGTGTACACATTGCTTCAACTTCATACACATAGAAGTTGCTTGTTAGTAATGTTCCTCGGTTCATACTAGAGTTAAAAGAACTTACATTTGATCAAATAATAGAAAAAACATTAGCTCGTATGTCATATAGCAGACTTAATTAGCTTGTAAATGGAACAAAACTAGAGAAGTCACAGAATGAAGGATTAGATCAGACGAAAAGTAGTTTGATAATTAGGGTTGGACATAGACCATAACTATAGAGTGGATACTACAATGAAGATTTTATAATTGTTTTCATATGAAAATATTTCTTTTTGATCCTTGATGATGAATTGTATGATTAAATTTTGATATTTAAAAAAGTGTCATCTTTGTTTAAAATATGGCTAAATAAATAAGTTACACTTTTAAATAAAGCATCTTTATAAAAAGATGTTTTTGCCATCTTCATTTGAGTAGTTACCATGGACAAAACTGTTTAAATGGAGTTAGATTTAAATTGCATGTTTATAGACATGATTTTTTTTTGTGACTTATAGATATGATTTACAGCTAGATAAACATTGATATTATTTGAAATATTAGGTGACTCTGCCTATGTGATAAGACTTAATTGATGTTAATGTTAATATTAAACAAAAAATAGAGTCCATATGTTAAACTTGATTATGTTACAAAATTTATATTTGTCGAGTACACCCCACTTCACTGGCTATCATGCAGTAAATTAAAGAGATCATGTGTGGTATAACCAAATAGAGAACTGGGCACTCTTTCTTATAATCATTTAAATACAAATAAACTATTAAATAATACCTTTGAGTGATATCAATTAAATAGTAACCACCATCCATGCTTTCAAGCCTCAGAGAGAAGACTCAGCATTCATTATGAATTCTCTCTTACCACTTTCATTCCTAGGTTCACATTTTATTTTCTTCTGCTTTAACTAACTTTTCCCATCAAAGTTCTACTAGAGTACTCTATTAGCACCACAAGGAGGCTTTCTGATTCTTTTGTGACTTTGGCTTAGATCCTTACCGGTCGCATCTTCATGGCCTTATTTAGTTTCAGTATTGTTGCTCGGCCTTGTGAGGGGCTTGCATCAGTACTACTACTACCTTGGCTTAATTTTCTATTATTTAAGAAAAAGGCATATAAGTCTCTCTCTTCATGTTTTATTTTGTGAGCTCTAATAATTTATATTCTTGCATTACCCTTTATTATCATACATATCAATCCTTAATTCTCTATGTGGAAGCCTTTTAGTCCACTTTGGGTAGAGACAAGCCATGGTTGATGAACTTTACCACTATTGACTATCAATAAGTAGTGGTACTTAGTCAGAAATTGTCTTGCATAAAGAAAAAGTCTTTCATAGTTTCTAAAATGTGATATTTAAAAATAGGTTACACAAATTACAAATGTGATATTTGTAGATTATATTTACTCAAAATATACGTTAGTTTGGATGTCGCGTTTTTTACCGACTGAAACACGTCAATCATCTTGTCGCTTTTTTTGTTGGAGAGGGATTATAGAATTCGTGCCGCGTGTGCCCTCTGTCTTCTTGTTCACAACTGATGCATGCTTCTCCTCTCCCATGTGCATGTTTGACGTCTCTGCTCTAGTGAAAATTTGGCCGAAAAAAAAATTCAAATGTTAAATTGAAATTTTCTGAAAAACAATAGAAAATTTCAAAAAATAAATAATGGGCTAATGAAAAAATGACTAAAGAAGTCAGTATATAAAGACGGAGTAGCAAAGGAAGGGTTGGAGCATAAGAATAGGAATTTTGTTTTATTATTTTTTTTTTTTTTTGTGGTGAATAAAAGAGGGGTCAACGACCCCAACAGGAGAGGAAAACAACAAAAAGAAAGAAAAAATACACCAAACTATAAGAAAAAAACACCACCTAAAGAGTCCCTCTCAATCTAAGAGAACCCATACAATCAGAAGAAAGAGCATTGAATATGTCAAGGATAGAATCTTCGAGGATGTGGAGATCCAGCGACATTGATTGCCCCTTCTTTGCTAGAATGTCCGCTACTAAATTTGCTACGCGGAGAGTGTGGTTCCAATTCACCTGTTGGATGCGACTTGATAAGATTCGGATTTCTTGTACAAGCGATGCACAAGAGTGAAGGGCAGGGCATCCATATTTAATGAAGTTGATAGCAGTGAGAGAATCTCATTCCATGATAACATGGTTCCAGTTGTGAGTGATGGCCAGTTGGAGTCCTTTAATGACCCCCCATAATTCTGCATGCATAATAGAACAATTTTCAATATTACATGTGAACGCCTTTAGAAATTTGCCTAAATAATTTCGGACAACTCCGCCACAAATAGCATTGTTGTTGATGGAAAAGTATGAACCATCAACGTTAATCTTGATTATACTGTCAGGAGGGGGATACCAACGAACAAGACAACCTGTGGAATTAGTGACTTGCTTTGGTATGATGAGGTTATGCAAGGCTCTTTTTATCTCAGAGCTCCTCACTTTAATGGACTCTGCCACGGCTGCTGGGTGAGTGACAATTCCTTTAAATTAAAGATAAATTTGTTGCGGAAGTACCATAGGGAGGAAATCGCAACCCCAAAGGTGTAAGGCCAATCATTTGTCTTGGAGAGGTTGTAAATGAGCCAATCGTGTCCGCCAAGATTGTAAAACTCTTTCACTTGGTCTTTGGGTTGAAGAGATTGCCATACAAGAGAGGCAAAGGAACAGTCTCTTAGCACATGTAGACTTGTTTTCTCATTTATGTGACATCTTGGACACTGATCATTGTGTGTTAGGTGTCTTCGTTTTCTCTCTATGTTGGTCAAGATAGCATCATGCGCTACCAGCCAGATGAAGGATTTAATCCTTTCAAGTCCCTTCCAACTCCATGCAAGCTTGAACACTCGATCATGTGACACCTGGTCATTTTGAATGACGTGGTAGGCTGTTTTTAAGCTGAATGATTCGTCCGAAGAGGGAGCCCAGGCTACATAATCCTCCGCTCTCCAAGGGGATGGTGGAACAAGGCTCATTATCTTGCTAATCACATCATCTGGCAGCCACTCCTTTAATCTGATAACGTCCCAGCCGCCTGAAGCCGAAAGGACATCAATTAGAGATATATTTAAATCGACTTCATTAATTACCTGTAATGTTTGTTGGCTCAATCTTCCAATGTTTGGGATCCAGTTATGTGTCCAGAACTTAATTTGAGAGCCATCACCAACTCTCCACACCATATTCTTTTCCACATCTTCCCAAGCTAAGCAGATCCCCTTCCAAAGGTTTGAATCACTGCGTCTTCTCTCAACTTGTGGAATAATGTCATTGCCACATTTGTATTTTGCTCTGAGAACTCTTGCCCATAAGGAATCTTTGCTTTCAATAAGCCCCCAACCAGCTTTCATCATATACGCGTGGTTTAGGTCCTTTGCATGCCGCAGTCCTAGACCTCCCGACTGTTTTGCTTTAGTTATGGTGTTCCAATTCAGCAGATGCACTTTTTTTGAGTTGTCTGTCTCACCCCAAATGAAAGTTCCTGCATTTACGGTCAATAGCATTACAAGTAGATATAGATAAAATAGCAGATTGCATTGTATATGTAGGAATAGAAGATAGAGTTGATTTCACCAGAGTAGTTCTTCCTGCGAGAGAGAGGGAAGACGCTTTCCAACTGTTAAGCCTTGCATTTAGCTTGCTTTCAATCTCTTTATATGTATTTTTGGTGACCCTTGAATGAATTGTTGGAACACCTAAGTACTTTCCAAGATCCTCAGTTCTTGCGAACTGTAGCTTATCACTAATCTCAGATCTAATGTTGTGACCGACATTCTTGGAGAAGAAGATCCTCGTTTTATCCTTGCTAACACGCTGTCCTGAACTAGCACAAAACACTTCCAAGACTCTATGGATGACATCAGCCTGCTCCATATTCGCTTCAGCAAACAGAATAAGATCGTCTACAAAGCAAAGGTGGGAAAGCACAGGGCCGTCCTTGTTGAGCCTAATAGGCTTCCAAAAATTGTTGTCAACCACCGCTTGAATAAGGTGAGATAGCCTTTCTAGGCATAGAACAAAAATATATGGAGACATTGGATCCCCTTGGCGAATGCCTCTGGTGGGACGGAATTCATCCAGTGTCTCTCCATTCCAAAGCAATCTCATTTTGGTGGTTGAGATGCATGAACAGATCAACTCAATGAGATGAGAGGGGAAGCCAATATCAATAAGAGTTTCTTTAATAAAAGTCCATTTGAGTCTGTCGTATGCCTTTTCTAGGTCAACCTTGATAGCCATCCAACCCTTGTTGCCTTTCTTACTTCTCATAGAATGTATGACCTCCTGTGCAATAATGATATTATCAGAACTCTGCCTTCCGGGAACAAAACTGCATTAGTTTGGGCTAACTAATTTCTCCATAATTTTCCTGAGCCGCATGGAGATGATCTTGGTCACCATCTTATAAGAAACATTGCAAAGACTTATTGGGCGCATTTGTTTCAGATTGACAACTGGCTCCACTTTTAGGATAAATGTAATTAGAGTCTCATTAATATCTTCCACCTGCTCAGGATGGCTAAAAATATTCACAATTAAAAAATACAGATCAGCCCCAACTTTATCCCATTAACTCTGGTAAAAAATAGCATGTATACCATCAATACCGGGTGCTTTCAAGCCCCCCATTTTAAAAATAGCCTCTTTTATTTTCATATGAGTTACCCTGCCCCCTATGATATTTATATCATCATGGTTAAGAGTAGGAAAAGAGTTATTCATAATATATGGAATATCAGGGCAATCATCATTGAATAAATCAATATAAAAAGCAGTTGCCATTTGTTCTAAAGCAAGTTTATCAGATACCCAGTTACCATCATGATCTTGGAGGGACTCTATTCTGTTCTTCCTTCTCCTTGCCATGGTGGATCCATGAAAGTATTTCGTGTTGTGATCCCCGCACTAAATCCACTTGACTCTTGACTTCTGAAACCACAGAATTTCTTCTTGAGCCAGAATCTCTTCATACTCTCTCCAAAGGTTAGCCTGAAGCTTATGGAGATATGAGGAATTGTTGATTTGTAATTTATTTGAAATTCCTTGTAGCCTGCGCAAAATCTTACTCTTTCTTTTAAGAATATTTTCAAACACATCAGTATTCCATTTTTTTAGGCTTGTCCTAAAAGCATTCAGACCGTTATTCCAAGAATCTTCTATCTTCCAATTACTATTAACCATATGGGTGAAATCCGGATGTGATAGCCAAGCTGCTTGAAACCTAAAAGGGAGTCTTTGTTTGGTCTCTTGTCGATCATTTGCTAAGTGGAGACATAAGGGGGAGTGGTCCGATTTGAGGCCAGGCAAGTGTTTGATGTGAGCAGTAGGGAAGATGATCTACCAATCAAGGTTGCTCAAGCCACGGTCGAGACTCTCAACCAAGTTTCCACGCTTCCAAGTAAACGGCCATCCCGAGTACCCCAAATCAAGAAGGCCACAATCAGATACGCAGGCTTGAAAATCAGGGCATGCTCCTCTGCTGTTGCTATTGGACCCATCGTGACGCTCATGATCATGTAACAGGGCATTAAAGTCTCCAATAAGGCACCACGGCAAGTTAATCTCATTGTGTATCGATCTAATATCATCCCATAGGTAGTTCCGATTAATTCTCTGGGGACTGCCATAAATCGCTGTTAAAAAATAGTATGGCGAGGACCCAGACTTGACTTTCATATGCACCATCTGAGAATTGTGAGCAAGAATATCAACCTTCCATTTGCTGCTATCCCATAGACACCAAATACCACCAGATTGACCTCTTGCTTCCTTAATAAAATGACCATCGAAACCCATTTTTTTCCAAACCGCTTCACCTCGTTGCCCACTGATATGAGTTTCTAATAAAATGCAGAAACTAGCATTAAACTCTTTGTTGATATCTTTGATGAGGGTAGAGAAGGCTTCCCCCCCCCCCCCCGGCCGCGTGCACCTCTACAATTCCAGGCTATAAGATTCATGGATAACTAGACAAGGAGAGACAGAGGGTAACTAACCCATTATTGAACCTGGGCAAATACCCTGTGCCCATTACTTGATGAGTGTATCACCACATCCTCCATGAGTTGATCAGGTGGCTTTTCCTTTGGATTTTTTGGGTTCCTGCTATCGGGAGATGGACCTCTCTCTTTTGCAATCTGGCCAGGGACTTGGGTGATGAAACTGTTTGTCACAACATGTGATTCCATGAACTTTTCATGTGTTTTGGATTCTTCGTAGATCTTCCACTGCTCCTTTTGGATTCTTCTCATATCTTCAAGCATTTCAAGTTCCATGGCAACAACATTAGGATCCCTAGAGGAGGAAATTCCATGTTTTGAAATTGCCAATTGGGGCTCCGAAGTGGCATGTTCTTGTTCGGTCTTCTTAAAAGAAACATTAGTTCCTTTTTCAACTTTAGTGGGCCTATCTTTTATAAGTGTGCCTTTTTTATTCACCTTCCCAGCTCCTTGTCTTAAGATCTTGCCATGGGCTTTTATGAATGGCCCATTTTCTTTTTGTTTAGCTTGCTGATGGGCCCTTTTTTTTATAATGCTTGGTTGGTCATTTCCTTTAGATTTGTTATTGCCATGCAATCCTTGCATATTATCCAAACCTTCCTCCAATAGAACATTGAATCTGGACCCTGATTCTTCTCCCTGGATAGTGCTATTATATTCTCCTTCCATATTATTTAAGGATTCCTTGCCATAATAATTACTCTTTTGGTTAGTCGCAAATCTCTTCGATTTCCTTCTAAATTGTTTCCTTACCATCATCCAGGGCCCAAAATTTGGGGGCTTTGATCATATCTCCTTTGATTTTGTTCACCAAATTTTATGCTATTTTCATTTTGGTCCTCAATCAATGCAATGATATTCTGTTCATAGGATCTGCTCCCGTCTCCCCCGGACCCCGAAACGCCACATCCTTCCTCCATATCCTCTGTCGGTTCACTACATTGTTCTGAACGGTGACCATAAAGACCGCACTTGAAGCAAATAAGATGTAGACCTTCATACTCAATATTGAGAATACTCCCAAGAACAGAAATTTTGGGGACTAGCTTTTTAGTGAGGTCAATCTTAACACATATTCTGGCAAACCTTCCTCTCGAATACATAGACGTAGCTCTATCTATTTTCAACATCGTACCAATGGTCGATCCCACTCTCCATAGAAAGCGATGGTTGTACAACTCGATCGGGAGATTCGGTATGCGTATCCAAGCTGCTATTTTGCGAACTGCTTTCTCAGATTCCAGAAAAAAAGGCCTTCAACGTTGGACAATTAAATAATGCCCAGAATCCAAGGTCCTCCCGTCAGTGCATGCGAATAGTCATCTTCATCTGAAAAATAAACCAAAAAATAATCACGGTCCATATCAATAACATTAATCGTACCTTTTTTGACCCAGTCTCTTTTTAAACGTTGCTCCATGAAGCCTAAGTTGACTCTCTTTCCCAAGACTTTTACGATGAGGGATGCTCACCACGGTTTGCACCATTCCTCGAATTCTTCTTGGGTTACTTTGATAGTGGGGCAAGGATTAAAGGATTTCTCCTTGTCAGAGTGATCGTCACTATCTTTATACTATCTATCCTCCTCGGAGAATCTTCATCCGTTTGTTCATGAAGATCCATATCATCTTCCATTATAGAACCAGATGGTTTCAGCAAAGATTCCTTGTATGTAGCTTTGGGCCTCACTACGGCATTCTCAGTGTTCTCATGGGGAATCTCCATATCATCCCTTGATTCAAATCCATTTCGTCGCGTGTTTTAACTTTTTTGGTGCTGCGTTGCACCAGATCTTCTTCCTCCGTTGAAACACTAGGAGAATTCTCTAAGGATTCCATTTTTGAATCATTAATCTACTTAATATACTAAAATTGGGTTTTCCCCCAATTAATAAAGGTGAGGTGTCAATCTCTCATGACTCCGTTTTTCCTCCAAAATGAACTTTCCTATTCTCTATTCTAAATTATTTTATAAAAAATATCTTTATTATAATTAATATTTAATGAATAATACATAATTATACTAATTTAGAAACATATCTTTATTATAATTATATCAAATTAATATTTAATGCATTATTAAACTGCTTATCAATTATCAATTAAAAATACTTTTAATCATTTTAATAATAATAATAGTAATAATAATAATAATAATAATATGATAATGATAATTACCCGTGATATCATTTATTGTATATAATTCATAAAAAATATATTTCACTTTTATTATTGATTAGAAGATAACCTATTTATATTTTGATTAATTTTATTATTATTATTATTATTATTATTATTATTATTATTATTATTATTATTATTATTATTATTATTATATTTAATTTACAGAAAGATAAATTAATAACCATATTATTATTTATCAATATATTAATATTGATAATGATTACATAAAAATTATTTAATATTTAATATTTTTATATTATTTATTTGTTATATATTTTGATATATTTATAAATATTTTTTATTATTTTTATATGCTATATGTTTACTTCCATTATTTAAAATTTCTGGATCCGTCACTACTTTTGAGCGTGTTTCTTAATTTATTTTTTATAATTCATTGAATACAATTTATTACAGTAAATTAATTATATCAACTAATTGATTTGATTAGATATTTAAATATCACACGATTTATTATAATTCATATCAATCAAATAATTGTAATTTATTATATCAATTATTTTAATTCATTAATTTATAAGGTACATAATAGCATAGATGATTTGTTACTTATAATGATTAAATACAATAAATACAGATTAATTTAGTTAAAAAAATTATTGTCTCATATGTTTTCCTATTTATTTTTTTAATTTATCAAATCCAATCAATTATAATAAATTAATTATATCAACTAATTAATTTAATCAATTATTTCCTAATTTATTTTTTTGAATTCAATAAATCAAATAAAATCAATTATACCAATTATTTGTATTAACTAACTGATTTGATTAATTCTTAAAAATATTTTTATTTTATTTATTTTATTTATTTAAATACATGAATTATAACTGATTAGTTATTTAATTTTATTACAATAAATATCAAATTCTATTCCAAATATAAAAATATAAAATTTTATTTCTTCCATTTTTATTTTACTACTATAAAAGACCATATATGCTAGAAGAAAATATCATTCATTTACCAATTACTCTTTCATTAGGTAGCTTTTACAACAATTCTTTTTCTTCCTATGAGGCGTTGTCGCAAGAAGTCAACTATCGTGGACACAAACCACCACACACTCTTCAACTCCCGTGCTCATCATTCAGAGCAATATATGATATATTATCCATGAAGCATTTATAGACCATGGTGTTATCATGTATGCATAAATAAAAAAAATTCCATAATTAAGCTTAAGTCATTTACCTGTTTGTGTGGTATATTATAGTGTGAAATTACTTTCAATTTATGTTGTGCAATGATATTATAGTTTAATTTAAGCTTTTGTTTTAGAACTGTATTATGATTTTATCTCATTATTTTCTCTTAGATATCAAGTTGATGTATTTTTATTTATTATTATTGAAACAGATGTGATATAAAATTTGTAAAAAAAATAAAACTCTCTCACTTAATTTATTTTATTGTAGTCTTTTATCTCTTCTATTTCTTTTTATTTTCTTCTTATTCATTTTATTTTTTTAAATATCATATAATTTATTATAATTTATACCAATTAATTAATTATAATTCATTATATCAATTAGTTTAATTCATTAATTTATAATATGTATGATAAAATAGATTAGTTGTTACTTATACGTTTATTCTTCTAAAATCTAAATCTGAATAATTATATTTTTAGTTTTAGTTAAGAACAAAATATTATTAATAATAAATGATAATTAACCACTCATACTTTTAATTAAAGTGTTTAGATGATTTTTATATTTATTAATATTAATTATTAATTATTTTTCGTCAATAAATTGTATTATAATTTTATGTTAGTTCATAATTAATTAATGATTAATATTCATGACGCTACGTTATTCTAAATTTTATATTTTACAAATATTTTATTTAAATGTATTTTAAACATAAAAATATATTATTTTTAATAATATCATACTTTTACTTTTTTTAATTATTCTAAATGAATATTTTATCAAAAACTAATTAAAGCCATCCTTTCATTTGCTTTTACTAATTTATTATCTAACTATTATATAAAATTAAAATCGTATTAATGAATTTAATATTAAAGTTAATTTGACTTTTTATTTAGAGTGTTTTTCGATTTTTTTAGTCTAATCAACCAAAACTATTCAATTAGAAATAGTCACTTCTATCTTATTTTATATTATTAACTAATTAAACTTACTAAAATTTAATAATACAATTCTATTTTATATTTTTATGTTTAGTTCAATCCATCTAAGTTATATAATAATTATTTTAATTTTTATATTTTATAATGTAATACTACATACATTAATAGTAAAATAACATAGTAAATTTTCATGTTTTAATATTAAATATAAAATTAATACGTACAAAAATTTTTAAGCTTTTAATTCAATACGAATCATTGTAAATAATACTTATTTATGGCATAAACAAAGAAATACAGAATCTTAAGTTTAGCATATAAAAATTTAGGAACATGTTATGTGTACAAATGTAATTACATAGTATTATTTTTTTTTCAATGGTGTAGACCAACAACTCTAATTTTATTTCACGGTCAAATTTAAAAAAAAAGTCATAATTTTAAAGGTAGTAAAAAAATAACAAAATTAATAAAAAATAGTTAACTTATATTATTCTATTAATTTATTTAATATATTAAATTATTTTTATTTATATTAAGATTAATTTTAAATATTTTAAAATAAAAAGTATAATTAATTATAATTTTCATCTTAAATTATGTTGAGTACATGATATTCTATTGTACTGCTAAAAATAAAAATGAGATAACAAATATAACTTTATCTCTTAATTCAGTATATTTATTTATATTTTATACTTTTTTTACGATTAATTTTGTACGGTGTTGGTATATTAAATAAAAATATCTGTTATAATAACAAAAAATAAAATAAAATTTCAATCAATAATTTTATATTCTTTACTTTTTTTTTAATTTTATTTTGGATTTTAATTTATTACTAAAAGGTAGTGAAATTCTATTGATATTGAAATAAAGTTGCAAAAAAGTCCATAGAGTAGAATAAATAAAATAATGTGATACCCACATTACAACATCCAAATGAAACAACCTAAGATAAAAAATGTTTGTCTTTCTCTTTCTCGCCGTCTATTATGTTATCGATTCTATTATATAAAAATCGATTTTTTACATTTAATGATAGAGTCAACGTAGCATGTTTCTGAGAGTGTTTCTTAATTTATTTTGTTTAACTCATTAAATACAATTCATTATGATGCATTAATTATATCAACTAATTGATTTGATTAGATATTTAAGTATCACACAATTTAAAATTATGTATATTGATTTAATTTTTATGATATATAAATTTAAGGAATAAATTAAAATAATATAACTTATTACTTATTTAATTTGAATACAACAAATACAAAATTAATTTAGTCAAAAGTTTATTATTTTCTAATCTTCTATACATAAAAATGACAAAATAAAATTATAAAAATAATCCTTTTATCATTTTTTCTATTTTAATTTTATTTTCTTTACTTTTTTTTATGTGTAATTTTATTTTACATTAACTTTATGTATTTAATAACAAAATATACTCATATTAATTCTATCATATAATAATATATTTTTCTCCTATGTTAATCAAAGAATTTCAATAGTTATCAACTACATCTAATAGAATGACTGAGAAGTGAGAACTACGACAAGTTAAACCCAGATTCAAAATACTGAAACGAAGGAAAACCGGGGATATATGATTAGAGAAAAATATATAATAACGAGAAATATACTAAAACTGGATTTTTCCTCCAACTAATAAAAGTGAGGTGTCAATTTCTCATGAATTCATTTTTCCTCTAAAATGAAATCACTACTTCCTCTTCTAAATTTATTTTAGAAAAATATCTTTATTATAATTATATTACAATTAACATTTAACGAATAATGCATGATTATACTAATTTAGGAAAATATCTTTATTATAATTATATAAAATCAATATTTAATATATTATCAACTATAATAAAAGTGAAGTGTCAATTACTCATGAATTTGTTTTCCCTCCAAAATGAAAGCACTATTCTCTCTTCTAAATTTATTTTAAAAAAATATCTTTATTATAATTATATTACAATATTACAATTATATTATAAGCAGCATTTAATGAATAATGCATAATTATAGTAATTTAGAAAAATAAAATAAAGTCCAGTAATTTATCTTTCAACTGCACACATATGTAGAATAACTTTTAAGAAGGAGTCACGTATAATAAATATGGTCGATGATTGTAAAACTGTATACTAACATTGATATAATATTATTTCAGGTATATGTTTTGCAGGTATCAAAGAAAAGTGTTGAGTTATTTTTTAGTGGGTTTAAATTATTTATTGTTTATCAGAGAATTTTGTGCATTAGAATTCTCTAATAATTTATTATTTATTTTGAGTTAATTTTGATATGTTCTTACTTGACAGTAAAACAACATATAAAAAATTATTAGTGGGTCTAAGTATTACTAGATTATTTATGGTCACATTGAATATATATGTTTGATTTATTAAAAAAAATAAATTATTAAAACTAATTAATAACTATTTTAGAGTTAATACATTTAATATTAGATTAAAAAAATAATACATAATATGTTACATTTTTATTAATCAAATTATTATAATTCAAATTAATTTTAACAAAAAAATTTAAAATTATAATTTTAATTTTATCAGAGCACGCGCTATTATACTTGTAGGGAATTAAAATAGGGAGTTTGTTTTGAGAATAAGAAATACGCAGAATGTGAGAGAGCTTTTTTAATTAAATTTAAATAATATCCCGTCGACGATGTAATAAATGCGATATAATGATTGAAGTAGAACAACATATTAAATGAGTGCGTGGAGTTAAAATAAGTAATATTTTATAGGTTTTTAAACATTATTATTGAATTTTTTATGTAATTATCGTAATATGTAAAGAAATCAAACAATAAATAATAACGACAAATAAAATATGTTAGATAGTTTTCAAATATTTTATAATAATAATAAAAAACAACAATGCTTTATGCTTAAAAAGTTGTTATTTAATCTTTAAAAAAATTATTATTTAATTTAAATGTGCAACTTACATATGATACAAATAACTCGTTGATTGATATATTAATTTTGTTTGAGTCCGTTGCTGTCGTTTTTTTGAAAAATTATTTATATGGATTAACATCTTACAAGTTTGTTCCATATATGTATTGGAAAGATACTGTTATGGCCTGGCCCAAACTCACGCGGGTTAACTCGACCCGAGTTCCCGCCGGCCCAACAACGCGCCCTCCACTCGATCCGGACACGCGTCCCGTACGGCTTGCACACAGTCGTGGGATGACACCCTTGAGGGTATGGGCCTGACTACTGGAAGGGCCCACTACTGACATGTATATAAGGGGGAGACTGGCTCTCCCCCCGAGGTACGTCACATTCTTACGCCACCTCCTTTCCGCCTGTACACATTCTAACAAGAGCGTCGGAGTGTCTTTGCAGGTGGCACCCCCCCTCTCCATACGAAGTGCTCGGGACCTCGTACACCCGGGACCAGGAAACCACGACCAGACGAGCCTCTCCACCCTCCCAAGCGTTGACCTCAGGGTCCTAACCCGAACCATCCGGTACCCGACTTACCGAACATTGGCGCCGTCTGTGGGGAATCTCTCGTCCATGGATTTCGTGCTGGTCCAGACTGGGACAGGTTCCGAGGTAGCGCCTCCCGTGCTCGGGGGAGGCGCCGTCGCGACGGAATCCCGGCAACAGCAACGGTCGCCCCCGAGGGATGCGACACAGACTCACGAGAGACGCCCCTTCGGGGGGACAGGTGATAACCACGCCAGGATAATGCAAGAACTACGCCACAGAATGCAGGACTTAGAGCGCAGGCTAGCAGAAAGAGAGCGCGACCAACGCTCCCCAGAGCGGAGCCCCACCCGTTCCCGTTCGAGGAGCCGCTCGAGGCGCACGCCGAGCCCCCAATACGAGTCGGAGAGCACTGGGGGGCGGGTACGCCCCAGAAGAAGAAGTCGCGACCCCATTATCTACGCCCGACACGAAAGGCGGCGCGCGTCGAACAGGGGCGACGAGGAGGCTCACCGCGAGAACAACGAGTCGAGAAGAACTGCCCGAGGACCCGTCATAATAGGAGCGACTCCTTTCCACCGCTCCGTACTCGAGGTCCGACTACCGAAACACTTCGACAAGCCGACAGACATGAAGTACGACGGAACGCAAGACCCCCTGGAACACTTGACGGCCTTTGAGGCCAAGATGAACCTAGAAGGGGTGGGAGACGAGGTCAGATGTCGCGCTTTCCCGGTCACCTTTGCGGGCCCGGCAATACGGTGGTTTAACAACCTCCCGCAAGGCTCGGTGACCCGATTTTCCGACATCAGCCACGCCTTCTTGGCTCAGTTCACAACCAGGATTGTCAAAGCCAAACACCCAATTAATTTGCTGGGGGTGACACAGAGACCCGGAGAGCCGACCAGGAAGTACCTGGACCGTTTTAATGACGAGTGCTTGGAAATCGACGGTCTGACGGACTCGGTGGCAAGTTTGTGCTTAACGAACGGGCTCTCGAATGAGGACTTCAGGAAACACCTCACCACAAAGCCCGTCTGGACGATGCAAGAGATCCAGTGCGTGGCCAAAGAATACATTAATGACGAGGAAGTCAGCCGGGTTGTGGCCGCCAATAAACGGCAGCCGGCCTATAACCAAGCCCGGCACTTCGAAGCCAGAGAAAGACCAAAGGAACACGCCAGGGACGGCGGTCCGAGTAAACCACCCAAACCGTTCCCCCGAGTTGGGAAGTTCACCAACTACACCCCCCTCACGGCATCGATCACAGAAGTTTACCAACAGATAGCAGAAAAGGGGATACTGGCGAAGCCCCGACCACTGAAGGACAGGACGGGAGGAAACAAGGACCTCTACTGCGAGTATCACAAGGGTTACGGGCACAAGACCCAAGACTGCTTTGACCTAAAAGACGCCCTCGAGCAAGCTATCAGGGACGGCAAACTCGCCGATTTCTCCCACCTTATAAGGGAACCAAGGAGACGCAACCGGGACCACGACAGGGAAGATAGATCCCGACCAACGAGGCGACGACAAGAACCAGAGGGTGACGACCACGGTCTCACGGTGGTAAACGTGGTGACGGCCAGGAATACCGCTCCGAAGTCGAAATCGGCACAGAAAAAAGATGCCAAGGTCCTAGCGATCTCCACCTCACCCGTTAGAAGTCTTAAGGGTCTCCCAACTATCTCTTTCGGCCCGGAGGATCAATGGTTCGACGAGGCGCCGGAAAGTCCGCCCATGGTCATCACGGCTAGGGTCGGAACTGGCCTCGTCAAACGAATCCTGGTGGACACGGGGGCAGACTCAAATATCATGTTCCGAAACGTTTTCGATGCCTTGGGATTGAGAGATTCCGACCTGACGACCCACCAGCACGGTGTGGTAGGGTTAGGTGACCACTTCATCAAGCCGGACGGAATTATCACACTCCCGACCTCTGTGGGACAAGGGCAAAGACGGAGAACAGTCATGGCAGACTTTGTGATATTACGAGATTCGACGGCTTATAACATCATCCTGGGGAGAAAGACCATTAACGACTTGGGGGCAGCTATCAGTACGAAACTACTGGTGATGAAGTTCATCACCGATGACGGATACGTGGGATCCCTCAGGGGCGACTTGGAAACGGCGGTCGCTTGCGACCACGCCAGCCTTTCTCTCAGGAAAAAATCCAAGGAAGCGTCAGGAGTCTTCCTGGCCGACCTGGATGCCAGGGTAGACGACAAACCCAGACCAGAGCCAGAAGGAGACTTGGAAAAGTTCAGAGTCGGCGAGGAGGACGATAAATTCACATTCATAAACAGAAACCTCCCCCACGAGATAAAGGAGCCTTTGATGGAAATGATCAGGGCCAATGCCGACCTCTTTGCCCGGACACCTGCCGACATGCCCGGGATAGATCCCCAGCTCATGTCGCATCACCTGGCCGTGAAGGAAGGAGCCAAACCAGTGGCCCAGAGAAGGAGAAAAATGTCGAAGGAAAGGGCGGAAGAGGTGGCCAAGCAAACGGCCAGCCTCTTAGAAGCGGGATTCATCCGGAAACTGGACTACTCGACTTGGTTGTCGAATGTGGTTCTGGTTAAAAAACACAACGGGAGGTGGAGAATGTGCGTAGACTACTCTGACCTCAACAAGGCTTGTCCCAAGGACTGCTACCCCCTACCTAATATTGATGCACTCGTCGACGCAGCGGCAGGGTACAGATATCTGAGCTTCATGGACGCCTACTCAGGGTACAATCAGATACCGATGCACCGACCCGACGAGGAAAAAATGGCGTTCATAACGCCAGGGGGCATCTATTGTTACAAGGTAATGCCGTTTGGTCTAAAAAATGCCAGAGCCACATACCAAAGGTTGATGAATAAGATATTCAGCGAACTCATGGGCAAAACAGTAGAAGTCTATGTGGATGACATACTCGCAAAGACCGCACGACCTGACGATCTCCTGAGCGACCTTAACGGCGTTTTCTCGTCCCTACGACAACACGACATGAGGCTTAATCCGCTCAAATGCGCGTTCGCCATGGAGGCCGGAAAGTTCCTGGGCTTCATGATCACTCAAAGAGGAGTGGAAGCCAATCCCGAAAAGTGCCAAGCGGTCCTTCAGATGAAGAGTCCGGGTTGCATCAAAGACGTCCAGAGACTTGCCGGAAGACTGACAGCTTTATCCCGTTTCCTCGGCGCATCGGCAGCAAGAGCCCTACCCTTCTTCAATTTAATGAGAAAGGGAATGACGTTCGAATGGACCCCAGCGTGCGAAGAGGCATTCAACCACTTCAAGGAAATCTTGGCGGCACCACCAGTTCTCGGGAAACCCAGAGCCGGAGAACCGCTCTACCTCTACCTGTCAGTAACCGATGAAGCGCTTGCCGCAGTCCTCGTTACAGAAGAGGCAAAGACACAACAGCCCGTTTACTTCGTGAGCAAGGCACTCCAGGGACCAGAGCTGAGGTACAGCAAACTGGAAAGACTGGCACTGGCGCTCCTAGTGTCCTCCCGAAGGTTAAGACAATACTTCCAGAGTCACCGTATAGTCGTGAGGACAGATCAGGCGATTCGACAAATACTGCAAAAACCTGACTTGGCTGGTAGGATGATGACTTGGGCCATCGAGCTCTCGCAATATGATCTACAGTATGAGCCCCGACTTGCAATCAAAGCCCAGGCAATGGCAGACTTTTTGGTGGAGGTAGCAGGGGATCCTCCCGAAGAAACGGGCACACGGTGGAGGCTTCATGTCGACGGAGCCTCCAACCAAACGTCCGAAGGAGCAGGGGTCATCTTGGAAAGCCCAGCAGGGGTCATCTACGAACAATCGACCAAGTTCGAGTTCCCAGTGTCGAACAACCAAGCAGAATATGAGGCTCTCCTGGGCGGACTAATGCTGGCTCGGGAAGTCGGGGCGACGAGGGTCGAAGTATGCAGCGACTCCCAAGTCGTCACCTCACAGGTAAACGGAAGCTACCAAGCCCGGGACCCCCTCCTCCAAAAATACTTGGAAAAGGTTAAGGAAATGACAAGCCAGTTCCAGGAGGTCATCGTCCAGCACGTTCCAAGAGAAAGGAACACACGGGCAGACCTCCTGTCGAAGCTGGCGAGCACAAAGCCAGGATCGGGTAACCGGTCGCTAATCCAGGGCATGATAAAGGAACCAACGGTCGCCCTCAACTTGACGGAGTCGAGCCCCTCATGGCTAGACCCCATCACCAACTTCCTGGAACTCGGCAAGTTACCCGAAGATGAGAAAGCAGCCAAAGCTTTGAGAAGGGAGGCGGCCAGATATGCAATCATACAGGGACAACTATTCAAAAAGGGGCTTAGCCAGCCCCTATTGAAGTGTTTGCACCCCGACCAAACGGACTACGTGCTTAGGGAAGTCCATGAGGGGTGTTGCGGACACCACATCGGGGGCAAAGCCCTAGCAAGGAAGCTCATCCGAGCAGGATACTACTGGCCGACAATGATGAAGGACTCAAAGGAATTCGTCAGAAAATGCACGAAGTGTCAACAAAACGCCAACTTCCACAAGGCACCGGCCTCCGAGCTAAGCTCGCTAACGACTACACGACCTTTTGCACAATGGGGAGTCGACCTCCTGGGACCTTTCCCGGTCGGCCCAGGACAAGTCAAATACCTCATTGTAGCCATTGACTACTATACCAAATGGGTGGAGGCTGAACCGCTAGCCACGATATCGTCCTCCAACTGCCGGAAGTTCATGTGGAGGCAGGTGATAACCCGTTTCGGTATCCCGGAGGTCGTTATCTCGGACAACGGGACCCAGTTCACCGACAAGAAGTTCATGGAATTCCTCTCTGGCTTGGGGATAAAGCAAAATTTTTCCTCAATAGAACACCCCCAAACAAACGGGCAGGTAGAGGCCGCAAACAAAGTCGTCCTTCTTGGTCTAAAGAAGCGCCTAGACAGTAAGAAAGGAAACTGGGCTGACGAACTCCCCTCCGTCTTATGGTCCTACCGGACAACCGAGCAAAGTGCCATGGGGGAAACTCCCTTTCGCCTAACATACGGGGTCGATGCGGTAATACCAGTCGAAATCGGCGAACCAAGTCCCCGACTACTACTCGCGGGCATGAGCGAAGCGGTCGAGAAAGACCTGATTGAAGAAACAAGGGAGATGGCCCACCTAACAGAAGCGGCGCTGAAACAAAGAATAGCCCTGCGTTACAACGCAAAAATCCTCAAACGAGACTTCGAGGAAAGGGACCTCGTCCTGCGGCGCAACGACATTGGCGTCCCGACCCCAGGAGAAGGTAAGCTGGCGGTAAATTGGGAAGGTCCCTACAGGGTAAGGGAGGTACTCGGCAAAGGCGCTTACAAACTCGAAAAACTCGACGGCAAGGAAATACCCAGAACATGGAACGCAGGTAACCTAAAGAGGTTCTACTCCTGACCCACCGGCTCACCGACCAGGGAGCCTAACCAGATAGTTGATATTTGCCCTATCTACATGTTAATTCATCTTGTTTACTTACTTTGTCAAATACTTGCCCAACTGACGAGTAATTTTCACTTGTTCAAATTTTTTACTTGATAAAACTTTCTTACTTCACATCTGTTTCACATGACTAAAACCTAAAACGGCACCCCGGGATTGATCACCCCGGAAGCCAGACGGCTCATAGGCCTCAACCAATTTGACGACGACGCGACCAAATCGGTCCAAACTGTTACCAAATGTGAAAACGGCGAGACGGGCACAAGAAATAAGCCCGCCCAGAATAAACGGTAACACGATAATGGCAACACGACAAAACAACGAAACAAGTACAAATCACAGCAATCAAATGACGATAACTTATAAAGCGTAAAAATATGGAACGGACAAGTAAATTGTTCAAAACAAACAAAACGACAAAATATCCTAAGTTACAAGACTTCACTTCCTCGGCATATCAACAATTTTTCCGTCCTGGATAGTCTTGAAAATGCCAATTGATGACGTCTCGAAATCAGGAGCAGCAATCCTCAGCTGAGCCTTCAGGGCATCTTCGGTCATCAAGATAGCATTCTTCCCTTGCTCCTTGGCCACCTTAAGCTTCTTCTTAAGCTCAGCGGCCTCTGCTTTAGCGACCTTCGCCTCCGAGACGGCCTGCTCCCGCTCCTTTTCCAAGGCGACAACCCGACCCTGAGTGGCGTTCAGTTGACCCTCCAATGTCATCTCACGCTCAAGAAGCCGGGCCACGGTCTCATCGGACGCCTTCAACCTCTCCGCAACAAACGATGACTTCTCCTCAGCAGCACTAAGCTTTCCCCCCATCTTGGACAGCTGACCCTGGAGGAGTTCAACTTGAGCCTTAAAGTCATTGTTCGCCTTAGCAGAGGACTCAAGCTTCCTCCGAAGCGCCTCCATACCGGATAACTCGAATTCGGCCTTCCGAGCTATCACGGCCCCACGGAGCAAGGTGCGATACATCCACCTCGCCTGCCCGGACAGTTCGGTCTCGTGAAAATGCTCTTCTGTCCTGGGTATCAGTTGGGAGTCAATGAATTTGGTAGCATCAAAGTTCCTCTCCATTATGGTGAGGGCCCCTTCCGGGCTGGAAGACATCTTTCGCTTCTTGGGAGTATGGATAAGCTCCACGTCACTGTCCGGATGAGGGGTGAGAGTCACATGCCCATCAGCGGGCCCTTCCTCGCGGGTAGGGGAAGCCTGACCCCCTACGCCCTGTTTTCCCGACGTTTCGGTATCCCGGGTAGGGGAAGCCTGGCTCTCCTTCTCCCCTGAAGGACCCTCCGACTTACCGACGTCCTTCTCTTCGGCATTCTCGTCATCACTTGCCTCAAAAAAGGTCTTCATTAGATTCTCAAGACCGATCACGGTGGCAGACATTTCCACTGCGACGAACAACAAGCACGTTAGTCGTTAGATCGGAAATAGAAGAACAACGACAAAGAAACATAGGCAAACAAAGAAGACAACTCACGAATATAGCTCCTGGTGGCCTCCCGCTCACCCATAAGAAGATGTGGGTTCACGGGGTTCTTTTCAAAGATAGCAAAAAGGACGTCGGCTATCTGCTTATCTACAGCCGACAACCTTTTGTACGTCACTTTGACGAAAGGATTCGACCCCGCGCCAAAACTCCAGTAAGTCTGGATAAGGCGCTCCCCCTCTAACGACAACCAGAAGGGGTGACGACCCTTGACGGGACGAACCTTGAAGTACTTATCTTTAAAACCGTGGTAGGAGTCCTCAAAAAGGCTAAAAATCTTCCTACCCTGGGCAGAACGGAAAGAAAGAAACCCTTTTCTCGCCTTCCCTTGTTTGGAGGGGTTGGTAAGGTTGAAATAAAAGAGAAAAACGTCCACCGACGCCGGCAGCTCCAAGTACTCGCAGACCATCTCGAAGCAGCGGATCGAAGCCCAGCTGTTCGGATGAAGCTGAGACGGGGGGACGGATATCCGGTTCAGCAGCGCCATCTGAAACTCGGAGAACGGTATCCGAACGCCGACTTGCGTGAACATGGACTTGTAAAACCAGATCCAATCGGGGACACGAGGGGAGTGAAAATTGAGCTCATAAATACGCTCATGGGGAGCAGGCACAATGGCCTCGTAGTTGGCCTCTTCGTCAGTCCCCCCACACAAGTAGCCGGCTTGCCGGAACTCCGTCAACTCCTCCAAACCCATCTGGTTGGGTGAGCTCCTTATATCGTCGGTCACCCAAGCATACGGGTCGTAAGCCGCACCAGATCTAGAAGACCGGGAGACAACACGAGGCATACCTACAGCGGGGTACCACTCCGTTAGTCTATGAGGTCGGGAGCCCGAAAAAACTCAGAAACTACGCCTTTTCAACCCAATCGTGACCAAACACGGCTAAAAACTACGCCTACCACATAAACCACCCAAAAAACCTATCCTGGAATGGTACCCCTCCCCTAACTCACCTACCCCAACATTGAAAAACCTTTCAACAAAAATAAACTAACCATGCAACAAACGCAAGCAGCAATCGCACAGTAGCAAGACATAACACAGATACCAAAGGAAAGAGACCAATAAATTACCTGGAATGATGAAGGAAACTTGGACTGAAAGTTGAAGCAGGAGGGAGTTCGCACTGGAAGCTTTGGATGTTAGGGAGAGAAGGAATTGGAAATAGTAAGAGTGGGAGGTGGATAGGGAGAAAACTGTTTAAAAACCACCTCCAAAAGCGCGAAAGAAAGCAGGGGCAAGATAGTCTTTGCACGCAGGATTTTTCAAATAATTATGAGCATTAAATGCCCAGCGCGGAGAACGAAACGGCAAACAGATGCCACAGCAGATCAAGAGACACGCGCACAAGAGACGCGTCTCTCCCACGACCAGCCGACCCAACGACAACGTACGAACGTAGACATCACGCGCCACCAATGGCCCTCACGGCCATCGCTGACGCGTCGGGGGCACTGTTACAGCCTGGCCCAAACTCACACGGGTTAACCCGACCCGAGTTCCCGCCGGCCCAACAACGCGCCCTCCACCCGACCCGGACACGCGTCCCGTGCGGCTTGCACACAGCCGTGGGATGGCACCCTTGAGGGTATGGGCCTGACCACTGGAAGGGCCCACTACTGACATGTATATAAGGGGGAGACTGGCTCTCCCCCCGAGGTACGTCACATTCTTACGCCACCTCCTTTCCGCCTGTGCACATTCTGACAAGAGCGTCGGAGTGTCTTTGCAGGTGGCACCCCCCCTCTCCATACGAAGTGCTCGGGACCTCGTACACCCGGGACCAGGAAACCACGACTAGACGAGCCTCTCCACCCTCCCAAGCGTTGACCTCAGGGTCCTAACCCGAACCGTCCGGTACCCGACTTACCAAACAGATGTAGTACTTGTTATTGATTAACACCAATTTTCGTTGTGTATTTCCACTTTTATACTATTTATCTAAAAAGAACATTTTGTATTTAAATATATTAAATATAAAATTAATATATATTTAACATATTAAATATTTCAAATATATTAATATTAAATATTTTAAATAGATATTTAATATATTAAACATTGTAAATATATTAACTATATATATTTAATAAATTGGCAAGAGAATTATTTTTATATAAATGACACGTTTAAAATATTCAAAGTGTCTTTAATATTTATAATTATATTAGTTTTAGAATAGTTATAATTTTGTAAAGTTATAAAATCCTTACAATATTCTTATGCCTCTTTTTTCCAAACCAAATTCTAACACTAATTTTTTAAATTACCAACACACATACTCCCAAAATCAGAGGAGAGAACAAAAGAAAAAGAGAAAAGGATCGAGAAATAGAAAAAAAGAAGAGAAGAAGAAGAAAGGGGAAGAGATGCTGGCGGAGGGAGGACCGCCACTATCGTTGCAGAAAAGAAAGCCAGAGGGGGAGAGAGAGTGGCACGAGAGGAAGAGAAAGAAAGACGAATAACGAGAGCAGCCGACGACTAGAAGAGAAGAGGAAGAGGAAGGAGTCGACGTCGATGATGATGTTTCCTTCCATCATCATCGTTATCTCCTTTATTTGGTATTTCCTTCAACCCCAACAATCGGTCGTCAACCCCTCCACAACCACCGTATTTCAACTCTCAACTTGGCACTTCGAGTTTGGTTTCTTCGATTTTTTGGGACTAATTTATGAGTAGGCTTCATGTCTATAATTATTTGGCTTTACATCTATAATTATCTTGATATATGCTACTTTGAATTTATGACTATACTTATAAAGTTACTAGCAAAGGATTTTAATTTGACCTTAATAATCGATTTATTATAACTAAATATTTATTCTTTTGAAATTCAGATTTTCAATTTGCACATGAGGCTATATGTTTTTATGAGACTACTTATTTTTGAAACAAATTATTGATACTTACTATTCCAAAATTGTGAAATATGTTGGCATCCTTTATGATTTAAAAAGTACGATTAGAAATTATTTGTACGAAAAAGTATTATTTGATTTGATTTGAAATTTTGTATATTTGAAAGATTAATTAGTTTGTTATATTTTCAATAATATGTTTTGAATTCGTTTAGGAGACTTGTATTAGAAATCGTAATTAACGGCGGTTATGACGTTAACTTAAATGCATCTGACTCAGATCTCAGTTAGCAGGGACATTGCTAACCTAACGTGTAGGTCACACGTTGGATCTGTTATTCTGTTAGGACACATAAGAGGAAAGGGCTACTCATAGAGGTGGAGCCACCCAAGTGTGGACTTTTGATTTGATTTCTGTATGAGAACTCCCTTATTAATTCACTTATTCATATAAATTATTATTTTCTAACTAAAATTATTTTATGATAATGTTTATATGGTCTCATATAGATTGTAGATGTATTGTCTAGTCATTGAGTTGCAAAACTCATTCTGTTTTTCTAAATATTTTTCAGGAACAGATATGTGAGCCTTTCTATTCAAGAGTAATGATCTACAATTGGTACCTATTCTTTATTATGTTCTTAGACGTTATATGCTTCATATGTCACAGGCAAGATCCAACTATTCTTAATTATTTTAACTTTTGTTAAAAATATATAACTATTTATTTAGAACTTGTGAATTATTCAAAATATTTGGAACTTTTTTATTTAACTTATATTTGAGTCTGTTAGACTTGGTAGGAGACTATTTTTTTTAGCGCTAGACATGGTTCATTTTGGGCCGTGACAAAATGGTATTGGAGCTTTAGATTAACCTGTGAAATATGGAGCAAGTGTCCTATGGTAAGATCACAATTGTATAAATAGAAGTGCGTCTATTTGTATGAATTGTGGCACTATCTGAAGCCTATAAAAATGTTATCTTTATCCTCTATGTCATTGATGTCTTTTGATTATTGTGATCATGCGTCCTTTACCACTTCCTGCTACTCCTATCCTTTTCTTTGTACCCAATCTTAAGTTACCCTTTGGTAGATTTTCTTGAGCGTATTTTTGCAATGGCTTCAGTTTTGCAATGGCTTCTACCACTTCACTGATTGTGCCTAACACTAAAGATTTTATGGCTACCACATCTAATAAGCCTACACCTAACACTAAAGCTAATAAGGTATGACATGTCATTTTAACTTGATTATTAGTATCTTTTTCTTATATCCCTTTTTTTGTTGACACCTGCTTTTGTATTTTTGTCTAGATTCAAAATTCTGAAATTCCTTTGAGTGAACTGTCAGAAAAACAAATACCAATTATTTTTATCCATGCCCATACCCCTAATGTGGTGAATGATTTATTGTCTGACTTAGAAAGTTTGAATGAAGCATATGCATGTAGTATGGATACACAGAAGGCCATAGTTGAATCTTGCTCTACCATCCAAAGTTACCTTCCAACAAAACAGCTCTATGTTACAGCTCCATATTACACCTCCCACAATCAAGACTGTTGACAAATCCATCATGCTTCCGTTAGCCCAATAATTCGGTGCCATTCTATCCAAACCTCTTTTGACACTTGCCACCGATCCGAACCTTAAGGCTCAGCTTTCTGACATTCTTCAGACCTTTTCAATTACACCACATCCTGAGACTATTGATCCTTTGTTGGCTCGCTTGCAAAAGGTTTATGAGGACCTTTACGTCAAATTTTTGGACTCTCAAGTAACTATCTCATCACATCAACAATCAACAAAAGCTTTTTTCAAGTTGAAACAAGACCCCTTATCTTTTGAGACTACTAAAACTATCCTGGTTGTCCATATTGCAAAAGTTAAAGATTGGGCTCATGAGTTATCTGAGGAGATTCGAGACTTGGAACAACATCTAGCTGTCAAAAGAGAGATAAAAAAATAGACTGGACGCTGTTTTAATAAAGAATGAAGGTCAATTTGCCAAAGCAAACAACATGCTTGATAGTAGCAATGCATCCTTACAGTCCCTTGAAGAGAAAATGCTTTCCTCATATGAAGCTGCAAAAGAAATAAGGAACTTCCAAACTGCTCTCCAAACTGAAGTTACCCATTTGAAAGAGATCTTTGAGGCCTAGTCTTGTATTTCTTATGTGAACTTCTTTCGTTTTAATATGTCCCTGCAATCTTCACTTTTTTGAACTTTTAGAGTTCTTTTTTTTATTATTTACTTTTGTATGCACCCTATCTTTATTTTGTAGACTGGTTGGCACTTGCTATCTTTAGAAATTTATTACATTATTTCATACTAAGCCAATTATTGATATCACAGTGACCTTTTTCATATTTCATTTGAGATGATCTCCATATTTGTTTATATCAAGTTGCACTGGTGCATGCCATCTCGTGTGCATTTGCCTCAAGTACTGTAAAAGTAAATAAAATGTCCATTTGTTGACATGCTTTTAGCTGCACACAGGTTTATTCATGGTGCACGAAATTGTGATCATCAATGGCGCTAACAACTTGGTACGCACAATTGTAATCTCAACTCTTTATCACAACTTCGCACAACTAACCAGCAAGTGCACTGAGTCGTCCAAGTAATAAACCTTACGTGACTAAAGGGTCGATCCCACGGAGACTGTCGGCTTGAAGCAAGCTATGGTCATCTTGTAAATCTCAGTCAGGCAGATTCAAATGGTTATGGAGGATTAATAATTAAAAGATGAATAAAACATAAAATAAAGATAGAGATACTTATGTAATTCATTGGTAGGAATTTCAGATAAGCGTATGAAGATGCTTTGTTCTTTCTGAACCTCTGCTTTCCTATTGCCTTCTTCCAATAATTCATATTCCTTTCTATGGCAAGCTTTATGTTGGGCATCACCGTTGTCAATGGCTACTTCCCGTCCTCTCAGTGAAAATGTTCCAAATACGCTGTCACCGCACGGCTAATCATCTGTCGGTTCTCGATCATGTTGGAATAGGATCCATTGATCCTTTTGCGTCTGTCACACGTCCAACACTCGCGAGTTTAAAGCTCGTCACAGTCATCCCTTCCCATATCCTACTCGGAATACCATAGACAAGGTTTAGACTTTCCGAACCTCAGGAATGACCGCCAATAATTCTAGCCTATACCACGAAGGTTCTAATCTTATATTAGAAACCCAAGAGATACACATTCAAGCTGGATTGCATGTAGAACGGAAGTGGTTGTCAGGCACGCGTTCATAGGTGAGAATGATGATGAGTGTCACGGATCATCACATTCATCAAGTTGAAGAACGAGTGTATATCTTAGAGAAGAAGTAGGCGTGAATTGAATAGAAAAACAGTAGTACTTTGCATTAATTCATGAAGAACAGCAGAGCTCCACACCTTAATCTATGGTGTGTAGAAACTCCACCGTTGAAAATACATAAGTGAAAATAGTCTAAGCATGGCCAAGTGGCCAGCCTCAAAGGTCTAAGGACTAAACGTCCAAAGATTGGTGAAAATACAATAGCAAAAGGTCCTATTTATAGAGAACTAGTAGCCTAGGGTTACAGAAATGAGTAAATGATGCAGAAATCCACTTCCGGGGCCCACTTGGTGTGTGCTTGGGCTGAGTATTGAAGCTTTCACATGTAGAGACTTTTCTTGGAGTTAAACGCCAGCTTTTGTGCCAGTTTGGGCGTTTAACTCCAGCTTTTATGCCAGTTCTGGCGTTTTGACGCTAGAATTTCTATGCTGACTTGGAACGCTAGTTTTGGCCATCAAATCTTGGGCAAAGTATGGACTATTATATATTAATGGAAAGCCCAGGATGTCTACTTTCCAACGCAATTGAGAGCGCGCTAATTGAGTCTCTGTAGCTCCGGAAAATCCACTTCGAGTGCAGGGAGGTCAGAATCTAACAACATCTGCAGTCCTTTTTCAGCCTCTGAATCAGATTTTTGCTCAGGTCCCTCAATTTCAGCCAGAAAATACCTGAAATCACAGAAAAACACACAAACTCATAGTAAAGTCCAAAAATATGAATTTTATTTAAAAACTAATAAAAATATAATAAAAACTAACTAAAATATACTAAAAACAATGCCAAAAAGCGTATAAATTATCCGCTCATCACAACACCAAACTTAAATTGTTGCTTGTCCCCAAGCAACTGAAAATCAAATAGGATAAAAGAATAGAATATGAAATGAATTCCAAAAACATCTATGAAGATCAGTCTTAATTAGATGAGCGGGGCTTATTAGCTTTTTGCTTCTGAACAGTTTTCGCATCTCACTTTATCCTTTTGAAGTTCAGAATGATTGGCATCTATAAGAACTCAGAATTCAGATGGTGTTATTGATTCTCCTAGTTCAGTATGTTGATTCTTGAACACAGCTACTTTATGAGTCTTGGCCGTGGCCCTAAGCACTTCGTTTTCCAGTATTACCACCGGATACATAAATGCCACAGACACATAACTGGGTGAACCTTTTCAGATTGTGACTCAGCTTTGCTAGAGTCCCCACTTAGAGGTATCCAGAGCTCTTAAGCACACTCTTTTTGCTTTGGACCACGACTTTAACCACTCAGTCTCAAGTTTTCACTTGACACCTTCACGCCACAAGCACATGGTTAGTGACAGCTTGGTTTAGCCGCTTAGGCCAGGATTTTATTCCTGTGGGCCCTCCTATCCACTGATGCTCAAAGCCTTGGATCCTTTTTATTTTACCCTTGCCTTTTGGTTTAAAGGGGTATTGGCTTTTTCTGCTTGCTGTTTCTTTTTCTTTCTTTCTCTTTTTTTTTGCATTTTTTTTCGCATATTTTTTTTCTGCAAGATTTTCACTGCTTTTTCTTGCTTCAAGAATCAATTTTATGATTTTTCAGATTATCAAATAACATTTCTCCTTTTTCATCATTCTTTCAAGAGCCAACAATTTTAACATTCATAAACAACAAATTCAAAAATATGCACTGTTCAAGCATTCATTCAGAAAAACAAACGTATTGCCACCACATCAAAATAACTAAACTGTTTTAAAATTCGAAATTCATGCACTTCTTTGTCTTTTTCAATTAAAAACATTTTTCATTTAAGAAAGGTGATGGATTCATTTTCATAGCTTTAAGGCATAGACACTTAGACACTATTGATCATGTAATAAAGACACAAACATAAATAAACATAAAGCATAAAAATTCGAAAAATAGAAAATAAAGAACAAGGAGATTAAAGAACGGGTCCACCTTAGTGATGGCGGCTTGTTCTTCCTCTTGAAGATCTTATGGAGTGCTTGAGCTCCTCAATATCTCTTCCTTGCCTTTGTTGCTCCTCTCTCATAACTCTTTGGTCTTCTCTAATTTCATGGAGGAGGATAGAATGTTCTTGGTGCTCCACCCTTAGTTGTCCCATGTTGGAACTTAATTCTCCTAGGGAGGTGTTGATTTGCTCCCAATAGTTTTGTGGAGGAAAATGCATCCCTTGAGGTATCTCAGGGATTTCATGATGAGGAAATTCCTCATGCTCTTGTCCATGAGTGGGATCTCTTGTTTGCTCCATCCTTTTCTTAGTGATGAGCTTGTCCTTATCAATGAGGATGTCTTCCTCTATGTCAATTCCAGCTGAATTGCAAAGGTGACAAATAAGATGAGGGAAGGCTATCCTTGACAAAGTAGAGGACTTGTCCGCCACCTTGTAGAGTTCTAGGGATATAACCTCATGAACTTCTACTTCCTCTCCAATCATGATGCTATGGATCATGGTAGCCCGGTCTATAGTAACTTCAGACCAGTTGTTAGTGGGAATGATTGAGCGTTGGATGAACTCCAACCATCCCCTAGAAACGGGCTTGAGGTCATGCCTTCTTAGTTGAACCGGCTTCCCTCTTGAATCTCTCTTCCATTGAGCGCCCTCTTCACAAATGTCTATGAGGACTTGGTCCAACCTTTGATCATAGTTGACCCTTCTAGTGTAGGGGTGTGCATCTCCTTGCATCATTGGCAGGTTGAATGCGAACCTTACATTTTTCGGACTGAAATCTGAGTATTTCCCCCGAACCATTGTAAGCTAATTTTTAGGGTCCGGGTTCACACTTTGATCATGGTTCTTGGTGATCCATGCATTGGCATAGAACTCTTGAACTATTAAGATTCCGACTTGTTGAATGGGGTTGGTGAGAACTTCCCAACCTCTTCTTCGAATCTCATGTCGGATCTCCAGATATTCACCCTTTTTGAGCTTGAAAGGGACCTCGGGGATCACTTTCTTCTTGGCCACGACTTCATAGAAGTGGTCTTGATGCACCTTTGAGATGAATCTCTCCATCTCCCATGACTCAGAGGTGGAAGCTTTTGCCTTTCCTTTCCTCTTTCTAGAGGTTTCTCCGGCCTTAGGTGCCATAAATGGTTATGGAAAAACAAAAAGCAACGCTTTTACCACACCAAACTTAGAAGGTTTGCTCGTCCTCGAGCAAAAGAAGAATGAAGAGAGTAGAGGGAGAAGAAATAGAGGAGATGGAGGGGGTAGTGTTTCGGCCAAGGGGGTGAAGTAGTGTTGAAGATGTGTGAAAATGAAGGAGTGAAGATGGGTTTATATAGGAGTGGAGGGAGGGTTTGGGTTCGGCCATGTATGGGTGGGTTTGGGAGGGAAAATGTTTTGAATTTGAATGGTGAGGTAGGTGTGGTTTATGATGGGTGGATGTGGATTGGTGAAGGGTTTATGGAGAAGAGGGTAAGATTTGATAGGTGAGGGGTTTTTGGAGAAGAGGTATTGAGTTGATTGGTGAAGGGTATTTGGGAAAGAGTATTATGAAAAGGTGTGAAGAAGAGAGAGAGTGAGTTGAGGTTGATGGGGATCCTATGGGGTCCACAGATCCTGAGGTGTCAAGGATTTCTCATCCCTGTACCAATTAGGCGTGCAAAACGCCCTCTACTGCCAATCCTGGCATTAAACGCCAGGTTGCTGCCCATTTCTGGCGTTTAACGCCAGCTTCTTGCCCTTTTCTGGCGTTAAACGCCAGTCTGGTGCCCATTTCTAGCGTTAAACGCCCAGAATGGTGCCAGACTGGGCGTTAACGCCCATTCTGCTGCCTTTACTGGCGTTTAAATGCCAGTAGCCTTCTTCTCCAGGGTGTGCTGTTTTACATTCTGTTTTTCAGTTTATTTTTGCTTTTTCAATTGTTTTTGTGACTTCACATGATCATCAACCTACAGAAAACATAAAATAACAATGGAAAATAGAAATTTAACATAGATAAGTAAAATTTGGGTTGCCTCCCAACAAGTGCTTCTTTAATGTCAGTAGCTTGACAGTGGGCTCTCATGGAGCCTCACAGATACTCAGAGCATGCTGATGGCCTCTCAATACCAAACTTAGAGTTTGGTTGTGGCCTCCCAACACCAAACTTAGAGTTTGAATGTGGGGATTTTGTTTGACTCTGTATTGAGAGAAGCTTTTCATGCTTCCTCTCCATGGTTATAGAGGGAGATCCTTGAGCTTTAAATACAAGGGAGTTCTCATTCACTTGAAGGACCAATTCTCATCTGTCAACATCAATCACAGCTCTTGCTGTGGCTAGGAAGGGTCTGCCAAGGATGATGGATTCATCCATACACTTCCCAGTATCTAGGATTATGAACTCAGCAGGGATGTAGTGGCCTTCAACCTTTACTAAGACATCCTCTACAAGTCCATAAACCTGTTTTCTTGAATTGTCTGCCATCTCTAGTGAGATTCTTACAGCTTGTACCTCAATGATTCCTAGCTTCTCCATTACAGAGAAAGGCATGAGGTTTATGCTTGACCCTAGGTCACACAGAGCCTTCTCAAAGGTTATGGTGCCTATGGTACAAGGTATTGAGAACTTTCCAGGATCTTGTCTCTTCTGAGGTAATCTCTGCCTAGTCAAGTCATCCAGTTCTTTCATGAGCAAGGGGGGTTCATCCTCCCAAGTCTCATTACCAAATAATTTGGCATTTAACTTCATGATTGCTCCAAGGTACTTAGCAACTTGCTCTTCAGTAACATCTTCATCCTCTTCAGAGGAAGAATACTCATCAGAGCTCATGAATGGCAGAAGTAAATTCAATGGAATCTCTATGGTCTCAGTGTGAGCCTCAGATTCCCATGGTTCCTCATTAGGGAACTCCTTGGAGACCAATGGACGTCCATTGAGGTCTTCCTCAGTGGAGATCACTGCCTCTTCCTCCTCTCTAGGTTCGACCGCGTGGGGTATATTGATGGCCTTGCACTCTCCTTTTAGATTCTCTTCTGTATTGCTTGGAAGAGTACTAGGAGGGAGTTCAGTAACTTTCTTGCTCAGCTGACCCACTTGTGCCTCCAAATTTCTAATGGAGGACCTTGTTTCAGTCATGAAACTTTGAGTGGTTTTAATTAGATCAGAGACTACAGTTGCTAAGTCAGAGTGGCTCTGCTTAGAATTCTCTGTCTGTTGCTGAGAAGATGATGGAAAGGGCTTGCTATTGCTAAACCTATTTCTTCCACCATTATTGTTGTTGAAGCCTTGTTGAGGCCTCTGTTGATCCTTCCATGAGAGGTTTGGATGATTTCTCTATGAAAGATTATAGGTGTTTCCATAGGGTTCTCCCATGTAATTCACCTCTTCCATTGCTGGGTTCTCAGGATCATAAGCTTCTTCTTCAGATGAAGCTTCTTTGGTACTGCCTGTTGCTGCTTGCATTCCAGACAGACTTTGAGAAATCATATTGACTTGTTGAGTCAATATTTTGTTCTGAGCCAATATGGCATTCAGAGTATCAATTTCAAGAACTCCTTTCTTCTGATTTGTCCCATTATTCACAGGATTCCTTTCAAAAGTGTACATGAATTGGTTATTTGCAACCATTTCAATGAGTTCTTGAGCTTCTGTAGGCGTCTTCTTCAGATGAAGAGATCCTCCAGCAAAGCTGTCCAATGACATCTTGGACAGTTCAGATAGACCATCATAGAAGATACCTATGATGCTCCATTCTGAAAGCATGTCAGAAGGACACCTTCTGATCAATTGTTTGTATCTTTCCCAAGCTTCAAATAGGGATTCGCCTTCCTTCTGTCTAAAGGTTTGGACTTCCACTCTAAGCTTGCTCAATTTTTGAGGTGGAAAGAACTTTTCCAAGAAGGCATTGACTAGCTTTTTCCAAGAGTTCAGGCTTTCTTTAGGTTGTGAATCCAACCATGTTCTAGCTCTGTCTCTTACAGCAAAGGGAAAAAACATAAGCTTGTAGACCTCGGGATCAACCCCATTGGTCTTGACAGTGTCACAGATTTGTAAGAATTCAGCTAAGAACTGATGAGGATCTTCTAATGGAAGTCCATGAAACTTGCAATTTTGTTGCATCAGAGAAACTAATTGAGGTTTAAGCTCAAAGTTGTTTGCTCCAATGACAGGGATTGAGATGCTTCTCCCATAGAAGTCAGGAGTAGGTGCAGTAAAGTCACCAAGCACCTTCCTTGCATGGTTGGCATTGTTATTGTTTTCGGCTGCCATGGCTTCTTCTTGTTTGAAAAGTTCTGTTAGGTCCTCTATAGAGAGTTGTACTTTAGCTTCTCTTAGCTTTCTCTTCAAGGTCCTTTCAAGTTCAGGATCAGCTTCAACAAGAATGCCTTTGTCCTTGCTCCTGCTCATATGAAAAGAGAGGAGAAAAAAATATGGAATCCTCTATGTCACAGTATAGAGATTCCTTGAGGTGTCAGAGAAAAAGAAGAATAGAAGGAGAAGGTAGAGAAGAGAGAATTTGAACTTATCAAGAGGGATAGAGTTCAAATTGTACATTGAGGAGCAGTGTTAGTCCATAAATAGAAGGATGTGAGAAGAGGGGAAGAATTTTCAAAAATAAAGTAAAAAGATTTTGAAATAATTAAAAGAAATTTGAAAATTTGATTGATGATTTTCGAAAATCAAGATTGGGAAAGAAATTAAGTAATTTTTGAAAAAGATTTTGAAATTAGAAATCAAAAAGATATGATTGAAACTTAATTTTGAAAACGATGTGATTGAAAAGATATGAATTGAGAATTTAAAAAAAAGAAAGTTTTAAAATTAAAGTTGATTACTTAACTAACAAGAAATTAAAAGATATGATTCTAGAATTTAAAATATGATCATTTCTTAATAGGCAAGTAACAACTAGAAAATTTTGAATTAAATTATTAATTGTAACAAATATTTTCGAAAATAGTAATAATAAAAAATGGAAAGAAATTGATTTTGAAAGGATATAATTGGAAAGATGTGATTTGAAAAAGATTTGATTTTGAAAAATTATGAAAACTTGAAAAAGATTTGAATTAAAAACAAAATCTTCCCTCTAGTGTCCTCCTGGCGTTAAACGCCCAGAATGACATCCATTCTGGCGTTTAACGCCCAAAATGCTACCTTTTTGGGCGTTTAACGCCCAGCCAGGGGGCGTTTAAACGCCAGTTTTCCTTTTTCACTGGGCGTTTTGAACGCCCAGCTTTTTCCGTGTAATTCCTCTGCTGAATGTTCTGAATCTTCAATTCTCTGTGTTATTGACTTGAAAAGACACAATTTTAAAATTTTTTTGAATTTTTTAAATGATGAGAAACAATAATAAAAGGAATGCAACTAAGATCAAATAAACAATGCATGCAAGACACCAAACTTAGAAGTTTGTATACTAAGGACTATAACAATTTGAAAATGCATGTAAGAAACAACAAAAGACACAAAATAAGAGAAATTAAAGATCAGAGCAATGAAATCATCAAGAACAGCTTGAAGATCAATGAAGAACATAATGCATATATTCGAAAAATGCAAGAAGAATAAAGACATGCAATTGACACCAAAACTTAAAAATTGACACTAGACTCAAACAAGAAACATAAAATATTTTTGATTTTTTTATGATTTTATAAATTTTTTTTGTGATTTTTCGAAAATTATATGGAAAGGAAAATAAAGGGATTCAAAAATTTTAATGAGAATTCTAGGAATCATTGCAATGTTAGTCTAAAACTCCGGTCCAGGAATTAGACATGGCTTACTAGCCAGCCAAGCTTTCAGTGAAAGCTTTGGTCCAAAACACTAGACATGGCCAATGGCCAGCCAAGCTTTAGCAAATCATTACTCTCAACAGCAAAATTGATAAAAATCAACAAGCTCTTGTGATGACAGGTTGAAACCTAGGTCCAAAAGATTAGACATGGCTTCACAGCCAGCCAGACTTCAACAGATCATCATGAAGCTCTAGAATTCTTTCTTAAAACTCTAAAGAACATAATAATTTTTTTTTTGTATTTTTGAAATTTTTTTTGAAAATAAGAAGTAAAAAGCTTAAACATAAAATAAAATTACCTAATCTAAGCAACAAGATAAACCGTCAGTTGTCCAAACTCGAACAATCCCCGGCATCGGCGCCAAAAACTTGGTTGCGCGGGGATTGTTTGTTCCCCGGCAACGGTGCCAACAACTTTGTACGCACAATTGTAATCTCAACTCTTTATCACAACTTCGCACAATTAACCAGCAAGTGCACTGGGTCGTCCAAGTAATAAACCTTACGTGAGTAAGGGTCGATCCCACGGAGACTGTCGGCTTGAAGCAAGCTATGGTCATCTTGTAAATCTTAGTTAGACAGATTCAAATGGTTATGGAGGATTAATAATTAAAAGATGAATAAAACATAAAATAAAGATAGAGATACTTATGTAATTCATTGGTAGGAATTTCAGATAAGCGTATGAAGATGCTTTGTTCCTTCTAAACCTCTGCTTTTCTATTGCCTTCTTTTAATTATTCATACTCCTTTCCATGGCAAGCTTTATGTTGGGCATCACCGTTGTCAATGGCTACTTCCCGTCCTCTCAGTGAAAATGTTCCAAATGCGCTGTCACCGCACGGCTAATCATCTATCGGTTCTCGATCATGTTGGAATAGGGTCCATTGATCCTTTTGCGTCTGTCACACGCCCAACACTCGCGAGTTTGAAGCTCGTCACATTCATCCCTTCCCAGATCCTACTCGGAATACCACAGACAAGGTTTAGACTTTCTGGACCTCAGGAATGACCGCCAATAATTCTAGCCTATACCACGAAGGTTCTAATCTTAGATTAGAAACCCAAGAGATACACATTCAAGCTTGATTGCATGTAGAACGGAAGTGGTTGTCAGGCACGCATTCATAGGTGAGAATGATGATGAGTGTCACGGATCATCACATTCATCAAGTTGAAGAACGAGTGTATATCTTAGAGAAGAAGTAGGCATGAATTGAATAGAAAAACAGTAGTACTTTGCATTAATTCATGAAGAACAGCATAGCTCCACACCTTAATCTATGGTGTGTAGAAACTCAACCGTTGAAAATACATAAGTGAAAATAGTCTAAGCATGGCCAAATGGCCAGCCTCAAAGGTCTAAGGACTAAACGTCCAAAGATTGGTGAAAATACAATAGCAAAAGGTCCTATTTATAGAGAACTAGTAGCCTAGGGTTACAGAAATGAATAAATGATGCAGAAATCCACTTCCGGGGCTCACTTGGTATGTGCTTGGGCTGAGTATTGAAGCTTTCACGTGTAGAGGCTTTTATTGGAGTTAAACGCCAGCTTTTGTGCCAGTTTGGGCGTTTAACTCCAGCTTTTATGCCAGTTCTGGCGTTTTGACGCCAGAATTTCTATGCTGACTTGGAATGCCAGTTTGGGCCATCAAATCTTGGGCAAAGTATGGACTATTATATATTTCTGGAAAGTCCAGGATGTCTACTTTCTAACGCAATTGAGAGCGCGCTAATTGGGCTTCTATAGCTCCAGATAATCCACTTCGAGTGTAGGGAGGTCAGAATCCAACAACATCTGCAGTCCTTTTTCAGCCTTTGAATCAGATTTTTGCTCAGGTTTCTCAATTTCAGCCAGAAAATACCTGAAATCACAGAAAAACACACAAACTCATAGTAAAGTCCAGAAATGTGATTTTTATTTAAAAACTAATAAAAATATAATAAAAACTAACTAAAATATACTAAAAACATACTAAAAACAATGCTAAAAAGCGTATAAATTATCCGCTCATCAATTCACTAAACCTTTTATTTTTATATGTTGGCATGTGTTGGACTGCACTCAGAAAATGATAAAATTTTTTTGCATTGACTCTTATTTTAAATTAATGCTTTGGACACATATTTGCCTTATGAGTTTGGTGCCAATTTCTTGGCTGCCTTCCAATGTGTTTTTTAATTAATGCAATCAAAATTTTATTCGCTGCCTCCACTAGTCTATTTGCTTGGACATAATAAGGTGTAGAAGAAATTATTTTTATATCTCTAGACTTGGCATATTCCATGACCTTTTTCCCAATAAACATGGTTTCTTGATCAGTGGTAATAGATTGAGGAGTTCCAAACGTATGTACAATATGCTCCTCAATGAAATCAATTATTTCATTGTGAATCACCTCCCTTAAAGGGATAGTGATAAATCCATATTTTATGATGTATTTGGTGCTCAATTTAAGTGATTTATTCAATCCTTCACCCACTTATTAATGTAAATTGCATGGTTTTACTTTCCCTTCCTTATTTTATGATATAAGTGAAAAACATGTTTCCTATGCTTTAAAAATATTGATTTTAATTACCCTTTATTACCATTCGATGCCGTGATTTGTGTGTTAAGTATTTTCAGATCTCATAGGATAGGAATGGCTCAAAGGACAAAAAGGAAACATACAAAAATGGAAGGAAAGCACAAAAATGGAGTTTTGAAGAAAAAGGCAGTGACGCGAACGCATGGACGACGCGAACGCGTGCCTAGCGCGAAAATGCAGTGATGCAAACGCGTGAATGATGCGGACGCGCGCCTTGAGCAGAACGTAGTTGACACGTACGCGTGACCGACGCGTACGCGTGACAAGGAAAACTCCCAGATGACGTGAACGCGTGACCCACGTGGACGCGTGATAGACGCCACGTACAAAAATCTGCAGAAAATGCCTCCAGTGATTTCTGGACCCTTTTTCGGCCCAAATTCAAGCCAGAAACACAGAATATAAGCCAGAGAATGAAGGAATAAAAAAAGAGAGACGGAGATACAACTGAATAATTCATAATTTTAGGTTTTAGATGTAGTTTTTAGAGAGAGAGGTTCTCTCCTCTCTCTTAGGATTTAGGATTAGGATTTCTCTTATTTTTAGGATTGCTTCTACAATTACAGGTTCAATATTCCTTTAAATTACTTTCTTGTTTTATTTATTCTATTACTTTAATTGTTATTTATCTTGTCAGATTTGGCTTATGGACCTTTCATGTTATGATTTTCTTAATTAATATATTTTGAGGTATTTTTGATTTGATTTTTGCTTTAATTTATTTGTGAATGATTTCAATTCAATTTAGATTTATTTTTCCCTTTTGGCTTTGGTTAAGTAATTTATGATACTTGAGTTATCAAACTCAGCTGTTGATTGGAATTGGAATTCTTTGCTGGTTGATTTGTACTCCAATAACTCTAGTCTCTCCATAGGAGTGGACTAGGACCTGAGGATCAAATTGATTCATCCACTTAACTGACCTTCATAGTTAAAGATTAATTAAAAGTGGGAGCTGAATCCAATTCTCTTCACACTTGATAAGGATAACTAGGATAGGACTTCAATTTCTCATACCTTGCCAAGAGATTTTATTAAGTATTAATTTATTTTTCTTGTGATTTAAATTACTTGCTCCTTAATTCAGAAACCCAAAATTACACTTTTACTTATAACCAATAATAAATCATACTGCCCTATAACTCCTTGAGAAGACGACTCGAGGTTTAAATACTTCGGTTATAAATTTTTATTGGGTTTTGTTACTTGTGACAACCAAACTTTTGTATGAAAGGTTGATTGCTTGGTTCAGAAACTATACTTGCAACGGAAATTTATTGTAAATTCTAAACCATCAATCTTCCGTTCATCAAAATGGCGCCGTTGCCGGGGAGTTGCAACTGTGTGCCTTATTATTAGTTATTGTAAATATTTTCTTTTGCTTGTTTATTTCTTTTTATTTTCGTTTTTAATTTTTACTATTTACTATGAATTCTCACCCCTATCGCTTTGAGTTTGGTTCTAATAATGTTGAAAGGAATGGAAGCTATAACAGGAACATGCATCAAGGTTAAAACAATCAGAGATGGACGGAGCCACGAGGATCTGATCAACCCTTTAGGCAACAACACCTTCCAAACTACCATGGACGACGACCATTCAACAATGCATGTCAGAACAATAGTTATGATGGACCCCCTGTAATTACCGACAAGCCCCATCATACACCTATGAACCACCTTCTCAACACAACTTTGAACCACCACACTCACAAGTCAACTACCACCATTCACCTCTATATAACCCTAACCCATATCCACCCCAATTCCAACCTAATTACTCCCGAGAACCGCCACCTCCCTGTGCACCATGTCCATATCAATTACTCCAAGAATCAAGGGAACAACTCAAGGAAACATTTGAAAAATTTAATGCCACACTTCACCAATTGAATCAAGCGATAAATAGACTACCTTTCTGACGTTCGGACACTCAAGAAACCCCCATGGCTTCATGTGGACAAGCTAATGAAGAACGCAGCATGAAGGAGATACTAGAAACACCATTGAACAGTGCAGAGCATGACTTTGTATTGGAACAAGTGGAGGAAGCTGAAATTATCAAAGAAGAAGAGTTGGTTGAAGACTTAGGAGACGCTGAACCTCCATGGGAATCCAGAATTGTGGAGAATTATGTCAAGAAACTTACAATTGATGCTAAGGAGGATAGTGCACAACCTCCAAAGCAGGAATCTTATGAAGAACCGGACAGAATAACCCAACAAGCAAGTTTCCTTGATAATAATGACCACGAGTCAAGTTCTTCTAGTAATGAACTTGCATCCGCAAGTGGATTCTTTGAAATGGAAGAATCTTCCCCAAGTGAATACGAAGATGATGCAAAGGTAGATTTTTCACAACCTCCAATTTATGACTTGAGTGATGAGGAAGATATCGAAGACTTGGATCAAGATGTGGTTGAACTTGAAGAAAATTGTAAAGAAGTGGAAGAATTCACAGAAGAACACGAGGGAGTAGAGCTTGCAATACCACTGGAAGCACTTATTCCAAGGCCATTACCGCCCAATACAAACTTCAAGTGGGTAAAATTCTTAGCTTTTAAGATTTAAAGGGAAATGGTTCATGCTCAAGGCTGGTATGTAAGATTCAATAAGGTTTCACGCTTCAATATAAAGTATAAGGATTGGTTTCGAGTTGAATTGAATGGGTATCGGAGAATGTTTGGCCATCTTGGTGAGAATGCAACTTCCAAACCGCCCGGCTGGAAAAATATAAATTAGGACAAAGGCGGGTATAAGAGCAAGGTTTGGGATCCTGGAATCTATTCTGACATTCAACACCCCGGGAACCTGAGAACCTGTTTGAGTTTACTCAAAGGCTTTACATGCCTAGTTTGGGACCCTGGAGGCTGTTGGCATTCCAAACAGTGGTGGAGATTTTTGGATGAATTCAAGCACAAGCCACCATAGCAGGAAGCTCATCAAATGTCCAACTTAAGGACTTTAACTAAAAGTGCTAGGTGGGAGACAACCCACCATGGTATGATCGTCCCTTTTTCAATTCTATTTCATTTTGTTTGTTTTTATTTTTATTTTATTTTCATTAAACCTGGAATTATTCATAGAATCTACGTTAGCATTGCACATTGCATACTGCATAACTGCATATAAAAAAAAAGAGAAGTCACCCCACGCGAGCACACAGGCCACACGTGGGCATCGAATGGAAATCGGCGTAAAGATCCAACGCCCAGAAAGTTGGGCTGGAATCATGCGGCTGGTGTGCGTTTAGCACAAATCAGCCCACGCGTTCGCATCCCTGACGCGAACGCGTCACTCACACTACACACACCCCACGCGAAAGCGTGAGCGACGCGTTCGCGTCACGTGGATTTCATAGACCCAATTGGAAACAGAGAGTTGCGCCAAAACGACGCTAGAATCGTGCGTTTCACACAGTTCTGAGCGACGCGTTCGCGTGCCCCACGCGTACGCGTCACTTTCATTATCCCACAATCACGCGATCGCGTCAACGACGCGTTCGCGTCAACACTCTTTTCGCCCAAAATCACGCGATCACGTGCTCCACGCGTTCCCGTGGATTCGAAAACACTAACCCCCCTTCACGCGAAACCCTACCTATTCACGCGAAAACCACCCCCACCCCCCCATCTGCAACCTCTCTTCCTCCCATCTCCCAACCACCACCCCTCCTCGCCGCCCAGACCCGACCGTCGCACCGCCCCGACTGCCGCGCCCCTCTCTCCTTCTTCTTTCCTTTCTTCTCCTCCCTCCTTTTCTCCCCTTTCCTCCTCCCTCCACAACCATCAAACCCCACTTCCGCCGTCCCAGCCCCGAGCCGCCACCACCGTGCCGCCACCAGCCACTACAACCCAACCCTTACCCCCTTCTCTTCCCCCCCTCAACCTTAACCACTCACGACCACACAGCCCCCTGCCTCCACCTCAGACCACTGCTGTGCCACCTTCCGTCGACCGCCGCACCACCAGCCACCACCACCACATTCCCACCATCTCTCTGTTCCATACTTTTAACACTGGTTCCTGTTTTCCGTTAATTAGTTAATTAGTTTTTCGAATTTTTTTTCAAAATTAGGATAGTTAGAGATGCATGATTGTAGTGGATTTTAGGTGGTTAGGTAGCTAGGATGTGGTTAGTGGATTTAGGCCTGATAATTGCATTATTCTTGCTAACCGTTTTTATCCGATTTGCAATTTTGAATTTGCTATAATGCTGTGCTGTTCATATGTTGTTCTTCATATTTCATGTTGCTGTTAAACTATTCTTTAATGTTTTTTTGCCATTTGTTAATCTTTTCAGCACTATTTACTTTCATATGAACTGAATTTTTCTGCTGTTTTACTACCCAGGAACATCCAATTTTAGCCGGAATGCTACCCAATTTTCTGCAACTTTATGGTTTAATCTATTCCTTTCATGTATTGGTTTGAAACTCATTATTTTGCATTACTTGGCTACAACCAAACTAATTCATGAATGCACGGGCTAGCATTCTTATTCCTTTTTGTTTCCTGAGTACTAAATTGCTTATTGATGATTTTATTCTCATTTTTAACTTACTTTATTTATCAGAATTATCATCAATAAACTGCAATCCTTGCGTGAATATGAGTTAAATGTTCCTCGATTTTGTGCATTTCTTGATGACTAGGCAAACAATTCTCATGCCACTCACTTTAACTTCCTTTTTAACTCCTAACCAGCTCCACTTTCTAACTTCTTTTGGTTTTTACCTAACTACTCTACCTTTCTAACTCAAGGCATGATTATTGTTTTTCTTAGTTAACTTGAATTCCACTTCTATTATATTTTGGATTGTGATTTTTAATCTCAGACTTTTACCTTGAATTCAAACCAAAATATACATACATTTACCTCATTTCATGCTTATATTGTTCTTTTTGCCTTTATGCTTACATTGACAAACCTTACTTGCCTACTTATTTTCCTGCTTTAGTTTTTCAATTATATCCTGCTACTTCTGCTTTTTAGGATGTCTGACCCCCAAAGGAAAGGAAAAGAAAAGGCTACCACAGGCAAACGAAAAAGAGAAGAATCTACTACCTCTATCCTAGATCTCCTTCACGATGATTCCTGGCAGGAAAAGAACTTTACCCCGCAGGAAAAGGCCGACCAGCTCCTCACTGCCACAGATCCAATAAAATTTGCAAACAGATACTGCGAGCTCAAGTATCCAGTGTTTGCCACTGCCAGGAACCTCTACCTGGAAAGAACTATTAAAATTCCAGAAGAACTCACCCAGTACACTTCCGAACAGATAAAACAAAGAGGTTGGTTCTTCATGGAAAGGAACTTGACAGAGGTCAATGCCTCCTGGGTCAAAGAATTTTACTGTAACTATTTCAAGACCTCCCTGGATGCAGTGCACCTCAGAGGGAAACAGATTCTAGTCATTGAGGAAGCTATTGAGGACATCCTCCGGCTTCAGCCTAAGTCAGATCAGCCTGACGGTTACCAAAAGGCTGAAGAGGATATGAGATACATGAGATTTGACTGGGATGCAGTCAAGCAGAGAATAACCATTGTTCCTACTGCCCCATGGGTCATGGGAAAGAACACAGTGATGCCTAAGGGAATCAAGTTGATTTACTTGAATGATGAAGCTCGGCTTTGGCAGTAGATCCTGAGTAATTATGTGATGCTGAGCACTCATGAGACAGAGGTGCCCGCTGCTATGATCACCCTCATCTGGTGTGTGATGGAGGGTAACTGGGTAAAGACCTGTATCTTCCACGTTTCATCCGGTATTATATGGCCAGGGTCCATGTCAGAGGCACTCTCCCTTTCCCTTATCTGATCACCCAGCTAGGCCGCCGAGCTGACGTGCCTTGGGAGCTTGCTGATGAGAAGCCAACTACTGCAGACTGCAAGAAGATCATTCCTTACAGCAGGAAATTTCTGGCATTAGGGTACAGACCTCCTTTTCTCACTGCCTCGGGTGAGGCAGCCACATCTTCAGATGCCCCTTCTGCTTCCACTGCTGCACCAGCCCCATCCACTGCACCTCCACCTGCTCCTGAGCCCATTTATCATCTGGTGCACCGCCTCTTCGCACGCCTAGATCGTATGGAACGTCGCCAGAAGCGACACTATGAGCACCTAAAGTTTATGATCCGATCCGGCAGCAACATCCCCTCCGAGCCTGACACCGCTTCTGAGCCTTCTGGTGCGGAGGCGGATGATCATGAGGAGGAGGCACATGCCCAGGCAGAGCAGGGAGGACCTGAGCAGGCTGCACCACACCATGAGGAGCCCCACCAGATCCAGGCCGCAGATCCGGAGATCCTTATACAGACAGAGCCTCCGCTTCAGCAGGCAGCTCCTCCTACACTTCCAGAGATTGCAGACCCTCAGCCTACCACAGAGTCACCAGTAGCCCATCCTTCCGGAGATGACACTTCTCACACCCAGCCTCAGTGAGCATCGAGGACGATGCTATCATTTAAGTGTGGGGAGGTCGCCATCTCTGGCGTACTTTATTTTGGTGAACCACTCTTCAGACACTCTTTTTTTTATCTCATTTTGGTTATTTTTCTATATTTTTATCTTTATTTTTATTTTTATCTTATCTTGCCTTTCAGTACTTGCACATTTTTCTGTATTTTTACAGTATTTCTATATTTTGCACTTTAGTTTATATACTTATCTTAGATATTTAGTTTAGTCTAGTTGCAATTTTAGTTATTAAGTTGTGATATAGAACATATAGATTAATTAGTTAAGTTTACCCTTTTAGCATATGATAACTTTTATTAATTGGAAATAAAAAGAGTAAACTAAAAACTTTAGTATAACAGAATCACAACAATCCACACACCTTGTATATATATATAGCATTACATGTTAGTTAAGCTGACAACATTTTTCAAGGATGAACACTAAGATTTTAAGGGCCACTCTAAGATTCACATTGAGAATAATGGGAACTTTTGATTTCTACTTGCATAACATACATAAATGATATATGGTTTTTGAGCCAAATAACACACAGCCTGTGAGTTTTTGAGCTTATTTATATGGTAACATTATTTAACCATAATTATTTCATTCTTGTGTGTTCGCCCTTCTTTTTTATTCTGGTAATCTTTACTTTGTTTTAATCTATATGTCCAATATAGAATATAGATACATACCAAGAGATGATTGAGTCCATTAATTGTTATTAGCTCACTTATCCCAAATAAGCCTACCTTTCACATCACCCTTGTTAGCCCCCTTGAGCTTTTAATTTCCCCCTTGTTCTATAACCACATTACTAGCCTTAAGCAGAAAAATAAGTTAAATATCCCAAGTTGAATCCTTGGTTAGCTTAAGATAGAGATTGTGTATCCACCAAGTGTGGGGAAACATGGAAACATGGGTTGATAGGAAAAGGATTAACTCAATAAGATAATAAGGATTAACTCAATAAGATAATAACATGGGTTGAAAGGAAAGTATTTTTATATCCCTAGACTTGGCATATTCCATGACCTTTTTTCCCAATAAACATGGTTTCTTGATCAGTGGTAATAGATTGAGGAGTTCCAAACGTATGTACAATATGCCCCTCAATGAAATCAATTATTTCATTATGAATCACCTCCCTTAAAGGGATAGTGATAAATCCATATTTTATGATGTATTTTGTGCTCAATTTAAGTGATTTATTCAATCCTTCACCCACTTATTAATATAAATTGCATGGTTTTACTTTCCCTTCCTTATTTTATGATATAAGTGAAAAACATGTTTTCTATGCTTTAAAAATATTAATTTTAATTACCCTTTATTACCATTCGATGCCGTGATTTGTATGTTAAGTATTTTTAGATCTCATAGGATAGAAATGGCTCAAAGGACAAAAAGGAAACATACAAAAATAGAAGGAAAGCACAAAAATGGAGTTTTGAAGAAAAAGGCAGCAACGCGAATGCATGGACGACGCGAACGCGTGCCTAGCGCGAAAATGCAGCGACGCGAACGCGTGGATGATGCGGACGCGCGCCTTGAGCAGAACGCATTTGACGCGTACGCGTGACCGACGCGTACGTGTGACAAGGAAAACTCCCAGATGATGCGAACGCGTGACCCACGCGGACGCGTGACAGACGCCATGTACAAAAATCTGCAGAAAACGCCCCCAGTGATTTCTGGACCTTTTTTCGGCCCAAATCCAAGCCAGAAACACAGAATATAAGCCAGAGAATGAAGGAATAAAAAAAGAGAGACGGAGATACAACTGAATAATTCATAATTTTAGGTTTTAGATGTAGTTTTTAGAGAGAGAGGTTCCTCTCTCTTAGGATTTAGGATTAGGATTTCTCTTATTTTTAGGATTGCTTCTACAATTACAGGTTCAATATTCCTTTAAATTACTTTCTAGTTTTATTTATTCTATTACTTTAATTGTTATTTATCTTGTCAGATTTGGCTTATGGACCTTTCATGTTATGATTTTCTTAATTAATATATTTTGAGGTATTTCAGATTTGATTTTTGCTTTAATTTATTTGTGAATGATTTCAATTCAATTTAGATTTATTTTTCCCTTTTGGCTTTGGTTAAGTAATTTATGATACTTGAGTTATCAAACTCAGCTGTTGATTGGAATTGAAATTCTTTGCTGGTTGATTTGTACTCCAATAACTCTAGTCTCTCCATAGGAGTGGACTAGGACCTGAGGATCAAATTGATTCATCCACTTAACTGACCTTCATAGTTAAAGATTAATTAAAAGTGGGAGCTGAATCCAATTCTCTTCACACCTGACAAGAATAACTAGGATAGGACTTCAATTTCTCATACCTTGCTAAGAGATTTTATTAATTATTAATTTATTTTTCTTATCATTTAAATTACTTGCTCCTTAATTCAGAAACCTAAAATTACACTTTTACTTATAACCAATAATAAATCATACTGCCCTGCAACTCCTTGAGAAGACGACCCGAGGTTTAAATACTTCGGTTATAAAGTTTTATTGGGTTTTGTTACTTGTGACAACCAAACTTTTGTATGAAAGGTTGATTGCTTGGTTCAGAAACTATACTTGCAACGGAAATTTATTGTAAATTCTAAACCATCAATCTTCCATTCATCAGATAGCCTCTATCTATTTAGAAAAACAATCAACACCAACCAAAATGAACTTATGACCTTTAGAAGAAGGTGAGTGAATATGCCCAATCAGATCTAAAATCCAACCTCTAAACGGCCATGATTTAATTATAACATGCAATTCTGATGCTGGAATATATTGGAGGCTTCCATATTTTTTACTCACAAGACCTAACATAATTTATACAATCTCTTTGAATAGTTGGCCAATACAATCTTCTCCTATTTATCACCCATTTCATTTTTTTCCCTGACTGATGGGCACCACAAATTTTCTCGTGCACTTCACCAAGAGCCAAATACGCTTCTTTTTCTTCTAAACATGTCAAGAGATTTCCATCAACAGATTTCTTAAACAACACATTATTTATTAGAACATAACTTTGAGCCCTATATTTAAGTTTTCTATCGACACTAAGACTTGGATTTTCTAAATATTCCACAATTGGTACTCCCCAATCTTTTGAGTCTAGTTTTTCTAATAATAACACTTCTCTTTCTCTCAAAGGCATAAATATTTCCTTTATCCTTACCAATTTTTCTAGTGTTGAGGACTTGATCTTATATTTTGAAGTAGTTTGAGCTAATTCATTTGCTTCTTGATTTAACTCCCTTGGAACATGCCTTACAATGACATTGTCAAACTCGCTCAACAACTTTGTAGCCACATTGAAATACTTTCTTAAATTTTCACTAACACACTTATACTCAAGTGATACTTGACGGACTACAAGTTGTGAATCTCCAAAATTTTTTACATTTTTCACTCCTCTTTCTAATAATAGTTCCACTCCCATTATTAATGCTTCATACTCTGCCTCATTGTTGGAGCATAAATAATTCAATTCAAAGAGGAATTTACTTGGCACGCCATATGGAGAAATAATTAAAATACCTATACCAACACCTCCCTTATGGCATGAACCGTCAAAATATAATTTTCAAGGCACCAAACCAACAAAACTCATTAAACTCTCATCAATGTCAATACAAGGATGGTCAACTAGAAAATCAGCTAGAACCTGACCCTTAACGGCTCTTGCAGGAACAAAATGTAAAAAAAAAAAATCCATTAAGGGCAACATCTATTTTCCTAGTCTACCATGTAATATTGGAGAAGACAACATATATTTAAGAACATCAAACTTAGAAATTACATAAACATCCCTAAGAATTAAATAGTATTTAAGTTTTAAACAAGAAAAATATAAAGCTAAACAAAGTTTCTCAATTGGAGAATAACGGCTCTCAACATCATTTAGCATACAACTTAGGTAATAAATTACTCTTTTGTTGCCATCCTCATTTTCTTGAGCCAGCATTCGGCCAATTGTTACTTCAGAAGCTGACATGTAAAGGTTTAAAGGTGCTCCATGCCTTGGAGGTGTTATAACAGGAGGATTGGTCAAGTACTGTTTGATGTTGTCAAAAGCTTCCTGATGCTCTACCTTCCACTGGAACTCTTCCTCTTTTTTCAACTTAATCAGAGGCGCAAAAACCTTAATTTTTCCTGACAGATTGAAAATGAACATTCTGAGGTAATTGACTTTTCCTAAAAAATGCTTGTAGTTATTTTTGTTAGCTAGAGGATGAACCTCTAAGATAGCCTTTGTCTTGTTCTTGTCAATTTCAATCCCTTTTTTCTACACCAAGAAACCAAGAAAATTTCCTGTGCTCACACCAAAAGCACATTTTATGGGATTCATTTTCAATTTATGCTTTCTCATTCTTTCAAATGCTTTTTTTTTTAATTTTCTAGATGTTCTTTTTTAGCATTTGATTTGACAACCACATCATCAACATAGATTTCCATAAAATTTTCAATAAAGTCATGAAAAATTTTATTCATAACTTTTTGATAAGTTGCACCGGCATTTTTGAGTCCAAATGGCATCACAACCCATTCAAAAGTTCCTAAAGCACCTGGACACCTAAATGCAGTTTTCAACACATCTTTCTCAGATATATATATTTGATTATAACCTGAATATCCATCCATAAAATTTAAAATCTCATGACCAGCAGTAGAATCTATCAACATATCAGCTATAGGCATTGGATATTCATCTTTTGGTGTTGCAGAATATAAATCTCTAAAATCAATGCAAATCCTTAATTTTTTATTCTTTTTCATGATAGGAACAACATTAGAAATCCAGTTGACATACCTTGCTATTCTTATAAATTTAGCCTTAAGGCCTCTTTAATCTTCTGCACGACCTTAGGAGCAAATCTCCTTGGTGGTTGGTTGACAAGTTTGACATTGGCTTTCAGTGGCAATTGATGCTCTACTACTTCACGACTCAATCCTGGCATCTCTACATAATTCCATGCAAAACAGTCACAATATTCCTTTAATATTTCCAACATTTCTTTTTTGAAATCATCAAGCAACATCTTGCTCACATATGTTGGTCTAGGATAATCACCGTTACCAATATCTACCTCCTCCAAAGGATCCTGCACCTCAAATTTTTTCACATTATCAGTATTATTTTTTTCAAAACCTAAAGGACCATCATCATATATACAATCATAAGGTACACTGTCAATGCACCATTCTCTATCTGCCATATAGGCTGACAGCTGAGCCAGTTGGCTCGTCAAACTCATCATCTAAGTCTTCCTTGAGACCGTATCCACCCCGGCCTTAGGGGACCAAAATGAAACCATTCATATCTATTTTGTACATCTCAATATTTTCAGGATTAAATGCCTTGGTGTCAACTGTCAGCGACTAGACTCCCGGATTATATATCCTGAACTCCACATGCATCTCATCATAGTAACAAGTACTATTGTCAGCAAGAACTTCTTCCACTCCTCCATCTTTATTCCAGAAAATTAATTTTTGATGTAGAGTGGATGGAATAGCACCCATTATTCCATGAATCCAATCACGTTCCAAAAGCAAGTTAAAACCAGCTTTAGATGGAACAACAACAAATAGAGTTGGCCTATTGACAGAACCAACGTCAATTGACAACAGAACCACACTTCTAACAAAAGAAGTCTTTCCATTAAAATTTGTCACCCCAATGCTACTTTTGATCAAATCTCTTTCAGTCTTCCCAATTCTTTCCATCATTTTTTCACGCATGAAATTGACAACAGCTCCCCCGTCAACCAAAATCTTTTTGACTATCCTTCCATCAACACGAGCCATGATATGCAGTGGAGCAAATACTCCTTGTCATTTTCAGTAGGTTTCTCAAACAATCATCCACCACACATATTGTCATCTAGCAAAAAGCATTCGCTTCCAGGAAAGACATCATAACAATCATCTTCTAATGATTCCACTTTCCGGACTTGACCATACTCCTCAGGCAATACTAACACCACAGCTATAGGTTGTTTAACACCAAATATCACTTCTAAGTTGTCATTAAAATCAGTGTCAAAATTATCATTAATTAAATCTTCATCTTTTTCTTTCTTGTGTTCAACCATTACCTTCTTTACAGTCAGATTCTTCTTTATATTTTTATTGCATTTAGGGTGAGTAGAAAAATTTTCTGTTTCTGCAGATTTAGCCATGGTTGGCAAAAGAGAAAAATCTGCATCATGCCCTTTGTATGGCTCTAAAGGAACATACTTAAGTATATTTTCTTTTTGCTCCAAAATTGTAAAAAGAGAATACTTTGGAATATTTTGACAATTTGGCCAAGGAGAACAACTAGGAACCTACTGCATGTTAGGGTTATAACAAGAATAAATTGGCTTTGAAGGAATAAGTATATTTTTTAGAATATATATACTACCTCCATCTTGTGTATGATTTATGTTCCATAACTAGGACTTATAGTACCTAGGCTTAAAAGGTCTAGGCCTCGCCCACTTGTTTTTTCCCCTTGAGAAAGCAGTAGGCTGATTCTGTACATTTTTCACATTCTGGACCCATTTTTTGTTTGAAATTTTGGTAGGAAGAACCCTTGTCTTTTGAGAAAATTCATCAAGTTTTTCATCAATCATGACTACAATCTTCATCTTCTGGTTGATGGGTTGTATCCCAACATTGTTGATACACTTGTTCAGAGAAGCCTGACTACCCAATTTTTGTTTTTCCTCAGCTATCTTTTGTTTTAGCTCATTAGTTTCATTCTCTTTTTCAGCAATCTTCTTTTTTAACTCGGCCATTTTTTCTCTTCTACTTTGTACTTCTCAAATCCTTTTGCAGCTTCCTTGTCAAAAATAGAACTGCACTTTGGACACATAGCGATGATGCTGTCAAATTCTTTAATTCTCAGCAAAAAATCTAACAGATCCTCACCAGGACGAGGATAAACTGGCTTCTTGTCTTGTTAAAAAATCCTCAGGTCTTTGTTTTCATCTTGAGCACCAGCCATTGTGGCATCAATTTCTACCATATTGACTGATAAATTGAATGACTCAACATAATTTGAATCAGCAGCAAATGGTTCAGTGTCCACCTTCATAGTAGCTTTATCCTCAAACTTCAACCTTCCCCCTCAATGGCCTTTTGTATCAAATCCCTAAAAAGGACGCAATTATTAGTGGTGTATGAAAATACCTGATGAAACTTATAAAATTTTTTATTTTTTATTTCATCAGCTGAAGGCATCTTTTTTTCTTCTGGTAAAATAAGCTGCTTATCCTTTAATAAAACCTCAAATATTTGATCTGTCTTAGAAATCTCAAAAGAATAGGTCTTTTTTTAACTTTGGAATATGAAGAAATTTTTTCTTTTTCTTTAACAGGTTTTAAAGATTTGCACATATAAGGAGGACCTTCACATAATTCAGCAATATAAACCTCTTTCTCATCTGAATCACTACTATTGGAAAAACAATCAACATATGCAACTTTTTTAGTACCTTTTTTAAAATTTTCTTTTTCTTTCTTAATTTGTCCTATTTGTCTTACTCTCTTAGCTAACTGGAAAAGATCTATAGTATGTTGATTAACAAGTTTTTTCTAACTCCAAATTCTAGCCTATTGGTAGCCATTTTGATAACTTCGATTTCTGGGATCAGATTAAAACACTTATTTCTCATGTTTCTAAACCGTGTCAAATAAGTGTCAATGGATTCTCCTTCTGCATGTCTGACAGAGAATAAATCCGTAAGATTAACTTTCAATTCACCTTGAAAAAATTGATCATGAAAATTTCTTTCTAACTGCATCCAAGAATGAATAGAATTTGGTCTCAAGTTGGAGAACCACGTAAATACATTTTTTGTTAAAGAAGAAGGAAAATATCTCATCTTGAGATATTTATTAGAAGCTGTTTCCCCAATTTCAACAATATATCGAGCAATATGCTCTAATGTAGACTCATTTTCTTCTCCAAAAAATTTTGTAAGGGATTTTGAAAATTTTCAACCTCTTGGAAGCTCTGCTTGTTAGACACATTCAGGAAAAGCAGACACAAAATATGGCCTATTTAAACAACCAACATTAAATTCCAAACGGTTTAAAGCTTGTTCAACGTTCCTAGCTAGATTATAATGCCCTAAGTTGTTTTGCCTAAATCTTTCTAACATATATCATAATCATTTTGACCATGTCTCGGCATATGAACGTCATAATTAGGAATTGCTTTACCATTTTGGTTGACATTATCAAATCCCAAACTATGGTTGTCATTTTCTTCCAAATTTACCACAGTAGTAATCCTATTAACTTGCCTATTTAATTGTTTAATTCTAGTGTTTATGTTTTCTAAAAGAGGATTTAAAATTGCCACCATTTAATGAGTTAACATGTTTACCAAATCATGGTGGCTTTCATCCATCTGTTGCCTAATATTTACTAAAGATCCAACGGTTTGACTAGGTTGATTAATAGGCATTGCTTTTGACATGTCAGAAAATACAGGTCTGAAATTTTCTACCCTAGTGACAGTGGATGTAGTAAAATTAGATGCGTTGTTATTTCCTATATTAATAGCATGTGAAAAGTTTTGTTGTGATATGTGTGAACCTGACATCCCAAAAATAGGTACATTTGACATGCTATATGGATTTTGGTAAAGAAGATTTTGAAAAGTTGAGTAGAAAAGCACCGGCAATTCTTGTGTCACCATGAGGGGACATACTCCGGTGGCAAGCCATAAGGCGGCCACCCCACAGTATTTATGTGAGTTGTATTTAACCCTGGATGGGTATGGCCAACACCATCATGCCTCACTGACAGTAAGGTAGACTCTGCGTTTGAAATCACAGGAGAATTTCCAAACTCATTTCCTCTAGTCACATCGTTAGAAGTAGAAGAAGATGCTGCAGATGTATTTTGTAAGACCCCGGATTTTAAAAAGTTATTAATAAATTATTTATGAGTTATTGTATTTATTTTAAGATTATATTTTTAGAGATTTTTATATATAGGTTGAGTAAATTATTATTTATTATATAGAGTTCTTATAATTAAAAAAAATATAGAGAATATTTTATATGCCTTAATTTTAATATTTAGATTTTTGATCTTATTTTATAAATAAAGGAGAATTAATTTACTTATCTCTAATTTTTATTAAATTAGTATTCCAATGGAAAATAATTTACAGCTTGTAATTGGAAGGTATGTTAAAGATAGAAATTTTATACTTAATTTGGTTTTTTTAATTATTATTTTATCTTCCTAATTATTTTATGAAATTACACTACTAACTCTATTTTTAATGAAAATACCTAAACTACCCCAAACCCTAACACTACACTCATCTCTCTCACCTAATCCCCCACCCACGGCTCACACACTCAGCACACACCTCACTCTTCCTCACCAACACATAAACACGGTTTTGTGAGTGGAAACAAGAAAGAAAAGAAGAAAGCAAGGGAAGAGGGGGAAACAGAATCGGGGAAGAGGGGAAGAGGGAGTGAGACCCGAGAGAGCTGAGCGGGAAGAGAGGGAAGGAGACTGTGCTGCTGTTGCTTCCCAACCGTGTCGCCGCCGTCCCGTGTCGCCGCCATCGCCGTCGCGTGTGAGGAGCATGTGCTGTCGCCGCCATCGCCGTCGCGGAGGAAGGAACTCAGAGGAGAGAAAGACCGTGCGACGCTGAGGGAGGAGAACGCGGGCCGGTGTAGCGAGGAGGAGAGCGACCCGCTGCGCGAAACTGTGCCACCGTGTGTTGTTGCCGTCGCCGAGCTCCAAAGGTAGCCACCGGCAAGATTCAAAGAGAGAGAAGCTAGAGGAGAGAGAAAGATCGACGGAGGGGGTTTCTGTTCGAGCGGCCGTGCCTCCACCACCTTTCACCGCCGCAGATCCACCACCGTCCACCGCGCCGCACCACGCCACGTCACCGCCGGAAACCGCCACTGAAGTCCCTTTTTCTCTTGGTAAGCGTTATTGTCTCTGCAACCTTTGAAATCAGTTTTCCGTCATAGCTTATTATAGTAACTATGATGATGGTAACGTAGGGCCGAGTTATGGTTCTCGCATGCTGGGTTTAGTATTCGTGCATGCGACATCGAGCTGTCGCGTCGCCCAACGGAGTCACTGCCGTTCAGTTTTCTCGGCTATTCATAAGTTCGGTAAGCTGCTTACTGTTCCGAATTCTCTCAGTTGCTGCTCTGTTATATGTTTCTAAGTCCTTGCAACATTAATGCTTTAGATTTGAGTTTCGGTCCTTATGTGCCGCTATTAGAGTTTCCATAATTGCGGCTGCTGCGGATTTCGGGCTGAGAGAAAAGAGTTCAGTTGATGCGTTTGGTTTTCGGGTTTCGGCTTGTCGAGGTAGGGGTTTTTCTTAAAACTTAATTTTATCTTACAGAGTTGTTATAAATAGATATCGATGTGAAAAATATATTTCTGTGATTATGCTTGTCATATAGATGTGGCAGTTTGCTGTATTGAATTATTGATTGCTCCAGTGGTGTGTAGTTATTGATAAAAGAGTGGCTTGTAAATTTATTTGATTTAATGTTATTAAATGTGGTTCTTTTCTGGTCCTGGAGTTAGTTTGTTAATGTAAATAAGTTGGTTTTTGAAATGATTCGAGATGTGAAAATTAAAGGATTTTTGGAAGCGGTTTGGTTTTAAATTAGTTTGATTTTGTAAATTACTTAATAATTGGAACTGGTTTGGTTTTGATGAAAAGATTTATAATTGGAATTGATTTAATTTTGAAAATAATTTGATATTAGAAACTGGATGAAGTTTGGAAAATGATTGAGACCTGAAAATGGTTGAGAAAGGTTTGAGAAATGTTTGGATGGGACCCGAAAAGGGTGGCAGTGTCCGAGTTTTAGAGGAGATGCTGTCGAAATTTTATCAAATTGGAAGTTTTATTTAAAGTAACTAATTAAAAAGATTTGTTTTTAAGCATTATACGTTTTAAGATTGATTTGCCTATCAAAGAAAGAATTTTGTTTTGGAATTGAGATTGTTCACGAACAGAATGAAAAAGAGGAGGATGAGGATTTTATTTGAAATATAGCTTTGAAATGAACTTGGAAATGAGATTTGGATTGATGAATGATTATGATGTTGAGAATGTTGAGATGTGAACTTTGAATTATTCTTATGGCTTATGAATTTGAAACATCTGAGATACGAGGTTCCCTGGATTAAGTGCCGTGGCTTGCCACCACATGTACCAGGTTGAAAACTCGATACTCTGTTGACCCTACGATGTAAGTGGGTGACCGGGCACTATATAAATTCCCGGGAATGTTACCCCCATTGAGTAATATTGATTATTTGAGAAAAAGCTATGCATAGACTCTTGGAGATGCACGTCGGGGGACAATCTAAGTACAATTCAGACTTGTCGGGTTGGCTGGATAACCGACAGATGAGCCTCATCAGCCATAGGACAGGCATGCATCATATGCATTTGTATGCTTTGCTTGGGTTTGAACTTGTTTTGGTTTGCCTAATTGCTAAACTGTTCTTAATTGCTACTTGAACTATTTGCTGTAACTGCTACCTACTTGTGCTTTCTTTGTTTGTCTTGCCTGTGTTTGTCCTGGCATACTACATTTGAGAATGAATTTAGGTGTTGAATTAATGATTGTGTTGTTTGATTGCCTGGTTGGCTTCTGATTGAGATCTTCTTATAAGAAAGGAAAGGTTTCGAAATTCTGAAAGATTAAACATTGTTTCTTTGAAAAGGTTTTGAACGATTACCTATTGGTTTTTAAAAGATTCATAAGGCAATGATAATCACTGAGTTTGAAAACAGTTTTCTTATTAAATATCTTCTTATGACAACTTTGAAACTCTGTGGTGAGACCATGTGGTTAGGTTCTCACCCCCCTACAGCTTTACCATTTCAGGAACCGGTTGAAGCATTATGAAGAGTTAAATTGCGTTTGGTTTATATGTGGTATTAATTAGATTATTTTCTTCCCTCGTCTTTGTTATTACCAGTTTGTAAGAGGGATAGGAGTTGCATGTTTTATAAGTATATTATATTATGAGATATTATGTAAGGAGTATTGTATGTGAATCTATGCCTGTTTGTACTTCTCTTAAGATGAAATTTTTATTTCCGGTTTTCAAAGGAATTAGTGATACGGTGTCGAGTCACAGGCTCCTATTTTAATATTAAGTATTTAAAGTAGTCGTAGCACTTCTTGCAATCAGAGTGGCGCAGCCGGAAGCGTGACATTCTGGTAGTGAGGATGTTACATATTTGACATATCAAGTGACGTTGATTTTAAAGTCTCTGGACACACGATCTTACCACTATGCAACCACATACAAATTCAAAACTCCTGATTTTTTCTTTTAACAAACTACAATCTATTAACAAAGTTCTACCAGGTGTGTCAATTTGTTTTTACTCAAATTTTGTTAATGTTTTAAAGAAAATGTGGATATCTGAATGTCGCAATTGTAACGTCAATAAAAATTAAAATGAATGAAAATAACAAATAAACAAAGAAATGCAAGGTGCCAGAGACAAAAGTAAATCGCAGAAATTAAAGCAAACAAAAAATTAAAGAGAAAATGAAGAAAAAAAAACATAAGCATAAAAGAGAGTAATATGTAAAAGTAAAGAAATTTTATTAATAAAAACAGGAAGAAAGCAAATTACAAGTGTTTGAGTTCAGAAGAATTACTTAAGATTCTCAATTTTACCTTGTAATGCTAAGGGACTGAGAGCGTTTTGGGTTTTTAAGTATTTTCCAAAAGAACTGAACTCCCTACAATGTGTTTCTAAAGCTCTATTTATAGACTAACCTAATGTCAACTGACAGTTACCCTTTGTACATTACTTTCGAAAAATTTGAATTGGGTCCGTAACTGTTCCTACACTTCTTGTTTGATGTCAATTCAAAATCTATCTATTTAATATACTAAAATTGGGTTTTCTCCTAACTAATGGAAGTGAGGTGTCGATTCCTCATGAATCCATTTTTTCGCCAAAATGAATGCACTATTTTCTCTTCTAAGTTTATTTTATAAAAATGTCTTTATTATAATTATACTATAATTAGCATTTAAGTAATAATGCATAATTATACTAATTTAGAAAAATATATTTAATATAGTTATATAAAATCAATATTTAATGTATTATTAAACTATTTATCAATTATCAATCAAAAATATTTTTAATCATTTTAACTATAATAATAATAATAATAAGATATGATAATTATATGATAATGGCACCGTTATTAATAACCAATTTATATTTCTTTAAATAAATTTATTTTAGAAAAATATCTTTATTATAATTATATTACAATATTACAATTAGTATTTAATGAATAATGCATAATTATACTTATTTAAGAAAAATATCTTTATTATAATTATATAAAATCAATATTTAATGCATTATTAAACTAATTATCACTCAAAAATATTTTTAATTATTTTAATTATATTGATACAATTCTAATTCTTATTCATTATCCAATAATTTTAATAATGGCAAGTTGCTACCTTAATGGTGATCTATTTATGGCAAGTTGGCCTCAGTTACTCTATTCATGATAAAAAATAATGATTCTAATCATGATAGGATATAATAAAATAATATAATTTTAACAAAATAAATATATGATGTATAACTAACGTAAATAATAAAAAATTACCTTAATAATAACTAATTTACATATATTTTTTAATAAAGCCTATATATAGAGTTTTTTGTGGTACATGAGCCTAAATATGAGAGTAAACTCATTTTCTTTAAATTTATTATTTATTATTCTTCTTTTAGTACTTCATAAAATGTATTCTTCGTTTTTCATCGAAATTGATCATTTTAAGGTACAATTTATAATTTTGTATAGTATCTTTTATATACTCATTTTATTATATTATTCTTTTGATAATTTAATGATTGTTCTTACTCCAACTTATTCTTTTCGCCTAATGTTCCAGTGCAATTGTCTTTTGCCGCAATCGTTTACAATGCATCACATCCATGAAATACCTCATCGAGTTGTATTCATTGATTCGGGTTCTAACTACATGGATGTAAGTATCCAAAGAAGAGGCAGTAAACTTTATTTTACTGAAAGATGGTTGGATCTACTCACATATTATGACCAACCTAATGGAATGTGGGTAAAATTAGTTTTCTTGGAAGGAGCTCGATTTTTTATTGAGGAATTGTTTCCATGGAGCTTTGTAGGTCAAGTTCAAGTTCCATTCCCTACATGCTTTCTACGTTTGCCCGGAGATCTTCGAAGTGGAGTGTAACACCCTACCATACAAAGTCTTATGCTTAAGTCATAATTCAGAGATGGCAAGGTATTACGACCTCTAAAAATTAAAATTTAGTACATATAGTAGTGTGAATAAGGATTATAACAAGGAGCCTTTGAAGAAAAAGGGGTAAAACAAAATCGCAACTCGAAAGTGCAACACTCCGATCGAAAACGTGCGAATAATGATAAACCAAAGTGAGATTGTATATATACAAAGGAGTGTTAAAAACATGATTATCAAAACTCATAATCCGGTTGCGAAGATAACCGGTCCGAGCATAGTAATATATATAAGTAAATAAAATAGGAAACCCCAAGGAAACCCAAAGGGACACAAATACAAGAAAACCTATTCTCCAAAATCCCCTCTAAGAGGAGTCATCACATTTTGTATTATTTAATGGAGATAAAAGTATCTAAGCAGAACATATAACCCAAAATAGAGTCCCGAGAACAAGGATCTTTGCTAATCCAGAAGTCTCCAGCATGCTTCAGCGAGAAGTCTCATGTCCTGCGTCTGAAAACCACAAAATTCGCATGGGTGAGAATCGGAGGTTCCCAGCATGGTAACAGTTCCCACATATTTAACATGTAATATCAGAGAAAAGCCGAAGGCAATCCTAGAACTTCCACCAGATAAATCAAAGCTTATAATTAGACTAAACCAAAAAGGGCAACTGACTAAAGATTCTTCAGTCTAACTGATACTTCCCTTTCCAAATCCTTCAAACCTCCCAACCACCAGCAGGAGTATAATATGGCAAACACAGTTATATCAGATAAAAAATATACAAATAGGAACAGATAAGGCATTTAGACAATTAGCAAGTAATATGCAGTCAATTAGGCAATCTCAAACAAATCACGTAGTATGCAACATGATGAATGCCGGTCCCTAATGGTTGATGATATCATCTGTCGGTTATATAGCCAACCCGACAAGTCCTGATAGCTAACCATTGGACTGTCTCCCTGTCATGCATCCCCAACTCGAGTTATTTCTCGATCATCATCATGATCATAGTCATAATCCATATACAACACCCTCACAAGTGAATATTCACGGGGGCGAGCTCATCCGGAACTTTCACAGTGTCCGGCCATACTTACGACATAGGATCAACAGAGTATCGAGTCTCCACCTGGAGCACGTGGTGGCTAGCCACTGCTTTCACCCAGGAAAACTCGTATCTCAGATAGTGGAAGTGCAACATTCCCAATTTCATTCAATAGCATATATGCATTTATATTCGGCCATAATCAATAATGGCTCCGCTAAAATCCGACAACAAACTCAGCCATCCAGCTCACGGTTCAATCCAGAACCAGCCAATTTATCAACAAATACAGCCTTTCGGCTCATGGCACATAAAGCACTTCCACCGCCATCCTCCGCATCTCATATAATCATCTTTGATCATCATTGATCATAACCTTTCCCTTGCCTCATCCGCAAGTTACCACATCCCCTAACTTCTTTCTTACTGCTAGGCATATCATAATGATTATTTAAGACATAAGGGGTGAGATCGGAGGCTTAAAAGTATGAGATTTGGCTTTTAAAACTCAAAAATCAACTTTGGGATGAAAACAAGGCCACGCGTACGCGTCCTCCACGCGCATACGTGGATGGCCAAAAAGTTGCATTGATGCGCATGCGTCGCCCACGCGCACGCGTGGATGGAGAAACAGCCAAGCGACGCCTACACGTCAGCCATGCGTACGCGTGGGTGCGTTTGTGCCCTACGCACAGAACTCGCACAGTGCTCGCGCAACTCTCGGAAAATTTGCCTGGGCAACCATTTTAGCACATCGACGCGTGACCCACGCGCATGCGTGGATGGCATTTTTCTGAAAAACGACGCATACGCGTCAACTACGCCTACGCGTGGGGGTCATTCTGCCAAAAATTTTTCTAAGTTAAAAGCTACAAAATTCATAGATTAAACCCTCAATCTTTTAAGGGACATAAATCCTCCATTTAAATCATTTTTCGCCCGTTCTTCGAACGGTATAACCACACCGGATCCAATTTTAATTTTAAACAGATTTGGCACAAAACGGAAATCCAGAGCTCAAGTTACGTCCCATCAAAGTATGCCCAAAGATCATATTTTCATACAAAATCACAAAGTGCCATTTCCAAAACAAGCTATTTTCAACCCTTTTTAAAATCAACCAAAACATACCCATTTCATCCCTTTTTTGAAATCAATCAAAATATACCAAAAACCTCGTCAACTCACACATTAACACTTCACCACAATTCACAAAACATCATCCCACCATTTTAACACTTCTTAATCAAATGGCTAAAAGACAAACACATTAACATGTCATACATCCTTTCTCATCCCAATTTCCAATAATACCATTTCCAATCAACCATCATTATACATAATCAATATCATACTCACCATCAACATGGTTTCACCTACAATTCAACCTTAATTATTCATCAAGCATATATCACAACATGCATTTTTTCTCATATATCACACCATCAAGGCATCAATACTCATAACCACATATATGACCACATCATATATCTCATCTATTCAACAACATCAACAATTCATTGCCTATCTTAGGGCCTCTAGCCTAAGTATTTTCCACCACATTACATTTTAGATACGAGAAACCGAGGCCAACCTTAGCCGACTTCCCAAGCTCAATCGGAGCACTTCCAAATCACTTGTCCACAAGCTCTCAAGGTCTCAACACCTCCAAGAACAGATTTTTACCACCAAAATCCCTTTTCAAACTTTTCAAAGTCTCAATCAAGCTCCAATTACCCACATGTACACAACCTAAGCCACAATCATCATACCCATACATAACATCTCAATATCCAAACATCATAGAACAAAAATTTACACTAGGGTTGAGAATCTTACCACACCCAAGGTTCAAGGAGATAAGATTAATCTTCTCCTTCAAGAGAGTTAGATTCTATAACATCAAAGAGCCCAAAATCTCAACATTTCACCCATGAAATTCGAAAATAAGGGCTGGAATTTCGAAGAGCAAACTGTGGCTTACCTCAAGATTGATTGTATGAGTTTTTTAGAGCTCTTCGCGATGAACGCGTGGCCACAAACGGTGCGGCAATCGGAGCTCTAGATCAAAAGTTATGGTGGTTTGAAGATCAAATAAGAGAATGAACTTGAGAGTGTTCTTCCTTTCTCTACCACCATTTCAGCTTTTGTGTGTGTCAAATGAGGAGAGAGAGTGCTAAAAATTAGGGTTTTGGTTTAGTTAGTTTGGACCAAGGGCCCACTATGGGTCTATTTGGTTCGGTTTGGCCCGTTCGGTCCAATCTTGGTCCGATTTCTACAAAATTGGTACCGAAATTCTCGTCTCAATCTCCTCTATCATATTTAGCCACAAAAATCACATTTTTGGCTTTCTAGATTAGATTCTCATTTATGGGTTTATTAGCCATTAATTAACTTGGTTTTACATTCTACCCACCTAATTGGAAATTTTGCCCACAAAATTCAAATTCAATTACCTGAGAATAAGTGCGGATAGTCCGTTCGCATCTCCGACTCAAGCTCCCAAGTGTGTTCCTTAATACCACCTCGACTCCATGCCACTTTGACTAATGGGACATCTTTTCCACGCAACTGTTTGATACTAGTATCATAAATTCTGACTAGAGCCACTAGAAGCGTCAGATCTTCTCTTAACTGAACCGATTCAGGTTCTAACACATGGCTAGCATCAGGAGTGTACTTTCGAAGCTACGACACGTTAAACACGTCGTGCAGGTTCAAAAGGTGAGGTGGTAGAGCCATCCAATACGCCACCGGTCCAACCCTCTCCAGGATTTGAAATGGGCCAATGTATCGAGGATTCAACTTCTTTGCTTTAATTGCCCTTCCTTCTCCTGTGGTTGGAGTAACTTTAAGGAAAATATGGTCTCCTTCCTTAAATTCCAAGGGCTTCCGCCTCTGATCGGCGTAACTCTTCTGGCGACTCTGTGCCGTAAGCATCCTATCTCGGATTTTCTTGACTTGTTCAGTGGTCTCAGCTATCATTTTCGGCCCTAACAAGCCTTTCTCCCCAGGTTCATACCAGCATAGCGGAGATTGACATTTCCTCCCATATAGAGCCTCATACGGAGCCATTCCGATGCTCGCATGGTAGCTATTATTGTATGCAAACTCCACTAATGGCATATATCGATTCCAACTCGTCAGTTGGTCCAAAATACAAGCTCTCAATATATCCTCTAGTGTTTGGATCATCCTCTCAGATTGACCATCTGTTTGAGGATGGTAAGTCGTACTCAAGCTTAGTCGGGTTTCGAAAGCTTTTTGAAATGCACCCCAAAACCTTGAAGTGAAGCGAGGATCTCTATCAGAGATTATAGTAGCCGATACACCATGAAGTCTCACAATCTCTTTTATGTACAACGTGCTAGCTCCTCAAGGGTGTAAGTCATCCGAATGGGTAAAAAGTGAGCTGACTTCGTCAGTCGGTCCACAATCACCCAGACAGCATCAAAATTGGCCTAGTCCTTGGCAATCCTGACACAAAGTCCATCGCAATGCTTTTCCACTTCCATTGCAGAACCTCTAAAGGTTGCAACGTCCCGGAAGGTCTTTGATGTTCAATCTTCACCTTCTGACAGGCTAAGCACTTTGAGACGTATTTCGCCACATCATTCTTCATACCCGGCCACCAAAACATCGCTTTTGGGTCATGGTACATATTAGTACTTCCCGGATGAATAGAGAATCCGCTTTTGTGTGCTTCCTTTAGGATATCTTGCCTCAAAGTGCCAACATCCGGTACAATAATCCTATCCTTGAATCTCCATAGCCCATCCTTATCCTCCAACACTCTCCACCGTTTCCCTTGTTCAATAGCTGGTAACACCTTCCATAACACATCATCATCTTCAGGAGCCTTTAGGAGTTCGGATTTAAAGTGACTTGAGATCTCTAATCGACTCAAACACAGGGTTCCAGATACTTCCTGAGCACCAATCTTTAGGCTCTCGAATCCCTTGAGTAACTTCTCTTCTTGAAGCATCATCCAAGCCGCATACAATGACTTCCGACTTAACGCATCCGCCACTATATTCGCTTTTTCCGGATGGTAATTCAACTCAAAGTCGTAGTCCTTCAGTAATTCCATCCATCTTCTCTGCCGCATATTGAGTTCTTTTTTATCAAAGGGGTACTTTAAACTCTTGTGATAAGAGAAAACCTAGAATTTAACCCCATAGAGATAATGCCTCAACACCTTCAAGGCAAACACAATCGCAGAAAGTTCCAAATCGTGCGTAGGGTAGTTAACTTTATGAGGTCTCAACTGTCATGAGGCATACGCCACCACATTATGATGCTGCATCAGCACGCACCCTAGACCCTTTAGTGAGACATCACCGTACACCTCAAATGGTTCATTCGGCTCAGGTAACACCAACATAGGTGCAGTGGTCAACTTTTTCTTCAACGCCTGAAAGCTCTCTTCACACTCAGGAGTCCAAACAAATGGTGTATCCTTGCGGGTTAACCTTGTCAATGGCAAAGCTAATTGCGAAAAGCCCTTAATAAATCTCCGGTAGTAGCCGGCTAAGCCCAGAAAACTCCTTATCTCAATTACCGTGGTTGGTTGCTTCCATTCCATCACTGCCTCCACCTTAGATGGATCAACTGCTATCCCCTGTTTACTCACTACATGCCCCCCAAAAACTTCACATCACTCTTCCAGAATTCACATTTAGATAGTTTTGCGTAGAGTTTCTTTTCCTTCAGTATCTGCAACACGATCCTCAAGTGTTCCGCATGCTCCTCTTCGGTCTTGGAATAAATTAGTATGTCGTCAATGAAGACAGCAACGAAATTATTCAGAAATGGACGGAAGACTCTATTCATGTAATCCATAAATACTGCAGGAGCGTTTGTCAACCCAAAAGATATTACAATATACTTATAATGACCATAACGAGTCCTGAAAGCGGTCTTGGGGATATCCTCATCCCTCACTCTTATCTGGTGATAACTGGATCGCAAGTCGATCTTGGAGAAAACCCCAGCTCCTTGTAACTGATCCATGAGATCACCAATTCTCGGCGACAGGTATTTATTCTTTATTGTGACCTTGTTCAGCTGCCTGTAATCCACACAGAGCCACATACTCCCGTCCTTCTTCTTTACCAGTAACACTGGCACACCCCACAGAGAAACACTTGGTCGGATAAAGTTCTTACCCAACAGATTCTCCAACTGAGACTTTAGCTTGGCCATTCCAATGGTGACATCCTATAAAAAGCACTCAAGATTGGTCCAGCCCCAGGCACCAACTCGATAGCAAACTCAACCTCTCGGTTAGGTAGAAATTCATCAATGTCATCGGAAAACACTTCCGGACACTCACACACAACCGGAATTTGTTCCAATCTTTGATCATCACCCGAAACACCCGCGGTCAACAACAGAATACCCTGACATTCGGTCCCAGAGCAATTCACCATCATAGAATTCAAGTAGTAACTATTCGCCACAACCGGCCCTTCCGTATCTTCTGGCATAAAACACACTGTTTTTGTAGAACAGTCGAGCAGGACATGGTTTTTAGATAACCAGTGCAAACCCAGGATAAGATCAAGACCGATCATCGGTAAGCAGATTAAGTTATGGACAAAATCACGCTGCTTGAACCTAAAGAAAACTTGCGGGCATCCTAGCCTAGTTACCATGGCTTCATGGGTGGCATTATACACCTTTAGGTCATAACCTAAGGCTACAATCTTCAATCCTAACTCATGGGCCTTTTCAAATGCAATGAATGAATGCGATGCTCCCGAATCAAATAAAGCATTTAAAGTTTGACCAGCCATTTCACAGTTACCTCGAATAAGTGCCTCAGATCCCTCAGCACCTATAGCTGAAGTGGTGAACACTCGGCCAGTCTGCTGTGCTTTCCCTGCACCTTGCTTTTGCTTCTCCGGACAGTTTGCGGCTTTATGTCCCACCTTGCCACAAGAATAGCACAAGCCCCACCTGGCCTTGCACGGGGCTCCCGGATGGTGACTTTCGCACCTAGCACATGCTTTCTCACTCTGAGGCTGCTTCCCAAATCTCTTTCCTTGGGAGTTGTTGTTGTTGGACTTCCTGAAGGAGCCTCCCCGCTTGAAAGGCAGACCTCTAGGTGCAAAGTTCTTCCCTCGATTCTGTGGGAATGATCCCTTGTGACTTCCTCTCTCAGCAGCCGCCTTCTTAACACACTCTTCAGCAACCCTACTCTTGTTCACCAACTCGGAGAAAGTCCTAATCTCTATTGGTCCCACTGAACTGAAGATATCACTCCGGAGTCCTCCTTCATACTTAATGCACTTCCATTCCTCATATTCCACCGGGGTCCCCTAACACATACGGGAGAACCTAAACAGCTCCTCAAACTTGTCAGTATACTGAGATACGAACATGGTACCCTGCTTTAGCTGCAGCAACTCAAGTTCCTTGGCCGTCCTGGCTGAAGTCGGAAAGTACTTCTTATAGAACTCCTCCCGAAAGACATCCCAGGTGATATAGTCATCACCCTGCTGCAGGAGACGTCGGACTCCTTGCCACCAATGCGATACTTCTCCAGTGAGCAAATAAGTAGTAAACTCAACACATTGCCCTTCAGGTACCACCTGTGCTTGCAGTGCTCGCTCCATAGCCTGGAACTAGGTGTCGGCTTCAGTCTGGCTAGTAGTTTCCTTGAACTTAGGTGGATTAACCTTCAAAAAGTTTGCCAGTGTCATCGGGCCCTGAGCTCCACCTCCATCATTGCCATGGTTGTTCATCTGTTGTCCAAGGGCCGCAGCAGCCATGTTCTCCAACGCCGCCATAAAGTTCACCGGGTCATTAGGGTTAACCTCCGGTGCACGAGCATTAGTACGACCTCTCCCACGGCCTCTACCGCGTCCACGAGGTGCCATCTGGTTCCTATACACACCAAACAATCGATATTAAGTTGATCAGTCTCAATATCGGAAGTCTAGTGCTTCAAAGTTCCAAATGCATGCTCATGAACGTTTATGCCAGTTATATCAAGCAGATATACTAATAGCACATAACACACATGTAGAGAATGCACATAAGCATAGTCAGTCCGTCCCTCAGGCTCTATAGGAACGAACTGCTCTGATACCATAATGTAACACCCTACCATACAGAGTCTTATGCTTAAGTCATAATTCAGAGATGGCAAGGTATTACGACCTCTAAAAATTAAAATTTAGTACATATAGTAGTGTGAATACGGATTATAACTAGGAGCCTTTGAAAAAAAGGGGTAAAACAAAATCGCAACTCGAAAGTGTAACACTCCGATCGAAAACGTGACGAACAAGGATAGACCAACGTGAGATTGTATATATAGAAAGGAGTGTCAAAAACATGATTATCAAAACTCATAATCTAGTTGCGAAGATAACCGGTCCGAGCATAGCAATATATATAAGTAAATAAAATAGGAAACCCTAAGGAAACCCAAAGGGACACAAATACAAGAAAACCTATTCTCCAAAATCCCCTCTAAGAGGAGTCATCACATTTTTTATTATTTAATGGAGATAAAAGTATCTAAGAAAAACATATAACCCAAAATAGAGTCCCGAGAACAAGGATCTTTGCTAATCCAGAAGTCTACATCATGCTTCAGCGAGAAGCCTCACGTCCTACGTCTGAAAACCACAAAATCCGCATGGGTGAGAACCGGAGGTTCCCAGCATGGTAATAGTTCCCACATATTTAAAATGTAAAATCAGAGGAAAGCCGAAGGCAATCCTAGAACTTCCACCAGATAAATCAAAGCTTATAATCAGACTAAACCAAAAAGTGCAACTGAATAAAGATTCTTCAGTCTAACTGATACTTCCCTTTCCAAATCCTTCAAACCTCCCAACCACCAGCAGGAGTATAATATGGCAAACACAGTTATATCAGACAAGAGATATACAAATAGGAACAGATAAGGCATTTAGACAATTAACAAGTAATATGCAGTCAATTAGCCAATCTCAAACAAATCACGTAGTATGCAATATGATGAATGCCTGTCCCTAATGGCTGATGATATCATCTGTCGGTTATATAGCCAACCCGACAAGTCCTGGTAGCTAACCATTGGACTGTCTCTCTGTCGTGCATCCCCAACTCGAGTTATTTCTCGATCATCATCATGATCATAGTCATAATCCATATACAACACTCTCACTGGTGTATATTCACGGGGCCGAGCTCATCCGGAACTTTCACAGTGTCCGGCCACACTTACGACATAGGGTCAGCAGAGTATCGAGTCTTCACCCGGAGCACGTGGTGGCTAGCCACTTCTTTCACCCAGGAAAACTCGTATCTCAGATAGTGGAAGTGCAATATTCCCAATTTCATTCAATAGCATATATGCATTTATATTCGGCCATAATCAATAATGGCTCCGCCAAAATCAGGCAACAAACTTAGCCATCCGACTCACGGTTCAATCCAGAACCAGCCAATTTATCAACAAATACAGCCTTTCGGCTCATGGCACATAAAGCACTTCTACCGCCATCCTCCGCATCTCATATAATCATCTTTGATCATCATTGATCATAACCTTTCCCTTGCCTCATCCGCAAGTTACCATATCCCCTAACTTCTTTCTCATTGCTAGGCATATCATAATGATTTAAGACATAAGGGGTGAGATCGGAGGCTTAAAAGTATGAGATTTGGCTTTTAAAACTCAAAAATAAACTTTGGGATGAAAATAGGGCCACGCATACGCGTCCTCCACGCGCACGCGTGGATGGCCAAAAAATTGCATCGATACGCATGCGTCGCCCACGCTCACGCGTGGATGGAGAAACAGCCAAGCGACTCCTACGCGTCAGCCACGCTACACGTGGGTGCGTTTGTGCCCTACGCATAGAACTCGCACAGTGCTCGCGCACGCGTGGATGGCGTTTTTCTGAAAAATGACGCATACGCGTCAACTACGCCTATGCGTGGGGGTCATTCTGCCAAAAATTTTTCTAAGTTAAAAACTGCAGAATTCACAAATTAAACCCCCAATCTTCCAAGGGACATAACTCCTCCATTTTAAATCATTTTTTGCCCGTTCTTCGAACGGTATAACCACCCCGGATCCAATTTCAGTTTTAAACAGATTTGGCACAAAATGGAAATCTGAAGTTCAAGTTACGTCCCATCAAAGTATGCCCAAAAACCATATTTTCATACAAAACCACAAAGTGCCATTTCCAAAACAAGCCATTTTCAACCCTTTTTAAAATCAACCCAAAACATACCCATTTCATCCCTTTTTTGAAATCAATCAAAATATACCAAAAACAATATCAAGCCTCCTCAACTCACACATTAACACTTCACCACAACTCACAAAACATTATCCCACCATTTTAACACTTCTCAATCAAATGGCTAAAAGACAAACACATTAACATGTCATACATCCTTTCTCATCCCAATTTCCAATAATACCATTTCCAATCAACCATCATTATACATAATCAATATCATACTCACCATCAACATGGTTTCACCTACAATTCAACCTTAATTATTCATCAAGCATATATCATAACATACATTTTTTCTCATATATCACACCATCAAGGCATCAATACTCATAACCACATATATGACCACATCATATATCTCATCCATTCAACAATATCAACAATTTATTGCCTATCTTAGGGCCTCTAGCCTAAGTATTTTCCACCACATTATATTTTAGATATGAGAAACCGAGACCATACCTTAGCCGAATTCCCAAGCTCAATCGGAGCACTTCCAAATCACTTGTCCACAAGCTCTCAAGGTCTCAACACCTCCAAGAACAGATTTTTACCACCAAAATCCCTTTTCAAACTTTTCAAAGTCTCAATCAAGCTCCAATTACCCACATGTACACAACCTAAGCCACAATCATCATACTCATACACAACATCTCAATACCCAAACATCATAGAACAATAATTTACATTAGGGTTGAGAATCTTACCACACCCAAGATCCAAGGAGACAAGATTAATCTTCTCCTTCAAGAGAGTTGGATCCTATAATAACAAAGAGCCCAAAATCTCAACATTTCACCCATGAAATTTAAAAATAAGGGCTGGAATTTTGAAGAGCAAACTGTGGCTTACCTCAAGATTGATTGTATGAGTTTTTTAGAGCTCTCCGCGGTGAACGCGTGGCCGCAAACGGTACGGCAATCGGAGCTTTAGATCAAAAGTTATGGTGGTTTGAAGATCAAATGAGAGAAAGAACTTGAGAGAGTGTTCTTCCCTTTTCTACCACCATTTCAGTGTGTGTGTGTCAAATAAGGAGAGAGAGTGCTGAAAATTAGGGTTTTAGTTTAGTTAGTTTGGGCAAGGGCCCACTATGGGTCCGGTTGGGCCGGTTTGGCCCGTTCGATCCAATTTTGGTCCGATTTCTACAAAATTGGTACCGAAATTCTCGTCTCAATCTCCTCTATCATATTTAGCCACAAAAATCACATTTTTTACTTTCTAGATTAAATTCTCATTTATGAGTTAATTAGCCGTTAATTAACCAAGTTTTACATGGAGCACATAATGAGATTGAATTCCTTCAATTTAAGTTCAATTTTGCTAAATTCATGTTAAACTCGGATATGCAATTTCTACGATTGGTAATATATTTAAATTTTCTTATTTTAAGTTTTTCGTTATTAAAATAATTTTATAACATATTGTGATTTTTTTCAGAAAATGCAATGCCATTGAAGGGAATAAGGGTTAGTTTAGTTTCTCGGTGTGACAATTCTATATCTTGCCGTATTGCATGGATAGCGAATGATGAAACTTATTTAACAAGAGGATGGTCTGAATTTGCACGAATTCTAAATGTCAAAGCTTATGATGTTTCAGCTGGTTCGTTACGAAAATGACTCTAATTTATACGTGTCTAAGGACTAGAATAGATTAAATATTATTTAAGTAATTAAGTTATAATATTGGTATTTGATTAAATTCGTTTTATATTAGATTAAATTTAAATTGTTGCCTCAATTTATGTATTATGACTATTTTTATTGGATATGTTATTTTTAAATGTTTTAATATAAGATTTTTTTCCTGATATTTAAGTTTTTTTTTCTTGAATATATATATGTATCACTTTTTTTTCTCTTTGTATTTTAGATTAGTAATACAATTCTTAATAAGAGTATACTTAAAATAAAAAAGAAAAAAAATTAAAATATCACTATTTAAAGAAAAAAGAAAATATATGTAAAAAAAAATAAAACGAAAAATTAAAATTATATACAGTTTGCGTATGAATGGGGCTGGGATTGGAGGCTATATATGGATATCAAAAATAAAAGCTTATTGCACGCATTGTGGAATAATATATATATATATATAAATAATTATAACAAAAAAATATTTAATATATGTGATTTAAATATTTTTATATACAATTAATATATATGTATGTATAAATAAGGAAATATAGAATTATTTAACAAAATTAATATATACGTATACATAAATAAAGAAATTACTGTAATTTATGAAGATTACACATGATTTTTTTTTCAAATGAATTTATTCTAATTATATTACAATTATCTCATGAATAATGTATAATTATATTATTTTAAAAAATATCTTTATTATAATTTTATCAAATCAATATTCAATGCATTATTAAACTAATTATCAATCATCAATATTTTTATTCATTCTAATTATATTAATTGATATAGTTCTAATTCTCATTCATGTGCAATAATTTTATTAGTAGATAGTTGTATCTATACTATAACTAATTCTATCCACAATTTTATTAATAGATAGTTGTATTCACAATATTTCATACTATAATTCTCACACATCCTAATAATGGTTGTTAATTATATGATTCTTTATCTTCTGCTTTAATTAGTGGATAATAATAATAATAATAATAATAATAATAATAATAATAATAATAATAATAATATTTTATTATTATTATTATTATTATTATTATTATTATTATTATTATTGTATGGACACAAGATTAATTAGTTAACAAATTAAATTTTAATTATTATATTTTATTTTCTACTCATATTTTTATTCATTAGTTATTTTATTTTTTATATTTACAATAAATATTAAATGTAAAAAAGAAAAAAATAATATTGATTATTATCTACTTGATTTATTTAGATTTATAATTAAATTTGATATAATTGTAGCAAGTATCTATAATTAATAGTAACATGATACTATAATTTTAAGTTGTATAATATAATAAAAAAGAATGTAGCAATTTATATTTGCTTCCTATATAGCAATAATATTATATATATTTATATATCTCTTCTTTTAGCTCTTTACTAAAAATATTGGCACATAATTAATGTAGATATATAACATATATACTGAGAAATTATCTTCATTGAATTAATCATAAATTTTAATAAAAGATAATAACATAATTTTTACTTAATTGTAGCAAGTATTTCCATTAAAAATTAAAATTGCTCTATTAAAAAAATTGTATACAATTTGCATATGAATGAAACTGGGATTGGAGACTATATATATGTTCTTGCCTGGGTGAACGGAGGTATAACTCGGCTCTTGACGAAGGTCGGTGATCCTTCCCAACAAAATGTAGTATATGTCGGTTGACTGGAGCGGGAAGGTTGAGTACCTGCAAAGGCACTCCAATGCTTAAGTTAGCAAAGGGATATAGGTGTACAAGTACTCTTTTTTTCATAGAAAGATGATCTTACCTTTGGTTGTTTCCTTGTCCCTTTATACCTGTGTGGACGAGATTGTAACGCCTGAGGAGAGGATTAATTGACGTTATCAATTGGAGATTAATGCTGTCCTTCAAAAAGGTCGGTTATAATTGAGGATTATGCGTTTCCGAGCTATAACTCGTAACCGATGTTTACTGGTCATATCAATATCGATATCAAACATAAAAGCTTATTGCACGCATTGTGGAATAAAATAAATAAATAAATAAATAAATATATATATATATATATATAAGAAAATAATTATAACAAAAAACTATTTAATATATGTGATTTAAATATTTTTTTGTATAATTAATATATATGTATCTATAAATAAAGAAATATTTAAAATTATTTAACAAAATTAATATATATATATATATATATATATATAAATAAAAAAATTACTATAATTTATGAAAATTACACATGAATTTTTTTCAAATAAATTTATTCTAATTATATTACAATTAGCTCATGAATAACGTATAATTATATTATTTTAAAAAAATATATTTATTATAATTATATCAAATCAATATTCAATGCATTATTAAACTAATTATCAATCATCAATATTTTTATTTATTCTAATTATATTAATTGATATAGTTCTAATTCTCATTTATGTGCAATAATTTTATTAGTAGATAGTTGTATCTACAATAATTAACTCTATCCACAATTTTATTAGTAGATAATTGTATTCACAATAATTCATGCTATAATTCTCACCCATCCTAATAATGGTTCGTTTATTATATGATTCTTTATCTTCTACTTTAATTAGTGGATAATAATAATAATAAGGGTAAAATATATTTTTTGTCCTTGAAGTTTGGTAAAAATTTCAAAAATACCCCTAAGTTTTATTTTATTTCAATTTTGTCTCACAAGTTTTCGATTTGCATCAAATATATCCTCGGCGGCTAAATTTTCAAAAAATTTAAGATCAATCTGACAATAATGCATGAAAATTATGCTTGATTTGCTCGTATTGAGGGTTGTTCTTATGAAATTATTGTTGAATTCGTCTTAAAGTTTTTGAAAAATTAGCCGTCAGGGGTATATTTGATGCAATTCGAAAACTTTTGGGACAAAATTGAAACAAAATAAAATTTAGGAATATTTGTGAAACTTTTGTCAAACTTCAGGGACAAAAAGTATAGTTTATTATTATTATTATTATTGTATGGACACAAGATTAATTAGTTAATAAATTGAATTTTAATTATTATATTTTATTTTTTACTCATATTTTTATTCATTATTTATTTTTTTTATATTTACAGTAAATATTGAATGTAAAAAAATATTGATTGTTATTTATTTTATTTATTTAGATTTATAATTAAATTTGATATAATTGTAGCAAGTATCTATAATTAATAGTAACATGATACTATAACTTTAAGTTGTATAATATAATAAAAAAGAACGTAGCAATTTATATCTGTTTCCTATAGAGCAACAATATTATATATATTTATATATCTCTTCTTTTAGTTCTTTCCTAAAAATATTGGTACTTAATTAATGTAGTTAACATATATACTGAGCAATAGCTCCATTGAATTAATCATAAAGGTTAATAAAAGATAATGGCATAATTTTTACCTAATTGTAACAAGTATCTCCATTAAAAATATTGACTAATTATTAATGTGTACAATGAGTGTGTGTGTGTATATATATATATTTAAGGAGTAATAGTGAATTATAACAATTATTTATCATCTAGAAAATTCGTATCTCAGGTCTAGTTCTTTTTTTGTTTATTATTTTTCATATCTAATGGCCTAGGATTCTATCAACAGTATTACCTATGGTAGATTATGTAATGAAAAAGTTTGGAAAAAGGCAAGAGTAACGAGTAAAGATGGTCTGCAAATGCTATTGCAAGATCACGGACAGTTGGAAGATAACTGCACGATGAATGTGATATATAGAGATGTTTTTGAGAGCTTATAGTGAAAAGATAATAATAATAAAATATCTTAATTAAATTTATTAATTTATTAAAATTTATTACTATCAATTTAAAAAATTGACAAATTCTAGGTGCTAATGGGTAATGCATTCTTATTATACATTTATAGCTTGAAAATATTAGAATCATAAAAATTCGTATTATTTTATTCTCCTAATAAACAATTTTATAATTACGTTAATCATATAATTTTGTATACTAACATTAATATAGTATTATTTCAGGTATATATTTTGCAGGCATCAAAGGATAGTGTTGAGTTGTTATTTAGTGGGTTTAAATTATTTATTGTTTATTGGAGAACTTTTTACGTTAGAATTCTCTAATAATTTGTTGTTCATTTTCAGCTGATTTTGATATATTCTTACACATATAACAATTTATTGGTGGATTTATGTATTACTAGATTATTTATGGTCACATTCAATATATATGTCTGATTTATTGAAAAAAATAGATTAGTAAAATCGGTTAATAACTATTTTAAATAGTTAATACAATTAACACTAAATTAAGAAAAAACAAATAATGCATAACTCATTACTTTTTTATTAGTCAAATTATTATAATTCAAATTAATTTTAATAAAACAACTTAAAATTATAATTTTAACTTTATCACGTGTATGGCACGTATAATTACACTTATTTAAAATAAATAATTAAATTGTCAAATGACCTAATTTAAAATATAAATGTTATATACCAAAACATCACCATATAACTAATTTTTTTTATAATTCTCTTAAAAATAATATTTTTGTCTAACAACTATAAAAAATTAATAAAAATTTATATAATTATTTAATTATAAGTATAACTAAATTAATGAGTGGTTGGGTTCTTATAACTGTATCGTTAATTATCAATTAGGTGTATTTATGATATGCCTGACATAGCGTTAAATCACGCAAGGCCGATGACCCCACATTTTGACCAAAATCCACGTGACTTTGACGCTCTGATCCGTTCTATGCGCTTCTCGCTCTCTCTCGCTTTCTCTCTATTGGTTCATTCTCCAGTTCTCTCTTTCTCTCTCTAATTTGCAAACCCTGAGAAAGCGAAGTGTGCATTCTGATGTGATGCTACGCAGCGACGACGGAGCACAGAAAACCGCAATGGTGGTGGGATCGGTGCTATGCGGTGTGGCCGTGACCATTCTCCGATTCGTGTGCCTTTGATCATCGCCTTTGGTTTCCGTTTTGATTTTCTCGAGATTCCAATGGCCCCGTTTCATTTTGCGGATTGAGATTTTTTTTTTTTTTTTTTTGCTCCGATTGGAATTGGGATTGAAGTGTGTTTGGAGATTGTGATTGTGATTATGTCTGAATTGGTGGCCCGCACGGGGCGGCATCAGCAGCGGTACGAGAACGGTTATCGCCTTGTTGCGGGGTACATTATGTTTCTCTATCACTCCTCAATTACATTATTTTGTTTCTGTATTTTTTTTTTCTTTTACTACTGTTATGTTTTGGATTTTATTTTATTTATTCTTTTGGTGATTGTTGCTGAGGGTGACAAAAGAAATGTCATTTTCAACCAGAACTATGAGTATGCATATAAATAGTGCCTTTTCTTTTGGTGATTGTGGTGGTTATGGTTGAAGATTTTTTTTATTCAAATTATGATTAGTCATTCCAAATCATGGAATTGAGTTTCAGATAGAAATGAATTCTTTTCTTAAAGGAAATAGAATTCTTTTCTCATTTAAATGGTTTCCAAACAAGCTCTAAAAGTTAAAATTATGGCTTGGTGGTTGTTCTTCCAATTTGTTGATGGAGAAGCTATAAAAGGTGTTCTTTGGTGCATTGACATCCTGTTGCATGTACTTTAAGTTGATTCATAATCTCATTATGAGAGGTTTATGATATATGACTTCTTGTGTGTGCAAAATCTCGTTTATATCAAAATAACAGTTGCTCAATATAAAATCATTATCAGATTGTTGATGATAACCTATACGAACTATTAGAATGAATCTGAAACTTGTAAAACTCTATTACTATGGGGATGTCTGTATAAATTATTAGCCTCTAAACTGAAGCAGCTTTTATTATGTCAGCCATCTCAGATATGAATTGCTTGACATTTGATACTTCTTCTCACTTTCTATTCTATATATATATAGTTAGTATATTCTTAATGATCTGATCCAGAGATGTAATTTGGATTGCAGATGTGTCCCCTTTAGGTACAAAAGTTCTGATGATTGTGGGAACTCTAACTCTGGGAGGAATGTTGAAGTTCTTCTGATTAATTCACCAAGTGGACCAGGTCTTTTGTTTCCAAAGGTATAATGTTTAAGTAAAATTGTTACTTTTTTGTATCTACCGTTTTTCAAATTTTTTTGTCAGGCATTTACTCTTATGGCATTCATAGTGACACATTTGATGTTATTGAGAATTTTCTAAACTTATTTTATAATGATTTGAATATAAGAAATCATAAATGATTGCAATTTTCTGGATTTTATTGCCTTATTCTTGTATCTATCCAAGTATCTTAGTCGTTTTCATGATATTAAGTTATTCTTTTAAGGAAGAAAAATCCATTTTCTTATTAGTCAAAACCAGCAAATCATAGTGCCCTAGACGTCCTTAGTGTAGATGTGTCAGCTTTTGCTTCATCTATTTATTTCTGTTCTTACTGCAACAACTTTTAGGCATTGAGATGGTTGGTACAATTACTTTCTGCAGTAACAAATCCGCAATAAGTCATTAAATATTCATACTGAAACTATTAATGTTCTGCAAGATCAATGCAGCTGGTCTACCAATTTTATTCAGGTATTTGTTGTGTTGCAATATTTTTACTGGCTGTTCTTGTGCCTCGAGTACTAATCTTGGTGGCTTTTGGGGAAAAAGACGAAACAAACTATTATGTTACAGTGTACCTTATTACTGTTGCTCCACTATATTGTGTTGAGCTCTTGCTTTCAAAAAAAAAAAAAAAAAACTATTATGTTACATCTCGATATTTTCCCATACTTTTTTATGTGTTAATACAGCTCTCTAATGAGTGTGAAGGGTCTACGTTGATCTTATGATGTAGGACATTATAATTTAATGAATGTTGATAAGTTGAATTGGAGCGTGTTTATATTTATATGCATGATGGTACCCTCTATCCTGTGCCATAGTGAAACTAAATTCCAAAATACTATTTGTTAATTGTCCATATTGACTTCTGGAATGGTAAAACTCACAAGACCAGTTTCTATTCCAATTTTTACCCATCATTTATTTATAGTTTGCTTTAAATTTAGCAAATTTTCTTTGTTTTTAACAAGATGGTAAATCAGTGGCTATTTCAATACCATCGTTGTGGATGCAATATCGAATAGCTTTACACCTTTAATGCTATGCCAGAAATTTGTTATCGTTCTAGGCCAGTGTAAAGCTTTTGAATTACCTTACTGATGAGACACTTATTTTACCTCACAAAATTGACTGTTATGTCTATGGTTGATTTAAAATTATTTCTTCTTGTCAGTTCTGCTTTGTTTATGTTATCATGATTGAGACATCTATCAATTCTTTTTTGAATTGGTCCTGACTAGATATGTCATTTTCTAATTAGTGTGATCTTGCTTTGTCCATTAAAGGGAGGTTGGGAGAATGACGAAACTGTTGAACAGGCGGCAACAAGAGAAGCTATTGAGGAAGCGGGTGTTCGTGGAGACATAATGGTGAAAATCTTTTCCACATATGAATCTATATGAATTTATTTAAGTTTAGTTTCTTCTATAGAATGATTTTAATTTTATTTAGTTTATATCTTGATGTTTTGATGGTTCTACAATGGGAGTTTAAGTCGCTCATTTGAGAATATACTGTAATCTTCTAGTAGTATTTAGATTTTGTTGACAATGGCTCTAAAAGTAAAATCTGGTGAATTTGGCCCTTAAACAGTTTGAAGTATTATGACACAACTGTTTCAATATGCCTGTACTTAATTATGATTTGAGCGTAATTTAGTGGTATTAATTGATTTTGATATATTTTGCAGATATCGGTAGCTTCTATTTGTTTTGACATGCTCTTGATTCTTTGATACCTTTATTGTTTTTCTATGTTTCTTGTAATTATGTCCCTTGAAAATCCTTAGTCTTTCGAAGTTGCTTATTTAAACTATTAAACAACGTCTATTGATACTTTTACTTTGTATTTTTATCTTGCCATTCGGGTGAATACCTGAAAAACAATGGTTGAAATATTTGGCTACTGGGTTTCAGGATTTTCTTGGGTACTATGAGTTTAGGAGTAAGACCCACCAAGACGAGTTCAGCCCAGAGGGTTTATGTAAAGCAGCAATGTTTGCATTGCTTGTCAAGGAGGAACTTGAGCTATGGCCTGAGCAAAGTACGAGAAACCGGAGTTGGCTGGCTGTATCGGAGGCACTCGGAAGCCTCCGGCATGCATGGATGAGGGATGCTCTTGATTGCTTCTGTAAATGGCATGAGGATAAGTTGGTGAATGGAACAGGATTTATCTGATCTAGACCGATTTGCTGAGGGTTAACATTACTTTAGGAAAGATATATCTCATCAGAATTACATAGTTATTGTTTCTAAGTTTGGGAATTGGTCTCTGATTTTTTTCAATTCAGAGTAATTCATTAACATTGAATTTTAGCTGAGGCACTCGTTCAAGTTGTTCTAATTCTTTATATGTTCATGTTCTCCATCATAGAATCACAGTTGTTAAAAATCCTAACTCTACTCTAAAAGTTTAAGATCCGTACCGTATAAAAATGATTTAAATTGCATATATAAACTCGCTCTGAAAAAACCGCAGGTAACTAATATTATAGGATCCCTAAAGTTATATTGTCACTAAAGTTATATTGTCACTTTAGAAGAAAAAAGTACATCATTATTCACCCTTGAATTAAGATAGTGGGGTTTACAAATAACAAATATTGTAAAGTTAAAGGTGATTAAAGTATCATTTTACTACTTTACTAGCATTGTCACGGTAGAGAATCTTTTTCCAATATTATATAGGTATGCTTTTGTGTGTTTACCGAGTTTATAATTTTGCACATGAACTTGACCTCGGCCCCAATGCATACATGTTTGAGTTTTTCTGGTTGAAATGTAACTTTTAGTTAGTCATGCAGATGTCTTTGTTATAAGATTAGCTATTTTTAAACCAATGATATTATAACATCAACAGTATACATAAAGTCGAAAGCATAGTATGATGTGGTCGTTTTTATTTTTTAATCATTTTAGAGCATACGCCCATGAAATGAAGTTGAAAAACAGACATCTGACTAAAATATATTTCCAGTTATAATGAAGCAAATAAAAGATAAAATATGAAATTAAAGAACTGAATAAATTTGGACATAAAAAAGTTTAAAGATAAAAATAAATTCAATAAAGAAATTTGAGAAACCAATTTCAAATTAAAAAAGTAAACTCATGATTATACAACGACTACAAAATTCAATAAAGAAATTTGAGAAACCAATTACAAATTAACCAAGTTTGTGCCAAATTAGTATTTTTCTTGAGTTTACTCATATTCAAGGCTACAAAATTCGAGTTTTCTATCTTTAAATTATAAGTAGTTGGTATTACAAACACTTTGCAAACACTGCTGGACCAGAAAGTTTTTGTGAAGGGGTAAAATTGTAAAAATATACACAAATAAATTAGAATATATTGTACCAAAAACAATTATATATAATTATATGTATCAAATCTCTATCAAATTGTTGACTTGGCAACAAAATTTGACTGAATTTGTATAAATAGTGGTTGGTTATCTATCTTTTTAGAGGCATATGTAAAAATTTTAAATAGACTTCAGTCTGATCATTGTCCTATCCTGGTGCGTTGTAAAGATCGTCCTCATCCTAAAGGGAATCGACCTTTTCGATTTGTTGTTGCTTGGGCTACTCATCCCGGATATAAGGATATTGTAAACCAGTCATGGTGGTCTGGTAATAGAGGGATTCATGGCAAGTTTTTGGAAGTGTAGAAGAATTTCTTAGAGTTTAATTCGAAGGTGTTTGGTAACATTTTTGTTAGGAAATGTGAATTAGAGTACCAGATTAATTATTTATAGAAGCGTTTGGAAGTGGTGGATAGCATTTATTTGCTTCAGAAAGTGCAATAGTTGATTGATGATTATAATAATACTTTAGTGCAAGAAGAGCTCCTGTGGTTCCAAAAATCTAGAGAACAGTGGGTAAGGTTTGAAGATAGGAATACAAGATTCTTTTATGTTCAAACTCTTGTGCGAATGAGGCATAATAAGATTCATGGCATTTTCCTCAAGGATGGGGTGTGGAAGACTGATCCGGAGGTTTTGAGTCAGGAAGCAGAGTCTTTCTACAAAAGCTTATTCTGTCATTTGGATGATGTTGATTTGGGTTGTCTTGGTAATTTGCTTCTTCCTTCTCTGCATGAGGAAGCTTACGATGATCTTACAGCGCTAGTTACTATGGAGGAAATAAGGACAACTGTTTTTCACATGAATTCTTTTAAAGCTTTGGGTCTTGATGGGTTCCAAACTTTCTTCTTCAACGAATATTGGGAGATCATTGGTCTTAATGTTTGGGATATGGTTAAGCAGGCATTCTCTGATGTTGCTCTTGATCCAAGGATAATGGAGACTTTATTGGTTCTTATTCCGAAGATTGAAACGTCGGTGTCCATGAAGGACTTCAGGCTAATTAGTCTCTACAACGTGGTTTAAAAAATCATCATGAAGGTCCATGTTAATAGGCTACGTCTTCATCTTGCGGAGAATGTTGGCCCGCTTCAAGGCGGGTTTATTCCGAAACGAGGATGTAACGACCCAACTTCTAGCATGTCATGACCAATGCTAGCCGTCAAGCGTTACTTCACGACTTTTCTTAGAAACTCTAGACCTTATATTAAATATATACATATGACTCATATGAGTCTATAGCGCTAGTCGAGATCGCGTGTCAGATATATATATAACGGAATAGGTAATAATTAGACAGATAATGTCTACGTGAAGCATAGAAAACACATAAAATGTAGTAATATCATACATATATGTCTGAAGGATCATTTACTACATCATAGTTCATACGGGGTTACGTCGTTGCTTATTCATAAAAATATTTACAAACTTCATATTTATACTTAGAGCCCTCGACTTTCAAGAGTCACTCTAATCTAGGACCTGTTCTAACTTGTTTTCATAGATATTTATAAAAGCATCTAGCCCTCTAAAAATTCTATACAGCACGAGGGCAAAGACTACTATAACTACTGCTGGTCACTGATCTCTGGTAGCTGAAGAAACACGGAAGTGCTATGTGGAAGTAAAAGAAGTCACTTTGACCCACCGATAATGCTACTGCTACTCGCCCATCTTAAGGCTGGAAACTCAAAGAAGATCTTGCCAGTTTGCATCTGCATAATAGGAAAAGTAAGGGGTGAGAACCTAAGGTTCCCAGTAGGGTACTACTCAGAAAAACCTAAGAGGTTCCGCAGCCTAAGTCTAAGACTTCGCGCAGTTATGTAGGTACGTCACACAAACAGGTATAAGCACGAGTGTATATCAAAATAGTAACCAAGCACAAAATACAAGAAGCAGAGACAAAACATAATCACAGGAACAAGTATGCAATCACAAACATAGAGAATGCAGCAACCAAGTATGATGCATGTCTGGTCCTATGCAGGCCATGAGATCATGCGTCGGTTGACTACCCGCAACCCGACGTTACCTAAGAACTAGTCCTAGATATCGTTTCCCGATTGCGTCCGTCCATACATATATGTCGATGTGGTTAAGAATACCACCAGTCCGTGGCACAGGCAACCGTCGCAAAGCTTGACACCATAATATGTGCACAAAAGGGGAAACAGAATTTTAACTGTCAGTGGATAATACCTGCTTACAAACAACCTCTAGCACCTTGGGGTTTATAGTTCTTTTTCCACGGCACATCTCAAATAAAATTTATCTCTAAGGGACTTATCTGCCCTTTCTTTATAAAAACTTGTTCCCGGTCTTTTTCTTAAAATATCTCAGCCTTGTCATATTTTTACCATTCTACCATTTTTAATTAAATTCTCTTTTTACCATTTTCTTTAGGTTTTCAATAACGCATTTACCACTAATGTTATTACTTTACCATTATACTCACATATTTTTACTACAAAACCTTTTTACTTTCATTAAGTTAATTAATCATCTTTTATTTTGTGTTTTTATGCCTAAAAATTTTATTTTTACAGCTAAGTACTCTAGTTTTATCGTTTGACCTTGTTTAGCGTCAAAATTTTACCAGGTTAATCCTAATATTTTTCTATGGCCAAATTACTCCTAATATTTTTATTAAATGCCAATTTTTATGACTAGGGACCGAAAAACTAATTTATCCTTTATTAATTTATTTACTTGCTCTAATTATCTTTTTTACCGTTTTACTTCTAACTTTTACTAAAACTATTATTTAGGCTTAAAACTTTATTTTAAATTCATAATTTTAAAACTTTATTTGACCCAAATAATTTATATAACTATTATTTTATTCTTAAATCTATTAAATTCATAATTTTACTTATATCTTGTTTATATTATATTTTCTGCCATCTTTTAATCCGAAATAACCATAACACCTGTTTTATTTTTACCTACTTATTTCATAGGATTAAAACTATTTTTCTAACTTCTTTTTAACTCTTTTTTACCATAATTTTCGTGCTCTTAGTGGCTGAAATTTTTAGAGACGCAATTTTATATTTTTCTCCACTTTTAGTGACGTTTAAGGCTTGATACTTAAATCCCAAGTACTTTCATGTTTTTTTATGCTACCACACAAAATTCAGAGGCAATTATACTTCATATTACACATATTTATAAAGTCAAAATAGAGGTAACACAGAATTTTCAGATTTGCAAACCAAGCACAAATTCACCACAAAGTGGCTCATATAAACACCGAAAACCAACACAAACATATTCTAACTAATCCTAATCCTTACCTTTTATTTAATTCAGTTCTTGGACTTTTCACACATTAGAAAACGTGCACACAAAAGCAAAGGCACGGCTGGTGGTGGTGCACTTTCGTTTTTGGCTTAAAAGTGTCGCAAAAGTGTTAAAATTTGATCACTTTGAGCTTGAATTTATATAGCTCCTTAGGTGTGCTCCATATGGGTTTTAAGATAGGTTTTATAGACACATAAGAGGACGAGAATTCATCATGATTACTGCCAAAAAAATAGAAAATAATAGAGAAGAAACAAGAGCTTATCTTGCTGAATTTTCGGTAAAAACGCGAAAATTAGTGAAAACAGACAAGGAATTATGTTTCTATATCTTAGATTCTTGAAGAACACTTGAAAAACAATAGAAGAACAGTAGGAATGAGGGCTAGGACATGGAGAAGGAGAGCAGAATTTTACTATTTTTCTCTCTCTAAAACACGGTAAAAAAGGTAACAAAATGCATAAAGTGTTTGTAAATTTTGTGATCAATGTTTCCTTAAATAAAAATTTGAGTCTTGGTTGAATTAATTATGGTAAAAGAGGCTGAGAATTTCGTGGTCAGGATTTAATGAAGAAGGGGTGTGAAAATGAGGAAGCTTGGTCAGCGCTTGCGTGTTGAGCTTATTCATAGTTAATCCCAATTAGGTACTCGGAGTTAAAAACACAGTAGAGAGGGGTGAGAGGGTGAGATAATTTCAGTCCAGAGGTTGTGAGAGAGAGAGAGAGAGAGAGAGAGAGAGAGAGAGAGACGAGCTACTTGAATGGCAAGTAAGAAGATTTGGGGCTTCGGAGTTAAAAACACAGTAGAGAGGGGTGAGAGGGTGAGATAATTTCAGTCCAGAGGTTGAGAGAGAGAGAGAGAGAGAGAGAGAGAGAGAGAGAGAGAGAGAGAGAGAGAGAGAGACGAGCTACTTGAATGGCAAGTAAGAAGATTTGGGGCTTCTAGGAGTCGTTTGCAGAATACTAGTAAAAAAATTCGGTTCCGGGTGACTTTTACCGTGGGGTAAAATAACTAGTGGCTAAGATTGATCTTGGAACAAAATTAACAAAGTAGAAATTATTTTTACTACTGGTTTCGAAATTTTCGATTACAAGAGTTTTTCTCGACGCACGCAAAACCGTCACTAAAAGTGAATTCCTGTCTCAAAAAGTCTCTAGTGAGGAAAATAAACTAATGGTAAGCTAATATTTATTATTTACTAGTCAAATATGACCCAGAGGGATTAATTACCCTCATAAAGTCAATTTTGACCTTATTAATGGCATTTTTTATTTAATTTTTTTATTTTTTAGTTTTTTCTTTAATTTTAGTTTTTTTACCACTAAGCCTGCCTCACTATTCTTGTTGGGCTGTGGTTTGAAATTTTACAAAATAAATTTTAAAATAACCAGAAAAGTCTATTTACTGAAAATCAGGTTCTTACAAAGGAACTCCTGATAGCATCATTATTGCGAAGAAGTTCTCTACTTTATGAAGACGACTAAATCCAAGAAAGGCACCCTGCCCTTTAAAATTGATCTAGAGAAAGCTTATAATAGAGTTGACTATAGGTTTTTTGCCCATATCCTTTAGAACTTTGGTTTTTTCAGTCATACAATCAATTTAATCATGAATTGTGCCACTGCTTTCTCCTTGTCTATTTTTTGGAATAGAAATCATCTAAATGACTTTACTCCTAGTCGGAGTCTTAGGCAAAAAAATTCTATGAGAGTCGGTTGCTATTTCTAGAGGAGGACCAAGAATATCCCACTTAATGTTTAATAATTTACTTTTATTCTGTAAAGTTACAAAGAGACAAGTATAGAATGTGATGGTGGTTTTGGAAAATTTTTGTAAAGTATCTAGGATGAAGATTAATGTGGAGAAGTCTAAAGTGCTTTGCTCCAAGAATGTCTCTACGACAAGAAAAGAGATCTTCATTGGGGTGTCCTCCATCAGATTTGTCCAGAACTTGGACAAGTATCTTGGGGTTACTCTTAGCTATTCTAGGGTGACCCGTTTAGCTTTCAACGGTGTCTTGGATAAGATTCGAGACAGGCTAGCAAGTTGGAAAGAGAATTTGTTCAGCCAGGCAGATAGACTCTACTTGGTCAATTCCGTTCTAGCCACTATTCCCACATATCAGATGCAAATCTCTATTTTTTCAGAAGGATTATCAGTAAACTAGAGTCTATGATGAGAAATTTTCTTTGAAAAGGTCAGGCTGATGGAAGAGAATTGAATCTTGTTAGTTGGAAGGTGCTGGTTACTCCAAAAAAATATAGAGGTTTGGAGATTAAAGATCCTTATTGTGCGAATATTTCTCTTCTTGAAAAGCTAGTTTAGACTTTTTTCCATCAGCCAACCAAGTTATGAGTCAAATTGTTGGATGTCAAATACTGATTATCTCAAGATGACTTTTTGGTTGTCCTAGGAACAAGGACTCTTATATTTGAAAGAGTCTTTGCTTAGCTTAGAAAGTGTTGAAGAATGGATTTGCTTGGTGTATTGAGAATTTGAACCATAATTTTTGGTTTTCTAGTTGGAGGAAAGAAGAGCAGTTATCTTATTAGATGGATTATGTTCACATTTCTAATTCGAACCTCCGGATACAGGATATCTAGTCAGTTGGTAGGTGATATTTGGAGACTTTTTATTCCCCTCTATCTCAGAATTTGAAAGATAATATTCTTTCTTACAGTCCAGATGTGCAAATAGATCCGAAAGTAGGTTGGTATTGATCTGGGGCTGCATCCAAAGTCTATGACTTATGCAATGGTTACTTGTGGTTGTGTAAGCAGCATTTTAATTGGGAGGAGTGGGAGAATTAGCTTTTGCTTTGGCACAAATTTTTTGTTGTTCTGAAAAAAGCATAAAATTTTTGTTTGACTGTGTCTTAGGGAACCTCTTCTTACTGCATGTTTTCACTTTAGAAGAGGAATGTCGTCATCGGATATGTACCCAAGATATTTTTTTAGTCAGAAATCGATTTTATATTGTATTCAAAATTGTCCGAAAGCTCAACTTGTATGACACAGGTTGGATATTTCTTGTCATCTTTTGGATTTGAAGAACTGGTTCTTGTATCATAGCAAAGAGAATCCATTTAGGTTCTTTTTAGGATTTAGATGGATATGGCGAATAAGGAATAATGACTTCTTTAATCCTCATGAAACTTGGTCTCTGAAAAAAGTGATTTGTCTAGCTTTAGCATAAGAAAAAGAGCTTATGAGTTCCTTTGAATTACAACGTATGACCCTCCCCTCTATTTTAAGTATTTTGAAATCTTCCATTTATAGGTATTTTCAAGATTAATTGTGATACTAGTTATCCTGATTTTTGTGATAGTGTTGGTTTTACTTGCATTATCAGAGATTGTAATAGGTGTTGGCAAAGGGAATGTTTTGGGAATGATAGAGAGTAATAGCATTCTTTAACGAGAATTGTTTGCTATTTAGAGATGTTATCTCTTAACTTGAGATGTGGGTCAACAAGATGTTATTTGTGAGATAGATTGTGTGGAGGCGTTTAATCTTGTTACTAATAATTAAGATGGTTTTGGGTTTATTAATTCGTTGATGGTCAAAATAAAGGATATCATGCATTGGAATTGGCGAGTTGACTTTCGTTTGATTATAAAAAATGTAAACACGGTGGCGGATACTATAGCAAAGATGGCGATGAGATTACAACTCAATCAAGTAGAGTTTCTCTCTCCTTGAAAGGAGTTTAAAAGTTGTTTTAAGTGGGATTGCCCGTTTGTTTAAACAGTTCCTAACTTTTATTTTCTTTCTTGTTTTTTTGTTTAACTTATTTAAATCACAAAAAAAATTCCTATTAAATTGATTAGGTCGCTGTCCAAGAAAAAAAGTTGATTAGGTCAATAGTCATTAAAAATTATATTAATCCAAAAATTGAAAAATTAATTTACAGTTGTTTTTCATTATTTATTTTTGACTCAACTTTTTAAAAATAATTTTGTTTATTTTAAATTCTAGACTTAAGATCATAAATTTTTAATTTTAGACCATAAATTATAAATTTTTAAAAAAATGGTTAATGTTAACTACTTAAAAGTTAGTTACTTATATGTTTTTTTTCAACATGATTAAATGTCTTTATTCTACGGGCTATGTTACACATCCAAGTATTTTTTTTTCATCCAAGTTTTATCTAAGTAGGTCCAACACCAACAAAAACCACTCTCATTAAAAGAGCGTCATTACACGTGCTTTATCTTCTTCTCCTCCCCTGCGCTTCTTCTTTTTCTTTCAAATACACACATACGTCATCTTCTTCTTCTTTCAAATTTACGTATACCTCCTCCTCCTCCTCCTTTGCGCACTCAGATTCTTCTTTTGCTTCTCCTCCTTCTTCTTCTCTTCTCCTCCTCTTTCGTTATCGTCATCACCAACAACACCAACATTATGGATTATTTTTTCAATCGAATTGAATGGAATACAATTGCTAAATTGAATTCAATTGAATTGAATGGACGCAGGTGTTCTGAATCTGATTTGAATTGAATTAAATTGATAATATCTAAATTATAGACAGATGTGTTTCGAATTTGATTTTATATAATGAATTATGTTTCATTCATTCAGTACTATACAATTATTTCACCATGAGTACGTATTCGGTTCGTTATGCAGAAAGCTGTTTAAAATTGATTTTATATAATGGATTATGTTTCGTTCATTTAGTACTATACAATTGTTTCACCATGAGTACGTGTTCGGTTCATTATGCAGAAAGAAGTTTGAATTTGATTTTATATAATAGATTATGTTTCGTTTAGTCAATACTATATAATTGTTTCACCATGAGTACGTGTTCGGTTCATTATGTAGAAAGATGTTTGAATTTGATTTTATATAATGTATTATGTTTCGTTCACTCAGTACTAAACAATTGTTTCACCATGAGTACGTGTTCGGTTCATTCTGCAAAAAGATATTTGAATTTGATTTTATATAATGTATTATGTTTTGTTCACTCAGTACTAAACAATTGTTTCACCATAATAACATGTTCAGTTCATTTCTGTTTTGCACAATTCAAAACTCTTCCTTCTCATCTTCTACTGCTTCTTCACCAGGGAGAGAAGGAGAAAAGGAAAAAAAATACAGCAGCAACAACAACAAAAGAATAATGATAAGGAGAAAATACGTGAACAAGAATGAATACAAAAAAGAAGGAGGAGAATGAGGAGGAGGAGGAACGCGAAGAAGAAGGCGAAGAAGAAGACGCACCGTGCGTAAACGAGCGTGAGAAGAAGAAGAAGAAGAAGAAGAAGAAGAAGTGCGGGGAAGAAGAGAAGAAGAAGAGAAGAAGCGTGAGGAAAGAAGAAAGCGGGAAAAACGCGTGACCTAAAATTGTTTGGATGAACTTGGATGCCAAAATTACTTAGATGTGGAAAATATCTCTTATTCTACATACATTTTTAAACAATTATTCAATTATTTATTCTTTTTCAATGAATTGTTATAATATTTATGACATAAAAATTATTTTATACTCATAATGTATTAAAATTAAAATTTTTAAACTAAACGGTTGAAATAAAGAATATTAATAAATAGATAAAATGCTTTCTTATTTCAACTGCTTTGAAAAAAAAAAACCACTAATAAGAATTATATATTTAGAATACTAAACTTCCGTTTACTAATTAAGCAATTGGCTAGTATAGTAGTATACTAGTATTACAATGTTCACTTTCACTATTTATTGGTTTTATAGAGTTTATTTATTTTTAGTTTCGATCGTAGAAAGATTTTTAACAATATAATTATTATTGTATGTTAATTTTAATAAAACAAAAACAAATATATACACTTATGTTATGAAATAAGATTAAGATTTAGAGAAGAGATCAGAGAAGAAAGAGAGAAGAGAATAATATAGAATTTTTGTGAAATGAACGTGTATCCTATACAATAACAAATTAATTTATACTCAAAAAGTTAACTACAAGGTGATTCAATTAGATTATATTTATAACTAAGCATATCAATTCAAATACTGAAGAAGTTGGTTAATTAATTCTGATTTCGTTCTTAGATTTTTTTTTATTCGTAGGACATTTATGATACACATGAAATTGAAAAAATCAAAAAAGGAATTGATTGCGATTTTGAAATTATTTTTGAGTTAAATTTTAGAGTGGTCCTAAACTTGCATTGGAGTTTTAAAGTCGTCCCTAAATTTGTATTGGCTTCAATATTGTCCTCGAATTTAATAACGGTGACTCACGGTCATCCCTGAAGTATTTTTTGGGGAATATTCTCAAACGGCGTGATGACGTATATGGAGAGATGCCACATTAAAAAGGCAACGGCTATCTGACATGGCTGTTATTATTTTTTAACTCAATTTAGTCCTTGAATTACTTTATAATCCTAATCCGCAATTTATTATTAGAAACCACTTTATTTCTTCTTCTCTGCCATTGGTGAGCGTGATTTGAGTGGGTCATGATGGGTGGAGGCAGCAACCATGTTAGTAGCTCCAGTAACCAATGATCTGAGAGAAGCTGTGGGAGGAGAACCGTTAGAAGTAGTGACGAACGCCTTCCAGATAGGCGTGGGTGTGGTATCCGACCCGTCCTCAAATGGTCAGGAACGGAGGTGAATCCAGGGAGACCATTTTATGATTGTCCTAATTACAATGTAAGTGATTTTTGTTAATGTATACAACTAGCGTCATTGCTCATTCAATTTGTAACATTTCTTCTCCATGGGCATGGAATGTGGTTGCAGAGTGTTGGCAAGAGCTGGTGTGGTCTCTTTATGTGGGCTAACAAAGTTTTAGATGAAGAAGAAGTAAATGACAGAGATAATCGAGGCTTTGAACTAGAGGAGTGGAGGATGAAATTAGCTTGGAAGATTGGAAGCTTGGAGTCTGAAATTAAGGCTCTAAAACTAGCATTTCGTGACCCTTGCCACCACAATGACGCCATGAACCCTCTTTATATACCCTCTTCATCTTGGTGATCTTCTGCTTCTTGCCTCCAACGGGGCGTTTATCAGCCTCCTTTCTTTGTTTCTTCTTGGGTGCTCCTGGCATCTTCTTAAACTTGGGTGTTTGTGGTCTGTTGTAGAGTGACTTCTCCCATAGTTTCTGGCCAGGAATAGGATTGATATGGAATGCATATGTATCATTGTCTGCATCCATTGTCAACCATCTATGACAGAAATTTTCAGGCTACTTGCTTGCCCTAGCCATTGCAGCACAAGTATGGACACAGGGCATCCCTGCTTCAATTCAATAAAATGCACCCAAGTTACTAAGTAACCAATTCCAGTTCCAGCATGCAATCCACAATAAATTAAGGAAACACAATTACAATATCAGAATAAGTATTGGAACAACAACTAAAATGTGACAGTAATGACAATTAAATTAATACCACTCAATTGCCAAAATTCACAGGTGCATATTCTCTTTCCCAAGTCCACTACCATGTTGGTTGGTCATCCATGGGCCTCGAATTGTTCATAGTCCGCATCTTCGGACTCCATTGGCACCCAATTCTTTGAAGCATTCCTAATCTTTTCTAACCGGCTACGTTGAACAGGGGGTAGTAAGCCAACATGGTTCCTGAATTTCATTTTGTTCCGGGCTATCGTCCTCATGATATACATTCTGACCTCCTCGAGTAGTGTGATAATTGGTTTAGCCATTACTTCCTTGATTCTTGCATTGAATACTTTGCAAGTATTGTTACATATGTTGTCACATTTTGGTTGGGTAGGGAAGAAGGCCCGACTCCATGCATCTCTTCGCCATTTGGAAAGGTACTCCCATGCTTCCTTCTTAGCTCTCTGAATTTTCATCATCCCCTCAACGAATCCCTCTTGAGTGGTAGATCTTGTACACTCCCACAATAATTCTCTGAGTTTGTTGTCTTTCCACTGCTTATTGAAGTTTCTCCACAAGTGCCATACACAAAATCTGTGGGGGACATCAGGGAAGACCTCCTGCACAGCTGTGATTAACCCCTGCACGAAACCACTAAAATTAATAACTAACAATATCGGGACCCAACATGGTCCCTCACCTTACATAAGTGACATCAAATTAGTCACTAGACATACATAAATGACAGAAAATTAGTCCCTACATATGTATAAGTGACAGCAAACTCATCCCCACGATTTATTAAGTCCTATCCCATTCTATCAATACAAGCAACAACAATGTGTGAAACAAACCAGTAGATATTGAAACAGAATCATAAAAGCAAAACATGGCAACAAAAAATACATCAACCTAAGGAGTTCAACCCTTACTAAAATACAATAACCAGTAAATAACAAAAACGTCGTTACCTTTTGCATGTCCGAAATTAAACACCACCCATTTTGGGTGTAGCTCCCTAGATCCTCATGCAGCAGCTCAAGGAACCACCTCCAATTATCCATGTTCTCCACTGGTACAATGGCATATGCAATTACGTAAATGTGATTATTGGCGTCTTGTCCAATGGCTGCCAAGATTTGTCCACTAAATATGGTTTTCAGGAATGCTCTATCAAGTCCTATTAGAGGTCTGCATCCCATCCTAAACCCCTTCTCACATCCATTGAGATAAATATGCATCTTGTCAAAAGTGGGCTCTTCTACGGGGTTGGGATGAGGAATTATTGTGATACGCACAGTAGAACCAGGGTTGCACTTTAGGAGAGTCTCACCATAGTCTCTCACCATCCCATATTGTGCAGCAGCATCACCATACACAATGTTCCTTGCATCTCTAAGTGCTCTTGTCAGGGAAGACTTGTTCAAGTCCAAGTCACATTTGCTTTTGAAGTATGTTAAAGCTTTAGAGTGCTTCAGATTTGAAAATTTCCTAAGCTTCTTCACCAACTTGCTAGCTAACCACCCTCTGTTAGCTAATCTATTTTTTGTCTTCCTTGGGAATGTATGATCTTCATTGAAGGTTTTAACTTGCCAGCAAACATCCTCACTATTCTTAGAGGCATAGATAACCCATGGACAGTCCTTACCCTTACATAAAACCCTGCATCGTACATTATCATTTTTCTTGAATCTAACTCTCCTACCTTCCTGGATGCAATACTCCCTCACAGCCTCCTTAAAATCCATCTTCATGTTGAATTTCATCCCTACCTCTAATCGGAGTTCCCCGAACCTTGTTCCTTCTTTGAAAACAGGAAATGCGTCGTCATCCTCAACTTCAGCAAATTCATCCTCTGAGTTAGGGGGTGTCTTCATTTCTTTGGAATGCCAAGAATCTGCCCCATCTGACTCATCATGATATTCATCATGAGCATCATAACCTCCAATATTAGGACTATGGTTTGCCGTTGGTACAAAAAATAACTCATCATCTTCACCCGAATCATCCTCAGGTACTAATCCATCATTAGGTTGTAGTATCTCCTTCCACAATTTACTGAGTTTAACTTTTTTAAGATGCTTCCTATTTACCTCTTTCCTTTTAGCTTTTAGTATTGTGTTGGTGACCTCTTCATCACTGGAACTGTCCCCAGCTCCGGGCTTGTAAGCACTATCCTCTATACTTTCATAACTGTCTGAAGTTTCTGATTCTGATAACACAATCGTATCAACTTGCTTTCCCTTGCCCTTAGTTATTTGCCTCGTCACATGACCTTTGGCTAGACCCCTGGTTATATATCTCCTATTCAGTGTTGTTCTTGGTTCGCCTTTCTTTGCAGTTTTTTTCAAAGCAGCACCTTTCTTCTCTGTTCCATTCTTTGAGGGCACTTTGGGTTGGAAAATCTTACCCTGTTTTGGCTTAGGCACTGGTGTTGGAGTACTTTTGGGAATTGGAGTTGATTTGGTGGTTGCAGTTGGTATTTGAGTATGATCTATGTCTTGGTTGGGTGGGGCAGGGGTAGCAGCCATAGAAATTGGGTTCAGAATGGTAGATTTGGGAATTGGGGTTGATTTGGTGGTTGCAGCTGGTACTTGAGTATGGTCCATTTCTTGGTTGGGTGGGGCAGGGGTAGCAGCCATAGAAATTGGGTTCGGAATGGTAGAGGTTGCCTCCTGGGTGGATTCGGTAGTTTTAGGGTGGTTGATACATGGGCTTGGAACTGGGTGTGGAGGAATGGCCCTGGAGCTTGGTCCTGTTCTCAGCAAAACTGGTTGAGTAGGGACTTCAACCACCACTTTCTTGCCCTTTTTGAATGGTGGTTCTTCCAAGTACGTTGGAATAGATACCCCATGTTCATAGTACACATGCATCTCTCCGTGGTTGCTTTCAGCAAGGAAGCACATCTCCAGGAGCTCAGCATCAGAATTAAGTTCCCTTAGGCCAGTCTCTAAGGGTCTGTTTGGAACCAGCCACCATCAGTGTTCCGCCTTATCATACCCAAGTTCTTTGTAGTAATTCCTGATGAAAAAGACATCTAGCCGATCAAGGTCAAGTTTCGGAATCTCTGAAATATGGTTTCTAGTGTATGAGATGACACCGTCTTCACTCGTCACAAAGGATCCCCCATGGTGACACACAATAGTTATGAGACCCATCTGCAAATAACAAATGATCATCAAAATTGCCATCAACCAGGAAAGAACAATAACCCCAGTCCCTAACCCTCCATGAACACACATAAACTGCATACATAAACAACTTACATACTTCTATTTTCAACACATTACAACCATAGCTACCATCATTACACCCAAAAACAAACAATAAAAATGCAACAAGAAGATATGAAGAAAACCCTAACAAAAATTTTCAAAAAAATCACATAAGAAAACGATGAACAAATGAATATATAACGACTTAACAATGTACAAAAAGCCATGATCAACAAAAACAGATGAGTGGACAGTAGCTATTTTGTTTTTTCTTTCTATTTTGGTTACCTCTAACAATCAAGATGCTTTCCGTCAGACCACTACGTGTGCAATAAAGACGAGATAATCAGAATATGCTTGCTTTTCTTGAGAGAGAAGGCCAGCGAAAATCCCTCTCATAGTGGCGCTATTGAAAAAAATAAGGAGAAGAGGAAGAGACTGTGTTGGATTCAGAGAGAAGTAGTCACTGCATGTTAAATCCCCTCTATATACACTAACCGACGACGTTTCAATGCAATTTGGGCGCCAAATTAAAAACGACGCCGCTTTGGAAGTCCAGCCTGGCTTCCAGCGTGGCATCCATCAATCCAAGTCATCTTTCTGTCACCGGAAAATGTTTCAGGGACGACCGTGAGTCACTGTTGTTAAATTCGGGGACAATATTAGGACCAGTGCAAGTTTAGGGACGACTTTGAGGCTCAAGTGCAAGTTCAGAGACCACTCTAAAATTTAACTCATTATTTTTTATAATTTTTTAATTGAGCTATAAAATCTAATACTTGAAATAGGAATTATGTTGATTTTCCCATACATCTTAATTGAGATATAAAATTTTGTTTTAACCCATTTCTATATAATATAATTATATCAAAATTCTAAATCTAGCTTCCATTATAATACATTCATAACACTCTATTGAATATCTTTTAACAATACAGTAATGTCTTATACTCTTATTAAAACATTCCTAATGAAACGATCCTAAAAGAAAAAAATCGTAATAAAGGAAAAAGGTATACTATCTCATCAAAAAGTTTACCAAGAAAAATCCAAGTTTGGTTAAAAAACAGTAGTTAAGAGGGGAAAAAAAGTTCATATTACTCTCTTAGCTTTGATAAATACATCATTTGATATTTTTGAGTTATTGCATTTCAATTTTTAGTTATGCTACACATATAAATTTTTTTGGCTTACAAATGATACAAGTTGGGCAAAGCCCAACAAAAAGCACGCTCACCTATAAGAGCATGTCAACACGCGCGCTACTCAACAATTTTTATAGCGCGCTTTGCGTTTCTCTTCTTCCTTCTCCTCTTTCTTCTTCTTCTCCTTTTTCTTTGCGTTTCTCCTCCTTTTTCTTCACGTGTTTCTCGTTTTTTTATTACTGTTGTTATTGCTGCATTTTTTTTCTCCTCCTCTTTCTATTGATTTTGCAACATTATGTATTTTTTTCTTCTTTGTTTGATTTTTTTACCAAGAAGAATTATAAGAAAACAAAATAAAAAGATGAGGAGGAAGAGGAAGAGGAAAAGGAAGAGTTTTGAATTATACATAATTTATTAGAATAAAAATACACCCAAAATTCTTAAAAATACACCCAAATATCTTTGTGTTACACCCAAATTTACTGTAAATACAGAAAAATATTTCCTCTAATGCTGCATTTTTTTTCTTCTTCTTTTTTTCCTTATTTCTTTCTTCCTTTTAGTTAAATGAATGTAAGTTCATCATCTTCCAAATAATTTTATAGCATTATGTGTTTTTTCTTCTTTTTTGTTTGATTTTTTTTATTTTTATTCTTGTTAAGAGAGTAAAACAAGAAGAAACTTGAGAAGGTAAAAAAAAAGAAAAAGATGAATAAAAGAAAAAAAGAAGAAGAAAATGGTGATGATGATAAAAAAAAAAAAGAAGTAGCAGAAGATGAGAAGGAGGAAGAGAAAAAGTTTTGAATTATGCAGAACTTATCAAAATAAAAATACACCCAAAATTCTTAAAAATACACCCAAATATCTTCGTGATACACCCAAATATCTTCGTGTTACACCCAAATTTGCTGTAGATACAGAAAAATATTTCCTCTAATGCTACATTTTTTTCTTCTGAATTGAACCACACCTCAGCCACTTGATTGGATTCAAAACAATAAAAGGAGGAAAAGAAATTTCAATGAAAAAAGAAGACGAAAGAAGAGGAGGAAGAAGAGGTGGTGTTGATGACGACGATAATGAAAAAGAAAAATAACGAAGAAGAAGAACGTGCAGTATCAAAAAAAAGCGCGTGAATATAAATAACTTGTAAAGACTTGTATGAGAAAAACACCTATATGTGGAAAATAATTCTTCAATTTTTTACACTAACTTCTTAAATATTGAAATAAGTAATACTTTCGTAAAAAAATATACTAAAGGAAGAGGAGGAGGAGGAAGAGGTGGTATTGATGATGACGATAACGAAGAAGAAAAATAAAGAAGAAGAAGAACGTCCCAGTAACAAAAAAAAGCGCGTGAATATAAATAACTTATAAGGACTTGTATGAGAAAAACGGCTATATGCGAAGAATAATTCTTCAATTTTATACACTAACTTCTTAAATATTGAAGTAAGTAGTACTTTTGTAAATAAATATACTAAATTATAATTAAAATAAAAAAAGTAAATTATAAATCAAATAGTTGAAAAAATTAAATCTTTTTTACTTATGTTAACAATTGGTATATATTAACTTATAAAATATTTGTGAGAAGCAACTTTTGTGATAGAAAAGATAATAAATTGCAAACTATTTATTTTTATAGAGAGTGAAAAAACCAATATTTCAATCAATAATATAATGTAAATAGTACAACCTAATACATGTATCAATAACTTATTATTTATAATTTAATTTTATGTTTGTGTGTCTTATTATATAAAGTTAGGTTAGTAAAACTAATGATTTATTATACTATCAGTACGTCAAAATTAAATTTAAATATTAAAAATTTCAAGCATATTTTGTTTAAATTTTAGATATTTGATATTTGACTATGATTTCAGTTTTTTTTTTAAAAAACATAAAATGGTGCTAAACTGCCAATAAGTAAGAACAGAAATCTAAACATTCTAATAATTAGTAAATTACTAAGAAAACCCCAAAATAACTCTACCAGTAGCATATGATTTTAAAAATTGGATCGAACCGACCAATCAGACCAATCCAATTGCAAACCGAAGTTAATACGATTCGGTATAATGACAGAAATCGCCCAAATCAAAATCGCATTTAAATTGTTGAACTAGCCGGTCGGATCCGACCAATTTTGAAGAAACGTCATTGTTTGATGTTTTTAGTTTTAGGGATAAAAAATTTAAATTTCTTTTTCTCCCTGCTCAGTCACCCACTCTCCTTCGAGCCCCATTTTTCAGACTTTCTTCTCTCTCAACTATCTACACTAAGTTACAGTCTTGCCCACCACAGTAAGGAGAGCCTTAACGCTGCCGTTCGTTGCGCTCAGAGGCCACCGTTTCTTCCTCGGTGGTGCCTTGTGCCCCCCAGCCCCTTCGCCAATCTTCTTCCTTCAGAAAGCAGAACTGCCCTCAACCCTAGCCTCCACCACCGTCGCAAGGAGTGGGCCACAGCCGCTGCCCGTCACACTCAAGGGCTTCTCTCTTCGTCCTTTTGGCGTTCTCTAAGTCTCTAAACCTTGTTCTATCTCACCAATCGTAGGTGCACAGCTTTTTCCTCGAAGACAGTGACTTAATTTTTTTAATTTTTGTTCTTTATTCTTATTTTTTTGCTCAGAACAATTTTTTTGGAGGATTCTGCTAGTGCTAGTGTGCTACTCAGATTGAAATTTGCCTCATTGAATGATTAGTTATGCGCATGTGCTGTATTGTTTTCCGCTTTGGATTGAATCATTGATTTAAATGATTAGTTGATTTTAGTTTCCTGGTGAATGTTTGTTAAAATTGTGCTGAAAATTTCGTTAATGGCTTCATTTTTTTTTAACTTTTCGTTTCAATAACTCTTTTGTTTTAAAGAATCAAGATGATCAAAAACAAGATTGAAAGAAGTGTAATTAATTTTATTAGTTGGCTTTGTGTAATCTTTATCTTATTTAGTGCTTTCGGGTTAGATTTCTAAATTAAGGAGAATATATAAGCATGGTTTTGAAAATCGGACCGGATCGATCGGTCGAACTAGTCCAACCAGAACCGACATTAAAAACGATCTGGTCCGATGTCTGAAACCGTAGTTAAAAACCATTCAAAAATTATTGAACCGGTTGAAAACTGGTCGGTTAGATTGGATCGGGAACCGGCCAGTTCTTTAAAACGACGCGGTTTTGCTTAATTTTTTTCTTTTCAAAATCCCACCGCACGCGAGTCACGCCCCCCTTCCGCTCCCCCCCCCCCCCCCCCCCAAAAACCAAACCCCCTCCTCGTGAGTCTCACTCAGCACAGCAAAGCCATTCTCTCTTTCTTTCTTTCATTCATAAGGAAAAGCCAAAAAAACCCTGGCCATCACCACCGCCGCAAGCAGTGGCATATTGCCTCGTCCGTCCATCCTTCTTCGTCTGCTCACCCGCGCTTCTGCCGCCCAAGTGATTGAATCCCTTTCTCTTCGCGGATTGAAGCTCTGCCCCCTTGCTTTTCTTCTGCCGCCGTCGTCTTCTGAACGATATGTCTGTTCGGTCTCCGCCCTTGGAAGCTGGCTTGTGACCCGTGACTCGTGAGTCGTCAGTGGTGAAATGGAGAAGGAATAACAGTGGTCGTCGTCTGGTCGTCGCGCTCAACTGCTCAGATCGAAGGTCGGTGCTCACTGCTGGTGCTTGTTCTTCTTTTTCTTTTATGCTCTGTTCAGGAGTGAGAACGAAGGGTTTAGGATTCTGCTACTGTTAGTGCTATTGTTGAATGATTAACTCTGCTGCTGCTGTGCTGTACTCTGTTTTGTTGTTTTTTTGTGCTGTGTTGAAAAAAATAATGCTGAAACTATGACAATTCTTGTTAATCTTTGAAAAAATTTGTTAATTTTTGTTAAAATTTTGTTGAAATTTTGTTAAAATTGTGATCAATCTGCTGTCTGCTGAAAATATTGCTAATCTTTGTTAAAATTAGGTTAAGGTGTGAGCTTTTATTTGTTCAATATAATCAGTCTAGTCTTTGTTAAAATGATGCTAAAACATGAGCTTTTATCCGAATGATTGAGTCTTCTCTGTTGCATTGAACTGGATTTATTTATTGAATTTTTTAGTTAGATTTTGCTAAGTTGTATCTTGTTTTGAACCGATTAAAATGAATGATGGAATTTTTATTGTTGTTGAATTTTTGTGGTTGAATCTTGTTTCCATTGAAAAAAAGAAATAAGAAACTAAAAGGAGAAGAAGCTTCCACAAACTATAGAATATTAAGTATTAATTCCCACAAAAAAAAACATAAGCTAATGTCATGAGTTATGCAAAATATATAGACTGTTAATAACCAGTAGCATAAACAAATTACATGAATTCCAAGTATTGAAGTTTATTAATGATCATGTTTCACAGCAATAGCATAAGCAAATGTCTATGCTTCCACAAATTATAAATGGTTAATATCTAGTTTTGTACAAATGTTTCCCTGTTTTAGATGTTGAGTATTGCTAATTCCCCAAATGTCAGTGCTCAACCCCTGCATATTTGGTCTATGTTCACTTATCTTTCCAATCATTTGGTTGCCAAAGAATCAAGGAGTTTTATTTGTTTTTTTAATGAGCTTCCAGTCAATAAAATTATTGAATGTGACCTCTATGATGTATTGCACATAAGATGCTTTTCCATTAAAATTTAGCCATATATAAAGGTTATATATATTTGGTAACAATTGTAATTGGAAACTTTCAACAGGTACCTTTTCATGTTTTAAGAGTTTTGCATATTCTAATAAGTTTACTTGCATAAAGCACCTTATAATTTATTTTTTATTTTATTCTAAAACTGTTTTTCTGGTTGAACCACAGTTAGACCAGTTGAACCAGTAAACTAATAAACCAGTAATTAGAGCAGTTTGATGACCGATTCGATTCTCAGAACCTTGTATATAAGGCTTTAGCCAAGTGTGATTTAAAGGAGTAACTTTCTAATAACAATTTAGGGTTTGTTTCCAAGAGTCATCATATTATTCCTCTGCACAATACTCATCTCTTCTATTTTTCTGCTGCATAACTTTCTTCTTTAGTGTTGCTGTCATTATCCTTTCAGGGATTACTAGTGCTATTGTGCTACTCAGATTGAAATTTGCCTCATGAAATGATTAACTATGCTCATGTGCTGTATTGTTAGGCTTTGGATTGAATCATTGATTTGAATGATTAATTGATTTTAGTTCACTTGGTTAATATTGGTTAAAATTGTGCTGAAATTTTTGTTAATTTTTATTAAAATTATGCTGAAAATTTGTTAAAAGTTTATTAGGGAAGAAGTAAATTATGCTAAAAATTTATTAAAATTATGATCAACCTTGACCAGCCTTAGTTCAATGAAGAAATATATGAATTGAATTAGCTCAATTCAATTAATGTCTTTTAATTTAATGAGTTTCTATTTAAATTGATGAGCTCAAAGATTTTTAATACATTTTATGATTTAAAACAATCAACTCGGTTATAATAATGCATATGTGGATAATAATTTGATTTACGCTTTTACATGTAATGTTTTAAATTTGGAAGATATTTTAAAGTTTATATTAGATTATAACTATGCTGTACGGTGTGTTTATTTATATTTTTTATTATTTTATTATAAAACAGTTTTTCCGGTTGAACCTCGGTTGAATCGGTTAGACCAATGAACCAGTGACTAGAACGGTTCAGTTTTCAGAACCTTGAGCACATCCCATCCTCTATCATTTACCGACCAAATGTCCAACAATACCCACTGCGCCAAAGTACCCATTCTGTCACTGTCACTCCTGCTTCTTTCTCCATCTCTTCACTGCGGCTGTTGCTCTGTGTTCTCTCTCCACCTTCGCTGTTACTGTGCTCTCTACTCACCCAGTCGCGGTAGCTGCCTCTCTCGAGAACTTTATTTCTGATTAATTGATTATTGATGACTTGATCTATTAAAAATATCGATTTCAATTCTTTAAATTTCTTTGTTCATCGATCTATTTCATTTGATTATTTCTGGTTTTGCCTATTTTTGAGATAAAAATACAGTGTGTGATTAACGAATTGAATTCAGCAGTAGCTCTTTTATCTTTGTGCTCTGTTCTTAGCAAATAGAACCTTAATTTGCTTATGTGTGATTAAACCTTGTTACTTCATGAAAGAATGAACTGATTAACATTCTGGAGCCTTAACTTGTTTCTGTTGTGCCTGTCATTTGAGTTTAATTAAAGACAAATGGAAGGACGCCTTAGTTTGCTTCTGTTTTGCTTGCCATTTAGGTTCATTAACCCATCTTCATTAAACACAATGTAATAAGTGCCTTGATTATGATTGCTTGCAGTTCTTGGTTTATCGTTTGATCTTTTTTGGATCTTGGACATACCACATTTCAAATGCCTAGCAACTTGGAATATGTTCTGTGTAAAAGGAATATGGATGGATCAGTTTGGTACTTGATTTGCTATTGTTATGTGAGAATGTTTTGGTGAATTCAATTGTTTATTTGTTATGTTTGCTTCTGAACCTTGATTTGCAATTGTTGCATCTTATTAGTACAAAATTTCTTACTTGATTTTCTAGCAATGAAACATAAGAAAAACTGTTTGGATTTCTCAGTTACTCTTCGAACAAAGGTTCCACAATATGCACTCTTAGGGGAAAAAAATCTCCTTTTTCAGCTTCAAGTACTCTCCTGTTATAGGAAAAAAAAAATTGCATATTTGAAAGAATGTTATATCCTTGTTACTCTTAGATGTGGTAAAGGCAAAAGCCTCTTGGAATATGCACTTGCTTAAGTAGCAACAATTGTATCTGCTTAACTTTCTTGGTTGAAAGTTTGTTCCAGTTCACAATTTGTGAAATGTAGAAAGTTGATGTGTGGCATAGCATTATAGCAACCTACATGTTCACAACTTTACGTATATTTTCCACCTCTTGTGTAAGACTTTTTATTATGATATATTATCTATTAAATGAATAATGGAGTTTCTGAAGTTTTATAGCAACTTAAAGTTAACATTTTGTGAATTAATAAATGAATATAAGAATACTCACAATGTCTAGAATATTTATTTTACAAACCTCAGCTTCCTATGGATGAGCTTGAGGTTTTCATGTGTTTCTCATTGCTGAAATATACGTTGGAGCTTATATCTTGATGAACCTGATGACTTTACATCTGTTTTGTGCAGAAAAACTAAAGATTGATACCTGCATGGGAAAATACTGGCCAAATGAAATAGTAAGGCATGTTCAAAGTTGATTCTGCGGACAGATTTTAAGGTAAATTATATAATTTCTGATAATGTGTTTGTGTGCACTGAATTTCTGTTGTTGGAATGATTGCTTCATATGGAGCTCCCTTCTCTGTCTTAGACACGTCAGTTCCCTAAGCTAATCCTTATCATTGCTTTAAGCCTTTAGATAGTAATTGTGTTGGCTTTCAATATTGTTATTACATTTTTCATGAGTCATCCTTGCTAAAGTTTCTAACATAATCTTTGAAGGTAGTTGGTTCCTTTCCATTCATGGTTTCTGAAAAATAAACATATAAATAAAGGAAAAAGGGAAAATGCTATGTTGTTGTTTTGGACTATTGTTATGGACTTGTTCTATTTTAGTTGTGCTTCCCCGACCCTAGTAAAAGAAAATATATCAAAGAGCCCGTGTGCTCTTGTTATCAATTTAAGTCACACATACATCATTAATGACCGGAGGAGAGAGAATTTGAGAATGAAAACGAACAAAGGGGCTTACACACAGAGAGGGAAAGGGAGAGGGAGAGAGAGGATGGTGGTGGCTACATGAAAACTTGCCAGATTTCTCCTATTCTCTTCTTCCACTGTTTTGTCAGATTTCTTCTTCCTACTTTTTCTTTCTCTTATGATGATGTGATATTGTGCAAGTCACACAGAATATGTTTTCAATTGTTTGATATTGTCTTTATTTTCTGTAATGTTTGTCAATTCAAGCTTGTACCAGAGACAACTTTTTTACGTATAACCAATATATGTTGTGACTGTGAATGACAATGAAGTGTTTGCTGTGCGATGATGGTGATGTTAGGTTAAATGAAAAATATTTGACGTAGAAAAAATAGGTAATAGGAAAGAAAGGATGAATTGGATTATTTTTCTCAAAAATTTTGCCCTTTTGTTGAGTGATCACTATTTTTAATGGGTAAAGTTTACATCAATGAAGCATATGTAGGGAGAAGATTTTCAACAATCGATTGTCCAAAGTCCAAACGCACTTTGATTCTTCGAATTTATATTTATTCCCTTTGAACTAACAGGTGCTTTAATTAACTTCTGAACTTTCCATCTGTTATCAGCAAGCGGTAGGACTTCGGGGACTTCCAGCTTTCACCACATTTGACTTTGGGGACTTCCAGCTTTTCACCACATTTGGTAACTTTTCAACGCCAATATTTAAAGCACATGCTAACGAATGAGGCCGATTCCTGTAGCTACAGGAGAGCAAACAAAAGCATTAGGAAGAAGGATATAGTGACACACAACAAAAAGAGAAACTCCCATACGGATTGTATAAGGATAGAAATAGAAATGGATTGTTGATCTTCTCCTCAGAATAGTCAATCAGTGTAATACCATAAATCTAGGTTTATTTTGTGTCATATACATTTTCGTCTTACTTCAATACAGAGATAAACAATTAAAATATAATGTTTTATTAATAACAGATAAAATTGTCAATATAAGGCATTCAATTCATTTTCAAAGTTGAAATACCATAGTTACTCAAAAAATACGAATGGAAGAATAAAAATCCAAAATTATCCATGAAAAATCATGTTGCAATGACGTTTGTTTGGTAGATTTGTCAAACAAATAAATTCTTTTGGGTGTAGCAGTTGAATTTTTTTATTTTTTCGTTGGTAATTTTGTTTGCTACATTCTTTTGAGTAATTTTCTAAGTGACATAATCATTCGTGAGTTATTTGTGTGCTGATGTTTAATCACAATTTATTGCAGGCAAATATTTTATAAAGACAACAGGAGCAGCGACATACAACCGCCAGGTTGGGCCAGGTTAGTTGGATTCCTGTATGGATGTTGGTGGTTCAATTCGGTCAGAGAAACTTTCCCCCGGCTCATCATTATCCTTACAAGTCAATAACAACAACGTCCTCTAAGTATTACAACAACAACACCGCCATTTTCTTCAATCCAAACACCCCGATTTCTCTCTTGATCCATGCCATGCTTTGCCAATGTCAAAGTACTCAAAACTTCTCTACGAACATACCTAAAGCTGGGTTTCCCTTCAATGCAGACACTTCCTTCTTGCTCTTACTCTTCCACATGGAAACCCCACCTTCCCGGTGCCACACATGAACCCCAACCACCCCCTTCACCTTCTCCTCCAGTTTCAGTTGATATCTTCACATCAGGTACTAATAGGGGTTCTCGTAAATGGGGTTCTTACAGTCCGGGTGATTTGACTTTCTATTCCCTTATTGAGAATTATGCCTCTTCCTTTGATTTTGTGTCCTTGGAGAAGGTCTTAGACCAAATGAAGCGTGAAAAGAGAGTTTTTATTGAAAAGAATTTCATTGTTATGTTCAAAGCTTATGGGAAAGCCCATTTGCCTGAGAAAGCTGTGGACTTGTTTCGTAGAATGGAGGTTGAGTTTCAGTGTAAGAAAACTGTGAAGTCTTTGAATTCAGTTCTCAATGTGATTATTCAGGACGGTTTATTCAATCGTGCATTGGAGTTTTATTCTGATGTTGACGCATCCACGAGTTTGAATATTCAACCTAATGTACTCACTTTTAACTTGATTATTAAGGCATTGTGTAAGCTTGGTTTGGTTGATAAAGCAATTGAAGCGTTCAGGGAAATGCCACCAAGGGGTTGTGCTCCTGATACTTATACATATTCTACATTGATGGATGGGTTGTGCAAGGAGGGTAGGATTGATGAGGCCATTTTGTTGTTAGATGAGATGCAGATTGAAGGTACCTTCCCTACCCCTGCAGTGTTTAATGTGTTAATCAATGCATTGTGTAAGAAAGGTGACTTGGAGCGCACCTCCAAGCTAGTCGATAATATGTTTCTTAAAGGTTGCGTCCCGAATGAGATGACATATAATGCCCTTGTTCATGGCCTCTGTCTCAAAGGTAAGTTGAATAAGGCAGTTGATCTATTGAATCAAATGGTGTCTAATAAATGTGTGCCTAATGATGTCACGTATGGAACACTCATTAATGGTTTTGTTAAGAATGGTAGAACTATTGATGGGGTTTGTGTGTTGTTATCTTTGGAAGAGAGAGGCCATCGTGGGAATGAGCATATTTACTCTTCCCTCATTAGCGGCTTGTTCAAGGAGGGAAAATCAGAAGAGGCAATGCGATTGTGGAAGGAAATGGTTGAGAAAGGATGTCAACCGAATACTATTGTCTATAGTGCTCTTATAGATGGTCTTTGTCGAGTAGGGAAGCCAGATGAAGCAAGGAAACTCCTAGTTGAAATGAAGAATAAAGGTTACCTGCCTAATTCTTTTACTTATAGCTCCTTAATGAAGGGTTTTTTTAACATAGGCGATAGCCATAACGCTATTCTTGTTTGGAAAGAGATGACTGCTAGTAATTCTAATCATAATGAGGTTTCTTACAGTATACTTATTAATGGCTTATGCAAGGATGGGAAGCTTATGGAGGCCTTAATGGCGTGGAAGCAAATGCTGAGTAGAGGAATCAAACTAGATGTTATAGCTTACAGTTCAATGATTCATGGATTTTGTAACGCTCAGTTAGTAGAACAGGGTCTAAAGCTTTTTCACCAGATGCTTTGTCAGCCTGAAACACAACCTGATGTGGTTACCTACAACATACTTTTCCATGCTTTGTGCATGCAGAATAGCATCTCTCGCGCCATTGATGTTCTAAATATCATGCTAGATCAAGGTTGTGACCCTGATTATATTACTTGCGATATTTTCTTGCGAGCTTTAAGAGAAAGAGTGAACCCGCCTCAAGATGGGGCAGAGTTTTTGGATGAACTTGTAGTCCGCCTAATTAAGAGACAGAAAGTAGTAGGTGCTTCCAAAACAATAGAGGTGATGCTACAGAAGTTTTTACTTCCAAAAGGTTCTACTTGGGCCACAGTTGTAAAACATCTTTGCAAACCTAAAAAAGTTCGAGAAACCATTCGGGAATGTTGGAGCAAGCTGTGTCACTGATTTCTTGCATATGTTATTGAACTACAGTTTACTTGAAACTTTTGGGATTTGGATAGCATCTGCAGTGTGATTTTGTTTGTTATCATTGTAGGGTTGTCCAAGCTAACATAATATTTGACAATTTTTCTACCTTATGGGGCTAAAGGGAGCTATATTAAGTTGCTGCAGTTGTTTTTGTTGTATATAGGTGGTTTGAAAACATTGCAAACATAGCTGGTGTAACAAAAGATCCATCAGGTGACATATTCACAGGCATGGTTTTGTAATTGTGAATGAGATCACATGATGTTTATACCATTGTATAAGGGGAATTCCCTTTATAACCATTTTTGGTCTCTTCTAGTTGTAATATAGAATTGGATCCTCAATTTTTTTCTCATTTGAGATTGAGAGTATAAAGTGTGATCTCTCATCATAGGATCAAGAGAAAACATGAGAGAAAATATTGAAGGATTAGATATTATATTTTACATTTTCAATTGAGAAAATATTTGAGAGGATTTATTTTCTTGTAATATAATGAGCAGCATTTACAAGTTTGAACACAACATATCTATACTAACATGTATGCTACTATATTATATAAAGGAGATCTGTCTTGTCTCTTCTGTCTTTTGTTAACAAGACTGAATTTGCTTATTTTATCCTCTTTATCCGTTTATTGTTCTTTTCAATTTGCCTTATCCATTAATCACCTTTGATACAAGGAAATGTAGAGTATAATAACCAAAAGAAAGATTATAGTGTATAAAAAATACAAAAAAGATAGTATAGTGTACAAGCATTTTACATTAATGTAGGGTCCAACTAGGGTTGGAAATGAGTGTTCGAGTTCGACTCGTTAATAGCTCGATAAGTTGAGCTCGTGAGCTGATGAGCCGAGTTTGAGCCTGAAAGTGAGCTCATAAATTAAATGAGTCGAGTTTGAGCTTAGATAAGCTCAGCTCATTAGCTCGTGAGCTGGATCAATTATATATATAATTATTAATACACAAATTCTATATACATGTAGTTTATACTTTAAATTTAATATTGTATATATACATATAAAATAGTAATATATAATTTTATATATATTAATGTTCTTATTTAAAATTTTATAATTATTTTTTATATGATTTTGATGTAGGACATAAATAAAAAAAATTTCATAATTAATAGATACACAATATATAAAATTAATATTTTTAACATATATAAATATAATTTATTAATATAGAATTATAGATTATATTCATATTATTTAAGCCAACTCGTGAGCTTGAGTCGGTTCATGAGTTTTCAGTGAGCCAAGCTTGTGCTTAAGAAATAGGCTCGATTGTTAATGAGTTGAGCCTTGAGTCAAGCTCAATTTTCATGAGCCGAGCTTGAGCTTGTTCTAGCTCGACTCAGCCCTAAGTCCAATGAAGAGTTGTACTTAAAAGGTATAATGTATATAGTTTAATCTAATAATTGTATTAGAAAACTAATTTCACGGCTTAAATTCATAATTTTGAATCAATATAAAAACAACCTAAACTGTTGTTCCATGGTTTCATGTCAAAAAGAAAAATAATAATAATAATAATAATCGGTGACACATACATAGCATAACTCCTTAATCTAATAAGCTACCTTTTCCGAGGGTTACCTGAAACTGTAGGTCGATCTCAGATAAGATCTACTGTTGTGACCGGAGCAGTCATGTCCGACTTGTTGGATCTGGTGGTGCTGCTGATCCTTAATCATCGGAGGGTGGTGGTACCTGCAAGAAACTCCGATGTTTAAGTTAGCACGTGCTTTTGGCAGGTTTTTGTGTAGAATTAGAATGTGAGTTATACCTGGGTGCTCCAGTGTATTTATAGTAGTATTGAGTAACCTTTCTTTGAGATAAGTTGGTTATCTTATCTTATCTTTGGGCGAGGTCATTTATCTTTTAGGCCCGCCACCTTTAGAGTGGGCTGCGTCCCTCTGTTTGGGCCTGCTTGGTCCTCTGTGGAGATGTTGGCCGAGCTCTTTAGGGAGAGGTCGGTGTCGACCAACCTTTATGCGAGGTCGGTCGTTCGTCTTCGATTAATCCGGATCATGTAGCTCGACCCAGGGTATGAACAGTGTCCCTGCTTGAGTTCAGACCTTTCCATGAGATCGTGTTTTCTGAACTTCGATCTCTTTGGGGAAGTCGTGCTCAAGCATCTTGGTCCACCCTGCTCCGCGAGTTTTGCGTTGTTTTTAAATGCGAAGCATTTTTTGCTTTTTGCCTCCTTTATTGTCGCGGTTGTTCCTCGAAGGGGTTACTTCCTTGGGAATACGCACACGCTTTTAATGCCCATTGATTAAGCTTTCATTTTGTTTTCGCCGTTTCTTTTTTCCTCTTTTTGTTTTGAAATTAAAGAAGAGATTTTGCTCTCATTTTCAGTTTTCTTCTCCCTTCTGTTCCGTTTCGTTCTTCGTCCTTGCTTCCAAACTTGCTTCTTTCGTGCATTTCTTTTGCTCAGCGAAGAGGAGCTTCTTTTCCTCAAGGTTGCTCTTTTCTTGGATTTTTGAAGCTTTGCTGGTGAAGATTGTTCGTGGCTTACTACTTGTTTTACCTTCTTCCTCAGGTTGGTTCCTTCATTTCGCGCCTCTTTATTTTACGCATTTTGATTGTCGTACTTTTCTGTGTTTTACTGTCGCGTGTTCCCTTTGCATAAAGCTTTGATCTTGCTGAGCTTTGATAAAGTAAAAAAGGTCGAATCTTTCTTGGTGATTATTGCATGCCCTTTTTTCCCCGTGGTTGTGCTCTTTGCTTTCTGTTTTGCTTCGGAAATGTAGGAGCTTAGGTTTTACTCTTGTTCAAGAGGTCTAGGGTTGTATGTTTTAGCTGGTTTTTTGCGATATTTTCCGTACTCCATTCTGCTGCCTTCCAAGGGTGTCCTTGGGTTTTTGCTGATAATTTCTTGTTTTCGTGGATCTTTGGGTGCCCTTTTTGTTGCCATACCTCTTGTTTGTTGGTTGTTCTTTCTCTTTCCGATTCTGTCCGAGTTGTTTGGTAGTGACCCCTTTTCTTTCTTTTTGCTGTAGGTGTAGTTGCTATATGTCTTCCCGTAAGAATATTGTTGAGATGTCCACAAAAATCCCTGCTGGCATGGCCGACTAGCTAGACTCTATAGTCCTGATGTGTGTTACTGTGGCCGATCCGGAATACTGTGAGAGGCTTAGGAGGTTCCATAAGATCTGTAGCAATAGGGATGATGAAAAGAATTACGAACTGTTATTGCCCGACCTTGAGGACAGGGTTAGTTTCCCTCCCTTAACTCAGAGTGAACACCCCTTCTTCTATGCTTATGACTATTTCTTTAGCCAGCTGAATATCACCATCCATTTTACTGCTTTTGAGACCGACCTCTTATGGACTTGTAATGTGGCCCCTTCCCAGCTTCATCTGAACTCTTGGGCCTTCATTAAGATTTTTCAACTGTTGTGTCAAGAACTAGGTGTCTGACCTACCGTATCCCTTTTTCTTTACCTTTTTGTGTTGACAAAATCTGGAGTGGCCAAGAAGAAAGCTTCTTGGATTTTCTTCCGAGCTACTCAGGGGAAGAAAGTATTTTCAATGTTTGATGAGTCCTTTCGAGATTTTAAGAACTACTAATTCAAGGTCTGAGCTGTTGAGGATGTTCGCCCTTTCTTTTTGGATGAGAATGATGAGCCCATCTTCCCTTTATGGTGGCAGAAAGATATAGTAGCTCCCAAGTATTCTTGGGAGAGTTTAGATGAAGTAGAACAAGCTTTTGTGGGTGTTCTAGAGGAGCACTTGGGGGGGGGGGGAGCCTCCTCATCTTGACACAAAGAGGTTTCTGGGAGATCCTTCCCTCCTCTGTGCTGAACTAGGTAATGTCCGACCTCTTTCTTCATAGAAGTGGTTACCTTTCGCTATTTGTGGTTTTAGCTTTTCAAATTCTACTGTGTAACTTTTTTCATGGCTTCTTTTTTAGAAATGGTGAAATCTTTGGACTCTATGAGGTCTTTTCGGAAGGCCAAGAAGGCAGTTGCAGCTCAGAACTTGTCACAGAAGAATTCGGGGAGGGTTCTTCTGCACAGTCGCCTCCTAAGAAGCCGACAACTGACTCTCAAAGTTTGAGGAAGATCATTCTGACCCCGCAAACATCTTCTGGTGCTGCCTCCTCTCCTACTGCTGCTGGTCCTCCTCCCAAAAAGCAAAAGACCGTTGGGGCTTATGATCTGAACAATAAAGATTTTGATGGCGTTGGTTTTGCTACAGAGTTGATAGCTCCTCATGGCAAAGTTTCTTTGGATGATGTTTCTATCCTCCATCATCTCAATTTTATTGCAAGTAACAGTATTCAGATGGCCAACCTTGGTGCGGCCTTGTCTCGGGTTGTTCGGGAATCCCCTGTCCATGCCACCAAGTCCTTTCTGGAGGAGGCCAAGGCCGAATTTGATAGGGTGAACGGTCTGAAGGATGAGCTGGACGCCAAGGTTGCTAAATTGGAGATTGATGTGGAGAAGGAGGAGAAGGAGCGTGCTACTGTGGCGGAGGCGGCTGCTAACCTGGCCGAGGAGACTGCCCAGAAGTATAAGGAGAGTTATACTCAGACCTACGGCGAGTTGTTGGAAACTAGAAAGAGGCTTCAATTTGCCCAAGATGATCACGCCGAGCTTCAGGGACATATGGTAAGTAGTATGACCGAGATGTATGAGATCTTGAAGGCTTAGGTCCGAGTTATTGCTCCCGAGGCTGATCTCTCCTTATTCAGTATAGATAATGTGGTGGAAGAAGGCAAGATCGTCCCTGCCCCTGATGATGAAGATGAAGGTCCTCCTCTTGTGCCGCCTCCTAAGGCCTCTGCAGCTTCAGCCTCTTCAGATCCTTCTGCTGAGGTGATGCCTCCTGGGCTCGAGCCTGACGTGGAGATTCTGAACGGGCGAGATGGAGTTGTCAATGCCACCCCAATCTCGACCATACCTCCTCCTCCTCCTGCTAAGGATGTTGCTACTGGGGAGAATTTAGATCCCTTATAACTTGTTGTTTATGCTTTCTTGTGTATTGGTACAATCCGACCTGTGGACTTTGAACTTGTTTAGTTTTTTGTAAGTCTCTGTGGTTGACCTTTGACATTTAGTTGCTTCTTAGCAGCTTTTATTTTAAAAAACAAACACTTTAAACTCTTGGGCTGCCTCTCAGGCAGTCTTTGAGTCTTTAATGCTGAAGGATGTGTTTTGCTGATATGTCAACCTTTGGCGAGTTATTTGATGTTTGGAGGTTGTTCCTTTATTGCTCTTTTATCCTTGCAATCCTTGCAGATTTTTTAGAGGTTTGGTACTTCCCGGTCTAACCTCTTTTTGAGTGGTAGTGTAGGTTTTTTACCCTTGTCCTTTTGGATCACACCTTGCTTTTGAGTTTGTGTTAACAACCTTTTGCTTTGGCAAAGTTATCCTTGCGGCTTGGGGTCCGGGCTTTTAGTCTCTGGTAACTTTTTAGTGTTCTTTACATAGAACCCTTTTAGTTTCGAACGACTTTTGTAGCCCTTTTTTGAGATCGTGCCTTCTTTGAGCGGAGTTGTTCCCTCTTAAGCACTTTGGAGCCTTAAGTTGTTGTCAACCTTTTTGGCGTTTGACTTATTCCTTTCTCGAGGTCGAGCTTGTCTCTTTGGGTCGCGCCTTCTTCTTAGCTGACGTTGGGTTGAGCTTTTTAGTCATATTCCAACAATTTTTTAGGTAGTGTTCCGATGAGGAACCTTTTCTTTATAGTTTGTTTAGATGACTTTTTAGCGCCGTTTTGACTTGTGCTTTTGCTTTTTAAGTAGTGTCATTTTTGCAAGACTTGTACCTTTCAGCGAAGCATTTCTGACCTTGGTTTTTTAACCTTTCTTCACCCTTTGCGAGGTGTTTTTGTCCCTTTTTAGTGATCCTTTCACTGGTCAGACTTCTCTCGGGCCTTCTCAAGTTATTTTTAGTAATCCCATTTTAGTTAGACCTCGTCAGGCCACTTTTTCTGGGTTACTTTTTATAACTTCTTGCGTTATCTCGCTTCTATCGCTTCACCTTGCTGACCTCTTTTAATTGGGCGATGAATTTTACGTTTTATAAGCTTAGAGTAATGCGTCTTGGTAGGAAACTTTTTAGGGAATTGAAGAATTTCATTCAAATAATAATGAGGTAAAAATATAAATAAGAATATACATGAGAGTGCTTACCCTTCTAGGTCGGGCAGCTTCTTAGATCTCGGCCTGACGCCTCATTATAAAACCTTTTTAGGAAAAAGAGTGCGCCTTGAGCTAAGATCTTTACTATTTTCTAGTTATAGTACCTTCTTAGGTTACAGGCATGCCATGACCTTGGTAGCTCTCGCCCTTCGAGGTCAGACACCTTGTAGTAACCTTTCCCCAGTACTTTCACAATTCGGTATGATCCTTTCTAGTTGGCTGCTAGCTTCCCTTCTCCTGATCGACCTGCTCCGATATCATTTCGGATTAAAATGAGGTTGTTGGTGGTGAAGCTTCGTTGGACTACTGGTGGACGAAATTGTGATCCTCAAAGTTAGTCTCTTTGTATTTGTATGAAATCAAAAATACCCCAAAGAGATCATGGTGTAATGAATTGGGATCTTAATAATCCCTGGTAATGGCATTTGAATTCACAACTCCGTTCAACTAACCAGCAAGTGTACTGGGTCGTCCAAGTAATAAACCTTACGTGAGTAAGGGTCGATCCCACAGAGATTGTTGGCTTGAAGCAAGCTATGGTCACCTTGCAAATCTCAGTCAGGCGGATTTAAACATGATACTTTATTAGATTAAAATAAACAATAAAAGGGATAGAGATACTTATGTAGATTCATTGGCAGGAATTTCAGATAAGCGAATGGAGATGCTTTTCGTTCCTCTGAACCTCTGCTTTCCTGTTATCTTCATCCAATCAGTCTTACTCCTTTCCATGGCTGGCTGTATGCAAGGGCATCAACGTTGTCAGTGGCTACATCCCCTCCTCTCAGTGAATCATATGCTCACGCACCCTGTCACGGCACGGCTATTCATCTGTCGGTTCTTGATCATGCTGGAATAGGATTCACCCTCCTTTTGCGTCTGTCACTAACGCCCAACAATCGCGAGTTTGAAGCTCGTCACAGTCATTCAATCATTGAATCCTACTCAGAATACCACAGACAAGGTTTAGACCTTCCGGATTCTCTTGAATGCCGCCATCATTCTAGCGTACACCACGAAGATTCTGGTTAGGAGATCTAAGAGATACTCATTCTAGCTTAATTCATGTAGAACGGAAGTGTTTGTCAGGCACGCGTTCATAAGGGGGAAGGATGATGAGCGTCACACATAATCATCACCTTCATCACGTTCTTGGGTGCGAATGGATATCTTAGAAGCGAAATAAGAAGAACTGAATAGAAAATAGTAGTACTTTGCATTAATCTTTGAGGAACAGCAGAGCTCCACACCTTAATCTATGGAGTGTAGAAACTCTACCGTTAAAAATACATAAGTGAAGGTCCAGGCATGGCCGAGAGGCCAACCCCTCTGATCTAAGAACCAGGCGTCCAAAGATGTCAAATACAATAGTAAGAGGTCCTATTTATAATAAACTAGCTACTAGGGTTTACATGAGTAAGTAATTGATGTACAAATCCACTTCCGGGGTCCACTTGGTGCGTGCTTGGGCTTGGGCTTGAGTGTTACACGTGTAGAGGCCATTTGTGGAGTTGAACGCCAGTTTCTGTGCCAGTTTGGGCGTTCAACTCTGGTTTTGGATCCTTTTCTGGCGCTGGACGCCAGATTTGGGCAGAAGGCTGGCGTTGAACGCCAGTTTACGTCATCAATTCTTGGCCAAAGTATGGACTATTATATATTGCTGGAAAGCCCTGGATGTCTACTTTCCAACGCAATTGGAAGCGCGCCATTTCGAGTTCTGTAGCTCCAGAAAATCCACTTTGAGTGCAGGGAGGTCAGAATCCAACAGCATCAGCAGTCCTTTTTCAACCTCTGAATCTGATTTCTGCTCAAGTCCCTCAATTTCAGCCAGAAAATACCTGAAATCACAGAAAAACACACAAACTCATAGTAAAGTCCAGAAATGTGAATTTAACACAAAATCTATTAAAAACATCCCTAAAAGTAACTAGATCCTACTAAAAACATACTAAAAACAATGCCAAAAAGCGTATAAATTATCCGCTCATCACAACACCAAACTTAAATTGTTGCTTGTCCCCAAGCAACTAAAAATCAAAATAGGACAAAAAGATTAGAATATACTATAAATTCCAAACTATCAATGAAACAGAGTTTCAATCATATGAGCGGGACTTATAGCTTTTTGCCTCTTGAATAGTTTTGGCATCTCACTTTATCCATTGAGGTTCAGAATGATTGGCATCTATAGGAACTCAGATTTCAGATAGTGTTATTGACTCTCCTAGTTCAGTATGATGATTCTTGAACACAGCTATTTTATGAGTCTTGGCCGTGGCCCTAAGCACTTTGTTTTCCAGTATTACCACTGGATACATAAATGCCACAGACACATAATTGGGTGAACCTTTTCAGATTGTGACTCAGCTTTGCTAAAGTCCCCAATTAGAGGTGTCCAGGGTTCTTAAGCACACTCTTTTTTTGCTTTGGACCTTGACTTTAACCGCTCAGTCTCAAGTTTTCACTTGACACCTACACGCCACAAGCACATGGTTAGGGACAGCTTGGTTTAGCCGCTTAGACCAGGATTTTATTCCTTTTAGGCCCTCCTAACCACTGATGCTCAAAGTCTTGGGATCCTTTTTATTGGCTTTTTGCTCTTGCCTCTTGGTTTTAAGAGCTTTTGGCTTTTTCTGCTTGCTTTTTCTTTTTCTTTATTTTTATTTATTTTTATTTTTTTTCGCCTATTTATTATTATTTTTTTTTCTGCAAGCTTTGTTCTTTGCTGCTTTTTCTTGCTTCAAGAATCATTTTTATGATTTTTCAGATTATCAAATAACATGTCTCCTAGTCATCATTCTTTCAAGAGCCAACATATTTAACATTCTTAAACAACAACTTCAAAAGACATATGCACTGTTCAAGCATACATTCAGAAAACAAGAAGCATTGTCACCACATCAATATAATTACGCTAAGCTCAAGGATAAATTCAAAACTCATGTACTTCTTGTTCTTTTAAATTAAAACAGTTTTTATTTAAGAGAGGTGATGGATTCATAGGACATTTATAACTTTAAGACATAGTTACTACTGCTAATGATCATGTAATGAAGACACAAACACAGATAAGTACATAACATAGAAAACGAAAAACAGAGAAAGTAAGAACAAGGAATGAGTCCACCTTAATGATGTCCTTGAGCTCTTCTATGTCTCTTCCTTGTCTTTGCTGCTCCTCCTTCATTGCTTTTAGATCTTCTCTGATTTCATGAAGGATGATGGAGTGCTCTTGATGTTCCACCCTTAGTTGCTTCCAATAATTGTGTGGAAGAAGATGTATCCCCTGAGGTATCTCAGGGATCTCTTGATTTGCAGTCAAATGTTCTACCACTGAGCTATAGACCCTTGATGGAAGCTTTTGTCTTCCCTTTTCTTCTTTCTAGAGGCTTCTCTGGCCTTAGGTGCCATCAATGGTTATGGAAAAAAAACAAAAAAGCTATGCTTTTTACCACACCAAATTTAGAATGTTGCTCGCCCTCGAGCAAAAGAAGAAAGAGTAGAAGAATAAGAACAAGATATGGAGGAGATGGAGGGAGATGTGTATGCGGCCACATGGGTGGGATTGGGTGGGAAAGAGATGTTGAATTTTGAAAGAAAGTGGGTGTTTGGATGTGAGTGGTAAAGGGTTAATTAGGGGAGAGTGTTTATTGGGAATGGAGGATGATTGAGAAGAGAGAAGAGAGTGAGTGGAAGTAGGTGGGAATCCTGTGGGGTCCACAGATCCTGAGGTGATCCTGTGAGGTCCACAGATCTTGAGGTGTCAAGGCAATTACATCCCTGCACCAATTTAGGCATGCAAAATGCCCTTGCACACAACTCTGGGCGTTCAGCGCCAGGTTGGTGCCCATTTTAGGCGTTCAACGCCCATTTGCTGCCATTTCTGGCGTTGAACGCCAGAACCATGCTTGTTCTGGGCGTTCAGCGCCAGGATGCTCCCATTCTGGGCGTTCAGCGCCAGAACTATGCTCTGTTCTGGCGTTTGAACGCCAGACAGCTGCTCCTCCAGGGTGTGATTTTTCTTCTGCTGTTTTTGATTTCGTTTTTGAATTTTTTGTTTATTTTGTGACTCCACATGATCATGAACCTAAGAAAACATGAAAAACAATAAAAATAAGAATTAGATAAACATTGGGTTGCCTCCCAACAAGCGCTTCTTTAATGTCAATAGCTTGACAGTGGGCTCTCATGGAGCCTCACAGATGTGCAGAGCTTTGTTGAGACTCTCCAACACCAAACTTAGAGTTTGGATATGGGAGTTCAACACCAAACTTAGAGTTTGGTTGTGGCCTCCCAACACCAAACTTAGAGTTTGACTGTGGGGGCTCTGGTTGACTCTGCTTGGAGAGAAGCTTTTCCTGCTTCCTCTCCATGGTTGCAGAGGGGGATCCTTGAGTTTTGAATACAAGGGAGTTCTCATTCCATTGAAGGAATATTTCACCTCTGTCAACATCAATCACAGCTCTTGCTGTGGCCAGGAAAGGTCTTCCTAGGATGATGGATTCATCCTCTTCCTTTCTAGTATCCAGGACTATGAAATCAGCAGGGATGTAAAGGCCTTCAACCTTTACTAACACGTCCTCTACTTGTCCATAAGCCTGTTTTCTTGAGCTGTCTGCCATCTCCAGTGAGATTTTAGCAGCTTGCACCCCATAGATTCCCAGTTTCTCTATTACAGAGAGGGGCATGAGGTTTATTCCTAAACCAAGGTCACACAGAGCCTTAAAGATCATGGTGCCTATGGTACAGGGTATTATGAACTTTCCAGGATCCTGTCTCTTCTGAGGCAATGTCAGTTGATCCAGATCACTTAGTTCATTGATGAACAAGGGAGGTTCAACTTCCCAAGCATCAATGCCAAATAATTTGGCATTCAGCTTCATGATTGCACCAAGAAACTTGGCAGTTTGCTCTTCAGTAACATCCTCATTCTCTTCAGAAGAGGAATACTCATCAGAGCTCATGAAGGGTATAAGGAGGTTCAATGGAATCTCTATGGTCTCTAGATGAGCCTCAGAGTCCTTTGGTTCCCCAGAGGGAAGCTCCTTATTGATCACTGAACGTCCCTGGAGGTCTTCCTCCTTGGGATTCACGTCCTCTCCTTTCCTTATAGGTTCGGCCATGGCGCTTATGTCAATGGCCTTGCACTCTCCTTTTGGATTCTGTTCTGTATTGCTTGGGAGAGTACTAGGAGGGATTTCAGTGATCCTTTTACTCAGCTGGCCCACTTGTGCTTCCAGATTTCTAATGGAAGATCTTGTTTCATTCATGAAACTTACAGTGGCCTTAGATAGATCAGAGACTAGATTTGCTAAATTAGAAGCATTTTGTTCAGAGTTCTCTGTCTGTTGCTGAGTTGATGATGGAAAAGGCTTGCTATTGCTAAACCTGTTTCTTCCACCATTATTAAAGCCTTGTTGGGGCTTTTGATCCTTCCATGAGAAATTTGGATGATTTCTCCATGTTGAGTTATAGGTGTTTCCATAAGGTTCACCTAAATAATTTACCTCTGCTATTGCAGGGTTCTCAGGATCATAAGCTTCTTCTTCAGAAGATGCTTCTTGAGTACTGTTGGATGCAGCTTGCATTCCATGCAGACTCTGAGAGATCATATTGACTTGCTGAGTCAATATTTTATTCTGAGCCAATATGGAATTCAGAGTATCAACTTCAAGAACTCCCTTCTTCATAGGCGTCCCATTATTCACAGGATTTCTTTCAGAAGTGTACATGAACTGGTTATTAGCAACCATGTCAATGAGTTCTTGAGCTTCTGCAGGCGTTTTCTTTAGGTGAATGGATCCACCTGCAGAGGTATCCAATGACATCTTAGATAACTCAGACAGACCATCATAGAATATATCCAGGATGGTCCATTCTGAGAGCATGTCAGAAGGACACTTTTTGGTCAACTGTTTGTATCTTTCCCAAGCTTCATAGAGGGATTCACCTTCTTTCTGTCTGAAGGTTTGAACATCAGCTCTAAGCTTGCTCAGCTTTTGAGGAGGAAAGTACTTGGCTAAGAAAGCCGTGACCAGCTTATCCCAAGAGTTCAGGCTGTCTTTGGGTTGAGAATCCAACCACAATCTAGCTCTGTCTCTTATAGCAAAAGGGAAAAGCATGAGCCTGTAGACTTCAGGATCTATTCCATTAGTCTTAACAGTATCACATATCTGCAAGAATTCAGTTAAGAACTGAAAAGGATCTTCGGATGGAAGTCCATGAAACTTGCAGTTCTGCTGCATCAGAGAAACTAACTGAGGTTTCAGCTCAAAGTTGTTTGCTCCAATGGCAGGAATGGAGATGCTTCTTCCATGTAAATTGGAATTAGGTGCAGTAAAGTCACCAAGCATCTTCCTTACATTATTATTATTTTCGGCTGCCATCTCCTCTGCCTGTTCGAAAATTTCTGAAAGATTTTCTCTGGATTGTTGTATTTTAGCTTCTCTTAATTTTCTTTTCAGAGTCCTTTCAGGTTCTGGATCTGCTTCCACAAGAATGTTCTTATCCTTGCTCCTGCTCATATGACAAAGAAGAAGGTGCAGAAAAATAATAATAATAATGGAGATCCTTCATACCACAGTATAGGGATCCCTGTGTGAGTGGAAAAAAAAGAGGGGGTGATAAGGAATGTAATATAATGGAAGAAACACAACTGTGAGGATTGGAATGTGAGATGAGATGTTAGGATATGAATGAATAAATAGAATAAGATGGGAGAGGAATAATTTTTGAAAATTATTTTGAAAAAGAGTTAGTAATTTTTGAAAATAGTTTTTGAAAAATGTTTAGTATTTTTTTCGAAATTTTTTTTTTTGAAATTAAAAATAAAAATAAAAATAATTAGTTAATTAAAAAGAAATTTTTGAAAAAGGGGAAAGATATTTTCGAAAATTAGAGAGAGAGAGTTAGTTAGGTAGTTTTGAAAAAGTTAAGAAACAAACAAAAAGTTAGTTAGTTAGTTGAAACAAATTTTGAAAAGATAAGAAGTTAGGAAGTTAGAAAAGATATTTTGGAAAGATATTTTTGAAAAAGATAAGATAAGAAGATATTTTTGAAAAAGATAAGATAAGAAGATATTTTTGAAAAAGATTTGATTTTTAAAATCTCAATTAATGACTTGATTCATAAGAAATCACAAGATATGATTCTAGAACTTAAAGTTTGAATCTTTCTTAACAAGCAAGTAACAAACTTCAAATTTTTGAATCAAAACATTAATTGATTAGTTATTTTCAAAAATTTTATATAAAAATAAGAAAAAGATTTTTTTGAAAAATATTTTTGAAATTTTCGAAAATAACTAAAAATTTTGAAAAAGATTTGATTTTTGAAAAAGATTTTGAAAAAGATAAGATTTTCAAATTGAAAATTTGATTTGACTCATGAGAAACAACTTGATTTTAAAATTTTTTGAAAAAGTCAACTCAAATTTTTGAATTTGATGAGAGAAAAAAGGGAAAGATAATATTTTTTTTTTTTGAAACTTTTATGAAAAACATGAAAAATATGCAATGCATGAAATTTTTAGATCAAAACAATGAATGCATGCAAGAATGCTATGAATGTCAAGATGAACACCAAGAACACTTTGAATGTCATGATGAACATCAAGAACATATTTTTGAAAAATTTTTAATGCAAAGAAAACATGCAGGACACCAAACTTAGAATTCTTTAATGCTTAGACACTAAGAATTCCAGAATGCATATGAAAAACATGAAAAGACACAAAACAAAAAATCATCAAGATCAAACAAGAAGACTTACCAAGAACAACTTGAAGATCATGAAGAACACTATGAATGCATGATATTTTCAAAAAAATGCAAGATGCATATGCAAGTGACACCAAACTTATAACATGACTCAAGACTCAAACAAGAAATACAAAATATTTTTGATTTTTATGATTTTCTAATTTTTTTTGGATTTTTATTTATATTTTTCGAAAATTTAAAAGAAAAAATAAGGATTCCAAAATTTTTAATATGAATTCCAGGAATCTTATGCTCTAAAGCTCCAATCAAAGGGTCAGGCATGGCTTAATAGCCAGCCAAGCTTTAGTATGTAACTCAGACATGACACGCCTGACATTCCTTACATTCAACAGCCAATTGGCTAAGAAAGATAAAGAAGCTCTTCTCTTGGGTATAAGGATTGAGACATGGCTTTACAGCCAACCAGGCTTCAACATGCTCCATGAAACACTAGAATTCATTCTTAAAAATTCTGAAAGGAAAATATATTTTTGAAAACATTTTTATTTTTAAAATTTTTTTTTTTTGAAAAAGTTTTTGAAAAATTTTTGAAAATAAAATAAAGAGAAAATTACCTAATCTGAGCAACAAGATGAACCGTCAGTTGTCCAAACTCGAACAATCCCCGGCAACGGCGCCAAAAACTTGGTGCTGTTGCCGGATCAAAAGGGAATCTGGCACTGATGTTACCGGACCAAAAGCTTGCCGAAAACTCAAACAATCCCCGGCAACGGTGCCAAAAACTTGGTGGACGAAATTGTGATCCTCAAAGTTAGTCTCTTTGTATTTGTATGAAATCAAAAATACCCCAAAGAGATCATGGTGTAATGAATTGGGATCTTAATAATCCCTGGTAATGGCATTTGAATTCACAACTCCGTTCAACTAACCAGCAAGTGTATTGGGTTGTCCAAGTAATAAACCTTACGTGAGTAAGGGTCGATCCCACAGAGATTGTTGGCTTGAAGCAAGCTATGGTCACCTTGCAAATCTTAGTCAGGCGGATTTAAACATGATACTTTATTAGATTAAAATAAACAATAAAAGGGATAGAGATACTTATGTAGATTCATTGGCAAGAATTTCAGATAAGCGAATGGAGATGCTTTTCGTTCCTCTGAACCTCTGCTTTCCTGCTATCTTCATCCAATCAGTCTTACTCCTTTCCATGGCTGGCTATATGCAAGGGCATCACCGTTGTCAGTGGCTACATCCCCTCCTCTCAGTGAATCATATGCTCACGCACCCTGTCACGGCACAGCTATTCATCTGTCGGTTCTCGATCATGCTGGAATAGGATTCACCCTCCTTTTGCGTCTGTCACTAACGCCCAACAATCGCGAGTTTGAAGCTCGTCACAGTCATTCAATCAATGAATCCTACTCAGAATACCACAGACAAGGTTTAGACCTTCCGGATTCTCTTGAATGCCGCCATCATTCTAGCGTACACCACGAAGATTCTGGTTAGGAGATCTAAGAGATACTCATTCTAGCTTAATTCATGTAGAACGGAAGTGTTTGTCAGGCACGCGTTCATAAGGGGGAAGGATGATGAGCGTCACACATAATCATCACCTTCATCACGTTCTTGGGTGCGAATGGATATCTTAGAAGCGAAATAAGAAGAACTGAATAGAAAATAGTAGTACTTTGCATTAATCTTTGAGGAACAGCAGAGCTCCACACCTTAATCTATGGAGTGTAGAAACTCTACCGTTAAAAATACATAAGTGAAGGTCCAGGCATGGCCGAGAGGCCAGCCCCTCTGATCTAAGAACCAGGCGTCCAAAGATGTCAAATACAATAGTAAGAGGTCCTATTTATAATAAACTAGCTACTAGGGTTTACATGAGTAAGTAATTGATGTACAAATCCACTTCCGGGGCCCACTTGGTGCGTGCTTGGGCTTGGGCTTGAGTGTTACACGTGCAGAGGCCATTTGTGGAGTTGAACGCCAGTTTCTGTGCCAGTTTGGGCGTTCAACTCTGGTTTTGGATCCTTTTCTGGCGCTGGACGCCAGATTTGGGCAGAAGGCTGGAGTTGAACGCCAGTTTACGTCGTCAATTCTTGGCCAAAGTATAGAATATTATATATTGCTGGAAAGCCCTGGATGTCTACTTTCTAACGCAATTGGAAGCGCGCCATTTCGAGTTCTGTAGCTCCAGAAAATCCACTTTGAGTGCAGGGAGGTCAGAATCCAACAGCATCAGCAGTCCTTTTTCAACCTCTGAATCTGATTTCTGCTCAAGTCCCTCAATTTCAGCCAGAAAATACCTGAAATCACAGAAAAACACACAAACTCATAGTAAAGTCCAGAAATGTGAATTTAACACAAAATCTATTAAAAACATCCCTAAAAGTAACTAGATCCTACTAAAAACATACTAAAAACAATGCCAAAAAGCGTATAAATTATCCGCTCATCAACTACCTTCTGATTATACCTTAAATCCATTTAATGCTTTAGTGCTTCCTCTCTAATCCGAGCTCTTTCTCGGACTTCTGGAAGTAAGTCGAGCTCTTCCCTTTGAGCTTGAGAGTTGGTATCTTTATTGTAGAGGATCATTCTGGGAGATCCCTCTTCTATTTTCACGGGAATTATTACCTCTATTCCATAAGCAAGTCGAAAGCGTGATTCTCTAGTGGTGGAATGTGGTGTTGTTCGATATGCCCATAGGACTTGTGGGAGCTCTTCAGCCCAAGCTCCCTTGGCGTCCTGTAACCTTCACTTTAACCCGGCCAATATGACTTTGTTGGCGACTTCTGCCTGTCTGTTGGCCTGTGGGTGTTCTACAGAGGTGAATTGATGCTTTATTTTCAGGTCAGCTACCAAGTTCCTGAAACCAGTGTCAGTAAACTGGGTTCCATTATCTGTGGTGATGGAGTGAGGAACTCCAAACCTTGCGATAATGTTTCTATATAGAAATTTCCGACTTCTTTGGGCGGTGGCAGTGGCCAATGGCTCTGCTTCAATCCATTTTGTGAAGTAGTCTATGCCTACAATGAGGAACTTAAATTGCCCTGATCTCTGGGGGAAGGGTCCGAGTAGGTCGAGTCCCCATTTTGCGAATGGCTAGGGTGTTGTAACACAAATGAGCTCTTCGGGTGGGGCTATATGGAAGTTGGCGTGCTTTTGACATGGTGGACATGTCTTGACAAACTCTGTCGCTTCCTTTTGCAAGGTCGGCCAGTAAAAATCAGCTCGGAGTACCTTTTTGGAAAGAGCTTGCGCCCCAAGGTGGTTGCCGCACATGCCGCTGTGAACTTCCTCGAGGACTTCTCTTGTAGCGGAAGTCGGGACACATTTTAGGAGGGGTGCCGAAATCCCTCTCCTATATAAGATGTCGTTCACTATGGTGTAGTACGGTACTTTTTGTACTAGCCTTTTCGTCTCTTTTTTGTTTGTGGGGAGCGTTTCAAACTTGAGGTAGTTGATTATGGGAGTCATACATCCCTGATCCTGTCCTGATATGGCTAGGATCTTCTCTTCCTCTGAAATCGATGGGCTTTGCAGTGTTTCTTGGATGAGACTTCTATTATTGTCCCCTGGTTTGGTGCTGGCTAATTTTGAAAGTACATCAACTCGAGTATTTTGTTCCCGGGGTATATGTCAGACCTCATATCCTTCGAATTGTCCGATCTGTTCTCTGGTTTTGTCCAAGTATTTCTTCATGGTGGGATTCTTAGCTTGATAGCTCCCTTCTATCTGCGAGGTGATTACCTGTGAGTCACTGAAGACAGTAAGTTTTTGAACTCTCACCTCCTTAGCCAGTGATGAGTCCATATTTGATGGTATACTTTGACTCAAATTGGATGGATTCTAGCACAGGAACTCTCACTTAAGCACCAAAATAGCATACTTTTGTGTTTTGTCCTTAATTTGAGCCTAAATGTGAAAACATGCAATTTTATGCTTGAAATGAGAAATTTAATTCCACTTTCATGTCATTCGATGCCGTGATACGGTTTGTGAGTGATTTCAGGCCTTAGAGGCAAGAATGGATGGCTAAAAATGGAAGGAAGCATGTACAAGGGAGAAAACAAGGAAAAGCACACACAGCGAAGTGTGCGTGCGCACAGCCCTGCATGCATGCGCACAAACGAGTATTTCTATGTGTGCGGGCGCACAAGCTAGCGTGCGTGCGTACTGGAAAGAATTTCCATGAGAGCGTGCGCACAAGTACCCGTGCGTACGCACAGGTCTCTGCACGTAGTTGCATTAATGAAACACGTGCTGCGCGTATTTTGGGGGCTTTTGGCCCATTTTGAAAGGCTGAAATGCTAAATTAGAGTGCTATATTAAAGACATATCAACACACATCAAAGGGGGAGCTCACTTAGATAGTTTTAGAGAGTAATTAGGAGTAGGAGTAGGAGTAGTGTAACATTGCTCTCTTAGGGTTTTAGTTAGAGTTTATCAATTTCAATTGTAGCATTTTATAGAAGCTTTGATATTTGATTTTGCTCATCCTTATTGTAAGTACTCTTAATTTTTTCTTTAATTATAGCATATTTACTTTCATTTTCTTTTGGTTCAAGTCACCTTGTTCATATTTGCAATTTTGTGTTTCTTGAAATTTTGATCAATGAATTTTATGTTTCATGCTTCCTTTATGTTTGATTGCTTGTTTATATTTGGTTTTGTTGATAGTTGGTTATAGTTTTCTATTTTACTTTGTAATTTTTCATGCTTTATGTTTATGCACACAAGGTGTTTGTGAAAATACCAACTTTAAGTTTTGAGTAGATTTTCACACCTTGGCTTGTGGTTTGAGTTCTTAGGATACTAGAGTCATAATGTCTGACATTTAGTGGTAATTCTTGGGTAGTTAGTTGAATCTTGTTTCCATTGATGCTAGCCTTTTATCAACTAGTTTGGTAAGTTGGTTAGGACCTATGGATTAAGGTCAATTATGCTTGCTTGACTTACTCCTCGATGGTTGGGGTTGACTAGGCGAGATTGACTCATTTGAATTACCATAGTTATGGTTATGGCGATGATAGGATTCCTTGGATCCTCATTCCCAAGTCAAGGCTCTTTATTGCATTTTCACTGTTTTGATCTTGTTTCCTTTTACTTGCATTAATTCCCAATTTTGATCATTCCTTAGTTCATTGATTTCTTAGTTTCTTTAATCTTTCGTTCTTTAATCCAACCCCCCCCCCTTTTCCTCACAATCGAAAGCGTAACATTCCAATTGCATCCTGGTGCGGTATTTTCTAACCACATACTAACCGGCAAGTGCACCGGATCGTACCAAGTAATACCTTACGTGAGTAAGGGTCGATCCCACGAGGATTGATGGATTAAACAATAATAGTGTTTGATAGGCTTAGTTAGACAAACATAAAATAGTGTTTGAATATTCAAAGAGCATTAATTAATAAATTTAGATGTTTGAAGACAGGCAGGTGAATAAGTTGGGTGTAAAATATTGAGAAAGCAGTTAAGGTTTCAGAGTTATCTATTTTTTCGGATTAACTTTTCTTACTAACTATTTTAATTATGTAGGATTTAATTTATGGCAAACTAGTGACTAGACCCTAATTTCTTAGACCTTTCTAGTCTCCTCTAAAATTCATTAACTGCCAATTCCTTGGTCAATTAATTCCAATTAGAAGCTACATGATCAAATTCCAATTTATATGCCACAAAAACTCTAATTACCCAAAAATAGAAGGACTATATGTCACGTATCCCGTTAAATCCAGATAATTAAAATTTAGGAGAATATGTTTTCAAGCTGTTGTTCAAGTAAAGAGCTTTTCCAAGTTATACAAGAACTCAAATAGAAAGAGGGTCATACTTCCGTTCCACACAAATTCATAAGATAAAGAGCGAAAATAATTCTTAAATTATAAATCCATACATGAATTAAAATAGATAAAGCAATAAAATCAATCCATACAAATAGACAGAGCTCCTAACCTTAACAATGGAGGATTAGTTGCTCATGATTCAGAGTAGAAAACTAGAATTACGGAATGTAAATTTGTAAAGAATTGGAAGTCTGGAATCGAATAATGTTGAGGTGGTATCCCCCTATTTATATCTAATCCTAATTAATTTAAAATATATCTTTAAAACTAAAATAATATCTTTTCCGATTTTTAAAATTTGAATTTAAATTAGAATTAATTATAGCAATCAGCAAATCTTCAATTGATGGATGGAGACTACTTGGCTTCACTAGGATCCACGCCAAACTTGGGCTTGGCAGCATGAATTGGAGTTTAGTTGAGTGAGGCTGCGCCTAACTTGGGTTTTAGTGCGCCTAACTTGGGCTTTAGTGCGCCTAACTTGAAGTGGGCAGGACCAATCTCGCGTATTGTTGTTGTGTCTTGCGCCTAACTTGAGAAATCTCAAGTTAGGCGCAGCCTTGGCAGCGAGTTCGGAGAAGAAGTATGGACTATTATATATCTTTGGAAAGCTATAGAAGTTATCTTTCCAACGCCACTGAAATCACATTCATTGGACCTCTGTAGCTCGAGTTATTCAGGTTTGAGTGCAGAGAGGTTAGGGTTGACAGCATCATTCGCCTTCATCTCTTCTTCTGCAGAAACTCCATCAAATCCAACTGAATACTACCTAAAATAAACAGAATTGCACAAGATTCAAAGTAGCATCCATATTGGCTAAAAGATAATTAATTCTTTATTAAACTCAACAATTTAGATGCAAATTCACTAGGAAAAGATAGGAAAGATGCTCACGCATCACGTCCTAGGAAGAACGACCCGAGGTTGATGTACTCTTGATCTCGGTTATTTGATTTGGATTTAAACATTTGATTTAGGAATTAATTGTTGGCCTACACTATACTTTCAACGACGAAATTCTATTTTGTGAAAATCTAGAATGACGATAAATTCTTAACTATCAGCCAGCCTCAGACCAGCCAGTAGTGCCTCATACTCAGCTTGGTTATTTGAGGCAGGGAACTCGAACTTTAATGAGAGCTCGATTTGGGTTGCCTGGTCACTCTCTATAATTACGCCTGTGCCACTCCCGATTTTATTCGATGAGCCGTCCATGTAGAGATTCCATTTTATGGGAATACCAGGGGTGTCAGTGTATTCTACGATGAAGTCGGCCAGAAACTGACTTAATAGTTGTCCGAGCTTCATATTTGAGGTCAAATTCTAATAACTCGATTGCCCATTGTAGGATTCTTCCAGCCAAATCTGTTTTCTATAAAATACCTTTTTATGGGCTGGTTAGTCCGTATTCTGATGGTGTGAGCTTGGAAGTATGGGTGAAGTCGTCGAGAAGTGAATATGAGGGCGTAGGCAAACTTTTCTATCTTTTGATAGTTTAGTTCAACCCCTTGTAGAGCCTTACTGATGAAGTAGATGGGTTGTTGCCTACTTTCGTCTTCTTTGACTAGTGCTGAAGCTATTGCCCGACTTCCTACGGCGAGGTATAGTATGAATTCTTCGCCTTCCCAAGGTCGAGTAAGGATGGGTGGTTGCCCCAGAAATTTCTTGAAATCTTGGAAGGCTTGTTTGCATTTTGGGTTCCACTCAAACCTCTTTCCCTTCCTTAATGTTGCATAGAAGGGGAGAGATTTTAAGGCTGATCCAGCTAGGAACCTAGACAGAGCTGCTAGTCTTCCATTGAGCTGCTGGACCTCTTTGACACAGGTCGGACTTTTCATGCTGAGTATGGCCTGGCATTTATCTGGGTTTGCTTCGATTCCTCTTTGGGTGAGCATAAAGCCCAAGAATTTGCCAGCTTCTACCGCAAAAGTGTATTTTGCGGGATTAAGTCTCATCCCATGCTTTCTTATGGTATCGAACACTTCAGTGAGGTCGGATAGCAACGTTAACTCTCTTTGTGTCTTTACCAACATGTCAACGACATAAACTTTCATCAGCTTCCCAATGTGATTGGCGAAGACTTTGTTCATCAGTCTTTGGTATGTAGCCCCTGCGTTCTTGAGTCCGAAGGGCATGACTATATAGCAGTAGTTTGCTTTTGGGGTTAAGAATGATGTTTTCTCCTGGCCGGGTTGATACATTGGAATTTGATTGTGTCCCGAGTAAGCGTCCATGAAGGAGAGGTACTGATAGCCTGACGAAGCGTCAACTAGTGTGTCTATGTTCGGGAGTGGGTAGGGATCTTTTGGGCAAGCTTTGTTGAGGTCGGTGTAATCAGTGCACATCCGCCACTTCCCATTTGACTTCTTGACCAATACCACATTGGCTAGCCATAATGGGTACTTTACCTCCCTTATGAACCCTGCCTCCAACAGGGCTTTTACTTGCTCCTCCACGGCTTGCGACCTCTCCGGGACAAGTTTCCTACGCTTCTGTTGCACTGGCCGAGATCCAGGATATATGGCTAACTTATGGCACATTAGTCCGGAATCAATACCGGGCACGTCGACGGCCTTCCATGCAAAGAGGTCGAAATTATCCTTTAGGAGCTTTGTTAGCAGCTCTTTTAGGTCTCCTCGTAGATTTGCCCCTATGTTTGTTGTTTTGTCTTGAATGTCTCCGATTTGAACTTCGGTCTCACCTTCTGGTTGAGGGCGGAGTTCCTCCTGAGCTCGGATTGTCCCGAGTTCTATAGTATTAGTTTCCTTTCCTCTGGGGTCGCCTTTAAGGTTTAGACTTTCGTTGTAGCAGTGTCGCGCGAGTTTTTGGTCCCCCTTTATGGTAGCGATCCCTTCTGTAGTTGGGAACTTCATACATAAGTGTGGAGTGGAGACCACCGCGACGAGCTGATTTAACGTTGTCTGACCTATAAGGGCGTTGTATGCTGAGTTTACATCGACTATGATGTAGTCTATGCTCAACGTTCTAGACCGTGTTCCTTTTCCAAATGTTGTATGCATTGGGATGTACCCAAGTGGCTGGATTGGAGCATCTCCGAGCCCGAACAAACTATTTGGATATGCTCTGTGCTCTTTCTCTTGTAAGCCGAGCTTGTCGAAGGCGGATTTGAACAGGATATCTGCGGAGCTTCCTTGGTCTACCAATGTTCGGTGGAGATTGGCATTGGCTAGTATGATGGTAATGACCACGGGGTCATCATGTCCCAGGATGATGCCTGTGGCGTCTTCTTGAGTGAAGGTAATAGTGGGGAGGTCGGGTGACCTGTCCCCTTCTCCGACATAGTACACTTCTTTAAGGTGTCTTTTGCGGGATGACTTAGAGATCCCTCCTCCTATGAATCCACCATTTATCATGTGGATATGTCTCTCAAGGTGTGAGGGGGACGTTCAGCTCATCCGACCTCTTCATCCCTTCTTCTCTTTTTTGGTTTATTTGCTCTGTTGGCTAAGAATCGATCTAATCGCCCTTCTCGTGCCAATTTTCTATAACATTTTTTAGGTCGAAGAACGCATTGGTAGGATGCCCGTAGATTCGGTGGTATTCGCAATACTCTGTCCGACTTTCTCTTCTTTTGTGTTTAATCGGGCGAGGCGGTGTGATCTTTTCAGTGTTGCATATCTCTTGGTAAACGTCTACAAGGGACACACGAAAAGGGGTGTAGTTGTGGTACTTTCTAGGTTTTTCAGTAGGTTGGTCTTCTTTTTTTCTGGACTCTTTATCCTTATCCCGAGGTGGGTAGGAGAATCCGGATTTTGAAGTTTCTCCTAATCGAGAGTTCTCCTCCATATTGATGTATTTTTCCACCCGTTCTTGTACCTCATTCAGAGATGTTGGGTATTTTTTGGATATGGAGTGGCTAAAGGGTCCTTCTCGCATACCATTGATAAGTCCCATAATTGCTACTTCTGTGGGGAGATTCTGTATGTCAAGACATGCTTTATTGAATCTTTCCATATAACTGCGGAGGCTCTCCCGATCTCTTTGTTTGATCCCCAGCAGGCTTGGAGCATGCTTGGTTTTATCCTTCTGGATGGAGAACCTAACCAGGAACTTCTTGGCAAGGTCATCGAAGCTTGCAATCGACCTTGGCGGTAAGCTGTCGAACCACTTTATTGTTATTTTAGTCAAGGTAGTCGGGAAGGCTTTACAACGAATTGCATCTGAGGCATCCGTAAGATACATCCGACTTCTAAAGTTACTGAGATGATGACTGGGGTTGGACGTACCATTGTAGGGAGTCATTTCAGGAGCTTTGAAGTCTTTTGGAACTTTAGCTTTCATGATTTCCTTTGTGAATGGGTCTTGGTCCTTGCGGGGGCTATCTTCGCGATTGGACCAAGTAGCCTTTGTTTTGAAGTCGGCCTCGAGTTTGAGGAGCTTATCTTCCAGCTCTCGACGCCTTCTGGTTTCTCATCTCGCTCAGCCTCCCGCTGCCGGTCGGCTTCTTGTTCTAGCTGTTTAAGGAGATTCTGTTGTTCACGGTGTTAGTGTAGTGTGCACCTCCAGAACCTTCCAGTAACTGTAAAGTAGTTACACCTCAGGCAGTTGTGCCAGCTCATCCCAAATCAGTTACAAACCTCCCTAACCAACTTGAGCTGAAACACCACACACACACACACCTTCACTCCCTGTATATATATGCACTTCAGCTCAACAACCAGATACCTTTTGTAATTCTGTTTCTTCTTCTTCTAAATCAATAATGCACTCTTCAACATTCTCTCTATTCTTCTCTCTTTTAACACAGCTCATTGTCTTTATTGCACTGTGATTCTCTCTTTCTCAACATGCTACTGATACCTTACATGGTATCAGAGCTTTACGGTTCAGATCCATGGAAAACTCAACGTCTTCTGCTTCACAGAATCAAGAAACTGGAGCTTCAGAGTTGCAACCAACAGCTTCAATGGCGTCTATAGCAAATTTTCCAGCAACGATCAAGTTGGACGAAGAAAACTTCAAAGCCTAGAAGAGACAAGCACTAGCGTGTGTTAAGACCAACAAACTTCAAAATCACATTACTGCTCTATCAATCCCAAGAAGGTTCAATTCAGATCAAGACAAGATTGCCAGAAAAGTGTCACCTGAGTTTGAAGATTGGGAACAGCGTGATGAATGTTTGGTAGCCTGGATGCTCTCTGCCATGAACGAACCCTTCGTCAACAAGGTTGTAGAATTTAGATACGCACACGAGATCTGGGAAGCGTTGGAGGAGTACTTTGCTGCTAGGCAAAAATCAAAGATTCGAATGTTAAAAGCGCAGTTAAAGATGATCAAGAAACAAGGTGCCTCTGCGGTTGAATACATCTCCAAGATCAACAAGGTTGCAAACTCTCTATTTGCTCTTGGAGCACCATTGTTGAATGAGGAACACATTGAAGCAGCGCTGCAAGGTTTGGATGAGGACTTCAGCGCCTTCATAACTATGGTGAACTCCAAAATTGATCACATGACGGTTAGCAAGTTTGAATCTCAGCTTCTCTCCCAAGAAGAGGTAAATGAGAGGTTTCGAAAGACAGATCTAACATTAGTGCACGCGAATCTGGCTCATAAGGAGTCAAGCACAAGCAGAGCTGGAAACGAGTCTTCACCGGGGGAATCCTATCAGATCTACAACAATTATAGCAGAGAGAAACCTGACAGAAGGAGCAGAGGAAGAGGCTTTCGAGGAGGAAGGTCATGGTGGCAAGGAAACAGACCTCAATGCCAGCTGTGCGGCAGAGTCGGCCACACTGTCTAGGAGTGCTTTCACCGGTTCAACCAGAACTTCAACAATCCACAGCTGTAGACCTTCAACACTGGTCCTCCACCACCAAATCTTGGCTTTCACCAGCAAGCTCAACAATCAACTAACACCAATCAGAACCCTCCTCAAGCCTTACTAGCCACCAACACCTCTGTTGACCAAGGATGGTACCCAGACTCGGGAGCTTCCCATCACATCACATTCGATCAGATGAATATGATCAACAGCTCTGAATACACAGGTCCTGAGCAAGTGTTTGGAGGTAATGGCAAAGATATGAGTATTGCTAACATTGGGAGATCAATCATGCATGCCTTTATGTCAAAAACCTTCTTTAAACTTCAGAATTTGCTTCATATACCCACTATTTCTAAGAACATAATTAGTGTTTCAAATTTTGCATTAGACAACAAAGTGTTCTTTGAATTTTGGCCCCATTTATGTGCTGTGAAATGTCAGGAAACCAGAAAAACTCTGCTCCAGGGCAGGCTTAGCAATGGTCTGTATAAGTTTGATGATATACAAATACCAAGACCACTGTGGAACTGTAATAAAGCTCAACTACTTGATGCTGAGCAAAAAAAAAAAGCATGTGCAAATATTGCAAGAACAGAAAACAAAGCCAAAAATAAAAGAGCCATAGGCAGCAATAATAAAGAACAAAAAAATAGCAATGAGAGCAATAGCTTATGCAGATCCCTTGGCCAATCTGCATCTATTGACTCCAAAGCTGGTAGCATTGATTCTACAGCCAGTGATTCTTGTGTAATTTCGCAAACCAAAACTGTTAGCAATAAGCATAGTGCAATTGACAATGTCTATAAAGTTGATAATTTTGCAACTACTAATTCTTGTTGTGCAATTAGTAATTCCTGCAGTACACTTTATGATCCTTGTTGTACAACTGATGATTCCTGTAATAATTTTCAAACTACTGCGGCTAATCATGAGCATTCCTTTTTTGATAATCCTTACAAAATTCTGCACTTGTACAGTTCCAACACCTCTACTACCACTTTACCTCTCCTTTCTCATTCAGCCACTCAAAACAAACCTCCAGCCTTCCTTGTAAATGCCACAACCAATTTTGCCACCAAAGAGCACACTAATTTTGACATGAAACACTCTCATAGTCAACCAGCCACACCAAAACCAGATCACACTAATTATGATTCACAACACCCTCTTACCAAACAACTACCCACAACAAGACCTTCCAAAATTAGTAACACCTCACCAACAGATTTAGCCCCAAAATCTAACTCCACGGTATCCCTTGACCTTTAGCACCAAAGGCTTGGCCACCCCTCTCACCATATCACCAAAGCCATCCTCAAAAGCCTAAACGTTCCCTTCACCCAAACCACCAACAACTCCTGTAACCCCTGCCTCAACAGCAAACTACACCAGCTACCCTTTCCTCCCTCTCAAACCAAATACTCCCAGCCACTAGAATTAGTCTTTACTGACCTCTGGAGTCCCTCTCCTCATCCCAGCAGATCTAGCTTCAGATACTATGCATGCTTCATTGATGCATACAACAGGTATACCTGTACTTACCTTCTCAAAACCAAGAGCCAAACCTTTCAAGCCTTTCTTCAGTACAAAGCAATGATTGAAACCAAGACCGGCCAAAAATTGAAAGCTCTGTAAACAGATAATGGAGGCGAATACCTATCCAACTCCTTCAAAAAATACCTCACCAACCAAGGAATAACTCACAGACTTACCTGTCCTCACACTCATCAGCAAAACGGGTAAGTTGAGAAAAAATACAGGCACCTAGTAGAAACCTCTCTCACCCTTCTTTCCCAAACTTCCCTACCCCTTTCCTTTTGGGATGAGGCAGTCCTCACCTCAACCTATCTAATCAACAGACTCCCCACACCAGTCCTAAACCTCAAAACACCACTGGAAGTGTTCTTCAACATCACACCCAACTATACTGTCCTAAAACCTTTTGGCTGCCTGTGTTACCCTTGGATCAAACCTTACAACAAGCATAAATTCAATTACCACTCTATAAAATGCATTTTTCTAGGGTATTCCTGTGACCATAAGGGCTACAAATGCTTGTCTCCCTCAGGCAAAGTATACATCACAAGGAATGTTGTCTTCTGCGAACATGAATTTCCCTATCCAACACTTTTCAACCATAAAAACCAATCAAACCAACCTCACCAGCCCACCACCATCCCTTCAACCACATACATCTTTAACCCTTACTGCATAGACACCCATGATTCATCTCCCACTAATAGCAATGCTGTATCTATGTCATTAAATTCTTCACTTGTTCCTGACACTGTTGTACATGCAGATTCTGTTGAAAGAATTTCCCTGCAGGTTGCATTTGGTTCAAGTGTCCAGCCTTCAAGCGATGCCTTACCCACTGCTGCACCTCAGCTCCCCAATGCAGCATCTGCTGAGCGTGCTCAACATCTACACTCTGTTGAAACTACTGTCATTAGTCCCATCATTCAACCTTCCAATGCTGCTATGCCTGTAGCTCCCCAAAATAGGCATCCCATGATGACTAGAAGCAAGTGTGGAATATTCAAGCCAAAAGCCTTCAGTGCCGAAGTAAATACTGATCCAGGCTCTACCTGCAGCACACCATCGTCAGTTGCTGAGGCTCTAGCAACCCCTGACTGGAAGAAGGCCATGGAGGAGGAATACTCGGCCCTAATGAAAAATTGCACATGGCAGCTAGTTGACCCGCCTCTGCAATCAAAGCTTATTGGCTGCAGATGGGTCTTCAGAGTGAAGAAGAACCCTGATGGGACAGTCCAGAAGTACAAGGCATACCTTGTAGCCAAGGGCTTCCATCAAAAACAAGGTGTTGATTACGATCAGATCTTCAGTCCTGTGGTCAGACCGGCCTTAATTCGGGTTATGCTCAGTGTGGCTCTTACCAAAGGCTGGAAAATTCTCCAGCTTGACGTCAACAATGCCTTCCTCAATGGAGATCTCCATGAAACCGTGTACATGCAGCAACCAGAAGGCTTCACATCCTCAAACCCTCATCAAGTCTGCAAGCTTCAAAGGTCCCTCTATGGCCTCAAGGTATGTTGACGATATCTCCTCTTCGTCTTCACAAGCACTCAGTCCGATGTCTCCTTGTTCACAAGATTCACCTCCTCTTCCTCCACTTACATCCTGGTGTATGTTGACGATATCTTGGTCACTGGAAATTCGGAGCAGGAAATCAAGGAACTTGTTCATCAACTTCACAGCACCTTCTCCCTAAAAGAGCTGGGTGAGATACACTACTTCCTTGGCATTGAAGTAGCCAAGACCCTAAATGGCTCAATCACCCTGAAGCAGACAAAGTACATCAGAGATCTCCTGAGACGAGCTGAAATGGGTAATGCAAAACCTGTGCCCACCCCATGACTTCATCACTGAAGCTATCTGCCTTTGGAGATGGTGCATTCAGCAATCCATCTTTATACAGGTCCATTGTAAGTGGCTTGCAGTATGCCACAATCACAAGACCTAAGATCTTCTTTTCAGTGAATAAGGTGGCACAATTTCTCCATAACCCTCTTGAATCTCATTGGAAGACAGTCAAAAGAATTCTTCGATACCTAGCAGGCACAACGCAGTATGGTCTGAGATTCAGCGGATCTACAAGTCTCAGAATCTATGGATTCTGTGACTCCAATTGGGCCAGTGACATTAACGACCGCAAATCAACTAATGGCTATGGTATCTACTTTTGGGTCAAATCTAGTTTCCTGGGCCAGCAGGAAGCAAACAGCAGTCTCTAAAAGCAGCACAGATGCCGAGTTCAGAGGAATAGCAGATGATGTAACTGAAATTGTCTGGCTGCAAAACCTGCTTACTGAGATCAAAATTCCTTGCTCTGCCAAGCCTGTGGTGTACTGTGACAACCAGAGCGCAGTTCTCCTATCTGCCAATCCAATTCTGCACAACAAGTCGAAACACTTTGCACTTAACTAGTCTTTTGTTCGGGACTATGTCTCGAGGAAGGAAATTTTTATCAAACACATTCCAGCTCATGATCAACTGGCCGACACCTTGACCAAACCTCTGTCAGCAGCAGCCTTCCTTAAGTTCAGAAGCCTGTTAAGAGTTTTTTATGCAGGATCCTAGAAGGCCCTTGTTTTGAAGGGGCATGTTAGTATAGTGTGCACCTCCAGAACCTTCCAGTAACTATAAAGTAGTTACACCTCAGGCAGTTGTGCCAGCTCATCCCAAATCAGTTACAAACCTCCCTAACCAACTTGAGCTGAAACACCACACACACACACACACACACCTTCACTCCCTGTATATATATGCACTTCAGCTCAACAACCAGATACCTTTTGTAATTCTGTTTCTTCTTCTTCTAAATCAACAATGCACTCTTCACCATTCTCTCTATTCTTCTCTCTCTTAACACAGCTCATTGTCTTTACTGCACTGTGATTCTCTCTTTCTCAACACGCTACTGATACCTTACACACGGATGGCCTCCAAAATTTCTGTATTCAGGAGTTGTTTGTCACCCTTGTTTTGAGGTGTATCCTTCGGTGTGGTATCCGTATTCTTATGCGGCGTTCTGTCTTCCAGACCAGAGTTGTGATCGTTGTCAAGGTTGTCCTCCATGACGATAGGATGACTTCCAGGTTTTCCGACAACGGCGCCAATGTTCCGAGGGTTACCTGAAACTGTAGGTCGATCTCGGATGAGATATGCTGTTGTGACCGGAGCAGTCGTGTCCGACTTGTTGGATTTGGTGGTGCTGCTGATCCTTGATCACCGGAGGGTGGTGGTACCTGCAAGAGACTCTAATGCTTAAGTTAGCACGTGCTTTAGGCAGGATTTTGTGTAGAATCAGAATGTAAGTTATACTTGGGTGCTCCAGTATATTTATAGTAGTATTGAGTGACCTTTCTTTGAGATAAGTTGGTTATCTTATCTCATATTTGGGCGAGGTCACTTATCTTTTTGGCCCGCCGCCTTTAGAGTGGGATGCGTCCCTCTATTTGGGCCTGCTTGGGCCTCTGTGGAGATGTTGGCCGAGTTCTTTAGGGAGAGGTCGATGTCGACCAACCTTTATGCGAGGTCGATCGTTCTTGTCTTCGATTAATCCGGATCATGTAGCTCGACCCAGGGTATGATCACTACCCTTATCATAATCGAACCATATACTGATATACAAACCAGATTATTCAGTCATTAGTTTAGTTATCTGTTGTACATTGACTTTCTATGGGTTAATTGTTTTAAGATCTCGTTTTCGAAACCTCTATTGTAACAATGTCTTTGACCATAATGTTAAGCTCTGAACTTCTTTGAAACCTGCAAATGGACAAATATTTGTGGCAAAATGGTGAAAAGTGTTGTCTCAACCTTTTGAACTGTGAGAAATGTTGCTTCTTTGTGATGACAGATTATGACGTACTAGATATGTGAGCTTCGTATTTTATTATGTGTTTAGTTAGTAACTTATGGTTAGGGGTTAGTGATCCACAGGAATGTTAGTATTTGTGAGTTCATATGTGAGATCATACAGCATAGTGCCTAATAAACTGTGGTGAATATAATTGAAAATTGAATATAGTTAATAGCAAAGATATTGATTCTGCTCAAGGTCTCCCATCTTTGTTTTTTTTCTACCAATAAAGAGGGCATAACATAGCGAAAGATATGGAGAAGATTAATAGCATTTGACCCATTGGAATAATATGCAAACTCACACCACATACAGTAAATCCTCCACTCATTTTCCTTTGATAAGCACAGATTTAGATCCTGTAGCTTTTGTACCAAATTGGAAGGAACCTGTTCTTGAGAAGTTCATGTTCCAATTGAATTGTTTTTCCCCTTTTTGTCCAAGTCACCAGCAACAGGTTTGAGGTAATTATATTCACTTGAGGCAGTTGACAAATGTTCTCTTCCATTATAAACAGAATTGATGTTTCAAGTGCACTGATATCAATCACAAAGAAAGAGTCTATAACCATAAAATCACAAGAAAATGTAAGGATTATGCAATTCCATGTATAATAATAACGCCCAATCGACCAAGGGTCTTCATCCGGCATGTAAGAGGTACATAACTAGAATTTATTTTCCAAAACCTACATCATCCAGTACCACTTTTCTAACACCCAAGTGTGGGTTATTTTTCATATTTAATCCCATGGACCATTCATTAGTCATTACAGTGTAACACAAGGGACTTCCATACATATTCTAACTTATAATCAACATTTTCAAATATTTTCAGTCTCCTAGTTCTCCACACTACCCATTTCACAATCAATCCATGCCTCAAAAAACGATTTTGTATCCTTAGGACTCGCCCAATAGAACTCCTACCGAGCTAGTATTCCGTTCTAAAGAGATCTTACAGGTGATTTCGACATGTTGGGAGAAGAGAAAAAGAAACCCGTCAAGTGAGTAGATCATATGAGAGATAACTTAGTGGCTAGGAAGATTCAACCGATTGGAAAAAAATTAAGCATGAATGAGGCTGGGTTTAGACAGGATTCATGGCAACATGCAGTGGCTCATTTAACTCATGCGGCCAACCCCATCTATTGACATAAGGCTTTGTTGTTCAACTCTGGGGTTTCAATGTTCTAGGAAAGGGGAGCTGAGAGGAAAGAGAAAGTAAGGAAACCAGATATTTCACTTTACACATCTCACCAATAATCACCGCAAGAGCAAGTTCCATTTTTGAAATGATGGAACCTTCTTACATCTCTTAGAATGATCTCCCTGTCCACAAGCTTTGATATGAATTTAGTAGCAGCATGGCAGTCATTGCAAACTCTAAGGTTTTTAGCAACTCTAACGGTAGTTCCATGGGGGGTGTTTAGAAGGCCAAAAGCTATTGCAAGTCTCTCACTGTGCCCACAGAGCATGGTTTCTTTCTCTTCGTCATCAACATTGTGAAGCACACATGAAGTGTCAGGTACATATCCCTCCTTCTTCATTCTTTCCGACAGTGTTTCAAGATATTCATGGAGTTCCCTACTCTGTGGGTGTGAAGAATCACCAGCCAAAAAGTTATGAACCTCATCACCATGCTCAATCCAACTACAACCAGGTTCTTTTCTCACTCCCATTTCCTTCATTTTCTTCCTAACATCTATTGCTTGATCCCAAAGTCCAGCTGAAGAGTAGATGTTAGACAACAGAACATAATGACTAGCTACATATGGCTCTAAGTCAAGTAGATGCTTGGCAGCAATTTCACCAATTTCTACATTCTGGTGGATTCGACATGCACCGAGCAAGCTACTCCAGGCATCAACTTTACTCATGTTGGATGGCATTCTGTTGATCAGTTTATATGCCTCTTCCACCTGACCAGAACGACCAAGCAAGTCTACAAGACAAGCATAATGGTCAGCCGTAGGTTCAATTCCATGGTTAACTTTCATTGTATGGTATAAACTAAGGCCTTCATCCACCATCCCTGAGTGACTACATGCTGCGAAAATGGAGATATAGGTCACCTCATTTGGGCTTACTCCTCCATTGTTGTCTTCCTCTGCCTCCATTCTTCTGAAAAGCTCCAAAGCTTCTTTCCCTTTACCATGCATTCCATAGGCCATGATAAGAGCATTCCAAGTAATAACATTCCTCATAGGCATTTGATCAAAGACTATTCTAGAGAGCTTCAAGCAACCACATTTTGCATACATGTCAACTAGCGCACTTCCCACTGCAACATCTGTTGCCAACAATTGTTTGATAGCATAAGCATGAATCTCCTTGCCTTTACCTAGAGAAGCCAAAGCTGCGCAACCGGGAAGCACTGTCATCAGTGTCACCGAGTTTGGCCTGAGAGGGAGGCTTCCATTATCCTCATAATCACCCAATATGTAACTCCTATTTTCTCCTTGACCACTTTGCATTTCGTGCAGAAGATTAAGCGCATCATCATGGAAACCACAGACAACGCAGCCAGTGATTATTGTGTTCCAAGACACTATATCTCTTTTATCCATGCTGCTAAATATCCTCTTCGAAATTTCTAATTTTCCCATCCTGGAATACATGTCCATAAGTGCATTCTGCACATACTTATCCTTCTCATGTCCCCTTTTCACTATGTAGCCATGGATCCCTTCTTTATCCAAAAATCCTTTACAAGGCACACAAGCAGGCAAAACACTAGACAATGTGGTAGTATTTGGACAAAGTTCTGATACACTAAGCATCTCAATGAAGAGTTCTAACGCCTCTTCGTAGAACTCATTCCTCACATAACCAGAAATCATAGCATTCCACACAGCCAAAGTCCTCCTCAACACCCCATCAAAAACTCTCCTACCCATTTCAGCTTGCTTGCAGTTGCAATACATGTCAACCAAGGCACAAGCAACGAATGAATTCCCAATCAAATCCGCGCTCCTCACTGCATAACAATGCAACTCCTTCCCAACCCACAACATCTCCAATTGAGAGCAAGCAGGGAGAATACTAGACAAGGTAACCGCATCAGGCCTAACACCATTACATACCATAAGCCTTAAATATGACAAAGCTTTTAAAAATCTATCATTCTGAGACAGTGCACTTATAATTGTGTTCCAAGAAACCACGTCCTTATTATCAAACACATCAAACAAAGCTTTAGCATCATCAACCCTTCCCAATTTGGCATACATTGTCACCAAAGCATTATTAGTGAACGGTCCCAAACCATGATTCCTCAAACCATAAGCATGCACTTGCTTTCCAAACCACAAACCATCATCAATGTTGGAGCACGCATGAGCAATGCTTACGAGCGTGAATGACGTGGGATCCACGAAATCTGACAGCATTGAGCGGAAGAGCTGTAGGGACAGTTCCCAGAGCTCAAACCGGCACGCCGCGGCAATCATCGAGTTCCACGAGATATCGTCCCTGTCAGAGATTTTGTCGAACACCTGGCGGGAATCGTGGATGTCGCCGCATTTTCCGTACATGTTGACGAGGGAGTTGGCCACGGGCACGGCGCCGGCGTAACCGAACTTAACTACATGGGCGTGAACCTGTTTTCCAAGATCCAGGTCGCCGACGGCGGCGACGGACTTGAGGACGGAAGGGAAGGCGAAGTTGTCGGGAGAAGCGCCGGCAGCGATCATGGCTGTGTAGGTGGAGATGGCTTCGTGGAACGATGAGGCTTGAGCCTGGGAGCGGAGGAGATCCGTCCATGATGGAGAAGAATGGGGTTCAGAGACAGTGGCGGCTGTAGTGGTGGTTGTTGGGGTGGCGGATGGCGGAGGAGGGTGGATGGTTGGGATGGCAGGGGAGTTAGGGAGAGATGGATAAGAGAGGGAATGGGTCAGAGTAAGACAAGTAGACATCTGGACTGGATTTGGTGGTAAAATTATTCAATTCAAACACAGCCCAATTTATTTTTTATTTATATTATTTTTGGAGTCTGAATTATCACTTTAGTATTAATCTCTATTAAAGGCCGTCAATTTTATTAATTTGGATTGGTTGAGTAAGTTAGATTTTTAAAAAGAGTTTATATTTATAACGATAGATTACAGGATACTGTAAGCTAAAAAAAGTAGTCAATTTATTTAAGAGTAAAGTGATAATTAGATTTTTAAAGATGTTGATCATAGATTAATTAGTCTTTAAAAAAAAGTTTTAATTAGATCATTTAAAATAATAAATAGTGGATATGTATATCATTTTATTAATGAATAGTGTGAAATGAAACGGAATTGTTCATATATTTTGTTATTTACAGTGGTATATGTCTTGTTACTGTCACATGAGCAAGAAAACGATGCAATTTTGGACAGTGAAATATTTATTATCTTTTGTATTTTCATATATTCTTTATTAACGGCTCTCTATTTATCACAAATTCTATTAAAATAAGTGAAGTTTCACTCCAAAAGTTGTTATCTATATGACTATCTTTCATAGATAGACACGTTAGAATAATTAACAGTACATATAAACATCACTGTTAAGTTTTAGTTGATGAATTAATAGAAGGACATTATGTCTCCACCGTTTGCTATCTTGGAGAACCAAATTAGTATTTTTTTTTCTGTACGGACTATTTAGTCCGAAGTCGAAATCTTCAAGAACCTAATTGTCACTTTACTTTTTATTTAATTTTAATTAGGAAGAAGGAAAAAAAATACACCTGAAAATTCACACGCTGGACACGACTACACTTGAATCATTTAATAAGTCACGCGTTCACAATATTTATACACTCTGGCGGACATATTCACCCTTACAGCCATCGGCGTGTGCCCTCGTTAGTTTGAGTGGACACGTGGGTGTCTTTACTCTTTGTTGGCAACGTTAATTTGGGTGAGGTATCTCCTTGCTTCTAACTCAGAATAAACAATTTATTTTAATAATTAAATTATTAAACAAAATTAATTAGAAACCCTCCATCTCTTTTATCTTTTTAGAAAGAAGATGCTTTATGTTAAAACTCTAATGGATAATTAAAAACATGGGTTCATTCTAGGAAAAATCGAGCTCGTTATCCCTAAATTGTGGCAGCGCTGTTGGTGGCAGATCTTTGTTATTGAGGAACAAGAAGAATAAGAAGAAATTTGACTACAACAATAGTAAGTGTTTGCATAGAATTGAAGCTGTGGTACTAAAGTTTGGAACAGACTGAAATCCAGACAGATTGTTTCTGTAATGTTCTCTGTGGGAGGTAGGTTTTAAAATTGCATTGCTTTTTCTTACTAGTGTTAGGGTTTCATCCATTTCTTTCCTTCTTCACCCCTTCTGATTATTGTGTCAAATTTTCAGAGTGCTGAACATCAGTGTGAATATTTTGTTTGGCTAGACGAAATTGAAGGAAAAATAAAAAAATGTGGGGATAGAGGTTGTATTTGAAGAAAGGCCATGAAAATAATTATACCAGAAGATGATTGAACTTACAGAGGGTGCAACAAAGGTAAAAGAAGATGTACAAAAATTGCAGAAGACAGCTAATTAGATTAGTGATAAAATAAAGTGTATTAAGAATATAGTTATAGGCCTTTGTTTGGGGTTGGAATTTTGTGCATTATGAATTTTTATGATATATGCTCAGAAATGAGGATCATGTGTAATCATTTTAAAACTTGTATTGAATAAATGAAAAAAAAAAGCTCTATTTTCTTGTAAATTTCGTATTGTAATTTGTGTAACATCAACCATTAACAACCCAAAGTGTAAACCTGTGTAATGCAAATTAGGGACAAAATAAGCAATTGTCAACTTTAATCATACACTTTTTTCTTTTTTGGTGTCTGGTACTATGTATAAAGTGTGACTTTGCCTCTTAATTAGGTATTTCTGTCGTGTTCAGAAAATTAGTGATTAATGTCACTACTATGACTATTCATAAACAAAACAGCCTTTACCTCTTTGCACAAAGATCTGTCCACTAGGAGCTGGCCTCTTGTAAGAAGCTCTTCTGTTCTTTTGCTTTCCTCTTGATTCCTAAGTAGGGATCTCATTTTGTGCAACTTTAGATTGTGGTTGAGTGCCATCCTCAAACAGTGTTGGTGGTTCAATTTGTCTGTTTTGGGCTTGGGCCACAAGTGGTGGATCGGTTTGTGTGTGTTGGACTTGGGTCACAGGTGCTAGATTAACTTGTTTGGGTTGGACTTGGGCTGTGGGTGGGATTGGTTTGGGCTGGGATTGAGCTCCAGTGGCTCTATCAGATTGTGTGGTTTTTGGTTGTCTTTCCCTTTGGTTGGTTCTTCTAGTTGAAGTTAAGGATGTCTAGGATGAATGCTGGCCTACTGCATTTGTTAGTTTTTTTGGTCTCAGAATCCTGGCTGGTGTTAGAGTCCTTTGTGTCCTCTTCTTCATCCTCCACTAGGTGATTTGTTTACAGTATTTGCATTCACATTAGATGGTTTTGTTTCGGAGGTAAACACCTCTTCTGCATCTATGTCAACCACCTCAACCTCAGTTGGAATGTCTACAGTATGCTCCCAATACACATATATCACCCTATCATCATTTTTAATTGCATCCTCATACATGTTCACCACATCCCTATCAAGCCTAAGTAACTAGCTTAAGAGCAACACCACACCCGGTATTGGACTTTCCCCAGTAAAAATTCTTCCAAAGAATATATTCCAAATCCTTGAATAACCCCTCCATGAAAAAAAGGTTCAGCGTATCCACATTGACTCTCGGTATTAAGGACACTTGACCACCACTGTATACTGTAAACTCCTTTTGAATTTCTCTCTAACCTCCCCTTATGGGAATATACGAGCGTGATGTGACTTGACATCTACAACAAAAACAAAACTCTCATAATCACTACTAAACCCAGAAAATCCTCATTTTTTGGGACAATCACTAACTAGTAACTAAACAAAAATCTAATAGCATGTTCGATCATAATCGGTATAGTCGAAAATAGAAAAGTTAGTACCTTTTGATCGTCGCTGACTTCAGTGCGTGATCATTGCTATGGTGGTATGGGTTGCCTTCTTCAAGTAAGTTAACAAAGAACTCCTCCAATGGTCAAGCGAGCGAGAATTTCAGAGCAATGGCATTGCCTCTCTACTAGGGCTCTCTAACTCTCTCAACGTGCAAACTCTCTTACGTTGAACAACAAACGACATTGACGCTTCATAATTCAATTAATGGAGGGTTTCTAATTAATTTTGTTTAATAATTTAATCATTAAATTAAATGGGTTATTCTGAGTTGGCACCAAGGGGACACTTCACTCAAACTAACATTGCCAGCAAGGAGTAAAGACACCCACGTGTTCACTCAAACTAATGAGGCCACACGCCGATGGCCGGAAGAGTGAATGTGTTTGTCGGAATGTATAAATACTGTACACACGTGACTCATTAAATGATTCAAGTGTAGTCGTGTTCAGCGTGTAAACTTGCAGGTGTATTTTTGTCCCTTCTTCCTTTTAATTATAAATAATAGCATGTGAATTTATATGGACCAATTAATAAGGCTTTTTCTTTCTATAATAATTATTTTATTGCAATTTTTTTCTAAATAATTTAATAAACTATTTAAAATATTAAATTTTTTTTAGATATTTAATTTATATAATTATTAATGATAACACTCTCAATTAGTTAGTGCAGTTAGTTAGTTAGAGTTCTAGTGAGTTTTGGTGTTTAGATCAGAATCTGTTATTTTCTATTAGTGGATTTTGCTTTTTTTTTTTTTGTCTCTATAGTGTAGCTATATATATATATATATATAAATTAGATTACCTTTACTCTTCAATAACACAGAATTATCATTCATTTTTTAAGCCTTTTTTTTGTTATTCACTATTCTATTTTTTTTTGTTACTTACCTTCAAGAAATTAATGCTTCAGTAATTTCTTTATGGTATCAAGAGCCTCATTTTTGTACATAATCCATGGCTTCTAGTGCTGCAAATTCACATTTCTCACTTACCTCATCTTCATCTTCTAATTCAGCATTCACTCTACGATCCTTTAATCATCCCATAGGTGACAAACTCAATAAAAATAATCATAAGACTTTGCAACAACAGGCTTTGGCTACAATTTTTGGGCAAGCTCTTGAAGATCATCTACATCTTGATAGAATACCTTCACAGTGTGCTTCTGAAGATGATCGTGCTGCTGAAATTCTTTCACTGGATTACAAAAGATGGAGGCAAGAAAATTACAATATTATTTCTTAGCTTCTTGCTTCCATGGATGAAACCTTCAAGAATAAAATGATAGGTTGTGTTTTTACTTCTGATATCTGGATTAGAATTGAGGATTATTTCTCTAAATCTATTCAATACAAAGTCAAGCAATTGAAATCCCAACTGAAGCTTACAAAGAAGCAAGGTCTTACTGCCACGGATTATGTCTTACGAATCAAGAGAATTGTTGATTCTTTACCTTTTCTGGATTTTTTCTTAACTAGTGATGAACATATTGATTCCTCTCTTAGAAGGTCTCAATGAAGATTACCAAAACCTCATTACTGCTATTTCTACTAAATCAGAGTTGTATTCTCTCTAAGAGGTTGAGACCTTCATTCTGTCTCATGATGATATGCTTGAAAAATTCGTAAATTGGAGTCTTTTCTTCCTCAAGTACATCTCACCCAATCTGCATTTCCTTCATCATCCTCGGCTGGTAGAGGTGTTGGGGGTAGAAGGGGGCGTGGTGGAAGATTCTTCAGAGGTAGTCCTTCCTCCTTTCATAATAATAATTGCCCCCAATGTTAAGTTTGTGGCCATTTAGGTCATATCGCTTGATATTGTTTCCAGAGATTTAATCAAGAACAACTTCCACCTTTTCAGATCTCACATTTTCACAATCCAGTGCCTCCTTCTTTTCTGCTTCATGTTCATCAAATTCAGCAACTCCACCCCCACCACCATAATCTTTTCATAATTCCTCTGCCTATATGGCCGTGCCATCCTCCATTTCTGATCCAGCGTGGTTTTCTAATGATGAGGCCTCCTATCACATCACTCCTCATTAGTCTAACTTGCTCTCGTGTTTTGAGTATTCGGGTTCTGGACAGATTCATATAGATAATGGAGTAGGTATGCATATTAAGCATATTAGTTATTCTTATTTGCATGCCCTTAATTCTAGGAGGTGGTTTAAATTGCAATTGCACCTGATATTACTAAGAATCTTGTGAATGTATCTAAATTTGTAAAAGATAATGCAATATTTTTTGAATTTCATAATGATTTTTGATTTGTGAAGTGCAAGCACACCAAAAAAATTCTTCTACAAGGTCTTAACATTAGAGGTCTCTGCCAATTTCACAATATTGTTATTCCAAGACTTACATCATCTTTTTCACCTGCTTTATTTTCTGTTTCTTCTTCCAATTTTCAATTATGGCATAAGTGACTTGGACATGCCATAACCAACACTGTTAAATCTATTTTTCACCAGTGTAATTCTTTATAATTGTCTAATAATAATGATTCTATACATGTGCTGTGCAATGACTGTGCCTATGTTAAAATGCACAAATTACTTTTTCCTGATTCACTTACTTCATATGATTCTCCTTTACAACTCGTTTATTCTGATGTTTGGGGACCTAGCCCCATGATTTCTCATTTAGGATATCGACATTATGTGATTTTTATTGATGCATTCTCAAGATATACATGTCTTTATCTGTTAGTAAATAAATCTCAAGTTTTTAATGCTTTTCTTCAATATAAAGCTTACATTGAAAAATTAACTGGTCACAATATTAAGTGTTTACAATTTGATAATGGCAAGGAGTATATCTCCAATTTTTTTTCTTCTTTTTTACAACAGTGTGGGATTGTTCATAGATTCTCTTGTCCTTATATTCATGAGCAGAATGGAAGGACAGAGAAAAAATATCGCCATCTCACTGAGATGACTTTGGCCATGCTTTCCATTGCTCATATGCCTTTAATATTTTGGGATGAAGTAGTTTTGACAGCTACTTTCCTCATTAACAGACTGGCAACCTTGTCTTAGATAGTAAGTCACCTTTTGAAGTCCTTCTTGGTCATTAACCTAATTATACTCTCTTAAAAGTCTTTGGCAGTTCATGCTATTCTAACCTGAGGCCCTATAATAAAAATAAATTTAGCTATAGGTCTCATCAATGTGTGTTTTTAGGCTATGCTCAGAACTATAGAGGATATAAGTGCTTATTCCTAATTGGTGAAGTGTATATTTCAATAAATGTGCTATTTGATGAGAATATGTTTCCATAGCCTTTGTTATTCTTTGGGGATTCTGAGTCTCTATTGCATCCTGTTACTACTTCAACTAATGACTTTGTTCCTAGACCAGTAGCTTTAAGGCCTCCTGATCCTGTTTTGCAATATGACTCCACTCATTCCTTGTAATCTGAAGATGCTGTCACCAATGTCTCCCCAGCTGTTCCCAATCAGATCCTACCAATACTGCTATGTTCACTACACCAACTATACAACCTGACTCTACCCCCCAAAAATACTCATCACATGGTCACCAGGTCCAAGGTAGGTATTCGTCAACTTAAAGCAACATTTTCTTGCTTGAACTCTCAAGTCATAGATGCTGCATTGCCTCAGAATATTAAATCTGCCTTGAGTATTCCTCATTGGTTTCAAGCAATTCAAGATGAATATCAAGCATTTATTCGAACCAATACATAGACACTTGTGTCTCCACCAAGGGATGCTAAAGTTATAGGCTGTCATTGGGTGTTTACTATCAAAAGGATGCCAAATGGACAGATTCAGAAGTATAAAGCACGTTTGGTGGCCCAAAGATTTTATCAAAATGAAGGTTTTGATTTTGAACAGGTATTTAGTCCAGTGATTAGGCTAGCCACTATTCGGTTAGTTCTTAACATTGTGTTATCTAGAGATTGGGTTATACGACAATTTGATTTCAATAATGCTTTTCTCAATTTAGACTTGCATCAAGAAATCTATATGACACAGCCCTTGGATTTTGAAATAGATGTTGAATACAAGGTTTGTAGATTTAATAAATCTCTTTATGGTCTTAAACAGGCTCCAAGGGAGTGGTTTTTAAAATTAAGTACCACTCTACAAGCTTTTGGTTTTTCTAATTCAAAGTCTGATATGTCATTATTTATTTGCACCACTTTTAATTCTGTTATTTATATTCTTTATTATGTTGATGATATCATTATCACTGGAAATAATGCTATTGAAATTGATTATATGATTAAGAGACTGCACAACATATTTTCTTTGAAGGATTTAGGGAATTTAAACTATTTTTTAGGCATAGAAGTGGTGAGGACTACAGATAAATTGTACTTGTTTCAAACTAAGTATGTTATTGATCTTCTTTCAAAAGTGGGAATGCAGTTTGCTAGTCCTATGCCAACCTCCATATTGTCCTCTTTGCAGCTCACAAGCAAGGGTTTTGAGGATCCCAAGCTGTATAGATCTGTGGTTGGATCTCTTCACGATGCCACTATTACTAGACCTGATTTGTCCTTTGCTGTTTGTAAAGTGAGCCAATATATGCGTGCTCCTAAACTGGTTCATTGGAAAGCAGTGAAAAGGATCTTCGGTATTTGCAGGGTACAAAGGATCAAGGCCTCGTTTTTCATAAATGCCAAGATTTCGAGCTCTATGATTTTTCTAATGCTTACTGGGCATCAGATCTTGAGGATCAGAGATCTGTCTCTGACTTCTGTGTGTTTTTGGGTACTAATATTCTATCATGGTCTTACAGAAAATAAAGTACAATTAGTAGATTTTCTACTAAAGCAGAGTTCAAGAGTCTAGCTGATTGTGGAGTTGAGATTGTTTGGTTCAAAAATTTGTTGGTTGAGTTGCGGATTGGCAACATCTCCTGTAGTGTTCTGTGATAATCTCAGTACGGTTCTTCTGACTGTAAATCCTCTTCTTCATGAAAAGATCAAGCACTTTCAAATTGATATACAATTTGTCCAAGACTTAATTAGGCAGACGCAAGTGCATGTTGTTCATATTCCAAGAAATGACTACGTTGCAAATGTCTTGACAAAGCCTCTGTCATCAAATTCAAGTACAAACTGAGAATTATTCAGAAACCTACTCTTAATTTAAGGGACGCTATTAATGATAACACTCAATTAATTAGTGCAGTTGGTTAGTTTGTTAGAATTTTGGTCAATTTTAGTGTTTAGATTACAATATGTTATTTTTTATTAGTGGATCTTGCTTTTTTTTTTTGTATATATATAAAATATGTGTAAGGTTAGATTACCTTTACACTTCAGTAATATAGAATTATCATTCATTTTTTAAGTCCTTTTTCTGTTATTCACTATTCTATTTTTTTGTTACTTACTTTTAAGAAATTAATGCTTCAGTAATTTCCTTAATTATAAATTGGCTATTTGAGATATTTAAATTAAGGGTAAAAAACCTTAATAAGCCAAGTCAAGAATCATGTAACGTAAATACGCCAAAGCGAAAATCGTTTCAGCAATAAGCCAAATCATATTTTTATATAAATTCCATTTCTACATAATTCGAACCAGCTTGGTTCGAATTATACACAAACACATGCATACACGTAATTCGAACCAGCTTGGTTCGAATTACACACGCACACACATAATTCGAACCAGCTTGGTTCGAATTACACACAAACACACGCACACACTAATTCGAACCAGCTTGGTTCGAATTACACACAGTAATTCATGGTATAATTCGAATTATGCTGTTAAAAAATTAATAATTTATTTAAAAAAATTTATTAAAAAAATTAATAATTTAAAAATTAAAAAAATATATATTTTTATTTCATACGTTAAAAAAAGCTAACAAAATATTTAATTACGAGACTTCTTTAAAATATTAATGATCTATCAATTCGAATTCCATACAATACTTTTCTGTCTATTTTTAATAGTTCATGAATATTTTTTAATAAATTTTTTTAATAATTTTTTTTAAATTATAGTACAAAAAATATTTTATCCTATGCAAAACAATTTTAAAAAAATGGCTTAAAAAATGTTAGGAGTACTATAAAAATTTGTAATGTTATAATAACTTAGGTAAATACATGCATGTACTCAAATTTTAAATAAAATACTCTACATAGTCAATAATAATTTAGAAATGAAAGAAAATATTTTATTCCATACAAAATAATTAAAAAATATATTTTATTCTATACAAAATAATTTTAAAAAATGGCTTAAAAGATGTTATGAGTACTATAAAAGTTTGTAATATTCTAGTGATTTAGGTAAATACATGATAAAAATATTTTTTTTTTAATTTCTAAATTATTAGTGACTATGTGGAGTATTTCTTTAATGTCCTAAGTCATTAGGACATTACAAATTTTTATAGTACTTCTAACATCTTTTAAGCCATTTTTTAAATTATTTTGCATAGAATAAAATATTTTTTGTATGATAATTTAAAAAAATTTATTAAAAAAATTTATTAAAAAATATTCATGAACTATTAAAAATGGACAGAAAAGTATTGTATGGAATTCGAATTGATAGCTCATTAATATTTTAAAGAAGTCTCGTAATTAAATATTTTGTTAGCTTTTTTTAACGTATGAAATAAAAATATATATTTTTTAATTTTTAGATTATTAATTTTTTTAATAAATTTTTTTAAATAAATTATTAATTTTTTAACAGCATAATTCGAATTATACCATGAATTACTGTGTGTAATTCGAACCAAGTTGGTTCGAATTAGTGTGTGCGTGTGTTTGTGTGTAATTCGAACCAAACTGGTTCGAATTATGTGTGTGCGTGTGTTTGTGTGTAATTCGAACCAAGCTGGTTCGAATTACGTGTATGCATGTGTTTGTGTATAATTCGAACCAAGCTGGTTCGAATTATGTAGAAATGGAATTCGAACCAGCATGGTTCGAATTATATAAAAATATGATTTGGCTTATTGCTAAAACAATTTTCGCTTTGGCGTATTTACGTTACATGATTCTTGACTTGGCTTATTAAGGTTTTTTACCCTTAAATTAATGTTTTAAATATTATGTTCATTTATTTTTTCTATAATTTCTTTTGTATTAAATCAAGCAAGATTTTAATACATATGAATACTAAGTTACTTGGCTCGTAAATTAGTTTAAGTTCGACTCATTTATAGTTTAATAAATTTAAACTCATGAATCAAACTTAAATTTGGATAATCTTAACTCATATATTATTTATTATAATTATTTATATTAATAATATAGTATAAATTTCATACTTTTAATTTAAAATAATGATATATGGTTTTACACACACATTTTTTACATATAATTATGATAGAGAATACAAAATTATAGTTGATAAATAGAAAATAATTAATAATTTTTTTATATATAAGTTATAAATTATTTTATATTATTTGAGTTCACTCATAAATTTTTAGTGAGTTGAATTTAAGATTCTCAAATAAACTCTACTATTTGTTAATGGAGTTTAAATTTAGTCTATCTCAACTCAGCTTGATTCACTCTAATTATATATAACCTTATTTTGCATAAATAATAGTATCATATTTGTTTTCCCTATCAGTAAATTACTCATTGTTAAACCTAACAAGTAAATTTTTGTAATGATCCCTAAGATTCACACATCGAGATCTAAATTCTCCTACCATATTCTCTTAGATATCTAAATTTTCTTACTATATTCTCTCAGATAAAACTCTAGCCACTATAGTAATTTCCGTGTCATTTTCAATGCTCAACCAGCTATTTAAATGTTAATGTAGCCATTTTTTATTACGTACAATTCTAATGACTAAATAAAGTGAATTCATTTCAATTTTGGATCCAATTTAGAACAGGTTCCGATTCGCGACGACAAGGAATTGGAGCTCAATATCGTTAAGAATTTGCAAAAGCGGTGCGTAGAGAATGAGAAGCGTTTGTCTTTGGTTCCTGAAGCTTTCCCTTCGAATCTCCAGGAACCGCTCAATCAGTTCATGGATAACAAGTATGCATTTCAAATTTTGTTGAATGAATATAACTTTTGGGTTCATATCAGATAACTGTTGAATTGAGAATGTAGTGTAGAACTGTAGATGAATGTTTGTTAACGATTATGAACTTGTAAATTGAAGGAAAAACACAGGAATGGTTGTTAACGATTATGAACTGTAGAAGAAGATGTAGAAGAAGCGCTCTGCACAATGGATTAGGGTTATAAATTGGGGGAGAGACCAAATTGGAATGAATACACATCACTCAGCCATTGGAACTATCCAACGTGATAAAAAATGGCGACACTAGTACTCTGACAGCTGAATCAGCACCATAAATGACCACTATGGTGTCCGGAATTCTATCTGAAAGACCACTCTAAAAAAAATTTGGATTTCGATGACCATTCCTGGTAATTGCGTAAATCTCAAGAACCATGATGTGAATTTACCCCAACCCCAATACATGGGAGGTAAGTGTACTTCATGCAAATGAGGAATATCTTATCTGTGCATAGAACAATATCAGAAGTTCACAACAAGTGGTACAAAAAGTAGACAGCCTCCTTGGACTAAAATGTCAAGAGTAACCAGAAAGGGAGTATGTATACAACAAGTCTTTGAGGTGAGGCTTGATTAATCATTAATCATTATATTTGAGTAGTCCTTTAACAATAATATGATAATTATAATCTATCTTCATTAGTTTCAAGCACCAATAAACAATGTACTGGCGCTTTAAATCAGCTCTATTTTTTCAGAAAAATTGTATAAAGATAGACACACTTAATATGCATAAGTTCACCTCTGAAGATCCTTGTATAATATAATCAATTAATATCGAACTACAGTTTTATGTAATGAGTAGCCTGTAGTGCAAAGACACAACAGAAGAATAATGCGAGACAAATAAAAGAACAATCTAAAAGTTGATACTCATAAGACAAACTTTCTCGTTAGAAACATATAATGTACAATATAGCATGATATTGCTCATATTAAAATCAATGGAATCACAGCAATACAACACTCGAACAAATAAACACCTATTTTTTGTACACTAATTCCCCAAACCTGAGTCTTAATCCACCATAAGAACAAAATGAATCATGCAATTGCAACGCATTCCTATGATCCCATCCATGGTTTTAAATTGCAGATAACTAGAACAAGTTCTAACATCAGCCCCATTTTCGAACAATTATCAAGCAATTGCTCTCACATTAAAAAGTCGGAATCACATTGCAATTGCAGCCGCAATTTAAAACCATTGGCTTCCTGTACCCAAAACTCGAGAAGAATGTCGATCGAAGAAACTAGAATGAATCAAACTGCGAACCTCCACCCGAACTCAAAACGCTGTTGCTACTGTTATCATCGTTAACATCATCATCACCAAACAAAACCTTCAACAACTTTGCTTTGTTCTTCCCCTTGGCGCTTCCATTATCCTCGACATCATCGATCCCATTGGCCGCAATATCCGTAAGCGCCTCCCTGACCTCTGCCACAACGCTCTCGCCACCGCACCGCGCCAAATTCAGCAACGCCGAGACGGCATTCTCCTTGCTTCGCATACTGGCGCCGGTAGACAGGTCGAGGAGATCAGCGAGAACCCCAACCCCGGCGACCTTCCGGAAGGCCTCACCGCTCTCCTCGCACCCGGCTACTTGCGCGATCACCGCGGTGGTGTCCTCGACGATCCCCACGCGCCCGTCCTTCACCACAAGGGCGAAAAGCGCGGGGATCACTCCAAGATGCACCATCGTGGCGCGGTTCGGAGGGTACAGCGCAATGCCGAACAGCGCCTTCAGCGCGTCTTTGATGGTTCTCGGAGGGGACGACACGTGGCACCGGAGGACGTCCACAAGCGCGTAGACGATGTCGCGCTTGGCGCCGACAGAGGGGCGGTAGTCGTCGGTGGCGGCGAGGAGGCTGTGGATTGTGGCTGCGGCGGATTGGACGGCGGAGGCGGAGGAGGAGGAGCTGTGGTGGGAGATCACGTGCGCTATGGCGTCGAGGACACCGCGCGTGGAAACCAACGGTTCCTTTGCGGAGATGGAAAGGTTTAAGAGCGTGGCGGCGGCGTTTTCTTGGGAAGGATGAGAGGAAGAGTAGAGTGTTTCAGCGAGGAAAGGGATGGCGCCAGCTTCGGCAATTATGGGGCGGGTTTCCGGGTCGAGCTTCGACATCTGACGGAGCTCGATGAGCGCGTCGATTCGGGTTCGTTCGGATACGGAGCTTAGCTTCGATACAAGGGACGCGACGGTTCGGCGCTTTTCATCCATTTTGTTTTCTTGTGGGTAGTGTTAGTTAGGTTTGGTGGTAGGTTTGGTTAAAGGAATTGTGATCAGCTTTTTTAAGGTGGAAATGAAGTTGGAGTTGAGGATTGACATTAGTTTGTGCAGGTTTTTCCTTTTTCCATCCCTGCGGAGATTGAATTCGTCCTTTTTGTGTGTGTAGAAGGAAAGAGGAAAGAAAGAGAGGAAAAACGGTGGGCTATTCGGTTGGGTGTGGGAGTTGGTAGGAAAAAGGATTGAGTGAGTGCGAAGAGGAAGATAGCGTGGCCGTCTTTTCGGAAGAGATAAAACAGCGGGAGCAGGCAGGAACCTATTATCTTTACTACCCGTAAATTGAAATTAATTATCCCTTCACAATTTTCGACCGCCAAAATTTATTATTTTGACTAATAATTAGTGTTTGTTTTAGTTTCATTAAGTTTATAATTTTTTTTATGAATAAATGACTATTTATACTCATAAAAGATGAAAACGTTGACATATGTATTTACATTAGATGGAAATTAAACTTGTATCCACGTAAAATATCTTTTGTGTGACAAAAGTACCCTACGTGCCACTCTAATCTTCCAAAGATAGGATACTCTTGTTACACAAAGAGCATCTTGTATGGGTACAAGTTTAGTTTCGATTTAGTATGGATACATATGTTAGTGTTTTCATCTTTTATGGATACAAATGGTCATTTATTCTTTTTTTATTTTAACGAATCTGATAAATTTTTAATAATAAAAATAAAAATATTAAAAAGATAAAAATAATTATTTTAAAAATTATAATTTATATTTTTAAAACGATTTTTTTAAATTATATTTTTTATATAATAAATAAATAAATAAATTTTTATATTATTATATTTAAATATAATTAATAAAAAATTGTATAAAATATTTAAAAAATTTTATTTTTATTTTTTATAATTTTTTTTAGTTTATCCAAATAAATTTTTAATTGATAATATTTAATAGTATAAATTAAAAATATATTATTAAATTATTATATTAAAAGAAATAAATTAATAACTAAAAATAATAATAAAAAACAATAAATTATATTAATATATAGATTTTTTCATAATTTTCGAATAGCATTGTCATAAGCTATAATATCTACTTATCTATCTACTTAATATACTAAAATTAGATTTTCTTTTTAATTGATAAAAGTGAAGTGTCAATTTTTCGTGAACTTTTTTTTCCTCCCAAACAAAAAGTACTACTCTCTCTTCTAAATTTATTTTAGAAAAATATCTTTATTATAATTATATTATAATTATATTATAATTAGCATTTTTAATATAATAATGTCTGATTATTGTAACACCCTAACTACCAAAACTCACGCTTCCGGCTGCGCGACTCTGATAGCTCGGACATTACGACGATACTTATATTATTTAATACTAAAATATGAGCCTGTTTAAAACATTAAACCGCAATATCATTCCCAAAAATATTTTCGCTATACAACGTACATCCATACATACCATACAACTTACAGAAACTCATAAAGAGTACATTCATATATATACATACATATATATAAATAATATTACAGACATTAACCAATACAATCCCTATCCCTCTGACAAAATATATCAAGTTGAAGGCGAGGGTACAATAAATAATAATCTAAAGCAACACAGAGCATTTCCACAACAATTAAATAAACTTTTCGTGACTTCTGCATCCATATCCTGAAAGGGGAAAAATGTAGGGGGGTGAGAACATCATCTTCGAAAGGGTTCTCAGTAGAGGGTTTTTGGGAATTACTGTAATAGGATTGATGGTGTTTTTTTTTTGTGGAAACGAATTCCAAACACACAAATCTCACCGGCAAGTGTACCAGGTCGCATCAAGTAGTAAAACTCACTTAGAGTGAGGTCGATCCCACAGGGATTGATGGATCAAGCAACTTTAGTGGGTGATTAGTTTAGTCAAGCTAACATTGAAGTGAATTGTGTGAAATTGTAGCCAACAGAAAGTAAATGACAATAAATTTAAAATTGCAGAAAGTAAATTGGACAGAAACTTAAAGAGCAAGAAATATAAATTGACAAAATCTTAAATGACAAGAAATGTAAATAGCATGAAATGTAAATGGGAGTGGGTGCTGGAAATTAAATAAAGCAATAGATCAAGACTTAGAGCAACTGCAGAAAGCTTAAATTGCTAGAAAGTAAACTGAGAGCAATGTAAATAGAGAAGCAAAATTTCGGTGAATCAAAATTCAGAGCAATTACAGAGGAATTTAAAGTTTTGCAGGAAATGTAAATGAGATTTGCAGCAAGCTTTAATGTAAATTGAATTGAGGAACCAAACAGAAAGTGAAATGCAGCTCAATTGCAATAACTAAAGGAAAGTTGAAGATCTCAGGGGTTGGATGAGACTAGAGACCAAGTCTAGATCTCAATTCCTTCCTTGATCCAACAGAGAATAATTGTAGAAGAAAATAGAGATGAAAGCAGTATAGACAATTTAGATCCAAATCACAATTTCTTGAAATTATGCAGACGAGTAAACAGAGAGAATTCTCAAGGTGAGATTGAAACAGAATTTCTTCAATTCTCAACCCAAGATTCAAAACAAAAATGAAAACTAAGAAAGGGAACTCTCAAATCCTAATGCTCCCTAGTGCTCTCTGATGGAGCTCACCCCTCAATAGCGCCCCCTTCTAAAATGAAAATGATGCCTTTTATAGGCTTTTACAAACATGACAAATGAAAGTGAAATTGAAAGCAAATTACAAAGAAAATAAAATTCCTAATCAAATTGTTTCTTGTGCCTTTAAGTGATGTCAACTTTGTTTGCTTTGGAGTGGAATTGGGTTGAAGATGGATCCGGATGGTTGCTCTTGGACTTGGGAAGAAATCCGCTTGTGAACCGGGTCATGAACCATTTAAGCTTGAGTCAAAGTTTGAGGCAAACTTTGACTCAAGCTTTTTTTAGCAGCTAGCCTCCCGTGCTGTCATCCACGTTTGAGCCAAAGTTTGAGGTCAAACTTTGAGCCAAACGTGGATCCTCCCTTGCATGCTTCTTGGCCAACGTGGCTCCATTTAACCTTCAATCAGGAACTCCTCTTCATACTCAAATGGCGCCAACGTTTGACTCAAAGTTTGAGGCAAATGTTGGCGCAAGCTTTTTCTCCCTGGGTGTGCTTGTTGTGGCGCCAACGTTTGACTCAAAGCTTGAGGCAAACACTGGCGTAAACTTTTTGGCTTCTCTGAGTGAGATTTTTGCAACCTTACATGCATGCTTATATTTACCTTAATAAAGCTTAATGCATTAACATTAAAGCACTTATTTGCAATGTATGGCTTTAATAATGTTTTAGTGCATTAACGTTAATTGCATTAGAAATTAAAGTTTGCATGCTTTCATTGCTTTATTAATTACTAATGCCAATGCTTTCATTTAATGAATATGGCATAATACTAACGTGAATAAGCCCAGGTAGCATTCATTCATTTTCATTGGCATTAGTAATTAAGTTTCATGCATGTATAAGCATTAATAATCATATGCATGCATGCTTTGGCTATTGATTCATGATAATGCATGCATGAACATTAATGCATGATAATAAGGCCCAGGCTTCATGGTCATGGGCCACGCTTTTAAAAGCGTGGCCTAGGGCTTCAAAGTGTGCTCCAACTTCAAAGTGTGCCCCAAAATTCCTCTTTTCTTCTTTTAAGCTTATTTTGTGCTATTTTGCTTCTTTTTCAACTTATTTCCTACAAAATTTATAAAATCAAAAGATCAAGGAAATATACCATTTAAGCACAAAAGAATGCAATAATTAAGCACTAATTATCAATTTCTTACATGAAAAAGCATAGAAAAACATGACATGGTGACATGTCATCACAACACCAAACTTAAACATTGCTTGTCCCCAAGCAAGAAAAGAATCATGCACTAAAAATTGACAATCCAAGGTAAGAAGAATAGCAACTCAATGTTCATGGTAAGCTAGTTTTCAATGTAAGCTACAATCACAAAAGAAATGTACATGATTGATGCTTCTATCTAGCTCACTTTATGAAATCTTTTTCTTATAATTTTTCCTTGAAACAAGCTTTTGATTTTCTTATTAGCTTCTCCTTTTAGGTGCTTTGCCCCTTGAGTTGATAACAAAGCTACGATTCTAAATGCTTTGTTTTCAAGTATTACCACTTGATACATAAGCACCACAAGCATTTAATTAGAGGACTTCATTAAGCTCATTTTTCTTTTCTTTTCTTGACTTTCTAATCATTGATGCTCAGAGCCTTGAGCTTTGAGGGAGTGCTTTTGCACTTTGAGCCTAACCTTGACTTCTAAGTGTTTTGTTTTCAAGCATTTGGCTTGATACATAAACACCACAAGTACTTAACAAATAAATTGTCATTGGTACTCAGAGCCTTCAGCTTTCTCATTCTTTCCCTTTTTCTTTTCTTGCTTTAATTGTATTCGCTTCTTCAAGGTTTTCATGATTTTCAAAAGATTTCACAAAATGTCCTAGATGAAAACTTCAATTAAATAAAATCCAATGCAATTGAGCAACAATTAATCATACTAGCTTTCCAATACTTGTATGCACATGCTAAAATCTTCTTTAATGCCTTGTTTGTTTATGATCATGATACTTTACTGCTTTAAGCCTTACAAAACTCAAGTTGGTAGTCATAATGCATGGCAACATGTTACAAATCAACATTCAAGCTATGCTTGTTCATACCACACATGCATACAAAGAATATAAAGACAATCATGCAAAATAAAGTGCTGGAAACAACGGAGAGGAAAAGGAACTTTACAACCTTGTAGTTCATCTTCATTATTGTTGTCCTTTTTCCTCTATTCTTCCTCCTTCCCTTGCCAAACTCAGAATGCTTGCTCATCCTCAAGCAACAATTAGAACAATGGCTATGGGGCTAAGATGGATCATGAATGTCTTACACAATGAAAAGTTAGTAATACTGTTCTAAGCAAGCAAAATTAAAGATAATAAACAAGGCATAAGAGACAGAGACATTTTGATTGCATAGATAAGAAGGTGTGTACAATACATTACATAAAAGATAAGTGGCACACCAAACTTAGTGTGACACTTTCACTTGGAATTGATGTAAGTATCTTGTAAGGATTAGAACCAAATTTTGTTGCATAGCAACACCAAACTTAGAATGCAACCACATGTCAATTTATTTGAAATAAAACTAAACGAAAGAAACTGTTATATGTTAAATACAATCACCAAGAATCTGTCATGAATAAAGCTAAAGCTCTCTTGGTAGTGTATTAACAAACACAGTAAATAAAAGAAAGCATTTAAAACTAAAAACAAAGAGAAAACTAAAATTGTCTAACTAAAAGAAAGATAACAATGCAAAGAACATTATGATTATGCAAACAAGTGGTGTTGCTGAATGATTTGCATAGAAAAATAAGTGGCACACCAAACTTAGAATCTTGGTGTGTCACTTTCATTTTTTTGATTTGATGCAATCATCCAAAAAGATTGAAAATAATTTGTTGCAAGGCAACACCAAACTTAGAATGTAACCATATGCCAATTTATTGAATTTAAACAAAGCAAAGAAAAAGAAAACAAAGCGGATAAGAAATGTTACCTACGGTTGGGTTACCTCCCAACAAGTGCTCTTTTAGTGTCATTAGCTTGACATGTTGTTCTTCACTTTCTTCCTCTTCTTCCAGTTTGTTAAGAGGAATGACCTCAAGGGAGGAGAAGATTCAGCTATTACCCCCTGTCTTGGTCTCTCCTCAGCAGGCTTTCTTTTGTTAATGGCTTGATTGAGCTTGCTTGCTGGATCAGGGGGAGGATTGCTTGTAGTTGACCTTCTTTTCTTCATGAATATTGTCCTTTGTAGCTTGGTCACAATCTTCTTCTCGGTGCTTTTGTTAATTGCCTTCACTTTCTTGAATCTAAGTCTTGGTGGTTGTGTGATTGTTGGAGTTTTATTTTCATCCAGAGCCTCTTGAATTAGTGGTTCCATGAGCCCTTCCTCTATGCACTTCTCTGCTTCAATTGAGTGTGACTTCTCTTGATTGTCCTCCTCCATTCCTTCTTCACAACTTTCCATCAAGTCCTTCGGGAGGGAATCTTCGTGTTCTATTGTCACTTCAATTAGTTCTTGTGAATGTAAAATCCTTGGCTCATGTTCCTCATTCTTCAGTACAATTTCACTTGACACAGGGACCTTTGGTTCTTGTTTTCCACTTTCTCACCCACAAATTGGTCTTCATCCTCACTGTTTGATGGTTCTAAGTTCCCCCTTGTTTGCTCTAAGGGCCCATTCATCTTCTTGAGGATGGTTTCTTTCCAGGATTGGGGTTGTGTGTATCTTTCCACGAGTTTTCTGTGTATTTCAATGGCTTGGCATTGGCTTTCTAAGGGTTCTTTGGACCATTGAAGGTAATCCTCAACTGCTAATTCAAGAGATGAAGGTTGAGAGTAATTTTGGTGACATGGATGTGTTGTGGTGAAGTTGTGTTGAGGGGTATGGAATGAGTTGTATGATTGATGGGATGACTTGTATGGATTTTGGAGGAAACTTTGTGTTGAGGCATAATCAAGTGATGAAGAACTTTCAAATGAGAAACTGGGACGTGAGGGTGGATGCTCTTCCATTCTTTGGTGATGCTTCCATACACCATGAGGATAATGATATGAATCATTTTGTGGTGGTGGTTGGTATTCTATATGATTTTCTTGCTCATCTTGTGTCTCTGAAGCAAATCTCCATGAATTTGAGTGCTCAGAATGTGTATTCTCTTGGTGATATTCCCAGCCACCATTAGAGATTGGTGATGGTGGGTAATATCCCATAAAATTTGTTTGATCAAAAGATGAGTTGAACTCCATTTGAATTTTGTAAAACACAACACCAAGGAAAATTGAAATTCATATCTGAGAGATGAATTTCTTAGTGAGGCAATAACTCAAACACCTTGGTTTCAACTTGGAACAGAGAACAAAAATAAAGAAAATGCTTGATCTAGACTTCTCACCCACTTAATCATTGTTGATCTAAATCAATCCCCGGCAACGGCGCCAAAAACTTGATGGTGTTTTTTTTGTGGAAGCGAATTCTAAACACACAAATCTCACCGGCAAGTGTACCGGGTCACATCAAGTAGTAAAACTCACTTAGAGTGAGGTCGATCCCACAGGGATTGATGGATCAAGCAACTTTAGTGGGTGATTAGTTTAGTCAAGCTAACATTGAAGTGAATTGTGTGAAATTGTAGCCAACAGAAAGTAAATGACAATAAATTTAAAATTGCAGAAAGTAAATTGAACAGAAACTTAAAGAGCAAGAAATGTAAATTGGCAAAATCTTAAATGACAAGAAATATAAATAGCATGAAATGTAAATGGGAGTAGGTGCTGGAAATTAAATAAAGCAATAGATCAAGGCTTAGAGCAACTGCAGAAAGCTTAAATTGCTAGAAAGTAAACTGAGAGCAATGTAAATAGAGAAGCAAAATTTTGGTGAATCAGAATTCAGAGCAATTGCAGAGGAATTTAAAGTTTTGCAGGAAATGTAAATGAGATTTGCAGCAAGCTTTAATGTAAATTGAATTGAGGAACCAAACAGAAAGTGAAATGCAGCTCAATTGCAATAACTAAAGGAAAGTTGAAGATCTCAAGGGTTGGATGAGACTAGAGACCAAGTCTAGATCTCAATTCCTTCCTTGATCCAACAGAGAATAATTGTAGAAGAAAATAGAGATGAAAGCAGTACAGACAATTTAGATCCAAATCACAATTCCTTGAAATTATGCAGACGAGTAAACAGAGAGAATTCTCAAGGTGAGATTGAAACAGAATTTCTTCAATTCTCAACCCAAGATTCAAAACAAAAATGAAAACTAAGAAAGGGAACTCTCAAATCCTAATGCTCCCTAGTGCTCTTTGATGGAGCTCACCCCTCAATAGCACCCCCTTCTAAAATGAAAATGATGCCTTTTATAGGCTTTTACAAACATGACAAATGAAAGTGAAATTGAAAGCAAATTACAAAGAAAATGAAATTCCTAATCAAATTGTTTCTTGTGCCTTTGAGTGATGTCAACTTTGTTTGCTTTGGAGTGAAATTGGGTTGAAGATGGATCCGGATGGTTGCTCTTGGAATTGGGAAGAAATCCGCTTGTGAACCGGGCCATGAACCATTTAAGCTTGAGGCAAACTTTGACTCATGCTTTTTTTAGCAGCTAGCCTCCCGTGTTGTCATCCACGTTTGAGCCAAAGTTTGAGGTCAAACTTTGAGCCAAACGTGGATCCTCCCTTGCATGCTTCTTGGCCAACGTTTGGCTCAACGTTTGAGGCAAACGTTGGTGCAAACGTGGCTCCATTTAACCTTCAATCAAGAACTCCTCTTCATACTCAAATGGCGCCAACGTTTGACTCAAAGTTTGAGGCAAACGTTGGCGCAAGCTTTTTCTCCCTGGGTGTGCTTGTTGTGGCGCCAACGTTTGACTCAAAACTTGAGGCAAACGTTGGCGCAAGCTTTTTGGCTTCCCTGGGTGAGATTTTTGCAACCTTACATGCATGCTTGTATTTACCTTAATAAAGCTTAATGCATTAACATTAGAGCACTTATTTGCAATGTATGGCTTTAATAATGTTTTAGTGCATTAACGTTAATTGCATTAGAAATTAAAGTTTGCATGCTTTCATTGCTTTATTAATTACTAATGCCAATGCTTTCATTTAATGAATATGGCATAATACTAACGTGAATAAGCCCAGGTAGCATGCATTCATTTTCATTGGCATTAGTAATTAAGTTTCATGCATGTATAAGCATTAATAACCATATGCATGATAATAAGGCCCAGGCTTCATGTTCATGGGCCACGCTTTTAAAAGCGTGGCCTAGGGCTTCAAAGTGTGCTCCAACTTCAAAGTGTGTCCCAAAATTCCTCTTTTCTTCTTTTAAGCTTATTTTGTGCTATTTTGCTTCTTTTTCAACTTATTTCCTGCAAAATTTATAAAATCAAAAGATCAAGGAAATATACCATTTAAGCACAAAAGAATGCAATAATTAAGCACTAATTATCAATTTCTTGCATGAAAAAGCATAGAAAAACATGACATGGTGACATGTCATCAAGGATACGTGAAGATAGACCGTACCAGTGATTAATAACTGACTTATGCCTCTTTTACAAAATAACGGTTTACAGTAAAAGAGAAAATCTGAAATCTTTTTCTGAAAGAGAAAATTGTTCATTTAAAACAATATTTCGAAAGCCTTTCAAAAGGTTTATCTATGCTAAACCAAAAATAGCCTTTCATACTATTCCAAATCAGAAACACAAAACCAAAACCAACCATCGGTCCATCTCATTTCAACCACGGCCCTAGGCCCAAACAATCCAACAACAACCAATCACCACAATCCAACAGAGTCCCAGTTGCAAACACAGATAGGAGGTTCAAGTACAAACAAACAGTTACAGCAAGTAGCGCAAGTAGCAGAAAATCTCAAATAGTCACAAAGGCAAACCAAGTACAATATTTACACCCAAACAATGTCACATAAATGCATATGATGCATGCCTGTTCCTAGTGGCTGATGATATTATCTGTTGGTTATAGAGCCAACCCGACAAGTCCTGGTAGCTAACCATTGGACTGTCTCTCTGTCGTGTCTCCCCAACTCGAGTTATACTCAATATAAACTTGATCATAATCATGATCCATATCCATCACCCTCACTGGTGAATATTTATGGGGGTGAGCTCATCCGGGGCTTTCACAGTGCCCGGCCACCCTGACGACATAGGGTCAAAAGAGCTTTGAGTCTCAACCTGGAGCACGTGGTGGCTAGCCACTGCTTTCTCCTAGGGAAACTCTTATCTCCGATAGTGGAAGTGCAACATTCACATTTATCAATGATTCAACATATACATGCATTCAATCTCATCCATAGATCAACATCCATCTCAGTCATCCGGCTCACGGTTCAGTCTAGAACCAGCCAATATTTATAATCATACACAGCCATTCCGGCTCACAACAAAACAACACTTCCACATTCAACATCATCAATTCATAAAATCGGCATTTAAGCCATAAATCACTTTTTCCCAAATCATTTCACTTTGAAATCAAGTTTCAACTCTTTTCAGTCTTGGCTTTAAAGATCTCATTTCTCAAATCATCTCAGGCTCATAAGCCACTTTTACTCAAGGTAAATTCCTCTTTTAAAACCATGCCACTCTCGGCATCCTCTTTTCAAAACTTCCATAACCATGGAAAGTTAAAGATTCATTTTGAAACATTCAAAATCATCCATCCAACAATGGGATTTTATAACAAAGTTTCTCGGCAGAGTCCCAAGTCTTTAGGGGAAATTAATATAACTCATTTCGCCAAATTCATTTAAAATCATTAAAACCTTGGCTTTCCGATTTGAGTAATAAAATATGGTCTAAGCCAAACCGAGTCACGTAATCATTTACTTCTTTCAAAGCCGTTTCCTTTACTTAGGCAAAACCAACTTTAACCCCATGATAAATTCTAAGGCGTTTCAACTGTTCAAAATTATTTTAGTCTTGCAAAAATTCAGAATTCAAAGAGTACTTAAAACCTTTCTCAAAACATTTCAAAATGAAACTTGTCAATAGACAGTCAGGTTCTTTCAAAGTCATTGAAACTTCTTTAATTGAAACCCCCAAGTCAAATTCAAAGGCATAAACCATTTTCACATTCAAACAGCTTTAAAACACAAGTTTCATCCAAATAACTTTCTCCTGAAAGAGATACAATGCCTTTCTTAAGAAGCAAGACAATCACAATTTCCTCTTTACTAATTCATTTCGAAGGCATGAATCATCATTTTCTCGATAATTCAAATAAAATAGTAGAAGTATTTAACTCATCATTTTCTAGACAACATTTCGATAAAGACTCAGATTTTATAGAAATTTCGACAGCACCTCCCCTAAAACTTGGACTTTGCCACCCGGTTTGGGTCCCAACTAAACCGTTCCAAAATCCTTTTCAACAGTCCAAAATCCAAAATCAGTTCAAGGCAAGCCAAATCCAACAGTTATCTCAATTCCATATTTCAAGGAAACCTTTTCAATAATCAAATCATTATCAGCTGAATAAACTCATTTTTAAAGTTTCAAAGAAACGGTTCAGCAACTGTCATTTATCAAAAACCAGATCATTTAAAGCAGGCCAGGCTGAATTCAAGAGTGTATTCTATTTTTCACATTCTTAAGAAAATCCATTCAACTCAAATCAATTTCCAACGGATTAAACTCGATCTCAAAGCTTTAAAAGAATCATCTTCAAAAGCATTTCGTTTCACAAAACCACACAACAATTCAACCAACAGACATTCATAATCAACCGAGGCAAATCAAACCATACATAAGGCCGATACAATCACCAAATATACCTTCTCTCACATCAGTATCCATATGTAATAATTCCAATATATAAAAATATAGTTTTTGGAAAGCGCCCCTATCTCAAAACGCAATTTCATAACCCAAACGTCTCACAGAGTCCTTTCTGCCTCAACCCGAACTGACAGCAACCAAAACCTTAGGTCCCAGTCACGTTCGCAATAACCATAGCAACACTAATCGCAACATACAATAATCAGGACTTGACCCCACGTTATCAAAACTCATATTCATTAACCAAACATAACGGAATACTAACGCGAGGTTTTTTTAAATATAATTTCTTACCGAATAACACAATGGGGCAGCTGCGATTTCGAACCGGCCCGGCAACTGCTCCGGCGGCGGCCAGAAGCTCCGGTGGATCAACTATAAAAATCACGCAGCATTAAAACCTTCTTGAAACCCAAAGAGGCAGAAACCTCGATTAAAACCCTTACCAAAAGAGTTCTCCGACAGCAGAGGCTCGGCTCGAGGCTTCGGCAGTGGTCCTGGAAGTCAAGGAACCTTCCTTGGCGATCCAAATCACAGTGACTCAGCCTGCTCCTCTTCCTGTCGCGATTCCCGCAACAACATCACAAGCCCAAAGGGCAGGGAGTGGTAGAGCTCAACCACGGTGAAGCAGGGCGGTACAACGGTGGCCAAGCTCAGCCCCCCAAACGACAGTGACGCGGACACAGCTACTCTTCTCCGTGCTCGTCGGCGACGCGTGAAGCACAAAGGCAGCATCTTCCCTTTCTCAGGGGACCAGAATAACGGAGACAGAAGGACTCATCTTGCTCCTCCAGCTCGCGTCTTCCTCTCTCCCAGCGTCGCTCAGTCTTGGCCTTCCTCCTCGACGCGAAGCGGCGGCGACCAGCGCAGCTCGTGGCTCCATGGGTGACGGCGGTGAGGCATGAGCTCCCTCTCTCCTCCGGCGTAAACTCTCTCTCTCTCTCCCCCTCTGTCCTTCGCACGGTTCTGGCGGCAGCGTCACGGGTCGATAGCAACGCGGTTAGGCCGCGACAACAAGGCGCAGCGGCAGCGGTGCAGCCCAGCGCGCCGACGCGATCTCCTTCCTCGCCTCTTCCCTTCTTTTGCGGCCCAGTCTCCCTTTCCATTTCTTGCTTCTGTTTCTTTCGTTCATGGAAGGAGGGAAAACCATGTGTGTGATGGCTGCGCATCAAGACAGTGAAATACTGAATTTGAAATTAGTTCATGATGGCCTTTTTTCAAAAGTTTTGGGTCTTACAATTATACTAATTTAAAAAAATATTTTTATTATAATTATATAAAATTAATATTTAATGCATTATCAACTAATAAAAATAAAGTGTCAATTTTCATGAATTTATTTTTTCTCTAAAATGAAAGTATTATTCTCTCTATTAAATTTATTAGAAAAGTATATTTATTATAATTATATTATAATATTATAATTATATTACAATTAGTATTTAATAAATAATATATAATTATACTAATTTAAAAAATATCTTTATTATAATTATATAAAATCAATATTTAATGCATTATTAAACTAATTATCTATCGAAAATATTTTTAATCATTTTAATTATATTGATACAATTTAAATTCTCATTTATTATGCAATAATTTTATTAGTGACAAATTATTACGTTAATGATAACCTATTTATAATAATAATAATAATAATAATAATAATAATAATAATAATAATAATAATAATAATAATAATAATAATAATAATTAAATTCTAAGATAATTGTCAAACATTGTCTACCTAACTTCAATTAATTAACCAATTTAAATTTGATTTTAGTTGCTATGTTTATTTTCTACATAATTATATAAATTGTCAATCATTATACGTCAAATTAGCGTTTAATAACTAATACATAATAATGTTAATTGTTAATAATTTTTTTATAATTATACATCACATCAGTATTCAATAGATATATAATTATGTTAATTATCAATCATTTTAATTTTCAATTATTGTAATATAATTTTAAATTAATTGTAATTTTCGACAAATTAATTTTGATATCTACCTTAAAAAATTAAAATAAAAATCTATGATTCTAATCATGATAAAAATATATATGATATAATAATAACTTATTCAATTACGGCAAATATATGATGTATAACGTAATAATAACTAATTTATATAATTATTTTTGTTCTAATAAAGGGTATATAGTATTTTTTTTTTTAGTTCGTGAGTCTAGATCTGAGAGTCAACTTATTTTTTTTAATTTATTATTCTTTCTTGACTAATTCAGAAAATAAGAATGTATTTTCGTTTTTTATCGAAATTGATCCTTTTAAGGTACAATTTATAATTTTTTTTATATACTCATTCTATTATATTATTCTTTTGATAATTTAATAATTGTTCTTACTCCAACTTATTCTTTTCGTCTAGTGTTCTAGTGTGATTATCTTTTGCCACAATCGTTTATAATGCATCACATTCAAATACCATCTCAAATTGTATTTACTGATTCGGATTCTAATTACATGGATGTAAGCGTCCAACGAAAGGGTAGTAAACTCTATTTTATCGAAGAATGGTTGGATCTACTAACATATTATGACCAACCTAATGGAATATGGATAAAGTTAGTTTTCTTGGGAGGAGCTTGATTTTTTTATTGAGGAATTGTTTTTACGGAACTTTGTAGACCAAGTTTAAGTTCCTTCCCCTTCATGCTTTCTACGTCTACCCGGAAATTTTTGAAGTGGAGCACATAATGAGATTGAATTTTCTCAATTGAAATTCAGTTTTGGTAAATTCGTGTCAAACTCGAAGATACAATTTCAACGATTGGTAATATATTCAAATTTTCTTATTTTAAGCTTGTCGTAATTAAAATAATTTTATAACATATTGTGATTTTTTTCAAAAATTATCGGCCTTCTTTTGCAGCAATGCCATTGAAGAGAATAAAGGTCAATTTAATTTCTCGGTGTGGTAATTCTATACCTTGTCGCATTGCATGAATAGCGAATGATGAAACTTATTTAACAAGGGGATGATATGAACTTGCACGAAATCTAAATGTTTAAACTTATGATATTGTTTTAATTGATTGTCGTCACGAGAATGGCTCTAATCTAACGTGTCTAAAGACTAGAATAGATTAAATATTATTTAAGTAATTTAGTTCTAATGTTAGTATTTAATTAAATTAATTTTAGATTAAGTTAAATTTAAATTGTTGGCTCAATTTATATATTATGACTATTTTTTTAATATGTTATTTTTTAATTTTTAAATATGAAATTTCTTTCTTTTTACAGTTTTTAAGTTATTTTTATTTTTATTTTTATTTGCTCTCGGTATAATTAAGAAAAAAATAATTAAGTTAAAAAAACTGTAAATAATAAATATTATTTTGATATGACAATTATTTTAATTAACTATGTAAAATTATTGTAAACAAATAATAAAATAATTAATGATTGAGTACGAATAAATCAACAATAATATTTATTAAAAGTTTTACAGGTCCAATAATATTTTTAGTTGTGTTTAAATTTTGATAATAAGTTTAACTAGTTACTATTCTATTAATAGTTTTACCTAAGATAAATTATGTGATAAAAAAATTTGAAAAATAAGGACAAGAATTATAAGATTATGCAAAATCTCATCCAAATTTGACAAAAGCAAGATGACTTACATAGAAATAGTTCTAATAGATGGTAAAGTTAGTTGATTATTTTTCATGATTCTTTCAAGTGATACTAGGTCTAATTTATAAATATTTTTAATAGTTTTATAAGTGTTAATATCTTTTATATTTAATTTATTTTACATTGTGATAAAATTCATTATTCAATCAAGAGTTATTTAACAAAGATGTTTGAAAATGAACTAATCAAGAGAAGGGTCTATATCTTCTCAAATTTTGTGATTGAGGAATCAAGCGTAATTTATCTTCTAACTATACACGTGTATAAAATAACTTTTAAGAATGAGTCACGTATAATAAATATAGTCAATGATCGTAAAATTTCTGACAATAATTTCAATTTTCTTATTTGTAAGGCCCACATCGGTTGGAGAGGGGAACGAAGCATGCCTTATAAGGGTGTGGACACCTCTCCCTAGCATGACGCGTTTTGACGAGTGAGTGTGGGGGGCTTCGGCTAGCATCCCTATCGTCAAAGACAAAACCGTGAGGCTTTGTATGCCAAAGCGGACAATATCGTGCTAGCGGGTGGTCTGGGCTGTTACAGATGGTATCAGAGCCAGAGCCCGGATCGATGTGCCAGCGAGGGCGCTGGGCTCCCTTAGGGGGTGGATTGTAAGGCCCACATCGGTTGGAGAGAGGAACGAAGCATGCCTTATAAGGGTGTGGACACCTCTCCCTAGCATGACGCGTTTTGACGAGTGAGTGTGGGGGGCTTCGGCTAGCATCCCTATCGTCAAAGACAAAACCGTGAGGCCTTGTGTGCCAAAGCGGACAATATCGTGCTAGCGGGTGGTCTGGGCTGTTACATTATTCATGCTGATTAACTTGCACAAAATTATTTTTTTATTTTAATTTTTGCCAAAAAATTATATAATAGCATCATTTCTTCGATAACATAAGTTTTAACATTTAATTTATGTAAATATTTGAAAATTTATTGTAATTTTTTTAAAAGTATATCCTTTTATTAATATATTGTTATTTTTATCGTTTAGTATAAAATAAATTGATAAAATCTCTTTAATTTATAAGTAATTTACTATATTATTAATTTATTTGTCTTTAATTTGATACTTTTAATTTAGTTATTTTTTTAATTAGATGTTATTGGACTCTTGACTAGAAAAGGAGAGCTTATATCATAGTCAAAATCAGGGAGAAGTGGCCTTTACATTGAGGTTGATCTTCATGATTAGCAATATGTGAAATTTTAATATTTCACAACGAGATTTTGTTTTGTAACAATTATTTATTCATATACAAAATCTATCTTTTATCTTTTTTATGATATATTACTACTTATTTCTCTTAATTCCCATTTTTTATTTAGAAATGAGAAAAAAAATAAGATACACGCTGTAGTATCAATTTGTAACACAATTACTCAATTATCTACGTAATTATTAAGCAACCGAATACATATTTATTCTCCGATTTGTAAAACTTAACAAATGTATTGGTAAACATATTGGTTTAACCATTTATTTATTATATTTGCTTATGTTATATCTGTAATCATATTATATCTATTTTTACGTATATACCTTTTTAAAAAAATACTCTTAGTATTAGCACATGGTGTATTAAATAAATATTTTAAAATTAACTATAACATATAATAAAAATAAAAATTAAACTAAATAGATATTACAAATACAAACACACGCACAACCCATTTAATCCAATTCCAAAGACAATCACAGCAAAGAACTTCCTAATTCACCCATTTAACTACCTCACCTACTTTCATAAATTTACCTAGTAATTCTCGTCTTCCTCCTTATTAGGATCATGAAACTCATTATAATTGGGGTCTAAGTGTTACATGTTACAACTAAGTCAACAAACAATCCTAAACCCAAATAAATGAACATATCTAGCGACTACTCAACGACATAAACAAACCCGTCGCGCCGTCACATGCTCGTCATCACCGTCCAACCGTCGCGCCGTCCGTACTCACCATTAAAGTAGATTAATAAAAACAATTAATAACTACATTAAAATTGATACACTTAATTAATACCAAATTAATATGTTATTTTTTTTATTAATCAAATAATTATAATTCAAATTAATTTTAACAAAACAACTTCAAATTATAATTTTAAATTGGAAAAGTATGAGGAGCCAATGAAATATTTATACAATATGTACAATGGAAGTTTAGGGAGTATTAGAGATATAACCATTACTGTTACCTTTTTCTATTAGCTGAAGTTTTTAAAATGAGTAGTATCATGACATGGTATTAGACTTCTAGATCCGAAAGGTCAAGAGTTCGATCATTGATAAACCCAAAAATCAATTTAAACTTTTAGGAAGATATTTATTATTCCTAGTACTCAAATAATTATTCTAGATAATATAAAAATGTTCATTTTGTAATTAAATAGTCTATTATCTCTCTAGCGAAACTCTTTTAAATTTATCACACCACGAATTATTACACTTATTTTAGGACATAAAGGAGACTGACTACTCAAATTTGCTAGCGATATCTAACATGATATATGTAGAAAAATGTATATCAATTTTGAAGAAGAAAATCTCTCTTCTCTATGAAAAATTTTCTAAAAACGGTTGTCAAAACTTCCGTTTAATAATTTATTGGTCAAAAGATCATTGAATTCTTTTTTGTATTATTCAATGAATTGAATAACCTCTCATTTTAAACATTATACACTTACACATATTATACTCACACACACACAACTTAAAAGCTTTATCCACCACTTAACGTAGCTGAATTTTAAACCCAAGTACACTTGTTACAAGGCATAGTTGATAACCATTAAACCAAGGCTTGCGTGCAAAAGATCATTGAATTCAAAGATCAACATATATAACAATTAGGGGGTGGCAAAACGGGTCGAGCCCGTCGGGCCGATCCGCTAAACCCGCTAAAAAGGCGGGTCGGGCTAGGATTTGGAGCCCGCCAAATTGAAAAAAACTCCCCAAACTCGCACCGTCAAATTGGCGGATTTTGGCGGGGCGGGGCGGGCCGGTCCGCCGGGCCGAAGATTTTTATTTTTTATTTTTTTATATTAAATAAAAGAGTGATTACTATTATAAAATTTTTAAACACTTTTTTTTTCATTTTTTGTTTTTATTCTTCTTTTAGTTATTAACTTTATTTATTTTATTTTACAATTTCATATATATGCTCAAATTATGTGACTTATTTTTTAAAATAAAGATGATTCTATTGACAAATATTATTTTGAACAATTTTATTGAAGTTAAAAATTAAAAAAAAGTATAGTAAAAAAATTATATTATAATTTGACTATTTTTTATTTGTATTTGATTTTTTAATTATTATTTTTTGATTAATTTTAATGAATTTTATTTTTCAAAAAAAAAAAAGAGTCAAGCGGGCTAGCCCGCCAACCCGCCAATCCGCCATAAAGCGGGGCGGGCTAGCATTTTGAACCCATTTTAGTTGGCGGGGCGGGCCGGTCCGCCCCGTTTATGAGGCGGGCCTAGGCGGGGCGGGGCGGCCCATTTGCCACCCCTAATAACAATGGAGTAATGGTCTAAATTACTCTTCAAAATTTTTAAAAATAAATATTTAATTTTTAAAAAAATTAATGTACAGATTAACTTTTAAAATTTTATTTCAATAAATAAATTAGTTCTCAATTTATTTTTTTGATAGAATAATGATTTAAATTAGTTTTTAAAAATTTTAAAAACAGACATTTTAATTTCTAAAAAAATTAATATATAGATTAATTTTCAATATTTTTCTATCAGATATAACAGTCTCTCGTCAATTTTACTTGTACTATATATCAATCTTTATTATTAGCTTAGTTTTGTGCATATAGACGATAATACGAATATATTGATATATTTTTTTTGTTGAAAACAAACAAGATAAATAATGATATTTTAAAATTTAAATTCAAATATTTTTTTTAATGCAAACATACTTTTTAAAATAAGATCTTTTTATTATATTAAATACAAAAATATTAAATAATTTTAATTTTAAATTTTTTTAAATAATCTCTAATAATTTTATTATTATTATTGAGCGTGTATATATATATATATATATATATATATATAATTTTTATAGGTTTTTATATAAAAAATTCTTTTTATACTATAAATATATACATAAGAATTTAAGAAATAAAATTATTATTATTATTGTCCAAAAAATTATGATACAGTATTATTATGTAATCAATAATAATAATTATTATTATTTTTTTAAAAAAAAATTACTATGTCTGAGAAAAAGTTAAAGATTAATATGTATATTAATTTTTTAAAATTAAAATATTTATTTTAAAATTTTTAAAAACTAATTTAAATAATTATTCAACAAAAAATAAATTAAAAATTAATTTAGCTGCTAAAATAAAATTTTACAGATATTTTTATGTATTAATTTATTTAAAAAATTAAAATATCTATTTTTAAAATTTTGAAAGCTGATTTAAGTAATTATCCATAATCATTCTAACATAATAAAGAAAAGTATTTTTATAATCTTAAGACGACTTCTAAAATTCTTATATGCGCGTGGTTTTTTTTTTTTAATTGGTTATGTAAATTAACTAGTTAATAACAGTTATTCATTAAATATTTTTTGGAGGAAATATAGTGAGTATTTGTATAATGTGTATAATGAATTATATTGTGTTTGACTCAATAAAATATTAAATGTTTATTATTCTTAATATTTGAATAGTTATTTTAGATAATATAAATGTATTGTGTTTGATAAATTAATAATATTTTTATCTAAATATTTATTTTTAATTTATAGATCAAATAAATAATCTACTATACATATTGTATAAATACTCTATTCGTTCGGCAGACGAATTCTATTTTTTTTCACCCGGGAAGAGAAAACAATCGTTTCCACTCTCTACGGAGAATACGGAAGAAGAAGGACCCTGAGAGAAAGGTTGGAGGCGTTGACACGTCTGAGTCTCTGAAATGATGTTAGAAGAGTCAATTATCATTTCACACAGCGTTGACTGCCGAAGTTGAAAGACAACTAAATCTTATCTTCTACAAGATTTCGGATATCGGCATGGATTCCTTTCATACAGAGTTTCTTCTTTATTTGGGATTTGGGATACGTGTTGAATGAAGCCATTATATATTTATATTTAGTGCTCTTCAATTATTCAACACGTACGTACATAATTCTTTTTTTATTATTATTATTTTCATATGCAGATCATGACAAGTTTTTAATAGACCGACTAGGATATCCACCGTTTAAATTGTTTTCAATACCCACGGTAAACTGAAATCCTTAAAGACACTGCTACCAAATTCATTCTTGCACAATTAACTACATAACCAACTATAACAATATAAAGTAACCAATTTAAATTAGTCGATTTCATTCTATCTTGTACATATAATAATTTATTGGCAAACGACAATTTTTTTAACGAAGCTCAGATGACATTCATTCTTGTTGGTAATGTGATGCCTGCCCTCTTCACAAGTTCAGCAGAAGCCTCTTTTGCATTCAAAATTACCTCTTCCTGTCATGTGCAACAAAAGTCAAATTGCTTTGCTTATAAAAACTTAACATCACGTTGAGGAATGAATGTTTCCTTCCTGAAAATGAGAGTGCAAAGGAAGATGCTTCAGCGGACATACCTCGTCGACATTCATAATCTTCTTGTCCTTCATTATCCATAATCCATTGCACATGACAGAAACCACGTTTTCTGTCCGCATGCAATACACTATGTTGGAAACCCTGCATATATTTCTTGAACCTCAAGTTAAAAGAAAATTTGGGATGGCATGATGGGAGATTATAATATGAGCCTAGTTAGTTGTTATTAAGAATAATATAAATATAGTAATGTTAATGTTTAGCATTGTATTGTAATTGTGTTGAATGAAATTGAAAGTTCCTTCTCTTTAGTTGCGTTTCTTTTCTAATGCATCTTTATGTTTACCAATCAAGTAACCGCTTATTCGTACCAGTCATGAACAGGAACCATAGGCCAAGACCAAGGATTGACAACAACAATGTCAGCCTGCCAAAGTGCCAAATAGCAAGCAGCTTGTGTTAATAGCAGTATGAAAAACAATGTTCTATATGCAATATACTGTTATTAACAGAGTTCTTCCTGCATAGACAGACAATAAATATATTTTTCGAGCTTAGAAAATGAAATATCTTAATTATCAACAATTATTAAGCCTTTCATTATTCAATTGTACTTTCTGCACAGTACAATACAATATGATGATCTATCCTGCTTTTTAGTTTGTACACCATGCATATAAACTATAAAGCCTGATTTGGCACAGAATGAGATACTCTGTCTATTCTTGTACTCAATCCTAGTTCCTAGATGAATAAATATTCATAAAAGAAAACTAAAAATAATTACAAGAAGAAACACAAATAATCTAAACCGGTACCAACCTTCTTTCCAACCGCAAGAGAGCCTATTTCATCATCCCATAAGACCGACTTTGCGCCGTTGGCCGTTGCCATCCTAAGAATAGTTTCAGCAGGCAATGCTGTTGGATCTGTATTCCCATTAGTATAAACTTCCCGCCCTTTGTTAATAAGAGAAGCCAGGTACATTTCATCAACTGAAAATATAATTTATGCATGAAAATTTCCACTGTGAGAACATAGTATATTGAAATGAAAAATTCTTCAAATCATAAGAAACATAAAGGATTTAAGGTTTAGTAAAGAAGGACCAATGCTCATGCGGTTATTTGATGGAGCTCCATCAGTCCCTAAAGAGACACAAATGCCAGCACCAAGCATCTCCCTTACAGGTGCAAATCCAAGCATGCGCATTGCAGAAGCAGGACAATGAGACACTTTAACCCCTGCTCTTGAAAAAAGAGATATCTGAAAATGTAATGCAATAATAATTACTGACAATAACTCATAATTGATTTATATTTCGAATAAAGAATTACAAACTTCAAAGTACTTTTTATTTTGCACTTTATAAGTTAGTTTCTGCCTTTTTTTTAGGCCTATTTTATTTATGTTGGTAAAACTTTGAAAATTCACCAACGCATATAGGAAGTAGTTCTCACTCCTTGCCCCTGCACCTCTAGAGTTTTCTATGAGAAAGTCTAGGGGCCAGCAGATTTTGTGGTTTTTAGCCATCAATTAGCCATCAATGATGTTTTTAATGGTGTGAGATTGCATCTAATGGTGTAGAATCATTCAATTTTCTTTTGATGGTTAAGTGCTGGACAGAATTTAACAAAAGTGCTGACCTCCTAGCACTCCTCGTTTTCTATTCCATAGCAATGCACTAGAACTCAGAAAAGAAGCGAAGCATAATGTGAATAAAAATCATACTCTATATATTCCAAAATATTTGTCACTTTGGAATTTCTGTAAATTCAAAATTCGATGTAGCTGAATACATTTTAGAGATTGAAAATTTTTTTTACCTCATTATCATCAACCCAAACCGAGTGAGCTGCTAACAGATTCTTTTGAAGAAAGTCGATCTTTTCCAAGTAAGTAACAGTTCCATGATTTACTTTGTGAACATCCATCACTAGCTGGTTCTCATACGGTATCTCTGCAACATGCTAACAATTGCCAATTGAACCAAGTGTGATTCATATATCAATATACACGTTTCATTAAGATACAACATAGTAAACGTATAAAAAATAAGGGAGTCATATTTTAGAATTGGAAAATATATAAAAGGCATCAAGGTCAAAAAGTATGTAACAAGTATATATAAATATACTTTAAGATGAAGTCATTCAAGTTAACATTCCAAAGTCATCTGGTTTAAGAATATTTTGGTGCAGCCATTGCATGATACAAAGACGTAGAGAGATGGAGGAAAGGGAGAAATGCAAGAGATAAGCACCATATGTATTCCTGTTCTCAGTTGTGCTGCGGCATCTCTTGTCTCGAGAAGTAACTGTTGGGAGCTGTTCATGATTTGCCTAATTCCGAACCAGACTCGGATGCGCCCATCTGCTGTATTGTGGTACTTGTTGTAATTGTCCTTTTGAGACTGCAATGGAGAATTGAACCAAATACCATTTCAGAACACAAAGAAAAGTTAACAAAAGGAACTAAAATAGTACATCATCTGTCCAGAAGTAAGATCATTTTTTAGTTTTGGATGTTTACATACACAAATTATGTCTAGATGAGAGTTATTTCTGCATAGAGCGAGTAAGAATTTTTAACCAGAAAAAGAATCAATTAAGGGAGACCTGAAGGCAATCATGAGTAGTCCGAGCAGCCCAAGAGGAAGGCAAGCCATTGCCAGAGTCCATGATTGACTCGGCAAGACAAGCACGCATACCAAGCAAGCTGATTGCTCTGGCCATTCCAGAAACATGTTGGCCACCAGCTTCAGCAAAACAAGTAACCTGAGGTTTTCATAAAAGAAAAAAGAAAAGCACTTTTAAACAAAAATCCAGATAGCTTTCACTACAAGAAACAAAAAGAGAAAGTACTTTTACAAGTGATTCCAAGTGCATCTAAATTCACTTACGCCGGAGTGAATGAGTTCGATCCCACAAAGCAAGGTGGAAATGTAAGAGTCATGTTCAGTCATGTTGGATTCATAAGGCCAAATGCGGTCATGCAACCAAGTCATTAAGTCCACGTCATCAGCTATGCCTCTTCCCAGTTGCTGGGAAGTATGAACGTGGGTGTTGATCAATCCTATATCAATTTAACTTTTTTCATGCATTACCGACACATCCAATCATACATTACAAAAAATCAACACATGACGCTTGTTTGAATCAACTTTTAAAAATAAATTTAAGTAATTATTTTAAAATATTTTTAAAAAAGCAAAAATAATCTGATTTTAAAATAACTAAAAAAAATAAAAGTAATTTTTAAAAAAGTAAAAGTATTTTTTTGATAATTTTATATAATTATGTCATTTTGATAATTAAGTTTAATAAAATTAGTCCAATAGTTTAAGTATTAATAGCCAAAAATTTAAGTTGGAGAGAAAAGAAAAGAAGTAAAAAAAATAACTTAATTACAAAAAAAATTATTCACTTAATATTTATTTTTTTATTAATTATTTTTAATATAACAATATAAAAATATTTTTTTATTTATTTACTATGTGAAAACATTTTTTTTAAAATAAAAAATCTTTTTTTTTAAAAAATGAGAATTATAACTTAAAAAGAAAATCATTTTTCTAGTACTTTAAAAAAAATGGTCAAACACACTAAACTAAAATTATTTAAAAAAATTATACTAGAAAGAAATTAAACGGACCAGGGAGGAGGATATGGCCGGTGAGATCTACGAGGTGGTGCGCAAGATGAGAAAATTGAGCAAGAATCTGCGAAGAGTGGCCGATGGCCTTGATGGTATCGTGTTCGATGACGAGGCCGCCGTCCTTGAAAACTCGATTCTGATCGTCCATGGTTATGATCACTGCGCCGTGCAGTACAGTCATCAACATCTTCTCTTCCTCTTTCTCCTTCTTCTTCTCTCCTGGCTCCATCCTCCACTTCAATTGAATTGAATTCTTATGTCTTGACAATTTTACCTGAACTCTAACGGTATTCAACAAAGCTTCAAAATTTTTCAGTCTCTAAACCTGCTCACCACTCAGTCCTTAACAAGTCAACATATCTGAACAGGTTTTAAAACTTTCTTTGTAAGAACAAAATTTCCATTCATAAAAAAGCAAAACGCTCGCAAATAACATAAAGATTTAGGTCCATTTAGATTCACTTTTGAAAAAATATTTATTTTTTTATATCACAGGATGGATCTTCAGGAGATCGATGTTTATAACACTATATTAGGTAAAATTTAAAGGGTTCAAACAAAATTTGATGTTATAAGATCGAGTATTTTTTTTGTTGTTAAATATTCTCGTAGATCTTATCTATGTTATATTTTGAAGAGCAGGATCCTTTGAGACAACAGACAATTCCAGAGCATTTTTAATGACACTAGATAAAAGAAGAAAAATAATACTAACTAACTTTTTAGAGAAAGAAAAGAGATTTAGAATATTTTATGAGATAAGAAAGGATGAATATATTATAATGTTTGATATTTTACAACTGAGAAGAGCCCCTCTTTTTATAGAAGTCTCTTATTGACAACCATATCTTAAAAAATTTAAACAAGCTTATTATACAATGCCAACTGGAAGATAAGGATAAGCCTTATCTCTTCCTGACTTAGCTAGATAATAAGTGACAGTTGTCACTTTATTTTAATGCGCTTAATAATTATGCATAGTGAGAATTCTTGCCTTAATAGATTGACGGCTTAAAATAGTCATTGGAAGGGTCCTATCACTGTCTGAGAAGGATGATGTGTCATCACAAGTCATATTTGGTCCGGTAAATAGGTAAGTGGATCTTCAATGTTCTCCTCATTAGAATCTTGAATATCTTGTAGATATGGGTCATATAGGTTTGAATATGGGACTTCAATGTCATTGGGTATCCCTGCATCAATCCTGGTTGGACTAGGTGGTAAGGCATATACTCTATCATTTAGATATTCAGAATTCAGATCTTCATCAAGACACTACAAGAAATACCGTTAAAATCGACGGCTAGGCTATCGATAATATTAAAATTCGACGGTAAAATCGACGGCGGATGAGGTCGCTATTAAGTTTGTTGATTTTTCAAATCGTTAATAATTCATTAAAATCGAAAATCTTTCCGTCTATAATATGAGTTTAAGAATTTTACCTGCTTAATAAAATCAACAGTTTTACCGTCGATATTATTATACAAAATCGATAATATTTTCGTCAATATTTGATTCATAAAAATCGATAAAAGAGCCGACAATTTAATTATTAAAATATCAACAAGTTCGTTGTCCATATTTTTGTTTTCTTTTGTCTATTTTAAATTTAAAAAGCAATAACTTTACCGTCGATTTTAATAGCCACATTTTTTAATTATTTTTTCTATTTAAAAAAAGTAGACAATTAATACAAATAAACTTTTAAATATAGAAATAAAATTTATACTAAATATTAGATAATAAGTTTACAAACTTATCAAAATAATAAATAATCCTATAACATAAACACTCAAGACAAGATCAATAACTAAACTTATCAAATTCGGCATTACTAAACTTATCAAAAGACCATTCTGTTTCCAATCTAGTTGCCAGATATTGAAAACTCTATCTGTTACCATAGTACAAAGAGTTTAAGAAAGAAACGAAAAATTATTTAAAAAAGTATTATTTTTATTATTTATATTTTTCATCTGTGATTACAAGGTTCTTACTAATATATAGACCAAGAGTACGCTAAGAGTATGCTCGTTATGAAATAATATCCTAATAAATTACATTGATTTTTTTCTAATCCTCTTTGATATTTTCTTGATTTTGTTTCCCTAATTATGGTATTCTAATATTATCCTCTCCCAAAAACCATGAATCCTTCTCAACGAAAACAATATTAGATTGAAATAATCTGCCATATCCAATTATTTGAACTTCAGTAAATGTACTCAATTACTAGGGGTGTTCGCGGTGCGGTTTGGTTCGATTTTTAAGGAAAAAGCCATCCGATCCGATCGTTTAATTAAACTGCGGTTCGGTTTGGTTCGATTTTTTTGTCAAGGTCATCCAAACCAAACCAAACCAATTAAAATCGGTTTGGTTTGGTTCGGTTTGTTTGGTTTTTTTCAATTAAATCAAAAAATAACCACACACTATTATGCAAAGTCATAACATTGAAATTATAGAATACAAGTACACCATAACTAACAAAAGTCTTGATTCAATGAAATTCAACAACAAAAGAAATTAAAATACGACAATTAAAGAAGTTTAAAGGTTCAATAGTCAACACAACAAAAAATAAAAACAAATTTCCAACAACAGATATAGCCACGTCTTGGTGTCCTCTCCAACAAAATAATGAAACTTCTTTAAGCAAATCTACCTGAAATCAAAAGACAATTACATAATAAAAACAATAATAATTGAAAAAAGCACTTGATCATGTCACAATGAATCTTCACCATCATCTTAGGATCCATTCTAGGGACTACCTTATCAAACAATGTTAAAATTTTACCACTGATATGTCCAATACTCCAATCAGAAAAGATCCACACACATAGATCACTACAACCTTTATTTAAAGTGCACTTGATTTTATGATTACTTTGAACAATTATTTCAAAAAAAAGATTAACCATTGTACTTGTCAACCTAAAATTTACTTAAGAGACCTACGATCAAGATCTATGGAAAGCACATTCGAAACTATGCTATTAGATTGAGATGAGTTTAAGTAAATAGTTACCATGAATGACAAGATCTATAGAAAACACATTCGATTTTTTCGGTTCGGTTGGTCGGTTTACAAAATTCTTACTGATATATAGATCAAGAGTACGATAAGAGTATGCTCGTTATGAAATAATATCCTAATAAATTACATTGATTTTTTTTCTAATTCTCTTTGATATTTTCTTGATTTTGTTTCCCTAATTATGATATTCTAATATTATCCTCTCCTAAAAACCATGAATCCTTCTCAACGAAAACAATATTAGACTGAAATAATCTGTCACATCCAATTATTTGAACTTCAGTAAATGTACTCAATTACACAACATAAAAGATAGTAAACAAAAAAAACTGAAGCTTACCCTGAAGTTAAAGAACCATTCTTCCCACATAACGAAACAGCCTTTTTATTGCGGTTTGCAACTTTAACTTGAATACCAAGTCTCATCAAATGGTATCTTGTGATAGCAGCTCTAATAGGTTTTCCATCAACCACTATAACTTTAAGCCCTTTAAAACTAGAAGGAAGATCTTTCATGTTCAGCTTCTTCATATCTGTTTTTGAATTTTCATTATGGGTTTTCTATTTTCTGCTAGATCAACTTTGACAAATATATGTCCTCATTCAACGAACTGCAAGAAATTTATACTTGTCAGCTACTACCTTGGAAAAAAATTAATACAACATGCATATTAATAATGCAAATAAATACACTTACTTTAACCGAGTTGCCAACAAGATTTGTTATTATTTTTCCGAACAGAAAAGCTCTGCATACAAGTCATTAGGGCTTGTATGCTTTACAAGTTAATTAACGAATAAACCCAAAAAACGCGATGCAAGGTACGTTCTTCTTCTTCTTCCTCTTCCTCTTCTTCTTCTTCTTCTTTTCTTTCGTTTCTTGCCTTCCCTTTCTCCTTCTTCTTCTTCTTGCTGCACATTCTTTTGTTTCTTGCTTTCTCTTTCTCGTTCTTCTTCTTCTTGCATGTTCTTCTTCCTCTTCCTCTTCCTCTTCTTCTTCTTTTCTTTTGTTTCTTGCCTTCTCTTTCTCCTTCTTCTTCTTCTTCTTCTTCTTCTTCTTGCTGCACGTTCTTCTTCCTCTTTCTGTTCTTTTTCTTCATTTACATGCTTTTCTCTCTGTTTTCTTTCTTCGTTATTCTCGATTTCATTGTTTTTTGACATCAAGTTCTGAAATCATTTTTGAAGAAGAAGAAGCAGCAGAAGATGAGGAGGAGAAAGAGAAAGAGTTCTGAAATATGCATAAGGTGTACTTCAACAAATTTTGGGTGTATTTCTTAAATCCTTTGGGTGTATTTTTGTAATCCTTTGGGTGTATTTCTGTAATCCTTTGGGCGTATTTATATAATCGTTTGGGTGAATTTCTGTAACCGTTTGGGTGTATTTCTGTAACCCTTTGGGTGTATTTCTGTAATCGTTGGGGTGTATTTCTGTAATCGTTTGGGTGTATTTCTAAAGTTCCATTATCTTTAAATTTGGCAAGAAAATTGTTTTCATGGAGGAAGAAGAAGAGTCGTTCATAATGCATGGTGAGTAGCGTGCTTTGGAAACAGGAAGTTGTTGAATAACGTGCGTTTTATTTACTCTTGAATGTGAAAGTGTGTAATGCGTTAATTAAGTGTAATGCGTGTGTTTTATTGGACTTGTAAGACTTGTAAGCCAAAAAGACTTGTATGTGTAGCAGGCCTCCTTTCCGAATCACCCAGGATCTTCCACAACAATGTCTAGAACTTTATCAAAAACAAACATTGGCAACTATAATTCCCAAAACAATTTAAAAGTCAAAATTGGAAGAATAGCAACCATATGGAAAATGAAATAAGATAATTAGTTAAAGAAAAGGAATCAAAATTATCAAATTCTGAAGCTTGCATGAAATAAAGAATAAATTGGAGCTACTATGTACATTAGATATAATGATGTAATGGAATTGAAATTCGATATATATAAGTCTATATATAAGAAGGTCGATCTGAATATTTAGATACATATTGTAGATTGATCCATATTATATTATAGAGTAAAAGTTTTAGGCCTTACCTCTAAACCTTTATGTCTAGACTTCTCAGAAAAAAGTGAAAGGACATCATCAAAAATGGAAGAGACATCATTAAATATACAAAAAGTGCTTTGCTAAACCCTCTTTAAAAATTTGCATAGGTTGCTTGTCGAGCAATGCAAACAACTCTCTTACGGCACAAAAGTCAGTAATCAAACATACATGCAGGGACGGATCTACACTTATTGAAGAGGGGACATTTGCCCTCATAAATTTTAAAAAAAAAAATCTAATATATATATATAAGTATTACCACTTATTATATTATATTTGTTTTAAAATAAAATATAAATAATTTTTTTATGTTTTATATTAAAAAAATATTTTGTTAAACTTAACACATAATAATAATTATATTGTTAAATTTGATTTAGTATAAAAATAAATAAATAAACTAAAAAAATAGTGATAATTAACTTTATTATATAGTTAATTAATTGATAATTAAATTAAAACTTAATTTTCTAATTAAATATAACTTAAATTATTAGTAATTTTTCAAAAATCATTTAAGATAAAAAAATATATTATCTATATATTAATATTAATATAGTGTAATTATTTTGGTTAAAAATTTATTTATACCATAAAGACTATAATAAGTAGATTTGACAATTAAATATGAGATAATAAAAAATAAAATAATTATTTAAGAATATATATAGAAAAATACTATTTAGCCATATTAAACATAAAAAAGAAAGTCATTATAAATTATTTTTTTTATTATTTTAAATATTAAATCGTTCTATGTGTGTGAAGTTATATTTTTATTAGTTTAAATATTATAATAAGTGATTGTGTGTATATTTATAGTTTTTATCAATATGTATAGATAATTCTAATTTAAAATTTTAAATATAGCTAAACCAATTTGGATTGATCAAATGATCAGCTTAGTTGTCCGTTTAAATAAGTATTGGAGTTTGAATTCCGTCTCGTATATGTAGCAACTCATTGCCGGCCAATTGCATACTCTTGAATGAAACTCAAATTTACGACGGATTAGTCCTTAACTTGTTGGAGTTCGTAGAAAGCCAAAAATAATATCTATACCTAAATTTTATTATATTTTTGCCGCCACTATTAAATTTTTCTGGATCCGTCACTGCATACATGGGTAGAAGTCTGTAAAGTGATGAGATATTTTGGAGGAAAAATAAATCTCTCCCAAAATACATAAATCTAACCGGCAAGTGTACCGGGTCGTATCAAGTAATAAAAACTCACGGGAGTGAGGTCGATCCCACAAGGATTGAAGGATTGAGCAATTTTAGCTTAGTGGTTAATTTAGTCAAGCGAATCAAGATTTGGTTGATGGTTTTGTGGCTGACAGAATTAAATTGCATTGAAGTAAAGAGAACAAGAAATAAATTGCTGAAACGTAAAGGACAAGAAATTAAATAGCAGAAACTTAAAGTGCAAGAAATGTAAATTACGGAATCTTAAAGTGCAAGAAATGTAAATTGCTTGAAATGTAAAGGGGATTGGGGAATGGATTTGCAGAATTTAAACAAAGAAAAGTTGAATTGCATTAAACAGAAGAGGGAAAGGGAATTGGGATTGAACCGGATCTTGAAGCAGTAAAGTAAATGAACAGAAAAAGCAATAAACAGGGAATTGAAATGAGAAATTCAGATCTCAGGACCCAGAGACTAGAAAACCAAGTCTAGATCTCAATGCCTTCCTAGATCCAACAAGAACAATAGCAAGGAAATTGTAAATTGCAAAGAAAAGAGATGACGAACAATGAACCGGAAATGGAATTCAATTAACAGTAAAGAAACAGAGAGATCCAAGATTGAGATTGAAACAGAATTTTTTCAATTCTCCAATCCAAGATCCAAGACAAATGTAAAATGAAATTGAAAGCAATGAAAACAAGAAATTAAAGTTCACTCAAGTTCAAAAGCTCTCCGAAAACTATTATGAAAATTTTAAAAGGAAAGCTCTCTAATAACTTGAATTCTATCCTATTTATACACTTTCCAAAATGATCTTCAAGCCTTGAGTTGGGCCTTTGTTCTTGGTGGAATTGGGTTGAAAGAGGCCTTGGTTGATTGCTCTTGAAGTTTGAAGAAGAACCAAAGTGAACCAATTGAACCGGTTTTTAAGTTAGCCATAGTTGGACCCAACGTTTGAGCCAAAGTTAGGGGTCTAACTTTGGCCCTAACTTTTCATAGCAGCAAGCATATTTCTCTGGTTTGGACGTTGGTGCCAACGTTAGGGGTCTAACTTTGACCCTAACGTTGGCAATGCTTTGTGCTAGTGGCGCCAACGTTAGCCTCCAAGTTAGGGGGCTAACGTTGGCGCAAACGTTGGCCTTCTCCCCCTTTGTAATTAAGGTGCCAACGTTAGCCTCCAAGTTAGGGGGCTAACGTTGGCGCAAACGTTGGCTGGCCCAGGGATGAATTTCAAGTTTCTCTTGCCAACGTTAGCCTCCAAGTTAGGGGGCTAACGTTGGCTCAAACGTGGGGAGCCCAGGGAGTGATCTTCATGCCCAACGTTAGCCTCCAAGTTAGGGGGCTAACGTTGGGGCTAACTTCATGCCTCCCGGTTCAATTTCACTTATTCCATTGTCCTCTCTTCACTCCTAGCCATTCCTCTTTGCTTCAACCTTTCTCCAAGCTTTCTTCACCTATCATTAATCAACCAAACTCATCAAAGCTATGCTCAAAATCATGAGATATTCAATCTTTCATAATATGCAACAAATATAGCATAAAACCTCATGAAATGGCATGAATTCATATATGGTTGGTTAAATCAAGGGAAACATGAAAATCTACTCAATTGGCTTGCTTGTAGCTCAAGAAAGTGCATAATTCTAATGAAAACAAAAGAAAAAGACCAGCTAAAATAGGCTAGGATGACAATACAACCTGTTGGAGTTCACTTGCTTTCCTCCTTCTCATCATCATCATTGCTACCCTTTATGTTCATCTTTTGCTTCTTTGGTTGATGATGCTCAATCTCTCCAAAGGCTTGTATGATATTCTGCAATGATATTGAAAGTTGCTTGTTCCCCAAGCACTTAGAAACAATGGTTAGCATGCAGGATTTATTTGTGGGCCTTTGTACTTACTTTGGTGTGAGAACACCAAACTTAGTACCTTGCCAATGGTTCTTGTGCATCAGATTAACCATGTGTAAAACTCTTTTTCTTTTTCAAAAATGACAAAACTGAAAACTAGGAAACAGCAGAATAGTTAACTAGTTCATCCATCATGCTTGAAGCCATCATTATGCAGAGAGTGAGAATGTGTTTTATAATGGGATTTTGGTGAAACACCAAACTTAGAATCCTTCATTCTCCTTTATATTGTTTTGGTGTGTACACCAAACTTAGCTTCTTGCAATATAGATAAAACTAATTAACCCTTTTATTGAAATAGATATGAAAAGATAGTTACCTCCGGTTGGGTTGCCTCCCAACAAGCGCTCTTTTATTGTCACTAGCTTGACATCCTTCACTCTGTGCTCATGGAAGTTGAGGCTTCTGTTGCCTCAGGTTTCCTCCTCTTGCTATGGGCTTCCTTCCCTCTGTTTCTCTTTCCATAGCCTTCTTATTTTCCTCCATGACTCCCTTCTCTTTTAACACAGCATCCTTTTCATGGCTCTTTGGGTTCAGAGTCCCCTTTTTTCACCCAATTCAGCAAGGTTTTGCACTAATTGTTCCACCTGCCTTTCAAGTCTTCTGAGTGAAGCCTCCTGGTTCTTGCTTATCATCTCTTGATGCTTTTTTATTTCTTCCCGCTCTATTGCCATCATTTCTTGAATTCTTATGGACCTCTCCATCAGCATTTCTAGAATATAGATCCTTTGAAAGGTTGGAAGTGGTTGTGGCAGTTGTGGTGGTTGATGAATGTCATTTTGAGCGAATGGTGAGGTAGGATGGGGTTGGAGGTGTGTATGATTGTTGTTGTGGGGGTGTGTTTTAAGTTGATTTTTGAAGTTAGGGTTATTGAAGTTGAAGTCCCTTGGTCTTTGATTTTGGTTCTCAACCCCCCTCCCATTAGAATGAGTCCTCCAAGGTGGATTGTACACATCATTCTGAGGTCTGTTCTGGAGCATGCTAGAGTGATTGCTTGGAGCTTGCTGTTGCTCATAGCTTTGTTGCTCATGGTTAATGGCCCCAAAGCTTTGTTCAACTTGATTACACCCATATGAGCTTTGAGTCAGGTTGTATGTATGTACTACAGCATGTCTCAACTCAATGATTTTTTTAGCCATCATATCTAATTGTTGTAGAGTTTGCTGATGCATCTGCTTGTTTTGGCTTATTACTGCACGAGCACCTTCAATTTCTTTCTCTAATGGATGCACTTCTGCCTCTTGCTTAACAATTCTTTGTGATGGGTTAAATTTGACTAGGAGTCCATTCATCAGTTCTTCCCATCCGATAATGCTTCCTTGTGGAAAGGCTTCAAACCATTGGGTAACATCATTCATGGCTGTGGATAGTTGCTTCGAACTATGGGTTACATTATCGTCCATGGTGGGGGTATTATTCTCATGATTGCTCGAATTTGTTGAGTTCCCTTCCATGATCTGCACAGTCACAACCAATTCAAGTGAAGATAGAGCATATTCAGGCCAGGATATGATTGAAGGATCAGTTGACACAAAGTATCAAACAGTTGGCAAACTTGAGAGAGAAATGAATGAAAACCACTCCTCTCGTTTGTTTTTCAAATTATGAAAATCATATTCAGCAGGATGAGCCAAGGAAATTTCACTCTATTGCTAGAATGAGGTGTCTATTAGCTCAGGCAAAACTTCAAACAGTTAGTGGGTTAGTCAAAATTAAAGAAAAATAAAGAAAAAATGCTTGATCTAGATCACCTCCTCGCTTAATCATTGTCAATCTAATCAATCCCCGGCAACGGCGCCAAAAACTTGATGAGATATTTTGGAGGAAAAATAAATCTCTCCCAAAATACATAAATCTAACCGGCAAGTGTACCGGGTCGTATCAAGTAATAAAAACTCACGGGAGTGAGGTCGATCCCACAAGGATTGAAGGATTGAGCAATTTTAGCTTAGTGGTTAATTTAGTCAAGCGAATCAAGATTTGGTTGATGGTTTTGTGGCTGACAGAATTAAATTGCATTGAAGTAAAGAGAACAAGAAATAAATTGCTGAAACGTAAAGGACAAGAAATTAAATAGCAGAAACTTAAAGTGCAAGAAATGTAAATTACGGAATCTTAAAGTGCAAGAAATGTAAATTGCTTGAAATGTAAAGGGGATTGGGGAATGGATTTGCAGAATTTAAACAAAGAAAAGTTGAATTGCATTAAACAGAAGAGGGAAAGGGAATTGGGATTGAACCGGATCTTGAAGCAGTAAAGTAAATGAACAGAAAAAGCAATAAACAGGGAATTGAAATGAGAAATTCAGATCTCAGGACCCAGAGACTAGAAAACCAAGTCTAGATCTCAATGCCTTCCTAGATCCAACAAGAACAATAGCAAGGAAATTGTAAATTGCAAAGAAAAGAGATGACGAACAATGAACCGGAAATGGAATTCAATTAACAGTAAAGAAACAGAGAGATCCAAGATTGAGATTGAAACAGAATTTCTTCAATTCTCCAATCCAAGATCCAAGACAAATGTAAAATGAAATTGAAAGCAATGAAAACAAGAAATTAAAGTTCACTCAAGTTCAAAAGCTCTCCGAAAACTATTATGAAAATTCTAAAAGGAAAGCTCTCTAATAACTTGAATTCTATCCTATTTATACACTTTCCAAAATGATCTTCAAGCCTTGAGTTGGGCCTTTGTTCTTGGTGGAATTGGGTTGAAAGAGGCCTTGGTTGATTGCTCTTGAAGTTTGAAGAAGAACCAAAGTGAACCAATTGAACCGGTTTTTAAGTTAGCCATAGTTGGACCCAACGTTTGAGCCAAAGTTAGGGGTCTAACTTTGGCCCTAACTTTTCATAGCAGCAAGCATATTTCTCTGGTTTGGACGTTGGTGCCAACGTTAGGGGTCTAACTTTGACCCTAACGTTGGCAATGCTTTGTGCTAGTGGCGCCAACGTTAGCCTCCAAGTTAGGGGGCTAACGTTGGCGCAAACGTTGGCCTTCTCCCCCTTTGTAATTAAGGTGCCAACGTTAGCCTCCAAGTTAGGGGGCTAACGTTGGCGCAAACGTTGGCTGGCCCAGGGATGAATTTCAAGTTTCTCTTGCCAACGTTAGCCTCCAAGTTAGGGGGCTAACGTTGGCTCAAACGTGGGGAGCCCAGGGAGTGATCTTCATGCCCAACGTTAGCCTCCAAGTTAGGGGGCTAACGTTGGGGCTAACTTCATGCCTCCCGGTTCAATTTCACTTATTCCATTGTCCTCTCTTCACTCCTAGCCATTCCTCTTTGCTTCAACCTTTCTCCAAGCTTTCTTCACCTATCATTAATCAACCAAACTCATCAAAGCTATGCTCAAAATCATGAGATATTCAATCTTTCATAATATGCAACAAATATAGCATAAAACCTCATGAAATGGCATGAATTCATATATGGTTGGTTAAATCAAGGGAAACATGAAAATCTACTCAATTGGCTTGCTTGTAGCTCAAGAAAGTACATAATTCTAATGAAAACAAAAGAAAAAGACTAGCTAAAATAGGCTAGGATGACTTGTCATCATAAAGACAAAAGAAACATTAGAACCATTAGTCAACAGCCTATGATATTACACTCTGGTCATATTTGTCATACATGTATTATGTCCTATACATGTTTGTGCATATTTATCAGATCAGCTTCTGCAATTGAAGGTTAGTATATATTACACTCTGGTCATTATTACTAATGTGGTAAATAAAATCTTCTTTAATAGTTGCATATTTTACATCCTTAAAATTTTAACAATATCACTTGATAGTTTTAGTCTGATTTTGCTTAAATAATTAGTCTTAAGGGGAAGGGTCAGGTTTGGATAAGATTGTATGATATGCTATTTTTTTTCCAGCAAGATTTGAGAACATAGCATGCTGTGTTGATTCAAACTGTAAAGTCCATGGACTAACTTAGATTACAAAACAGATTATACTTTGTTACATTATCCAAATTCACAGCTATTTTGAAACCAAAGGAGTAACATTTACCAGATCCAACAATCAAAGATTCATTTATAAGAGAAGGGGAGTATATGCAAATACAGAACTTTATGAGAGATCATCAATAGTAGATTACCAATTCATTGACATAACATGATCCAAAGCAACAAAAATAATAAAAAATAATCAGAATAATAGAATGCCATGTGAGGGATGACCTGAAAGAACTTGGAGAAGCACAAGGAAGATGGCTGAGGAGGTTGCTTTGCTGCTCCATTAGAAGCATTGGCTGCCATTATCAAAATCTCTCAAGTTCTAATCCTGAACCAATTTCCAAATGATCAACACTTATTATGAGCCTTTACACACATTAATTAGTTGAAAACATCAAAAATTCATGAACCAAATCAAATTGAAACCAAGTAAATGGACTAGGAGATAGTGACAGACACTTAAGTAACAATCACTAGAAGAGAGAAAGAGAGAGGAAAAGAGAGAGGTAAAGATAGAATGGACTTGACTTAAGTAGAGAAAGAGAGAGATCAATCCACAACCCCAAATCACAAGTCTGGCACAAAAATCATTGATCAGAACACCGTTTTATAGTAAGAAGAGTTTATTTTTCAAGAGTTTTGACAGTTGGTTGTTATGTCTGGTCACATCTGGGATAAAGTCTCTGATATAGTTTACAATTCCTAAGAATTGTTGAACCTGTTTAACGGTCATGTTTTCATCAGAAAAATGGATCAATTCTTTAGCAATATGATTCCCTGGTTGGAAAAATCCGTCTTCGAAAACCATCCCTATGAATTCAATTTTTGTTTGGACAATAAAACTCTTTTTTTATGATAGCATGATTCTTTGATCTTATATGATTTGAGTGAATTTGGTTAGGAGTGTCTTATGGGCCTCATTATTTTTTGAAAACAATAGGATATCATCAATGTAAATGAGTGTGAAATGTAAAATGGGCTCAAAGATCTTGATCATTATTTTTTGGAAAAGAGATGGGACCACTTTGAGTCTAAATAGCATTACTGTCCACTGATATTGGACTTCAGGAATACAAAAGGCTGTCTTGTATCTATTTTCAGGATGGAGTCCAATTTGCCGAAATCCATCTTTTAGATCAAACTTGCTGAATATTTTTGCCTCACTTAGCCTTTGTGTGATAACTGGAATTCTCGGTCAAAGGAATTTATCGTCTTGCAAAAAGAGATTAAGCGGCTTGTAATCAATTACAAGCCTCTTTTTTCCTTTGTTTTGCTCAGCTCTTTTCTCAACATAAAAAGCTTGACATGCCCAATTATAATTGGTTGGCTCAATGAGTCCTTGGACTAGAAGAGCTGCACATTCAGCTCTTGCTAATTTGAGATCTTCAGGATTCATCTCGGAGTGGGTAGCCTTAGTTGGGTTAATGCCCTCATTCCTTTTGAAAGGAAGATAAACGTAAAAATCTAGATTCTTCCACAAAGGTGCAGGGTGGTTGAATAATTGATCATGACTGTCGCAACAAGCATTGAGGAGTTGTTGCTGGATCTCCTTATATTCTTCTGGTGCTTCATGGATCTCAAGGATGCTTTGTATCCTTGTCTAGAGTAAGAACTGTCTTTTGTAACTTAACCTAGTGGGCTTGATTTGTAGTCTATGGGTTCGATAAAAAAAAACATCAAATTCAAACAGGACATCCTTTTCTGGGAGATAACTTTTCAATACCCTGAGTCAAGTAGTCTGGCCTGCAAATATTTCCAATCTAATGGGTTTTCTGGAAATTAGATCAATGGTGAAGACTTTTTTATTAGCTGCTGAAAACTTCTTATGGAAAGGTGCCCACATTTCTGCGGGTAAGACATGTGATTTTAGAATGGTGGTACATGATCCAGTATCCATCAGTGCAAAAGCTTTCAGTGGTTTGTCATATTTAGAAGTCTTGATCTTTAAATAGAAATGGAGTCGAGCAGTACCATCAATCTGCTTCATTCTCAAGGACCCAAGATATCCAAATTCTTCTTTCGGAATTTTTGGTCCTTTAGGAATCCTTGTAGTAATGGAAGATATTGTAAAGACTGATCTTTCTGGTGAAAAATCATCTTCTGAACTGCTTTCTTCCGGATCAGAGTCTTGAAAAACATATTGGGTATTACTATCTTTGTCCTCCTTCTCTTCAAGTACTGATTCAAGATCTTCTTTATCTTTTATGGAGACTGCATCCATTAAAGACTGAAGCGTCTTGATTTCCTTCTTTGTCTTGCTGGGGCATGATTTAGCAAAATGACATTGTTTTCCGCAAATGAAGCATTTGTTTGACTTCTTGCTATGAATGTTTTTTCTTTCGAAATAGCGGAATGGTCTTTGCTTTTTTCTGCCTTTTCTAAATGTCTTCTGTTGAAACGTCTTGGATTGCTGCTGCCAATGTGTTTTCTTTCTTGGCTTACACTCACAAATGTCATGTTCTTTATATTTGATCTTTAGATAGAATTTACTGCATGCTCTTTTGAGTTTGCTTGAATTTTGAGTGAGCCTTTTAAACATTTGTTGTTGTTCACATAGCTTATCCAAGGCAGCTAGAGCTAGTTGGTATATTTTTCCGATGGTGGTGGTAGCTACTTCTTTTCAAAGAGTCATCATCATCCGCTGTAGTTCTGGCTGGAGTTCATCTGGTAAGGATGTCATGAAGACTTATTTGAGGGGTGGATTACTATTTCTTCCAAGAGGATAACATTTAACAGCCATTCTCTTGTAATGCTTTTCTAAGACCTTCCTGTTGAGTGAGCAGCATTTCATTTCAAAATACTCTTGGGAGTTTCTTTTCTAGATGATTGTGATATCTCCTAGAAACTCTTGGTGTAGTACTCCTAAAAACTGAGAAAAAGTACTATTGATGAGTTGAAGTCTTTCATACTCAGAAAGGTTGCTAACCCATTTACGAAGATTGCCAGTCATTCGATTTATGAAGCCTGCAAGAACCTGTTTGCTTGAAAGATTTGGATTAGTCATGTTGGTTTCAATCCAAGCACCAAATTTATTCCGCCTTTCTCTGTATTTTGAAGGTGGAATATCATCAAAGGTGAACCATTTGTTAGAAGTTTTTACTTCAGAAAATCCTGTTTATAGAGAATTTACTGAAGTTGTTGGTTCATCTTTTTTAGAGATTATTTCTTCCTCTTCCTCTTCTTCTTTTATTGGATTGGTCATGACTATTGTTAAAATGTCTATCACATAATTTTTTTGGACCAGTTATTTAAATATTTTTTGTTTTTATCTTTTTTAAAAGTAAAGTATTAATAGTTTTTAAAAAATAAATAATTTATTTTTTTTAATAAAAATAATTTTTTTAAAAGATATATTTAAATTTATTTAAAACTTAATAAAAATATTTTGTTTTTTTATAAAAAAAATACTTTTTCACTCAAATAAGTCAATTCAATTCCACACTTATATTTAATAAAAGGCCAATTATATCATATAGAGCATAGATTATCTTCTACATGTGTAAAATAGTAGAATGATGCTGACACTATTAAAAATTGATAAATGTCTCTCTCAAGATATTCATTTTGTTGAAAACAGTAGAAAGGATAGCTTGTGTTGTTCAGCTTTCATCACGTGAATGAATTAAGATTAACAACTGAATAATTAGGGCAAAAAACTAGAATAAGCCAAGAGAAGTTGTAAATTACCTAAATAAGCCAAAAGTGAAATTCGTTTCAGCAATGAGCCAAACTATATATTTATATAATTCGAACCAATGTAGTTCGAACTCGAATCATTAATAATTCGAACCAGCTTGGTTCGAATTACATACAAACACACGCACACACATAATTCGAACCAGCTTGGTTCGAATTACACACAATAATTTATGGTATAATTCGAATTATGCTGTTAAAAAATTAATAATTTATTAAAAAAATTTATAAAAAAAGTAATAATTTAAATTTTAAAAAATATATATTTTTATTTCATATGTTAAAAAAAACTAACAAAATATTTAATTACGATACTTCTTTAAAATATTAATGAGCTATCAATTCGAATTCCATACAATACTTTTCTGTCCATTTTTAATAGTTTATGAATATTTTTTAATAAATTTTTTTAAATTATACTACAAAAAATATTTTATCCTATGCAAAATAATTTTAAAAAAATGGCTTAAAAAATGTTAGGAGTACTATAAAAATTTGTAATGTTATAATAACTTAGGTAAATACATGCATGTACTCAAATTTTAAATAAAATACTCTACATAGTCAATAATAATTTAGAAATGAAAGAAAATATTTTATTCCATACAAAATAATTAAAAAATATATTTTATTCTATACAAAATAATTTTAAAAAATGGCTTAAAAGATGTTATGAGTACTATAAAAGTTTGTAATATTTTAATGATTTAGGTAAATACATGATAAAAATATTTTTCTTTAATTTCTAAATTATTAGTGACTATGTGGAGTATTTCTTTAATGTCCTAAGTCATTAGGACATTACAAATTTTTATAGTACTTCTAACATCTTTTAAGCCATTTTTTAAATTATTTTGCATAGAATAAAATATTTTTTTGTGGTATAATTTAAATAAATTTATTAAAAAATATTCATGAGCTATCAAGAATGGGCAAAAGAGTATTGTATAGAATTCGAATTGCTTACCATATAATTTGAATCAGAGTAATTCGAACTTCGCTATGTGTAATTCGAATCATGTAATATCTCACCATATAATTTAAATAATTTTATTAAAAAATTATCATGAATATTTTTTAATAAATTTATTTAAATTATACCATAAAAAAATATTTTATTCTATGCAAAATAATTTAAAAAATGGCTTAAAAGATATTAGAAGTACTATAAAAATTTGTAATGTCCTAATAACTTAAGACATTAAAGAAATACTCCACATAGTCACTAATAATTTAGAAATTAAAGAAAAAATATTTTTATCATGTATTTACCTAAATCACTAGAATATTACAAACTTTTATAGTACTCATAACATCTTTTAAGCCATTTTTTTAAAATTGTTTTGCATAGGATAAAATATTTTTTGTAGTATAATTTAAAAAAATTTATTAAAAAAATTTATTAAAAAATATTCATGAACTATTAAAAATGGACAGAAAAGTATTGTATGGAATTCGAATTGATAGCTCATTAATATTTTAAAGAAGTATCGTAATTAAATATTGTGTTAGTTTTTTTTAACGTATGAAATAAAAATATATATTTTTTAATTTTTAAATTATTAATTTTTTTAATAATTTTTTTTAATAAATTATTAATTTTTTAACAGCATAATTCGAATTATACCATAAATTATTGTGTGTGTAATTCGCACCAAGCTGGTTCGAATTAGTGTGTGCGTGTATTTGTGTGTAATTCGAACCAAGCTGGTTCGAATTATGTGTGTGCGTGTGTTTGTGTCGAATTATGTGTGTGCGTGTGTTTGTTTGTAATTCGAACCAAGCTGGTTCGAATTATTAATGATTCGAGTTCGAACCACATTGGTTCGAATTATATAAATATATGGTTTGGCTCATTGCTGAAACGAATTTCACTTTGGCTTATTTAGATAATTTGTAACTTCTCTTGACTTATTCTAGTTTTTTGCCCGAATAATTATCATAATGACACTAAGTGAAATTAAAGCTAATGATGGATTATTATTAGATATTGGGCTTAATCATTCATGAATCTTAGATGTTTTGCAAGAAAACTTTGAAGACAATAGAATGATAATTTTTTAAAATTTTATTGTGTGGGTTTAGTAATCAATTCAAAAAATTTTGAAATGAAGTTTCAACTATGGATAAAATTTTTTTGCCAAGAGGTGCCTTGCGTAGAAGCATTTTGAGATTCAAGAAATTGACCAATAAAATAAATGTTTCCTGTTCACCAAAAAAATTGAATGTTTCCTCATTTATTATCATGAACTCTTCTGGAAAATTGGCCTACTAATAATTTTTATTATTATGAACTCTTTGTTGAAGAAATTTAAAATTAAAACCATTTTAAAAATTTCAATATGACAAGTGTAATTTTTTTCTTTTAACTAAAAAATATATAAATACACACAAAATATTTTTTATTTTATAAGATTTATTAGTATGCAATAAAATTTTTACAATATCAAACAATTGATATTAAAATATTAAATTTAATAACAAAATATAAAAGACTTAAATTATCAAAACAATTAAAATTATTATGCACTACTGTGTCATTTAGTGGAACAATAAAATATTAATGATGGTTTCTAAAAACGCTAATCAAGTTTTTATTATATCGAAAATTAAACTAATTAAAATTGTTTTGGTATATTTAATTTAATAAAAATATCATAAAATGATAGATAAATTTTAAATCGTAGGAATAGACTAAGTGAATGAAAGGAGAAAAAACAAAAAGAAAACATGTAAATATCACCTCCCTTAATAGTTTATGATGATAATTAGTTTTTATATAAATCTCAACATCATGTATGAGTTTACGATGATAGTCAGTTTTTATATAAATTTACACATTCTATAGCGATTTATGATGATAGTCATTTTTCACATGAACATTTATATTTTATAATGATTCATGTATATATTTTAAATCTTTACACCCTATGGCGATTTATATAAAGAAAGTACATGATCAAAATATAACCATTTTGAAAAAGTTGCAATCGAATATAATTGATTTAATGTTTATTTATTTATGCAATTAGCCCTTTTAATTATTTGCATTTTATTGAACTTGTGGAATTTACATGAGTAATTTTTGTAAAAGATATTGATTTGTGTTCTTTATTATATTGAATATCATAATTTGTGAAGTCATATACAATAGTTTATAGTAGTCATAAAATGATCTAAATTATATATGGCAACTTTTTTTTTTTTTGTTGTCCACGGTATTTCCTAACTTGATAGGTCAAGGACTAATTCGTTCTGAATCTGAGTTCTACTGGCCAATGGGTTGCTGCATGCACAAGGCGGGATTCAAACTCTCGATAGTTGCTTAAGTGGACGAGTAAGCTGACCATTCGACCAACCCAAGTGGGTTATATATTGCAACTTTAATCTTTCTTTCAACCATTTTTAAATTGATTACTAAGCCCACACAATAAAGTTCCAAAAAATTCTCATTCTTTTGTCTTCAAAAGCCTTCTTGAAAAAACATTTAAAGATTCATCATGACTAAGCCAAACATCCAATAATAATTTATCATTATTTTTAATCTCACTTAGTGTCATCATGATAATTATCCATTGTTAATCTCAATTCACTTGCGTGATGAAAGCTGACCAACACAATCTGTTCTTTCTACTATTTTCAACAAAAATGGTCTCGTGAAAGAGACACTTATCAATTTTTAGTAGTGCCAGCATCATTCTATACATATAAAAGACAAATCATACTCTACATAGTAAAATTGGCCTTAATAAAAAAGATAAATATTTGTTTTGATAAACTATTATCTAATAGAAAGTACAATATTCAGTTCCGAGAAATTTCAATTAGAATTTTTTAAATTAAAATGATAGCAATATTTTTTTAGGATAAAATAAAAAATAAAAAATAGTATTTTCAAAATAAAATTGAGCTGCGATTAGAAGTATTAGGCAAAAAAATATTATTATTAAAAAGAATTATTTTTAAAAAATAAATATAAGATAATATTAATGTCTAAATTATATTATTTTCAAAAGATCAATTTTAATACATTAAGAAAAGCTTTTAATTGACAATATAAAAGAACAGTTTTAATTAAAATTTGAACTAGATCTAAATTATGGGATATACTATGTCAAAAATGTAATTATTAATGATAACAATAGGATGTCAAAATAAAAAGTACACAAAAAATTGTTAATTTTGTTATAAAATAAGTAAATAAATAAGGAAGAGGTAACAAATATAATGAAATATAAAGAGAGAAAAGTATTCCAACATAAAAGAGAGAAGGAATTGTTTATTGCTTGTGTGTATTTTTATTCAGAGGCTTGAGCCTCTATTTATAGGTGTACATGATGACATTTTTCAAACTATAATAAATAGAGTCATCCTTGATAAACCAAGCTACTTTGGAAATGGGCATCCACATGTGATCTTATTCTTATCACAACACTCCTCCTTGGATGTCCATTTAGGATTATTGCCTCGTTAAAACCTTACTAAAGAAAAACCCAGTGGAAAAAAATCTTAGTGAAGGAAAAAGAGTACAATATCCTTTAGTGATGGTGACTGCCTCATTAAAAACCTTGTCAAGAAAAACCCAATGGGAAAAAAACCTAACCAAAGAAAAAAGAGTACAGTCTCCCCCTTTTGCCGACATTATTTTATATCTCGAAATTGGTGCATCCCAATCTGATGTACCAATCTTTCAAAAGAAGATTTTGGGAGTGACTTTGTGAATAAATCTGCCAAATTATCACTTGAGCGGATCTGTTGGATATCAATTGTCCATTGATTTTGAAGATCATGAGTGAAGAAGAATTTGGGAGAAATATGCTTTGTTCTATCACCTTTGATATATCCGCCTTTAAGTTGAGCAATACATGTTGTATTATCTTCAAACAGGACAGTTGGAGCTATCTTCTGATCAATCAATCCACATGATGACAGAATATATTGGAGCACACTCCTCAGCCAAAAACACTCGTGACTAGCTTCATGTATTGCTAGTATTTCAGCATGATTAGAGGATGTTGCAGCAATCGTCTGTTTCGTGGACCTCCATGATATATATAGCTGTACCACCATATGTGAACATGTATCCTGTTTGAGATCTCCCTTTATGTGGATCAGACAAGTATCCAGCATCTGCATAGCCAACTAATTGTGACTTGGATCCATAGGGATAAAACAATCCCATATCAACCGTTCCATGAAGATATCGAAAGATTTGTTTGATTCCACTCCAATGTCTTCTGGTTGGAGAGGAACTATATCTTGCTAGTAAATTCACAGCAAATGATATATCGGGTCGCGTATTATTAGCAAGATACATTAGCGCTCCAATGACACTAAGATATGGTACTTCAGGACCAAAGATATCTTCATTTTCTTCTTTAGGACGGAATTGATCCTTTTCCACATCCAAAGATCTTACAATCATTGAGGTACTTAATGGATGTGACTTATCCATATAAAATCTTTTCAAGATCTTTTATGTGTATGTTGTTTGATGAATAAAGATCCCATTTTTTGTATGCTCGATCTGCAGGTCGAGACAAAATTTAGTTTTTCCAAGATCTTTCATCTCAAACTCTTCCTTTAGAGTTTTTATAATTGTTGGAATCTCTTCAGGAGTTCCAATGATATTTAAATCATCAACGTACACAACAATAATAATAAATCCAGATGTAGTTTTCTTTATAAAAACACAGGGGTAGATATCATCATTCTTAAATCCGTTTTTGGCCAAATACTCAGTAAGACGATTATACCACATTCGTCCAGATTGCTTTAGACCATATAAAGATCTTTGCAATTTAACTGAGTATAATCCTTGTGAATATTCATTGGATGGTTTAGATATCTTTAATCCTTCAGGGACTTTTATAGATATCACGATCTAATGAGCCGTATAAATAGGCTGTTACCACATCCATTAAATGCATATGCAGTTTATGATATGCAGATAAACTGACCAAATAACGCAATGTTATCGCATCCACTACAGGGGAATACATTTCTTCATAATCTATACCGGGCCTTTGTGAAAAACCTTGTGCCACAAGTCGGGCTTTATAGCGCACAACTTCATTTTTCTCATTTCTCTTTCTCACAAATACCCACCGGTATCCAACAGGTTTTACATCTTCTGGTGTACGGACTATAGGTCTGAAGACTTCACGTTTTGCAAGTGAGTCTAATTCAGCCTTCATGGCTTCTTTCCATTTTGGGCAATCATTTCTTTGTCGACATTCTTCGACTGATCTTGGCTCAAGATCCTTACTTTCATGCATGATATTTAATGCCACATTATATGCAAATATTTCATTGACAATTGTCTTATTTCGGTCCCATTTCTCTCCTGTAAAGACATAATTTATCGAGATCTCGTCATTTTCACAATTTTCAGGTACCTGAACGTCTTCTGGCGTTATATCAGAATTTTGGACAACTGCAGGTGTCTTTACTATGTCTTTTTCAACAGGAATATTTACCTCTTTTCTCTTTCGAGGATTTTTATCTTTGGAACCGACAGGCCTGCCACGCTTTTTGCGTGAATTTGCTTCAGTGGCTATTTGTCCTACTGGGACATCAATTCGAATTGGGGCATTTTTCACCCTACCACGCTTCTGGCGTGAATTTACTTCAGTGGCTACTTGTCCTATTGGGACATCAATTCGAATTGGGACATTTTTCGCTGGTATATAAGATTTGGTTATCCTCTTTGTATCGAAAAATGTATCAGGAAATTCATTTGTTATTCTTTGCAAATGTATAATCTTTTGAACTTCTAGTTCACATTGCGCTGATCGAGGATCTAAACGCATCAACGATGATGCATTCCAATTAAGTTCCTTTTCAGGAAGCTTATTCTCTCTCCCTAATGTTGGAAATTTTGATTCATCAAAATGACAATCCGCAAACCGGGCTTTAAATACATCTCCAGTTTGTATCTCAAGATACCTCACTATAGAGGGAGAATCATATCCAACATATATCCCCAATTTTCTTTGGGGTTCCATTTTGGTGCTATTAGGTGGTACAATAGAAACATATACCGCACACCCAAATATTCTTAAATGGGAAATATTTGGCTGCTGGCCAAAAGCTAATTACATAGGAGAGAACTTATGGTAACTCATTGGCCTCAAACGAATAAGTGTTGCGTCATGTAAAATAGCATGCCCCAAACCGAAGTTGGGAGATTTGTTCTCATAAGTAAGGGTCTAGCAATCAATTGGAGGCATTTAATAAGTGATTCTGCTAACCCATTTTGTGTGTGAACATAAGTTACTGGATGTTCAACACTTATTCCATTAGCCATACAATAAGCATCAAATGCTTGGGAAGTAAATTCACCAGCGCATTATCAAGATGAATTGCTTTGATTGGATTTTCTGGAAATTGTGCTTTTAATCGAATAATTTGAGCCAGTAATCTCGCAAACGCCAGGTTGCGAGAAGATAATAAGCACACATGTGACCATCTCGAAGATGCGTCTATCAGGACCATAAAATATCTAAAAGATCCACATGGTGGATGAATAGGTCCACATATATCACCTTGAATCCTTTCAAGGAATTCAGGAGACTCAAATCCAATCTTTACTGGTGATGGCCTTAAAATAATTCTCCTCATCATGATTGTTTCCGGATGACCCAATCTATCATGCCAATTTATGAATTCATTTGGGCTAATAAAATTCTGGTTTACAATGGCATGTGATTTAATTGCACTAATCTTGGTATAATACAATCCGGATGAAAGTGGAGGTAATTTTTCTAATATAACTTTCTTATTTGAATCATGAGTTGTGATACATAAATACTCATGATTTTCCTCATTCATTGTCTCAACATGATATCCATTTCAGCGAATATCTTTGAAACTCAACAAGTTCCTTAGGGACTTGATAGATAATAGTGCATTATTTATTATAAATTTTGTTCCTCCAGGAAACAAAATTATAGCTCTTCCGGAGCCTTCTATCACATTGCCCGAGCCAATAATAGTATTAACATACTCTTCTTTTGGCACAAGATGGGTAAAATATATAGTACTTTTAAGAATAGTGTGCGAACTTGCACTATCCGTAAGGCAAATATCTTCAGGATATGTCCTTGCCATTTTTCTTTAAAAATAAATAATAATAATAATAATAATAATAATAAAATGAGCAAAAGTACATGCATAGTAAAAATTATTCACATGAATACTTAACAAACACATACACATATCAAACTATTCCATCATTGATCAAATAGCCAATATTTTCTTCAGAATCCTTAAAGAAATTAGATACATCATAATGAGTGGTGGAATTTTCATCATTTGAAACAAAATTTGTTTCTTTTCCTTTGTCATCCTTTTTCAAGGATGCTTGATAAAGATCAATTAGGTGCCTTGCGGTACAACAGGTACGTGTCCAATGGCCCTTTCCACCACAATGGAAGCATTTATCCTCAATTGATCTATTTTGTCCATTGTTCATTTCTTCAAGGTCTTTCCACAGATCTGTAGGATCTTTTAATATGGAATATTCATTTTTCAATCATACTTCAAGATGACGACGAAGGAAAATTATGGATTTAGCTTTATCCTTCTGGGATGTATTATTTTCAGCCTTAATGGTATATTCAAGATCCATTGAATTACAAGATGGATTTTAGCATCTAGTAACCATGATAAATAATTATTTCCAAATATATTAAGAGCATTAAATTTAAGATAAAAGAGTTTCGACATAATGAAAATTTATTCTCTGGAGTCTTCCTAAAATTTCGTTAGAGCTTCGTGCTGATAACGTGTTATAAAATAAGTAAATAAATAAATAAGGAAGAGGTAACAAATATAATGAAATATAAAGAGAAAGAAGTATTGCAACATAAAAGAGAGAGGAAATTGTTTATTTCTTGTGTGTATTTTTATTCAGAGACTTGAGCCTCTATTTATAGGTGTACATGATAACATTTTTCAAACTATAATAAATAGAGTCATCCTTGATAAACCAAGCTACTTTGGAAATGGACATCCACATATAATCTTATCACAACAAATTTTAGTAATAGAACGTCAAGGAACAAAAAGTACAGAAATAGTTACTAATTGAAGTTTGAAAATCGAAGAAGATATTTTAAGAGTAATTATCAATTAATATTAGATTAGCTTATAAATAGGATTTTGGATAAACATTATAATCAGTTTAGTTTTTTTGAAAAATACTTGGACACACAAAAATATTTTCAACCTCCTTAGTATCACAAAGTAAAAATAAAAATCTTAAATAATTTTTTTGAACTTTGAACTCAAAGGTGTACTCTATCTATTTTTTATTTTTAATTAAAGTTTTTTTTACTTTTATTTGTTCTTTTTATTTATATTTTAATTTTTGTATCTTTTTTTTCGATACGTTGTATATATAAATTTTCATATAATTAATTTTACTTTCAAAATTACAATAAAATATTGAGACACTCACAAAAAGAGTTATTTTCATTCTTTAAATTAAGATTATGAAATAAAATTAAAAAATTATTAATTTAGTTATTGTTAACAATGAAACAAAAATTTTAGTAAAATAAATTGACATATTTGGTAGGACATTACCAATATATTGTAGTTTTATCAAATAAAAAAAAATTCTCAAACTTGTATGAAGTTACATAGTGGCAAAATTATTTTTATATATTAAAAAATTAGTATCAATTGATAAGTTCATCTGCAACATCTTCTACTTTTAGCGATAAAAAAAGAAAGAAAGTTAAAAATATTTTCATTTCTCACACCATAAAGATTATTTTATTATCAGTGAAGTATAATGACATTGGTCATATCTATTATGGGTTAAGTGTATCTCATAAAAATACTATGGGGTGGTGGTCTAATATTTATCACCAAAATTTGTCACTTTCCATAGCGACATAAAGTTTAATTAATCCCTTTACTCACCAATTCAAAATTATGTTGGTGGATGCTAAAAATTTTTTAGCCGGTGCAGAAGATGTGTGGCCTCTTGAAGTGCTTAACGCCTGGCAGTGTGGTGTTAACACGTGCAGACAGAGGCTCAGAAGGGACAAAGGTTGTCGGGGAGTGATTTTTTTTTTTTTTGGTCAGGTGGATTGGACAATCTTCAATTCTAAGTACAACAGACAAGTGAATTAATTAGTAGTGTTAAATTATGAATTAATGAAGGTGAATAATATGTTAGGCTTTTTGGTAATGCTGGAGGTTGTATTTTTGGTAACAAAAGATTATATGTAGTACTATTGAGTATTGATGAATATGAAAAAAAAAAAAAAGTTACTAAATTCTTTAATTTGTTGGCTAGAATTAGACCTTTATATTTTTGTAGATGAATAGCCCTATATGCAGGGATTGACAAAAAGAAAATGTGTTTATAATTTCAGACTAAAACAAGTATGTATTTTGAGAATATAAAATTATATGATAAGAATCTATTATATTCTATTATATTATATATTTCTAATTTTATAATAAAAATGTGTCACATGTTACTTTTTCATTGTAATTGGAATTAAATATTTTCCTCTAAAATTAAAGAATTATTCTCTCCTCTTTATTAATTTTACAACCAAAATGTGCCACATATCATTCCCTCATTGTAATTGAAATTAAATCTTTTCCTTCAAAATGAAAGAATTCTTCCCTCCTCTATACTAATTTTACAACTAAAATGTGCCACATGTCACTCTCTCATTACAATTAAAACCAAATCTTTTCCTCTAAAATTAAAGAATTCTTCCCTCCTCCCTCTTCTTTTCTCTAGTTCTCTCATTCCTTCAACCACTCTATCTATTTTATATATTATTATTAATATTAATATTAATATCAATGACTAATTACTAATTTGACAATCAGAATATGCAACATGACATTCTTTAATTGCATTAAAATTAAAATATTGAAATTGAAATATACCTATATTATGTATCATATATTACTATCTAATTTAATAATCAAATGAGTCGCATAACACTCTCTTATTAAAATTGAGAAAAAATATCTTTTTCCAAAATTAATAAACTCCATTCCTAAATTCTCTCATCTACCTCTCTCTATTTTTCTATTTCTCTCTACTATTTTTATTCTATATATAATTTATATTTTATATTAGTAATTTGACAAATTAAAATATGTCATCTGATATTTTTTTATTATAATTAAAATAAAATTTTTTCTTTCAAAATTAACAAATTCTCATTCTCACTCTCATTATTCATCTTTATCTTTCTCTCTTTTCTCTCATTCTCTATTTTTTTATCTTTCTATTATACAGAAAACAAAATTAACAAAATAATATAATTCAAATAAAAAATATTATTATTATATGCATATTTTTTAAATTTTTAATTTAGTTTTAAATTTTTACTATATTTTTATTTCTCTTTTTTCAAATATTTATTACATATAATTTGGAGAGAATACTAATGTTATAATTAAAAGTTAGAATCAAGATTCAATTTTTTTAAAAAATTAATTTTAAGTTAATTTTATAACTATCAATAAAATTTTTTTATACTAATATCTAATTATATTTTTATAGACATAAAGAGAAAAAATATTAATACCTAATTATTTCTATTTGTGCAACAGACTTAACACCTAATTAAATATAAACGTATACATATTAAATTGTTTCAAATTTTAGATAACGAATGTTAAAATTAATTATTAATAAAAATTAAGCTTTTTCATATAAAAATAATAACTAAAAATCTAATTATTTGATTTTTTATCTATAGATACCTTAGTCTTTTTAGCCAAAGACTTTTGTCAATCTATGACTTTTTTTTGTAAAAGTAGTTTGATTTTATAAATCTTTTGTGCCATATATAATCTATACTGTCAGAACAAAGTGAACCGTAATTTTAAAAAATGTATATTCCCGTAATGTTATTACGAATAAAAATACTAGTATAAACTAAAAAATAAGTCTAATAATATTATTAGTGTGAAATTATAAAACTTAAAATAAATAAAGGTAGTAGAATGAATTTCAGAATTTGAAATTATTAAAAATTTAAAAAAAATTAAAAATTTTGGAATTTTTTAAATTTAAAATTATTGGTAATTAACCTCATAGAATAAATTTTTCAATAAATAATTTTAATGAAGAAATTTAAACAAAAGTATTACTATAAGAGTTTTTTATTTTTATTTTGGTACGATTTGAATCTTATTGGTATATTTTTTATTTTTTTAATTAATTTTATTTTATTTAAATAATGTAAAATTTTTAATTTAAAATTTAAATAAATATAATTTAAATTAATCATAAAATACAATAATACGAATATTTTTTATCAAAATTAAATTAAATTATTAATTTAAATTTTAAATTTTATTCTATAACGTTAATTACCAATAGTTTCAAATTTCAAAGATTTTAAATTTTAAAAATTATTCTACAATCTTTGTTTATTTCAAATTTTATAATTTCACACTAATAATACTATTAAGTTTTTCTTTTAGTTTATATTCTTATCATATAATTTTATATTCTCAAAAAAAATTCATACTGTTTTAGTCTGTAACCCTAAATACATTTTGCTTTTTTTTTTTTTTGTCAATTCCCACATATAAGGGCTATTTATGTACAAAAATTTAAAAGTCCAATTATATCCAACAAATCAAAAAATTTCTTGATTTTCTTTCATCTTCATCGATAGTACTACACATAGCCTATTTTTACCAAAAATACAACTTCCAACATTATCAAAAAGCCCAACATGTTATTCACTTTCGTTAACTTATAATCTAACACCTCTAATTAACCCACTTTCTGATAATTTTTGTTCTTTCTATATCTCTGTCTGCGAATATCAACGCCGCTGCCAGACGTCAAACGCTCCAAAGATCCACGCACCTTTCGCACCTGCTAAAAATTTATTGTTCAGCACCTTAGCATAACCTAATTATATTTGCCATGACACATATGTCAGTGTTACCATTAAAAACCAAAAGGTTTGAAGACTAGTAGGCGATAGGCCTAAACATCATTCACCAAAAAATAAATATTCAAACTAAGTATTTTCATGACAAAAAAAAAAAAAAAACTAAGTATTTCAAATTTTGGCATAAAAACTTGGATAACTACAAAATTTACTGGGGCAAACGTGACAACTTTCAAAAATCCAATAATGTTGTTATAGGGTCAACTATTACGTCATTTCCTGACACGCCACCAAAAAAGAGAGCATACATGACATCTCCAGTAAAGAACTTATTTCAATTTTTATTTATGACTTATCTGTCATAAAAAATAACTCCACATAAATTTTTGTGTCATAAACAGTAAATAGGAACTCAAAGCATTTTTTTCTTCTCCATTAAAAGAAACTAATTTTAGTATCTGTTATGGTCCCACTTAATTAATTAATTAAAATACTTAAAATTAATGTAATTGATTTTTTTCAATAATATTATTTAAATTTATAAATTTAAAAATAATTCACTATTAAAAGATATTAATATTAAATAAATTCATATATAATAATAATACACAATATATAATTCAAAATTATACTAATTTATAGTTTTATGTTTACAACTGCTAATTTTAATAATATCGTTAGTATTTTAAATTTTAAAATAAAAATAACCAACTCAACTAAAAATTATTTTTTAAGGCATAAAAATTAAATTTATTTTTTAATGTAAGTAAATTTAATTAATTATAATTTAATATAATAATATAAATAATATTCAATATTAATTATGATATAAATAATTAATATAAATCATTAATTAAAAAAAAATTTAATTATTTAATCTAATTAATTATTAAAATTATTAATAAATTAATTATAATTTAATTATTTAATTAATTATTATTTAAATAATTAATATAAATTATTAATTAAATAAAAATATAATTATTTAATATAATTATTTATTATAATTATTACTAACTTAATTATTATTTTTTTAATAATAACTTGCCAAGTGGCAAGTTATTATTGGTTGATTTGAGTCCCTATTTAAAAGGACTCCTCACCTTGAGACCCGTGCAGGAACTCATCTCTTCTCCCCTTCAACGGTGCCTTTCTGCTTTTTGTTAGAAATAGGGCCTCAAGATCCGCCCATTAGAGTTGCTCTAACACTCTTCGGGCGACACCAAAGCAAAAAGAACGAGGCTAATGTTGCGCCTCATTGTTACCGACGCAGGCTAAAAGGCACCAACTAGTACATTTTGTTTGGATGCAAGATAGAAAATGTGAGAAAAGAAAATGGAAGGAAAAAAACGAGAGGAAAAAAATGAAAGGAAAAGTTGGTTTTTTTTTATATTGTTTGGATGAAGAGAAAATGGATAGAAAAAAAAAAGAAATTTATTTTTTATTTTAGAAGAAAAAAAAATTATAATCAAGTAAAATTACAGTAATACCCTTATTTATATTATATATAAATTATAATATATTAATGTATTTAAATTATTTTTTTAATAAAAAAGTGATCCTAATTGTATTTCAAAATTTTAATGTATTATTATTATTAACAATAATATTTTTTTTAAATTTATCTTTTTTTATTTTCTATTAAATATTATAAATTTTACTTTGCATTTTATTAACAAGGGGCATATTAGTAATCTTACCTTTATTTTGAAACTTTCCGTAGTTTTCTTCGCAGATTTGGAAAGAAAACTTAGATGTGGGCCTCATGCCTTTGTTTTCCCTTTCCATCTAATTTCTATGCTCATTCAATCAAGGAAAAACTTTATTTTCCATCAATTTTCATTCCTTACATTTTCTTTCCTTTTCAATTCTATTGATCCAAACATAATGGTAGTGAAACATGTGTTTTTAAGATTGTATTTTAAATTTAGTACCACATAAGACATTTTAATAAAAATAAAAGTTTTGAGTTAATTTATGATTATTGTTAATTTTCTTAAAAATATGACTATTGTTAATTAAAAAGAAAAACATTAAATTAAATTATTACTAATTAAAAAAATGTTGAATTATTTTATGATCATTGCATGAATTAAATCATATAAAAGGATATATATATATATATATATATATATATATATATATATATATATATATATTCTCAATTTTTTTAATTTGTAATCTATGTTCTCTCTCAATAACATTAAGCCTTTTTAAATATTAGCAAGAGTTACTTGCAACATATTTTTTAATTAAGGAAAAGAATGAAATTGTGCTGCTTCAAGTATTCTAAGAATATTGGTGTGAACTGTATTTTTAATAATTTACGTCTAATCTTAGAGGATTTTTGTTAAAGCCATTACATTTACGGGTAGAAAAATAATAAATCCTTTAGCACAGTGCCTAGCATAGTTCGTGGTAAACTCGTTCTAATATTTTTTTAATTTATTTATCTACAAAATTTTATTTATATTTAAAATAGCTAAAATATTACTTTAGAAATCTAATTTCCAAAAATCTTAAGAATTTAGTATTATAATTATTCTATTATGGACATAATATTTTAGCTTCTACAAAAAATATTTCCGATGCTTTAAATATTGATTATTTTGATGGAACTAATTTTAAACGATGGTAAAATAAAATTATGAAAGTATTAGATTTTTCTGAAATTAATTCTGTCTTATTGATTCTAAGTCGGATGGAGATACCAAAAATTATGATCAAATTTTAAAAGATTAAGAAATTATATAGACATACAATTTTAAGAGCATTAAATAATAATTTACATAATATTTATTGTCATTATGTTGCTAAAATTATTTTGGATGCACATTGGTACAAAAATATATTTACAAAAAAAAAGGTAGTAAAAAGTTTTTAGTTTTTAATTTCAATACATTTCAAATGGTAGAAGATAAACTTGTAGATGAACTTGTTAAGGAAGAAAATGTTTTACCAGAAAAGTTTATATCTCAAACTTTGAGATAAGTCTCAAAGTGGTCCCTGAAGTTGCACTCGAGTCTCATAGTAGTCCCTGAATTTAATAGTTACTCATATTCATCCCTGAAGTTGCACTCCGGGACTCAGATTCGTCCTTCCAGCACATTCCGTCTACCTGGCACTATTGGAAAGCTGATCTGGACTCTTTCGTGACACGCTGGCCATGTAACGGCTAGCTGACGTGGATTAGTAAGCTTTTATGGTGCAATTTGGTCCCTAAATCAAAATTAAAAATTTTAATTCCCAAATTTAATTATTATTCTCTTCTCTATAATAGTAACCCCTCTCTTTTCTTTTCTTCTCTTCTCTTCTCCATATGGATGTGAAAGAGATTACAAATTACAACTTCATTGAAAGCACGCATATATTTTGTTAATTAAAAGTCACATACTATGTCTTTGTATTTAACATTTTATACACTCATTTAACTCTAGTTTAATTAAAATATTTTATAAAATTCAATTTTATATTTTTATATGATTTTACAAAAATCTATCTCTTGTATTTACGGAATTAAAAAGTTACATCGTTATTATTATATACTACATTACATTTCCTTTTGAATCCTCTTCCAAAATAACCATGCATCATTTTAATTTAACTGTCATTCACATAGTATTAATATAAAGTGTTATATTATGGGATTTCAAATCATATGACATCTCCATTAAAATGACGTGTCTAAGATTTTATTATAATTAAATAGGTATTTTAAATTAATTAAGGGTAATATTAGAAAAACAAAAAAATAGTAAAAATTTACCTAATTTAATATTTATTATTTTAGTCTCTAATTAATAAAAAACTAATTAAGCAAAATAAATATAATTAACTAATTTAAGAAACTAATTTGATCATATTAAAATATTAATCATATCATCTTTTTGTTTGCAAATGTCATGCTAACATTTTACATTTTATATTAGCACTAGAGATGAGTTGAGATTCACAATTTATGAATTTAGGAATCAATTTAATCATTTTTAAAAGTCAACAAATTTTTATGAACGTTCACAATTTTAGAAACTAAATTTTGCATTATTTCTTTAATTATATATATCACATAATTTTTTTATGTTATAATTTTACCATCTTTCTTACAAAAAAAGGGGGATAAAAACGATTAAATTTATTCAAATAATGGTTGTTAAGAAGACTCTAGTTGTTATTTGTAACACCCTAATATTCAAATCCTTATGCTCGAGTCATAAGTTAATGATATTACGGTGGTACGACTCTCAGGTGGATTTTTAATAATTAAATATAGGTAATTTCGAAAGGAGTATTAATCGAGAAGCCTGAAAAGAGTAGAAATAAAATCGCGAAGACGTATCACTCACGTTTCGACAACAAAAGATAAACCGTGAAGCCGAAAACGATATACGGACAAGGCGTAGAGGAGATTAAGATATAGATAACAGATAGATATATATAACATAAGTAAATAGCCACTAGTCGCGACCCGCGAAGTTTAGGCCGGCTAGGGTACAGTATGAAAGTAGTTGACAACAGTATATCCTAATCTCTCCCGAAGGAAACATGAGAGCCTCTATAGGCAAATTCAAAGAGTTCAATACATAATATAATCTTTCCAAAACAAAGGTGGAGAGATTCTAAGCAAAACACAGGGTAGAGAAAATAAAGATCTTCGCCGTCTCTCAGACGACCCACAACTCACTTCTGAGCACCTGGACCTGTATCTGAAAAACAAGAGATATATACGGAATGAGAACCCCGGGCCCATGGGTTCCCAGTACGGTAAAAGTGCCAAATAAATACAATGCACTGCAGTAAAAACTTACTAAGCATCCTAAACTTCTTCACCAATTATTTATCCTAGGTTCTCACTAAACCATGAATAGGCAACTGTCATAAGGGAGTGCTAAATCTAATTCATGTTTCACATGTTTCCCAACTCGCTGACTCTTCCACGAATCAGACTCAGAATCATAAGCAAAACCATCACCAGTTGTTCTGCCTCAGCAATTCTATATCAATACATTATACCCTCGCCTGGAGCTAGTGAAACCACGTCACTGCGTCTACCCAGGGAGCTCCAATTATCTCATTCAATAATCATCATCATCATGCAATCGCATCATCAATTCATCTCCTCAAGAACAGCCCTCAACACCCACCGACACCAGCATGAGGGGCCTCTCAGTTGCACAAACATAAGCAATACAGGCAAGTAATATACAAATATGGTACAAGTAGAACAAGTAGCATATAGTCAGGTAACATGGCATATATGATGTAGAAATCCAAACAAAGAGGCAAACCCAAACAATTCAAACATATGCAAATGATGAATGCCTGCCCTATGGCCGATGATATCATCTGTCGGTTATATAGCCAACCCGACATGTCCTGGTAGCTAACCATTGGACAAAAACACCCATCGCGGAGCAAGTAGGTTTGAGCTACAACCCCATTGCTACTACGCGCTCAACCCAGAGCCAGTGGAATAACCACTACTGCGGCTACTACCCAGGCGGGTGTTTAAAAGCTCAACCTGGAGCGAGTGGATTCACCACTACTGCCGCTACTACCCAGGCGTCACAATTTCTGACCTGGAGCAAGTGGGACGAACCACAACCCTTGCTACTACCCAGGATCTCAAAACATACATTCGTTCAGTTTAGAAACAATCATCACTGTTATCAAATCTCAAACATAAACCTGGAGTAAGCGGGATGAACCACCACCCTTACTACTACCCAGGTATCACAAATACACATTTATTCAAAACTCCATAATTAAACTCATTTATCATAAACATCCTTTCCCGTCTCATACCCGGAGCAAGTGGACAACGCCACTGCCTACTACCCGGGGTCACACATCATATTTTAGCATTTATCATTATTATCCATTTAACACATTCATTCATTAATCATATATGCATTTATACTCAGCCATAAACAGTAATGGCTTTGCCGTAACCCGGCAATAACTCAGCCATTCGGCTTATGGTTCAATCAAGAACCGGACATTTATCAATAAATATAGCCCTTCGCCTCATGGCATACACGGTACTTCCACCGTCATCCTCCATATCTCATATAATCATCTTTGATCATCATTGATCGTAACCTTTCCCCTTGCTTCACTCGCAAGTTACCACATCTCCTAGCTCCTTTCTCATTGCTAGGCATATCATAATGATTTAATACATAAGGGGCGAGATCGGAGGCTTAGAAGTATGAGATTTGGCTTTAAAAACTCAAAAATCAACTTTGGCATGAAAACAGGGCCACGCGTACGCGCACTCCACGCGCACGCGTGGATGGCCACAAAACTCATCGACGCGCAAGTGTCATACGCGCGGACGCGCGGGTTGAAAAATAGCCAAACGACGCGCACGCGTCAGCCACGCGTACGCGTGGATACATTTGTGCCCCAGGCACAAAACTGGCACAACTCTCGGGAAAATGGCTGGGCATTTGGTGCAGCGCATCGACGCTCCCGCGCACACCACGCGCACGCGTGGATGGTGCTTTCTTGAAGAACGGTGCGTACGCGCCAAGTGCGCCTACGCGCGGAGGGTCATTCTGCTAAAAATTTTCTAAGTTAAAAGCTGCAGAATTTACAGATTCAACCCCCAATCTTTCGACGGACATAACTCTCATTTTAAATCGTTTTTCACCCGTTCTTCGAACGGCATGGACATCCCGGATCCAATTTCATTTCTAAACAAATTTGGTACAAAACAGAGATCCGTAGTCCAAGTTATGTCCCATCAAAATATGCCCAAAAATCATGTTTTCATACAAAACCACAAGGTGCCATTTTCAAAACAAGCTATTTTCAACTATTTTCAAAATCAACCAAAACATGCCAATTTCAACCCTTTTTGAAATCAATCAAAATGTACCAAAATCAACATCAAGCCATCCTCAACTCACACATTGACACTTCACCAAGATTCCCAAAACCACATCCAACCATTTTAACACTTCTCAATCAAATGGCTAAAGGACAAACACAATATCATGTCATACATCCTTCCTCATCCCAATTTCCAATAATACCATTTCCAATCAACCATCATTATACATAATCAATATCATACTCACTATCACGTGGTTTCATCCACAAATCAACCTTAATCATTCTTCAAGCATATATCATAACATACATATCTCTAATGCATCATCATACCATCAAGGCATCAATAATCATATTCACATATATGACCACATAATATATCTCAACCAAACCAAACATACCTCATCTACATAATTTCACCCAAAATTACCAAATTCCACACTTCAACTCCTCAAACATTATTATTCAATAACCAACCTAATCATTCATATATTCATTATCTGAAATTCATCCAATCACTCGTGCCATCATACAATGCACACATCGACTTACCTTTCTTACCTCTTTCCGGCCTCCGGCCCAAAATTCATGGCCTCCGGCCCAATTTTCACAATTTAAATGCATAAACTACAAATCAATACCCATTACCCAGTACATCAAATTCTCAATACACCAAGCATACAAGGCCACACAATTCTCAACCCAATCATTAATTCACATTACATACCAACTATGTATATTAGTACCAATCATTTAGACAATCCAAACTTAATCCTAGGGGCATCTAGCCTAGGAATTTTCATCACAACACACGGTACTTAAATGAAACTTAAACCGTACCTCTTGTAGCCAAACCAATTGAGCCTCTTCTTTGGAAGTCTTCACCAACCTTAGCTCCAAGCCTTACCAAAGCTCTTCAAGCAATACCAATCTCCCAATTGTGCACCAACATCACCAAATACACTAACATAACCAATATCACATACATACATCAACCTAGGGCTCATAAAAATGACAAATCACAAGGGTTTGAGCACTTCTTATCTCAGCCCATATGAAGTAGGGATAGAACCCACTTAGAATCCATGTTGGAGTATCCCTAAACACCCAAAATCACAAGATTTCAACACTAACTACCCAAAAACGTGTAACAGTGGGGAATTTCGAAAACTGGACAGAGATTAATGGAATACTCACCACAAAACTTAGATAGAATTGTAGAGGATGAAAAGAGCGACGCGTGGCCGTAAACGGCTCGTCAATCGGAGTTCCATAGCTCAAGTTATGGTGGTTTGAAGATCAAAGAGAGTTAGATTTTCTCTCTTCTCAATTTCAGCGCCTCAACCCTTCTTTTTAGGGTAAAATGAGCTGAAATGCTCATAACTAATGTTTATATATGTTGGGTCTTGGGCCCACTTAGGCCCGGTTCACTTATTTTTGTCCGTTGGCCCAATTTTGGGCTAAAACCTTTAAGATTAGCGCTCTAAATCGCACTTTAGATATTTCTACCTTCCCTAATTATAATTCCTCATTTCCTAATCTTATTTACTCATAATCAATTTTCTCAGCTGTAGTACCAGACAGATCTTAGCCGGTACTGCCGGTCAAAATTCTACTGCGCGCTTTTACGTAGAAAACTATGTTTTCCGACTCAGAAAAATTCACTGAATCCAAATATCATATTTAAATTATCAAATTCCAATTGCCAAATCTTCCAACCATATTCGCTCTTATTTAACTTATTATTTAATTAATTTTGATTAGACCGGGTATTACATTGTTATTGTTATAAGATACTTCAACTAAAAATAAACAAAAAGAAAAATCTTGTGAATTTGGGATATGAAGATCTATGCCTGTAGAGAAAAAAGGGATTACTGTAGAGAAGGGAATGATAATTAAATTTGGGAATTAAAATTTTTAATTTTGATTTAGGGACCAAATTGCACTATAAAAGTTTACTAATCCACGTCATCTAAGCGTTATCTGGCCAGCGTGTCACGAAGGAGTCCAGATCAGCTTTTCGGTGGTGCCAGGTAGACGAAATGTGTCGGAAGGATGAATCTGAGTCCCGGAGTGCAACTTCAGGGACGAATATGGGTAATTTTTAAGTTCAGGGACTACTATGAGACTCGAGTGTAACTTCAGGGACCACTTTGAGGCTTATCTCCTCAAACTTTGTTGATAAATTGCCGAATTCATGAAAAGATTATAAATTGAGTTTCATGCAAAAGAGAAAAATCATGAATTTGCAAGAGATCATAGTACATATTAAAATAGAGGATAAAATAAAACTACGACTAATGAACAATATAATAAAGAAGTGTATGCTAAAGTCAATATTGCTAAAATTGTGCACAAAAATCATTTGGATCATGAAAACAAATTTCATAATAAAATGACCAAGTCTCATTTCAAGAAACCTCCAAAAGAAAAAAAGTGCTTGTTTTATTTGTGGTAGGATTGGACACTTTGCATCAATTTGTAGAATAAAAAGAAATAACAATCAAGAAGATAGAAGCAATAATAGAAACGGGGAGAAAAGATAGTTACAAACATAGCAAACTACAAAAATGATGAAGTCATAATGGTAATGGTTTCTAAATGCTATCTAGTGAAGAACTCCAAGGGTTGAGTTGTGGACTCTGGCACCACAAAGCACATTTGTGATAAAAAAAAAATTATTTTTCGATTTTACTCCCATAAATAATGGGAATGAAGTTGTTTACCTAGGGAATTCTAGCAAGGTTCCTATTTTAGGTAAAGGTAAGTGACGAATGGATTTCTACTAGTAAAGAAATTCACAAATAAGTTCTCGTTGCTAGTATAGTTTCCAAACCAACAGAGAATTCTTTCGTACAAAAATTTGGTTATCATAAGTAACAAACCCCTAATAAAATTGATAACCGAAGTATTTAAACCTCGGGTCATCTCTCAAGGAATTGTAGGGAGGTGTAATTTATTATTGGTTATGGAAGATTATCTTTTTGGGATTTTTGAATAAGGAAACAAGGAAATAAATTGGCAAGAAAATAAATTAATAATCATGAAAACCCTTGCAAGGTATCAGAACTGCAAATTCTATCCTAGTTATCCTTATCAATTGTGATGAGAATTATTCATTACTCCCACTTAGTTAACCCTTACTAAATAAAGGAAAGTCAAGTGAACTAATTAATTTGATTCCTCAAATCCTAGTCAACTTCTAAGGAAAGACTAGCTTTAGAGGGATCCAAATCAACCAGCAAATTCTAATTATCAATCAACAAAGGAGTTTGATAACTCAAGTGTCACCAATTAATCAATTCAAGCTAGGAATGTAAAAAGCTAAATTAAAATCATAAATATGAAATACCTCAAATTGCATTAAATATAAAATCAAATCTAACATTGGAAGGTTCATAAACCAAATTGGGAAAATAAGTAATTAGCAAGTGAAATAGATAAACTAAAGTACTAGAATAAATAAAAGTAGAAGAGAAACTAAATTAAAGGAACATTGAACCTGAAATTGAGAAGAAATAAACCTAAAACTAAGAGAAATCCTAAATCCTAAAACCTAGAGAGAGGAGAGAGGAGATCCTCTCTCTCTAGAAAACTACATCTAAAACCTAAAATTATGAATAATGAATCTTGTCTAAATGAATGAATAGATTTTCCCACTTTATAGCCTCTAATCTGTATTTTCTGGGTCGAAAACTGGGTCAGAAACAACCCAGAAATTGCTGGGGGCGAATTCAGAAACGTACAGGTCGCTGGATTTGCACAGATCCACGTGTGCGCGTGGATTCACGCATTCGTGTCACTTATCTTCAGGGAAATTATGGCAAATTATATATTATTTCGAAGCCCCGGATGTTAGATTTCCAACGCAACTGGAACCGTCTCATTTGGACCTTTGTAACTCAAGTTATGGCCAGTTAAGTATGAAGAGGTCAGGCTGGACAGCTTAGCAATTTCTTCAACTTCTTGTATTCCTTCCACTTTTGCATGCTTCCTTTCCATCCTCTAAGCCATTCCTGCCTTATAAATCCTGAAATCACTTAACACACATACCAAGGCATAAAATGGTAATAAGGGAGGATTAAAATTAGCAATTTAAAGGCCCAGGAAACATGTTTTCTATTATAGCACAAGATTAGGAAGAAAAATGTAAAACCATGCAATTAGTATGAACAAGTGTGCAAAGACTTGATAAAAACCACTCAATTGAGCACAAGATAAAGCATAAAATAGTGGTTTATCAATCTCCCCACACTTAAACATTAGCATGTCCTCATGCTAAGCTCAAGAGAAGCTATAAAGGAGTGAAGAGGAATGGTAGAATGTATGAAATGCAACCTATCTATATGAATGCAACTACATACTAAGATGTTTCTACCTACTTGGTTAAAAATAAATAAGCTCTTCAAGACAAACATAAATCAGATTTTACTAATTCAAATTATACAATAAAAGACAAATAAACTTGTAAGAAGATAGCTCATGAAAGCGGGGAACATAGAATCAAGCATTGAACCCTCACTTGTAGTGTATATGCACTCTAATCTATCAAGTGTCTAAGGTGAATCACTCTACTCTTCTCTAATTATGCTTTCTAAACTTTATTCTTCATCTAACCAATCAACAAATATTTAGTATACCAATACAAACATCATGAGGTATTTTCAAGGTTGTAATGGGGCTAAGGTAAAAGTAAGGGTACATGTATGGCCAAGTGAGCTAAAATATGAATCTTTAATTAACCTAAGTTCTCACCTAACACACACACACACACACACTCTATGTAACTCTAAAATTGTGCCTAGTTGCCCAAAATTCCCACTTTTGCATCACATACTCATGTATCAACTTTTCTTTAGTTTTACCACATATGCATTGATCTTTTATTGAACTTAACATTGGGGTAATTTTATCCCCTTATTTATTTATTTAATTTATTTATTTATATTGTATATATATATATATATTTTTTCTTTTTCCTTTTTTTTATATTTATTTTTTTCTATTGATTAAAAATATAAAAGTAAACATAACATATCAATGCACATGGATTTTTAATTTTTCTAGTCTTACATGAGTAGGTACCCAAATTCTCAATATTTTGTCAATGAAACACTGTATACTTTCATCAACCCAAGTTCCCACAGTTTTCCACACTTAATTTATACACAATCTCTAACTTAAGCCAACCAAATATTCAAATCAGGTAATTACTTATTTTTTTCGTTTAAGGCTAGTGATGTGGTAAAATATAGAACAAAGGGGGATTAAAAGGCTCAAGGTGGCTAACAAAGATAATTGAAAGGATAGGCTATTCGAGATAAGTGAGCTAATAACAAATGATGGCCTCAATCATATGCAAGCATGTAAATATACTAAACAATGGACATATAGAATGGAACAAAATATAGATTGCAGTCATAGAGAAGAAAACATACAAGAATAAAATATTATGGTTAAATAATGTAACCATGTAATTAAGCTCAAAATCTCACAGGTTGTGTGTTCTTAGCTATAAACTATGTTCCAAATTACAATCTTCAAACAAATTTAACCCAAAATTTTAATTTGAATTAGTGACATTTTTTCTTTTAAAAAATAGGGTCTTAAAAAGAAACTTATTATTTTTCAACCAAGTAGAACATACATGCAAACACTTATTACTATGCAATCTATCATATCCTAACAAAAGAAAAATAACCTATTGGTGTTGAGAAAAACAATTACCTCCGAAAGTCAGGTACTGACCGACCTCCCCACACTTAAAGCTTGGCACCGTCCTCGGTGCCATCAGTTAGGAACAAAGGGGGGTTGGTAACAGCATCACCACAGTCGGGGTCGTCATGGCTCCCGGTGCTGGTAGGTAAGGTGGAGTCTAGAGTGTCTGGTTCTTCTTCAGGTAGGTGGTTGCCAACAATCAGCTCCTTGAGGTATGTAAATCGGCGCTTGTTACGGCGCTCCATTTGCTTTGCCTGCCGGTTAAGCCGGTCCAACCTCTGAAGTATCTGAGGGAGCAGCTGATTTGTTGAAGGTGCTTGTGCTTTTCGTTCCTCTCCTCGCTGGTGGCTTATTAGAGGCTCTCTCTGTACCCTTTCTGGTGGCCATCCTGAAAAGGGAAAAGAGAAAGGGGCATGAATTCAAAGGGATAGAGCAAGGAAGAGGGCAGTACGAGTGATAATCATGCCAAGGTAAAGAAGAATGTCGTTAACACATGGTCGCGACTCTATGCAATTAGGACATCAATGGAAATATAGCATGATAAATTGAGGCCATTAAATGCAAGATGTTTATTGGCATGCTGGCAAAGGCATGAGTAGCGTAGATCAAGCATTAAAAGCCAAAATGGATTATCACTCGTAACAAACTAACAATAACGTTTGTATTGACAATCATATTTCATTAATAAAATATTGGAAGGATTTTGTGAAAAACAGGCATTAGAGTAGAAGAATAGAATAATTAAGAATTCACAATGCCATACGGGCTTTTCACAAACACTTGGTATGCATGTAAAATATGTTAGGGAAAGCAAGAATTCCAAACATGCATGCAACCACAAAAATTAATATTAATTATCAAATCACTATTGATGATATCCACAGGCTCAAGTATAATAATATAAGACCCAAATAAAGTTCCAACACCAACATAAAAATGCATGAAGAAAAAGAAAAGAATGAAAAAGAAACCATAAATAACTAAGCATGAGAGAAAAATTTTTGAAGAAAGAAAAATGATTAAATGCAATAAGAAGAATGAAGGAAGAAAGGAGAAGGGAATGAAAAGTCGGGACGCGACGCACGCGCGCAAGGCACGCGTGCACGTGAGAACTGTATTCGCCATGTGACGCGTACGCGTCGCCCACGCGTACGCGTGGGTGGTCTTGGAAGTAAAAGGACGCGCACGCATCAGGGACGCGTACGCGTGGATGACCTTCTGCCTTTAGCACAGTTCCAGCGTGGGGGCAGCACAACTTTCTGTCCAAAATACTATTTACGCCGATTTTCCTATCCACGCGTGCGCGTGCTTGACGCGTACGCGTGGGTCGAATTGTGCGCAGAGCACACCAGCCGCACGATTCCATCACAATTTTCTGTTCGTTGGATGGGGGAGCGAGATTGCTATCGACGCCCACACGTGGCCTGCGCGCACGCGTGGTTTGCCCCCTTTTTTTTCTTTTTTTTATGTGTATGCAGAATGCAGGTGAATATGCAAAAATTATGAATGAACACTAGTAAAAATAAAATAAAATAAGATTAAGAATAAAAAAGAACGATTATACCATGGTGGGTTGTCTCCCACCTACCACTTTTAGTTATAGTCCTTAAGTTGGACATTCGGTGAGCCCCTTGTTATGGTGGCTTGTGCTTGAACTCATCCAGGAATCCCCACCAATGTTTGTAATTCCAATGGCTTCCGGGATCCCAAACTAGGTGCAAAGAGCCTTCAAGCAAGATTAAGCAAGTGACAAGGCCCCAAGAGTGTTGATTGCTAGACTGAATTCTGGGGTCCCAAACCTTGCTTTTGCACCCGTCTTCTTGTTGACCATCTTTGTTCCAACTGGGTGGTAAGCAATTCGAATTCTCACTGAGGCATCCAAACAGCTTCCTAGACCCATACAATTTAGTATTCTTCCAACCATGATAATTCAACCGTAAGCTTCCTACCATAATGAACCTAGGATTGTGTTGCCAACCACTGACCATCTCCCTCTTACTCTTATAGCCACAAAGAGCTCTAAGTTGCCCATCCGTCTCAAGAAAAGCATATTCAAGTGGGCTAATTAAGCTTAGAGATGAGATATTTACCCACTTGAATGAAGGGATGGATGGTGATGGCTTTGGGGGAGATGTCTCCAACAACCTTGGCAAGGTGATCTCCAGCTCCATTCCCTTGGGCTCTTCTTTGACAACTTCCACCTCTTTGCAAGCTTCTTCAATATCAACTTCTTCCTCTTGGTAGCTTTCTTCCAATTCGATCTCTTCTTCATTGTTCACCAAGGGCATGGGAGGTTGTGCTTCTTCTTCTTTAATCTCCATGTCAAGTCCAATGGGAGAGGATTCAAATGTAGATAAGAATTCATCAATGATTGAATCCATCTCTTGATCATTCCCTTCAAAGTCTTCAACCATGATATGCCTTGGAGGTTGTACACCCTCCTCAACATCAAATTCAAACTCCTTAGAAGGGGGCTCTATGACTGGGCTTTCCCATGGACGTTCTGTATCTCCTAAGTCTTCGACCACTTCTTCCTCTTCAACGATTATGGCTTCCTCCAATTGTTCCAATACAAAGTCATGCTGCTCACTGTCCACCGGAGTTTCTAGCTTCTCCTTCATGCTGCATTCTTCAGTAGATTCTCCACATGAAGCCGTGGGAGTTCCTTGAGTGTCTGAACGTTGGGAAGCTAATCGAATTATCGCTTGATCCAATTGATGAAGGGTTGCATGAAATCGATCCACTGTTTCCTTGAGACGATCCTTTGATTCTTGTTGCGCTCGGCTATCATAAGTAGGATCATAGTGCTCTTAGATTGATGGATATGGACATGGTGTATATGGAGGTGGTGGTTCTTGCGAGTAATTGGGTTGGAATTGGGGTGGCTCTATGTATGGTTCATACAGTTCATAGGGTGGTTGGTATGGTGGATAAGGGTTAGGATCATATATGGAGGTGAATGGTGTAAAGGGGCTTGTGAGTATGGTGGTTCAAAGGTATGTTGGGGAGGTGGTTCATAAGCATATGGTGGGGCTTGTTGGTAACTACAAGGGGGTCCACCATATTCATCATCTTGGTACGCTCCCTGGAATGGCTCTTGACCATAGTAATTTGGTGGAGGTGGTTTGTCACAAAAGGGTCCACCATAACTATTGTCTTGGTATGCATCACAGAATGGTTGTTAGTTATAGTGCATTGGAGGGGCTTGTTGCCAAGAGGGTTGATCAAATCCTTGTGGCTCCTCCCATCTTTGATTCTTCTAACCTTGATGTCTGTTCTCATTATAGCTTCCATTCCTTACAACAACATTGGAATCAAACTTAAAGCCAGAGGGGTGAGAATTCATAGTAGCAAATGAAATAAAAACTAATAGAAATTAATGAAAATAAACTCCTTAAACTAGAAACACTAACAAAGAAACGAAAAAGCAAATATTTATAATAACCAATAATAAGGCACACGTTTGCAATTCCCCGGCAACAGCGCCATTTTGACGAACGGATTTCTGCTAGTAAAGAAATTCACAAATAAGTTCTCGTCGATAGTATAGTTTCTAAACCAACAGAGAATTCTTTCGTACAAAAATTTGGTTGTCACAAGTAACAAACCCCTAATAAAATTGATAACCGAAGTATTTAAACCTCGGGTCATCTCTCAAGGAATTGCAGGGAGGTGTAATTTATTATTGGTTATGGAAGATTATCTTTTTGGAGTTTTTGAATAAGGAAATAAGGAAATAAATTGGCAAGAAAGTAAATTAATAATCATGAAAACCCTTGCAAGGTATGAGAACTGGAAATCCTATCCTAGTTATCCTTATCAATTGTGATGAGAATTGTTCATTACTCCCACTTAGTTAACCTTTACTAAATAAAGAAAATTCAAGTAGACTAATTAATTTGATTCCTCAAATCCTAGTCAACTCCTAAGGAAAGACTAGCTTTAGAGGGATCCAAATCAACCAGCAAATTCCAATTATCAATCAACAAAGGAGTTTGATAACTCAAGTGTCACCAATTAATCAATTCAAGCTAGGAATGTAAAAAGCTAAACTAAAATCATAAATATGAAATACCTCAAATTGTAATTAAATATAAAATCAAATCTAACATTGGAAGGTTCATAAACCAAATTGGAAAAATAAGTAATTAACAAGTGAAATAGATAAACCAAAGTACTAGAATAAATAAAAGTAGAAGAGAAACTAAATTAAAGGAACATTGAACATGGAATTGAGAAGAAATAAACCTAAAACTAAGAGAAATCCTAAATCCTAAAACCTAGATAGAGGAGAGATCCCCCATTTTATAGCCTCTAATATAGAAAACTACATCTAAAACCTAAAATTGTGAATAATGAATCTTGTCTGAATGAATGAATGGATTCCCTCACTTTATAGCCTCTAATCTATATTTTTTGGGCCGAAAACTAGGTCAAAAACAGTCTAGAAATCGCTGGGGCGAATTCAGAAACGTACAGGTCGCTGAATTTGCGAAGATCCACGCGTGTGCATCACTTATCTTCAGGAAAATTATGGTAAATTATATATTATTTCGAAGCCCCGGATGTTATCTTTCCAACGCAACTGGAACCGCCTCATTTGGACCTCTGTAGCTTAAGTTACGGTCAGTTAAGTACGAAGAGGTCAGGCTGGACAGCTTAGCAATTTCTTCAACTTGTATTCCTTCCACTTTTGTATGCTTTCTTTCCATCATCTAAACCATTCCTGCCTTATAAATCTTGAAATCACTTAACACATATATCAAGGCATCGAATGGTAATAAGAGAGGATTAAAATTAGCAATTTAAAGGCCCAAGAAACATGTTTTCAATCATAGCATAAGATTAGGAAGGAAAATATAAAACCATACAATTAGTATGAATAAGTGTGCAAAGTCTTGATAAAAACCACCCGATTAAGCACAAGATAAACTATAAAATAGTGGTTTATCAGTAAGGTGTCAATAAAAATGACATTTGAAAAATTCTTGTATTATCAGATTTACTTTACGTTTCGGCCATCAAATATTATCTTGTGTCAGTTCACTTCTCAACAACCCCAAGGTCAAGGTAACTTTTGATAATAATATTGTCATGTTGTTTAAGAATGATGCCTATATAGGAAAAGGTTCCTAAAATGATGGTATGTTTGTTTTAAACGTTATTGATAATAATAAAGGAGAAAATTCAATTTATATTTATTTGGTTGATTCTCTTAATGTTTGGCATAATAGAGTTGGACATGTTAATGTATATATTTTGAAATTAAAAGAAATGGGTTTAATCAGTAAGTTTGATAATTCTTATTTAGATAAATGTGATGTATATGTTGAAACAAAATTGACTAAGAAATCTTTTAAACAAGTTAACAGGCAACATGAATTGTTAGAACTTGTACATAGTGACTTGGGTAATTTGAAATATACTCCTACTTTGTGTGTGTTTGGATCACAGTTTGTTAATGGGAATTTGTATAAAATTGATTTTGTAAAATTGATTTTGATGAAAAGTAAGTTTGGGTTAACGTGATTTATGTTTGGCAATCCTTATATCAAAATTGATTATAGTAAAATAAATGTTATTTAGATTATACTACTCAAAATCACTTTTAGATGAAAAATTACTAAAAGAGACATCAATTTAAATAATTTTTTTATATACATGCAAAATAAGAACAGTAACAAAAATAATATAAAAAATATTTATCATATAAATAAAATAAATACAATAAAAAATAAAAATATGAAAGAGAGTACTATAAATTTTATAATGTCAAACAAAAAAATATTCTATAATTTTTTTAGTAGTGTCAGTACTCTTTAATTTAGTATTATTTTGGACTATAAATTTTTATTATTTATAACTCTATTGTTACTTATAATTATTTATTTATTTATTTATTTATTTATTTTCTTTTTTTATAGGATCATAATTTATATTATACAAATTTTTTATAATAACTATAGTATATAATAATTACAATTAAAATTTTACGAAATCAGAATAAAAAAAATAATACAAAACAAAAATAGAGTACATCAAAGAATAGAAAAAAATCATATAAATAAAAAATAATAAAAATTACATAAAACCAACAACATATATCATATGAAAAAAAAATACAATAAAAAGTAAATAAAATTCATATGAATAAAATCAAATAAAAAAATAAAAAATTTCATACACAACATAAATACAATATAGTAAAGGATAGAAAAAAATTCATATGAACAAAAAATAATAAAAATATCATAAAAAAAGTCAACAACATTTGTCATATGAATAAAAAAAATACAATAAAATAAATAAAAAATCATATGAACAAAGCCAAACAAAAATAAAAAAATTTATAAAAAATATACATATAAAAAATAGTATAGTAAATGATAAAAAAAAACTCATAAAAACATAATATGAGAAATCAGAACACTACACAAATAATATAAAAAATATTTATCATATAAATAAAAAATACAATAAAAAATATAAAAATTAAAATATAAAAATGAGTACTAAAAATAATTAAAAAATTAAAATATTCAATTTGCTAGTGATTGAAACAAATCTGAACGATTTTGATGAAAAAAAAATTAAAACGAAGAACTATGAAGAAGTAGGAAGAACTACAAAGAACTACTGTGAAGATAATAGTTACTGGTATCTTTTTTATAGAAGAAAAATGAAGGGTAGGGTTGGTAAAAAAGAAATAAAATTTTCACCTAATTTTCCAAGGGTAATCCGCAACCGTGAACGTGAAACGCAGAAGCTACAAATTTTAGCTTCTCCTGAATGTGCGTTCAGAGGCAAAATCATTTCTGTGTTCAGAGAGATAAAAATTGCCAATGGCTACTTCCCATCCTCTTGTGAAAATGGTCCAAATGCTCTGTCACAGCACGGCTAATCATTTGAGGTTCTCGATCATACTGGAATAGGATTCACCCTCCTTTTGCGTCTGTCACTACGCCCAGCAATCGCGAGTTTGAAGTTCGTCACAGTCATTCAATCCCAGAGTCCTACTCGGAATACCACAGACAAGGTTTAGACTTTCCGGACTCTCATGAATGCCACCATCAATCTAGCTTATACCACGAAGATTCTGATTAAGAGATCCAAGAGATACTCATTCAATATAGGGTAGAACAGAAGTGGTTGTCAGGCACGCGTTCATAGGGAATGATGATGATTGTCACGTTCATCACATTCAGGTTGAAGTGCGAATGAATATCTTAGAAGCGGAATAAGTTGAATTGAATAGAAAAATAGTAGTACTTTGCATTAATCTTTGAGGAACAGCAGAGCTCCACACCTTAATCTATGGAGTGTAGAAACTCTACCGTTTGAAAATACATAAGTGAAAGGTTCAGGCATGGCCGAATGGCCAGCCCCCATGATCTAAGAACCAGACGTCCCAAGATGTCTAATACAATAGTAAAAAGTCTAATTTATAATAAACTAGCTACTAGGGTTTACAGAAGTAAGTAATTGATGCATAAATCCACTTCTGGAGCCCACTTGGTATGTGCTTGGGCTGAGCTTGAATGTTACACGTGCAGAGGTCATTCTTGGAGTTGAACGCCAGTTTGTAACGTATTTCTGGCGTTCAACTCTGGCTTGTGACGTGTTTCTGGCGTTTAACTCCAGACAGCAGCGTAGAACTGGCGTTCAACGCCCTTTTATGTCATCTAAACTCGATCAAAGTATGGAATATTACATATTGCTGGAAAGCCCTGGATGTCTACTTTCCAACGCAATTAGAAGCGCACCATTTTGAGTTCTGTATATCCAGAAAATCCATTTTGAGTGCAGGGAGGTCAGAATTCAACAGCATCAGCAGTCCTTCTTCAACCTCTGAATCTGATTTTTGCTTAAGTCCCTCAATTTCAGCCAGAAAATACCTGAAATCACAGAAAAACACACAAACTCATAGTAAAGTCCAGAAATGTGAATTTAACATAAAAACTAATGAAAACATCCCTAAAAGTAACTAGATTCTACTAAAAACATACTAAAAACAATGCCAAAAAGCGTATAAATTATCCGCTCATCACAACACCAAACTTAAATTGTTGCTTGTCCCCAAGCAACTGAAAATCAAATAGGATAAAAAGAAGAGAATATACTATAAATTCCAAACTATCAATGAAACATAGCTCCAATTAAATGAGCGGGACTTGTAGGTTTTTGCCTCTTGAATAGTTTTGGCATCTCACTTTATCCATTGAAGTTCAGAATGATTGACATCTATAGGAACTAGTGTTATTGATTCTCCTAGTTCAGTATGATGATTCTTGAACACAACTATTTTATGAGTCTTGGCCGTGGCCCTAAGCACTTTGTTTTCTAGTATTACCACCGGATACATAAATGCCACAGACACATAATTGGGTGAACCTTTTCAGATTGTGACTCAACTTTGCTAAAGTCCCCAATTAGAGGTGTCCAGGGTTCTTAAGCACACTCTTCTTTTGCTTTGGACCTTGACTTTAACCGCTCAGTCTCAAGTTTTCACTTGACACCTTCACGCCACAAGCACATGGTTAGGGACAGCTTGGTTTAGCCGCTTAGGCCAGGATTTTATTCCTTTAGGCCCTCCTATCCACTGATGCTCAAAGCCTTGGGATCTTTTTTATTTACCCTTGCCTTTTGGTTTTAAGGGTTATTGGCTTTTTGCTCTTGCCTTTTGGTTTTAAGAGCTTTTGGTTTTTTCTGCTTGCTTTTGCTTTCTTTTTTTTTTTCGCTATTTTTCTTTCTCTTTTTTTTTTCTGCAAGCTTTGTTCTTTGCTGCTTTTTCTTGCTTCAAGAATCATTTTTATGATTTTTCAGATTATCAAATAACATGTCTCCTTGTCATCATTCTTTCAAGAGCCAACATATTTAACATTCTTAAACAACAACTTCAAAAGACATATACACTGTTCAAGCATTCATTCAGAAAACAAGAAGCATTGTCACCACATCAATATAATTAAACTAAGTTCAAGGATAAATTTGAAACTCATGTACTTCTTGTTCTTTTGAATTAAAATATTTTTCATTTAAGAGAGGTGATGGATTCATAGGACATTCATAACTTTAAGACATAGTTACTAACTACTAATGATCATGTAATAAGACACAAACATGGATAAGCACTTAACATAGAGAAAACGAAAAACAGAGAATGTAAGAACAAGGAATGAGTCCACCTTAGTGATGGTGGCGTTTCCTTCTTAAGGAACCAATGATGTCCTTGAGCTCTTCTATGTCTCTTCCTTGTCTTTGTTGCTCCTCCCTCATTGCTTTTTGATCTTCTCTTATTTCATGAAGGATGATGGAGTGCTCTTGATGTTCCACCCTTAATTGTCCCATGTTGGAACTTAATTCTCCTAGGGAGGTGTTGATTTGCTCCCAATACTTTTGTGGAGGAAAATGCATTTGAGGCATCTCCGGGATCTCATGGTGATGAGCTTCATGCGTCTCTTGAGATCCATGAATGGGCTCTCTTGCTTGCTCCATCCTTTTCTTAGTGATGGGCTTCTCTTCCTCAATGGGAATGTCTCCTTCTATGAAAGCTCCAGCTGAGTAACATAGATGGCAAATAAGATGAGGAAAAGCTAGCCTTGCCCCAGGAGAGGGCTTTTCGGCTATTTTGTAGAGTTCAAGGGAGATGACTTCATGAACTTCTACTTCCTCTCCAATCATGATGCTATGAATCATGATGGCCCGATCCACAGTAACTTCAGATCGGTTGCTAGTGGGGATGATGGAGCGTTGGATGAACTCCAACCATCCTCTAGCCACAGGCTTGAGGTCCAGTATTCTTAATTGAACCGGCTTGCCTTTGGAGTCAATCTTCTATTGAGCTCCTTCCACACATATGTCCATGAGGACTTGGTCCAACCTTTGATTAAAGTTGACCCTTCTAGTATAGGGGCGTGCATCTCCTTGCATAATAGGCAAGTTAAACGCCAATCTCACATTTTCCGGACTAAAATCTAAGTATTTCCCCCGAACCATTGTAATATAATTCTTTGGGTTTGGGTTCTTACTTTGATCATGGTTCCTAGTGATCCATGCATTGGCATAGAACTCTTGAACCATTTGGATGCTGACTTGTTGGATGGGGTTTGTTAGAACTTCCCAACCTCTTCTTTGGCTTTCATGTCGGATCTCCGGATACTCATTTTTCTTGAGCTTGAAAGGGACCTCGGGGATCACCTTCTTCTTGGCCACAACATCATAGAAGTGGTCTTGATGAGCTTTGGAGATGAATCTTTCCATCTTCCATGACTCGGAGGTGGAAGCTTTTGTCTTCCCTTTCCCTTTTCTAGAGGATTCTCCGGTCTTGGGTGCCATCAATGGTAATGGAAAAACAAAAAGCTTATGCTTTTACCACACCAAACTTTGAATATTGCTCGCCCTCGAGCAAGAAAAGAAAGAATAGATGAAGAAGAAGAAGAAAAATGGAGGAGAGGAGGGAGATGTGTTTCGGCCAAGAAGGGGAAGAAAAGGTTGTGTTGTGTGAAAATGAGGAAGAATGGAGGGCTATTTATAGGGAAGGGAGGGGGGGTAAGGTTCGGCCATAAGGGTGGGTTTTGGGTGGGAAATCGATTTTGAATTTTGAAGGTGGGTGGAGTTTATGAGGTAGGTTTATGGGGAAGAGTTGATGGATGTGAGTGGTGAAGTGGTTATAGGGAAGAGAGATTGAGGTGACTGGTGAAGAGTTTTGGGGAAGAGTGTTTATGGGATTGTGTGAAAGAGGGGTGAGAAGAAGTGAGTGGAGGTAGGTGGGGATCCTGTGGGGTCCACAGATCCTGAGGTGTTCAAGGATTTACAACCTTGCACCAAATTAAGCATGCAAAATGCCTTTGCACACAACTCTGGGCGTTTAGCGCCAGATTGGTGCTTGTTCTGGGCGTTGAACGCTCATTCGTTGCCCATTTCTGGCGTTGAACGCCAGAACTATGCTTGTTCTGGGCGTTCAGCGCCAGCTCTTCTCCAGGGTGCAATTCTGGCGTTCAAACGCCCAGATGCTACCCATTTTGGGCGTTCAGCGCCAGAACCATGCTCTGTTCTGGCGTTGAACGCCAGCCAGATGCTTCTTACTGGCGTTTAAATGCCAGTGAGATCCTCCTCCAGGGTGTGATTTTTCTTCTGCTGTTTTTGATTCCGTTTTTAATTTTTATATTTATTTTGTGACTCCACATGATCATGAACCTAATAAAACATGAAAGAACAATAAAATTAGTTAAATAAAAATTGGGTTGCCTCCCAACAAGCGCTTCTTTAATGTCAATAGCTTGACAGTGGGCTCTCATGGAGCCTCACAGATGTTCAGAGCATTGTTGAGACTCCCCAACACCAAACCTAGAGTTTGGATATGGGAGTTCAACACCAAACTTAGAGTTTGGTTGTGGCCTCCCAACACCAAACTTAGAGTTTGACTGTGGGGGCTCTGGTTGACTCTGTTTTGAGAGAAGCTTTTTATGCTTCCTCTCCATGTTTACAGAAGGATAACCTTAAGTTGTAAACACAAGGGAGTCCCCATTCAATTGAAGGACTAATTCACCTCTGTCAACATCAATCACAGCTCTTGATGTGGCTAGGAAGGGTCTTCCAAGGATGATGAATTCATCCTCATTCTTCCCAGTATCCAAGACTATGAAATCAGCAGGGATGTAAAGGCCTTCAACCTTTACTAACACGTCCTCTACTTGTCCATAAGCCTGTTTTCTTGAATTGTCTACCATCTCTAATGAGATTTTAGCAGCTTGTACCCCATAGATTCCTAGTTTCTCTATTACAGAGAGGGGCATGAGGTTTATCCCTGAACCAAGGTCACACAGAGCCTTTTCAAAGATCATGTTGCCTATGGTACAAGGTATTATGAACTTTCTAGGATCCTGTTTTTTCTGAGGCAATGTCAGTTGATCCAGATCACTTAGTTCATTGGTGAACAAGGGAGGTTCATCTTCCCAAGTCTCAATACCAAATAATTTGGCATTCAGCTTCATGATTGCACCAAGGTACTTGGTAAGTTGCTCTTCAGTAACATCCTCATTCTCTTCAGAAGAGGAATACTCATCAGAGCTCATGAATGGCATAAGAAGGTTTAATGGAATCTCTATGGTCTCTAGGTGAGCCTCAGATTCCTTTGGTTCCTCAGAGGGAAGCTCCTTATTGATCACTGGATGTCCCAGGAGGTCTTCCTCCTTGGGATTCACGTCCTCTCCTTCCTTTACAGGTTCGGCCATGGTGATCAATTCAATGGCCTTGCACTCTCCTTTTGGATTTTCTTCTGTATTGCTTGGGAGAGTACTAGGAGGGATTTCAGTGATTCTTTTACTCAACTGGCCCACTTGTGCCTCCAAATTTCTAATGGAGGACCTTGTTTCATTCATGAAACTTACAGTGGCCTTAGATAGATCAGAGACTAAGTTTGCTAAATTAGAGGTATTTTGTTCAGAGTTCTCTGTCTGTTGCTGAGTGGATGATGGAAAAGGTTTACTATTGTTAAACCTATTTCTTCCACCATTATTAAAGCCTTGTTGAGGCTTTTGTTGATCCTTCCATGAGAGATTTGGGTGATTTCTCCATGAGGGGTTATAGGTGTTTCCATAAGGTTCACCCATGTAATTCACCTCTGCTATTGCAGGGTTTTCAGGATCATAAGCTTCTTCTTCAGAAGATGCCTCTTGAGTACTGTTGGATGCAGCTTGCATTCCATTCAGACTCTGGAAAATCATTTTGACTTGCTGAGTCAATATTTTATTCTGAGCCAATATGGCATTCAGAGTATCAATTTCAAGAACTCCCTTCTTCATAGGCGTCCCATTACTCACAGGATTCCTCTCAGAAGTGTACATGAACTGGTTATTAGCAACCATGTCAATGAGTTCTTGAGCTTCTGCAGGTATTTTCTTTAAGTGAATGGATCCACCTGCAGAGGTATCCAATGACATTTTAGCTAATTCAGACAGACCATCATAGAATATGTCCAGGATGGTCCATTCTGAAAGCATGTCAGAAGGACACTTTTTGGTCAGTTCTTTGTATCTCTCCCAAGCTTCATAGAGGGATTCACCTTCTTTCTGTCTGAAGGTCTGAACATCCACTCTAAGCTTACTCAGCTTTTGAGGAGGAAAGAACTTGGCTAAAAAAGCCTTGACCAGCTTATTCCAAGAGTTCAGGCTATCCTTAGGTTGAGAGTCCAACCATATTTTAGCTCTGTCTCTCACAGCAAAAGGAAAAAGCATGAGCCTGTAGACTTCAGGACCTACTCCATTAGTCTTAACAGTATCACATATCTGCAAGAATTCAGTTAAGAACTGAAAATGATCTTTAGATGGAAGTCCATGAAACTTGCAGTTCTGCTGCATCAGAGAAACTAATTGAGGTTTCAGCTCAAAATTGTTTGCTCCAATGGCAGGAATGGAGATGCTTCTTCCATGTAAATTGGAATTAGGTGCAGTAAAGTCACCAAGCATCCTCCTTGCATTATTATTATTTTCGGCTGCCATGTCCTCTTCCTGTTCGAAAATTTCTGACAGGTGCTTGCTGGCTTGTTGTAATTTAGCTTCTTTTAGTTTCTTCTTCAGAGTCTTTTCAGGTTCTGGATCTGCTTCAACAAGAATGTTCTTGTCCTTGCTCCTGCTCATATGAAAAAGAGGGACAGAAAAATAAAAATAGGGATCCTTTTTACCCAAGTATAGAGGTTCCCTTATGTGAGTAGAAGAAAAGAAGGAGAGAAAATCTGAACTCAGAGAGAGAGAGAGAATTTTCGAAAATTATTTTTTTTTTGAGAAAGAGTTAGTGATTTTCGAAAATAGTTTTTTGAAAAAGGTTAGTGATTTTTTGAAAATTAAAATAAAAAATTAAAATAATTAGTTAATTAAAAAGAAATTTTGAAAAAGAGGGAAGGTATTTTCAAAAATTAGAGAGAGAGAGTTAGTTAGGTAGTTTTGAAAAAGATAAGAAACAAACAAAAAGTTAGTTAGTTAGTTGAAACAAATTTGAAAATCAATTTTGAAAAGATAAGAAGATAAGAAGTTAGAAAGGATATTTTAAAATCAAATTTTGAAAAAGATAAGATAAAGAGATATTTTTGAAAAGATATGATTGAAATTAGTTTTGAAAAAGATTTAATTTTTAAAATCACAATTAATGACTTGATTCACAAGAAATCACAAGATATGATTCTAGAACTCAAAGTTTGAATCTTTCTTAACAAGCAAGTAACAAACTTGAAATTTTTGAATCAAAACATTAATTGATGATGTTATTTTCGAAAATTAGGAGATAAAGATAAGAAAAAGATTTTTGAAAAATATTTTTAAAATTTTTGAAAATAGCTAAGAAAAAATGAAAAAGATTTGATTTTTGAAAAAGATTTTGAAAAAGATAAGATTTTTAAATTAAAAATTTGATTTGACTCATAAGAAACAATTGAATTTTAAAAATTTTTGAAAAAGTCAATCCAAATTTTCGAAATTTATGAGTGAAAAAGGGAAAGATATTTTTTTTTTTTATTTTTGAATTTTTATGATGAGAGAGAAAAACACTAAAAATGCTCAATGCATGGAAATTTTAGATCAAAACAATGAATGCATGCAAGAATGCTATGAATGTCAAGATGAACACCAAGAACACTATGAAGATCATGATGAACATCAAGAACATATTTTTGAAAATTTTATATGCAAAGAAAATATGCAAGACACCAAACTTAGAAATCTTTCATGTTTAGACACTATGAATGCAAAAATGCACATGAAAAACACCATACAACACAAAACAAGAAAACATCAAGATCAAACAAGAAGACTTACCAAGAACAACTTGAAGATCATGAAGAACACTATGAATGCATGAATTTTTCGAAAAATGCAAGATGAATATGCAATTGACACCAAACTTTCAACTTAACTCAAGACTCAAACAAGAAACATGAAATATTTTTGGATTTTTTATGATTTTATGATTTTTTTGTATTTTCTTTTAATTTTTAAATTTTTTTTCGAAAATCATTTTGAAAAAAAAAATTAAGGATTCCAGAATTTTTAATATGAATTCCAGGAATCTTATGCTCTTTAGTCTAAAGCTCCAATCAAAGGGTCAGGCATGGCTTAATAGTCAGCCAAGCTTTAGTATGTAACTCAGATATGACACGCCTGACATTCCCTATCCAAAAGAATTAGACATGGCTTTACAGCCAGCCAGGCTTCAACATGCTTCATGAAATACTAGAATTCATTCTTAAAAATTCTGAAGAAAAATATATTTTTGAAAACATTTTTATTTTAAAATTTTTTCAAAAACAGAGGAGAAATTTTTGAAAGATTTTTTGAAAAATTTTTGAAAACAAAAAAAAAAAATTACCTAATCTGAGCAACAAGATGAACCGTCAGTTGTTCAAACTCGAACAATCCCCGGCAACGGCGCCAAAAACTTGGTGCATGAAATTGTGATCTCAGGCAACGGTGCCAGAAACTCTGTACGCACGTTTTAATAAATCGTTTTTCATTCACAACTTCGATACAACTAACCAGCAAGTGCACTGGGTTGTCCAAGTAATAAACCTTACGTGAGTAAGGGTCGATCCCACGGAGATTGTTGGTATGAAGCAAGCTATGGTCACCTTGTAAATCTCAGTCAGGCGGATATCAAAAGGTTATGGAGTTTTCGAACATAATTAGTAAATAGATAGAAAATAAGGATAGAAACACTTATGTATATCATTGGTTAGAATTTCAGATAAACGTATAGAGGTGCATTTGTTCCTCTGAACCTCTGCCTTCCTGCTGTCTTCTTCCAATCAATCTTACTCCTTTCCATGGCTGGCTTTATGTAAGGACATCACCGTTGTCAATGGCTACTTCCCATCCTCTTGTGAAAATGGTCTAAATGCTCTGTCACAACACGGCTAATCATTTGAGGTTCTCGATCATACTGGAATAGGATTCACCCTCCTTTTGTGTTTGTCACTACGCCCAGCAATCGCGAGTTTGAAGTTCGTCACAGTCATTCAATCCCAGAGTCCTACTCGGAATACCACAAACAAGGTTTAGACTTTCCGGACTCTCATGAATGCCGCCATCAATCTAGCTTATACCACGAAGATTCTGATTAAGAGATCCAAGAGATACTCATTCAATCTAGGGTAGAATGGAAGTGGTTGTCAGGCACGCGTTCATAGGGAATGATGATGATTGTCACGTTCATCACATTCAGGTTGAAGTGTGAATGAATATCTTAGAAGCGGAATAAGTTGAATTGAATAGAAAAACAGTAGTACTTTGCATTAATCTTTGAGGAACAGCAGAGCTCCACACCTTAATCTATGGAGTGTAGAAACTCTACCGTTTGAAAATACATAAGTGAAAGGTTCAGGCATGGCCGAATGACCAGCCCCCATGATCTAAGAACCAGACGTCCCAAGATGTCTAATACAATAGTAAAAAGTCCTATTTATAATAAACTAGCTACTAGGGTTTACAGAAGTAAGTAATTGATGCATAAATCCACTTCCGGGGCCCACTTGGTGTGTGCTTGGGCTGAGCTTGAATGTTACACATGCAGAGGTCATTCTTGGAGTTGAACGCCAGTTTGTAACATATTTCTGGCGTTCAACTCTGGCTTGTGACGTGTTTCTGGCGTTTAACTCCAGACAGCAGCGTAGAACTGGCGTTCAACGCCCTTTTACATCGTCTAAACGCGATCAAAGTATGGACTATTATACATTTCTGGAAAGCCCTGGAGGTATACTTTCCAACGCAATTGGAAGCGCACCATTTTGAGTACTGTAGCTCCAGAAAATCCATTTTGAGTGCAGGGAGGTCAGAATCCAACAGCATCAGCAGTCCTTCTTCAACCTCTGAATCTGATTTTTGCTCAAGTCCCTCAATTTCAGCCAGAAAATACCTGAAATCACAGAAAAACACACAAACTCATAGTAAAGTCCAGAAATGTGAATTTAACATAAAAACTAATGAAAACATCCCTAAAAGTAACTAGATTCTACTAAAAACATACTAAAAACAATGCCAAAAAGCGTATAAATTATCCGCTCATCAATCAACCCGAAGGTTGTGTGGTAAAAGGTAAAGAGAATAAGGTATGTAAACTTATCAAATCTCTTTATGGTATAAGGCAAGTTCCAAAATAATGGCATGAAAAATTTGATGAGGTTATGCTTTCTAATCAATATCTGACTAATGGATCTGATAAATAATGCATATATAGCAAATTAAATGATGGTGTTGGTATTATTGTTTGCGTATATGTTGATGATTTATTAATTTTCAAAACATGCTTAGAAAAAGTAAATGAAACTAAACAGTTTCTATTTTCTCAATTATGGGTGTTGCAAATGTTATTCTTTGAATAAAGATAATAAAAAAATGATAGTTTCATGTTATCTCAATATAATTATGTTAAAAATATGCTTAAAAAACTTGGATAATATGATTGCAAACCTGTATCTGCACCATATGATTTAAGTTTACATCAACTTAAGTATAAATGTGATAGTGTGTCTCAAATTGAATATGTTCGTATAATTGATATCTTGATGTATTTGATGAATTGCACTAGACCTGATATTACATATGCTGTAAATATATTGAATAGATATACTCATAATGTTAATAAAGATCATTGGATTGCTTTAACTAGAATTATGAGATATTTGAAAGGAACTATGAATTATGGTTTATCATTCTGGATATCCCTCGGTTATGGAAAGATATACTGATGCAAATTGAATTTCTGATTCTCATGAAATAAAATTCACAAGTGAAGGTTGTAGAAGGCTTAGAGAAGGGGGGTGGGGGTTGAATCTATGACCTTCTTTTATGTCGATAAATTAACCCTTTTAAAACAAACTTTCAATTCTGATTCTGTTTGAACTTAGTAGCGGAAATTTATGAGACAATTTTGTTTTGTCTCATGAATATCAGAAAATAGAACAGAGCAGAGAAAAGAGAAGCTAACACCATCATGTATCCTAGTTCGGTTGCCCTTGTGCAATGCAACCTACGTCCAGTCTCCACCACAACAGTGGTGGAATTTTCACTATAGTTAAAGTATTACATACACCAATTCCACAAGATTGACACAATCCTTTCACATTCAAGTTCTAACATAACTTGACATTGGCTATGCTAATACCTAACTCTTCACTCTTAGTGCTCACCTAACTAAGAAAGGGGTACCTCACTGGTACAAGATACAAGACACAGACTTACCTAAAGAAATTAGAGATGACTCTAGATTTTTCTCTCAAGTGTATCACTCAGCCTCTTTCACTCATTGGCTTTTACTTGAGCTCTCTTAATATGCCTTTTCACTCAAGAAATTACAGAAAGATAAACATTGAAAAGTAAATTATAATCTGTAAAACATGAAGGAGATTGACTTCTTCAACAGCCTCTTTGCTATATGATAAACCAGATTTGCATGTCTCTTATTCAGTTCTTCATTTTTGGCAGAATGCTTCTTTGAAAGAAAGCACTGTCCAAGTAGATGAACTTCTTCAGAGAGATTCTTCACATAACAAAACCTCAATACACTGGGTTATCTCTCCTTGCTTTCTGAATGAACAAAAATCTTCTTTTATCTCCTTGAATGTTGTTGGGTTGCTCTCACTAGGTCAACTTCTTGAGCCTTGTGCTTCACCAACCCACCAACTCACCTTTTTCCCATTAATCCTCAGAATAGAAGCTTTGGTTCTGACATTCTCTTGTTGACCGAAAATCATAGGAAAGCAGAAAACAGATATCCTCACTGGTCAACCCAGATCTTGGCCATTAACAAGCTACTTGGTCCCCAAGACTCACTTGTGACTATAGATGCACAACAGTGGGAGCAGAGATCATCTTTCCCTTGTATCTCAGAATGGATAGGCAGAACATTGAAGATGAAGAGAAGAAGATATGATGCATGTATAAGGAAATGGGTTACCTTTTAGCTCTGTCTTAGCTTGATGTAGTTTAAAATGGTTGATTAGGCCTCTGCCTTTCAAGATTAATTTTTCTCTTTCTTTCTTCTTTAGTGAACAACTTAGGGAAGAAGCTCTCTCACACTTTCTTTGAGTTCTGACCAAAGCAGGAAAAAGTGTACGTTGCTTTGGAAGCAATGATGGAGGGATTTGCTTGCTGAAATCAAATCGGGCTTGGGTTGGTTATCACTCAAGTTCAGCATGTTGGATTTCTTTCTTTGTTTTTTTTGGGGCTTTTACTGGTTTGTTACCCGCCAGCCTTGTTTTCGCTTTCATTCAATTTGGGCTGTTGTATTGATTTGTGTCCTGCAATGCTTAATCACAAATAATTGACATTAGTTAGATAATTGCCCAAAAATAATGTTTGTCATCATTAATTAATTTAGTTAATTTTTTAACTCAACAATCTCTCCCTTGATGACAAACATAATTTAAAACAATGATCAAAAGGAGAAGAATTTTATTTAAGTTAAGAAACTTCCTTTTTATGTTACTTGCTTTAGTGTTGCTCGTCCTTTCTTTTTCAAAGTTTGTTCTCCCTGGATTTATGCTCTTCTCTTCTTTCCTGTTTGCATTTACTTATAGAGAACACCATAAAGAGCTACACAAAATTATTTTGACTAAGAGAGTTTAAACAATCAACACTACAAATCCATCCCAATACTGAACATAATATGTCAGCAACAAAATCAAATCATCAAGATTAATCAAGGGTAAACCAACAATATATGAAAGCAAGTCCCAATTGTCATGTCATTACATTTTTTGTAGCAGCACAGTTGCAAATCAAAATTTATATGTTCAAAACTATCAGCAGCAGCAATCAATCAAAATTCATAATTTAAAATCTCAAAAAAAATTAGTGGCAGCAATAAAGTAATAAAGTTCAGCATTCAGCATCTATTACTCCCCCTTTTGTCATCAAGGGTGGAGCCTAAGCAAGATGAAGAAAAACAGCACCTTAAATCCTACAAGAAATTGTTAGAGCACAGTCCAAAATATCAAAAAAATTAAAATTAAGTGCAGCATTTGTTAAGGTATTACAGTCATCCAAAAATAACAAACATAAGTTCCAAAGTATCAAAAGAGACAGTTTTTATAAGACAAAAAAGGAGCAGACAGCAGCAGTTTCATGAGACAAATCTAGGCATCTGAACCATTTCCCTCCGAATCAGCTTCCTCTTCAGCATCAGTGGCAGGATCTTCATCTTGTTGAAGATTATCAATGAACTTCATAAATACAGCCACTCTATCCCTTGATTTTCAGAGGAATTTTTCATGCTTGTTTGATAGCTTCCTTTGTTCCTTACTCATTGCAATCATGAGATTGGATTGGGAGACAAACTCTTGGACCACATCCCTAACAACATTCAGCAGAGCAGATTTTTGTCCAGTGGAGATGGAAGTGCCCTCGGTGGAAGGAGGAGGAGATTCCTTGGGAATAAAGTCATCATCTTCATCATCTAAGACCACTCTCTCAGAACGAGTAGGTCCTTTCTGCTGTTTCACTGAACCACCCCCTTTTAGATATGAATGTCTGTTATCATAATCCTCATTGGACAAGTCAACACCAAAATGCTCAAAAATACAAGTTAGAAATATGCCATAAGGAAGAGGTTTGTCTTTCTCACTTCTAACAGAGTCAAACATGTATCTAACCATCAAATAAGCAAAAGAAATTTCTGTTTTAGTGAGCAGGGCATACAAAACTAGTGTGTCTGTGTAAGAAACCCTTTGATATGAACCACTTTGAGAAAGAATGATGTAGTTGACAATACGGTGCAACTGAGCACGTTTATATCATAGGGCTTTGTGATTGGGTGTAATGCCATCAATCAAGGAAACATGTTCACAAATATGAGCCAAAGCATCATTGAAAGATATACCTACTCCTTCATCCCACTGGACAGAAGTATAAGCACACGACCCATCATTAGTATACTTCAAAGAATTACTAATTGTTTCATCATTTAAAACAATGTCTCTGCCCTTAACATAAGAATGTACACTTCCTTCATGATATGTTATGTTTGCATAAAATTCTTTGACCAACATAGGATACACAAGCTTTTTGATGTTAAAAAGATGATTCCAGTCCAAAAATTCTAGATTTTCAACAAAAGGAAAGCCTTTCTTTTTCAAAGTTGGTAAATCAACAAGAAAAGAGTGACCCAGGGTACGGTACTTAATAACTCCTTCATAAAAGTCATTGTTCATGGCAGATTTGAATATATAGGGGTTATAGTTGGAGTGAGATGTCATAAAGTGGGATTTATGAGCAAAAGGATCAATGTATGGTTCTCTAACATATTTGAGAAGAAGACGAGGTTTACCTCTTTGAGAATGCAAGGGAGCAGACCTTGTCTTTGGTTGTGTGGGCTCAAAGGTAGGTTCAGTCGCAGCTGGTCTTTTCCCTTTTGATGAACTCGGTTGCGATGAACCAGGCTTGGATGGAGGCTCCTTTGGCGGTGGTGTCTGCTTGGCTGAAGGTGGAAACCTAGATGGGTTCTTAGTGCATCCCATAGGATTAGTCCGAGGAGGTGAGGTAGGAGGAGAAGGTGAGGGAGTGAAGGTTTGATCTCTTGAACGAGTAGAAGGCCTCGATTTTGCAGGAAGCTTGTGTATCTTTTCTCTAGGAGGCTTTTGTACAATGGTTTTCTTCCTCATTTGGGTGGTTTCTTGCTTAAGAAGAAAGAGAAGTAATAAAGGTAGTGGAGGAAACCGAAGAGCTTGAGGAGGAGTATGGAGGGAGAGAAGGGAGTATTGGTAACTGGTGCACGAAATTGTGATCTCTGGTAATGGCTCCAAAAACTTGGTGCTCTAATCTCAATTCATAATTTGTCACAACTTCGATACAACTAACCAGCAAGTGCACTGGGTCGTCCAAGTAATAAACCTTACATGAGTAAGGGTCGATCCCACGGAGATTGTTGGTATGAAGCAAGCTATGGTCACCTTGTAAATCTCAGTCAGGCAGGTATAAAACAGTTATGGAGTTTTTGAAATCAAGTAATAAAATAAGGATAGGAACACTTATGTAATTCATTGGTGAGAGTTTCAGATAAGCGTATAGAGATGCTTTCGTTCCTCTGAACCTCTGCTTTCCTGCTATCTTCATCCAATCAGTCTTACTCCTTTCCATGACTGGCTTTATGCAAGGGCATCACCGTTGTCAATGGTTACATCCCATCCTCTTGTGAAAATGGTCCAAATGCTCTGTCACAGCACGGCTAATCATCTGAGGTTCTCGATCATACTGGAATAGGATTTACTATCCTTTTGCGTCTGTCACTACGCCCAGCACTCGCGAGTTTGAAGTTCATCACAGTCATTCAATCCCAGAGTCCTACTCGGAATACCACAGACAAGGTTTAGACTTTCCAGACTCTCATGAATGCCGCCATCAATCTAGCTTACACCACGAAGATTTTGATTAAGAGATCTAAGAGATACTCATTCAATCTAAGGTAGAACGGAAGTGGTTGTCAGGCACGCATTCATGGGGAATGATGATGATTGTCACGTTCATCACATTCAGGTTGAAATACAAATGAATATCTTAGAAGCGAAATAAGATGAATTGAATAGAAAACAGTAGTACTTTGCATTAATCTTTGAGGAACAGTAGAGCTCCACACTTTATTCTATGGAGTGCAGAAACTCTACCGTTGAAAATACATAAGTGATAATGGAGTTCATTGGTCTCGGCCCCAGAGGGGAACCAGAGTAACCAAGACTGCGAATACAATGATAAAAAGTTCTATTTATAATAAACTAGTCACTAGGGTTTACAGAAGTAAGTAATTGATGCATAAATCCACTTCCGGGGCCCACTTGGTGTGTGCTTGCGCTGAGCTTGAAGTCTACACGTGGAGAGGTCATTCTTGGAGTTGAACGCCAGCTTTTGTGCCAGTTTGGGCGTTGAACTCCACTTTGCAACTTGTTTCTGGCGCTGGACGCCAGAATTGGGCAGAGAGCTGGCGTTGAACGCCAGTTTGCGTCATCTAAACTCGGGCAAAGTATGGACTATTATATATTGCTGGAAAGCTCTGGATGTATACTTTCCAACGCAATTGAAAGCGTGCCATTTTGAGTTCTGTAGCTCCAGAAAATCCATTTTGAGTGCAGGAAGGTCAGAATCCAACAGCATCAGCAGTCCTTCTTCAACCTCTAAATCTGATTTTTGCTCAAGTCCCTCAATTTCAGCCAGAAAATACCTGAAATCACAGAAAAACACACAAACTCATAGTAAAGTCCAGAAATATGAATTTAACATAAAAACTAATGAAAATATCCCTAAAAGTAACTAGATTCTGCTAAAAACATACTAAAAACAATGCCAAAAAGCGTATAAATTATCCGCTCATCACAACACCAAACTTAAATTGTTGTTTGTCCCCAAGCAACTAAAAATAAAATAGGATAAAAAAAAGAGAATATACTATAAATTCCAAACTATCAATGAAACATAGCTCCAATTAAATGAGCGAGACTTGTAGCTTTTTGCCTCTTGAATAGTTTTGGCATCTCACTTTATCCATTGAAGTTCAGAATGATTGGCATCTATAGGAACTCAGAGTTCAGAGAGTGTTATTGATTCTCCTAGTTCATTATGATGATTCTTGAACACAGCTATTTTATGAGTCTTGGCCGTGGCCCTAAGCACTTTGTTTTCCAGTATTACCACCGGATACATAAATGCCACAGACACATAATTGGGTGAACCTTTTCAGATTGTGACTCAGCTTTGCTAAAGTCCCCAATTAGAGGTGTCCAGGGTTCTTAAGCACACTCTTCTTTTGCTTTGGACCTTGACTTTAACCGCTCAGTCTCAATTTTTCACTTGACACCTTCACGCCACAAGCACATGGTTAGGGACAGCTTGGTTTAGCCGCTTAGACCAGGATTTTATTCCTTTAGGCCCTCCTATCCACTGATGCTCAAAGCCTTGGGATCCTTTTTATTTACCCTTGCCTTTTGGTTTTAAGGGTTATTGGCTTTTTGCTCTTGCCTCTTGGTTTTAAGAGCTTTTGCCTTTTTCTGCTTGCTTTTCCTTTTTCTTTCTATTTTTTTCGCTATTTTTTTCTTTTTTTTTTCTGCAAGCTTTGTTCTTTGCTGCTTTTTCTTGCTTCAAGAATCATTTTTATAATTTTTCAGATTATCAAATAACATGTCTCCTTGTCATCATTCTTTCAAGAGCCAACATATTTAACATTCTTAAACAACAACTTCAAAAGATATATGCACTGTTCAAGCATTCATTCAGAAAACAAGAAGCATTGTCACCACATCAATATAATTAAACTAAGTTCAAGGATAAATTCGAAACTCATGTACTTCTTGTTCTTTTGAATTAAAACATTTTTCATTTAAGAGAGGTGATGGATTCATAGGACATTCATAACTTTAAGACAAAGTTACTAACTACTAATGATCATGTAATGAAGACACAAACATGGATAAGCACATAACATAGAAAATGAAAAACAGAGAATGTAAGAACAAGGAATGAATCCACCTTAGTGATGGTGGCGTTTCCTTCTTGAGGAACCAATGATGTCCTTGAGCTCTTCTATGTCTCTTCCTTGTCTTTGTTGCTCCTCCCTCATTTCTTTTTGATCTTCTCTAATTTCATGAAGGATGATGGAGTGCTCTTGATGTTCCACCTTTAATTGTCCCATGTTGGAACTTAATTATCCTAGGGAGGTGTTGATTTGCTCCCAATAGTTTTGTGGAGGAAAATGTATTTGAGGCATCTCCGGGATCTCATGGTGATGAGCTTCCTGCGCCTCTTGAGCTCCATGAATGGGCTCTCTTGCTTGCTCCATCTTTTTCTTAGTGATGGGCTTCTCTTCCTCAATGGGAATGTCTCCTTCTATGAAAGCTCCAGCTAAGTAACATAGATGGCAAATAAGATGAGGAAAAGCTAGCCTTGCCATGGGGGATGACTTTTCGGCTATTTTGTAGAGTTCAAGGGAGATGACTTCATGAACTTCTACTTCCTCTCCAATCATGATGCTATGGATCATGATGGCCCGATCCACAGTAACTTCGGATCGGTTGCTAGTGGGGATGATGGAGCGTTGGATGAACTCCAACCATCCTCTAGCTACAGGCTTGAGGTCCATTCTTCTTAGTTGAACCGGCTTGCCTTTGGAGTCAATCTTCCATTGAGCTCCTTCCACACATATGTCCATGAGGACTTGGTCCAACCTTTGATTAAAGTTGACCCTTCTAGTGTAGGGGCGTTCATCTCCTTGCATCATAGGCAAGTTAAACGCCAACATCACATTTTCCGGACTAAAATCCAAGTATTTCTCCCGAACCATTGTAACATAGTTCTTTGGATCCGGGTTCTTACTTTGATCATGGTTCTTGGTGATCCATGCATTGGCATAGAACTCTTGAACTATTAGGATGCCGACTTGTTGGATGGGATTTGTTAGAACTTCCCAACCTTTTCTTTGAATTTCATGTCAGATCTCCGGATACTCATTTCTTTTGAGTTTGAAAGGGACCTCGGGGATCACCTTCTTCTTGGCCACAACATCATAGAAGTGGTCTTGATGGGCTTCGGAGATGAATCTTTCCATCTCCCATGACTCGGAGGTGGAAGCTTTTGTCTTTCCTTTCCCTTTTCTAGAGGATTCTCCGGTCTTAGGTGCCGTCAATGGTAATGGAAAAACAAAAAGCTTATGCTTTTACCACACCAAACTTAGAATTTTGCTCGCCCTCGAGCATGAGAAGAAAGAATAGATGAAGAAGAAGAAGAAAATATGGAGAGGAGGGGGGAGGTGTGTTTCGGCCAAGAAGAGAAAAGGGGGTTGTGTTGTGTGAAAATGAGGAAGAATGGAGGGCTATATATAGGGAAGGGAGGGGGGTAAGTTTCGGCCATAAGGGTGGGTTTGGGTGGGAAATTGATTTTGAATTTTGAAGGTAGGTGGGGTTTATGAGGTAGGTTTATGGGGAAGAGTGTATGGATGTGAGTGGTGAAGTGGTTAATAAGGAAGAGGGATGGAGGTGATAGGTGAAGGGTTTTGGGGAAGAGTGTTTATTGGGAATAGAGGATGATTGAGAAGTGAGAAGAGAGTGAGTGGAGGTAGGTGGGGATCCTGTGGGGTCCACAGATCCTGAGATGATCCTGTGGGGTTCACAGATCCTGAGGTGTTCAAGGATTTACAACCTTGCACCAAATTAGGCATGCAAAATGCCCTTGCACACAACTCTGGGCGTTCAGCGCCCATTTGTTGCCCATTTCTGGCGTTGAATGCCAGAACCATGCTTGTTCTGGGCGTTCAGCACCAGCTCCTCTCCAGGGTGCAATTCTGGCGTTCAACGCCCAGATGATGCCCATTTTGGGCGTTCAGCGCCAGAACCATGCTCTGTTCTAGCGTTGAACGCCAGGCAGGTGCTTCCTCCAGGGTGTGATTTTTCTTCCGCTGTTTTTGATTCTGTTTCTAAATTTTTCATTTATTTTGTGACTCCACATGATCATGAACCTAAGAAAACATGAAAAACAAAAATAAAATTAGATAAATAAACATTGGGTTGCCTCCCAATAAGCGCTTCTTTAATGTCAATAGCTTAACAGTGGGCTCTCATGGAGCCTCACAGATGTGCAGAGCTTTGTTGAGACCTCCCAACACCAAACTTAGAGTTTGGATATGGGGGTTTGACACCAAACTTAGAGTTTGGTTGTGGCCTCCCAACACCAAACTTAGAGTTTGACTGTGGGGGCTTTGTGTGACTCTGCTTTGAGAGAAGCTTTTTATGCTTCCTCTCCATGGATGCAGAAAGAGATCCTTGAGTTGTAAACACAAGGTTGTCCTCATTTATCTGAAGGATCAATTCTCCTCTGTCCACTTCAATCACAGCTCTTGCTGTGGCTAGGAAAGGTCTTCCTAGGATGATGGATTCATCCTCTTTCTTTCCAGTATCTAGGACTATGAAATCAGCAGGGATGTAAAGGCCTTCAACCTTTACTAACACGTCCTCTACTTGTCCATAAGCCTGTTTTCTTGAATTGTCTGCCATCTCTAATGAGATTTTAGCAGCTTGCACCCCATAGATTCCCAGTTTCTCTATTACAGAGAGGGGCATGAGGTTTATCCCTGAACCAAGATCACACAGAGCCTTAAAGATCATGGTGCCTATGGTACAAGGTATTATGAACTTTCCAGGATCCTGTCTCTTCTGAGACAATGTCAGTTGATCCAGATCACTTAGTTCATTGGTGAACAAGGGAGGTTCATCTTCCCAAGTCTCAATACCAAATAATTTGGCATTTAGCTTCATGATTGCACCAAGAAACTTGGCAGCTTGCTCTTCAGTAACATCCTCATTCTCTTCAGAAGAGGAATACTCATCAGAGCTCATGAATGGCATAAGGAGGTTTAATGGAATCTCTATGGTCTCTAGATGAGTCTCAGATTCCTTAGGTTCCTCAGAGGGAAGCTCCTTATTGATCACTGGATGTCCCAGGAGGTCTTCCTCCTTGGGATTCACGTCCTCTCCTTCCCTTACAGGTTCAGCCATGGTGCTTATGTCAATGGCCTTGCACTCTCCTTTTGGATTCTCTTCTGTATTGCTTGGGAGAGTACTAGGAGGGATTTCAGTGATCCTTTTACTCAGCTAGCCCACTTGTGCTTCCAAATTTCTAATGGAAGACCTTGTTTCATTCATGAAACTTACAGTGGCCTTGGATAGATCAGAGACTAAGTTTGCTAAATTAGAGGTATTTTGTTCAAAGTTCTCTGTCTGTTGCTGAGTGGATGATGGAAAATGTTTATTATTGTTAAACCTGTTTCTTCCACCATTATTAAAGCCTTGTTGAGGCCTTTGATCCTTCCATGAGAGATTTGGATGATTTCTCCATGATGGATTATAGGTGTTTCCATATGGTTCACCCATGTAATTTACCTCTGCTATTGCAGGGTTCTCAGGATCATAAGCTTCTTCTTCATAAGAAGCCTCTTTGGATGCAGCTTGTATTCCAGTCAGACTCTGAGAAATCATATTGACTTGCTGAGTCAATATTTTATTCTGAGCCAGTATGGCATTCAGAGTATCAATTTCAAGAACTCCCTTCTTCATAGGCGTCCCATTACTCACAGGATTCCTCTCAGAAGTGTACATGAACTAGTTATTAGCAACCATGTCAATGAGTTCTTGAGCTTCTGCAGGCGTTTTCTTTAGGTGAATAGATCCACCTGCAGAAGTATCCAATGACATTTTTGATAGCTCAGATAAACCATCATAGAATATACCAGGATGGTCCATTCTGAAAGCATGTCAGAATGACACTTTTTGGTCAGCTGCTTGTATCTTTCCCAAGCTTCATAGAGGGATTCACCTTCTTTCTGTCTGAAGGTTTGAACATCAGCTCTAAGCTTGCTCAGCTTTTGAGGAGGAAAGAACTTGGCTAAGAAAGCCGTGACCAGCTTATCCCAAGAGTTCAGGCTGTCTTTGGGTTGAGAGTCCAACCATATTCTAGCTCTGTCTCTTATAGCAAAAGGAAAAAGCATGAGCCTGTAGACTTCAGGATCTACTCCATTAGTCTTAACAGTATCACATATCTGCAAGAATTCAGTTAAGAACTGAAAAGGATCTTCAGATGGAAGTCCATGAAACTTGCAGTTTTGCTGCATCAGAGAAACTAGCTGAGGTTTCAGCTCAAAATTGTTTGCTCCAATGGTAGGGATGGAGATGCTTCTTCCATGTAAATTGGAATTAAGTGCAGTAAAGTCACCAAGCATCCTCCTTGCATTATTATTATTTTCGGCTGCCATCTCCTCTTCCTGTTCAAAAATTTCTGAAAGGTTATCTCTGGATTGTTGTATTTTAGCTTCTCTTAGTTTTCTCTTCAGAGTCCTTTCAGGTTCTGGATCTGCTTCAACAAGAATATTCTTGTCCTTGCTCCTGCTCATATGTCAAAGAAGAGGGTACAGAAAAAATAATAATAATAATAATAGGGATCCTTTATACCACAGTATAGAGGTCCTTGTGTGAGTAGAAGAAAAGAAGAAGAAAAATCTGAACTCAGAGAGAGAGAGAAAGGGTTCGGATTTTTGGTGATGTGAGGAAGAGATGTTAGTAGATGAATAAATAAATAGAAGGAGATGAGAGAGAAGGAATTTTCGAAAATAATTTTTGAAAAAGAGTTAGTGATTTTCGAAAATAGTTTTTTGAAAAATGTTAGTAATTTTCAAAAATTAAGATTTAAAAATGAAAATAAAAAGAATTTTTGAAAAAGAGGGAAGATATTTTTGAAAATTAGAGAGAGAGAGAGTTAGTTAGGTAGTTTTGAAAAAGGTAAGAAACAAACAAAAAATTAGTTAGTTAGTTGAAACAAATTTGAAAATCAATTTTGAAAAGATAAGAAGATAGGAAGTTAGAAAAGATATTTTGAAATCAAATTTTTGAAAAAGATAAGATAAGAAGATATTTTTGAAATTAGTTTCTTTTTTTTTTGAAAAAGATTTGATTTTTAAAATCACAATTAATGACTTGATTCACAAGAAATCACAAGATATGATTCTAGAACTCAAAGTTTGAATCTTTCTTAACAAGTAAGTAACAAACTTGAAATTTTTGAATCAAAACATTAATTGTTATTGTTATTTTCGAAAATTTGATACAAAAATAAGAAAAAGATTTTTGAAAAATATTTTTAAAATTTTCAAAAATAACTAAGAAAAATGAAAAAGATTTGATTTTTTGGAAAAGATTTTAAAAAAGATAAGATTTTCAAAATGAAAATTTGATTTGACTCATAAGAAACAACTTGATTTTAAAAATTTTTTTTGAAAAAGTCAACTCAAATTTTCGAATTTATGAGAGAGAAAAAGGGAAAGATATTTTTTTTTATTTTTGAATTTTTATGATGAGAGAGAAAAACAAGAAAAATGATGCAATGCATGATAGTTATGGATCAAAACAATGAATGCATGCAAGAATGCTATGAATGTCAAGATGAACACCAAGAACACTATGAAGATCATGATGAACATCAAGAACACATTTTTGAAAAATTTTTAATGCAAAGAAAACATGCAAGACACCAAACTTAGAATTCTTTAATGCTTAGACATAAAGAATTCAGGAATGCATATGAAAAACAAGAAAAGACACAAAACATGCAAATGCAAAGATCAAACAAGAAGACTTACCAAGAACAACTTGAAGATCATGAAGAACACTATGAATGCATGAATTTTTTTCGAAAAATGCAAAATGAACATGCAATTGATACCAAACTTATAACATGACTCAAGACTCAAACAAGAAACACAAAAAATATTTTTGATTTTTATGATTTTCTAATTTTTTTGTATTTTTTCAAAAATTATTTGAAAAACAAAAATAAGGATTCCAAAATTTTTAATATGAATTCCAGGAATCTTATGCTTTTTAGTCTAAAACTCCAATCAAAGGGTTAGGCATGGCTTAATAGCCAGCCAAGCTTTAGTAAAAATATGAGTGTAATTCATTCAATTTTTTTTAAGCCAAAACCTCTGTCCAAAAGAATTTAGACATGATTTTATAGCCAGCATGCTTCAACATGCTTCATGAAACTCTAGAATTCATTCTTAAAAATTCTGAAGAAAAATATATTTTTGAAAACATTTTTATTTTAAAATTTTTTTGAAAACAAAGGAGAAATTTTTTGAAAGATTTTTGAAAACTTTTTGAAAAGAAAACGAAAAGAAAGTTACCCAATCTGAGCAACAAGATGAACCGTTAGTTGTCCAAACTCGAACAATCCCCGGCAACGGCGCCAAAAACTTGGTGCACGAAATTGTGATCTCTGGTAATGGCTCCAAAAACTTGGTGCTCTAATCTCAATTCATAAATTGTCACAACTTCGATACAACTAACCAGCAAGTGCACTGGGTCGTCCAAGTAATAAACCTTACGTGAGTAAGGGTCGATCCCACGGAGATTGTTGGTATGAAGCAAGCTATGGTCACCTTGTAAATCTCAGTCAGGCAGGTATAAAACAGTTATGGAGTTTTCGAAATCAAGTAATAAAATAAGGATAGGAACACTTATGTAATTCATTGGTGAGAGTTTCAGATAAGCGTATAGAGATGCTTTCGTTCCTCTGAACCTCTGCTTTCCTGCTATCTTCATCCAATCAGTCTTACTCCTTTCCATGGCTAGCTTTATGCAAGGGCATCACCGTTGTCAATGGTTACATCCCATCCTCTTGTGAAAATGGTCCAAATGCTCTGTCACAGCACGGCTAATCATCTGAGGTTCTCGATCATACTGGAATAGGATTTACTATCCTTTTGCGTCTGTCACTACGCCCAGCACTCGTGAGTTTGAAGTTCGTCACAGTCATTCAATCCCAGAGTCCTACTCGGAATACCACAGACAAGGTTTAGACTTTCCGGACTCTCATGAATGCCGCCATCAATCTAGCTTACACCACGAAGATTCTGATTAAGAGATCTAAGAGATACTCATTCAATCTAAGGTAGAACGGAAGTGGTTGTCAGGCACGCGTTCATGGGGAATGATGATGATTGTCACGTTCATCACATTCAGGTTGAAATACAAATGAATATCTTAGAAGCGAAATAAGATGAATTGAATAGAAAACAGTAGTACTTTGCATTAATCTTTGAGGAACAGCAGAGCTCCACACCTTAATCTATGGAGTGCAGAAACTCTACCGTTGAAAATACATAAGTGATAATGGAGTTCATTGGTCTCGGCCCCAGAGGGGAACCGGAGTAACCAAGACTGCGAATACAATGATAAAAAGTTCTATTTATAATAAACTAGTCACTAGGGTTTACAGAAGTAAGTAATTGATGCATAAATCTACTTCCGGGGCCCACTTGGTGTGTGCTTGGGCTGAGCTTGAATTCTACACGTGGAGAGGTCATTCTTGGAGTTGAACGCCAGCTTTTGTACCAGTTTGGGCGTTGAACTCCACTTTGCAACTTGTTTCTGGCGCTGGACGCCAGAATTGGGCAGAGAACTGGCGTTGAATGCCAGTTTGCGTCATCTAAACCCGGGCAAAGTATGGACTATTATATATTTCTGGAAAGCCCTGGATGTCTACTTTCCAACGCAATTAGAAGCGCGCCATTTTGAGTTTTTCAGCTCCAGAAAATCCATTTTGAGTGCAGGGAGGTCAGAATCCAACAGCATCAGCAGTCCTTCTTCAACTTCTGAATCTGATTTTTGCTCAAGTCCCTCAATTTCAGCCAGAAAATACCTGAAATCACAGAAAAACACACAAACTCATAGTAAAGTCCAGAAATATGAATTTAACATAAAAACTAATGAAAACATCCCTAAAAGTAACTAGATTCTGCTAAAAACATACTAAAAACAATGCAAAAAAGCGTATAAATTATCCGCTCATCAGTAACCATACCCAAAAAGATTTTCTAAAACCATGCAACTGCATCACCTTTTGATTTGACTTGAAATGACTTGACATCATAAAAGAGAAAGATTTGATTTTATTTAAAAATTAAAAAAGGAATTCAATTTTAAAATTTAAACCCTTTTGGACTTAAACCAAAACAACAAAAAATAAAATAAAGCAAACAGGCCAAAAAAAATCAAAACAAAACCCATGTAACATTCATATTGAGCCCAGAGGTGGTTTGTATTAAGGAAACACATTGGACCACTCATGATTTGATTTTAGAGGTTGGCCCAGATAAATCTGCACGTGCAACAGGTTCAGAACACGCTGATTGAAGGGAACGTTCTTCACTTTTCCAGAATTGTCTCATACCTGTTTATGAGACAAAAACTCCAACAAACACATCAGCAACTTTTAAACAAAGAATCATAGCTTAAAATTCCTAGACTAGTCCTAAGTATGCAAAATCTGTCCTCAGCTAGTGGTTTAGTGAAAATATCTGCCAATTACTCTTCTGATTTAACAAATTTAATGCTAATATCCCCTTTTTGAACATGTTCTCTTATTGAGTGAAATTTCACTTCAATATGTTTAGTCCTAGAGTGAAAAACTGAATTTTTAGAAATATTAATGACACTCATATTATCACACAGCAGGGGAATATTTTCAGCATTTAACTTGTAATCAGCAAGCTGTGTTTTTAACCACATAAGCTGAGAATAACAAGAAGAAGCAGCTATATACTCAGTCTCAGCAGTGGATAAAGCCACTGTAGGCTATTTCTTACTTGACCATACATTCAAGGACTTCCCAAGGAAGCAACATAAGCCTGATGTGCTCCTTCAATTAACTCTATCATCGGCAAAATCTGCATCACAATAACCAACTGCAGAAAAATCATCAATCTTAGGATACCAAAGACCGAATTGGATGTGCCATGAACATATCTAATGATCCTCTTAACTGTAGAAAGATGAGACTTTTTTGGTTTAGATTGGAATCTTGAACACATTCCAACACTTTACACAATATCGAATCTAGAGGAAGTTAAGTACATAAGAGAGCCAATCATTCCTCTATACCTAGTCTCATCAACATCTTTTTCAGTTTCTCCCTTATCTAATTTTGAACTAGGGTGCATGGGAGTTCCCATGGGTTTGGAATTTTCCATACCAAATTTCTTAACTAGTTCCTTGGCATACTTCTCTTGATGAATGAAAATACCTTTTTCAATTTGTTTAATTTGTAGCCCAATGAAAAAATTAAGTTCACCCATTATATTCATGTCAAATTCACTTGTCATGAGTTTTCCAAATTCAGTACAAAGGGAATCATTGGCTGATCCAAAAATAATGTCATCAACATATATTTAGACTAGAATGAAAGAATCTTTAGAACTCTTGATAAATAAAGTAGTGTCTGTGGTGCCTCTTTGAAAACTATTTTTCAAGAGAAAAGAGCTAAGTCTACCAAGCTCTAGGAGCTTGTCTTAAACCATAGAGAGCTTTTGATAATTTGAAAACATGGTTAGAAACCTCTTTATTTTCAAAACCAGGTGGTTGTTCCACATACACTTCTCTATCTATCACACCATTCAAAAATGCACATTTCACATCTATTTGATATAATTTAAAACCACAAAACGCAGCATAAGCTAAGAGGAGTCTTATGGTTTCCATTCGGACAACAGGGGCAAATGATTCATCAAAGTCTATTCCTTCTTCTTGGTCACATCCTTGTGCCACTAGCCTTGCTTTGTTTCTTGCAATGCTACCATCCTCTCCTAACTTGTTCCGAAATATCCACTTGGTACTGGTTACTTTCTTTCCAATTGGCCTTGGAACCAATGTCCACACTTGGTTCTTCTCAAATTCAAGAAGCTTATCCTCCATTGCCTTCACCCAAGAAGGGTTATCAAGGGCTTCCTTAACGTTTTGAGGCTCCATTTGAGAGAGAAGGGCAATGTTGGTCCCTTCACTTTCCTTTCTAGTTGAAGACCGAGTTCTAACCCCATGAGAGACGTCTCCAATAACAAATTACTCAGGATAATTCTTCAAAAATCTCCATTCACGAGGTCTGGTGGACTTGGAGGCAGATTCAGTTACCAAGGGATTCAGGGAGCTGCTAGCTTCAGAATTTCCTTCAAATTCATGAGACAAAATGGAATTGTCCCTTGAATTTTTAGCAACTACAGTTTTTGGTTCAGTTTGTCCAGAATTTACTTCTTCATGATTTTGAGCAGTTTTATTGTCCTTTTGAGCTTGATTTCCTGCATCACAGTCTTCCAAAACACTTTGCACCAAGTTAGTTGATGAGCGGATAATTTATACGCTTTTTGGCATTGTTTTTAGTATGTTTTTAGTATGATTTAGTTAGTTTTTATAATATTTTTATTAGTTTTTAATTAAAAATCACATTTATGGACTTTACTATGAGTTTGTGTGTTTTTCTGTGATTTTAGGTATTTTCTAGCCGAAATTGAGGGACTTGAGCAAAAATCAGATTCATAAGTTGAAGAAGGACTGCAGATGCTGTTAGATTCTGACCTCCCTGCATTCAAAATGGATTTTCTGGAGCTACAAAACTCCAAATGGCGCGCTCTCAATTGCGTTGGAAAGTAGACATCCAGGGCTTTCCAGTAATATATAATAGTCCATAATTTGCCTGAGTTTAGATAACGCAAATTGGTGTTGAATGCCAGTTCCATGCTGCATTCTGGAGTCAAACGCCAGAAACAGGTTGCAAAGTGGAGTTAAACGCCAGAAACACATTACAAACTGGCGTTCAACTCCAAGAATGACCTCTCCACGTGAAAGCTTCATGCTCAGCCCAAGCACACACCAAGTGGGCCCCGGAAGTGGATTTCTACATCATTTACTTACTTCTGTAAACCCTAGTAACTAGTTTAGTATAAATAGGACTTTTTACTATTGTATTTACATCTTTGGATCATCTTTGATTAGTTTTATGCTATCTTAGACTTTTGTGAGGGCTGGCCATTCGGCCATGCCTGAACATTTATCACTTGTGTATTTTCAACGGTAGAGTTTTTACACACCATAGATTAAGGTGTGGAGCTCTGCTGTTCCTCAAAGATTAATGCAAAGTACTACTGTTTTTCTATTCAACTCAACTTATTCCGCTTCTAAGATATTCATTCGCACTTCAATATGATGGATGTGATGATTGTGACAGTCATCATTATTCTCAACTTATGAACGCGTGCCTGACAACCACTTCCGTTCTACCTTAGATTGAATGGATATCTCTTGGATATCTAATACAGGGGACCGAGTCCGAGATATTAGAATCTTCGTGGTATAATTTAGAACCCATGGATGGCCATTCCTGAGATCCAAAAAGTCTAAACCTTGTCTGTGGTATTCCGAATAGGATCTGAGAAGGGATGGCTGTGACGAGCTTCAAACTCGCGAGTGCTGGACGTAGTGACAGACGCAAAAGGATCAAGGGATCCTATTCCAGTATGATCGAGAACCAACAGATGAATAGCAGTGATGTGACAGAGCATCTTGGACCATTTTCACTGAGAGGACGGGAAGTAGCCATTGACAACGGTGATGCCCTACATAAAGCTTGCCATGGAAAGGAGTAAGAAGGATTGGATGAAGACAGCATGAAAGCAGAGTTTCAGAAGGACGAAAGCATCTCTATACGCTTATCTGAAACTCTCACCAATGAATTACATAAGTATCTCTATCCTAGTTTATATTTTATGTTTATTTATATTATTAATTCACCATAATTATCTGAATCCGCCTGACTGAGATTTACAAGATGACCATAGCTTGCTTCATACCAACAATCTCCGTGGGATCGACCCTTACTCACGTAAGGTTTATTACTTGGACGACCCAGTGCACTTGCTGGTTAGTTGTACGAAGTTGTGAAACAGAATTAAGAACATGTACGTGCGTATTGAGTTTCTAACGCCGTTACCAAGGAAGGAATAATCACGAACCAAGTTTTTGGTGCCGTTGCTGGAAATTTATTTCACATTTATTTCCGGTAACAACAGTGCCATGCTTTTGGTCAGGCAACAATTTCGTGCACCAAGTTTTTGGCGCTGTTGCTGGGGATTTATTTCACATCTGTTTTCGGTAACAACAGTGCCATACTTTTCATCAGGCAACAATTTCGTGCACCAAGTTTTTGGCGCCGTTGCCGGGGATTGTTCGAGTTTGGACAACTGACGGTTCATCTTGTTGCTCAGATTAGGTAATTTTATTTTAATTTTAAGCTTTTTGTTTTTACTATTTTTATTTTTATTTTCGAAAAATATTCAAAAAAAAATTCTAATTTATGTTCTTCAGAATTTTTAAGAATGAATTCTAGTGTTTCATGAAAAATGTTGAAGCCTGGCTGGCTGTAAAGCCATGTCTAAATTCTTTTGGACTGAGGCTTCCAAACCATCATCACAAGAGCAAGCTAGTTGTTGCTAATCCACCTGCTGTTGTATGACTAATTTGTATTCTAAAGCTTGGCTGGCCATTGGCCATGTCTAATTCCTGGACCGGAGCTTTAGACTAACATTGCAAGATTCCTGGAATTCATATTAAAAATTTTGAAATCCTTTTTTTTTTTCAACATAATTTTCGAAAAATCCAAAAAAATTTATAAAATCATAAAATCAAAAATATTCTTGTGTTTCTTGTTTGAGTCTTGAGTCAAATTTTAAGTTTGGTGTCAATTGCATGTTTTTATAATTTTCTTGCAATTTTCGAAAATTCATGCATTCATAGTGTTCTTCATGATCTTCAAGTTGTTCTTGGTAATTCTTCTTGTTTGATCTTCATATTTTCTTGTTTTGTGTCTTTTCTTGTTTCTCATATGCATTTTCAATTTGTTAGTGTCTGAAGTTTGCAAATTTCTAAGTTTAGTGTCTTGCATGTTTTCTTTGCATCAAAAATTTTTCAAAAATATGTTCTTGATGTTCATCATGATCTTCAAAGTATTCTTGGTGTTTATCTTGACATTCATAGTGTTCTTGCATGCATCATGTGTTTTGATTTATAATTTTCATGTTGTGAGTCATTTTTTATGTTTTTCTCTCTCATAATTAAAAATTCAAAAATCAAAAAAATATCTTTTCCTTTTTTCTCTCAAAATTTCGAAAATTTGAATTGACTTTTTCAAAAAAATTTAAAATCTAGTTGTTTCTTATGAGTCAAATCAAATTTTCAATTTAAAAATCCTATCTTTTCAAAAACTTTTTCAAAAATTAAATCTTTTTCATTCTTCCTTTATTATTTTCAAAAATTTTAAAAAATTATTTTTCAAAATCTTTTTCTTAATTTTATTTCACAATTTCAAAATCTTTACTAAAAATTCTATCTTTTTCAAATCCTTTTCAAAAATCAAATCTTTTTTACTTTTCTTTCATAATTTTTGAAAATTTCAAATTTATTTTCAAAATCTTTTTCTTATTTCTATTTTATTTTTTTTTCAAAATTAATGCTAACAATTAATGTGATTGATTCAAAAATTTTAAGTTTGTTACTTGCCTAGTAAGAAAGATTCAACCTTTAAACTCTAGAATCATATCTTTTTAGTTTCTTGTTAGTCAAGTAATCAACTTTGATTTCAAAATCAAATCTTTTTAAATTTCTTTTTCAAATCTTTTTCAAATTAAGTTTCAATCATATCTTTTTCAAATTTAATTTCAAAATCTTTTTCTAACTTCTTATCTTTTCAAATTTAATTTTCATATCTTCTTAATATCTTTTCAATCATATCTTTTCAATTAAATCCTTTTAATCATATCTTTTTATCATATTTTTTATATCATATCTTTTTCAAAATTTTATCTTTTTTAAAAATTTGATTTTAAAATAACTTCTTATCTTTTTATCTTTTCAAAATTGATTTTCAAATCTTTTTCAATTAACTAACTAACTTTTTGTTTGTTTCTTATCTTTTTCCAAAACAACTTAACTACCTCTCCCTCTCTAATTTTCGAAAATTTCTCATCTTTTTTCAAAATTCTTTTTAATTAATTAATTGTTTCAATTTTTAATTTTAATTTTAATTTTATCTTAATTTTCGAAAATCATTAACTCCTTTTCAAAATTTATTTTTCGAAAATTTCTTCCTCTCTCATCTTATTCTATTTATTTATTTATTCATTCACTAACACATCTCCTCATCTCAAATTACTGCTCCTATCCTCACCCTTGTGTTTGGATTATCCATCCTTCTTCACTCCTATTCCCTTTCTTCTTCTACTAACAACAAGGAACCTCTTTACTGTGACATAGAGGATTCCTCTTCTTTTCTTGTTCTCTTCTCTTTCTTATGAGCAGGAACAAGGAAAAAGGCATTCTTGTTAAAGCTGATCCAGAACCTGAAAGGACTCTGAAGAGGAAACTAAGAGAAGCTAAATTACAACAATCCAGAGACAACCTTACAGAAATTTTCGAACAAGAAAAGGAGATGGCAGCTGAACCTAACAACAATAATGCAAGGAGGATGCTTGGTGATTATACTACACCTGCTTCCAAGTTTGATGGAAGAAGCATCTCAATCCCTACCATTGGAGCAAACAATTTTGAGCTAAAACCTCAATTAGTTGCTCTAATGCAACAGAACTGCAAGTTCCATGGACTTCCATCTGAAGATTCCTACCAGTTTTTAACTGAGTTCTTGCAGATCTGTGAGACTATTAAGACTAATAGAGTAGATCCTGAAGTCTACAGGCTCATGCTTTTCCCTTTTGCTGTAAGAGACAGAGCTAGAACATGGTTGGACTCACAACCTAAAGATAGCCTGAGCTCTTGGGATAAGCTGGTCACGGCCTTCTTGGCTAAGTTCTTTCCTCCTCAAAAGCTGAGCAAGCTTAGAGTGGATGTTCAGACCTTCAAGCAAAAAGATGGTGAATCCCTCTATGAAGCTTGGGAAAGATACAAGCAGATGACCAAAAGGTGTCCTCCTGACATGCTTTCAGAATGGACCATTCTGGATATATTCTATTATGGTCTGTCTAAGTTCTCCAAGATGTCACTGGACCATTCTGCAGGTAGATCCATTCACCTAAAGAAAACGCATGCAGAAGTGATGAGCGGATATTTTATACGCTTTTTGGGGTTAATTTCATATAGTTTTTAGTATATTCTAGTTAGTTTTTAGTTTATTTCCATTAGATTTTAGAAAATATTCATATTTCTGGACTTTACTATGAGTTGTGTTTTTCTGTAATTTCAGGTATTTTTCTGGCTGAAATTGAGGGAGCTGAGCAAAAATCTGATTCAGGCTGAAAAAGGACTGCTGATGCTGTTGGATTCTGACCTCCATGCACTCAAAGAGGATTTTCTGGAGCTACAGAACTCGAAATGGCGCACTTCCAATTGCGTTGGAAAGTAGACATTCAGAGCTTTCCAGAAATATATAATAGTCCATACTTTGCTCAAGGATAGACGACGTAAACTGGCATTCAACGCTAGTTCTCTGCCCAATTCTGGCGTCCAGCGCCAGAAATGGATCCAAACCTGGCGTTGAACGCCCAAAACAGCCTTATGCACGTGAATTGTTTAAGTCTCAGCCCCAGCACACACCAAGTGGGCCCCAGAAGTGGATATCTGCACCACCCATCATAGTTTACTCATTTTTTGTAAACCTAGGCTACTAGTTTAGTATTTAAACAACTTTTAGAGACTTATTTTGTATCTCATGACATTTTAGATCTGAATTTTGTACTCTTTGACGGCATGAGTCTCTAAACTCCATTGTTGGGGGTGAGGAGTTCTGCTGTGTCTCAATGAATTAATGCAAGTATTTCTGTTTTCCATTCAAACATGCGTGTTCCTATCTAAGATATCCATTCGCGCCTAACTATGGAGAAGGTGATGATCAGTGACACTCATCACCTTCCTCAATTCATGAACGTGTGTCTGACAATCACCTCCGTTCTACATCAGATTGAATGAATATCTCTTAGATTCCTTAATCAGAATCTCCGTGGTATAAGCTAGACTGATGGCGGCATTCATGAGAATCCAGAAAGTCTAAACCTTGTATGTGGTATTCTGAGTAGGATTCAGGGATTGAATGACTGTGACGAGCTTCAAACTCGCGAGTGCTGGGCGTAGTGACAGATGAAAAAGGAGGGTGAATCCTATTCCAGCATGATCGAGAACCTCAGATGATTAGCCGTGCTGTGACAGAGCATTTGGACCATTTTCACAAGAGGAGGGGATGTAACCATTGACAACGGTGATGCCCCAACACACAGCTTGCCATAGAAGGACGTGCGTGCGTGAATCAGAGGACAGAGGAAAGCAGAGATTCAGAGGACAAAGCATCTCCAAAACTCCAACATATTCTCCATTACTGCATATCAAGTAACCTTTAACCCATGCTCTATTGTTTATTTGCAATTCAACTTATAAATACAATTGACTTCCTGACTAAGAATTGCAAGATAACCATAGATTGCTTCAAACCAACAATCTCCGTGGGATTCGACCCTTACTCACGTAAGGTATTACTTGGACGACCCAGTGCACTTGCTGGTTAGTGGTACGAGTTGTAAAAAGTGTGATTCACAATTCGTGCACCAAGTTTTTGGCGCCGTTGCCGGGGATTGTTCGTGTTTGAACAACTGATGGTTTATTTTGTTGTTTAGATTAGGAAAATTTTTCTTTTTGGTTTAGAGTCTTTTATTATTGTTCTTGGTTAAAAATATCCTTCTTCAAAACAAGTGTTACATTTACTGCCCAAGTCCGTGGCAGTTTGGTACACTCTTTTTAAAAAAAATCTTTTTCAAAAATAATATTTTCTCTATTAAATTTTGTGCCAAACTTTAAGTTTGGTGTTTTCTTGTTGATCTTCCTTTGATTTTCGAAAATTTTGGTTTGGTTTTCTAAAAATTTTAAGTTTGGTGTTCCTTCTTCATGTTCTTGTGTTCTTGTGAGTCTTCAAAGTGTTCTTGAGTTTTCCTTGTGTCTTGATCTTAAAATTTTTAAGTTTGGTGTTCCTTGGTGTTTTCCCTCCAAAATTTTCAAAAACAAGGAGCATTAGATCTAAAAATTTTAAATCTTGAGCTATCTTATTGTTTTTCTCTCTCCTCTTTAAATTCAAAAATATCTTTTCTCTCTATTCTAAAGCAAATTTTCAAAATTTTCCTTTAAAATTCAGATTTTTATTTCAAAATTTAAAACCTTTTTCAAAATCATCATATCCTTTTCAAGACATCCTAACCACTTTCTCTCTCCTCATTTTTTCGAAAATTTTCAACCATTTTTATTTATTTTATTTTAATTTATTTCATTTTCGAAATAAATAAATAAATAAATAATTTTTTTTATTTTACATCATCTCCCTTTCTCCATTATGGATCTAAGTGGAAATGAACAGTCCAGGAGGACTCTGGGGTCATATGCTAACCCCTCTACTGCTTCATATGGGAGTAGTATCTGCATACCCTCCATTGGAGTTAGTAGTTTCGAGTTGAATCCTCAGCTCATTATCATGGTGCAGCAAAGTTGCCAGTATTCCGGTCTTCCACAGGAAGAACCTACAGAGTTTCTGGCACAGTTTCTACAGATTGCTGACACAGTACATGATAAAGAAATAGATCAGGATGTCTACAGACTATTACTGTTTCCATTTGCTGTAAAAGATCAAGCTAAGAGGTGGTTGAATAACCAACCTAAGGCCAGCATAAGGACATGGAAACAGCTGACAGAAAAATTCCTGAATCAATACTTTCCCCCAAAACGGATGACACAGCTAAGGCTGGACATCCAAGGCTTTAAACAAGGAGATAGTGAATCTCTTTATGATGCCTGGGAGAGATACAGAGAGATGCTACGAAAATGCCCCTCTGAAATGTTTTCAGAGTGGGTTCAGTTAGACATCTTCTATTATGGGCTTGCAGAAGGAGCTCAGATATCTCTAGATTATTCAGCTAGTGGATCTATCCACATGAGAAAGACAATTGAAGAGGCTCAAGAGCTCATTGATACAGTTGTCAGGAATCAGCATCTGTACCTAAGCAGTGACCCTTCCATGAAAGAAGAGGTTAAAATAGTAACTGCTGAACTCAGTCCTGTAGAACAAGCTACTGAATTCAATCAGCAATTGGATTTTCTAACAAAGCAGTTAGCCAAATTCAAGGACAAACTACAAGAGACAAGGATGGCTAATATAAATATGGAAGAACAATTGAAGCAAACAAAGCAGCAGCTGTCAAAAACTCCAGAAAGAGGAGCAGGATAAGCAATTTGCTCGCTTTGCAGATTACCTCAGGACTCTTGAAATAAAGATTCCATTTGCAGAAGCACTTGAGCAAATACCTTCTTATGCCAAGTTCATGAAAGAGATCTTGAGTCATAAAAAGGATTGGAGAGAAACAGAAAGAGTTCTCCTCACTGAAGAATGCAGTGCAGTCATTCTGAAAAGCTTTCCTGAGAAGCTTAAAGACCCTGGGAGTTTTCTGATACCATGCATATTAGAAGGGCAATGCACCAAGACAGCTTTATGCGATCTTGGGGCAAGCATCAACCTAATACCTGCATCCACTATCAGAAAGCTTGGCTTAACTGAAGAAGTTAAACTAACCCGAATATGTCTCCAACTTGCTGATGGCTCCACTAAATACCCATCAGGCGTGATTGAAGACATGATTGTCAGAGTTGGGCCATTCACCTTTCCCACTGACTTTGTTGTGCTGGAAATGGAGGAGCACAAGAGTGCTACTCTCATTCTAGGAAGACCCTTCCTAGCAACTGGACGATCCCTCATTGATGTCCAACAGGGGGAAATAACCCTGAGAGTCAATGATGGTGAGTTTAAGTTGAACGCTGTCAAAGCCATGCAGCATCCTGACACATCAAAAGACTGCATGAAAGTTGATCTTATTGACTCTTTGGTAGAAGAGATCAACATGGCTGAGAGTCTCGAATCAGAGTTGGAAAACATCTTTAAAGATGTTCAGCCTGATTTAGAGGATTCAGAGGACATGAAAGAGCCTCTGAAAAATCTTCTGGAAGAAGAAAAACCTCCTAAACCCGAGCTCAAGCCATTACCACCATTCTTAAAATATGCATTTCTGGGAGAAGGTGACACTTTTCCAGTGATCATAAGCTCTGCCTTAAATTCACAGGAAGAAGAAGCACTTATTCAAGTGCTAAGGACACACAAGACAGCTCTTGGGTGGTCCATAGGTGACCTTAAGGGCATAAGCCCAGCTAGATGCATGCACAAAATCTTATTGGAAGACAATGCCAAACCAGTGGTTCAACCACAGAGACGGCTAAATCCAGCCATGAAGGAAGTGGTGCAGAAAGAGGTCACCAAATTACTAGAGGCTGGGATTATTTATCCTATTTCTGATAGCCCCTGGGTGAGCCCTGTCCAAGTCGTCCCAAAAAAGGGAGGCATGACAGTGATTCATAATGAAAAAATGAACTGGTTCCTACGAGAACAATTACAGGGTGGCACATGTGTATTGACTACAGAAGGCTCAATACAGCCACCAGAAAGGATCATTTTCCTTTACCATTCATAGACCAGATGCTAGAAAGACTAGCAGGTCATGATTATTACTGCTTTTTGGATGGCTACTCAGGCTATAACCAGATTGCAGTAGATCCTTAAGATCAAGAGAAAACAGCATTCACATGTCCATCTGGAGTGTTTGCTTATAGAAGGATGTCATTTGGGCTGTGTAATGTGCCTGCAACCTTCCAGAGATGCATGCTCTCTATTTTCTCTGATATGGTAGAAAAATTTCTGGAAGTCTTCATGGATGACTTCTCAGTATATGGAGACTCATTCAGCTCCTGTCTTGATCACCTGAAACTTGTTCTGAAAAGATGCCAAGAGACCAACCTAGTTTTAAACTGGGAAAAATGTCACTTCATGGTGACTGAAGGGATTGTTCTTGGGCATAAAATCTCAAACAAAGGAATAGAGGTGGATCAAGCAAAAATAGAGGTATTTGAAAAATTACCACCACCTGCCAATGTTAAGGCAATCAGAAGCTTTCTGGGGCATGCAGGATTCTATAGGAGGTTTATAAAGGATTTTTCAAAAATCGCAAAACCTCTAAGCAATCTGCTAGCTGCTGACACGCCATTTGTGTTTGACACAGAGTGCCTGCAGGCGTTTGAAACGCTGAAAGCTAAGCTGGTCACAGCACCAGTTATTTCTGCACCAGACTGGACATTACCATTTGAGCTAATGTGTGATGCCAGTGATCACGCCATTGGTGCAGTGTTGGGACAGAGGCATGACAAGCTTCTGCACGTCATTTATTACGCTAGTCGCGTTCTAAATGATGCCCAGAAAAATTACACAACCACAGAAAAAGAATTACTTGCAGTGGTTTACGCCATTGACAAGTTCAGATCATACTTAGTAGGATCAAAAGTGATTGTGTATACTGATCATGCTGCTCTTAAATATCTACTCAAAAAGCAGGATTCAAAACCCAGGCTCATCAGATGGGTGTTGCTTCTGCAAGAGTTTGATATAGAAATAAGAGACAGAAAAGGGACAGAGAACCAAGTGGCTGATCATCTGTCCCAGATAGAGCCAGTAGAGGGGACGCCCCTCCCCTCTCTTGAGATCTCTGAGACTTTTCCGAATGAGCATTTATTTGCCATTGAGGAAACACCATGGTTTGCCGATATTGCAAACTATAAAGCTGCAAGGTTCATACCCAAGGAGTACAACAGGATACAAAAGAAGAAATTAATTACTGATGCAAAGTACTACTTGTGGGATGAACCCTATCTCTTTAAGAGATGTGCAGACGGAATAATCCGTAGGTGTGTGCCTAGAGAAGAAGCACAGAGGATCCTGTGGCATTGCCATAGATCTCAATATGGAGGCCATTTCGGAGGTGAGCGAACAGCCACCAAGGTCCTCCAATGTGTCTTCTATTGGCCCACACTCTATAAAGATTCCCGAGAGTTTGTACGTAACTGTGACAGTTGCCAAAGAGCTGGTAATCTGCCTCATGGTTACGCCATGCCTCAACAAGGAATCTTGGAAATTGACTTCATGGGACCCTTCCCACCATCATACTCAAACACTTATATTCTGGTGGCAGTTGACTATGTATCAAAATGGGTTGAGGCCATTGCCACACCCACCAATGATAATGAAACAGTGCTGAAGTTCCTCCAGAAACATATCTTTAGCAGGTTTGGTGTCCCTAGAGTACTCATCAGTGATGAGGGCACTCACTTCTGCAATAAACAACTTTACTCTGCCATGGTTCGGTATGGAATTCGCCATAAGGTGGCTACTCCATATCATCCACAAACTAATGGGAAAGCTGAAGTCTCTAACAGAGAATTAAAGAGAATCCTAGAATGGACAGTAAGTACCCGTAGAAAGGATTGGGCGCGGAGCTTGGATGATGCTCTGTGGGCTTACAGAACAGCATTCAAGACCCCTATAGGGACCTCTCCATACCAACTTGTGTATGGTAAGGCATGTCACCTGCCCGTGGAACTGGAACATAAAGCCTACTGGGCAACCAGATTCCTAAACTTTGATGCCAAATTAGCAGGAGAAAAAAGATTGCTCCAGCTAAATGAGCTAGAGGAATTCAGATTCATAGCTTTCGAAAATGCCAAGCTTTATAAAGAGAAATAAAAAAAGTGGCATGACAGAAAACTGTCATCTAGAATCTTTGAGCCAGGACAGAAGGTTCTGCTGTTCAACTCTAGACTCAGGCTATTCCCCAGGAAAATGAAATCCCGGTGGAGGGGACCATACGTGATTACAAGTGTATCACCATATGGTTATGTGGAGCTTCAAGATATTTATTCTGATAAGAGGTTCATCGTCAATGGACAAATAATCAAGCACTATCTTGAAGGCAACGTTGAGCAAGAGTGCTCAAGGCTGAAGCTAGACTAAAAGCTCAGCAAGGTCCAGCTAAAGACAATAAAGAAGCGCTTGCTGTGAGGCAACCCAGCCATGGGGCATCAATCCTCTAAGCATTTTGCCCTATTTCTATTTTTATTTTTATTTGTTTATATAGAGTTCATTGATAACAAGGTAAAGAATCAATTGCATAAGTTCACAGGGTTACAGAAGGAATCTGCACACAAAATAGAGAAAAAGAGCTCACTGGCAAGAAAACGCCAGTAAGAGCCTATTTTGGGCGTTCAGCGCCCAAAAGGGGCAGCCAGTGGGCGCTGAACGCCAGTAAGGATAGCAATCTGGCGTTCAACGCCAGAAAAGGGCAACAACTGGGCGTTGAACGCCCAGGAGAGCAGCATTTGGGCGTTGAACGCCCAAAACAGGCAGTGTTTGGGCGTTCAAACGCCAGGATAGTGGGGAGGAGGTAAAAATCATTCTTCTTCATATTTTTTCATTCTAATTTTAAAATTCCATGTTCTTAATTCATGATTTCTTGCATAAACATGTTAAGAACCTTGATTTCAAAAATCCCTCTTTAAAAAAAAATTATCAAATGTATCTTAATCCATAAGCACCAAGCCTCTTTGCAAATTCAATCCAACTCTTTTCAAATCCTATTTTCAAAACAAATCTAATTTTTTTCCAACTAATATCTTTTTCAAATCTCCACATTATCTTTTTCAAAATCCAGATTTATCTTTTTCAAAAATTTTTCAAATCTTTTCAATTTTAAACTATATCCTCTCTTATCATATCTTCTATCTTATCTTTTCCAAATCAATCTTTTTATCATATCTTTATCTCTTTTTTCGAAAACCCACCCTCCCTCCCTTTAAATTTGGGTTCGGCCTCCCTCCCATTCCATCAACAATTACACCTAGCTCTCCTTCTATCCCTCTCCTTTCTTTTCTTTTGCTTGAGGACAAGCAAACCTCTAAGTTTGGTGTATTTATCCGCGATCACTAAGATCATGGCTCCTAAAGGAAAACAACCCACTCCAAGAGGCAAGAAAGAGAGCGTTCCAAAACCACTTTAGAATCAAGGGAAGTTCTTATCTAAAGAACATTCAGATCATTATAACAAAATAATGAGTCTGAGATCAGTGATCCCGGAAGTTAGATTCGATCTGAAAGAAGATGAATATCCGGAGATCCAGGAGCAAATTTGAATCAGGAACTGGGAAGTCCTAGCTAATTCTGAAATGAAAGTGGGAAGGAATATGGTCCAGGAGTTCTATGCTAATATGTGGCAGACTGACAAGCAAAAACTATCTGGAACTGCTTTCTATGAATATCGGACCATGGTCAGAGGAAAGATTGTTCATACCACCCCTGACAAGATCAGAGAGATCTTAAAGCTACCTCAGCTGAAAGATGATCCAGACTCCTTCAACAGGAGAATGATAAGAACAGACAGGGGCCTGGATAAGATTCTAGAGGACATATGTATCCCTGGAGCCAGGTGGACCACTAACACAAAGGGTGTCCCAAATCAACTCAAGAGAGAAGATCTCAAACCAGTCGCCAGAGGATGGCTGGACTTCATTGGGCATTCTCTGTTGCCTACTAGCAACCGTTCTGAAGTCACCATTAAAAGAGCAGTGATGATCCATTGCATCATGATGGGAAAAGAAGTGGAAGTTCATCAGCTAATCTCAGCTGAACTCTACAAAATTGCTAAACAAAATTCTAAAGAGGCCAGGTTGGCTTATCCAAGCGTGATTTTTCTGCTCTACAAGGACGCCGGAGTAAGGATGGGAATAACTGAGTATATCCCAGTTGAGAAACCAATCACCAAAGCATCAATGGAAAAACAACAAGCACAGGATGACCCCACCAAGAAGAAAACACAGGAATTTCTCCCAGAAATCCCTCAATCTGAATACTGGGAGTATCTTGAGACGTCTGTTACCAAGATACGGGAAGCTATGGAACAAATAATAAAAGAACAGAAGGAACACAGTCAAATTCTTACCTATATGTTTAAAGAACAAGAGGAGCAAGGGCGTGACTTAAGGGAATTGAAGCACCAGAAGTTATCTCTTGAAGGACCAAGCACCCCAAGCACCCCACGGATCAGAGGAACACCCATTTCCCAGAACAAAGGTTGTTAAATTCCAATTTCTACTTTAACTCTGTGATAGTGTCATTAGAGAAGTTCACCTTAGGAGTCATATAGTAGTAATTAGTATCTATTTTGATTTTATCTCCAATTAAGCCATAGGTTATTTTTCTCATCATCAGCAAACATGAATAAAATAGTAGATCTTTTAAATAAGAGGCAATAAAATTTCGAGTTTTAATAAGAGAAATTCTAATTAGTTACATGTGGTGGCAATACTTTCTGTCTTCTGAATGAATGCTTGAACAGTGCATATGTCTTTTGAATTTGTTGTTTAAGACTGTTAAATATGTTGGCTCTTGAAAGAATGATGAACATGAGACATGTTATTGATAATCTGAAAAATCATAAAAATGATTCTTGAAGCAAGAAAAAGCAGCAAAAAAAAAAGCCAATAGCCCTTAAAACCAAAAGGCAAGGGTAATCAAAAGGATCTCAAGGCTTTGAGCATCGGTGGATAGGAGGGCCTAAGGGAATAAAATCCTGGCCTAAGCGGCTAAACCGAGCTGTCCCTAATCATGTGCTTGTGGCGTGAAGGTGTCAAGTGAAAACTTGAGACTGAGCGGTTAAAGTCAAGGTCCAAAGCAGAAAGAAGAGTGTGCTTAAGAACTCTGGACACCTCTAATTGGGGACTTTAGCAAAGCTGAGTCACAATCTAAAAGGTTCACCCAATTATGTGTCTGTGGCATTTATGTATCCGGTGGTAATACTGGAAAACAAAGTGCTTAGGGCCACGGCCAAGACTCATGAAATAGCTGTGTTCAGGAATCATCATAGTGAAATAGGAGAATCAATAACACTATCTGAATTCTAAGTTCCTATAGATGCCAATCACTCTGAGCTTCAATGGATAAAGTGAGATGCCAGAACTGTTCGGAAGCAAAAAGCTACTAGTCCCGCTCATCTAATTAGAATCTGAGCTTCACTCAAAAACTCTGAGATATTATTGCTTCTCAACCTATTAGTCTCCTATTTTATTTGTCTAGTTGCTTGAGGACAAGCAACAATTTAAGTTTGGTGTTGTGATGAGCGGATATTTTATACGCTTTTTGGGGTTAATTTCATATAGTTTTTAGTATATTCTAGTTAGTTTTTAGTTTATTTCCATTAGATTTTAGGAAATATTCATATTTCTGGACTTTACTATGAGTTTGTGTTTTTTTCTGTGATTTCAGGTATTTTCTGGCTAAAATTGAGGGACTTGAGCAAAAATCAGATTCAGAGGTTGAAGAAGGACTGCAGATGCTGTTGGATTCTGACCTCCTTGCACTCAAAGTGGATATTCTGGAGTTACAGAATTCGAAATAGCGCGCTTCCAATTGCGTTGGAAAGTAGACATCCAGAGCTTTCCAGCAATATATAATAGTCCATACTTTGCTCAAGGATAGACGACGTAAACTGGAATTCAACGCCAGTTCTCTGCCCAATTCTGGCGTCCAGCGCCAGAAAAGGATTAAAAGTTGGAGTTCAACGCCAGAAATGGATCCAAACCTGGCGTTGAACGCCCAAAACAGCCTTATGCACATGAATTGTTTAAGTCTCATCCCCAGCACACACCAAGTGGGCCCCAGAAGTAGATCTCTGCACCACCCATCATAGTTTACTCATTTTTTGTAAACCTAGGCTACTAGTTTAGTATTTAAACAACTTTTAGAGACTTATTTTGTATCTCATGACATTTTAGATCTGAACTTTGTACTCTTTGACGGCATGAGTCATTAAACTCCATTATTGGGGGTGAGGAGCTCTGCTGTGTCTCGATGAATTAATGCAAGTATTTCTGTTTTCCATTCAAACATGCGTGTTCCTATCTAAGATATCCATTCGCGCCTAACTATAGAGAAGGTGATGATCAGTGACACTCATCACCTTCCTCAATTCATGAACGTGTGTCTGACAATCACCTCCGTTCTACATCAGATTGAATGAATATCTCTTAGATTCCTTAATCAGAATCTCCGTGGTATAAGCTAGACTGATGGCGGCATTCATGAGAATCTGGAAAGTCTAAACCTTATCTGTGGTATTCCGAGTAGGATTCAGGGATTGAATGACTGTGACGAGCTTCAAACTCGCGAGTGCTGGGCGTAGTGACAGACGCAAAAGGAGGGTGAATCCTATTCCAGCATGATCGGGAACCTCAGATGATTAGCCGTGCTGTGACAGAGCATTTGGACCATTTTCACAAGAGGAAGGGATGTAACCATTGACAACGGTGATGCCCCAACACACAGCTTGCCATAGAAGGACGTGCGTACGTGAATCAGAGGACAGAGGAAAGCAGAGATTCAGAGGACATAGCATCTCCAAAACTCCAACATATTCTCCATTACTGCATATCAAGTAACCTTTAACCCATGCTCTATTGTTTATTCGCAATTCAACTGATAAATACAATTGACTTCCTGACTAAGAATTGCAAGATAACCATAGATTGCTTCAAACCAACAATCTCCGTGGGATTCGACCCTTACTCACGTAAGGTATTACTTGGACGACCCAATGCACTTGCTGGTTAGTGGTATGAGTTGTAAAAAGTGTGATTCACAATTCGTGCACCAAGAAGCTCAAGAACTCATTGACATGGTTGCATAATAACCAGTTCATGTACACTTCTGAAAGGAGTCCTGTGAGTAATGGGACACCTATGAAGAAGGGAGTTCTTGAAATTGATACTCTGAATGCCATATTGGCTCAGAATAAAATATTGACTCAGCAAGTCATTATGATTTCTCAGAGTCTGAATGGAATGCAAGCAGCATCCAACAGTACTCAAGAGGCATCTTCTGAAGAAGAAGCTTATGATCCTGAGAACCATATGGAAACACCTATAATCCATCATGGAGAAACCATCCAAATTTCTCATGGAAGGATCAACAAAAGCCTCAACAAGGTTTTAATAATGGTGGAAGAAACAGGCTCAGCAATAGCAAGCCTTTTCCATCATCTTCTTAGCAACAGACAGAGAATTCTGAACAAAATACCTCTAATTTAGCAAACTTAGTCTCTGATCTGTCCAAGGCCACTTTAAGTTTCATGAGTGAAACAAGGTCCTCCATAAGAAATCTGGAGGCACAAGTGGGCCAGCTGAGTAAGAAAATCACTGAAACACCTCCTAGTACTCTCCCAAGCAATACAGAAGAGAATCCAAAGAGAGAGTGCAAGGCCATTGATATAACAATCATGGCCGAACCTACGGGGGAGGAAGAGGACGTGAATCCTAGTGAGGAAGACCTCCTGGGACGTCCGGTGATCAATAAGGAGTTTCCCTCTGAGGAACCAAAGGAATCTGAGGCTCATCTAAAGACCATAGAGATTCCAATGAACCTCCTTATGGCATTCATGAGCTCTGATGAGTATTCTTCTTCTGAAGAGAATGAAGATGTTACTGAAGAGCAAGTTGCCAAGTACCTTGGTGCAATCATGAAGCTGAATGCCAAATTATTTGGTAATGAGACTTGGGAAGATAAACCTCCCTTGCTCACCAATGAACTGAGTGATCTGGATCAACTGACATTACCTCAGAAGAAACAGGATCCTGGAAAGTTCTTAATACCTTGTACCATAGGCACCATGACCTTTGAGAAGGCTCTATGTGACCTTGGGTCAGGGATAAACCTCATTCCCCTCTCTGTAATGGAGAAACTGGGAATCTTTGAAGTACAGGCTGCCAATATCTCACTAGAGATGGCAGACAACTCAAGAAAATAGGCTTATGGACAGGTAGAGCACGTGTTAGTAAAGGTTGAAGGCCTTTACATCCCTGCTGATTTCATAATCTTAGACACTGGGAAGGATGAGGATGAATCCATCATCCTTGGAAGACCCTTCCTAGCCACAGCAAGAGCTGTGATTGATGTGGACAGAGGAGAATTGATCCTTCAACTGAATGAGGACACCCTTGTGTTTAAAACTCAAGGTTCTCCTTCTGTAACCATGGAGAGGAAGCATGAAAAGCTTCTCTCAGTACAGAGTCAAACAAAGCCCCCACAATCAAACTCTAAGTTTGGTGTTGAATCCCCACATCCAAACTCTAAGTTTGGTGTTGGGAGTCTATAAAATTGACCTGATCACATGTGTGGCTCCATGAGAGCCCACTGTCAAGCTATTGACATTAAAGAAGCGCTTGTTGGGAGGCAACCCTATTATTATTTATCTAATTTTAATTTTAGTTTTATTGTTCTTTCATGTTTTATTAGATTCATGATCATGTGGAGTCACAAAATAAATACAAAAATTAAAAACAGAATCAAAAACAGTAGAAGAAAAATCACACCCTGGAGGAAGGACTTACCGGCGTTTAAACGCCAGTAAGGAGCATCTGGCTGGCGTTCAACGCCAGAACAGAGCATGGATCTGGCGTTGAACGCCAGAAACAACCAACATCATGGCATTCAAACGCCAGGAATACATCCTGAGAAGAGTTGGCGCTGAACGCCAGAAACAAGCATGGAGCTGGCGTTCAACGCCAGAAATATGCTGCATATGGGCGTTGAACGCCCAGAACAAGCATCACTTCGGCGTTTAAAAGCCAGAAATGCATGCAAAGGCATTTTACATGCCTAATTGGTGCAGGGATGTAAATCCTTGACACCTCAGGATCTGTGGACCCCCAGGATCCCCACCTACCTCCACTCATACTCTCCCCTCTTCTCATTCATCCACTCTTCCCAATAAACACCCTTCCCCAAAACCCCTCACCAATCACCTCAATCTCTCTTCCCTATTACCACCTACCACCACTCACATCCATCCACTCTTCCCCATAAACCCCACCTACCTTCAAATTCCAAATCACTTTCCCACCCAAACCCACCCAATATGGCCAAACCTAATCCCTCTCCCCTCACTATATAAACCCCTCCATCCCTCCTTCATTTTCACACAACACAACCCTATCTTCTATACCTTGGCCGAATACACCTCCCCCTCTTTCTCCTCCATTTTTCTCTTCTTCTTCTTCTTTTCTTTCTTCTCTTGCTCGAGGGCGAGCAATATTCTAAGTTTGGTGTGGTAAAAGCATAGCTTTTTATTTTTCCATTACCATTGATGGCACCTAAGACCGGAGAAACCTCTAAAAAAGGGAAAGGGAAGACAAAAGCTTCCACCTCCGAGTCATGGGAGATGGAAAGATTCATCTCCAAAGCCCATCAAGACCACTTCTATAATGTTGTGGCCAAGAAGAAGGTGATCCCCGAGGTCCCTCTCAAACTCAAGAAAAGTGAGTATCCGGAGATCCGACACGAGATCCAAAGAAGAGGTTGGGAAATTCTAACCAACCCCATTCAACAAGTCGGAATCCTAATGGTTCAAGAGTTCTATGCCAATGCATGGATCACTAGGAACCATGATCAAAGTAAGAACCCGAACCCAAAGAATTATCTTACCATGGTTCGGGGGAACTACTTAGATTTCAGTCTGGAAAATGTAAGGCTGGCGTTCAACTTGCCAATGATGGAAGAAAACGCACGCCCCTACACAAGAAGAGTCAACTTTGATCAAAGGTTGGACCAAGTCCTCATAGACATATGTGTAGAAGGAGCTCAATGGAAGATTGACTCAAAAGGCAAACCGGTTCAACTGAGAAGATTGGACCTTAAGCCTGTAGCTAGAGGATGGTTGGAGTTCATTCAACGCTCAATCATTCCCACTAGCAACCGGTCTGAAGTTACTATAGACCGGGCCATCATGATCCACAGCATCATGATTGGGGAGGAAGTGGAGGTTCATGAGATTATACCTCAAGAACTCTACAAGGTGGCTGACAAATCCTCCACTATGGCAAGATTAGCCTTTCCTCACCTCATTTGCCATCTATGCAATTCGGCTGGGATTGACATAGAGGGAGATATCCTCATTGATGAGGACAGGCCCATCACTAAGAAAAGGATGGAGCAAACAAGAGAGCCTATTCATGGATCTCAAGAGACGCATGAAGAAGCTCATCACCAAGAAATCCCTGAGATGCCTCAAGGGATGCACTTTTCTCCACAGAATTTTTGGGAGCAAATCAACACCTCCCTAAGAGAATTAAGTTCCAACGTGGGACAACTAAGGGTGGAACATCAAGAGCACTCCATCATCCTCCATGAAATTAGAGAAGATCAAAGAGCAATGAGGGAGGAGCAACAAAGACAAGGAAGAGACATAGAAGAGCTCAAGGACATCATTGGTTCTTCAAGAAGAAAATGCCACCATCACTAAGGTGGACTCATTCCTTGTTCTTATTTCTCTGTTTTTTTTCATTTTTTTTTTGTTAAATGTTTATCTATGTTTGTGTCTTCATTACATGATCATTAGTATTTAGTAACTATGTCTTAAGGCTATGAATAATTCCATAAATCCGTCACCTCTCTTAAATGAAAAATGTTTTAATTCAAAAGAATAAGAAGTACATGAGTTTCGAATTTATCCTTGAATTTAGTTTAATTATTTTGATGTGGTGGTAATACTTTTTGTTTTCTGAATGAATGCTTGAACAATGCATATGTCTTTTTGAAGTTAATGTTTATGAATGTTAAATATGTTGGCTCTTGAAAGAATGATGAAAAAGGAGACATGTTATTTGATAATCTGAAAAATCATAAAAATGATTCTTGAAGCAAGAAAAAGCAGTGAATACAAAAGCTTGCAGAAAAAAAAAAGAAAGAAAAATAGCGAAAAAAAAAAGAGAAAAAAAGAAAAAGCAAAGCAGAAAAAGCCAATAGCCCTTAAAACCAAAAGGCAAGGGTAATAAAAAGGATCCAAGGCTTTGAGCATCAGTGGATAGGAGGGCCTAAAGGAATAAAATACTGGCCTAAGCGGCTAAACCAAGCTGTCCCTAACCATGTGCTTGTGGCGTAAAGGTGTCAAGTGAAAACTTGAGAGCGGTTAAAGTCAAGGTCCAAAGCAAAAAGAAGAGTGTGCTTAAGAACCCTGGACACCTCTAATTGGGGACTTTAGCAAAGCTGAGTCACAATCTGAAAAGGTTCACCCAATTATGTGTTTGTGGCATTTATGTATCCGGTGGTAATACTGGAAAACAAAGTGCTTAGGGCCACGGCCAAGACTCATAAAGTAGCTGTGTTCAAGAATCAACATACTGAACTAGGAGAATCAATAACACTATCTGAATTCTAAGTTCCTATAGATGCCAATCATTCTGAACTTCAATGGATAAAGTGAGATGTCAAAACTATTCAAGAGGCAAAAAGCTACTAGTCCCGCTCATCTGATTGGAGCTAAGTTTCATTGATATTTTGGAATTTATAGTATATTCTCTTCTTTTTATCCTATTTAATTTTCAGTTGCTTGGGGACAAGCAACAATTTAGTTTGGTGTTGTGATGAGCGGATAATTTATACGCTTTTTGGCATTGTTTTTAGTATGTTTTTAGTATGATTTAGTTAGTTTTTATAATATTTTTATTAGTTTTTAATTAAAAATCACATTTCTGGACTTTACTATGAGTTTGTGTGTTTTTCTGTGATTTCAGGTATTTTCTGGCTGAAATTGAGGGACTTGAGCAAAAATCAGATTCAGAGGTTGAAGAAGGACTGCAGATGCTGTTGGATTCTGACCTCCTTGCACTCAAAGTGGATTTTCTGGAGCTACAGAACTCCAAATGGCGCGCTCTCAATTGCGTTGGAAAGTAGACATCCAGGCTTTCCAGCAATATATAATAGTCCATACTTTGCCTGAGTTTAGACGACGCAAATTGGCGTTGAACGCCAGTTCCATGCTGCATTCTGGAGTCAAACGCCAGAAACAGGTTGCAAAGTGGAGTTAAACGCCAGAAACACGTTACAAACTGCGTTCAACTCCAAGAATGACCTCTCCACGTGAAAGCTTTATGCTCAGTCCAAGCACACACCAAGTGGGCCCCGGAAGTGGATTTCTACATCATTTACTTACTTCTGTAAACCCTAGTAACTAGTTTAGTATAAATAGGACTTTTTACTATTGTATTTACATCTTTGGATCATCTTTGATTAGTTTTATGCTATCTTAGACTTTTGTGAGGGCTGGCCATTCGGCCATGCCTGAACATTTATCACTTGTGTATTTTCAACGGTAGAGTTTCTACACACCATAGATTAAGGTGTGGAGCTCCGCTGTTCCTCAAAGATTAATGCAAAGTACTACTATTTTTCTATTCAACTCAACTTATTCGCACTTCTAAGATATTCATTCGCACTTCAATATTCTGAGTAGGATCTGGGAAGGGATGGCTGTGACGAGCTTCAAACTCGCGAGTGCTGGGCGTAGTGACAAACGCAAAAGGATCAAGGGATCCTATTCCAGTATGATCGAGAACCAACAGATGAATAGTCGTGCTGTGACAGAGCATCTTGGACCATTTTCACTGAGAGGACGGGAAGTAGCCATTGACAACGGTGATGTGAAGAACTGAAGATTGATGGTTTAGAGGTTATAGCAAACTCTCGTTGTAAGTATAGTTACTAAACCAAGCAATCAACCTTTCTTACAAACGTTTTGGTTGTCACAAGTAACAAACCCCTTAAAAATTGTTAACCGAGTATTCAAACCTCGGGTTGTCTTCTCAAGGAATTGCAGGGAGGTATGTTCTTATTATTGGTTATGAGTTTGTAAATTGGGGTTTAGGACGTAAGGTGGGAATATGTTATATGACAAATAAAATAAAATAATAATAATAAAATAAACTCTTGGCAAAGTATGAAGAACTGTAAGTCCTATCCTAGTTATCCTTATCAATTGTGATGAGAATTGGATTCTTCCCCACCTTATTAACCTCTAACTATGAAGGTAAGTTAAGTGGACAAATTAATTCGAATCCTCAAGTCCCAGTCTTTCCTTGGGAAAAGTTAGAGTTATTGGATCTCGAAGTAATTCTTGAAGAATTCCAATTTTCAATCAACAATGAGTTTGATAACTCAAGAGTTACCAATGACTCAACCAAAGCCAAAAGAGAAAAATCCAAATTATTTATATAATAAAAAGGAGCAATCATAAGTCTGAAATACCTCAAAATATATTAAATAGAAAATCAATTTAAACATAGAGAGTCATAAACAAAATTGAGAAAAGAAATAAAAGAACATTGAACCTGGGATTGAGAGTCACTCCTAAAACTAAGAGAAATCCTAAATCCTAATCCTAAGAGAGAGGAGAGAACCTCTCTCTCTAAAAACTACATCTACTCCTAAAATTTTGAATGTGTAAGCCTCCTTATGAATGGATGCAATCCCCTACTTTATAGCCTCCAATCTGTGTTTTCTGGGCCGCAAACTGGGTCAAAAACAGTCCAGAATTCGCCGGTTTCGAATTTTGCCACGCTCGTTTTTCGTCACTGCGACGCGGCCGCATGGATCACGCGGTCGCGTCACCTAGCGTCAAAGAAACTATATCATATTATATATCAAATCGAAGCCCCGGACGTTAACTTTCCAACACAACTGGAACCGCGTCGTTTGGACATCTGTAGCTAAAGTTATAGCCATTTGAGTGCAGAGAGGTCAGGCTGGACAGCTTAGCAATTTCTCCAACTTCTTGCATTCCTTCCACTTTTGCATGCTTTCTTCCCATCCTCCAAGCCATTCCTGCCTTATAATATCTGAAAACACTTAACACACACATCAAGGCATCTAATGGTAATAAGAGAGGATTAATAATAAGCAAATATAAGATCAAAGAAGCATGTTTTCAATTAAAGCACATAATTAGGAAGGCAAATGTAAAACCATGCAAATAATATGAATAAGTGGGTAAAGAGTTGATGAAATCCACTCAATTGAGCACAAGATAAACCATAAAATAGTGGTTTATCATGATGCCCTACATAAAGCTTGCCATGGAAAGGAGTAAGAAGGATTGGATGAAGCAGGAAAGCAGAGGTTCAGAGGGACGAAAGCATCTCTATACGCTTATCTGAAACTCTCACCAATGAATTACATAAGTATCTCTATCCTAGTTTATATTTTATGTTTATTTATATTATTAATTCACCATAATTATCTGAATCCGCCTGACTGAGATTTACAAGATGACCATAGCTTGCTTCATACCAACAATCTCCGTGGGATCGACCCTTACTCACGTAAGGTTTATTACTTGGACGACCCAGTGCACTTGCTGGTTAGTTGTATGAAGTTGTGAAACAGAATTAAGAACATGTACGTGCGTATTGAGTTTCTAACGCCGCTACCAAGGAAGGAATAATCACGAACCAAGTTTTTGGTGCAGTTGCTGGGAATTTATTTCACATTTGTTTCCGGTAACAACAGTGCCATGCTTTTGGTCAGGCAACAATTTCGTGCACCATTAGTATCACAAAATGTAACATGTATGAACTCCTCAATTATCCTAGCATCTTGATGATAAACCCTATATGCTTTACTAGTTGTGGAGTATCCTACAAACAAACATTCATACGCCTTTGGATCAAATTTTTCCAAGTTATCTTTGTTATTAAGAACAAAACATTTGCATCCAAAGATGTGCAAGTAGTCCAAGTTTGGTGGGTAACCTTTCCAAAGTTCATAAGGAGTTTTCTTCAAAAATTTCCTTATTATGGTTATATTCAAAATATGGCAAGCCGTGTTAACCGCTTCACCACAAAGGAACTTTGGAACATTGCTCTCACAAAGCATAGCTCTTGTCATTTCTTGTATGCTTCTATTTCTTCTTTCCACAACACCATTTTGTTGTGGTGTCCTTGGACAAGAGAAGTTGTGAGATATTCCAAATTTCTCACAAAATGATTCAAATTAATTGTTTTCAAATTTGGTTCCATGGTCACTTCTTATAGAAGATATCTTTAAATCCTTTTCATTTTGAATTTTCTTGCAAAAGATTTCAAAGGCTGAAAAAGCTTCATTTTTGTGTGCAAGAAATAAAACCCAACCAAACCTAGAGTAGTCATCCACAATAACTAAACCATAATGTTTACCACTTAGGCTTTGAGTTCTTGTTGGACCAAATAAATCAATGTGTAGCAATTCAAGTGGCCTTTTAGTAGAGATGTGATAATGAGAGAATTATTGTTAGTCTAGATTTTCACAAAATAGAATTCTATCGTTGAAAGTATAGTCTAGACCAACAATTAATTCCCAAGATCAAATATTAAATTCAAAATAAAATATAAAATGAGAGTAATTAAACCTCGGGTCGTCTTCCCTAGGAGTTGCAATGAAATGTACATTTATTGGCTATGAGGGAATTGGGAGTTGTGAATTCAAGAGAGCAAAGGAATGTAAATAGCAAGGAAGTAACTTAGCATGCAAGAAATTAAATGAAAGCAAGTAAAGGCAATGAAAATGGAAATTGAATACTAAAAAGAGCTCTTAGTGAGAATTGGGGAATTTAGAATTCCTATCCTAGTTATGGACCACAAACATAGCAATTGTGTGGAATCAATCCAAACTAGTCAATCCTCTTTGAGAATTGGTCAAAAGCATAATTGATCTCAATCCATAAGTCCTAGTCAACTCACTAATTACTTAGTGAAAGACTAGCGTCAATGAAAACCGAATCAATTAAATATTTCCACACAATGCGGAATGGATCCACAACTCAATTCCACCCAAACATCCAATTTCTCAACCAAGAGTGTGAAAACTAAACATGCAAGAAATTAAACATCAAAGCAATAAAAGTCAAAAGCAATTAAAAGTCAAAGTAAGGAAGATTAAAATGCAAGAAACCTCTTGGCAAGTAATTGAGAACTAAGGCTACCTATCCTAGTCATTGACCACAAACATATGATGATTATGAAGAGTTAATCCTACTTAGTCAACCTTACGTCGAAGATAAGTCAAATAGGCATAGTTAATTTTAATCCCTAAGTCCTATGTCAACACTAAGGGGTCACATAGAGTCAAGGGAGACCAAATCAACTAACTACTCTAATGTATCAAACAAGAATGGACATCAATGACTCAAGGATCACCAAAGTCATCAATTTCAAGCCAAGAGTGAGGAAAAACTATGTAAAAACTAAGCCAAGTATTTTATCAAACACTTGGTGCATGAGAATAAAATAATATTAAATGACAAGAAATAATAAATGCTACAACTATCAAACAAGGAAAGTAAAGATAGCAACTCAATAAAGCAATAAATGACATGGAAACATAAAATTGTATTAATTGGAATTAAAATAACAAGAGTTTCATAAAACATAAAAATGACAAAATAAAGGAAATAACAAGAGAAATGAAGAAGAATAAGATAGAAGAACATGGAACCATAAATGAAACTACACTAGAACAAGAATTAAAAGCTGAAATTAAAAAGAAATTAACTAATAAAACCCTAATTCTAGAGAGAGGGGGGAGCTTCTCTCTCTAGAAACTAAGAAAAAACATCATAAAAGCTAAACCTAATCGCCCCCTTCCTTCCTTTTCACTTTGGCCTTAAATAGCTTCAGAAAATGAGTTGGACTGGGTTTTGGAGCCCAGAATTTGCCCCCAATGATTTGCAATTAATGACCTACGCATATGCACGCGTGCGTATGCATGACCTACTATGCGTACGCACGGTTGCACAGAATTCCATCGTGCGTACGCACGACATTTGGTGCGTACGCATCTTTGCAGCAGCTTCTAAATCTCATTTTCTTCATGATTTCTCTCCCTTTTGGATGCTCTTTCTTCACTTCTTCAACCCAAACTTGCCTTGAAAATCTGAAATCACTTGACAAATACATCAAAGCACCAAATGGGATCAAAGTGAATAAAATTTAGCAATAAAAAGGTCTAAAGAGCATGTTTTCACTTTCAAGCACAAATTAGGGAGAAATCTGAAAAGCATGCTATCTAGATGAGTAAATGGGGGTTTATATGATGAAATCCACTCTAATCAAACTAAAATATATCGTAAAATATGGACTCATCAATTCTCCTACACTTAAACCAAGCATGTCCTCATGCTTAATACAACCAAAGGAGATGAATGAAGGGGTAAACGATTTATTTAATGCAACTACTTATATGCATGAAACTCTACTAAATGCTATCTACATATATCTACAATATGATTCCTATTGAGATTGGCAAAAACAAACAAAAGAGTCTCAATCAATCCAAAGTAAAAACTTAGGGCCAAGACAAAGCAAATATAGCAATATGATCAATGTCCAAAGATTTGATTTGAAATTTTCAAAAATTAAGTTCAATAACTTGCAAGAAGATACAAGATAAGCAATGGAAACATAGAATTGAGCAATTGAAACCCTCACTGGATGTGTTTACGCTCTAATCGCTCAGTGTGTAGGGTTTAATCACTCAATCCTCCTTTAATCATGTTTCTCAAAGATTTGCAAGTCGTCTAACAATCAACTAACATTTGATGCATGAATGCAAATATCATGAGGACTTTTGTGGGTTGTAATGGGGATTAGGTAAGGGTAGGATTAATATGGTTAAGTGGACTAATAGATTGGATCTTTGATTAGCTTAAGCATTCCACCTAATCCTATATATTATCCTATATACATAACAAAACAATCCTAGCTACCCATTTATCCCTTTCTCACATTCACTCATGCATTTTCTTTTCAATTCAACCACATATGCATTTGCATCTCTTATTTTCATTATTATTTATTTATTTATTTACTTATTTTTTCTTTTCTTTTCTTTTCTTTCTCTTTCTCTTTCTCTTTTCTTTTTATATTGACAAAGAGAAGATGCGTATGCCTCTAAGTAATGAATGCATTAGTATTTTCTCACTTTTCCAAATATTTTCAATGAGCACCCAAAGTACTAACTACCGATTTTTCTCACAAATTCTCCCCCACACTTGATTAACACACACACACACTCAAACCCAAGCTAATCAAAGATACAATTAATGGACATAATGGTTTTTTACTTAGGGTGAATGATGTGATCATAATGAGAACAAAGGAGAATTAAAGGCTCAAAAAGTGGTTTACAAAGATAGATGCAAGGGTTGGCCATATAGGTTAGTGAGCTATACAAAGATGGCCTCAATCATACTAAATGCAATCCAAAATAATAAATATAGGACATATAGACTAAAGCAAATCTAAAATCACAATCATAAAAGGAGTTTATAACACACAAGAACAAAATTTGTGATTGAAAATATGCAACCACACACTTTAAGCTCAAATCTCACTTGGTATTTGTTCAAACTCTTTTTTATGTTCCATAAAAAGATACTTCAAGCAAGTTCAAAAATAATTTTCAAATCTAATCAATGGAATGCCCAAAAAAGAGATTTTTTTTGAAAATTCTTTATTGTTTTACCAAAACTTATTTACTATATGTATGTATGTATGTTGTGATGGATGCAATTTCAAAATCTTTCCTAGTTCTATTCCTAATTTTCAACAAGAAAAAATTAACATGAACAATTAGGATAAAATTGAACTAGGTGTTATACTATTCACATTATCTAATCACAACTTCTATCTATAAAATATATACTAAGAAAAGGATGCAAAAATGCAACATACAATAAATAGAAATAAACTATGCACAAGCTAAGATATATATACTAGAAGAAAATGCAATGCAACAATCAAAATCACTCCAAATATATACAAGAAACATACTAAAAGAAGTAAAAATAAAGTGCAAAGTGTTTGGGAGAAGAAAGTTTACACCCCAAAATGACGAGTCCTCCCCCACACTTAAAAGTTGCATGGTCCTCCATGCACGAACACAATCCGGGGGTTGTCTCTCAAGAGCTCCACTTTCGGTCGGTGGATGTGGGGGCTTGGGTTGTGTGGAGATCGCCAAGTCCAATGCATTCTTGGCATCTTCGTCCACGGTGTCCTCCTCCTCTCCTGGCTCCTTGCCTTTATGTCTCATCCTCAAAAAGAGTCAATAAGGTATAATTAGGGATCGTAGAGCAAGTAGCACAAAAGGGTAAAAAAGGGAGAGTAAATAAGCATCTAATTGAGGAATTTTTGCATAATGGTATGGAATACACACAACGGCCGGCTAACGTGGCATCCACACAATGAAAAATTAGGCATAAGTTCCTCAACTAAATGGCCTAGGATGCAAGCAATAAATGAGCATCAATTAAACACAAGCAAGCTTAGGCAATTACAACAAGAGTGAATTGAATTTAGGAAATATTGGATATTGAAGGTGTGCAAGTGAAAGAGCAAAAGTGATGTAAATTAGCACAACAAACAATAACCAATGCAATGATAATAAGAGAATTACTTATTCATCCTTAGGAAAGATCAAATAATCACATGGTTAAGGTGTTTGTTACAAAAAGTGACAAGTCTTGATAGAATCAAGCCAAGTCAACTCAAACAAATGCAAAGCATTAACAAGAAACAAGGACCTTGTGATGTGATTATATTGACTTAAAAACCATGATGAAGAAGCAACTCAATTCAATTCACTAAATTTCATGTGCACTCATAAAAGTTTCACCTAATATGCAACATGTAAATGTGCAAATCCAATTAGGTGCTAGTAATTTAAGGCCAAGTATAAGTGCATTGATGAAATTCAATCAATAAGCAACTTGATACAAGGATTTATACCGTTGTTAGTATAGTCCAAACCAATAGACAATCCTTGAATCAAATTAAATTTGGTTTTGTCACATGTACAAACCCCAATGAAAATTAATCGAAGTATTTAGACTCCGGGTCGTCTCACAAGGAATTGCAATGAAGTGGTCAATTATTGGCTATGAAGGTGCAAGGGGTTTGGTTTGGTAAAAGGGCAAGAAATAAATGACAAAAAAAGTAAATCAAGCAAGTATTTAAAGAAGACAAGTAAATAAAAGAAAGCAAGTAATAAAGAGAGAGACATTCATGGCGAGAATTGAGAATATAGGCTTTCTATCCTAGTCATACAATGATTAATTCATCTTATTTAATCAACTCCAACAAATGGAAGAAGGTATCATGTCATCTTCACATAGGGAGAATGTCAAACAAGACTAATCAATCATATCACAATAATAAACAAGAATCTATCACATTATGTCATCCTCGAAGATGGAAGAAGGTATCATATTATCTTCACACTCGAAGAAAGTCTAACAAGACTAGCTAATCTCAATACAAAGATCCTAATCAACTCACTAAGTGAATTAGCAAGAGATTAGAGTTAATGGAAACAATACTAGCTAACAACTCTAGATCACCAACATGAGTTGGGTTTTCATGACTCAAGATTACCTAATTACTCTTTCCAAGCCAAGAATGCTCAAAGTCTACTCTAAGGCCCAACCAAGCATTTTGTCAAACACTTGGTGGGTGTATAAGGAAAGCATAATAAATTGTAAGAAATAGTAAAATCTAACAACTACCAATTGCAAGGGGAGTAAGTTCACAACTCAATTCATCAATAAAAAGAAACATCAACATCAAATTGCATTAAATGTAAATCAAATCTAACATGCGTTCATCATCACAAAAGAAACATAAAAGAGAAATTAACATGAAAACTAAGAGAATTAAGTAGTAAGAACAAGAAATCATAAAGGAAACAAGGTAAAAACATGAAGTTGGACCTAGATCTAAGATGCAAAATAGCCTAAGAACCCTAATTCTAGAGAGAAGAGGGAGCTTCTCTCTCTAGAAACTAACCTACATGATGCTAAGTTACAAACATTTGCTCCCCCCCCCCTTGCCCCAGCGTGCGCGTCCCTAAACGCAAAGTAAATATGGCAAATTTTATATCATTTTAAAGCCCCAGATGTTAGCTTTCCAACGCAACTAAAACCGCCTCATTTGGACCTTTGTAGCTCAAGTTATGGTTGATTGAGTGCGAAGAGGTCAGGCTTGACAACTTTGCGGTTCCTTCATTTCTTCATGAGTTCTCCCACTTTGCATGCTTTTCTCCTCACTTCTTCCCTCCAATACTTGCCTTACGAACCTGAAATAACTCAAAAAACACATCAAGGCATCGAATGGAATTAAGGTGAGTTAAAATCACCAATTTAAGGGCCTAAAAAGCATGTTTTCACATATAAGCACAAATCAAGGAAGAATTGCAAAACCATGCTATTTCATTGAATAAATATGGGAAAATATGATAAAATCCCCTAAAATAAGCACAAGATAAACCACGAAATTGGGTTTTATCAAATCTCCCCACACTTAAACTAAGCATGTCCTCATGCTAAAATCAAGAAAGAAGCAAAGGGTATCAAGATTTATTCAATGCAAACTAACTATATACAATCTATGTATATGCAATCTATCTACATGAATGCAATTGCTTGGTAAAAAGAAATCAATCTCCAAGAATACATGTACAAGTACAAGGGCTAAAGCAATAGTAATCAAAGCAACCCATAATTGAATTGAATCATTGAAAGATCTTACAAACTTGCAAGAAAAGATGATCATGTGTGGAGACATGTAATTGAGCGATCGAACCCTCACCGGATGTGTATCCGCTCTAGGCACTCAAGTGTATGGGGTTGATTCACTCAATTCTCCCCTAATCATGCTTTTCAAGATTTATTTTTCATCTAACAATCAACAATTACTTTATGCATGCATACAAATATCATGAGGGCTTTCCCATAGGTTGTAATGGGGCTAGGTCAAGGTAGGATGCATATGGTCAAGTGAGCTTGAAATTTGAATCTTTGATTAATTTAAACTTCCCACCTAACCTATAACAACCTATACAATTCTAAACAAACCTAGCTATCCATTCTTCACTTTTTCACACACTCATGCATTCCCTTTTGATCACCACACATATGCATTGATTATTATTGAACTTCACTTTGGGGCACTTTGTCCCCTTTTTATTGCTTTTCTTTTTCTTTCTTTTTCTATTTCTATTATTATTTTTTTTATTAAATTTTTTTTCAAACTAAAATATATACAAGAACATCAATGCATATGGTTTACACATGATTAATACATGAATATGTACCCAATTTCGAAGATTCTCAATACAAATAAAAAAACACACTTTTATCTCTACCCAATGTTCCCAACTCTTCCAAAATTAAATGATAAACATTCTCACTAGCCTAATCTAATCAAAGATCCAAATTAAGGATATTTATTGTTTTTCACTTAAGCTTGTAATGTGCTGCAATTAAGAACAAATGGGTTAAGCATATGCTCAAAATTGGCTAACAATGGAAGATAAAAGGTAAGCTATTTGGGTAAGTGAGCTATTTGAACAATGGCCTCAATCATATAAATGCATGTATACACAAAATAATAGACATAAAGAATCAAACAAATCAAGGATTACAATCATAGGAAGAGAATGATGCACACAAGAATGAAAATAAGTGATTATATGATGTAACCACACAATTAGGATCAAGTCTCACATGCTTGTGTTCTTAGCTCAAAACATGATCCACAATGTGTAGTTCAAGCAATTTCTATTTTTTTTTTCAATCAATTGGGGTGCCCTATAGATAAAATCCTTGGAAAATATCATGATTTTGACTAAGCTTAATATATACATATGCAAAATAAGAAAATGCAACTAAGAATCCTAAAATGAAATGCAAAAGTGTTGGGATTAGAAACTTGTCACCCAAAGATGCCGCATGGTCGGATGACCTCCCCACACTTAAAAGTTTGCACCGTCCTCGGTGCATCCAAAGATGAGCAAAGGGGGTACAGTGACTTTCCTAGTTGCTACCTTCAGCTGGTAGGTCAACTGATGCTGCGTGTTCTTCTCCTGCTTCCGTTTTTGCTTATGATGATTCATCCTGAACATAGAAAACAGGAGATAATAAGACAAGTAAATACACAAGCAAGGAAGCATGGATTGTTGGAATAAGGTAAATCACTAGAATTAAGTGAGTAAATTAGTGTGACATTAATGAAAAATAAGTGTGTGGGTCCTAACTTGCATGCGGTTTAGAACTCACACTCTAGTATTTAGAAACCATGTCACAATTATACAAAATAAGACACACATTTCACTCATTCTAGTGTGCTTGAAATACTTCAAAGGACTTGTAGGTTAAGTCAACCACACAAGTAGTGAAGAGGCATGAAAGCATTCAAGCAATTAATCAAGCAATTGTGAAATTGGATAATGCATGGACATTGATTGATGTGTAGGTAGACTTAGTGAACAAAATGGTATATGAAACTCACACAACAATCAATGACCCATATTGAAGTTGTTGCAACACCTAAGTGACATAGAGGTGAAACACATGGATGCTATGGAACTTAGGAAAAAGAAGATAGAAGTGGAAATCAATCACATAGCAAGCATGGCCCACAAAGCTTTACAAAGCTCAAAAATATGTCACTAGGTAAGCTTTCGATCCAATTTCACAATTCTACAATCTCAATGCATAAAATAAATTATGTGAATAAGGGTAAACCATAAACAAGCATCACCTAAAAAAAATACAATGATAATATACAATTGCCTAACAATAGATGATGAATGCATGGTGGCCAAAACATGCAATTCAAAAGAGCTAAGAAGTTTAAAGGCAATGTAACATTCACTTGGTGCTCACAAATGTTAAACATGAAGACTCAAAACCAAGTGATAAAATATAACCTCCACAATTAAATCCAACAATAAAAATTAAAAATAATGATGTTAAAATAACATCCCATCAATAATCAGTAGCAAGAAACAGTAAACAATATTAATAATCCAACACTTATAAAGAAAAATAGAAAACAAGATGAAAATGTACTAATTAAACAATTAACTAACTAACTAAAAGAAGTGGTTATGGATGGTGTTTGGTAGTGTTGGGTGATGATTGAGGGGTGGAAAGAGAAGAGAAGAAGGAAAGAAATGGAAAGAAGAGAAGAAAAGAAGGTGGGTGAAATAGGGCAATCCACGCGTGCGCGTCATGTGCGCATAAGCGTGGATTGATGAAATGGAAGCGACGCGTACGCACGGCTGACGCGTACGCGTGCATGGCAAAGCAGAGAGTCAACGCATACGCGCAAGGTACGTGTGCGCATGCCTTGGGCACAAAGTTGGCACACTTTAGGCACAACTCTCGGGTGAATGTATGGAGGGGGAACTTCCAATCCACGCGTACGCGTGAGTGACGCGTGCGCGTGGATGGTCGAAATTGCTTGGCGCACGCGTATGCGTGATTGACGCGTACGCGTGGGTTGGTGCCCTGTTTTTCAAAATTTTTTCTATGTTTTTGCACTAAACCAAGCATTCCAAACCTCCAAACAACTACCAAAACACCACAAAACCGTATTTAACACACTAAACTACCAAACAAACTTAACAAATCAATCAAAACATGTAATTAAACATATTTTACCAATATGTACAAAAGAGAAAAATGAAAGGATATTACCATGGTGGGGTGTCTCCCACCTAACACTTTTGTTTATTGTCCTTAAGTTGGACTTATGGGGAGCTATCCATCAAGGTGGCTTGTGCTTGAATCCATCCTTGAACATCCACCAATGCTTGGACTTCCATTGCGCTTCATCATTCAAAGTTAATAACTCCAAGCTTTGATGGAGTTCTTCATAAACCATGGGCTCCCAAAGTTGATTTTCCTTGTGTGATTCGGGATCCCACACTTTGTTTTCACACCCGTCCTTGAGTTGATCATGGTGATTTCCTCCGGGTGGCAAGAGAGATGAATTCTCATGGAAGCACCAAACTATCCTCCTAGACCCATTCAATTGAGCACTAGTCCAACCTTTGCTCCTTGAAGCTTCAACCATAATGAGCCTAGACTTACAACGCCAACCACTAAACATCCTCCTTTTACGCTTAATTCTGCAAAGCACCCTAAGTTGGCCATCCGTCTCAAGCAAACCAAATTCAAGTGGGATAATAAAGCTAAGAGTTAGAAGTTTTACCCACTCAAATGAAGGATTATATGACAACCTAGGTGGAGGAGTTCCCAATGATCTTGACAAGGCGCGCTCTACTCCTGTCCATCCTCTCCTAGAGGCTTCCACCACTTGGCAAGGTTCTTCAAGCTTTACCTCTTGCCAAGCTTCCTCAAGTTCAAGTTTTTCACCAATGTCCTCTAGCTCTTCTCCATCACTCAAATCATAAATAGGAGGTTGAGTAAAATCTACCTCATCTTTCCAAGTATAGTGGGGAACGATTCCTCAAATTCAAAAGGATCATATGTTGATGCGGAGTCATCATAAATAGGAGGGCCTATTGATTGGAACACTTCTTCCAATCCTTCAATCACATTGTGTCTTTGAGGTTGTGCACTCTCCTCCTCAACATCAACTTCAAACTCCATGGAAGAGGGCTCTTCAATTTGTGATTCCTCTATGTACTCAACATATCCTAAGGCTCCAACTACTACTTCCTCTTGTTCAATAATCTCTACCTCCTCCTCTTGTTGCATTTCTTGCTTTAACTCCTCTTCTTCACCTTGGAGCTTCAAGTTCACTCCCTTACTAAGCTCCTTGGTTGCTTCTCCACATTCAACAATGGGAGTGCCTTGATAGCATAGGCTTAGGCGGGATGAGACTATGTTGCCAATGGCTTCTACCATGATAGCCATTTTCGCTCTTAACTCCTCAAACTATTTTTCATCCTCCTCGCGTCGCCTTAAGATATGAGATTCAAGATCTCTCAATTCTAGCATGTGGGCTTCATCGGGAGGTGATGGTGGAAGAGAGGGTTCATTATTTGAGGAAAGGTTGTTGTTATTGGAAGGTGGTTCATATTGGTGAAATTCTTGAGGTGGTGTGTGTGGACTTTGTGGTTCTTGGGAGTATTGGTGTTGGAATAGTGGTGGCTCTAAGTATGGTTCATATGGTGGTTGGTATGGTGGGTATGGATTAGGATCATGTGGAGGTGAATGGTGGTATGAGGCTTGTGAGTATGGTGGAGGGCTATATTGAGGAGTGGGATCATATGCATATGATGATTGTGGTTGACAACCACAATGAGGATCATCACACACATTAGATTGGTATGCATCAAGATTTAAATTGTACCCATAAGAAGCCGGAGGAGGTTGTTGCCAAGAAGGTTGTCCATAAGCTTGGGGCTCCTCCCACCCTTGATCTCCAAAGCCTTGATGCAAATTCTCATTAAAGTTTTTATTTCCTACAACATAGTTTGAACCACACTCATAGCCAAAGTGATGAGAATTCATGGGGATAAGAGAAAACAAAAATAAATTCTAACAAGAAACAAAGAAGACCAAATTCTAAAACTAGCAAAAACTAACAAACAAACCAAAAATCAAGCTATTCACAATATATACAATAGCAAATAACATAGCACCATTGCAACTCCCTGGCAATGGTGCCATTAATTTGATACAAGGATTTTTACTGGTTCGGAATTTCACAAAATAATTCCATTGTTAGTATAGTCCAAACCAATAGAAAATCCTCGAATCAAATTAAATTTGGTTTTGTCACATGTACAAACTCCAATGAAAATTAACCGAAGTATTTAGACTCCGGGTCATCTCACAAGGAATTGCAATAAAGTAGTCAATTATTGGCTATGAAGGTGCAAGGGGTTTGGTTTGGTAAAAGGGCAAGAAATAAATGACAAGAAAAGTAAATCAAGCAAGTATTTAAAGAAGACAAGTAAATAAGAGAAAGCAAGTAATAAAGAGAGAGACATTCATGGCAAGGATTGAGAATATAGGCTTTCTATCCTAGTCATACAATAATTAATTCATCTTATTTAGTCAACTCCAACAAATGGAAGAAGGTATCATGTCATCTTCACAGAGGGAGAATGTCAAACAAGACTAATCAATCATATCACAATAATAAACAAGAATCTATCTCATTATGTCATCCTCGAAGATGGAAGAAAGTATTATATTATCTTCACACTCGAAGAAAGTCTAACAAGACTATCTAATCTCAATCCAAAGGTCCTAATCAACTCACTAAGTGAATTAGCAAGAGATTAGAGTTAATGGAAATAATACTAGCTAACAACTCTAGATCACCAACATGAGTTGGTTTTCATGATTCAAGATTGCCTAATTACTCTTTCCAAGCCAAGAATGCTCAAAGTCTACTCTAAGGCCCAACCAAGCATTTTGTCAAACACTTGGTGGGTGTACAAGGAAAGCATAATAAATTGTAAGAAATAGTAAAATCTAACAACTACCAATTGCAAGGGGAGTAAGTTCACAACTCAATTCATCAATAAAAAGAAACATCAACATCAAATTGCATTAAATGTAAATCAAATCCAACATGCGTTCATCATCACAAAAGAAGCATAAAAGAGAAATTAACATGAAAACTAAGAGAATTAAGTAGTAGGAACAAGAAATCATAAAGGAAACAAGGTGAAAACATGAAGTTGGACCTAGATCTAAGATGCAAAATAGCCTAAGAACCCATATTCTAAAGAGAAGAGGGAGCTTCTCTCTCTAGAAACTAACCTACATGATGCTAAGTTACAAACAATTGCTCCCTCCATTGCCCCAGCTTGAATTCTGCATGAAATAGCATTAGAAATGAGTTGGATTGGGCCCAAAATGCTCTACAAATCGCTGGCCACGATTTCACTTTAGTGAATCACGCTGCTCCCTCGGTATGCACGCGTACAGTGCGCGTGCGCATCCCTAACCGCGAAGCAACTATGGCAAATTTTCTATCATTTTGAAGCCCCGGATATTAGCTTTCCAACGCAACTGGAACTGCCTCATTTGGACCTCTGTAGCTCAAGTTATGGTTGATTGAGTGCGAAGAGGTCAGGCTTGACAGCTTTACGGTTCCTTCATTTCTTCATGAGTTCTCCAACTTTGCATGCTTTTCTCCTCACTTCTTCCCTCCAATACTTGCCTTACAAACCTGAAATAACTCAACAAACACATCAAGGCATTGAATGGAATTAAGGTGAGTTAAAATCACTAATTTAAGGGCCTAAAAAGTATGTTTTCACATTTAAGCACAAACCAAGGGAGAATTGCAAAACCACGCTATTTCATTGAATAAATGTGGGAAAAAGTGATAAAATCCCCTAAAATAAGTACAAGATAAACCACGAAATTGAGTTTTATCACAACCTAATCAAACAACAAGCAAACACTTGCAAATTATTTAATTAATAAACAACTAAAGCAACACTAGTATAATTGCTAAAGTAGAAATGAAATGCAAACAAAACAAAGTAAAGCAAGTACAAAAGAGGGTAAAAGTAAGATAAGAGAGAGGTGGAAGAAAGAAGAGGAGAAGAAGTAGAGAGAATAGGAGAAGAGAAGTGTAGTGGTGACAAAACAGGGGCGTGCGTACGCACATGTAAGTATGCGTACGCACACTAGGCGAATCAGGGGAGGTGTGCGCTCGCACAAGGCGTGCGAGCGCTCTGAGCAGAGAGGGTCATCAAGATGCGTGCGTATGCACCTAGGTGTGCGCACGCACAGAACATTTTTTTTAAGAAAATAAAGCGTCAAAATTGCCAGCTATCTCGCCGTCTGTGCGTATGCACACAGGTCCGTGCGTACGCACAGAGGCACAAAGATGGGGATGTGGGCGCACAAGGTGTGCTAACGCTCCCAGCAGAAGGTGCATAAGCAGGTGTGTGCGCGCACAAAACGCGAAAATTGGGGTTGTGTGCGTACGCACGCACATGCTCTGTTTTTCTCAAAAAAAAAATTAGTGCTCTAAGGCACCAAACTTGGAATCCAAAATAGCTTTTCAACCTCAAAACATATTATTCATCAAAAATACATAATCTAAACTAACATCTAAGCAAATGAAGCTTGAAATTAAACTAAGTTAAGCTATCTATAAGAGGCCAAATGCAATAAATTGAAACTATGTACAAAGAGAGGGTTAGGAAGGTGTTACCAAACACTTTTATTTAATGTCTTTAAGTTAGACTTATGGAGAGCTTTACTCTTGTGCTTGTAAAGCTTCCAACAATACTAGAATCTCCACAATTCCCAATTGATTACACCAAACTTAGATGGAGTGTCCAACAAGCTATTAGCTCCCAACAAGAAAAACAAAAAGCAACCAAGAGATGCATATTTACAATAGCAAATAAGAAGCAAGATATTCACATACTAACATATTTACAAATTCCAAAAACAAGCAAGCAACATATGTACAATCAACCAAAAAGCAAGCTATTTACAATATTCACATATGCACAATAGCCAAAAACATACACCATTGTAACTCCCCGGCAACGGCGCTAAATTTGATAACGAGAGAACTATTGTTAATAGCAAGGAAGTAAATAGCATGGGAATGTAAATAGCAAGGAAATAACTTAGCATGCAAGAAATTAAATGAAAGCAAGTAAAGGCAATGAAAATGGAAATTGAATACTAAAAAGAGCTCTTAGTGAGAATTGGAGAATTTAGGATTCCTATCCTAGTTATGGACCACAAACATAGTAATTGTGTGGAATCAATCCAAACTAGTCAATTCTCTTTGAGAATTAGTCAAAAGCATAATTGATCTCAATCCATAAGTCCTAGTCAACTCACTAATTACTTAGTGAAAGACTAGCATCAATAGAAACCAAATCAATTAAATATTCCCACACAATGCAGAATGGACATCTACAACTCAATTCCACCAAAACATCCAATTCCTCAACCAAGAGTGTGAAAACTAAATATGCAAGAAATTAAACATCAAAGCAATAAAAGTCAAAAGCAATTAAAAGTCAAAGCAAGAAAGATTAAAATGCAAGGAACCTCTTGGCAAGTAATTGAGAACTAAGGCTACCTATCCTAGTCATTGACCACAAACATATGATGATTATGAAGAGTTAATCCTACTTAGTCAACCTTACGTCGAAGATAAGTCAAATAGGCATAGTTAATTTTAATCCCTAAGTCCTATGTCAACACTAAGGGGTCACATAGAGTCAAGGGAGACCAAATCAACTAACTACTCTAATGTATCAAACAAGAATGGACATCAATGACTCAAGGATCACCAAAGTCATCAATTTCAAGCCAAGAGTGAGGAAAAACTATGTAAAAACTAAGCCAAACATTTTATCAAACGCTTGGTGTGCATGAGAATAAAATAATATTAAATGACAAGAAATAATAAATGTTACAACTACCAAACAAGGAAAGTAAAGATAGCAACTCAATAAAGAAATAAATGACATGGAAACATAAAATTGCATTAATTGGAATTAAAATAACAAGAGTGTCAAAAAACATAAAAATGACAAAATAAAGGAAATAACAAGAGAAATGAAGAAGAATAAGATAGAAGAACATGGAAACATAAATGAAACTACACTAGAACAAGAATTAAAAGCTGAAATTAAAAGGAAATTAACTAATAAAACCCTAATTCTAGAGAGGGGGGAGCTTCTCTCTCTAGAAGCTAAGAGAAAACATCATAAAAGCTAAACCTAATTTCCCCCTTCATTCCTCTTCACTTTGGCCTTAAATAGCTTCAGAAAATGAGTTGGACTGGATTTTGGAGGCCTAGAATTCGCCCCCAGCGATTTGCAATTAATGACCTACGCATATGCACGCGTGCGTACGCACGACCTACTGTGCGTACGCATGGTTGCGCAAAATTCCATCGTGCGTACGCACGATGATTGGTGCGTACGCATCCTTGCACAAAGTCACCGTTGTGCATACGCACATCACTGTGCATACGCATCTTTGCAGCAGCTTCCAAATCTCATTTTCTTTATGATTTCTCCCCTTTTGGATGCTCTTTCTTCACTTCTTCAACCCAAACTTGTCTTGAAAATCTGAAATCACTTGACAAATACATCAAGACACCAAATGGGATCAAAGTGAATAAAATTTAGCAATAAAAGGCCTAAAGAGCATGTTTTCACTTCCAAAAACAAATTAGGGAGAAATCTCAAAAGCATGCTATCTAGATGAGTAAATGGGGGTTTATGTGATGAAATCCACTCAAATCAAATCAAAATATATCGTAAAATATGGACTCATCAAGATGTCTTCCTTTGGTTTAAATGAACTTTTTGTTTGTTTTCCCATTTGGCAAGCATCACAAGTGATGTCTTTGTCAAACCGTATCAAAGGAAGACCTCTTACTAACCCTTTCTTTACAAGTTTGTTTATTTGAAACATATTTGCATGGCCCAATCACTTGTGTCATAGCCACTTTTCAGATTCTTTAGAATGAAAACAAGCTACATTTTGATCCTTTAGTTCATCAAGGGTAATTCCATACACATTATTACAATGCTTGGCAACAAAAAATACTTCATTAGTCTTTTCATTTACAACACAGCATTCAAGTCTTTTGAAAGTCACTAAATATCCTAAGTCACACAGCTGGCTTATACTCAAAAGATTGTGCTTCAATCCACATACCAAAAATACATCATCAATGAAAGTAGATTGTTCATTACCTACTTTTCCAACAGTAATTATTTTACCTTTACCATCATCTCCAAAGGTCACAAAACCTTCCATTCATGTGCCTTGAGCATCCACTATCCAAGTACCACATATCCTTTTTGTTCTTGGATGCTAGGCAAATCTGCATGAAAAACTTCAAGTAACCTTAGGTATCCAAATTAATTTAGATCCTTTGAAGTTAATCCATCTTGGTTACCCAGGTGCATTGAAATCATACACAACATTGTAAATTTGATTTCCTACAATTTTTTTTCAATGAAGCATTGTGAATATGAATGACCAAATTTTTTGAAATTAAAACAATGATTTCCTGATGCATGTTACTGAAATTGAGATGGGTTACTATGCTGGAAATGATTAGAGGGTTGAAATTTTCTGGTTCTTGGAAGAGGTGCATTTCTTTTGCCAAACTGATTTTTGTCATAATTGTTCCTCTTTGCAAAAGCATTTTCACCAGAATTTTTGAAAACTTTTGGACTTTTCGAATATGAGGTTTTATTGTAAAATGGTGGTTTCTTGAGAGCAACCTCATTTTTCGAAATGTACCCCGGACCTAACCTATTTGAAGTAGGTTCGGTTCTTGGTGAAGGCTCAGTTTCACTTGTGTAAACTTCATCAAATTTCTCTTCAAATGTGGGAACATATCCAATACAAGATTTGTTGGATGTAGATTTAGTATTTGATGAAGAAGCCACAAATTTCATAGAGGAATCATTAAAAACTGCATTTTCCTTGGTTATATAACCTAAACCAGATTTTTCAAATAATGGTCTTTGACTTGCAAGTAATTTGTCCAAGTTACTAGAACTTTGAGCAAATTTTGCTAAGTTACCATTCAACCTTTTAATCATATCATTTAATCTTTCATTTTCAGCAATTAACTCTTGAGAAGGATCCATAATGTGCTTTCCTTTTAATTTTTCAAGTTCAGATTTTAGAAATCTGTTTTCTTCAATAATGTCCAAAGTACATTCAGTTTCCTTCACTTTTTCTTTTAAAAAATCATTTTCAGCTTTTAATACATATTTTTCAGATCTGCATTTATTGTACTTATTTAGCAGTTTTGAGGTGTTTAGAGTAAGATCATCAATAATGGCATGTAAATCATCTATAGACAAGTCATAGTATTTTACCTCATCAAGATTATTATTTCCAGCCATAAAGTAATCTTTATCTCCACCTTCAGAATCTTCTTCCTTATTGGAGTCGTTCTCAAGATCCTCCCAAGCTGCCATGAGCACTCTCTTCTTTTCTTTCTTTCCTTTGTCCTCCTTCTTGAGCTTTGGACAGTTTAGCTTAAAGTGTCCAGCCTCCTTGCAATGATGACACATCACATTGCTCAAGTCCATTTTGTGTTCCTTTGAGCTTGAACCCTTGTACTTGCCCTTGTTCTTCATCATCCTTCTAAATCTCCTAACAAAAAACATAAACTCATCATCTGAAATACCATCACCAGACTCACTCTCTTTTGATTCTATTTTGGACTTGAGGGCTATTCCCTTTTTTTTTGAATCCTGGTTTGTGTGTGTGGTTTCATAGGCAAGGAGTTTTCCTCTCATCTCATCATAGGTTATAGGGCTTAGGTTATTGCTCTCGGTTAGGACAGTGGCAGTGGTTTCCCATTCTTTTGTGAGGCTTCTAAGGAGTTTTCTCACTAGGGTTTGTTCTGAGTAGTTTGTACCCATAGCAATAAAGTTGTTGATTATGATTGCGAATCTCTCAAACACTTCATCAATGCTTTCTGATGAGCGGATAATTTATACGCTTTTTGCCACTGTTTTTAGTATATTTTAGTTAGTTTTTATTATGTTTTTATTAGTTTTTAAATAAAAATCACAATTCTGGACTTTACTATAAGTTTGTGTGTTTTTCTGTGATCTCAGGTATTTTCTGGCTGAAATTGAGGGACCTAAGCAAAAATCTGATTCAGAGGCTGAAAAAAGGACTGCTGATGTTGTTGGATTCTGACCTCCCTACACTCGAAGTGGATTTTCTGGAGATACAAAAGCCCAATTGGCACGCTCTCAATTTCTTTGGAAAGTAGACATCCTGGGCTTTCCAGCAATATATAATAGTCCATACTTTGCTCAAGATTTCATGACCCAAATTGGCGTTCCAAGTCAGCTTAAGAATTCTGGCGTTTAACGCCAGAACTGGCATAAAAGCTGGAGTTAAATGCCCAAACTGGCACAAAAGCTGGCGTTTAACTCTAAGAAAAGTCTCTACACATGAAAGCTTCAATGCTCAGCCCAAGCACACACCAAGTGGGCCCCGGAAGTGGATTTTTACACAAAACACCCTAGCTTACTCTTTTGCTGTAACCCTAGGTCACTAGTTTACTATAAAAACTACTTTTAGTGATTCATCTTGCACCTCATGACATTCTACACGTTTCATATTGTATCTTCTACGGCATGAGTCTCTAAACCCCATTGTTGGGGGTGCGGAGCTCTGCTGTGTTTCGATGAATTAATGCAATTACTACTGTTTTCCATTCTATCACGCTTGCTTCTATTCTAAGATATTCATTCGCACTTCAACCTGATGAATGTGATGATCCGTGACAATCATCATCATTCTCACCTATGAACACGTGGCTGACAATCACTTCCGTTCTACATGCAATCAAGCTTGAATGTGTATCTCTTGGGTTTCTAATCTAAGATTAGAACCTTCGTGGTATAGGCTAGAATTATTGGCGGCCATTCCTGAGATCCGGAACGTCTAAACCTTGTCTGTGGTATTCTGAGTAGGATCTGGGAAGGGATGACTGTGACGAGCTTCAAACTCGCGAGTGTTGGGCGTATGACAGACGCAAAAGGATCAATGGATCCTATTCCAACATGATCGAGAACCGACAGATGATTAGCCGTGCGGTGACAGCGTGCGTTGAACATTTTCACTGAGAGGACAGGAAGTAGCCATTGACAACGGAGATGCCCAACATAAAGCTTTCCAGGGAAGGAGCCTTGCGTGTGTGAAGAAGAAGATAGTAGGAAAGCAGAGATTCAGGGGACAGAGCATCTCCAAAACCTCAACCTGTTCTTCATTACTGCATAACAAGTATTTATTCATGTTCTTTTACTTTTTACAATTAAATCTGAGAATTATTGATATCCTGACTAAGAGTTACAAGATAACCATAGCTTGCTTCAAGCCGACAATCTCCGTGGGATCGACCCTTACTCACGTAAGGTATTACTTGGACGACCCAGTGCACTTGCTGGTTAGTTGTGCGGAGTTGCAAAAGTGTGATTGTAATTTCGTGCACCAAGTTTTTGGCGCCGTTGCCGGGGATTGTTCGAGTTTGGACAACTAAAGGTTTATCTTGTTGCTTAGATTAGGAATAATTTATTTTTGTTGGTTTAGAGTCTTTTATTTGTGTTTAGTTTTCATATTTTAAGTTTGGTGTCAATTGCATGCTTTTATTTTCTTTTAATTTTTTCGAAATTGCATGTTCCTAGTCTTTTCTTGATCTTAAAAAAATTTCTAAGTTTGGTGTCTTCTTTGTGTTTTCCTTTAAATTTTCGAAAATTTGTGTTTGATTTTCTAAAAATTTTAAGTTTGGTGTTTTTGTGCTTTTATTTACTTAAAAATTTTCCATAAATTTATTCTTGGTGTTCATCTTGACATTCAAAGTTTTCTTGTTTGATCTCTTTGTTTTGATCTAAAATTTCTAAGTTTGGTGTCATTTTGTTGTTTTTCTCTTTCCTCATTAAAATTCAAAAATAAAAAAAAATATCTTTTCCTTATTTTACTCATAAATTTCAAAATTTTGCATTAAATTAGTCAAAGTTTTTCAAAATCATATCTTTTTTTTTGTCAAGTCAAAATTCTAATTTCAAAAATTGATCTTTTCAAATCTTTTTCAAAAATCAAATCTTTTTAATTTCTTCAATCATATCTTTTTTTTATTAAATTGCAATCATATCTTCTCAATCATATCTTTTTAAAATAGTTTTCAATCATATCTTTTTTATTGCTAATTTCCAAAATCTTTTTAATCAATTAATTAATTTAGTTTTCAATTTGCCTTTATTTCCCTCTAATTTTCGAAACTTTTATTTTATTTTTCATTTATTTTGTTTTATTTTTTTTCGGTTACTTTTAATTAAATAAAAAAAATTTCATATCAATTCTCTTTTCTCCATCATGGACATAAGTGGAAGTGGACAGTCCAGAAGGACTCTGGGGTCATATGCTAACCCCATTACAGCTGCATATGGGAGTAGCATCTGTATACCTCCTATCAAAGCAAGCAGTTTTGAGCTAAATCCTCAGCTCATTATCATGGTGTAGAAAAATTGTCAGTATTCCAGTCTTCCACAGGAAGAACCTACTGGCACAGTTCTTACAAATTGCTGACACAGTACGTGATAAAGAAGTGGATCAGGATGTCTACAGATTACTACTATTTCCATTTGCTGTAAAAGATCAAGCTAAGAGGTGGTTAAATAACCAACCCACAACAAGCATAAAAACATGGAGACAGTTAACAGACAAATTCCTGAATCAATTCTACCCTCCAAAAAGGATGACACAGCTAAGGCTGGACATCCAAGGCTTTAAACAAGAGGATCATAAATCCTTTTATAATGCCTGGGAGAGGTACAGAGGGATGCTAAGGAAATACCCCTCTGAAATATTTTCAGAGTGGGTACAGTTAGACATCTTCTACTATGGGCTTACAGAAAAAGCTCAGATGTCTCTAGACCACTCAGCTGGTGGATCTATACACATGAGGAAGACGATTGAAGAGGCTCAAGAACTCATAGATACGGTTGCTAGAAATCAATATCTATACTCAAGCAGTGAGTCCTCCACAAAAGAAGAGGCTAGGACAGTAACTACTGATCCTAATCCTCAAGAACAAATTGTTGAACTTAATCAGCAATTACTCCTTATGACAAAACAATTAGCAGAATTTAAAGAGATACTCCAGGACACTAAAAATGCTAATAAGAATATGGAAGCACAATTGAATCAGACAAGACAGCAGCTATCTAAACAGATAACAGAAGAATGCCAAGCTGTCCAATTAAGGAGCGGGAAGACATTGAATAAATCAGCTCAAAGTAGCAGAAAGCCAAGAAAGGAACAACTGACAGAGGATGACCAAACCACTGCCCAAAATCCCTCTGAGGACAGAAAGAGCCCAGAGAGGAATAATTCTGGCGTTCAAACGCCAGAAAAGGGTGAAAGACTGGCGTTAAATGCCCAGTGGATGCCCAATCCTAGCGTTCAAACGCCAATGAAGGATCAAACACCTGCAAGTGCTGATAGTAACCCCTCTAAGAAGGCTTCTCCAACCACCTCTGTAGGGACTAAACCTGCAGCAACTAAGGTTGAAGAATATAAAGCCAAGATGCCTTACCCTCAGAAACTTCACCAAGCGGAGCAGGATAAACAATTTACCCGCTTTGTAGACTATCTCTGGACTCTTGAGATAAAGATCCCATTTGCAGAGGCACTTGAGTAAATACCCTCTTATGCTAAGTTCATGAAAGATATCTTAAGTCATAAGAAGGATTGGAGAGAAACTAAAAAAGTGTTTCTCACTGAAGAATGCAGTGCAGTCATTCTGAAAAGCTTACCAGAGAAGCTTCAAGATCCAGGGAGCTTTATGAACCATGCACATTAGAGGGTGCTTGTACTAAGACAGCTCTATGTGACCTTGGAGCAAGTATCAATCTAATACCTGCATACACCATCAAAAAGCTTGGCGTGACTGAAGAGGTCAAACCAACTCGGATATGTCTTCAACTTGCTGATGGCTCCATTAAATACCCATCAGGCATAATTGAGGACATGATTGTCAAGGTTGGGCCATTTGCCTTTCCCACTGACTTTGTAGTGCTGGAAATGGAGGAGCACAAGAGTACAACTCTGATTCTAGGAAGACCTTTCCTAGCAACTGGACGAACTTTCATTGATGTCCAAAAAGGGGAAGTGACCCTAAGAGTCAATGAGGATGAGTTCAAGTTAAATGTTGTCAAAGCTATGCAGCATCCAGACACGTCAAATGACTGCATGAGCGTTGATATTATTGACTCCCTGGTGGAAGAGGTCAATATGACTGAAAGTCTTGAATCAGAGCTAGAGGACATCTTTAAAGATGTTCAGCCTGATCTGGAGGAATCAGAGGAAATAAAAGAACCTCTGAAAATCCCTCAGGAAGAGGAGAAACCTCCTAAACCCGAGCTCAAACCACTACCACCATCCCTGAAATATGCATTTCTGGGAGAGGGTAACACTTTTCCAGTGATCATAAGATCTGCTTTAAATCCACAGGAAGAGAAAGCACTAATTCAAGTGCTAAGGACACACAAGACAGCTCTTGGGTGGTCCATAGGTGACCTTAAGGGCATTAGCCCAGCAAGATGCATGCACAAGATCCTATTGGAGGATGATGCTAAGCCAGTGGTTCAACCACAGAGGCGGCTAAATCCAGCCATGAAGGAAGTGGTGCAGAAAGAGGTCACTAAGCTACTAGAGGCTGGGATTATTTATCCTATTTCTGATAGCCCCTGGGTGAGCCCTATCCACATTGTTCCCAAGAAGGGAGGCATGACAGTGGTTCATAATAAAAAGAATGAACTGGTTCCTACAAGAACAGTTACAGGGTGGCGTATGTGTATTGACTACAGAAGGCTCAATACAGCCACCCGAAAGGATCACTTTCCTTTACCATTCATAGACCAGATGCTAGAGAGACTAGCAGGTCATGAATACTACTGCTTTTTGGATGGCTATTCAGGCTACAACCAAATTGCAGTGGATCCTCAAGACCAAGAGAAAACAGCATTCACATGTCCATCTGGAGTATTTGCTTACAGAAGAATGCCTTTTGGTCTGTGCAATGCACCTGCAACCTTTCAGAGGTGCATGCTCTCTATCTTCTCTGATATGGTAGAGAAGTTCCTAGAAGTCTTCATGGATGACTTCTCAGTATTTGGAGACTCATTCAGCTCCTGTCTTGATCATCTAGCACTTGTCCTGAAAAGGTGCCAAGAGACTAACCTAGTCTTAAACTGGGAAAAATATCACTTTATGGTGACTGAAGGAATTGTCCTTGGGCACAAAATTTCAAGCAAGGGAATAGAGGTGGATCAAGCCAAGGTAGAGGTGATTGAAAAATTACCACCACCTGCCAATGTTAAGGCAATCAGAAGCTTTCTAGGGCATACAGGATTCTATAGGAGGTTCATAAAGGATTTTTCAAAAACTGCAAAACCTCTGAGCAACCTGCTAGCTGCTGACACGCCATTTGTGTTTGACACAGAGTGTCTACAGGCGTTTGAAACCCTGAAAGCCAAGCTGGTCACAGCACCAGTCATCTCTGCACCTGACTGGACATTACCATTCGAATTAATGTGTGATGCCAGTGACCATGCCATTGATGCAGTGTTAGGACAAAGGCATAACAAGCTTCTGCACGCTATTTACTATGGCAGTCGTGTTCTAAATGACGCACATAAGAATTACACAACCACAGAAAAAGAACTACTTGCAGTGATTTATGCCATTGACAAGTTTAGATCCTATTTAGTAGGTTCAAAAGTGATTGTGTATACTGACCATGCTGCTCTTAAATACCTACTCACAAAGCAGGATTCAAAACCCAGGCTCATAAGATGGGTGTTGCTTCTGCAAGAGTTTGATATAGAAATAAGAGACAGAAAAGGGACAGAGAACCAGGTAGCTGATCACCTGTCCCAGATAGAACCAGTAGCAGGGGCGTCCCACCCTCCTACTAAGATCTCTGAAACCTTTCCGGATGAGCAACTCTTCGCCATTCAGGAAGCACCATGGTTTGCAGACAGGAAAGGGAAGAAGCATGAAAAGCTTCTCTCAATACAGAGTCAAATAAAACCCCCACATTCAAACTCTAAGTTTGGTGTTGGGAGGCCACAACCAAACTCTAAGTTTGGTGTTAAGAGGCCATCATCATGCTCTGAGTATCTGTGAGGCTCCATGAGAGCCCACAGTCAAGCTACTGACATTAAAGAAGTACTTGTTGGGAGGCAACCAATTTTACTTATCTATGTTAATTTCTATTTTCCATTGTTATTTTATGATTTCTGTAGGTTGATGACCATGTGAAGTCACAAAAACAATTGAAAAAGCAAAAACAAACTGAAAAATAGAATGAAAAATAGCACACCCTGGAGGAGAAGCCTACTGGCGTTTAAACGCCAGTAAGGGCAGCAGAATGGGCGTTAAACGCCCAGTCTGGCACCATTCTGGGCGTTTAACGCCAGAAATGGGCACCAGACTGGTATTTAACACCAGAAAAGGGCAAGAAGCTGGCGTTTAACGCCAGGATTGGCAGCAAAGGGCGTTTTGCAAGCCTAATTGGTGCAGGAATGAGAAATCCTTGACACCTCAGGATCTGTGGACCCCACAGGATCCCCACCAACCTCAACTCACATTCTCTCTTCTTCACACCCTTTTACTCTTCCCCATATACCCTTCACCAACCACCTCAATACCTCTTCCCCAAAAACCCCTCACCTATCAAATCCTACCATCTTCTCCATAAAACCTTCATTAATCCACATCCATCCATCACAAACCCACCCATACATGGCCGAACCTTACCCTCTCCCCACTCCTATAAAAACCCATCTTCACCCCTTCATTTTCACACATCTTTTGCTCAGAGACTAGCAAACCTTCTAAGTTTGGTGTGGTAAAAGCATTGCTTTTTATTTTTTCATAACCATTTATGGCACCTAAGGCCGGAAAAACCTCTAGTAAGAGGAAAGAGAAGGCAGTGGCCTCCAACTCCGAGTCATGAGAGATGGAGAGATTTATCTCAAAAGCCCATCACTAGAAAGAGGATGGAGCAAACAAGAGAGCCCACTCATGGACCTCAACAAAAGCAACCCATTATCCTCCATGAAATTAGAGAAGACCAAAGAGTTTTGAGAGAGGAGCAACAAAGGCAAGGAAGAGATATTGAGGAGCTCAAGCACTCCATAAGATCTTCAAAAGGAAGAACAAGCCACCATCACTAAGGTGGACCCGTTCTTTAATGTCCTTGTTCTTTATTTTTTGTTTTTCGAATTTTTATGCTTTATGTTTATTTATGTTTGTGTCTTATTACATGATCACTAGTGTCTAAGCGTCTATGCCTTAAAGCTATGAAAATGAATCCATCACCTTTCTTAAATAAAAAGTGTTTTTTATTGCAAAAGAAAAAGAAGTACATGAATTTCAAATTTTAAAAACAGATTAATTATTTTGATGTGGTGGCAATACTTTTTGTTTTTCTGAATGAATGCTTGAATAGTGCATATTTTTGAATTTGTTGTCCATGAATGTTAAAATTGTTGGCTCTTGAAAGAATAATGGAAAAGGATAAATGTTATTGATAATCTGAAAAATTATATAATTGATTCTTGAAGTAAGAAAAAATAGTGAAAAGCTTGCAAAAAAAAAAAACAAAACAAAAAACAATTATATATGCGGAAAAAAAAAGAGAAAGAAAAAGAAAAAGGCAAGCAGAAAAAGCTAATAGCCCTTTAAACCAAAAGGCAAGGGTAAAATAAAAAGGATCCAAGGCTTTGAGCATCAGTGGATAGGAGGGCCTAAAGGAATAAAATCCTGGCCTAAGCGGCTAAACCAAGTTGTCCTTAACCATGTGCTTGTGGCGTGAAGGTGTCAAGTAAAAACTTGAGACTGAGCGGTTAAAGTCATGGTCCAAAGGAAAAAGAGTGTGCTTAAGAGCTCTGGACACCTCTAATTGGGGACTTTAGCAAAGCTGAGTCACAATCTGAAAAGGTTCACCTAGTTATGTGTCTGTGGCATTTATGTATCCGGTGGTAATACTGGAAAACAAAATGCTTAGGGTCACGGCCAAGACTCATAAAGTAGCTGTGTTCAAGAATCAACATACTTAACTAGGAGAATCAATAACGCTATCTGGATTCTGAGTTCCTACAAAAGCCAATCATTCTGAATTTCAAAGGATAAAGTGAGATGCCAAAACTGTTCAGAGGCAAAAAGCTAAAAGCCCCGCTCATCTAATTAATATTAATCTTCATAGATGTTTTTGGAATTCATTGTATATTCTCTTCTTTTTATCCTATTTGATTTTCAGTTGCTTGGGGACAAGCAACAATTTAAGTTTGGTGTTGTGATGAGCGGATAATTTATACGCTTTTTGGCACTGTTTTTAGTTTGTTTTTAGTATATTTTAGTTAGTTTTTATTATGTTTTTATTAGTTTTTAAATAAAAATCAAAATTCTAGACTTTACTATGAGTTTGTGTATTTTTCTATGATTTCAGGTATTTTCTGGCTGAAATTGAGGGACCTGAGCAAAAATCTGATTCAGAGGCTGAAAAAGGACTGCTGATGCTGTTGGATTCTGACCTCCCTACACTCGAAGTGGATTTTCTGGAGCTACAGAAGCCCAATTGGCACACTCTCAATTGTGTTGGAAAGTAGACATTCTGGGCTTTCCAGAAATATATAATAGTCTATACTTTGTTCAAGATTTGATGGCCCAAATCGGTGTTCCAAGTCAGCTTAAGAATTCTGGCGTTTAACGCCAGAACTGGCATAAAAGCTGGAGTTAAACGCCCAAACTGGCACAAAAGCTGGCGTTTAACCCCAAGAAAAGTCTCTACACATGAAAGCTTCAATGCTCAGCCCAAGCACACACCAAGTGGGCCCCGGAAGTGGATTTTTACACAAAACACCCTAGCTTACTCATTTGCTGTAACTCTAGGTCACTAGTTTACTATAAAAACTACTTTTAGTGATTCATCTTGCACCTCATGACATTCTACACGTTTCATATTGTATCTTCTACGGCATGAGTCTCTAAACCCCATTGTTGGGGGTGCGGAGCTCTGCTGTGTTTCGATGAATTAATGCAATTACTACTGTTTTCCATTCTATCACGCTTGCTTCTATTCTAAGATATTCATTCGCACTTCAACCAGATGAATGTGATGATCCGTGACAATCATCATCATTCTCACCTATGAACGCGTGCCTGACAACCACTTCCGTTCTACATGCAATCAAGCTTGAATGTGTATCTCTTGGGTTTCTAATTTAAGATTAGAACCTTCGTGGTATAGGCTAGAATTATTGGCGGCCATTCCTGAGATCCGGAACGTCTAAACCTTGTCTGTGGTATTCTGAGTAGGATCTGGGAAGGGATGACTGTGACGAGCTTCAAACTCGCGAGTGTTGGGCGTGTGACAGACGCAAAAGGATCAATGGATTCTATTCCAACATGATTGAGAACCGACAGATGATTAGCCGTGCGGTGACAGCGTGCATAGAACATTTTCACTGAGAGGACAAGAAGTAGCCATTGACAACGATGATGCCCAACATAAAGCTTGCCAGGGAAGGAGCCTTGCGTGTGTGAAGAAGAAGATAGTAGGAAAGCAGAGATTCAGGGGACAGAGCAACTCCAAAACCTCAACCTGTTCTTCATTACTGCATAACAAGTATTTATTCATGTTCTTTTACTTTTTACAATTAAATCTGAGAATTATTGATATCCTGACTAAGAGTTACAAGATAACCATAGCTTGCTTCAAGCCGACAATCTCCGTGGGATCGACTCTTACTCACGTAAGGTATTACTTGGACGACCCAGTGCACTTGCTGGTTAGTTGTGCGGAGTTGCAAAAGTGTGATTGTAATTTCGTGCACCACTTTCTCCATGCTTCAAATTAAACATGTCGTACTCTTTTTGCAGCATATCAATCCTCATTTCTTTGACCTGTTTAGTGCCTTCATGTGTAACCTAGAGTTTCTCCCAGATTTTTTTGGCTGTCTTGCATCTAGACACCTTTCAGTACTCTTCAAAACTGATAGCACAGTGAAGAAGGTTGATGGTTTTAGCATTCAGCTCCATCTTCTTCTTATCATCTTCATTCCACTCAGCTTCTTCTTTTGGAGTCACCACTCCATCAGCACTTGTTTTTGTTGGAATCTTAGGACCGTTTACAATAATCTTCCAAATGTTGTAGTTAATGGATTGGATGAAGATCCTCATCCTCTCTTTCCAGTAGGCATAGTTCTTCCCGTTGAAGAAAGGAGGCCGGTTGTTTGACTGGCCTTCAGTGAGGGTGTAGGCAACTGTGATTGTGCCCAAGTTGTTCGCCATTGGATCTTTGCTCCAAGCGGTGAAGCTTGATTCTTGAGACCTTAGCTTTTGATACCAATTGAAGGTTGTAGAAGGCTTAGAGAAGGGGGTTGAATCTATGACCTTCTTTTATGTCGATGAATTAACCCTTTTAAAACAAACTTTCAATTTTGATTCTGTTTGAACTCAGCAGCGAAAATTTATAAGACAATTTTGTTTTGTCTCATGAATATCAGAAAACAGAACAGAGCAGAGAAAAGAGAAGCTAACACCATCATGTATCCTGGTTCGGTTGCCCTTGTCCAATGCAACCTATGTCCAGTCTCCACCACAACAGTGGTGGAATTTTCACTATAGTTAAAGTATTACATACACCAATTCCACAAGATTGACACAATCCTTTCACATTCAAGTTCTAACCTAACTTGACATTGGCTATGCTAATACCTAACTCTTCACTCTTAGTGCTCACCCAACTAAGAAAGGGGTACTTCACTGGTACAAGATACAAGACACAGACTTACCTAAAGAAATCAGAGATGACTCTAGGCTTTTCTCTCAAGTGAATCACTCAACCTCTTTCACTCATTGGCTTTTACTTGAGCTCTCTCAATATGCCTTTTCACTCAAGAAATTACAGAAAGATAAACATTGAAAAGTAAATTACAATCTGTAAAACATAAAGGAGATTGACTTCTTCAATAGCCTCTTTGCTATGTGATAAACTAGATTTGCATGTCTCTGATTCAGTTCTTTATTTTTGGCGGAATGCTTCTTTAAAAGAAAGCACTGTCCAAGTAGATGAACTTCTTCAGAGAGCTTCTTCACAGAATAAAACCTCAATACACTGGGTTATCTCTCCTTGCTTTCTGAATGAACAGAAATCTTCTTTTATCTCCTTGCATGTTGCTAGGTTGCTTTCCCTAGGTCAACTTCTTGAGCCTTGTGCTTCACCAACCCACCAACTCACCTTTTTCCCATTAATCCTCAGAATAGAAGCTTTGGTTCTAACCTTCTCTTGTTGACCAAAAATCATAGGAAAGCAGAAAACAGATATCCTCACTGGTCAACCCAGATTTTGGCCATTGACAAGCTACTTGGTCCCCAAGACTCACTTGTGACCGTAGATGCACAGCAGTGGGAGCAGAGATCATCTTTTCCTTGTATCTCATAATGGATAGGCAGAACGTGGAAGATGAAGAGAAGAAGATATGATGCATGTATAAGGAAATGGGTTACCTTTTAGCTCTGTCTTAGCTTGATGTAGTTTGAAATGGTTGATTAGACCTCTGCCTTTCAAGCTTAATTTTTCTCTTTCTTTCTTCTTTAGTGAACAGCTTAGGGAAGAAGCTCTCTCTCACTTTCTTTGAGTTCTGACCAAAACAGGAAAAAGTGTACGTTGCTTTGGAAGTAATGATGGAGGGATTTGCTTGCTGAAATCAAATCAGGCTTGGGTTGGTTATCACTCAAGTTCAGCCCGTTAGATTTCTTTCTTTGTTTTTTTTTGGGCTTTTATTGGTTTGTTACCCGCCAGCCTTGTTTTTGTTTTCATTCAATTTAGGCTGCTGTATTGATTTGTTGCCTGCAATGCTTAATCACAAATAATTGACATTAGTTAGATAATTGCCCAAAAATAATGTTTGTCATCATTAATTAATTTAGTTAATTTCTTAACTCAACAATAAGTGATTTTGTGTTTATGTTAGCAAGAGTTGCAGTTTCTTAGAAATCCACCAAACAGACATGCATTGCTAGATCAACTATAGAATCGGAATTTATACCCTCAGAGAAGGCAGTGATTGAAGCCGAATGGCTACCACTATGGATTAAGACAGAAACATCTGTGACTATGCATTGTGATAATCAAGCTGCTATTGCTAGAGTAAAGAGTAAGATTTACAATGGTAAAAACCAACATATAAGAATGTGGCACAATATTGTAAGACAACTAACAGAAAGTTGTGTAATATCTATGAATTTTATAAGGTCAGAAAAGAATTTGGCTGATCCTTTGACGAAGCCACTTACTAGGACGCTAGTAAGTAAAACATCGAAGGGGATGGAACTGGTGCCTATTGAGTAAATTGTACAATTGATACTCAACCACTCTTAATAGATCTTCTATAAAGATGGTTCAATGTTGTCAACGAAGTCATATAAGTTTTAAGAGTATTATTGTTTCTTTGTTTTTCGCCATACATATGAGATGTTTGGCGATGAGTTCCTCCCTAGGGTGAATGACAGTACTAATGCAGTTATGGTGCTTTATTGTTTCTGTCATTTATATGAGACACTTGGTGATGATGTTCATAGTTCCAAAATATAGGGATGAAAATGTTATTGCAACATACTCTTAATAGATAAGCACAAAACTAAGAGTGGAGATGAGATCGTCTCCTATGAGTTTAGGCACTTAACTCTAGAACTTTCATATTAACAGGATGTGGCACATGGCTGTTAAAGCGTAAACTACCAGGAGCAACATTACCTAAGAAAATGTTTTGTGGATTTGTGGATGTGTTCCAACCATAATCTCAGAAGTATAAGGTTCAAAGAGTTTACTCTACCACACTTCTACAGGATTGTCACCTACTCAACCTAAGGTGAAGTTCAAATCCTTTTAGATACTCTACTAATACAAAATATTCTCGACCTCCCTTAGTTCTTCTAGTTTTTCCAAAGTTTGAAACATGTGGGGATTGTTGTGTTTTTAAGATTGTGTTTCAAATTTAGTACAACATGAGATACTCTAATAAAAATAAAAGCTTTGAATTTATTTATGACCGTTGATAATCTTCTTAAAAATATGACCATTGTTAATTAAGAAGAAAAGCATTAAATTGAATTATTGCTAATTAAGAAAAAAAGCATTGAATTGTTTTATGACCGTTGCATGAATTGAATTATATAAAAAGAGAAGCATCAGATAACATTAAGCCTTCTCAAATATTAGCAAGAGTTACTTGCAACATATTTTTCAATTAAGAAAAAGAACGAGGTTGTGCTGTTTCAAGTGTTCTAAGAATATTGGTGTGAACTATATTTTTGATGATCCACATCTAAAGTAATTAAAATATTATTTTGAAAGTCTAATTTTCAACAAAACATTCTAATAAGAGTAAGACATTTTTCTACCTTACATCACCCTTGCATCATCATGTACATTTGTCCATTTTTTATTGTTTGTTAGGAGATAAAAATTTAAAGAAAAAATGAAATAATTCAAAAAAAGATTGGCCCAACACAAATTTTTCTCCTTTTATAAATGAAAAACTAAGTAGAAAAACAGATACAAGGGTAATTTCTTACGTTTATCCTTCTAAAAAAAAGAAAAACTAGAAGAGTTTTCTTTCACGGCGTTTGAAGTTGACAAAATAGAAGCATCTAAACTCTGCCTCTACCACAAAATCAGAGTGAATTTCTCCATCATCTACTGCATTACTACTAGCATTCTACAACTATTCTTAGTCTAATTTTACACAAATATATTAGGATTTCATGATTTTTAATATGTAAAAATTACTATTTTTTTATTTCATATATGAAACTACCTCTGTAATATGGATCCTATAGTAGTTCTTGAATTTTTTTTTCATTTTTAATTTGTAGTAATAGCATTGTTATCTTTATCTTTTTGGTTGATTTTGTCTGTATGTTTTGCATTGAACTATCAACCTTGTGATTTGAGTGCATTATTTTTATTATCATAACTAAAAAAAATCAAAAATGTGATAATAAAAAATCTAAAGCTTTTTAAATTGTGTTAGTCACAAATAAAATATTAGAATTTTATCTATTTCAGGTATTCTATTTAATCTTTGTATATGTATATTGTCTATTTTATTGTTGTTGATGTTAGATTTTGGCTTTCATTAAAAAATTACATTGCAGTATATAAACATGGTTTGATTGTTTTCGCAGTTTCGGCATGTATACGTTTGTTGGTGATGAAGATTGGAGTTTATATTATTGTATAATTGTAATTATAATCAAGACATAAAAATATCTTTTTTGATGATTTTTTATTATCCTACATATTCAACCTTATAGTTTTCAAGAACATAGATTAGTTGTTTCTATAGTTAATCAAGGACTTATATGTACTATTGAGAATCAATGACATTTATTAACTGTTTTGAAAGAAAATTGGGAGAGAGATAAGTGACTTTGCACAATAACAATATTATATTATACTGTACACATGTTATATTTATAGAAAGTGATGGCTAAGAATATTGAGAAACCCACAAGAGATTAAATTATTAGGAGAGAACAAATCTGAGCTACTTTATTGTCATAGTTGCGTGAAACAATTAAGTTTCGTGATATTTTGCGAATGGGTCCTCATACCTTTTTAAAGTTATATGCAAAATTAAGGACGACTAGTCATGTGAAAGATTTTATACATATCACCAGCTTGAAAAAAAATTTGAGGAAGCCAAAAATTTAACATAAAAATGACATATTAGTATTTATATTAAAATAAAATTTATAAATATAATTATTCTTTAAGTTTGTTACTAATATGATAATAAATAAATAATTTTACAGATAAAAATATAAAATAGTTTATAATGGTACTCTTCAATAATTGAATCAGAACTAAACTTTTCAGTAATTCCTTTTTTAATGTAAGTAACCAAAATATTTGTGAGAAATTCGTCCCCCATCTTATTTTCTAACCTTGTCTTTATTATTTTCATTGTTGAAAATGATCGCTCTGTAGTAACTCCAGAAACTGAAAGAGTTAATATCAGACGAATCAATATATCAATTAAGTAATACACTTTTAACTTTTTTGTTTCTACCAAACGTCTAGTTGATAGATTCTTTATTTCTGGACGTTGACAGGCATTAAGAATAAAATGTTAAAGCTGAAAAAGCAAACTAATCTTCTCTTCTTCAGTAAAGTCTTTAGGATAGTAACTGTCAATAAGAGTGGAAATCTTAACAATGTCAAAATTTTTGTAAGCATCCTTAGGCATGAGAGTAGAGCTCAGATTTAATAGATCCATTACTTGATCATGGAATCTGCTATTCAATTCTTGTAATTACTTATCAATTGTAATTAAAAATATCTCTACTCTAAAATAATGTTCAACTGTAATATGATCTTTTTGGTGATACGAGTGTCCCTGCCTTACTACATAAGAAGCAGTAAATCAGGAAGTAGAATATCATGTTGCTCACAAAATGATTCTGTCATCTCTCATGTTTTGGATAAGTGTTTTTGTAGAATGAACTAGTTGCACATTATTAACTATGTCTTGAAATTGCTTTTGTAAAGCTTGACAATGAAGACCAGTTACTCCCATAATATGTTTCATCAAATGCAAGATCAACACAAACTCAAATGAGGTCAAGATATTGTAAGCACTGTCTGCATCACTATGCTGAGAATAAGTTGATCCATCAACATTAACTTTTTGTAAAACAGTCAACGTTAAACCATACATACTTATCAAACTGCAAATAGAAGGGAAATGAGAACCGCATTAGTATCACTTGCTCGTTTCAAGGTATCAATTTGAATTTTTCTTTTACCAGTTTTTTCAAGTTTATCAATCTTTAATAAATAGACAATTTCATCTGTCTTGACAGCATGTAACTCATCATATTGCTTACTAGAAAAACAAATGATGTTGACGATAAAAGTACATTTTAAAAAAAATTGATGCACAAAAAAACTTCTCTAGATGCAACAGCTAATGCAAGTTATAATTGATGATGAGCAAAACAATGGATATATTAAGTATAAGGGCAATCTTTTAAAAATAATGCTTGTAACCCATTTTATGTCCCTCTCATGTTATTGGCACTATTATATCCTTGACCACGAATATTGGAGACATCAAGGCCATGTCAAAAAAGAATGCTATCCAATTCTTGTTTCAGAGTCAAAGATGTAGTATCTTTAACATGTACATGATCAAAATTAAAAAACGTTCTTGAAAAAAATCATGTATTATCAACAAATATCAAAATAAGTTCCACAAAATTGATTCTTTTGAATTTTTTTAGAAATATGATTCTCAATTACATTTTAGATGTAACCTGTCTGATTCAGTAAGTTTAGACATGCTACAACTGCATTATTATGTGATAAGTAAAGATCTCCAATATATTTAAGAAAACACAATTCACTCTATTATTAATATTTTTTTAACTTCTAAACCCTTTACTAATAAAATTATCTGACTCATTATGTCCACTGAATTTTTTGCTAACCAAATAATAAAATAAATAATATGTAGCATATTCAGAAGGTGAATATTCTAACCATAAAAAAAATACCAAACTAAGCATATGAAAATCGTTTTGGATGCTTCGTACTAGATAGAGGATAATTGTCAAGATCATTTTCATATAGACCCTATTTAAGATAAGCTTGTCTAACCTCATCTCTCTGGTTTGGGTGATATTGCCAAATTTGATGTCGTTTTTCAAGGACTCATTCTAAAGAATTAAGATCAAACTCATTAGATGCAATTATTTGAACTTTTAAAAGTTGTATCTTACTTTCTTCATGATTCATTGGAGTAAAAGAGCTATTTATAGATGTTGATATTGTAGAAGTTATATTTTTTCCTTCTTAAATGTTAGTCTTTCTCTTAAAAAATGCATTAATTTTTTTATTTTTTATCATTATTATGATTTTACAAAATTTGAATATATGACCTTTGAATTATATAAAAAAAAGTTACAAAGATAAATATTAAAATTTATATACTTTTTTAATATTTTTTTAATAAAAAAGTTCAATTAAGGAACCAACTAATGTAAAGTAGCACTAAATCAAATGAAAAAATTATCTAACTTTACAAAGATGATGCAAAAATACATAATTGTTTAGACTTGGAATTTAACTTGAAAGATAAAAATATCTTAAATTATAACTTGTAAATTTTTTTATCAATCTATAAAAATAAAATACTATTAATACTTATTAAATATTTTAATAATTTTATATAACATAAAAAATTAAATTAAATAAATAAAAATACCTAATTTTATTCTCGATAATTCCACCATTAAAATTGAAACTAAAAGTAAGAGAGTAAATACAAGCAGTAAGTATTGATTATGGTAGTGATAATGAGGGAGCGAAAGAAATATACCGCTTAAATTAAATTTTTTTATATGCAAGTACTACTAATTTTTTTATAAAAAGTTTTGGAAGGCATTGGTCTTTGTAAACTCTGAGTAATTAGTGAATAATTAGTTAATAAATTAATTATTAATCAAATAAATTAAAAAATAGAATTTTATGATTTAGTGAGATAGAACTAATTAAAATAAGAATTTTGACACCAATTTTAAAGAATTTAGTCCAAAATTGGATCGAACAGGTCAAACCAATTGGACCAGATCCAAATCGGGCCCAAAGCCCATTATATAAAACCAAACTCAGCCTCTCTCTTTCACAATAAACACACACACGCTGCAGGGAAGGGAAAAATGTGGAACCCTAACCATTTTCACCCTTAACCTTCAATCTCTCTTAACTTTCAATCCGTAGTTCCGATTGACAAGCTGTCAGCGGCCACGCGTTAGTTTTGGAATTCTCTACAAAATTTACCGAACAATTTGGTAAGAAACTTTGTTTTCGTGCCCAGCCTTTTCCTTCTATCCAGATTTTGTTTTTAGGTTAATGGGTATTGAAGATTTTGATGTTTTGATGTATTAGAATTGAATTAACTTGAGAAAATTAATGAGTTTTGTCTAAATAATTCGTGGGTAAGGTAAGAAAACTCTAAACCCTTGTGGTTATCCAATTATGTGAATACTAGTTATTAATTTGGTGAATTTCATAGAATTAGATTGAGTTTATGTTAAATTGGAGATTTAATTGGTGAATTGGAATGCTTGAAATCAAGCTTTGGTGGTTGGATCTTGTAACACTTGATTTGGAACCTTGGAGGTTTGAATTGAGGAGTTTGAGCTTGGGAAGAAATCGGCCAATATATGGTTTAGATTTCTCGTATTTAATATATAATGTCCTAAGAAAATTTAGACTAGAGAACCGTAGGATAAGTTGGAATGAGTATATGCATGTTGGGTGCTTAGTATTTATGATACTGATTGATGATCTAAGTTAAACATGTGTGGGTGTTTATGGTTATAGTGGGAATATAATACTCCTTTGGTGTTTAGATATTGTTGGCAAGTTGATAATATTGATTGTATATATATGTATGGTAGAATGTTGATGATTGTGTTGATGGAAGCAAGAAGCTTAGGGTGTGAATTGGGTAACAATTGAAGTATGATTTATTGAGGAAGTGCAGTAGTGTTACGAATATGCCGGAGATGCATATGTGAGCTAAAGATTGAACATTATTGAGCTTGGGGTGTTGTCTCCCATGTCAGCTTGGGATTCGTCCCATGGATAATATGGAGTTTGGGGTGTTGTCTCCCCTTGTCAACTTGGGATCTTGCCCATGGTTATTATTGAGCTTGGGGTGTTGACTGCCCCATGTCAGCTTGGAATTCTTTTCATGGTTAATTTCATACGGTTATCTACCAGAACATGTCGGGCTAGCTAGGTAATCGACAATTGATATTAACAGCCATAGGACAGGCATACATCATGTGCATATTGTCTGATTTGCTTGCTTGTGAACTATATGGGATTGCCTACGTGTTTATAATCTGTTATTTGCTATAATTGTTATCTGTACTACTTGTAAACTACTTGTGTTTGCCTTGTTTTGCTTGTTTGTTTGTGCAACTCATAGGAGACGGAGGAACAGAGGAAAGGTGAAAAAGTTTAGTGTATAGGTTAAGTTTAGTTAGGTTGAGAACCTTTAGACGATCACCTACTTATGGCTTCTGTTTTTAGTTCCTTAAGCTTTAACTCAGAGTATCGGCGTCCTAGGATTGCCTCTGGCATTCCCAAGACCTTATATCTTATATGCATGGCACCTTTACCATACTGAGAACCTCCGATTCTCATTCCATACTGTGTTGTTGTTTTTTATATGCAGGTCGAGAGGCACATCGGTAGGCGTCTGGAGCTTTTGCAGCGAAGTAGTTTCCGTTTGGGATTTTCTTATTCTATATATATATATATATATATATATATTAGACTCTCCTCATGTGTATATTACTACTTTGCTATTGTACCTCCTAGAGGTTTTATGGAGAACTAGGGCTTTTAAACATGTTCCTTTAGGCTTAAGGTTATATATTTGTATGTAAATATTTCTCCGGTCAGCTTTAGTTTCGCAGGTTGAGTTAGGAGTTTGTTATTTCGTATCCTTGACTCTCTGCTCTTACTTTCTATATATTTAGGTTTATGAACCTTAGTTTTCTTCGTACGCAAGTTTTTTGTTTACATGAGCGTTACAACTTTTGTTTTAAACTTTTCTTCACAGGGTCCTTGATATAATTCCTTTCAACTATTATTATTATATAGTTATACATTTTTACTTTTAGAGATTGTAATACCTTACCACCTCAATTTTATGACTTAAGCATAAGATTCTGTATGGTAGGATATTACAGTCCTCGTTCTATGATTATATGTCACATTTGAGGAGTAAGTAGTTGGATTCTTATATATTATAGCTCATAATGTAAAAAATAAAACCATTTTATTTTTCTTATATATACATATATATATTTTAAGAGTTGTAATCTCACTTAAAGAAGAATTTTTTCATCAACCTTTCGCAACAACGTTATCTGAAAGATTCTTTATAGTAATAAATTTTATATATTTTTTAAGATATAACTAATTGCATATTGAAGTAGATAATCATAATTAGTATATACAACAATTTTTTTTTAATTAAATAATATCATGTAGGATTGTATTAGAGTAATTGATGAAACACATGTAACAATTAAGATTTCAATAACTGATTAACTTAGATTTGGTATTTTTTTTAAAAAATGGTCACGGACGGTGCATTATACGACTTAATATAAGAAGTTGGTGTAATTTAAGAGAGCAACACTGTCGCCTATCAATAATGATAAAAATATATATCTTTTTATGCATATATGAGTTTAGACTCTAATATTATATAATGTTTGTAAAACCTTTATATTTTGTAATCAATATATTTATAAAAATCTTAAAAGAGAATTATATGGTTGGTATATATTTATGCATGTTGAATATATAGTTATATATTTTGAATATTAACTGATAAAAATAAAATTACAAGTAATGGATGAAAATCATTTATTATGATATTAGTGTTGTTGTAATTGATCTATGATTAATAAGAGACTTTAGAACTATAAACAGAGACGGACCCATTTACAAGAGCTTAAGAGCAAGTACCCCCACAAAAGTTTATAATTTCTTTACTTAATATGAGTATATATAATAGATGTCTCTATTAGTTTAATTATTTGTCTCATTATTATAATTATTTTAAATTTATTTTCATTCAAAATTTTAAAATGTAATTGTCTATAAATAAATAATTTTAGTAATTTATTTGTTGTTTAACTATTTAGTTTTAACAAAAAAAAATATAATGACCAATTTTTTTGATGTCTTAAAAAATATAGTGATCTTATTCTACTTGTTTCTTTAAAAAAAATTATATCTTTTAATTAAAAATAATAAAAAAATAAAAATTAAATATATTATTTTTAAATTTAAAAAAATACAAAAAATGTAATCGTGCAAAAAAGTACTGTTATTATAATAAAAAAAAGTAAATGTTTTTAATATTATACTAAAATAAGTAAATACAATATATTATTGTTGGTCTTGTAAAATTATTATTATTATTATTATTTAATATTTTGATAATGTAAACGGTGAAAAAAATATAAATGTATTTTTTAACCAAATTAAATGAATCACTATATTTTTATATATTAAATAACAAGTTTTAGATTAATATATATAATTATATTAGATTATATATGTGTGCGCGTGCACACGTACATATGCGTGTATGCACACATGTGTAAAATTTTTATTTCATTAATTAAAATTTTTGAATGCGTCACTCACTGTAAAAATTTATGTATTTGATTATAATGAGGTTTTATTTGCAAATTCAAAAAGTAGTAAAAATTTTATGGTGTTGATAATTCTTAATTATTGTTGATATATATATATTAATTGGGTGGTAAATTGATATTGTACTTAAAAGTTATATCATATGATTTTTTTTATTGAAAATATGAAACTTGATTAATTAGGGAAGATATAACAACGGAGGAGCTAAAAACAAAGACCATGAGGAATAAATCATAAATAGGAGGAGGAAGATAGATTTAAATGTGGCTAGTCAATGAAGTATGTATAGTCGGAGGAGTCCTCATGTTAAAAGGGAGTTAATGCTAGCATTTTCTTTAAGTGATTCTATTGTTCTTTTTGTACGAAGATTTTAGCAGCGCAATTGGTTGTCTTAAATTGCATAAAATGATATTTTGTGATCTAAAAAATTATTTCTTATAATTTGAATCTATTGTAATATAAAAATTTTGAACTCCATGATCTATCTTTAAATTATTAATTCTGTTAATATATTTTATTATATTTTAATTATTTTAAATTAAATAATAAATTTATATCGATAAAAAAAGTTATAAGACAAGGACAAAAATATTATTTAAAATTAATTTATTACTTTTTTTTTCTATTTTTTTTAACCAAACAAAAAAATAATTTTTTTATTTTTCTTTTATCCAAAATTTAAAAATAAAATAAAAATACATCTAAATTTTTTTTTTGGGTTCTTTTTTATTTTCTTTCTTTTTATTTCCTTCCGAACAATATCTAAACGACAAATGGAAGTTGGCAAAAGTGTAAAACCGTAGTGGGTAGGCCCCCCTGCACATTTTCCCAGCTTCCTGGTGGTCACTAGTCTCATTGCCACGAAATTTTGTTAGCTTTTCCGTGGTTGTTGAGATTTTGGATTTTCTACCAAACGTTCTAATTTGTTTGACTGTTTGAGAGAGTAAAGGAAAATAAGTTATTTTTAATTTATCTAATATATAAACATTTCTTTCATATTTTTTTTTATCAAAAATTGTATTTGTAATATTTTTAATTAGTGTCTTAAAAGGAATGTTTACCAAAACTTTTAGTTTTAAATTAATAAAAAGAGTTGACTATTTAATTATTTCGTTGGATCTTTATTATTTATGATACTTGTGAAAAAGGCAAAAAAAAAAAAAAGAAGAAAATTTGCATTATAGAAAACAATATTTTTATATTTTAATAAACTCTTAATATATTAAATATATTAAAAATATTGAATATTATTATCATTAGTATTCTTAACAAATTTTCTAAGCTCTTGCTAGCTAACAAGTGTAATAATCAATGTCATATATGTAACTACTTTATAATCAATATATATATATTTAAAATAACAACATATAACATTAATTATTTATTGGAAAAAAAAAGGCTGATAAAATTTTAAAATAAATTTGACAACATTTAAGAATTCAAAATAATATCATGCTAACGTAATCCCATAATTCGATAAAGATAATTTTATATTTTTTAATAATATAAATTGTTTTATATCAAAAGTAATATAACTATAAAATAATTAAATATAATTCATATTGCTTTCTTCTATATAATCCGGACCTCAACAAACCTTTATAATATTTTACTCTCAGTATAATAACACGTACGTGTAATGTAAAAAAAATATTAGTAAATGATGTTATGTATATGATAAAAAAATTTGATAAGCTAAACTCATTGTAACATAAAAAATTTGTACCTCATAATTTATTTTTGAATTATTAACTGCATTAATATATTTTATTATATTATTTTAATTATTTTAAATTAAATAATAATTTTATATCGATAAAACTCTTTTTACAATATAAAGACAAAAAACATCTAAACTCTTTTCTTATTTCTCTTTCGTTTTCATTTCCTTGGCCTTTTTATTTCCATCATTATTCCATACAAACAATAACTAAACGACAAATTGATATTTGGTGAAACAGCAAAGAGTAGGCCCCTCTGCACACTATCTCAGCTTCCTGGTGTTCACTAGTCTCATTGCCACGAAATTTTGTTAGCTTTTCCGCGGTTGTTTAGATTTTGGATTTGCTAAACAACGTTCTAATAATATTGTTTAAGAGAGTAAAGAAAAATAAGTTATTTTAATTTATCTAATATATAAACATTTTAAAATTAACATTTAATTCATATTTTTTTTATCAAAAATTTTATTTGTAATATTTTTAATTAATGTATGTCTTAAAAGTAATTGTGACAAAAAATGTTAGTTTTAAATTAATAAAAAGAGTTGACTATTAAATTATTTAGTTGGATATTTATTATTTAGAATACTTGTTGAAAAGGCAAAAAAATAAATGAAAATTTGCACTATAAAACAATATTTTTATATTTTAATACACTATTAATATATTAAAAATATTAAATATTATTATCATTAGTATTCTTAACAAGTTGTCTAAGTTCTTGCTAATTAACAAGTGTATGTAATAATAATTGTAAAATATATATATTTAAAAATAACAATATATAACATTAATTATTTATTGAAAAAAAGAAGTCTAATAAAATCTTAAAATAAATTTGACTACAACATTTAAGAATTCAAAAAAAAGAAGAAAAATACTAATCATAATGGTGATAATATCATGCTAACGTAATTCGATAAAGATAATTTTATATTTTTTTAATAATATAAATTGTTTTATATAAAAAGTAATATAATTATAAAATAGATTAATCATAATTCATATTGCTTTTTTCTATAAAATCCGGACCTCAACAAACCTTTATAATATTTTACTCTCCGTGTAATAACACGTACATGTAAAAAATTAATTAATAAATAATGTCATGTATATGATAAAAAATTTGATAAGTAAACGTTTTAATATATTTAGTTGAAATTGTTTAAGCAATTAATATAAAGACAGTATTGCAGACAATTCATTAATCATTATCTAGAGTCTAGTTGTAACAAAAAACAATGTCGCTAGTCTTTTGTAATTCAAAAATTTCCATGAATACCACAAATTTGACACTACATATTTGTATATATTTATTATGTTTTTGAAATTTAAAAAAAAATACTTAATATGAAACGAAAGAATTAATAATTTGTAATATTTTTCAAGTAGTGCGCTACTAGGAATGTTCCGTTTTTCCCTCCTTTGTTTGATCACTGCTCACAAATTTTTTTCAGCTGAGATTCATACTTAAAATGAAAATGTTTAATAACAATAAAATATTAATAAAAAATAATGAAATTTATTATTTTTAATTTTATTTAATATATTCTATAATAAATAAATACTAAATAAAAAAATTTATGTTGTTTGGACTAATTATTTTTTTTTTTCTTTCTAATATTATCATACTTAAAATACTTGTTAATTACCTAGAAACGGACGTAAGTCAAGTCACTTGTTAATTACCAAATTAAGTCAAGTCATCGCCGGTCAAGTTACTTTATTGTCTATGTGGCATCCGGGAAATTTCATAGTGCAAAAATTTTAAGAACCCCATCTAGCCTTTAATTTACTGGTCAGTGGTCATGGACATTCTCATTATTAAAGCATTGGGCAGGACGACTTTTCGTTGAGGTAGGGCCATCCCATTTTGGCCCATTATGTATCACATGGGATGGAAATAAAATCTTGATCCGTTCCCATTTATATTACCCAAAAAAAAAATCCTTTGTTTAATTAAAAATAGGATATGCTAAGTGTATACTAAAATCAGTCATTAAAATCAGTCACTAAAATAAAATATATGCTAGAATATAAATATATTATGAAAATAAATTAAATCACACGTGTATTTATATATAAATACTGATGACTAATTTTAATAACTGATTTTAGTATATAAATAGTATTTCTCTTCAAAATATTATATATTTTTTTGTATTATTTACTCCAATTTGTTGCATTTTTGTTCTTTATATACACCCAGAACTAGTCTTACTTGAGAGAAAGCATAGATAGCAGTGAATAAGAATACGTAGTAATTTACTAATTTGTAATTTCTATTCACTCCTCTCTCCAATTCGGCTTGGCCATGGCTGTCCCATCATCACCGGAATCCCTTGTGTTTACCGTGCGGAGGGGTAAGGAGGAGCTTGTGGCTCCGGCGAAACCCACGCCTCGCGAAGTGAAACTACTCTCAGACATAGACGACCAAGAAGGGCTCCGTTTTCAAATTCCAGTGATACAATTTTATCGTAGTGATCCATCGATGGAAGGGAAGGACCCTGTCCTCATCATTAGAAAGGCTGTGGCCGAAGCACTGGTGTTTTATTACCCTTTTGCTGGCAGGCTTAGGGAAGGGCCTGCTCGGAAACTAATGGTGGACTGCACCGGCGAGGGTGTTCTCTTTGTTGAGGCCGACGCTGACGTCACGCTTACCCAATTCGGGGATGCTCTTCAGCCTCCATTTCCATGTTGGGAGGAGCTCCTTTATGATGTTCCGGGCTCTGCACAAGTTCTCAACACTCCCTTGATCCTTATTCAGGTAAATTTTCATATTCCTTGCTTCCTAACTCATAAGTTCTTTAACCAATGTCAGCTGATATAATTTTTTTAAATTATTTTATTGAAAAATGTTAGGGGGACAATGACTTTGTTGAACAATATAAACAACTACCAATTAAATAAAAACACACTACACCTCCAATTTAATTCTCTAAATTTTAATATTAAAATAACTATCTATCTATTGTTTACATTATTTAATATTTTCATTGTTTACCTATACTTTTTCTTATTTTATTTATCTTAAGTTTTAGATTATAAATTAACATTTTTAATTTTTAATTTCATATTATAAATTTTAAATCTTTTAAAAAATTTTAAAATTTATTAATATAGATTAAGTAAAAAATTAAATTCTTATTCTTTTTCTATAAAATAAAATAAAAAAATTAGGCTGATTTTGATTGATTTCTATTATTTCTTGCACATTTTTGAATTACAATAACCAAAGGGCACATGCACACGCAGGTAACACGGCTGAAGTGTGGTGGATTCATTTTTGCATTGAGGCTAAACCACACCATGAGTGATGCAGCGGGGTTAGTCCAGTTCATGAATACAGTGGCCGAAATTGCACGTGGGGCACGTGAGCCTTCGGTGCAACCTGTGTGGCGGAGAGACCTCTTGAACGCAAGAGTACCGCCAAGAATTACATGCAACCATCGAGAGTATGAGCAAGTCCCCGACACCAAGGGAACCATAATCCCGTTGGACGACATGGCCCACCGTTCCTTCTTCTTCGGTCCCAGCGAGCTCTCCGCCATCCGCCGCCTCCTCCCTCCCCATCAACAGCGCTGCTCCGACTTTGAGATACTTACAGCTTGCTTATGGCGGTGGCGCACGATCGCTCTACAGCCGGAGAACGAAGAAGAGGTTCGCATAATCTGTATCGTGAATGCACGCGGCAAGTTCAACCCTCCGTTACCTACTGGTTACTACGGTAATGCCTTTGCGTTCCCTGTGGCTGTGACGAGTGCGGGCAAGTTGCGAGAGAACCCGCTGGGATATGCCGTTGACCTGGTGAGGAAGGCGAAGGCGGATGTGACGGAGGAGTACATGCACTCAATAGCGGATTTGATGGTGTTGAAGGGGCGGCCGCATTTTACTGTGGTGAGGTCATACTTGGTGTCGGATGTCACCCGAGCTGGGTTCGGAGAGGTGGACTTTGGGTGGGGGAGGGCTGCTTATGGTGGGCCCGCCAAAGGGGGTGTTGGAGCCATTCCTGGTGTGGCCAGCTTTTACATTCCCTTTACCAATGCCAAGGGAGAGCACGGTTTGGTCATACCTATCTGTTTACCATCGGAAGCCATGGATCGATTTGTTCAAGAGTTGGAAACCATCCTTAACAACTCTCACCGTGTTACTGTAACCTCTGCCTCTCGTTTTATCTCTTCTTCCTTATAGGCATATATACACAACCAACTTTCTTAAATTCATAAATGAAGTCTTCTTACTCGCCTAGTTTAAGATTCATGTTTGGGTAATAGATGCTTGTAAGATAATATAGTTGTTTCCCAAGGCAAGATTTGCTAGTGGCCGAATAACGATTAAGCATGTGCTATACATATACACATTTGTAAGCTAGTTTGTGTTCGAATAAATCAACATATGTGTGGTTTTCCCATTTTTGTATGACACGTGCCCTTTTAAAATTCAAATAAATTAATAGTAAGTAATTATCAATAAGATTGGACGTATATTAGGTAATTAATAATGGGCTAATACAAAGTAAGTATCTAAAGTCGATAGTACTAGCAGGAATCAAAATAAGATTTGAACCATAAGACGTATTGAATAAAAGGTTATTCTCTTATAATATTTTAACTTTAAGAACTCAATCACATAATAAAATATAAAACTTTTAATTTTGATTCATGGCCACGGATTTGTTACTGTGGGAATAAGGTTAACCAACATAAAAATATTTATAAATTAGACTCTTTTTTTTTGTTTTTGGAAAAATCAATAATTAAGATTTATTTCTCTGATTTTTACTTTTTACACTTTTTTTTGTTCAATCAAAATTTCTAAGAGATGAATCAGTTACTTCTGCTAGAGTTTATCATCCATTCTTCATCCTTCCCCATATGAGACAATCCTTTCTAGCATTATTCCTCCCCCTTCTCTTTTTATATATTGCCGCTTTGTTCTTCTTCCTCACTACTAACGGTCTCGGTCCTTCTCTCGCACCTCTGTCCTTGCGAACTACTCTTGTAAGGTTTTATTTTATTTTATTGTCTTTTCTATGAAAATTATGTGAATTTGGATGCTCTTGTTCTGATAGAATTTCATGATAAATTTGAGACTCGATGCAAGTATAATTTGTACCTAACTCAGTATTTCTATCTATGTAATAATCTATGTAAATAGACAATGCTTATCCAGTCAACTATAACAAAAGTAAAATTCTTCAATGGATTTTGCAATAATTTTTTAGTATCCATGAACACATGTTTCTGACCAGTAAAGATTGATGAACTATTTAAAATTGTTTCTCTTTAGTTGACAATGGCATAAGACGGTAAGCATTTATGAGGAAGGCATTTTATGGCTTTCACTTGGTCCGCGAAGCATCCACCCTTATATCCGGAACATGAAATTTATCATGTAAGATTTTAACTGGTGTCTGAAGTTTCGATAATGTTTGGTAGTATTTGATATAATACAAATGTTCTAAGAATACTGGTTTAAAAAAAATCTTAGGTGTGAATTATAGCAAGAGATCTAAGTTACTTGTAAAATTTGTGAAAATTTTGATGTTAGTAAAACGAGAGTGATGTTAATATTTTACCTTCAAGATGGTGTAAGATGGTGTTCCTTTTTATAAACTTGTGTTTATTATGATGAAGTGCATGAAGAAGTTAGGTTGCAGTTTCTGTATTCTCTAATTGTAAGAAAGTATTGAGTAGCACTTTGTTTCTTGTTTGCATTTCAGAACTTGTACCTCTGATTTTTTTTTCCATTATTATTTTTTTTTTTTGTGCTTAATTTGTGACATACTGTGATTTTTAGGATTTTTTTGGTTTTGACAGAGGATATACTCATAATCTGAACTGCTTAATGCTATTTACATGCTTTTATCTCCTTTTTGAGAAGCTGCTCTTTTAGATTGTGGAGAAAATCTGATATTTCATGTGCTATCTTTGTTTATGTATACCATATGTATAAAGTGATGCACTAAAACTAAAAGCACTATGGTTATTACTTGCATTCACCAATCTATTGAGACTACTGATACTCTTCTGGATAAAAAAGACGCCATTATCCAGGAGATGAATGAGAAGAAAGAGTTGCTTATAATTGAAAAGAATAAAATGTCATCAGAGTCCGCCAAACAAGATGAAGTTGATGATTCCCTTGATGCTTACATGTCTGGACTTTTATCCCAACTTGGTAAGAGTTATATTTGTTTGCTTTTTTTAGTTGCTTGCTTATATTTGCACATATTCATTGTATGCAATTGTGTGCTTTGATGTGTTTGGAAGTAATACTAAAAAATGAGTTGTCTCGTTCCTTCAAACTCTAACTTTATGTGCAATTACAAGTCTTAAATTGGACATTTCTTTAGCACACGTTAGCTTATCCTTGTTGATTTCTTTGTTGCTGTCAGTTCAAGACAAAAGTGTGCAGCTTGAGAAGGAATTGTCAACTCTTCAGTCCGAGTTGGATAGGATTTTCTACTTATTGAAGATTGCTAACCCAACAGGCGAAGCTGTCAAGAAAAGGGAGTTGAAAACACAAGAATCCAAATCAAACAAATCTCAAGAAGTTGCCTCTAACATAAAAAAGAAACCACAAGCGAAAACCCAGAAAATCAGTGAACCTTGTACTAAGGTCGATAACAAGAAACCACTTGTGGAAACCCAGAAAATCAGTGACACTTGTGCAAAGGCAGATAACTCCATACAAGAAGGGAAACATGAAGATGCAACTATGGATTTAGACAAGTCAGAACCTGGAAGTGACAACGTGGAGGGTGAGAATGTTGTATACACGGTTCCAAAGCCCCAGTGGCTTGGAGCTGTAGAGGACATGGTTACAGATGATAACCAACAATCAATAGCCCCTTTGCATGATACGGACGAGTCCATCCAGTTCGTTGACTACAAGGACAGGAACAAAATTTTGGATTCAGGTGATGATGCAAAGACTAGAGAATCTAATATTGAGTCTGCTGCTCCTAGTCTGATTTTAAGGAAAAGAAAACAAGTTGAGATGACGGGTGCAAATAGTAATGATGTCACTCGGCAATCGACTTCTGCTCATGTGGGTGAAAAAATGGCTGAGAATGCTATGGCTTTATTATTAAAGCAAAAAAGGGAATTGTATGCAACTGATGATGTGGAAAACCAAGATGAGGAGAAGAGGAAGCCTAAAAGAGTGCTTGGGCCTGAGAAACCATCATTTTTGAACAATCAGACAGATGACACATGGGTTTCCCCTCAAGGTAAGCATAATTGGTTTCAATGTCCTTACTATATGATTGGATCGTCATTTTTTCAGAATGTTCATATTTTCCTGTATCGTGTGTGCAGGATAATCAGGTGATGGACGAACTTCTTTGAATGACAAATATGGCTACTGAGCAGATTTATGCATAACGTTGCCGATTTCAAGAAATAATAGATATCGAGGGAGGATTCGGTAGAACCTGGTAAGATTCATTGAACCTGCAGAGTTGGTTGGACAACTCATTGACCTGCGTCCTTTTATCAACTGGAAGTGGAAGGATGACGATGAGGTTACTTGGTGTTTAAGTTACAACAGTAGTGTATTTAGCAGACATGGCAAGTTGAGATGCACTTTACCATTGGTACAACCACAGGATATCAGAATGCTACTAACAAGTGACTTTCTCTTTTCTTTTTTTTTTTTTTTTTTTTGAAGTACAGAATGGAGTCATTTGGAAAACAATTTTGTTGCTGCCACTGTAAAGGTTTATTTGAAGTAGGTGTGTGGTGTTAAGAGGATTAATGGAGGGCTCCATTGTGATAGGGAAATGACATTTCAATATTTCATCATGTTAAAGGTGGTTTGCAAATGTAGATGCTTATGAAAAATCTTCATTGTTTTCCCATATGCATGAAGATGTTTATTTAAAGAAGGCAAGATGAGTACTTCATCTGGTCTCTGAAATTTCATGAGCTAAAAAGTGCTCATATTCTTTTTTTATTTTTGGTGCATATAATGTCTACAATAAATTATCTTAAACATGTTATAAAATAATAAAAAAGAATGTTTCTTTTATATTTAGTTATTTACAAAAGAAAGCTTGTACAAAATACACATGTAAAACCTTATCTAAGGTACACATTCGCTATTCTCTTGATATCAAAGATGGTCTTGCAACTATCCCTGGGATAGTTTTCATGGAGACGTGTGAGCTGAACTTATTCGCAGATCTCTTCCTAAATTCTTGAAATCAATAACTACTACACTCACTAACTAGCAATGCCAAGCTTGATACCTTGGCTATTTTTTTCTTGAAAGCATCATGGTTGCAAAAGCTACGAAAGCTTCTATCTGGTGTCAAGGTATATACCCTCAAAAATTCCAGTGGGACGAGTGAATTTATATTATCATACCAGACAAGAGTCCTCCTCAAGACTCTGGATGCCTTCAAAGATATATAATGCCACTGAGGAACGGCCTGTATCGCGAGCGCATTCGGAAGAACTGTTGTCGCTATTATGCACATGCCGAAATAACTCAGAATGCAGTCAATAAACCCTAAAGAAAGAGTCCATGCCCTACAGAGGACTGCAGAAAGATCAGTTGAAGAAATATGGTGACTCTAAAACTTCCCTTAGGTTGAAGTCTCCCCGTTTCGGTAATAGGGGGAACATTAATGTTGAGAAAGACCCCTGGAAGCTCTCCAGTAACTGCTCACAAATAAGAACAGGTTAACAGATCTAGCAGTAACCTAGAAATTACAAAGAGGCTATTTATACAAATATAAAATAAAATAAATTAACCATTAATATCAACCTTTGCATCTAGTCACATAAGTTTCCCCATCTACTAAAAACATAGAATGGTTTTTCTCGTCATTTTTTTTTTGAGAAATTCAAACCAGATTTCAAGTTGCAGAAAACAAAGCACAATACCAAAAGAAGTATCCACTATTTAATTACACAAGCAAGTATGAAAATACCAACGAAACTAAAGATAATAAAATCAATTTCTCCTCAAATATTCCCAAGAATACCAGAGATTAAAAATAATAGCATATCATGTAAATGACGTTAACATCTAAACCATACATTTTCCAGTATTGGGGTCTCAGAGTTCAACAAACTTCTCTCTGAGTATTCTGTTCATTCTATCCACATCACACGCATGCATCCAATATGAGTCATGAACCCCTAAATGTATGAACAGAAATCATTTCTTGTAAGCATTTTAATCATTATAAATCAAATCTGAATGAGAAGAACCTAACTAGCAAAAACCTGCAAAATTCAAACCTTCTTTTTTGCAAGCCACCGCAGTCATCATCATATGAGTACCACCAAGTGAGTGAACAAAATTTGGGAAAAATGCTATCCTCTGCCTCTTTGCCATGACCTAGAGCATTTATAGAACAAAATTTTATATTATTGTTAAAATTTAAATCCTAAGCTGTTATTTAGGTCATTGAAGGAGTACAAATTTCTGAATAGTTTTAATGTTATTTAGCTTCCCTATGTTTTGAATCTTGATGTTACTTTCATATCATAACTTCTTATAAATTATAATCAATAGGGATGCCTTAGGCAAAGCATAAAATAGTTAATAGATAAAATATAATTGCCTCCAAAGTAAATGATCCAAATATCTATACATGATGTTAAGCTTACCTTATTTGTTTCTCCTGCAATGTCAACATCTGAAGTGAAGTTTTGACCTGTAACCCATCACATAATAATAGCATTAACCTATATAAAGCCATAAACTCAGAATTTGAGGGTATATTTGGCATGGAGGATTTTGGAAGGGATGACGAATTGAGGTTTAAAGTAAACAATATTTTGAAGTTATTTTTAAAAAAATGAAAGAATAAAACGATAACCCTCCATCCAAACATATCCTGAGAAGTATATTTCATGGAAATTCTACTATACTTACAATATGCCTTCCAAGTTTTCGGTAAGGTTGCACAACAGGAAGTCCAAGAGGAGTGGTCCAACGGACTGGCTGATTTTCAGATGCAATTACCTATTCAAGGTCATTGTCATACCAATTCTGTTACTAATACAATGACGACAACAAAAGTACGAAACAAGAATCAGAATATGTGCATCACATATGTAGGTGGAAGGAAGATTGTAACATACTTTTGCACCGTCACAAAGCCATTTCATAATATTCCGTGCACCTTGAAACATCTCCTCCAAGGCAGTTAAGGTGACCTGAGAAGGAAATGAGATTAAACAAGCAATACATGTTATGCTACAAGGATAATATATATCTATAATACAGAGTTATTTTCACCCTCTCACCTTTGCAGCATAACAAGAAGCGCCAAAGAGTTCGTCATCATCTAAACTGGATTTTCTTTCTTTCAACCTTCTCTTTATCTGCTCCCGCGCACCAATGTACGTGACACCATATACTGATGTCATCACTGTCTGCTTAACCAATTTTCTATCCACCTAACAGTATACGAGATCAGATCAAAATCAGCTTCTACACGAGAACAAAAAACAATAAATAAACGAACCATAATTGCTAATTAGAAAATTTATTTTCAAATGCCTTAAGAACCTAAGATTCCAGATGAAATTGTAACTTATTCTTTCAAAAAACATGAGATTGCATTTATGCATCAAGTAACACCAAAAGGATGGCATAGAACATGATTAACTAGTCTCCTTGCATGTAGGGCATCGGGAAATATTGCAGGATCTTCCTGAGCATCCCTTTGCATAATGTGCAATACTCTGCATGAAAATGACATTTGTAAGACTGAGTTGTTTATTAGGAATTTCCTCTCTTCCCTGAAGAATTTCGAGCCCGAAACTTAAATTAATTTAACCTTTTTTTGTTCTTTTTAAGCTCTGCAAATATCAGAATATGATCAATATACACAAATAAAATGCAGATTAAGAAAAAGCATAACAAATGTAGTGTGAAGTAGAGGTTGTCTATCGGAAGAGTAATGAGGAGAGGTAAATTATGACAATATGTTAAGTACCTAAGAAAAGTGGGGAACTGCACCTTAAAAAGGCAGTTCGCAAGGGCAGAGGTGCGAGAGAAGGACCGAGACCGAATTTAGTAGTGAAGAAGAAGAACAAAGCGGCAATATATAAAAATAGAAGGGGGAAGGAGAAATGCTAAAAAGGATTGTCTCATATGGGGAAGGGTGAAGAATAAATGATAAACCCTAGCACAGGTAACTGATTCATTTCTTAGAAATTTTGATTGAACGAAAAAGAAAATGTGTAAAAAGTAAAAAATAGAGAGGCAAATTTTAATTATTGGTTTTTTTAAAAAATTGACTGCCGTGTTACCCGTTGGTGTATTTTGACATAGTCTTTTTTATTTTTTATTTTTATAATCTTTTACCCTCCATCTATAATGTATCCTAATAAGTAATAATTGAAACAGTGCTTTAAACCTAATATGAAATATCAAACATACAAATTAAAAATACAGAATGATGGTAATTGAAATATCTGAAACGATGCTAATTATATTATATTCTTCTCAAAGTTTGGTTAAAAAATACATATCATAGAACCATATTTACATTAGCCCTATTCAGATTCATCATCTTCGTCGTCTATCCTCCTCTTACGAGGTAGTTTCCTGATCATTGAACTCGCCTTCCTCTTCTTTGTCTCCATCGATCCTGTCTTCTTCTTGAAGATTATCGTCCTCTGGTTGTAGTGCATCGGCATCTAAGCCAAGGTCAATGATGTCATCATCTATAATAGCCGTCCTAAGGGTGATCGGCACCGTTTTCGAAGGAGTTAGGTCATCAATCTAGTAAGGTTCCTGACCCTCTGTCCTATCATCAAACTTGATGCGACCTCTTGACTTAGTCTTAACCAAAACCACCCAACTAGACTTGCACGAATCCGGATAAGGTAAATAGTATACCTGTCATGCATTTTGAGATAGAATAAAAGGATCGTAGTGCCTATATTTCCTAGTTACATTAAATTCAGTGATATCATAACCCATATGTTTTCGTGTTCCTTGCGCGAACTTAGATCATAACATTCACATTTAAACATGCACACGTTGTACGTAGTGCGAAAGAAATACTCTAACTTAATTATGTTGTGCAACACACCAAACCAATTAGAATGACCCCGCCTGAATCTCCACAAACCCAAACTCCGGTGTTATCTGTTTTTTTTTTCAATCGACCACTGTAAAGAATGAAACCGATATCCATTAACATTGTATATCGGGTAGCTACTGCCGTTATTCATTGGGCCCTAACTAAGTGCAACTAGTTCCGAATCTGTTGTGTCAGTTAAATGTACGCTGACGTATTCTCAGAACCACCGTGGAAAATTGTTCAATGAGGCATCAGAATTTGCCTCTTGGAATAACCTATATGATAGAATAGGATAAATAAGTTTTGATTAGATTAAGAAGTTAGTATCTTACGGCTTGCAATATTTACGAAGACTTAAAAACTCACATGAGCAGTAGGGTGAAATCTGGTCACAGTTAAGCAACACTTGCAGATATGCGGCATCAATTTCCTTCTGGTACAACTAATAGTCAGTGTCCGCACCTATTGCAGCCCGTTCGGGAGAAAAGATTGGGTATGTCATTCCACTTTGAATCCTCTCTCATCGTACTTTGCAACTCTTGTTCTTCCATGTTTAGCTCTCTCACCACCCGAATCCTTGTTGATCAACAATCGGATCTATTCAAATTCGAGACAGACCGGTTAACCCCCATACTCATCCGCTTCTCCGTGTTCTGTCCACATCCAATACCCATCCTTAAACCCGTTACGGTAGAAGTGAAGTGCTATATCCGTAAATCCTAATCACTTAGTCAACCAACACTTTTCACATGGACACTTAAAAACTCCTTCAGACCTAAACAGTTCCACGCTAAAGACTTGCGCAACAAACGCGTCAACCCTATCAAAGAATTCAGGTTTTAAACCCCTCCGTACATAGTTATTCCTATCATACATCCATAGACGATGACTTGGAATCAAATTGAAACACACACTTTAGAATTCAACGAATAACACCAATTATTAATTTTTTTTTAGAAAATTCGGTAGAGTGTATCCTATAATTAGAATCCTCTGCCAAATACAATTATCATTTTTTGACAAACCAAACATGTTTTAAAACAAACTAAACAAAATTTTGGCAGAGCTTTCCCTTAATTCAGAGACATCCATCAAATAAATATAACCGTTTTCACAGAGAAAATAGCTGCAAGTATAAATTAGAATAAACACGAATTCAATAATGTAAATTCCGAAAAATTAATAAATAATTAGCTAATAAATTGATTATTATTTAAAAAAATTAGAAAATTACATTTTTATAATCTAGGGAGGTATAAATATTAAAAATATGAATTTTAACACTAATTTTAAAGATTTTGACCCAAAATTGAACCAGCATATTAAACCGATTGGACCAAACCCAAACCGAACTCCAAATCCAACATATAAAAGCCAATACTAAACCTCCTCCTTCCCCAAACCACATGAAACACGCAGCTTAGAGGAAAGGAAGTCATGGAACCCTAACTTTCACTCACTCCCATATTTCAATTCCACATATCAATCCAAAGCTCCGATTGACGAGTCTTCAGAGACTATGCGTTCGTCTCAAAATTCTCTTTAAAACCATATAAACAAAGTGGTAAGAAAGTTCCATTTTCTCACCCAGCCTTCCTCTCTTCAGTTTCGAAATTTTAGGAGTTTTGGTATTGAGAAATTGAATGATTTTGATAATGATTTACGTGAACTCTAACAGCAGATAATTTTTTAATTTTTTCAAAAATGCCAGTAGATACAATAAGAACCACTAAACCCTTGTCAATTATTGAAATTTTATAACCCTATGTTGATTATAGTGAAATTGAATGATATTAGATTGAATTGTATGATTTAGAATCAAATTCTCCCAACCACACACACCCTTAAAAATTCTGGGAATGTTCTGTAATTCTTTCAACCACACACCCTTAAAATTGGCTTTCATTTTTTGAATTCCTCTCTCTTTTACGGAATAAGTTTCATTGCTTTATCTAGGGGTGTGCATGGGCCGAGTGAAACCGGGTTTGATGTGACTCAAACCCGACCCGAAATATATACCGGGCTATTTATTAGACCTGAACCCGACCCTAAACCCGATAAAACCTATACACTTTCGGGTCATGATCACTACTAAAAAACAGCAAATTACAGACAGATTTTTCTGACGGAATTTTTCTGTCGAAAATACCGACGAATTTTCGACAAATTTTTTGTCGATAAAAAATAAAAAAATTTACAAAATTTACCGACAGATACTAATATCCCTCGGTAATTTTGTCGATAAAATTAAAATTAAAATTTGAAACCATCGATAACAAAAAATCCCTCTGTAATCTTTTAATAAATCCCTCGAAAAATTTAATTAGGTTCAGTCCTGATGAAACACACCATATTCGATGATGAAACTTCATTCAACGCAAAATCATCATTGATCTTCTCTGATCTTTCGTTTAAGCTTGCTCTCCTCTCTCTCTCTCTCTCTCTCTCTCTCTCTCTCTCTCTCTCTCTCTTATTCGAGTTGAAAATAGGACAAAAATGTGACTTCTCGGTGGCTTCTGCTTTGTTGCCACTCGTGTCGCACGAGCTCCCTCCGTCACTACTCGCTTGCACGAGCTCCTTCCACCGCCGTTCGCTCGCATGAGCTCCCTCCTCTGCTGCTCGCGTTGCACGAGCTCTCTCTGCCGCCTATCAGCTTATGTCTCTCTTTGTCGCACGCCATCCATCCTCGCTGTTCACAGCCTCATCGAGTCATCGTGTCACCAGATCTGAAACCTACATGTACGTCTTTATCTATTTTAGATTCTGAAATTGCTATTGATCTATATTTTTTTGTTGAATTCAAATGTTCATACGTTATTGTTGCATCTAAAACTCGATCTGTTCCACTTTCATTTTGTTCATACGTTGTTTGTATTTTGAATTTGAAGGAACTATAAATACCAGTTCATGAAATGCAATGTGCTAATTACATAGATTGAAATTACTCTATGACTGATTAGAATGAGATTATTAACAATAATTTTGTGCCCTATCAATATCATAAACCATCTCATAAATCTAAGTACTTTGACAAATATCAGTTGATGTTAATAAATTGTGTTCTTTGTTTCAGCTTGCTCTAGGTGCTGTAAATTCAGAGGTTCTTCTTGAAAGGTACGAGCTTTAAATTATTTACATGATTTTCATATGCAATATTGAAGGAATAAGCAAAATTTTCTGCATCTATTTGTTTGTTATCTATAGGTTTATTAAGGAACGAAAAGAAAAGGATCCAGATGTTGAGATTGCAGTTGCTTATTGAGTTCTACTATAATGGAGAATCTTTGATAAGTTCTGTGATTCTTGGTGCTTTACTTCTGAGTGCTGTTTTGTAAAATTAAATTAAGCACAGTTCATATTCATCAGCATGGGAATCAGATTTTCAGAGATACACACTCTTCCAACTACCTTTTTCATAAGGGTTGTAGCTAGCTTCCAAATTCTTTTAATTTCTGTTGAGTTCAATTAATTTTGTTTAGTTAGTTTGATTTTAGTAATTAGTTTAGTTAGATTTGTTTTCTGATTAGTGGATTTTTAGGTTGTTAAAATAGGATTAGATTAGGTTTTGATTCTGAATAGCTAAGAAATGTTTAAATTGTTAATCTGGATTGTTGAACATTATTAATATGAGCTTGATGAATGCTATAGTTGTCTAGGAGCTCACTATTGTCCTTTAACTTTTGTAACTAGGTATTCAAGGGCCTTTATGACAATGTATCCAACAATACTCATGTTGGTGCTCATCTTGCAATCCTGACTGCCATTCGTGATGTTTGCAAGCTTGCCGTTAAGGAGCTTACCAGCTGGGTATGTTTTTCACTCTTGAATGAAGTTATGTCATTATTACAATTTATTTTGGCATTAGTTCCTTTTTTCCTTATGTAATATACTCTATCTACCCATAGCATTGCTAAATGTTGCATATTCTGATGTTGAATTTCCTTTATTATTATTATTATTAATGATTTGGGTGTCTTCCATCTACTAAGATAATTCTGACGATGTTAGAGTTTTTCCAAGTGCAAAAACCACTAATGTTATGTACCTGTTTGAGACACTGATATGCTATTTTGTAATGTAAATTATCAATAAAATTGATCAAAGAGCTTGCCATTAGCCAAATTTACATCTAAAATAGATGTGGTTAACTACTAACTAATCCTCCATGAGTGACATTTAAATACAAGTTATGTTGGTGTTCTGTTTATAACTAGTGTGTTATTGAATACTTGTTACAGGTAATTTACTCAGAAGAAGAAAGGAAATTCAACAAAGATATTACTGTAGGCCTGACCCGCAGTGAATTGCTAAATCTTACCGAGTACAATGTTCATATGGCAAAGCTCATTGATGGGGGGAGAAACAGTATGTCAAAAGAATGTACCTTCTAATTGTTTTCCCTTTTTATATTGTTATACTCATGCAACTCCACTGGATTAATGTGCAGCGCTGCTACGGAGTTTTCTATTTCTCTTCTTCAAATGCTGGTTGTTGAGGAACTGAAAGTTATTTCAGAACTTCACAATCTTGTTGATGCTTTGGCAAAGGTTTATATTTGTCCACGAGTGTCTGCATTTTTTACTCTACCCCGTCTTTACCAAATATCTTTTATTTCAGCTTGCTTCAAAGCCTGGATCCCCTGAATCGTTGCAACAGCTGATTGAGATGATCAAGAACCCTTCTGTTAGTGTTCCTGCAAAGGAGGATAAGGCAAGACAATCAAGGGACAATAAGGTCATACATAGGATACTAGGTTCAACTGTTATTGTTGTTTTACACTCAGTTTTTGTTCTGCTCCAACTGTGACTGAATCTATTTGTTAAAAACAGGGTCCTGGGATGCTGGCACCAAACCGGGAAGAAGTAAACATTGTAGAGTATGTTGAACCAGATCCTGCTGAATTCCGTGAGCAGGTATTTTGCTGTGAAATTGCTAGATAAATTCATACTTTGTTGTGTGGCTATTTGCATACATTGTGAGATACTGACTGTAATTATGTATTTATTGCCTGTGGTATATTTTAATTATGTCTAGAGTGTTTCAACTTCTCGTTAAGTGGGAATTGAGAATACAATACATCATTGGAAACTTTCAATCATTACTTATTATCCACATGTGTTGTAGGTTTCCATGTTGTTTACAGAATGGTATCGGATATGTGAACTCCCTCCTCCGAATGATACAGCTTCTACTCACTTCATCTTACAATTACATCAAAATGGTCTCCTTAAGGGGGATGATGTAACAGATCGCTTCTTCCGGCTATTGATGGTAGTGTATCTTCTCTCAGATATAGGTCACACTTTCCTATTAATGGCCAGGGTTATCAATAAAACTTTTTTTTCCTCCCTTATTTCCTCCAGGAACTAGTTTTTACACACTGCTTAAACATTGAGGTGATTAATTCTGGGGCATTGCAATCTTCTCAACAGCTGCCAGCAATGTCATTTATTGTAATTGATATTTATGCCAAGCTTGTCTTCTCAATATTGAAGGTCCACTGTGCCATTTTATTTTCTTTTGGTTTGGGTATTTCTTTAGCTTTTCTCTAATTTGTTATTTGTTTGAACAGGGATCAAACAAGTCCTTTCTTCTTTCTAAGGTCTGTAGGCAAACTTCATTTCTCTCCTCTGTTGGCTTTATGAATTCTGTAATGATATTCTAATATGTGTTACTCTCTGACAGATTCTTGCGGTGACTATTCGGTTGATTCTAAAAGATGCAGAAGAAAAGAAGGCCTCTTTTAATCCTAACATATATTCGGTGACTATTCGGTTGATTCTAACATATATTGCTAGGTAAGATAGATCAGTCAATATGTTTCAAAGTAATAAGATTCAATTGAATGAGGTCGTTTTATTTATAATTAAATTACTTTCTGTATACGCACTTTGGTTTATTAGCCTGTTTTAGGATTTGTTCTAAGTTATTTTGTTCTATCCCTTCTTAACTCATTTCCTCACTTTTCCAAGTGTCCTATCCCCTCTGTTCTATGGTTTAATGTAAAAAACATCTCTTCCTTTTGACTAATGAAACATTGTTGGAATCTGTTGGAATTTGCAGGTGCAGCAACAACATTTGGTTATTCCTTCAATGCAAAGCCATGAATAGATGCTTCAACGAATCTCAAATTTTCACTTGATGGAGTCACTTTTGTCCTTGCAGTGGCGCGGCTTTTCTCTATTGATTGGTATAGAAACCGAATCAATGGGATGCAAGAAGTTATGATAGGATACTCAGACTGGGGAAAAGATGCCGGTCGTCTTTTTGCGGCTTGGGCACTGTACAAGGCTCAAGAGGAGCTCATAAAGGTTGCGAAGGATGTCAGTGGATATGTAAACATTGTATATATAACCTATTCTATGATGTATGCTGGATATTTAGATCAGCATCATATGATTGTGTCTCTAATACTATTGTTATTTATATAATAAGACTTTGATCCCTTATGATGGCATATTTGGTTATATAAAAAATGTTTCATATTTTTATTTTATTTTATTTTATGTTTTTAATACTAAAAAACAAGTTTATTTTGCAACAAAAATATTTTAAAAAATTCTATTTTATTTTACAGACGGATTTTCTGTCTGTAATCAGAGTGTGAGATAGTTTTCTAAGGTTCAAATTACAGACGAAAAATCTGTCAAAAAATCCGTCTGTAATTACAAACAGAAAATTTGTCGAAAAATTCGTCTGTAATTACAGACGGAAAATCCGTCGGAAAATTCGTCTGTAATTACAGACGGAAAATCCGTCGGAAAGTTTGTCGTCTTAGAGAAATGGATAGAGAATTTACAGAGGGAAAATCTGTCGGTAACTGGTAAAAATCCGACGGTAATTTTCCGACGGAAAAAAATCCGACGATAAATAATTTCCGACGAGGCTTTTACAGAGGGATAAAATCCATCGGTAACCAAAAATTCGTCTGTAATAAAGACTAAATCTGTCTGTATTAATCCATTTTCTAGTTGTGGATTATACCGGGTAAAAACTGGGTGAAAACCGGGTCGTTAACATTATATTACCTTGATACCTTCTTATAAGTTAGCATGTGAAAATATCCAAATTTCCAAGACTCCAACCATTATTTGACATGGTAAAATTCACTTAGAAAAATATAACAAGAACCAACTCTTCTCTAAAATTAAAGCATAACCATAATCAATATTAATATTATCTAATAACACCAAATATTTAAATCAATATAAATAACACAATATTATGCATTAGTTTAAAATCTTATGCATTTTAAACATAAAACATTAACTTATAGTCTTATAATAACTAATAACACAAAATATTAAGTTTTACAATACTTAAATTCCACATAAGAATAGCCATCATCCATCACTAATAACACAAAGATGATCGAGCCACCGGGCCGACTTCGGGTGACCCGAGCCATGACCCGAACTCGACTCGAAATAATGACCGAGTCTATTTTTGAGACCCTTACCCGGCCCTAAACCAAGTGAAATCACACCAAAATAGCCCCTAAAGTGTTTGGGGCCGGGTCGAGCCATGCACACCCCTAGCTTTATCACTATTTTCTGCAAGCTGAACAGAAATTTAATAATACCAGCAATTGATTTTTATTTAATGATTCATAAAAATTACATATTAGATGTGTACAAAGTTATTTGTGTTATTTTAGACACACTGTATTAGAACAAACATGTAAATGATAAGAGAAATGCTATGCAAATAATTAGTTTTAGCAAGCACTGCACCTAAAATTGTGTATTTTAAATTCATTATGTGTGCTTCACAACACATTTTTCTTGGTTTTTTTTAATATATTTTATCATGTATAATTCTAAAATTTGTTATTTAGTAGCTTTTTTTTTTGAAATAGTACCCATGAACTTGTAGATGATGCTTAAATTATATTAAGAGGAGTGTTAGGAATTAGCAATTTTTGTGATTTGTAGCTATCAAATAGTCATCAACGATAATTTTAATGGTGTGAGATTGGTGTGAAATTTCATCCAATAACTCACTTTTCTTTGCTGGTTACATGCTGGCCTGAATTTGAAAAAGTTGCTGGCGCTAAACATTTTCTTATATTAATTCAATCAACATTAGTAAACAACATGCATGAGAGAGAGCTATACACACTAATACACTATTTATTATAGCTACCAATTTAATTAACTTCCAACCTTGCTCATAGCACAAATGTAATTTCCTTACACAAATTAAAAGCATCTCACTAATCTTATACTATATAATTAGCTATAAACCCTTGGCAATGTTGAAACCTAATCCATACGAATACACCAAATAGCAACGTCTCAAACACCAACTTGTAATCCAATTAGACAATACAATACAATACAAGTGTGACAAATCATGAAAACTTTGGACCAATAGTCACCATTTTCTTTTCTTAAAAAAAGTTTAGGTGCAAGGCTCACGAGCAACGCCAAGCCTTGAGTTGGGCACATCAAAGAGCACACGGTGGTTCTGTTGCTGCATGTTGGCTATGACATTGAGGACCGAGTTCACGTTGTCCGGCGCGGCAGCCATGGCCAAGCACGTGATGCCGCCGGCGGTGCTATGTATGAGGATGTTGTCCGTAGGGAGCGTAACGTTCATGCCAGAGAACATGAATGTTATTGTGGGTGCAACTATTGGAACCGTATAGCATGTATCAAACCCTCCTAGTGTTGTCACTGCTATTTTCCGACCAACTCTTCTACGGAACTCGTTTCGGACTGCAATGTAGGCTGGTTCAACTAGCCGGGTAAATACCGTACCTGGTAAAATTTAATAACATTATCCAAAAAGAAAAAAAATATTAGTGAAATTAGTTTTGAAATATAATAATAGAGAGTATGGAGTTGAGTTGGTAGACTATATTAATTGAAAATTTTATTATTTAATTATATTAAATAAAAAAAATTTTGGAAGTCAACATTACACGGTTAATATTACGGTCAACATTCAATACAAAGAAAGGATATCTAAAATTCAAATTTAATAAAAACTTATTTTTAGTAAATTTTATATTAAACTTATTTAACAACTTATTCTAATGTTGACTGAAATTGACTACTATGTTATTAATTCTCTAGTATTACTCAATATGAACTTTTCCCGTTGACTAAATATTTTTGTTATGGGATCAACAGTTAAGTTCATTTTGTCAATTAATATAAATAAAAATTATTTAATCAAGAATATTAACATCATCGAGATGATTTATTTGATTCTTTGGGCATCATGATTGTAATTTTTGGGTGATCTAATAGTAGAAATTTTCAGAGCATGTATGAAAGTGGTGCATGTTCTAATAATTACACATGTGACTGGCCCATATAGGTAGTTTACCATTAATTAATCTCAACTTTGTGAATGCGGTTCATTGAAAAGCAAAAGGGAATGGGCCATAGAAGGAGTCAACCAGTCAAATTACGGCACACATGTTTAGCCCAGAGAGGGTCCATTTGTTTATTTAAATACTTCAGCATTTTCAATAAAGTGCATCTCATAACTCATTGACAATTAATTAACATTTGTCAATAAGAAAATCAACATTTTCTTTTCTTTAACAAAAATGGATAAAGCTTTTTTTTATAAAGTAAAATAAATAAATTTTATGTATATTATTATGATTATACCTCAAATGACATAGTCTCTCCGTACTCACTTAAGAGGTTGCTGGTTTAAATTTCTCTATCTTTGATTAAAAAAAAAAAGAATGGTTTAAGACATTACCAGAATCGAAGATGGTGCCGGCACCAGTGGTTGGGTTGAACGCCAATGCCGGCGGCGGGATATCAACAATTCTCCGGCCAACCCTAATAGCAACCAAGTTGACATAGTAAAGTGATGACCTTCTTGGGTTTCTGAGCAGTGGTGTAAATTTGATCCTCTTAGGTTGTGCTACAGGACCAAGTCTCAAAGACCCAGAGAAATTTAGGGCTTTGAAACTGGGCAGACAATAAGAGAATGTGGATTGGTACAACTTTTGAGTCTGTGACAAAAGTGCTAATGGGCCTCGGCCCAAGCCCAATAGGCCCTGCGGTGGTACTGAGCTCCCTGTGGCCTTCCGAATGCACCCAAAGGTGTAGGCTGGAATTGGGTCCGTGGCTAGTGTCACTGTGTCTTGGACCAAGCTTGCTGCCACGCTGGAACTGCCGTAGGTTAAGTTGAATGCACACGCGCTTCCACCACATCTGGGGTTGGGTGCCTGAAATATTTTCACGGTAACAAATAAATAAAACTAAGTGATTATTATAGTGTCTAAAAAGTAATATCTAACTTGTTAAAATTAATATTTAACTTAAAAAGTATAAAAGTAAAAAAATTAAAAAAAGTTTAAAATTTATTATAAAAGATAAGTTAAACAAAATTTTAGATACTAACTCATAAATATTATAGAATTAGCCATAAAAATATTACCCATAAAAAATATTTACTTTCCACCGGCGCTAGAGTTAAAAATGGAAAGTGACAACTAACTTTTTTTTCATTTCGATTATGCGACTCGTGAATTATTTTATGCTGTAAAACAGTATAAGAGTGACACCGACAAGTGTGTGAACCTTTTAAGAGTTTGGATAATGGATTTGGGAATCTTATGAGAGAGGCAGCCCATGCGCATAATAAAATATAGACCAATTCTCTCGTGTGTTTCAAAAATATGCCAAAATTATTGATTTTTTTTTTTTTTGGTGACTACCAAAATTATTGAATTTAGTTTTGATAAATGATTTTTAAAAACATTGTTTTTTTTTTTTGTGTCAATAAAATCCTTAAAAAAAAAAAATTTACTCGCTTAAAATAGCAATCCTCCTAACGGAATATATGTTAATATGAAGTCCACCAATATATGCGTATTAAGCAATTAATTTTCGACAACTAAGATATAAATACACCTAGCGGTACCTCAGTATTGAACACATATCAATTATTTTTGAATAATACTATATATACACTAAAATTAGTTATCAAAATTGTTATTAGTATATATTATATAAAGATAATTTTATACATACCTTTGCTTGTAAAAAATTTTAAAATAATAATAATAATAATAATATACGAAACTACAGTTGAATTTTTATGTGGGACAAATTGAATAATATTATTATAAATTAGAGAATTTTGTAGATTACATATTTAACTTCACTCTGTCTACATTATCAACATAAATTAATGCATAAAAAATGTTATACGAGAATTCTTATTCTCGTTCTTTTTATTCGCTCCAATTCAATGCAGTGATGGCGACGATGAAGAACTATTAAATGGTGACAAGGACATGTGAACCTGGCAGTGTTGTTATCCAAGATATTGAATAATATAGGTTTTTATTTAACCAAATACCTTTCTTTTTGTTGTTAGTGGTTACCAAACAAACAAAAAATGTTTTCTTGTTAATATATTCATATTAAAAACAAAATTAAACTAATACTTAGTTTGTATAATCATTTACTTATTTTTTAATAACCTCAAATATAACCAAGTTTACAATTACAATATAGTTTATAAATATTGCAATCATCCTTGAAAGCTTCATATAGATATATTCTTAAGAGTAGTATGAAAAATTTGGCATTTTGTTGTATGATTTAGTCTCATTAATCTTACATGTGCGTTCTTGTTAGTTTCCATCTGAACTATTTTTTTTATGTAATCAAGTATACTAAAATTAATTATTAATATAAATATATATTAAACAAATTTAATTATACATCTATTAAATATATGATAATTGATTTGATGACTGATTAATATACACGTAACATTTTTATGCAAATTAATAGCATTATAATATAACTATATTTGAAAATGCGTAATCTTATCTAAAGAATATTAAGAGATCAATAATAGATCAAAAAAATTTGGTGATAAGGGATAAAAATAATATCAATGTCTGATAAAAAGAAATATCAAATAAGATATATATATTCGTACACTAATAAAATATCCTAATTTAGTGCGGACATTAATTAACCTCAATAGTTTCCATGTAGATCCGCTACTACTGTACACGTATTACATTACTTGTTCCAAAAAGACTAAAACAAACAATTGTTATTTTACATTTTTTTTTTTGTGCACACCTTTATAGTATTATATAGTTCTATCCATCTTGTTCGTTCAATTTTTTTTAAAAAAGTTTTAATCAGAAAAAGATCGTCAAATATTTCAATAAATAAAATGGAAACACCTAAAAATAGCAACAAAAAAAAAATGTTGAATTAACGTTTTGGATTCTGAAAAAATGCACATCACCTGTTTACACTGAGAAGCACCACAACGAACGCTCCTAAAAGTTGTTGACTTGGAAGGAGCAAAAGCCGTGGAAGAAGAACAACCAAGACAACCAGTACAAGGCACCCAAGCAACATCATTGCTAGTGTCCATAGCCATGAGCAGCGTCTGTTTGGGCGTACCGATTTTCGCCCGAACAATGTAGGTCGGGCTCTGTGTGATCTGCCGTCCGGAGGCGATCGGCACGACCGACCGCCTCGCGACAAGGCTGGAAAGGTAGTCCATCCTTTTTTGGTCTTTTTCCTGAAGCTGGAGGATGGTTTGTTCCCATGAGATTGGGGTTTGTGGTTTAAACGGTGAACATGGACTGAATATGTGGAACACTTTGAGGGTTGAGGTGTGGTTGTTGTCATCGTCGTCGTCACATTTTGGGGTGAGTCCTTGCAGTTGGGATAGTGATGAAATCAAGAGAAGAAATAAACAGAGGAGTAATGGGGTGAGTGGGAGTGAGAGTTTCATGGTTGCTACAAGGTTGAGAGTATATTAGACTATTGGCTATGGTTTATTAACATGCTAAGGACTTTGTTCAATGTGTATATATAGTACAACTTTGTTTGATAGCTTCTTTGTTTTGTTTTTTCTTTGGATTTATAGAAATAAATGATATTTCAAATTGAGCCCGTTCTTTAAATGTATACACCCAAATTATAAATTAAAAGGACAAGTTTTATATATATATTGATGGATTTGATGGATCTAAAAAATTTTAGCAGTGAGGATAAAATATATATAACATCATAATAATTTAGATTTAGTTAATATGTGTTCTAAAGACATATGACAAGTTTAGTATTAATGAAAAATTTTAAATTTTTTTATTTAATAACTACAAAATAAATATATTAAAAATTTAAATTTTTTGTATTTTCAATAAAAATATTTTCAATTTGTAATCTTAATATGTACTTTTAAGATATAAGATAAATGAACTAGAATAATTTTATAAAAAAATATTATATTACATAAAAATTAACTATAAAATTATTCATTAATCATTAATCATTATGTATTTGTGTATATAAATATATTTATTATTTAATTCATTTTTAATATGTATTCTATATAGATAATTACAGAAGCCGCAACGATTATAGAATCGATAGAGTTAGAAGTAGTTCAAAGTTCATCTAAAGTTTAATTGAAATTAAATTAAATATAATAAAATAATATATTTATATATAATATTTTAAATTAATTTTTTTAAAATTTATTATTTTAAATCGATTAACCGTTAAAAAGTTACACTAATTTGATCAATTTATCGATTTTTAACTATTTTTAATCTTTTAACTAATTTTTTGTTACGGTAATTTTTATTTTAAATTGAATCGATTTAGAGGGTGATTTATAATTAACCAGGATCAAATGAATTGATTTGGTTCGGTTCTCAAAAACCATAATATTTATGTGCTATGGTGCCTATAATTAAAGTAGTTATATTAATTATAAATTTTAACAACATTTAAAAAAATGTTACTAAAAAAAATAATTTTTATTATTTAATATTTTTTAATTAGAAAAAAATAAAAAAATATTATTTTAAATTTTAATAATTTTAAAATATTATTAAAATTATTTAACCACGGTAATCATAATAGACATCATAGACCCACCTTATATACATTAATAGCATGATCCATGTTTCTGTGTATATATAGAAATTAAGTGTAGACATTCAAATCGAATTGACATGACAATGTGACACGATTAGATTTGAGATGTGTTGTTATATATATAATTAGTGTTATGAAAAATAATTTTTTTTTTTAAAAAGTGTATATTCTAATGCTGTATAGATTGATTTTCATTTTACCCATCTTAAATTTTCGTATGACTTACACGTCAACATTAAAAGCATTTTTCACTTTTAGACTATATGACGAGATCATCAAAATATTTATGTGTTTATTTATTTTGGTTGACATCTAAGATATCTAGCTTTTTCCCCAACCTATACATTCATAAATAAAAATTGAGGTTCTTGAAGGGCCTGCTTATAAGAAGTGCCTCTCATACATTTATTCTGTTTTCTTGGTTGTTTAGGTAGGTGTGTAATCGTACGGTATATCAAACCATCATTTTCCAAAGGAGTGTGGTTTGAATACTTTTATTTGGTCAAATTTCAGATTAATGCTACCCCATTAAGATATTTATAAATAAATTAACAAAATTAAAAACCAAAAAAAAAAAAATTCCATTTCCGTTTCTATTGCACTTAACATACACAATTGAGATTGTGCAGAGTGCAGACACATAACATGATAACATTCTACTATTTATATATATTAGTACTTTATGTGCTTGTGTACGTTTCACCATGTCTAACTTTTTATGTACAAATATAATCTTTTAGTTGATGGATCCATGGATATATGTGTAATTTGGGTGGCATATGCTTGAGGAATTAAAGGATCACACACTCACTCTCACTCGGTGACTAAAGTAGCTAGTGCAGTGGGAAGTGGGGTGACCACCAATATAATTCGGTAGGTGGTAACAGACTGTACTCCATTTGGTTTTGTAGGGTGCTAAGCTTATTTCTTTTGTCAAAATTAAAGTTCAACTTGGAAGCTAACATATATAATTATATATGTAATTTAATCGGTTTAATTTTGATGCCTGGTAAAATATTTTATTCAATTATTTAATTATATTTATTTTTTTAAATGATTATTTATGCGATAAAAAAAGAATAGTTATTTTTATTAATATAGTGATATGTAATTAAAATACATATATAAAATTATTTTATACTAACAGTAAATTAAAATTAAAGTATTTGATACACTAACCATAAATAGTAAAAAGGTTTTTTTACTGATATAGTCAAATTCGTTTTAAAAAAATATTTATTTTTTAAATTGGTCCCTAAAATATTTTTTAATTAAATTTATCTTTTAAAAATTTTAAATTGGTTACATTAGTCCTTCTATCACTTGAATCACTTCTGTTGTTAACTGTGTTAGAATTTACTGTTAAGTAACACCACAACATACACCCAACAGTCATAATTGGATGCTAATATAATAAACTTATGAAATTAGATAAAATCAATTTTAAAGTGAGAGATTTCAATGCCTAATATCTTTAGAGTTGATTTGATCTAATTTCATAAAATTATCATATTCACAGTCAATTTGGCCTGTTAGGCATATATTGTGATCAGTGTAAAATTTTGATGCAATAATCAAGAACTAACTTGACTAATTTAGAATCTTTAAAAGCGAAACTTGATTAAATTTTTTTTGAAAATTAATTTGGAGATTGAGTCTTTTAAAATTGAATATGATCATTTACTCTTATTACATCATTAGATTTGCGCATTTGAATTCTTATTAAGTAGAAATTGTTTTATTAATATGATAATATATGTTTGATTTATTTATTTCTAAATAATTAAAAATAAGTGCAATTTTTTTTACACACAATAAAGGAAAACGCACATGCATGCTGTGATATCCAAAAATTGAACAATATTTGTTAGAATATCCCAACATTTTGTACGAATGATTTTGCTAGGGAAACATTTTTTTTTGTTTTAAATTAACAATTAGTTAAAAAATAGTAAATGAATAAAGATTAAGAATTTGAGTCGACAAGGTAACAAAAAAAAATATTTATTGTAGTTTTCAAAAAATTAATTCCAAATGTTTTCTCAACAGTGTTGGTAACCTATGTTCCGCAACCTCACAATTTGCAGCTTCTTCCAATGTTTAATCTGGTTTTGTTTCTTGAAATATATCTCTATTCTATAATAATCATCTCATAAATTTTGCACCATGGATATTTATGCTTGGAACCATCTTCAAATTAAATTATAAAGTACTCATTTTCTAATTCCTTAATCCTTATTGAGACTCATCCTTAAACTAGATATATAATCTCATCTCAATATCTCATCAATGTCGTCATTCCCAATACTTCTGAGTTCTGAATACCTTCCCAAGCCGTTACTCTTCTGCCATCAGTATATGGTTGCTGTCAATGCTCAATAGTCAAATAGACATCTATTTTGGATCAAAATTATATAATACTAATATTTTTATCAGTAATATTATTTAAAAAATATATATTTTTTTTAAATTACATCAATTTTATTTGGATATTATAGATTATAATAAAAAAAATTATAAAATCAAACTATTTTTATAAAAAGATTATAGAAAATAAAGTCTGTCTCAACTAAGAAATTAAGATAATTAAATAAAAAAATTTTTAGTTATTATTTTTATATAAAAATTTTAATTTTTTATTAATAATTAATTTTAATATTTATTATCTAAAATTTAAAAAAATTTAATGTGTATATTTTTATATTTAATTAAATATTAAGTCTATTTTTTTTTTATCAAAGTTAATTATATATTCATTTAAATTTGTAAAATGAATATACAAAGATAAGGGTCCAATCTGGACAGCCAATGAAATAAAAGATTACCCATTAACCCATTACACTACTAACCCATTACAAGAATCAAAATATGACAACCTGAATTTTTTGAATCTATTTACTGTAGCCACTACCTTATATTTCTCTTCCCAAATTCTTCAAGGAGTTCCACAGCAAATGAATAGAGCACATCAATGGCAGAGTCTTTGGCTTCAAAAATTTTAAGGTTTTGTGCTAGCCAGATCTTCCAAGCGAGAATTGCAGTAAGAGCACTGTTTGTCTTCCAATTGGGTCTTCTCCTCAGCGCCTCTATAAGCTTTATCCATCGCCTCCAGAAATCTTCAGAGCTGTTGAAGGTAATAAAATTTTCAAATTCAACTTTTCTCCAGATTACCTTTGCATGCTTACAGTCAAATATGCAATGATTTACTGATTCCCCTAATTCATGGCACATCGGACATATATCTTCGATCGTCTGCAGCCTATTGTGTAATCGGTTTCGGACAGGTAGACCACCGTGGAGGGCTTTCCAAAGGAAGACTTTGACCTTTGGTGGGCATTGCAGTTCCCACAAGCTATTCCAAACTCTCTTCTCTCTGCACACTTCCGGGAGCTGTTGGATTGGAGGGTGAGAAAGTCTAAAAGCAGTATGGTACCCAGAAGCCACCGAGTAGTATCCGTTTCGTTCCCACTTCCAGGTAATGCTATCTTCCCCATCTTCTGAGATAGTTATTTGTAGAATCTCAGTAGCAATATCGGCTCTAAATATGCTTTTAACTAGTTTTTCTTGCCACTGTCTGGAATTGTTGATGAGTTGGTTTACCCATACCATGTCTGGATTGTGATTGTTTTGCTGGTAGTCTGAAATAGGATCAAACTTCCTTAGCCATGGGTCTTCAAATATCCTAATCCGATTGCCTCTTCCTACCCTCCATTCGATCCCTGCCTCCAGAATTCTCCTTCCGTCTAGTAGACTTCTCCAGGCCCATGATGGCTGCTGACCTGTTGGGGCTTGTAAAAAGGAAGAATATTTGAAATATCTGCTCTTGTAAATTTTGCTTATTAGGGACTCAGGCTTAGTAAGAATCCTCCAGCTTTGCTTGGCTAGCATAGCTAAATTGAACGCTTTAAGGTCCTTAAAACCTAGCCCCCCATACTTCTTCTCCCTACAAATTATATCCCATCTCACCCACTGTATCCTCCTTTCAGAGCCTTTCTGACCCCACCAGAAACTCAGAATCTTCTTTTGTATTTCCTCAAGCAATGAATCAGGGAGTTTGAAGCAGCTCAATGTATAGATAGGTACAGCTGTAGCTACCGCCTTCACCAAAACTTCTCTACCATTAACGGATAGTAGAGATCTCTTCCATGTTTGCAGCTTCCTTTCCACCTTTTCCTTAATGAAATTGAACGTCTGCCTCTTAGATCGATGTACTACTGCTGGGAGTCCCAAATAATTATTCTGTCTGCCCACATGTGAAATTTGTAGAGATTCAGCTAGGGCATCTCTAATCTGTATTGGGGTATTTTTGCTAAAGAATACTGAAGACTTAGAGAAGTTAATAAGTTGCCCACTAGCGTTCTTATAATCTTCCAAAATCTTTAATAGTCTCTGGCACTCCTGCTCATTAGCTTTGCAAAATAGGATTGAGTCGTCTGCAAAGAATAAATGACTAATCGTAGGACATCTACCGTTGAGTCGTAGACCTGAGATCTCTCTCCTCTGTTCTCCTCTGTGGAGCAGATGGGAAAGCCCTTCTGCACAAAGGATAAAAAGATAGGGGGAAAGGGGATCGCCTTGCCTCAATCCCCTGCATGGTTTAAAGTAACCATGAGGTTGACCATCCACAGTAACAGAGTATGACACAGTGGTAACACATTCCTTGATCCAGTCAATCCATTTAGAACAAAAGCCCAACTTCTCCATGACTTCCCAAACAAAGCACCATTCAACCCGATCGTAAGCCTTACTCATGTCAAGCTTCACTGCCATCTCATGATCCCCATGGTTCTTGTTTTTCAAAAAATGCATAAGCTCATGAGCTATTAGTATATTATCACTGATCAGCCGACCTTTAATAAATGCACTCTGATTAGCACTTATGATTTTATCCAAAATATCCTGCATTCTGTGGACAAGAATCTTAGATATAATCTTATAGAGGACCGTGCTGAGGCTAATGGGGCGAACCTGGCTCATGGTTTCTGTGCCTTGCATCTTCGGAATTAGGCAAATATGGGTATGATTGAATGTCCTTAACATCCGACCTCCAGAGAAAAAACTTTTAATAACACTACATAGATCACCTTTAATAATCTCCCAATAATGTTGATAAAACTTTCCAGTGAATCCATCATCTCCTGGGGCTGAGAACGGATTAATGGAGAATGTAGCTTTCTTGATCTCTTCCTCGAAAACGCTTCTAGTAAGTTTTCTATTAGTAGCATCATCAATTTTCCTCTCCAGAGATTGCAGTTCTGCCGAGGCAGTATAGGGGTTACAGGAAGTGAACAGCTCCTTAAAGTATTCAGTGGCAATTCGGGCAATACCTCCAGGATCTGTGCTGAAATTACCCGAGCTGTCTTGTAGTCTAAAAATCTTGTTTTTTCGATTTCGACTTTGGAATTTAGCATGAAAGAATTTTGTGTTTTGGTCACCCCATTTCAGCCATTGAATTCTAGCTTTTTCCTTCCAATATCTCTCCTCTTGTGAGTAGGCTTCAGCTAATTCTTCCTCCAGCTGTAAAATAGTTGATCTTGTTGCTTCTGTCCCCTTTAATTTTTCCAGTTTCAATTGATTTTCCAAGTCCGAAATTAGGTGTTGCGAATTGCTAGAGCCAGATTTCTGCCATTCTACCAATACATGCCTGCATTTTTTCAGTTTAGAGAACAGCTTGAACATTGGAGAGCCATGAAATTCAGTCCTCCATGTTTCTTTCACCATATTAAGAACTTCCTCATTGTCACACCATCTTTTCTGAAATCGAAATCTTCTTTTTGCCTTGTGCTCCTCCCTGTTCGCCAGTAGCATCAAAGGGCAATGGTCAGAGCCTGTATCATCTAAATGTAGTATTGTTGCTTGCGAATAATTTGCTCTGAAATGATGTGTAGAGAGGCATCTATCCAGCCGTTCCATGATTAGGTTGTCACCGTATCGTCTATTGCTCCAAGTGAATTTTCTCCCTTCGTAACCCAAGTCCACCAGCTCACCATCACTAATGAATTTATTGAAAGCCTCTATTGATGAGGCCGACTTCATTCTTCCTCCCTCTTTCTCATGATAGGCGGAGATGGCATTAAAGTCGCTTATCACAAGAAAATAGGGGCTGTCTGTCATTTTAATCTCCATAATTCTTCGGAATTGATTAAACCGAATGTTGTCATCACAATGTAGGTGAACAGCAACTACTTCCCATTTTCTTTGTTTGGTAGGATCTGTCCACTCAAAGAAAATAAAGAAGTCATCGCTAGAAAGAATTGAGACAACTGCATTATCCTTCCATGCCAGCACTAGCCCACCAGATTGACTCCTAGGATCCACACAATATGCCTGCTGAAAACCTGCTTTGTTGCATTGAGTTGTAATATTCGTGGTAATATTCTTAGTTTCACATAAAAATATTACCTCGGGAGAATGAGATCTAGAGATCCCTTGTATGTTGTGAACTGTCAGGGGATTCCCCATATCCCGACAGTTTCACATCATCATCTTCATTGGTCACTGGGTGCCCATTGTGGGGTGGCACCCTCTCCCTCTTCCGCTTGCATCTTTTCTTCTGAACATAATTTCTTCTTATTGAGTGGAACCCTTTCTCCATGTGAACTCCTTTTAACTCCAGATACTGTAGTAGGTTTCCTTGCTAGCTGCTTTAAGTTTTGTCTCTTGCTGGTAGATTTTGTGAGCTGCTGCCTTTGTTCTCCAAACACAAAGCACGTCGTTGCTTCAATCCCCTTTGAATATTCCTTTTCTTCTCTTCCTTCAGCATTGTTTCTTTCTATTGCTGATCCGGTACTGATTTGTGGAGGATAGTTTGCTGTTTGTATCTTCTTTTGAACGATAGCATTGCTCATAACTTCTTCTTCCTCACTTCTTCCCTCTCTTCCTTGAGACTGCATTGATAGATTAGCCAGTCCCTTAATTAAGTTTACTGGAGTTGGCTTTTTGGCCCTGTTGTGTGAGCTGTCTTCCCCTTTAGGCAGATTAGTATTAGGATTATCCTTTGTAGCACCCTCTCTTCTTCCCGTCTGGTCGGCTTTCAATCAATCCCCCCACTTTTCTTCTTCCACCTCTCCCTTCAACGAATCTTCAATTTGAAAACTGCAAGCTCTTGTCTCATGTCCAATGAATCCACAATAATTGCAAAAAGTGCCGATCTGTTCATACTTTAATGCCACTTCAAGTTGTTGATTTTTGGGACCAGCAAGCTTGACATATCTTCTGAGAGGTTTTATTACATCCAAGTTTACCTGTATTTTAACAATGCTATGCTCCTTGCCTCGAAAGTGGAAGATATCCACATCCAGCACCTCTCCAAATGAGCCTCCTATCTTCCTTCCTAGTTCTTTAGTCTTGAATTGTTCTGGCAAACCCCAAATTTGTATCCATATTGGCACGTGAGTGAAATATATTTATGCATTATTCTCACCCTCCTTCCATCTCCTAAGATTCAGGATGTAGTTTTTGAATAGCCAAGGGGCACCCCTCTCAATACGAAGCATATCCTTCTCATCTCCAAAGAAGAATTGAAATATGTTTCCTCCAGGATCTACCACTTTAAAACCCTCCAGTTACCTCCATATAGAGTACATAGCAGCCTCCACAGTACCGCTTGAGAATGGTTTATCCGCCAAAAGTCTCCCAACTAAACTTCTTGCACAACGTTCAATCCCAACTTGCACGTCTTTCTCATCAAAACTGATTATTGTGTTTTCTTCTTCAGGTTGTAGTCTTGGATTGCTAGCAGCGGTAGCAGCGTTTGCTTCCATGTTGATCAAGTTGACACAATGACACTAGATTACTCGAAATGATCGATTGATCACAGAAAATTATAGATAGTAGAATTTCTCTGCTAAACCCTAGCAGAGCACTTTAAACCTCAAGGGCACTTTTACTTCTAACTTTTTAAAATTTAGAAAGATATGATATTAAGTCTGTTACACAAATAAAAATAATTAATTTTCATGTTTGTTATTTAAAAATGATATTTTTTTTATAAAATATAATTAAATATTAGTATAAAAATTTTATATTGATAATTATAAAATTAACTCAAAATTATTTTTTTCTACAAAAATTAAATCTTGATTTGAATTATTAATCACAACATTAATATTCTCTCCAAATTATATGTAATAAATATTTGAAGGAAGAGAAATGAAAATATAGATTAGAAAGATAAGCGTTGAAAATTTAAAACTAAATAAAAACATTTAAAAAATATGCATATAATAATAGTAATACATTTTTATGTAAATAATATTATAAAATTATTTTTAAATTATATTTAATTATAAATTTAATGTATTTTTTATAATTTTATAAATTTATTTGAATTATATTATTTTATTAATTTTTTTTGTAGAACATAAAGATAAAATAAGATAGAGAATGAGAGAAAAAATAGAGAAAAAGATAAAGAAGAAAAAAGAGAGTGAGAATTTGTTAATTTTGAAGAGAAAGATTTTATTTTAATTGCAATAAAAAATATCTCGTGACACATTTTAATTTGTCAAATTAGTAATATAAAATATAAATTGTAAGTTTTATATAGAGTGAAAATTGTTAAGAGAAATAGAGAAGGGGAAAGAAATAGATAAGAGGATGGAAGAAGGGAGTTTATTAATTTTCGAGTGGTATGTTTTATCTAAACTTTAATGAGTAAATGTTATGTGACATATTTTATTTGTTAAATTTATAATATAATATAGCTATACTTCAACTTAATTTCAATTTTAGTTTAATTTTAATTATAATTAGAAAATATTATATTGTATATTTTAATTGTCAAATTTATAATTAGTCATTGATAATAATATATAAGAAAGGTAGAGTGGGTGAAAAAATAAAAAAGATATAGAAAAAAAGAAAAAAGAGGAAAAAAAATTCTTTAATTTCATTATAATAAGAAAATGATATATATATGACATATTTTAATTGTAAAATTAGTACTATATAATGGATAATAGATATTGTATCAGTTTTTTTTTTTTTTAAATCAAAGATAGGAAGATTCAAACTCCCGATTTCTTAAGTGAGAATTATAAAAAGACTATACCATTTAAGGTATAACTCATTGACAATATTGTATGAGTTTAACTATTAATAAATTAAAAGATAAAATAAAAAAATAAAATATAAAAATAATTATTAATGATTGAATCATCAATAGTACACATGTCTCAAATTCATCATACACTTTGATTTCTAATAAAGCAAGTAAGCAACGTTAGGGAACCAATATATTTTAGTCAACATCAGTTTTTTAATTGTTTTGTTTATCTTAAATTTAGATCTTAAGCATTAAATTATTAATTTTAAATTTTAAATTTTCACAAATAAAAATTTTTAGAATTTTAAAAAACTAATTAATATTAAATAATTAAAAATTGGATAAACTAAAAAATATATATCTGAATAATTTTATCACTAATAAAAATATATTCGAATTTTGTTATTAATAAAAATGTTTTAAAAAATTTTAAAAATACAACAAAAATACTTAAAAAATATTATTTTTTTGTAAGTGATAAACAATATTTGTATTTCACAAACCATTTATGTATTAGATTCAAAATTTTATAAGAATATTAGATAATTTATTTAAAAGATATATACAAAAAATCGAATAAAAATTTAATTTTTAAAATTTTTTTGAGAATATATATTTAATATTGATCATTTTAACCATATTTTAAAATTATTTAAAAATATTTTTATTCATCACAAAATTCGAATACATGTTTATCAGTATTAAAATTATTCGAATATATTTGTAGTGATTTATCCTTAAAAATTATTCGAACGCATCTTTCTAATAGTATGCATGAAGTTATGCTAACTAATAGTACAAAAACGATTAAAAAAAAAATCATTTAGACAACTATCCTAGGAATTATACCGAAAAATAATAACGAAGAAAAAAGAGGGGTGTATTTTATAAGACCTATATAACATTAACACAAAATACACATTTTTTTATATATAGTTATTATTATATTGTCTAAATAAATTGTATATATATCATTTTTCGATAATAACATGGGAATTACTTCGGTATTTTGAGGAATTATTCCAAAAAAGATAGACAGCGATAAAGATATACAATAATTAACAAGTTATGGGTTAAAGAAGAGAGAAAGAATAGTATTATATAATGCATTGTGGAATGATAATGATGAAGTGCTGAGCAAACTACGGCAAATTTTGGGGATTGTGGGAACTGGCAGGTACCATAATACAATATAATGCAACATGCCTTATCTAGTAGGGCAAATTTTGGGTTTGAACTCTTTTTTTTTTTTTTTATTAAAGATAGGAGATTCGAAACCACAATTTCGAGAGATTATGCCATTTGAATTATAATTTATTGGCTTTGAATTTGAACTCTTAACACTTATTTAATTAAATAAATGATTAAATTTAATTGAAATATTCATTATTATAGTCTCACCTAAGAATGTAAATGTTGGAGAGAAAGCCATGTCGGTCTTAATTTGACGACAAAGACAACAACCGAATCTAGAGAATTAATAATTACAAATCATGCAAGTTATTAGGGGGTAAAACATTTGCAAACCATAGACAAAAATTTAGATGAATTATTGTTGGAATTTTTTTTAGAATAAATTAAAAAATTATTATTTAAAAAAAATTAAAATAATTTTAATTATCATTTTTTTTTATAATGTGCTTAATATCTAGACAAATTGCACTAACATCTGATTCAATTTATTTAGATATTAAGGAAGTTGCGTATTCGATCCTTCAGTTTGCTTAGACATTAGACGAATTATTACAAATCCCAACAATATATACATACAGCGAGTGAGACAAATCATTTGCACTATGGTACACAAAAATTCACTTCTTTACCTATTTTACCTCTTTCTCTTACCTTTTTTTTTTAATTTGTAAAATGGCTCAAACGTCACTATTAGAAATTCATTATGATAGAAAAATATTATTAGATTATAATGAATTTTTTTATATTTAGTTCTCTTTATCCTATATTTATTGATATGCCACTAGATGTGAGATATCTGGCGACGTTGAGTAATTTTGTTCTGTATGACTGTATGTTATTGGTCAGCAACACAGAAAATGGGTGAAAAAAATTTATTACAGATATCCAATAGAAGCAAATAATACTTTTTTATTATAAAATATATTATTTAAATAAATATCAATTAATTGATAGTTTTGTTTTACTGATCTGTTTTATAGCATTATTTTTATTCGTTTGTCATAAGTATCGACTACATGATGATAATGACATAAAATAAATCAGGGATTGCCATAATCATTTTTTTCAAAATTCATATTTTAAAATTATTTGTTTATCTAGTTGATGACACCCAGTCAGATGGGGCCGTGAGAAAGAACATTACAGAATTGGACATTGATCTAAACATGCATCTCATGCCAATAATGATGGGCCGAATCATGAAGATCGGAATATACAACCAGAGAGTATGTCGTAAGTAGATGTTGAAAGCCATGATAGCTCTACAATTGGAGACCTAATGATCGATCCATATTTAGTTAACCCTGTATCTGATGGTGAGAAGGTAGAAGTTGAACCAGTTGATATACCTAATGATGAGAAGGACGACGATGTTGAAATGAATTATTTCATAGACTCGCAACTCGCACAGACTCAGCCTGCTATTTTTCATCCATATGATCATTTGCCTCACTATACCATGTTGAATTTAGATGTAATGAACCAAGATTGGTCTTTTGGTCAAGGAGGTCTCAATGATAATCTGATCAATGAGTTCATAGTTGGCAACAATTTGAGAATAAGGAGGAAGTTCTTATGGCAATAAAGACGAATAGCATCAGGAGGGCCATGGAGTATAAGATATTAGAGAGTGACCATTTGAAATATTCAGTTCAGTACACTCAGTTTGGAACAGGTTGTCAATGGAGCATACGTGTTTCTTATCGTCGAAAGCAGGAAAAATGGGAGGTGAGGAGATACAATGGTCCTTATTCTTGTCTGCACACATCGACGAGGCAAGATCATAGAAGGTTAGACTCAAAAGTGATAGCTCAAGCTATCTTTACAATGGTAAAAGTCGATCCAACCATTGGCGTAAGGATTTCGCAAAGGATGTTGAGACCCACTTTGGCTACAAAGCATCCTATAGAAAGGTTTGGCTTGCAAAGAACAGGGTAATCGCTACAATATACAGAGACTGGGAGGAATCATACAATGATATTCTTAGGTAGCTATTTGCAATGGAGATGTACTTATTAGGTGTGTGTTATTACGTTGTCTTTAGTTTTATGCAGTATTAAACAAACCAACTTCTAACAATTGTTATGACATAGGCACCTGGGTTCAAATTGTAACTTAACCAAGCCACGGTGATGAGGACAGTGTTATGTTTCATCGAGTGTTTTGGACATTTTCACCATGTGTTGAGGCTTTCAAGCACTGCACATCACTAAATTCTATTGATGGTACTCACTTGTATGGTAAATATGGAGGCACCTTACTTATGGAAATCTCCCAAGATGGCACATTGCTTATGAAATTCGTTTTCAGAGTTTACAAAGTGAAGTTCAGACTGATTGGTCATCAGGATAATTGGCCAGCATATGATGGGCCCCATATCTGGCCTAATCTTCGGATGATGCAAGTGAAGAGAGGTCGTCCAGTATCTACTTGGATACATAACAACATGGATGATGTAAAGGAGACCATTTAGAAGATATGCAAATTGTGTCATCAGGTTGGTCATACACGGAGGACTTGCACCGCGTTGGATCCAAATGCTTCCACTTCTGGCAACCGTCAGCGCTAGATATTATTACTTTCTTTAAGTGTTTATTTTGTTAGTTATCATCATTTGCTAAAATTTCTATAATGTTTACTTTGTTAGTTATTATGATTTGCTAAAATTTTTACAATGTTTATTTTGTTGTTTATCATGAGAATTTATAACATGAAAGCGCTTACAAAATAAATATAGCAACAGAACAAAATAAATCTTAACAAGAAGTACTGATAGATAATATATGATGAGTCATTGAGTCCTATAAAGTAACCTAACAAAATACATACACATACTAACATGCACCATGACTAAGCTCAATGTCGACCACCTCGCCTAGCACGTACTCGCCTCGGTGGTGGTGCATGAAAACCATCTGTCTCGCAACCAGGAGAACGGATCTTCCTATATTTTTTGCCCAGTGTTGGTGCATCAGCGTGGGCTGCATCGGTGGAGGCTGCATCAGTGGCTGCTCTATCATCCATATTGATGCATTTGCATCATTAGTATTTTTTTTTTAGAATTTCATTCAATAAGCTAAGAATTTTTGTTAGATAAGCAATGATTTTATGGTTAAATTATCATTACTTTGAGTTAGTTGAATTTATTTGGAACAGGAGAAATTGGAAGAGAATTGACAAAGATCAAGTAAGAAGAGGTTAGGATTCACCATGAACAAGAAGCACATGAAGGGGAACCAAACAGATAGCTCCCTGTACAAATAATTGAGGACACACAATGGCCATGGGACGTGGAAGACAAGGCGTGCCATGGCTAAGGAGAAACAGAGAGCAAATGGTTGAATTGTGGTTCAGCCGTGAAACGTGTAAGCCTAGCCATGCAACGACAAAGAGGGTGTTGTGCGTACGCATGCCATGCGCGTATGCACAACCAGCGGTATAAAGAAATTCAAGCATACACATCTAGCATGCATATGCACAATAACACCAGCAGTGGGATACAGGAGCACAATCGTCGAACGTGGGCTATGAAAAGAGGGGGTCATACGTACACACATCTAGCATGCGTACGCATGACAACAAAGCCGTGCAATGTGAGAGAAAGGCCGTGCAATGCAAGGAGAGCAAATAGAGAGCAATTGAGGCCAAAATACCTGGCCGTGAGATGTGGGAACCTAGGTGTGGCATGATTGGAGCAAGATAGAGAGCAAATTGGACTAATATTAAGCCTCACGTACAACGTGAAGAAGCTCACTTATAACGTGAAATATGGGTCACCTCCCAGGGACCTTAATTCACTCACCAAGGCTTCCAATTCTTCAACACTTAAGTGATTTACTCAAGGCTCAACATAAGCCCATAGCATTGATTGAGAATCATGAGTAAAAAGATCTAAAGCTTGACTTGAGAGGGAAAATATTAATTAGTTAGATTCGATTTTGTTTTAAGTTGATTCTCTTTTAAGTTTTGAATTTGAAATTTGTTTTAAGGTTAGTATATAAGGGAGAGGACACACATGTTTCTTGGATCCTTTGGCACTTTTGACAATATAGAATTTTAGGCTTTCTCTGGAAGCATGAGCCACTAATCTCCTCGGTTAAGGTTAGTAGCTCTGTTGATTCCTATGGACTAATATTCTAGCTTTTCTACCTTTGATTAATGCACTGATATTTTAGTGTACGAATTCCCATACTCCGCACAACTGAACCAGCAAGTGCACTGGGTCATCCAAGTAATACCTGAGGTGAGTCAGGGTCGATCCCATGAGAATTGTCGGCTTGGATCAAACAATGGTTATCTTGTAAATCTTAGTTAGGCGGATAGAAAAATTGATTAGTTGTTTAAATGAATAAAAGTAAAATAAAGATACGTTACTCAGTAATTGTGAATCGAATAATAAGAAGATGGTTAAGGCTTTGGAGATGCTTGGTTCTTCTGGATCAATACTTTCTTACTGTCTACTTCAACTGTGAATGATTTTTTCTATAGCAAGCTGTATGTGATCAACGCCGGTTTGAGTGGCCGCCAATCTTCCTCTTGGCTGAACACTAGGTTTAGTGCGCATCCAGTCTGAATGAGGGTGAAGCTCCTGCAGTTCATCCCCTTGGTGATCCTACTCAAAATGCCATAGACAAGGTTGAATCTTCCAGATCAGAGAATGCTGCGCCTTGATTTTAGCCTTTACCACAAAGACCCTAATCTCCCCATACCTTGGCTAAACTGATGTCTCAAGAAGTCCCCAATGAAGTCGTGGATTAGCTGTCTAAGAGACGTATCCTCAAGCTAGTGGTTCATTGATATCTGATGAAAGACGCTCGTTGAACCCATGTAGAATAGAGATAACTTTTGACAGTTCAACTCATTCATAAGGTTGAAGAACGAAGATACATCTTAGGAGAGAATTAAACACGAATTGAAATAGGACAGTAGTATTTTTATTAATCCATAAAACTCAGCAGAGCTCCTAACCTTAACTTAGGAAGTTTAGTGACTCATGCTGATAGAAGAAATACAAAATGAAACGTAAAAGTGGGCAAGAGTCTAAGTATCCCTAACAATGGTGAACTCTTGTCTATATATACTAAGGATTACAGAAATATGATAGACTTAGGCCTATAGTACAAAAATCCACTTCCGGGGCCCACTTGGTGAGTGTTTAGGCTGAGCTTTAGTGTCTCCCATGTGCTAGGATGCTCTTTGGGCATTGAACGCCTGCTTGGGACACCTTTGTGGGCGTTGGACGCCAGCTGCTCCCTTTTGGGTGTCCAACGCCAGGAAAGGGGTAGATGGCTGGCGTTGAACGCCAGTTTTGGGCCTTCATCTCCAAAGAAAATTATAGACTATTATATATTGATGAAAGCCCTGGATGTTAGCTTTCCATAGCCATTGAGAATGCTCCATTTGGATATCTGTAGCTCAAGAAATATTTGCTTGAATGCACGGAGGTCAGATCCTGACAACATCTGCTACGCTTTCCTTGCCTCTGAATCAGGCTTTGTCAAAACTCTCAGATTTTAGCCAGAAAATATCTGAAATCACCATAAAAAACAACTCATAGTAGAATTCAAAAATGTAAATTTTACACTAAAACCTATGAAAATATAATAAAACTTAAACAAAACATGCTAAAAACTATATGAAAATGATGCCAAAAAGCGTATAAAATATCCGCTCATCATATTTTCTTAAGAAAAAGTTTTCGTTCTACATCCAAAAGGTTTAAATGTGTTGAAAAACAATTCTTCTCTAACTTGAATTCTTTTAATATCTTGAAAAAGTTAATTAATTGAATTAAGCTCGAAAACATATTCTCACAGTTCTTAGGTTTTAAAACTAGACTTGATAAGTGACATTGAATCAACTAGGGAAAATTCTTATGAATTGTGTGGCTTATAAATCAGTGAACATACCTCAACTCTTTCTTAAGTAATTGATTAAGGAATTAGTGATTAATTGGGTTAAAGAGAAATTGAATTATCAAGAGATTGCGGTTTGATTACTAATGATTTGCCATGGATGTATCTTTGTATGATCAAGGTGAAAAGTGAAAAGCATTTGTCCAGAAGTCTCAGCATCTTTGAAACCTTAACTCTTTTAATCATCTTATTTTCTCAATACTTACTATTTGTCTTGTTTACTTCTCTGTTTTCGTGTTATTTGCTATTGAAACTTTAAATTTGTGCTTGTTTGACTAGAATAATCAAGTGACTATTGCTTGTTTAATCCGTTAATCCTCGTGGAAATGATAACCCACTCCCATGGTATTACTTGGTATGACTTGGTGTACTTGCTGATCATTTGTGGTTTTGAAAAATTCACATCAAGTTTTTGGCATCCTTTCCGGGGATAATTGTGATTAACAACTACTAGTTGGTTGATAACCTAGATTAGACTTTTATCTTTTCGTTTATTTATTTATTTCGCTAGTTGCCTCACTGGGAATTCCTTTCACTTTGATGTAGGGAATTTCACCTTTTCTTTTCTTATTTTTTGAGTGTTTATGCAGAGAAATAAGGATAAGGAACTTCTTCTATACGATCCTAAGATTTAAAGAACTCTTTGGAGACAAAAGAAACAAGCTAAAGCTCAGAGAGTTGAAAAAGACTCTGAAGACGAAATTGAAGAGGAAACTGAAGTCAGTATGAAAAAGAACAATGATTATATTGTTGTCAACAATCCCAATAATGCCCAGCCAGTCAGAAGAACTCTTGGATCGTACACTTCTCCCAATCCTGAAAACTGTAGGAGTAGCATAGTGACACCTACTGTGAATGCCAACAATTTTGAGCTGAAACCTCAACTAATCACCTTAGTTCAGAAAAATTGTCAGTTCAATAGGATACCTCTTGAAGACCCTAATAAGCACATCTCTAATTTTCTCCAAATCTGTGACACAATCAAGACCAATGGAGTATTGACTGCTATTGTCCCCATTCTCTTTGAGAGACCGAGCCAAGCAATGGCTAGAAACGCAACCCAAGGAAAGCATTGAGACTTGGAATGAGTTGGTTAGTAGGTTCTTAACCAAGCTTTTTCCCCCCATAAAGGTTGACAAAGTTGAGGACAGGCATCTAGACACTCAGGCAGCAAGATGGAGAGTCTCTATATGATGCATGGAAAATATACAAGGAGATGATAAGACGGTGCCCCCCCCCCCAATATGTTCTCCAATTGGGTACAGCTCCAAATTTTCTATGATGGTGTTACTCCTATTGTAAGGAAAGATTTAGATAACTCAGTTGAAAGATCACTCCATATGAAGAAGACCATTGAGGAAGCAATAGATTTAATTGAAATGGTGGCTAGCAATCAGTACTTATATTCCTTTGAGAGAACAATGAGGAAGGGAGTGATGGAAGTAGATACATTGAACACCCTGCTAGCTCAAAACAAAACAATGTCTCAGCAAATAAATGCCATCACTCAACAATTAGGAAGTAAGCAAGTCAACTGTGAATGCACATGATGGCTCCTATGATTTTAGTTGAGGAATCTCTCAAGGTAAAGGTTTTGATTATGGCCAATCTTCTGTAAAGCAAGTAAGTTATATGGAAAGTTCTTCTAAGCCACCTCAAAATGACCCATTCTCTAAAACTTACAATCATGGATGGAGAAATCACCCTAATTTTGGATGGAGAAACCAAGGTCACAGGGCAAAACAATTTCAACAATAACCCTCACCAAAACCTTCTCCAACACAATTTCAGCAATAACCATCACCAAAATAACTTCAACCCCCAACATCAATCTAGCTACCCTCATCACAACCACTAATCCTCACAACCACCACAACCCTCACTAGAATCCTAAATTCCTCAAAATCTCTCCCATATGAAAATTTCCTTAGAAAAACTCTCCCAGAACACTTCTATTTTTATGCAAACCACTCAAAATTTCATGCAGGAAACTAAAAGCTCCATTAGAAACTTGAAAATACAAGTGAGATAAACTGCTCAACAAATAGCCAAACCCACAAATGCTTTTTTCAGTGACACAATTCCAAACCCAAGAGAAGAATGCAAGGTTATAAGTTTGAGGAGTGGCAAAGTGGTTGGCAAGGAAACTACAAGCACTTACAAGCAAGAGGAAGAAGCAATGGAGAATGTCATGACTCAAGGGGAACATGTACCTACTAGTCCCCTTGTACCCTCACTTTAAGCTTTAAAAGAGCCACCAATTGAGAAGGTTAAGATGCTAGAATACAAGCAAAAAATCTAATACCCTAAAGACTCTAGGGAAAGAACAAAAAAAAGCAATACTCTAAATTTTTGGAGATATTCAAGACACTACACATTAATATTCCATTCACAGAAGCACTGGAACAAATGTCACTGTATGTTAAATTTATGAAGGAATTATTGTCCAAGAAAAATTTCTTAAAGGGAGGCCAAACAGTAGTCATGACTAGAGAGTGTAGTGCAATTAATCAAAGAAATTTTTTAAGAAAAAAGAAAAATCCTAAAAGTTTTTAAATCCCCTGCACTATTGGAAACACTACCTTTGAAAGAACATTGTGTGATTTAGGGGCAAGTATCAATTTGATGCCTCTTTCTATGATGAAGAATCTACAAATCCAAGAGGTGAAATTCACAAGAATAGCTCTCTAATTGGCAGACAAGTCAATAAGGCAACCACATGGGGTGGTTGAGAATGTTTTGGTTAAGGTGAAAAAGTTTTTTCTCCTAGAAATTTCATAGCTCTTGCATGGAGGAGGATGAAACTTCTTCCATCGTTCTAGGGAGACATTTTCTAGCTACTGGTAGAGTCTTGATTGATGTTAAAAATGGTGAATTAATGTTAAGGGTGCATGATGAGCACTTAGTCTTTCATGTTTTTAAGACCATGCATCATTCAAGTGATCAAGAGGATTGCAAGAAGGTTGAAGTCAGGGATCCAAACTTGAAGGAAGCACCTAATAAATCGCCTAAAAAAATTCCACCTCCATGTCTAAAAGGAAAAGAAGAAATAGAAGTGGTGCAGTAAGTTGAAGGCACCAAAGGAGTTTACAAAACTTTGCAACTTAAGTCACCCTTTATGGCAATTAATGAGACATCCCCTGACATGAAGTCTAAGTTTAGTGTTGGGTATGCACTACTATCTAAGGGGAAAGAGAAGACTATGAAAAGGCCTAGGGAGTGGAGAAACAAGAAGATCTCTACAAGCAAATTTTCACCAGGGGATAGAGTGATGCTAACTTATCACCCATTAGAGCCATCTTCAAAGTGATCTGGCCATTACACAGTAAACAAGATTCTTTTTCTTAGGCATGTTGAGATCATCAAAGAAGACAATGGGAGAAAATTCACAATGAGAGGGAAAAAGTTGAAGCACTATGATCCACCTCCACCTTAGTAAGAACCAACTGTCAAACTAGTGACGTTAAAGAAGCGCTTGTTGGGAGGTAACCCAACGTTAGGTAATCTTTTTTTTTGCTTCATGTTGCATGTGTTTCATGGATTAAGTTTGGTGTTGCTACACCAATATGCTGCTTGCTTTTTACTGGGTATTTGACTCTGCCTCTCATTGATTGTGTCACACTAAGTTTAGTGTTCTCACATCAAGTTTGGTATTGCAACACTTCACCCATGCAAGGTCCACCCCCCATGTCAATACATTAGCAACATGTTTATTTTTCTTTATTTTGTCTTTACTTTCATTTTGTTTTTAATTTTGTTTGTTTTATTTAAATTAACCTTTGCATCACTTAATTGCTTTCACTAGATAATCATGTTTATTCCTATTTCTATCAGCACTATTTATTTTTGTTGCTTGAGAACAAGCAACCATTCTAAGTTTGGTGTTGGAGGCTATGCTCTACATAGCCTAAGAGAAGATGAACGCAACAATGATGATTAAGGTAGTGTCATTTCTTTTAGTTTTTCATCCTTCATTTTTTTTGTTCTTTCTATTCTGTTTTCATATTTTCTTGTTTCCTATCTTGTCCTCTGAACTCACTACTTGTAACATCCTCCTAAGCACTCTAATCACATGAAAAAGATTTGTTCAGAGGGAAGAGAGTTGAATTTGATAAATAAAGTCCTCTTATGAAAAGTGGTGGTACATTACGTGTGATTATCATGGATTGAGCTAAAAGGTTACTGATCTTGTATGAAATGGAAGAATGATCCTTTATGAGCAAGAGCCCTAGAGAAGTATCATGAGACCTCTCAAAAAACAAAAATATCCTTGAATGGAAAAAGAAAAAAAAAAGAAAGAGAGAAAAGAAATAATAGAGAAAAGAATAGAGAAAAAAAATCAAAGAAATCAAGATAAAGATCAAGGTTGCAAAGCTCTGAGCATCAATGGTTAAAGAACCTAGTTATGTGTTTGTGATGTTGTTTGTCGAAGGATATGACTCGGGTGATTAGATCCAAAGAGTGCCTCATCACCCGATAATTTGGGCCAACTAATCCAGAATTATCGATCGAAAATCCATAATAAAGAGTTTCATTGAGACAACACATTTAGAAGTCCAAAGAGACTCTAGACATCGATGTTTGGGAATTTAAAGTCTTTAACTATATGCTTATGGTACAAGCGTATCAAGGAGTGGCTTGGGTAATTAAATATGAGGGATGCTTTATCACCCGGTAACTTGGACTAACTAGCCTGGGATTATCGATCAGAAGCCCACAATCAAGAATCGCCTTAAAAAAAGAAGCATTTAGAGTTGTCAACCGAAAAAACTCTCTGTTATAAATAAAGGATTCAAGGATCAATCAAAGCTCGAAAGAAGAGTCTTGTAATATTATCCAAACCTTAACTCGCAGTGATACTTCACTCCCAAGAATACAAGATTCATTGAGAAGGAAGAAAATTAATGATATTCACATGGTTTGATAAACCCCACTCCTAGGAGGGACATGAGCTTCAAGAATGATTCAATCCCCCTTCATCTCTAATATAATTATTTTCTTTTCTTTTCTTTTGCTTGAGGACAAGCATATTATTAAGTTTGGTATTGTGATACATTTGCATCATTAGTATTTTTTCTTTATAATTTCATTCAATAAGCTAAGAATTCTTGTTAGATAAGCAATAATGAGCATTACTTTGAGTTATTTGAATTTATTTGGTACATGAGAAATTGGAAGATAATTGGCAAAGACCAAGAAAAAAGAGGCTAGGATTCATCATGAACAAGAAGCACGTAAAGAGGAACCAAATAGAGAACTCCATCGACAAACAATTGAGGACACATAATGGCTGTGGGATGTGAAAGACAATGTGTGCCACGGCTAAGGAGAAATAGAGAGCAAATGGTTGAATTATAGTTCAGCCGTGGAACGTGTAGGCCTAGCCGTGCAACGACAAAGAGGGTGTCGTGGGTACGCATGCCATGCGCGTACACACAACCGGCATTATAAGGAAATTCATGCGTAGGCATCTAGCATGCAAACGCACAATAACACCAGCGGTGGGACGTGGGGGGCACAACCGTCGAACGTGGGCTATGAAAAGAGAGGGTCATGCGTACGAATTGAGCATGTGTATGCACGACCAGTGCAAAAAGAGACATCATGTGTACGCATCTAGTATGCGTATGTATGACAACAAAGCCATGCAACATGAGAGAAAGGTCGTGCAACGCAAGCAGAGCAAACAGAGAGCAATTGAGGCCAAAATTCCTGGCCGTGAGACATGTATGGGAACCCAGGCATGGCATAGCTGGAGCAAGACAGAGAGCAAATTGGACCAATGTTAAGCTTCACGTATAACGTGAAGAAAACAAAAAAATTCAAATAACTTGAGTGATTTACTCAAAGCTCAACATAAGCCCATGAATTATAGCATTGATTGAGAATCATGAGGAGAAAGATCTAAAGCTTGACTTGAGAAACAAAAAAGATCTAAATCTTGACTTGAGAAGAAAAATATTAATTAGTTAGATTTGATTTTGTTTTAAGTTGATTCTATTTTAAGTTTTGAATTTGAATTTAAAATTTGGTTTAGGGTTAGTATATAAAGGAGAGGACACATATAACACCCCGATTCTCCATAGAGTTATTCACAAAAGAATTTGTGATGAGAAAATTCGATAAATATCTAAGAATCACCTCATCATTAAAAAATAAGGCGGATTTAGACTTGATAAGTGAAAGAAAAGATATACCGTGAGATATAAAAACGTGTCCTAAGCCAAAAATCGCATCGAGTATGATGAATTTGACCGTCGAGTTAAAATCATCTATAGAATCTTCACTACTAGATTTTTTTGACTGAATTAGCTTAGTAGAATATTCTAAATTTAATTCAGAGTCGAGATACTCTCTGCTACTGATTTCTCAGTTGCCGGTTGTTTAAACTGATACAGTTTGAAAACGGCAATCTTACGGTTTAATTATTGAACCGTTTTCTTTTCTCTCTTTGAAAATTTGGCCAAAGCTTCAAAGAAAAAATCTTCAATCTAAATTTATGAAGCCAATAGAAGGATTATCTAGAAGAAAAATAAAGAATCGAAATACCTAGCTTAATTAAAATCTAACCGAACTTAAACCGAACCGATTTTTCCTTAACCAAACTATTCTCTCAAGATTAGCCACATAAACACAATTAAACCACTCCCTCTATTCTCTCTTTGCTGGCCAAACCTCCGTCACAACTTGGCCAAGAGTGATGACTCATTAGGAAGCATTTAATGAAGAAACACATGCCATTAAACAAGTGTCATTCTTCCTTGATTTGGTGGCAACATACCACACCATTCACCACACTATAAATAGACATTCTCACCCTCATTTTTGAAGCTTTAACAAGAGAACAAGAGAGGGAGGATAATTTTAGATATTAAAATTTAGAGAAAAGGACAAATATGTCCCTGACCTTTTATCCCGTGGACATTTTCGTCCCTGACCATTAGAAAGTACTTTTAAGTCTCTGACGTCCTTAAAATTAGGACGGATCAGTCCCTCCATCAAAAAGCCACCATCAGACTCAACAGAAAAGTCTGATGTAGCTCCCCTGCTGCTTACCTGGCATGACGGCTGCCCACGTGGCACGTTAGGGAGATGGAGCATTTGGAAAGTGGACAAATAAATCCCTGGCGCTGAGAACGACGTCGTTTAGATTGCTGCCCTAATCCTGAAATTCGTTTGGGTTCTTTGTTTAGGCTGATGGCTGGTGGTGAGGAGAAGAGTTCCATGTATGTTAACAATGGCTACGAAGGAGGCATCATCAACCTCAAGAAGACAGGAAAATAACCATCTGGAAAGAAGCCAGCTGCAAAGAAGACAGAAAAATTGAAAAATTACAATTGATAAATACTTCAAGGAAAATTTTTCTAACGGTATTAAAATCTCCAATAGTATCATAGTATGTTGACAATTAGTACTGACAAAAAATAGTTGGTTCAACTCGCATAAATAATAAACCAAAATCACCAAATACATGAGACAACATTTTAAAAAAAAAAGTGCAATATATATATATATATACTTATGGAACTAGGAGTCTAGGAGTAAGCACCCTATCCATCAAGCTTTGTTACAGCAATACAAGTAACTAAGGCAAATTAACTTCAACTTCGAAGAGAAGCAAAGTTTATGCCAAGAATAAAGATTCAATTAATGCACGAATTTCCTTAGAAGCAAAACTGTAAATAATAAACAAGCTTAAAATATCCGATAAGAAAAAAACATAGACAAAAAGTGAAATAAAAATATACTGTACATCAATTTGTGACTTAGGCCTTTGAGAACTGAGAATGGGGCTGCATCCGATTCTATTGGTCCAATTCTTTTTCATACAAACAATGGAAAGCAAGATATACAAAGTGCAATGTGCATCACTCCAGAACAGCAAGTTCTTGGTCAACCCTCCAGTAATTTGCATCACTGAATTCCTTCATACCAGGATTGCCTTCTTCAGAATTTTCCTTCTCTGGCACTTTTGGGACTATGTTCCTTTTCAAAGGTCCTGCTTCCCCAACTATCCCTTCTTTAAGAGCCTGTTCCATTGCCTTTTCAGTACCTTCTAATTCTACACCTACAAATTCAACATCCTCTTCAAATAGAGAGGGTACCGCAACTGATTTTGGACTACCCCCTCCCTAAAATCTCTACTTGATGGTGATCCATTTGATGGGCTTCATTCGCCTTTTGTAGGAGAACTTACATTAGGGCTGCCTACTTGAGGCTTAGTAGAACCATCTGACTCGTCATGATCCACAAAGGGGTTTGTGCTTGAGGCAGGTTCTCCCCATCCCACCCAATCAGGTAAAGGCCTGTCCCCAAATAAGTCTTCATTCTCAGGTGCATCAAACCTAAAGAATTCCATATCGTTTGAACCGCTTGCTTTCACACTTTCGAAGTCTAAAACATCCCCATTCATGGCATTGCTACCAGTTAAACCACTAAAAAAATTTGCAATGACCTTCCTTTTCCTGTCAAAATTCCCAAAATCAGATACTATCTGCAACCGTCTCACATCAAACCAAAGCCAAAATTCTTTAACTTACCTTATAGAATGGACAACCCAAGAAGATTCTGTTAGGGTTTCTAACGGTCTTCGACATAAAACATTATTGCATAGACTCCGCAGAAACACATCGGGGCGACGACATCATTTCCATCTCCAACATGAAGTGCAAATGGAACTGAGCTTGAAGCAGACTTTTCTTGTCTAACTCCACTTACGCTTCTTCTTGAGGTTGATGATGCCCCCTTCGTAGCCATTGTTAATATACGTGGACCTCTTCTCCTCACCACCAGCCACCAGCCTAAACAAAGAACCCAAACAAATTTTAGAATTAGGGCAGTGATCTAAACGACGTTGTTTTCAAAGCCAGGGACTTATTTGTCCACTTTCCAAATGCTCCATCTCCCTAACGTGCCACGTGGGCAGCCGTCATGCCAGGTAAGCAGCAGGGGAGCCACGTCAGACTTTTCCGTTGAGTCTGACGATGACTTTTTTACGGAGGGACTGATCCGTCCTAATTTGAAGGACGTTAGGGACTTAAAAGTATTTTCTAATGGTCAGGAACGAAAATGTCCACGGGGTAAAAGGTCAGGGACCTATTTGTCTTTTTCTCTAAAATTTAAAAAGGGAGAGTGATTGAGGAGAGAACAACCGAGGAGATTGATAGCTTGGAGCCCAACTTTCCAACTTCCATTAAGCCTTCATCAAGCTACGAATGTGATCTTCACCTCACCATCATGATTCTAGGAGTTTCTTGAGCATGATCTTCTTTGTCATCCTCCTTTAAGGCTTCCCAAAATCCTAGCTCGAGGAGGAGCCTTGACCGAAGAGATAAAGGGAAAGCTAGAACCGATTTCTTGAGCAAGGGTGAACTCTATCGAGGTAGGGGTTAGGCTAGTGTAATTGTATATTTTTGTTTATGTAAATGATGTTTGTTGATGATATAATGAGTAGTTGCTGCTAGCTATGATGTTGGATTATGTTTGATAAAGAAAGATGATGAGAAGCTTAGGAAACTAAAATGGTTAGTTAGAACCTAAGCCAAATTCTATCGATATGGTCACTGAAATTAGGCAGCGACTTGCGCGGATTTCTGAGAAAAATCTAGCCACTCAAAAATTGTGTAATAATTTTCTGGTAATCCTTGATAAGGTTAAAAATTTCAGAATTTTCTGATCAGTTGGTTGAAAGATAAAAATGTTTGAAAGTAAATGGTTTCTGCTGAAAAATCTGTTTTTTGAATTAATCCAGTAGAAACTTCCAACCTACAAAACTTTTGATTCTGATGAGTTTTTGAGTTGAAACCAAAGAGAGTAGAAAGATTGGTATGTGAAGAGCAATGTATCCAAATTTTGGGATAATCCCATTTTTATATAATTAAATACATAATTTACAAAATAGAAGGTTCACTATTTTATTGACATGCAATTCTGAAACTCGTTTGGTAATTCCAGTGACTTGTTTGAGTTACTGGTATTGATCTTAAACTCTAAATTGAGTGCAACTAGTTTTGATAGAACCCTCATGATGTATATTTCGGTCCCTCAAAATTCAGGATTTTAGAAGTCATGGATTAAAAGTTATAGGCTTTAACATTTTATTGCTCACTAATGGCTAAATAGGATTTACAAACTTAGAACAGTGATTTCCTGGATGGATATCTCCTTATGTAGAAAAGATTTTGTGATGAAAACAAAATCAAATGAAACCTTATGGTGTCTACCTCATTCAATTTAAATTCCAGAGCCATGGCTATTCTAGAAAATTAGTTATGCACTTTGGAAGTTAACTGGTTCACCGGTTAACCAAATAAAAATCTCTCAAAACAGAATAGGTATAACTTTTTTTTTTGAAATTAGAATGCTCTGAAACTTAAACCAAATGAAACTTGAGTTCAATACGAATGCATGGACATAAAGTTTGCACAAATAGGAGTCAGTTTGCTATATTAATTATTAAATAGAAAACTGGTCGCCAAGGAGGCATTAGGCTAAACAAGTCAAGAAAATGAATAAGAACATAAGTTGTCCCTATGAATGTTTAAAGTTAAAAGGTGATGCCGAGGTATGTTTAGTAACATGGTGATCCGGAGGTATGCTTAGTTATATGGTGATGCGGAGGTATGCGTATTTATAAGGTCATGTGGAGGCATGATGAAAAGAAAGAAAATGAGAAACCATGAATGAATAATGAATCATGAGAACTATTTGTTTGAATGGGCCTTTGTGCCGAAATGCTAATGTGGAAGTGTCCGCCTGACTGATAGTCTGAGATTCCTAATGCGGGAATATCTGCCTAACTAATAGCATATTGTATGTTGAATGGGCCTTGTGCCAAATTGCTAATGCGAAAGTGTCCGCCTAACTGATAGCCTGAGATTGGTAATGCTGGAATGTTCGCCTAATTGGTATCATGCTTCTACCGTGATGCCAAGGTATCCTAACTGACATACCCATGATGATAATTGTGCCTGACTGACACGGTAAAGAAACCATATTCGGAGTTTGTCCCAAGTAACGTCAGGTTGCGGGTAGACAACCGACGCATGAGCTCATGGCCGGTACTAGGTATAGGCATGCATCATAAATTGTTTGTGCATTTGATTGTGATTGTTTACTGTTCATTCTTTCTGCTATGTGCTATCTGCTTCTTGTTAAGTTTCTATTCTCTGTTTCTTGTTTGTATTTTTAAAATTATGTGATTTAACTTTGTCCAAAGTTTAGAATAAGATAATAAAGTCAGGAATAATAGTCATAGAAAATAGCATGAAAACAGTAGTGATCCCAAAGAAAGGTGCCAAGAAAGAGTTATGTCAGAGCCGCGATATGGATGTAGCCGAGAGACTTAGTAAGCGAGTTATTACGATAGAACCAGAACTCTAGATTTCAGAGAGAGATGCATTTTCACGATGTCACCTTACTGAGAACCATATAGGTTCTCACCCCTCCTTTTTCCTTTTTCCCTCAGATGAAGGTTTCTGACTTGACTGCCGCCACTGGAGTTATATTAGAAGGGTACCAGAGGAGCATGTGCTTTCAGACCCTACAGGAGATGCTCGAGACTAGTCCTGAGATGATGCCTGCAGACTTGTGCCCCGACGGTGAGAAGAATGTAGGATAGATGATCTTTATTCCTTAGACTTTGCTTTTCTTCACTTTTTTTTAGTATTTTTTTAGGGGTAGAAATTGATATTTTTTTTCTTTGTTAGTCCGGGTACCTTAGGGGTTTTCTATATGAACCAGGTATTCTGAAAAGTTATCAATTGTATATATATATATATATATATGTATGAATTAACTTAAAACGTATATATGTATGAAAGTTTATTATAATCTTGTTGCTATTTTAATTTTGCTATTAGTTTGGTATTTATTTTATATTGTATATCTCTGAAGATGTTTATTGTTTTGCTAATAGGTTTGTTAAGAAAGACATATGATAAAAATAAGTTAACATATGCGATTACGTTAGTATGAAAGGCTCATATGTAGTAAATAATACCGAGTCTAGATTATTGTAGGGCTACTTGGAAGTAACACCTGACGACTAGTAGTGATTCGGACCTGCCGGAAATCGAGTCGTTACAACACACATGTTTCTTGGATCTTTCGGCACTTTTGACAATACAAAATTTTATGTTCTCTCTGGAAGCATGAACCACTAATATCCTCCGTTAAGGTTAGTAGTTTTGTTGATTCCTATGGACTAATATTCTAGCTTTTCTACTTTTGATTAATGCACTGATATTTTGTTAAGAAAAAGTTTTCGTTCTACATCCAAAGGGTTTGAATGTGTTGGAAAACAATTTTTCTCTGACTTGAATTCTTTTAATATCTTGAAAAAGTTAATTAATTGAATTAAGCTCGAAAACTTATTCTCACAGTTCTTAGGTTTTTAAACTAGACTTGATAAGTGACATCGAATCAACTAGGGAAGATTCTTATGAATTGTGTGGCTTATAAATCAGTGAACGTACCTCCACTTTTTTCTTAAGTAATTGATTAAGGAATTAGCGATTAATTAGGTTAAAGAGAAATTGAATTACCAAGGGATTGTGGTTTGATTACTAATGATTTGCCATGAATGTATCTTTGCATGATCAAGGTGGAAAGTTAAAAGCATTTGTCCAGAAGTCTCAACATCTTTGAAACCTTAACTCTTTTAATTATCTTATTTTCTCAATACTTACTGTTTGTCTTATTTACTTCTCTGTTTTCATGTTATTTGCTATTGAACTCTAAGTTTGTGCTTGTCCGACTTGAATAATCAAGTGACTATTGCTTTTTTAATCCGTTAATCCTCGTGGGATGATAACTCACTCCTGTGGTATTACTTGGTACGACTCGGTGCACTTTCTTATCATTTGTGGTTTTGAAAAATTTGCATCATATATATGGCATGATGTCTCCCCTAAGACACCATAAGTAGGACATGAAGATCTTGACAACGAAGCCTCATCAATATGTCTCGGGGCATAGAATGATGGTAGCGGACTAGCATGCATCTATGCAAATGTGCGTGCAGTATGTGCAGGACTATCCTATAAAAAGGACTGTAACCAATCTGACGAATCTACATGCTGGGTCTCCAAATCCTGTGTCTAGAGTTGGAACTGATAACACTAGCTAGGATCAACATCATGCTGATAACTGGGTTCTGCATATGATGACTATGTCAGTCGTGGTGGCCCGAGAAAAAGAAAAACCCTTACATCCTATACCGGACCTTGTGCCGGCTCCTGGGCTGGCCCCTAAACCGGACCCTATAACGGCTCCTATACTGGTAGTTGTACAGGCTGCGGACCTCTGGCCTAGTGATCCCCGCCATCACACCTAGGACGTGCCACTCCCATCTCTCTTCTCGAGGATGCACTAGTGGTAGGTGGCCATCCTTTGGCTGATGCAATTGAGGGGATCTAGATGATATACCAGTAAATCATGTGGTATCACAGAAGAAACCTGATCATGCGAGTCACCCTTGCCCACGAGGGCTAAATGCGCCCACTGTATCAATGCAAATACTTTTGGGATGGGCGCAAATCGAAGCTATGGTGCAAATACAATCGATGTTCACCTCGAGAATGTCATATGTGATACCAGCCCTGCAAAAACTCTAGGTACCACTTCCCTCTTCTCCAACGACCATCATGACCGTGCATCACATTGATGTTGAGCAATGTTGTAGGGATATGCTGATCTGCACCGAACTGCCTAACTACACGGTCTACCTGGTGCCACTCCACAGTCGAAAAGAATAGTAGAGGGTACACAACATTTCATGTACCTTTGTTCCGTAGTATGCTATCCGAAATGATGTTCTCGATGCGTGGGTCATCATAAAGAATTCAATATTCTAATCATCTTGAAAGTAATCCACACGTTACAAAATACATAACAAGGCAATTACTTACGAACAAATTTATAATTAAACACAATTGTATGGATTACTTACGTCGGTCATCCTAATACTATTGAGAACCTATCTCCAAGTCCTAAGCCTAGTCTCCTCACGGTCCCTAATTGGCTCGTACCTCAACCAGCGAATCTCATTAGTTCTCATAAATTACACATGCATAGTCGGAAGATTTGAAAACAATGAAACAATAAAAAAATGTTTAATTACTCTGTTGGTCCCTATAGTTTTACAAAATTTTTAGTTAGATTCCTATACTTTTTTTTCTTTTAATTGAGTCCTTGCACCAAAATTTTTTTAATTAGGTCCCTATATTTTTTTTTTCTTTTATTTGGGTCCTTGTACCAATTTTTTTTAATTGGGTCCCTATTCAATTAAACCAATTACTGTGAAAAAGGACCTAATTGAAAAAAAAAAATTTGGTGCAGGGATCAAATTAAAAGGAAAAAAAGTATAGGGACCTAATTGAAAATTTCGCGAAACTATAGGGAGTAACAGAGTAATTAAACCTAAAAAAAATACTAAATACCTTTGAGCCAAAGAAAACCTCCGCTCGTCAAATCCTTGGGGTCGACATGGAATGATGTGATGATATGCTCAAGAAAAGAGCAAATCACTGCGGCATTGATCAAGATTCTCTAAAAGTGAGAGCTAGTTCATATAGACTCGGAGTCTGACTTATCTAGAAACAACATACCTCATATGATCTGCATGATATATCTTCGGGTGTACTGCATACGTCGCTCCTCCATGGAATTCTCATCCAAACCTTGGCATACTCTTGACCGGAACCACGATAAATTGACGATCCACTTTCTCTGATCCTGTATGTTAGCAGGCTCCGGTACGGCTCCTAACAACTGTATACATAAATTCTCCATGCTACGTCTATCGTAGAATATCTCCCATCATGTCATGTAGCCACTAACAAGATCTCTTTCCATTCGAAGTCCTAACTTATAAGCCAAATCCTGCAGGGTAATCATCATCTCCCTACAGAAAAAATAAAAAGGATGTGACTCCGGACACCACCTTTCGATCAAAGCAAACACCATTGCTCAATCATGGTCCCATTCAAGCATGTAGGCTATATGACTGAAGCCTGCTTGTGTGAGGAATGGCCTGGTTAGCTTGTCGAGGTGTTCTGGTACATTTCCTTTGGTGCATAAGATTCTACCACCCTAAAAAAACAAACAAAATTATGTTCAATTTTGACTAAAAAAATTCTAAATTTGATTCACATTAAATATAATTTAATTTTTATACCATGTATCACAATCTCTCGACAATATGATTATTCTCATCTAGTCTATACATATTCTGCTCATAACCTCTCATCAAGTTCTACTCCATCCGTATAATATATATAAAATTTCAGAATGTAAAAATAATCTTATCAATACATAATTTATTTATACATATGTTAATATATATGCCATAATTAATAATTATTAATATACTTAATTTATAATCTAATATCATATTACACTAATATCAAAGAACACATAATAATAATGCTAATAATATACAAATATTATTCTAAATACACTTTAAATTTAAATTAAATCATAAATAATTCTATTATAAATATCTATTTCTATTTTTATATATTGTAGTCTATTCAAAAAATATTTAAAACTATAATAATTGAAAATTACTCTAGTACTACCAACTCTAAGATTATAAAATACTCTAAAATATTTATTTTTATAATAATTAATAATTATTTTTATATAGCAGCAATCTAACTATTTATATGATACTGATCTAATTAGTCCTAATATTTATTTTTATAACAATTAATAATATTATTATAACATTATATAAACTGAATAAATAAATAAACATGACAAAAACAAATAAATAAATATTAAATAAAAGCAAAAACAAAGATTAGACTTACTTAAAAAGTGGAAGAATTGAGAGATTGAGAGATTGAGAGAGTCGATAGAGAGAGAAGATCTGAGAGAAAAATCTGAATTTAGAGAGAGAATAAAAATGATAAAAGTGAAATGTAGAAGAGAGAGCGAGCTTTTATAATTGGGCGAATTTCTTAACAATTCGCCGAATCACTAGATAAATTGCCTAATGTTAATATAGTTTGCTGCGTAACTAGGCGAACTGATGCGAATCCAAAAAAAAAAAAAATTCTCGTATTTAAAGTTGGAATTAATATTTTGGAGAAATAATAATTTTTTTAATTTAATCCAGAAAAAATCCGTAAATTGTTGTATACTTAGTTATGTGATTATTCAACCATATTCTTGAGGCCCCACGTTAGCAAGCATTATCATGATGTGTAAATAGTTCTTGTTTGAATAGTTGTTGGCGATAGTTGTTTATAAATATTTTTTTTCCTTCAATACACTTGTAACTTTTCAAAAAGTTTAAAGGTAGAATCTCTGATATTGGATCTATTTAAACTTTTAATTATTATAAAAAAGAAAGCCTTTTATTTGATTGTTGGTACTGTTTATAACAAATCTTAATACAAAAGTGCAAGTATATTGATTTGAAACGTGGTTGGTGCATCTAAAATTAAAGAATAATAGACTATTCTAGCAATACATACATGGTTTGAGATCTATATTGACCACCATCAGTGTGAGAATATAATCTATTAGTGAGACCATAAACCTTTGCAAATAATTAATATATTTAATTAATTAAAATTATATACAAAAAAGTGCCTAAAGTGATGCCTAGGGTCATGCACATTGGTAAAGTAGTATAAAATCTACTGCATGTTCTAGTGGCCATATAATTGGATTAGTTCAAGAAATTTGTGTCCAAGATTCTGTATTATGATACGTTCTCTAGTTTATTTTTCTAAAACATATATAGCAATATGACTCAAAAGTGCACTATTATTGGAAATGTAGGACCACCGAAAAGATGACTTATTATAAATCTGAATTTGTTCCTGTAAACAAAATTATTTAAATGTAATTAAGAGAATTTCTTTTTCTTTATGAGATATCTAAATGATATTCTCTTTTCTTCTACATTTTTCTTTTTTTAACATACACTTTAATCTATTTGACCAAAATACTTATAAATAATCATTATATACTAGTGATAATTATTTGGTTAATTAAAATAATAATATAAAATGTATTATTATTATAAATTTTATTTATTTTGTATTATTAATCATGAAATATATACAAAATTTCCGTAACTAGTTAACATATTTTAAAATATTATGTGATAAAATATTAAAAATAAATAAAATTTATTACAATAATAATAAATATATTTTATATTTTATATTATTATTATTATTTGAACCAATCAAATAATTATCACTAATATAATTATAATATTTTTTATAGATATTCTGATAAAATAGACTAAAGTATATATTATTTTAATTTTGTATGAAAAGAAGTGTACATTTTATAACTAACAAAAAAAAAGTGCCATTTAAATAAGAAGAGAGAAGTATCATTCTCTCTAATTAATTCACCAGTCTAAAAGCATACACTAATAATGCCCACATGTGCATAGAGACACCCATTAGTGGACAAGCTTGAACCATAGAAAGATTTGTTCCTCTATCTGAAATGCTTGTTTTGTTATAATTAAGGAATGTGACTTTAATATTAGAAGTGAGATCTTGATCTGAATTCTGAACATAAAGGGAAATGAAGATTAATTATTAGGTGACGACTGGATTCTATTATGTATTAGTTCTCAGAATTTAATGTTACATATTAAAAAGAAAAAGTATAGGTAGACAATAAAAATACTATATAATATGAATAATAAATATATCGGATGTTCATTTTATTAGGTGTGCGAATGTTTATTTTAATATTAAAATTTAGGTAAGTAATTTAGAGGTGTAATATATTTTGATTTAATTAATAGTTGTTCATGTTGTTCAAAAAAATTATTAGTTACTTAACATAACTCGATTAAAAAACTTCTTTATGTCCTCAAGTGGAATAGAATTTGAATCATTTAAATTTTAAATTTTTATTTTAGAAAATAAAATATAATTTTTTATCATTGAATAATTTTTTTTTCATACTAAAAATTATATTTTACTCTTTAAAATTTAGAGAATCCAATTGGAGTAGAATAATATTGGTCTACTATAATTACAATATTTTTCATGCATTCTTATATTCAATGCATGTAACATCTACTACTAAAAAGAGAGTGTACTTTCATTTTTTTTTTATAATAAATAATGGCCATAAATTAATAATTATTAAATAAAGATATTTTGCTAAACAATTTTGCAATTAATTATTAATAGAGACATCATTTTCGGTACGATGAGAGCTACTACATTGCATGTGATGTGATTTCTAAACTGTCATTGAAGCATTGAGGTGTCACAATCATGTATTGCACTCGGAAAATCTCAGTTCAGTGGTAACGACACCTCAGAGTGAAATCCAACCATTTCACATAAGACCATCACAAAACTTGATGATCAAATTCAATTACTTAATCATCATTCGCAGGCTATATTATTAATGTTAGGGTGTTAAAATCCAAATCGATTTAAATTAAATCGTTTATTTAATTTAATTTAAATTAAAAATTGAAAATCGTATTAATTTAAATTTAATTGAATTCTATTTTTTTACAAATAGTTGGATATTAGATTGGATTACGGATTTATTTTTTATAATCGATTCCATTTAATTTAAACCAAATAATGTGTTATAATATTTTTATTTTATTATTATATTTATAATTATAGTTATAACATGTTCAATTTGTTATATATTTTTATATTATTTATGTATTATTATTATTTAATAAATATTTTATGTTCAAAATATTATTTATTTATTTATTTTAACTAACCTATACTTTTATTTCTATTGTTATGTTATCATAGGTTTTTTAAGATATTGTTGAGACTTACTATGTCATTGTTGATTGTTTAAAATTTGATGTTGAGACTTGTTATATGTTTTTTATTTTTTTAATTTATAAAACCACAAATCCAATCCAATCCAAACCGTTTGAAATTGGATCGGATCGGATTGGATTTAAAAAAAAAATTATCCAATTCAAACCATATCGCAAGTAAAATTAGTGTTCGGATTGGATGAGTTTTTTACTCAAAACCAATCCAAACCGTACCGCGAACACCCCTAATTAATGTTAGGAAAAAACCCTAGACGACCTCATTTCTGATAATTATTTCGAAAGATAACGAATTCTTTAATAAAAAAAATATTTTTTAACTTTTGATCTTTATTTTTATAAGTTTAGTTAACTCTTATGTCAATAATTTTTTTTTATATTAACAGAATAAATCTACATATAACAAGTTAAACTATTGATTTATTCGTTAAGAGCCAACTAATAAGGTTGATAAATTCTTTTTTTTTTAGTCTTGTTGTCTTTTAGAGATAATTGTAAGAGAAGTTTAGTTTTTTTTATGTTACTTTTTTCAAATACATTGGCTAAATTTATTGTGTAAAACTAAGAAATATTAGTTATTTTTAAATTATTTTTATTTATAAAAATTAAATAAAAGATATATAATTGATTAATGTGTCACATAATATGTTTTAGAGAGATAACTAATAGAGGACTAATCAGTTTTACGAAATTAAATATCAAAAAGCGAAATGGGTATTTTTTTTATTGGGGCCTCATAGCTAATCTTTCGAATAAATTATTATGGATCGGAATGGGTATTTATTCTTAATGTTCTGGTTAGTAAAATAAAGAGTTTAATTTTGATGTATTATATATTATTGGTATAAAATATGTTATATAATTATTTAATTAAATTTATTTTTAATGATCATTAGAGTAGTTGAGCGAATAAAAGAGTTAAATCCAAATAAAAATTATTATATATAGTATTTTCGGTGAGGTTATATGATTAAGTTGTTTTAGTAACCAAGTTGATTTATTTAATATATATATATATATATATATATATATATATATATATTTTGATACAATAAAAATCAGTTGAAGAAAAAAAATTAATTTAACTTAATTACAAAATAACTTATGCATCCAATACTTTTTTTTATTTTTTTTTCACAAAAACTACTATTGAATATAGAAATATAGAATGCATATTAATTAATGGTAGTGGTAGTTGGTCGTTTGCTATCTATAAAATTATGAGGGTTTAAAGTGTCCTATAAATTATAAATCAAACTGTCACTAAATTAATTTTATTAGTATTTGACAAATTTTTTAATAGCAGAATCATGTTATTTCAAAATAGTAAGGTTACGGATTACATTGTTTCCTCTTTTTTTTTTTTTTTTTTTTTTTTTTTTTTTTTAATTAAGGGTCGTGCTATCTTTCATGCAAATGACTACAGACCGGACTACATGTTTATTTGAAAAAAAAAAAAAAAATTATGGGTGAAAGAAAATATGGACCCGCCATCTTATTTTCATCCCAAACTTGGGACATAAATGGGACGCAAGTGGAGACAGCAACCCTTTTTTAGTGCCCATTCCCACCATCACCCTTATTGTACGCACCATCCCATTTTTATTTTTTTTTGGTTATTTTCTTTTATTTGTTGTGATTTAAATTTTAAAACATCGAATTTTGTTAGTTTGTTTTATGATATCTGTAATTATGCTTCTTTATTTTCTATAATAATAATAATAATAATAATAATAATCTGTATTTTTTGAATTTAATATTTATTTATTACATTTAAATATATGTAACATTCTTTTTTACATTAAATTTTTTATGATATTCAATATATTATTATATCAGTATTATTCTTAATTTATATTATTAAAATATTAAATTACTATTTAATAATATATAATAATAACATGATAGACATAAAAGATAAAATTCACATTTAATACTAATATATACTCCTTTTCATTTCTATTTCATTCCAGACAAACAAATAAAAAAAAGTAAGTTGTAATTAAAATTAACCGTCTTTGCTGGTGTTGATGGTTGTTGCTGCCCTCTACTTCTCTTTTCCATTCAAGCTCTTTCGTTTTTTTCCTTTTTTTTTTTTTTTTCCTTCATACTTTCTTTTTCCTCTCTTTTCTTCTTTTTTTTTCGAATTTCTTCTATTTCCATCTTGTTTTAAATATGGAATACTACTTTTATCTTTCTTTTTTCTTTCCTTCCCTCTCTCTTTTTTTCCATGTTTTTTTCTCTCTTCTTTTTTGTTTTTATTTTTTTATTTTCTATTTCTATCTTTTTCGATTGTTTTTCGAAGTTTAGATCTCAATAATAATTTTTTGGTGGATTTTTCTTCCCTTTTCTAGTATAATAATTCCTTTTATGGTGTTATAATTTTTTTTATAGGTGCTTTAGTTTTTGTAATAAGATTATAAATTTATAATATGAAGAAAGACATTTTGAAAAAAATTTGATCTTCATAAAAATATTTACAAATCTAAAAAGTAATAAAATCTATTTAGAGAAAAAAATATATTTTACTGTATTGCATTACATTTGTATAAATTTACAAATAGACAAGACTTAGTTTTATCTTTATTTTTGTTCATTAAAATTTTTTGTGATCGAATATTGTACTTCTTCTCCGTTTATAATTTAACATATAGAATATTTATTTTTTTAATTTAGATGGAGATTTAAAAAATTTTTATGTGATTTATTAGTACCATTTAACTTTTTATAAATAAAAGCTTTTCTTTTATCAAAAGGAAAAAGAAAATAAATTGTTTAACTTTTTTATTTTTTATTTAAACAACTAAAAAAAAAACCAAGTATTCAACTTCTACTCCACTCTTTTTCCTCTCACTTGCATCCGCTCCATTTACTTCTTTCTATTCATTCAAAGTCTTAGTTCAAATAACATGCCAATCATGTAATATGAAATTAGGAAACTTGTGTCAATCTTTACGAGAATGGTGTTATTATTTACTATCTTAACTATACAAGTGTTGGAATTCGAATTTTATTTTGTATAAGTAACAATTTATTAGTAATAGACAAACCTTTAAATGGAGTTAAGACTTGCGACAAATTAATTCTTAATCTATTGAATTTGGCACTACAAAAAATTTTATTGATTACCGTCAGATTTTGCGTGAGACATTTTCAATGAATTTATCGTCGAAATTTACATGGGATTACTATGATATTTTGTCTAGCCAAACTATTACTGTTGGATTTAAACGTCTGTTCCGAATTTCGATATAAGTTTTGCGCAAATGGAGAATTTAATGGCGCCAACATCACTGTCGAATTTATCAGCAAAAAAATTCGACGGTAATGCCAAAAAGTAAAATGTGTCATTTTGATAACCGTCATATCTTTACCGTCAAATTTTTCTACCAATAAATCCGAAAGTAAATTTGAAATGCGAGCTCTCTCTCTCTCTCTCCCTCCCTCCTCCATTGGTGGCTGCTACTACCTTTCTCCGTCGCCACCACAACCTCTTCTTCGTCGCAGTCGCATTGTAGAAGGTGGCCACCACTATTGTGGGAGTATAGGAAAACAACTTTACTATGTCTCGACCTACCGTCGTCACTGTGTCGTTGCCGTTGAAGTCCCTACTACGCTACCATTGTTGTTGCCGAGGTCCACCGCGTTAGAGGTAACCAATTTCTCCATTTTATTTATGTTTGCAAAAAAATAAAAAATAAAAAAAATAAAACCTAAATCGTATTTCACTAAACCAAATTCTACTTCTCGCACTGCCACTGCCATGCCACCACTCCTGCACCGCCACAATTTAAGGTAAATTTCTATTTAACCTTTTTTTTACATAATTTTTTTTTGTTAATTTGAGGTATTATTATAACTTTTATTAACTTCTTTATTTAATTTTTTTTATGAAATGTGTGGGTGTTTAATTTTTAACTTTTTTGTAATTATAAAAAAAATTTATGAAACTTTTTTGTAATTAAATTGCAAAGAAGACACCCAGACCCAGCACCCTAACTACTATTCCTCAATAAAATACTTGATAATAGATTATTCTTTAGATGCATTATATTTTTCAAAAAGCTATTCAATTTAGGTAAGATCAAGTAGTCTTTAAATAACTGTAAAAAATCATAGAAGTCTACAAAGGTACGATTGTACAAGTGTTAAGCCATGATTCAGATGTTAATAACATAGAAGTTTACTTTTGTAATTGTTCTCGATCATTATTTAGTTTAAGAATTTGGCTAGTGTACCTTAACATTGATATATTAAGCTCCTGTTCAAATGTGTGATGCAGAGGCGAAGCTTGAAGAAATTTTTTGAGGGACAAAAAAAATTTAACATAAAAATTATATAATAATATTTATATTAAAATAAAATTTATAAATATAATTATTTTAAAGTTTATTACTAATATAATAATAAATAACTATATAAATAGATATTATAAAATATTTTAAATTTCAGAATTAAAATTGTAAAAAAATAACTATATAGATAAAAAAATTAATTTTACTACAACTAAATTCAACATTAAAATTGGAAAACTTAGTTGACAATGAGAATAATAAATAATAATGAGAATAAGATTTTAATTTATATAAATAAGTTAATAAAGTTTTTAATTTGTAAAATTCATTAAAGTCCAAGTCCAAGTCTAAGATGTTATTGTTGTAAAATAAATAATTATATAAATAAAAGAAATTAATTTTATTACAATTAATTCTAATATTAAAATCGTAAAATTTTGTTGATAATGAGAATAATAAATGATAATGAGAATGAGATTTTATCATTTTAATTTATATGAATAAGTCAATAAAGTCTTTAATTGGTGAAAGTCTATTGAAGTTCAAATCTAAAATATTAATGTTTAAAATTAAAAATAGTTGAATAAATACAAAAAGTAAGTGTTGATCCTACAAACTTAATATAAAAGTGTGAAATTTAAATCAATTGAGTTATATTTATTTTCTTGTATTAATACTACTAATTTTTTTTGTAAAAATTTTAGGGGAGCCATAATCCCTATTGCTTGAACTAAATTCTGTTCCTGGTGTGATGCACTTTATTTAATGCTTGTTTTTTTTTTTTTACTTATAAAATCCCAGTTGCTTAGGTACTTTGAACTCAATGATCATCATAAGAATTCATGAGAATTATAAAATATTTCTCTTGGTGCTCTTTCAAATTTTATTCTTTATATCATTTATATCAAAGAATTACTCAATTAAACTCATAAGGGAGACAGAGACACAACAATTATTCAATCAAACAATCATAACTAAAAAAAAAATTACTTGAAACTCTAAAAGCTTGAAGGCACCTTCCAAACTTCAACAGAACATGCAATAGGGAGAGCGGGAGACAACGACGCCTAGTGACCAAGCAGTGGTGGAGCACCTTCGAAGGGTCAACAGCTGCTGCGCGATGGAGGTGGCTGTTCCAACGAACGACGGCTGCTACACGACGGAGGTGACTGGTCGAAGGAACGATGGCTACTGCGCGATTAGGTGGCTGTTCGAAGGATCGACGGCAGTGGCTCGACGGAGGTGATGGGCGACCGGACGACGAGTTTGATGAGAACCCGTGTGAAAGTCAGAGAGGTGTTCTCAGTTCGATGAGAAGGAGGGGGATTCACTCACTCATTCAAGATCCAATTAGGGATTTAGTTACTGATTTAGGGTTCCAGAGGCTGAAACGGCAACGTTTTGCTGCCCAGCCAAAAAATCGGCCGAGTCACGATTTGGTTCGACCGACCGGTTACCGGCCGGTTCACCGGTTCAATTCCGATTTTTAGATTTTACGATTTTCCTATTTATCTGAATTACTTTTCTGTCCAGTTCACGGTTTAACTGATTTGACCGGTCGATCCGAACCGATTTTTAGAACCTTGGTTTATCCTAAAGTCAATTTGAATATGTATTGAAACAAGGGAGTTGGATTTTAGAGGAGAGAAGAACTTGGGTTGGAGGTCATATTGGGGTTCCAAAATTTTCGTTTGGCGAGTTGGATGACTTGCAAGTACTTGTTATGTTAATATTTATATATTTGAACACTTTTGAAGCACTAATAAATTGAAAAAGGGCTTATTTTTATGTTTAGCCTTTAGATTTTTTTTTTTTTTGGTAATCATCATCCATATTGTAGGTTGTCCTTTTGCATTTGGTCAATGGCTCAATTGTATTCTTAGAATTAGTTATTCATTATGAACTAAAATAATATTTATTTTCATTTCTTTGTGCTTATATTTGTATGAACTAATAATATTGAAGAATAATGATTTGTTTGTCTAAATTAGAAAATTCTGCTTATTATTTTAAAATGTATATTTTTCAGTTGATCTTTATTAAGTTAAGATTGATTTTGATAAATAAATTATGATGATAAATATTTATTGAGTTAAAAGTTTAAATATGGTTTAATGTGTGTTTTAGTGATTCCATTATTCAGAAATAAAGTGTTAATAGCCCCATTTAGTAATTGGAACTAAGCTTCACTGACAACTCTGAGACCTTATGTATTTTACTCTTCTTTAGTCCTAACCTGTTTTTGTTTGCTTAAGGACAAGCAACAGTTTAAGTTTGATGTTGTGATAAGTGGATTTCTTATACGCTTTTTCATTATATTTTCATGTTGTTTTAGTTAGATTTTATTAATTTTAGTAAGTTTTAATGCAAAATTTACTTTTTGGATACTACTTTGAGTTTTTGTATTTTTTCTATGATTTTAGGTGATTTTTGGGCAAAAATAGCAAGATTGGCAAAGTCTTGCTCAGAACTGAAGAAAGGATAGCAGATGCTGTCAAGTCCTGACTTCTATGGACTCCAACAAGCATTTTTTGGACTACAGAAGTCTAATTGACGCATTCTCAATAGCGTTCGAAAGCTAACTTCTAGAGCTTTCCAACAATATATAATAGTCTACACTTTTCTTCCAGATCACTGTCCCTAATTGGCGTTGAACGCCCACTTCTGAAGTTCAACGCCCAAGAAGGACCAAAGCCCAGCGTTGAACGCCCAAAGCTGGCGTTCAACACCACCAAGAGACCAAGGGAGCACGAGTTCACCTCCTCTAACTGGCGTTCAATGCCCATTCTCCAAGTTGGACGCCAGGCCTGGACGAGCACAAGACCAAAGTAAGCTCGAAGTGGATTTTTTGCACTCCTTAGCTTAGTTTAGTTTATTTTTGTACTTTTTAAATTAAAATTAACATCTTTTAGGGTTAGCATCTTCTATATATAGAGGAGATCACTTAGATTAAGAGGGGGATCGACGAAACTGTATCATACTTTACATTTAAGTTTTCTTTGTAAATTATGAGCAACTAAACCTCCTAGGTTAAGGTTAGGAGCTCTGCTGATTCCTACGGATTAATATGATTACTTCTCTATTTTAATATATGTTTGATTCTATTCTATGATGTATTGTCGTTCTTCATCTAATGAATCTGGGGTGGAACGAGAGTATGACTCCTTATTCTACATGAGCTCTTGCGAGTCCTAACTCGAATAGTATTGAGCCAAAGCTTGAGAATGCATCACCTAGACCAATAATTCATCTGGGCTAATTGGGATAAGTGACATATAATCTCATTAGTACTGGGTGATGAGGTTTCTGTGGCGCTAAGGCTAGAACATTGTGTTTCATTCTACGATCTGAAAGATCTGACCTTGTCTTTGGCATTTTGAGTAGGATCAAGTGAGAATGAATTACGTGAGCTTCACCCTCGTTCATATTGAATGATCACGACCCATGGCGTTTGATATGAATTAGAGGAGATTAATTGACCACGATCTGTGGCATTAATCATTTACAACTTTGCCATAGAATGAACCATTCATTGTTAAAATAGTTGGTAAGAAGTATTAATCCGGAAAGATAAAGCATCTCCAAAACCTTAACTGATTTCTCATCACTGTTTCTATATCAGTTCTTTACTGCTTCCTTTATTGTTTTGTTTTATGCGCCTACAACAACAATAATCATCTTTCTATTCGCCTGACTAAGATCTACAGGATAACCATTGCTTGCTCAATCCAACAATCCTTGTGGGATCGATTCTCACTCACCTGAGGTATTACTTGGACGACCTGGTGCACTTGCTGGTGAAGTTGTGCGAGTTAATTTTCACACACCAGGTCCCTATACTACATCAGATTTTGTAAGTAAGTCCCTACCGTGACAAAAACATTGAAATTAACGGAATATTCTATTAAACTATACAGAATATTCGGTAAAGTGTTAGTCATATTCGGTTTGTTTAACAGAATATTCTATTAATTCTATCGTTTTTGTTACGATAGGGACTTAATTACAAAATCTGATATGGTATAAGAACTCAATCGAAAAGAAAAAAAAGTATAGAGACCTAATTGAAAATTCAGTGAAACTATAGGGATCGACAAAATAATTGAACCTTTATATTATTTATATTATTTATTTGATTTAGAGTTTTTTTTACATTTCTTTTTTTAAAATTAATTTTAACATCTATAATCATATAAAAAATACTTTAATATTATTTATAATAATTTTTTTTCTAATTTTATTTAGTTGTTTCTTTTTTATTATTTTTCTATTAAAATTTATCTCTATTATTATATAGAAATACTTTAATATATTTTAGATTCAAATAACAAAATTGTTAGTATAATTAATTTATATTATTTTATGTCATATTTTTTAATGATATGAAACATAAAAATATAACATACTGTCACATAAATACTTAATAAAGTAAATTAATTAAAAAAATTTAAAAATAAACAATTTTATATCTTATTAGATATAAAACCATAAAAAATTGTGAAAAAATTATAAAGACAGATAATTTTTTTATTTAACAAGTATTTATTAATTTTTAATTAAAAAATTAATTAAAATTATATCTATTATTAAATATATAATATTATATTTAATTATACAAAATTTTAATTTTCGGTCCCTCCACTCTTAGATTTCTGGATCCGTCTCTAGAGTCAAACTTCATATCGCGTTAGGCTCAACATGCAATTGTGCGACTATGGAGTTTTTCAAGCCCTATAATATCCTTGTGATCATGCTTTAGCTGCATGTTTTGAAACGAGCATTGAATGGGGCACATTCATTGATCTAGTGTACCGTATGGCTTCAGTTTTCAAAGTTTGTGAGATTGAGTTTTCTCCTATATCGAACGAGAAGATGTGGGCCCCGTGATATGGTACTAGGCTCAAGCCGAATCCATCTATGTGCAGGAAAGAGAAAGGACGATCGGTATCGACACGACTACGTAATGAGATGGACACTGTTTAAAGATCTGAGAAAAAGTGCAATCTTTGTCGTCAGGAAGGTCATACGAGGCAAGGATGTCCTAGCGCTCCAACATCGTATCAGTGATATAGTACTTTAATAGGAAAGTAGTCTTGTTTCATGTCAAATTAAAAAAGTTTATGCAATTTTGACATTTATGTCTAATTCTTTACTCATTTGAATAAAGTGTGTTGTTTCTATTTACTTATTAAGTTTTCATGTTTTCAAATATAGCATTCTGATAAATAATATAAATACATAGCAAACATAAAAACTACTACATAATTCAGCTAGTAACAAGAGGTCTAAAGGCTATAAGTACCAAAAAACAAATAGCAAATGAATACACGATATAAAGCACTATAAAGAGTTATAGTGAAGTCACTACGACTGTCCAGGATGGTGATCAAGCTGGTGGCCCATCCCACATGCAAGTGGACGTGTCTGTCGCTGAAGTCGAATGGGTCGAGGATAAATCACAGGCTGGTGTTGTGAAGGGTGAGAGAATCACTGATATCCTAATGGTGGGAGTGACTGATAACCTGGAGGTGGAGGAGGTAGCACAATCGCCTGGAGTGCTCTTGTAGGTGGTACAGGAGGATATACTGGATCCGCCTGTGTAGCCTCATACGTCGGGAATCTCTGAGTATAGCCTCAATGTGCAGGAGTTTACTGCTGATTGACAGGACTCGCCATGTGCCTAGGTCAATATGTGGGTGCCCTAAATGTGGAAGGCTCGCTTCCCTGATGGACCAACATATCTATTCTACAACGATATCTATCTGCGAAGTTGTCCATGATATCTGTCAGCGTACACATAAGGTCATACAACTCATTGAAGTCAATCTGAAACATGATATATTGGCCGTCATCCTACTATCCTACTATGAATGATGGATCATGCTGCTGTACTCCTGAGGATGGACCTAGCATGAAGTTCCTAGCAATATTTGTCTCATGCCCATCAAAGAATGTGGGTGATAGGACATCCTGCTGGGCAGTAACTGGAGGGTCTAACACATGCCCGTCGCCTGCGATCTGGAGCATCCAATGGAAGGTCTAACGCATTCCGCTGTCTCGGGGTCACCGAGGGAATATCCGCCAGAGGGGCCGTAACCCTCGGATCAACCAATACCTCATCACTAGAGAGAAAACGAACAATGCATGCTCCCTGCCACTACAACAAGTAGTCTTGCATGGGTAGCGGATCTGGGTCACCCTCAATGGTGACCATGCTATGCTGGTGGCCATGCTCCTTCCACATATCATACCAAGCACGGTGTCGATCAGGCTACTAGAAAAGTAATTTGTTGTATAACATATGAAGATTCTAGACGTCGTATTTTGTTAAACCTCAGCACATCCATCTTGCACCGCAATCTAAAGGCTCTGTCATGATGGTGGTCCCGAGTCTATTGTCCAAGTCCTGCCAACCTAATAATAATAAAAAAAATTACAGTTGGTTTTAATATTGCACATTCTTATTATTACAACTAAAATATTAAATAATTACCTCGAAGTAAGAAGAAATCTGAGAATATCGTATCCGGCAGGACATAAAGTCGAGAACTTGTGGTAGATCCACGATATAACTAACAGCACGCACCTGGCAATGTATGTCGTATCACGCCTGGTAGCGCTGCACAATGAATGATAGGTGTGCGACAGTAGTGCAGAGTTCTATAACAACTGTCTGCAACTATCAAAGTCCTCCAGAAATGGCAGCCATCTCAGAGGGACAAGTTTGGCAGAATCGTCTGTAAACAAGTATCTCCCGATCAACATAAGTAAGTAACATATGGCATACTAGCGGAAAGTAGCCTCATCAGCCCTTGGTGGAATGTGGGCCACCTTATTCCTGAGCCAAATCATCTTCAGTCTGAAATTCTACTTCCTATCCTCGGACTGTGGTGGAGGCTTATCACTGAGCGAATTTGCAACTCACTGCCATGTGGGGTGCCCATGAAACTGCTGGAAATCTCTAGTGCAACCGTTTATCGAATTACCATCTGTGTGCAATCCAAGGTGGTATGCCACATCCTGGAGTGTGATGGTGATTTCGCCCCACGAAATGTGAAAAATATGGGTCTCTGGTCTTTATCGCTCCACAAATGTAGAGAGTAAGATATTAGTGAAGATGAAATCCCTTGATCTACTGCGTGTCCGAACTCAGCCTCCCTGGTATAAGGTGGTAGCACTTCAGGCGGCGGAAATCCCAAAGTCACACGACGTGCCAAAAACAACCGTGGTGACTGAACAACTATTATTCATTAGTCTTCTAAAACTTATTGCCTATTGTGTTTAATATTACTTTATAATAAAATAATTACGAATATAATTTAATTAAATTTAAGCAGGACTCATCAACTAATTTAATGCACGTTATTTAATTAAGAATAACAAATAAAAATTATAATTATCTCGTAATAAACTAATACGACAAATAAAAATTATTTTATATCATTAATTAATTTAATACACAAGAGAATATATTATTTAATTAAGAATAACAAATAAAATTGTAATTATTTTATAATAAACTAACACGATAAATAAAAATTATTTCATATATACCTAATCAAATTCTAATATTCTACTATTCCAATAAATTAAATCTCATCCAAATAAATACTAAACATATAATTAACTAATTAACTAAATTAAATAAATCAAAACATATTAACTATTAAAAGTAACAAAAACATAAACTGACCTCAAAATTCAGTGCTCCAACCACATGTCAGGCTGCATTCAATTTGTTAATATTTTTTGATCGGACATAATCCTTTTGTCTAGCCATGTATGCTTTTAAAATTATCTAAACTTCAAAAAAATGTAGAATGAAGTAAAAGATCTCGGCTACACACTTCTTATATAGCATTCGAATGCATCTCTGGTACTGTGCTCGCTTTTCTACTAAGCACGTATCTCGGATACACAATATCCGATTTCTGCATTTTAAATGTATGCCGGTAGCATTTGAATTGTGCATTGTTTTATTATTTCATATCCAAAGTATAATATATTCGAGACGTGTATTTAAGATGATTTTAGACATTGTACTCGAGATATGATGTTTATCTAAACGTAAATACATCTTATATTACTTATTTCCGTAAATATTATATTTAAATAATTTAAATAAAAAATTTCGAATATGATGTATTGATAAATAAATTTGAGTATTTGATGTAAACAGGTATCATCTTTGTTTCCATTGTGTATAATGCAGGCATTAAACCAATAACCACTCCCAAATCAAAAATAAAATTTTACACATGTTGGTTGGTCTACTTTATATATATTGTGTTTTACATTCATATCATCTATTTTACTATATATTTTTTTCAAATTGGTATTGTTTCAACAAAATAAGATATAAGAGTACAATAAAATTAGACCTAAGTAAGAAGTATGATTAGCATCGTAATTTTATTTTTATTAAAAAAAATATTATTGTCAAATTTTGCATGAGATAATTCAATAGGATTTTTTAAGAATATTTTATTACATGATATATATTATCGTCGAAATTTTTATATGGTAATTGGCCAATAAAAATAGCGACTCTAGAAGCAATTTGTATTGAAATTATTGTCGAATTCCTAAAATTCGGCTAAACAATTACTAGTAATGTTTATATGGTCAGATCTTTACTGACGATTTTCAACATTTTTTTTAGTATGGGAGATACTGTAAAAAAAATATAATTCATAAAATATGAGATATGTTTTGGAGTTTTTATTTTTTGTATTGTAGTACAAGTAGTATTTTTTAATTATATAAAAATTTAGTTTATTTTTATTTTGTATGGATACTACAAATTTGAGGGTCAGATTTAAAATTTTTAATTTTTTTTATAAAAAAATTATAAATTTGAGGGTTAGATTTGTATTCTAAATTCCAACACTAAAAATTTTTTAACAAGCAAATCGAACCTCTGATTTGGATTTTTTGATTTTTTTTTTGTTTTCTTACCAAAAATCGACTCTCAGTTTTCTATCCCATCTAAAATCCACTCTCAATTTTTTATCTTTATCTAAAATAGGATCCTTAGTCTTCTACTTCTACCCAAAATTGAGTTTTTTATTTGTAATTTCTAACCATTTTTTATGATTATGCATAACACACTCCTCCAATCCATTATAAAAAAAGTAGCCCGTTTTTGGAGTCGCTTCAATTTTGTGATGTGAATATTTTTTTATATTTGTTTTATAAAATATTTTATGAATATTAAAAATTAATTATCAAATTAATTATTATATATTTATATATGTTGTTTTATATATTTTTAATAAAATAATTAGCCATAAAAATATTTAAACTAATTTTTTAACAAAATAATTAGCCACTATTATATTTTTATTTTATTTATAAATATAAATCTAGTTTAATTATATTAGTTATAAAGTTTGATATCACCCCTAATTTCCCTCGTAATTTTTTCTTTTACGTTCATCATGGAAGAATCTATCGTAAACTATGACAACTAAATACTAACAATGTAATATTTCTTTATATTTATATTTAAGATGATAGTCAAACCTCCAGCATAAACTCTTAACTCTTCCCACTCAACTACACGGCTAATTTTTTTTTATATTGGAGGTGTATGTGAGTTATGTTTGGTTATGGTGTATACAGGTGTTAGGTACAGGTGTGGGATAGAGAAAAATCGGACCGTCTGAGTTCTTTGTTAAAAATTCGTTCACCACAAATCGGACCATTCAATTAGTTTTTTTTTTGTTTTTATTTAAAATAAAATCGGACTCTCCGTTTTTACTTTTTTTTTTTTCTTAAACTGTAAACGGACCTTCCGTTTTACAAGTTTTGTTTTTTTAATGTTTCCCTTAAAAGAAAACGGACCCTCCGTTTTTGGATTTTTCTTTTTTTTTTTTTAAATCAAAACGAACCCTCCGAGTTTCAGTAAAAAAAATCTTTTTTTGTAGATTCCCTCTAATCGGACCGTCCGAGTTTCTTACTCTAAATCGCTCGGTCCGATTTCAGCCCCTGACACCACACGCAGGAAAAGCACCCCTATTCTCCATAATGCTGTATCACTCCACACCTTCTTCCATATTAAAAATAAAAAGTGCCAACTACACTCGTATCTTGTACAAAAATCATTTACCCAAGAATTGCAAGAAGAAAATAATTGGAAAAATTATGTATCCGATACAAATAGGGGTGGCAATATGTATTCTACCCGCGGGTATCTAACCTAATTCCATCCGGTTAGGTAGGATTGCCAACTCGATCCGCAGTGGGTAGGGTAGGGTGCGAGTAGGGTTTTCGTGCGGGTCGGATAGGGTGCGGGTTGAGACTCAACCCTATCCGACCAACCCGCACTCTATATATGTATATGTTATATACTTATATAAAAATATATTTTAAGTAGATGTTGAACTAAAGACTTCTCACTAAATACAAAAGATCCTTAGTCATTAAAAAAATCATTAATTAATAATTTAATAATTTTTTTTTTACATAAAAATCAATTCTATTTTAAATTATCATCAAGTTATATAATAACGTTGCATTTTTTTTGTAATCGGCGGGTAGGGTCGGGTACCCGCGGATAGGGTTAAGGTTGAGATATTCTCAACTCGCGGATAGGATAGGGTTGAGTTTATATAAAAATCTCAACTCGCGAGTAGGACTAAGGTTGACTCCAAACCCTACCCTATCCTACTCATTGCCACCCCTAAATACAAAACAAAGTTACTCAAAGACAAAACAATATGTCAAATCTGAAATTTGCTACTTGACCAAGCTTGAAATAAATAGCATGTGGAAGGAAACTCAAAAAAGGAGAGTGCTCGTGAATTATGCATAGGGTAGAACCACAGAAGACAACACCTATCACTTTGTTCTGTTCAATGATGCGCCCTCTGCACAATTACTCAGCCCCTTTTAATGCACTGTCTTATGCTCTGTTCTTTTCACTCTTAATATATTGTAGATGTATTGCATTGAAAAGTTATGTTTTCTGTTGTAGTGTGAAATATGTGGCAAAATCTATTAAATAATTAAGATTTTTTAGTAAAGTCACGGGAGTACATTGCACGGAACCTCTCAAATTTTGCATTTTTGCTTTTGCCGACAGTCAGTCACAGGATAAAAAGCTCGCACTTAACCCACTGTAGATTTTCTTCTATGAATTTTCACATGATTTTAGGGGGTGTATCAATAATGTCCATGTGTCGGTTCAATTGAATGAACAACTGCACTTCATTGAACAAATATATTGGGTTTGTTTTGTTCTAGTGTTATTTATCAATCAATTTGGATGTCAAAGTTTCAGTTTTTACCTTTTTAAACATGGGTTGAATCTTTATTTATTTATCTTTGCTTGGGAGGATAGATATCTGCAAATATTTATAGATATTATTTTTTAAAAATTAAAAATAAAAATAATAAAATATAAAAATTATAAAATAAATTAATTTGAATTCATAATTTAATATAATTTAACTTATAAATTAAAAATTCATAATATATTTATTTTATAAAAAATAATTTAATTAGAAGTTGAAAATGTGAAATTTACATAAAAATAAAAGCTTAGTGTGAGATTTGTAACACTATGTAAAAATTTAAAAGAGAAATTAGAAATAAGAAATTAAGGTTTCTAAATTTTAACAAATAGATTTATATACATATATAAATTAAAACAATCATTCTAGATATACACTAAAGTCAATATCAGTATAAAATATATTTTGAAGATTAATTTTAATAGCTAATTTTAATATATAAATAATATTTTTAAAATTAAAAGTATTTATTAAAAAATCTTACACTTCACAGAAATTTCACAGATTCTATAGAATATGTATCTGTATTTTTATCACCGTTCCCATTTATTTGCAGAACAAATTCCCCATCTCTGTAGGTTTCACAGATCTCATTTTAGCACCCCATCAAGAATAATCTCCACAAATACTCGTTTCGACTTGTTTTTTTTTTTTTTTTTTTTTTGTTCATCCTTTCTCCCATACTGGCTTTTTAAGAGCTGATAAACTTTTAAAATCTTTTAAAAGTTTTTAATATTCTATTTAATAAAATAAAATGTTTAATATAATAGAATGAAATAACCCCGGAATGCAGATAAGCTGTAAAAATCGTCAGAAACGATTATAGTCGGTGAGGGAATGCAATTACATAAACAATTTGACCACGGTTAAAGTGTACTACTTTACTGAACAAATTATTTGGCACTGTGGTACTAGCCCAAAAATTATCCAAAAAAAAAAAAAAAAAAAACCTTACCCTGAAATTAACTTGTCGTATAAAGGGGTATATTGTACATTGATCTATGATTCTATGACTAAACTCGGTAAAGAAGAAAAATAAAAAAATAAAAAATTAGTCTTAACATATCTGCTATGCATTTTCTTTTTCCAAACATGTACCTTCAATACAAAGAGGGTAAAAATGAAAAAGAAAAAAAAAAGGAAAAATATTTACGTTGTGTCCCAATTGGGGATGTTAGCACTTGCCTCGTTCACCATCTTCACTAGGGTCACCTGCACACGTTATTAAAAGTAAACAACTGGTTAGTGATGCCTTTTTATCATGCTTTCCTTACTCTATAAAGATACCGATAATTCCGAATTTGGGTCCAATGAGGGGATGTATAAAGTGACAAAGTGAAGTAACAATTAACGAGTAATCACCCTTAGATTGATAGAATGTTAAATAACTGAATATGAATGGTCACATATCTAACAAGTCCCGTCACGTTATTACTTAACATATCTTAATACTTAGAAGATTCAATCCAATAATTCCCCTCCCAACACCCCATCACCGAGAAAGTAAAATAAAAAGAAAAAAATAAAAAGATAAACCAATTATGTAAAGATTGAGGAGCTGTATATATATTAAATGACAAGTTAGATATACTATATAAACTGAAATACTGAATGTATGTTAAATAAAACACCACCTATAATACTGCGGTTTAAAAAGGCTATCTTTGAAAGAAAGGGAGAAAACAAGAAGGAACAAAGATGCACATGAAGCTTTAACTATGTTTATAGTTTTCAATAATGTTAGCCCTTTTTCCCTAAAATAAAAAAGCAGCTTGGTGTTTTTGGTTGTTATCCTTTAAATTTTGGTGTCAAGTGGTGATATCTATATCAAAAGAAGATTGAGAAAAACTTTACAATAGTAAGACAAAATTTTCTACATTTATATCAACAAAATGCAAGCAAGTTTAGAGCACAAGGCACTAAAATCAGAAAGAGAGAAGAATGAGCTACGAAAATAGCACACAATTTTTAGAGGGAATAAAACAAAATGATCCAAATTTATATAGGGATCAAAGACATGTTTAAGCAACATAAAAAAAAATTAAAAAAGAAAAAAGATAAAAATAAGAAAAGATGATGCAGTGTGATACTAATGATAGGATAAGAATGGATCCTCTCAATTTTTTCCTTCAATTGTTTGGTAATGTATGATCTCTCAGCTTACATTCTTTAAATGGGACCAAGAAAAACCATGTGAGATAAGATATTAAATGGTAAAAGATCACACTTTACCAAACAATTGAGAAAAAAAAAATTGAGAAGGTCCGCTCCCAATGCAAGCATTAAAAGAAGAAAGGAGTCTCATAAACACCCTTGAACACTTGACAACTGAATTGGTTGATGAAAACGGTGTTTCAAAGTGAGGAGAAAACTGAGAAGGCTTCTCAGAGGATAGGCAAAAGTATTAGCAGTGTTACTGTTTAACAATACCAAGTTCAAAGAAATTGTTCAAGCAATTTGCTTTTAAACTAACTATATGCTAAGCAGAACCAACCATATTTTGAAAAGTCTAATCCTTGATCGAACTTTGCTATTAGATGACACAGAAATGCAATGCTGCACCGGAGGAAACTGAACTAAAAATAGCTTTGGAGGGTGAAGGGAGATGATGCTGAATAGCACAGGTGTAATGACTGGGATTCACTCCCCACAAGAGATACTGGTCACTTAATATTCTCTTTTTTTCCACAAGCCTTCAAATCCTCTCTGAAATCTTTACTCTATTTTGACAATGTAATCTATGGATCTAAATTTTTGAACAATGAACCAAAGGCGTAATATACCAAGGATAGACCCCCTTTTTTTTTCTTTTCAGTTTTTGGCATCCTAGGAGGGGGAGTGAAAGGGGAACAAATGAGAAGAAAGTTTCAGAGAACAGTATCTGGGGAATAAGTAAATATACAGGCACCTTAAAAACTCTAGCCATAAAAGATGATATGGTGCAATGGGATTCATCAGGCATATACTTCCAAAACAAATGCCTTTTGATGGTTTACATCAACTTCAATTGCAGTAGTGGAAAGTTGAAAGATGGCATAGTTCAATGCTAGAGACCTACAACCAAAATTTTAAGCTGTTGCCAGTTTTAATCACAGTTGCAATTCCAGTGTTAATGTGTTCATCGCAGTTTACATATTGTGGGCGGTTGCACTAGCCACAACCACCACAACCAAGGTGTCATTGGCCTGAATAGGTGATGTGGATCAAGATTTGAACCTTGCATATACTGTGATAATTTCTCACAATTGAGGCCCCTATCAGCTAAAAGTTATATCACTTGTCAAACTGTCCACTACAACTACCAAACTTTGTTTCTTGCACAATTCATAAGGACCTGTGTAGAGAGAACTCAGGTGTTTCACAATTCAAATGTAACTATGAAATCAAGGAATTACTAATTAGACGAGAAAAGTTGTCCCCCTAAAAAAAAAATAAGGTGTTTGCTGTGGTGCCTAAAAATTATTGCCTAATTACTAAAAAAATAAAAAATATAAAAGTAAAATTTTAAAATATTTAAAAGTTACTATAAAAGGTAAGTTAGGCAAAGTTACGCACCAAATGAAAAGCCCATAAAATTGGCCAAAAAATAAAGTATAACGATTAGAAAGCAGTTTTTAAACCTGTGGAATATGGTGATTTTGTGTCGTTCATAATTAAAGATAGTTGTCCACAAACCTAAGGGAAAACTGCTTTTCTTCATTTCATCTTACATTTTGAAAGAATATGAAAAAGCTTGAAATTGCATAGATCCCCTTTTAAGTTTTGAATCAAGTCATAGGTATCAGAGAATGCATTTCTTGCTAGATAATTTATTTAAGAAGACAAGCTGTTTGAATTAGTTGGCAAAATCTTCACATACCACACTTTCAGGAACCCCTGGTGGAGGTAAGGGCAAGTTCCTCGGTGGAGGTCCTCGTAGATGAGACCTTTTGTCAAATCTCCACTCACCAATTTTACCATATGTCAACTCACCCTGCGCATTCCAAAACAAGAAACTGTTATATTGAAATATATGACAAATAGGTAGTGTATTTGGCAAAAGTTTAAACCATCTAAAGTATACTTCTATGGCATAATAAGAAAATTAAGCAGATTTCACAGGTCGATCTAGAATGGAAATTATAAGCAATAGTCAACAATCATAACCATGCATAGTTCGAGGAATGGGAGAGATAAACAAAAAAACTTACCTTCATATTGTAATCACATCCGTAAGTATAGTGAATTATGAACTTGTTCTCAGTTGAGAGATCCCATGGGGGCTGAGAAATCAAATACACAGAAGTCAAAATATGCATATCATATTCAATCTAACACCCACTTGAGCTGATAATTGGTGCATTCACTGGATTAGATAGGCCTAATGAACCCAAATTAGCACAATAAATCACTAAATCAGTTTGCACTGGTTTATGTTAAGAAGATTGTATGACTGTTGGGTTTTAGCATGCAAATGTGTCTTAAAAAATAACTTGCATGTAAGTGTTTAGATTATTGCATTGCATCACTTAAAGCCAAACCCAATCTAACATTGCTACTATCATCATAAAGAAAAACTTATAGGAAGGTGATAACTTGTCTCTTAACTGATAACCCAAACAACACCAACCTGATTTTAGTGCAGATTAATTTGGATTTGGTTGGCTAGAAAAGATTTCCAATACCAAAATTAAACCAACCATTTTAAGTTTTATCAGTTTGGATTATTTTGTACCTCAAACTCAATCCTAACCATCAATATATGCTGCTATTGATGACTATATCTGCATAAACCAATACAATATCAAGTGTTACATGATGTTTTCCCAAACCTGTAGCATGAAGTCTTTACGCAGAATATGGCGCACTCCATGCAGTGCAGAAGCTACAGCATAAGCATACCTTGCGTCCAACAAGAACCATTAGCATACATCAATATGAAATTGTCACTACCTTTGCATATTAATGCTACATCAACGATCAAATATTTGATGAGACATACATTTCGAGCACCCATCCAAAAGCTTTATCAGTCTCTGGATCCTCTTTCATTTTCAAAGACACGTTCATCCATGTGGGGGCAATCTTTTCAATTAAATCCTAAAAAACAGCACAGAAGTCAAATGTATAACTGACTGGTATTAAGATTTTTCCATAATACGAATGATGGAACAAAAATGCTGGGTCCAATCAACTGATAACATCAGTTACAAGAACCAGTGAATGGATCCATTTCGGCTAATTGGAAGTTTTGGGAAGAACGTTTACCTTCCTGATAATTACAGGAGAATTGCCAATTGGATCTACATTTGTAACTGGTCCATGCTCCTCAGGAAAAAACTTCCTTATGATTTTTTCATTCTTCTCAGGCGTGATGTAAAAGAATGGGAAAGCAGCTGGATGTCCTCCATATGCCAAATTGGGTAAGGGACGTACAAATATGTGATCTGGCTCTGCCATTAACACATATCTGCATCAAAAGACAACTATATCAACTTTTTATATTTTAGTGTAAAATAAAAGAGAAATCACTTAGTACAAGAGATCTCACTCTTCTTCAATAGTTGCCTTTTCCAGCCACTGTACAAACGCCCATGGTCTATTTAGAACAATATATCCCTGAAAAGATATTAACCAATAAGTCAAATCATTTGAATTGTAAGGACAGTATATTTTACTGCATAAAGAATAATAATACTGGCAATTTTGTATGCGACCAAATCTTGTGCAAAATAGTCAATAATAAAACAAGAAAAACATTGTAGAGACAAGGGAGCTGCAAAGGATGAGTGAACAAATTAGGCAAAACAGGATTAGAATTTAGAAATGAATGCATTGGGGAGAATTGGGGTAGTGCCTATTGTTGAGAAGATGGAAGAGTCTTGCAATAGGTAGTTTTGGAGAGGAATTTAGAGGTCCTTGTAACTAGAGTAGAGAAGACAGGAAAGTCCTATAGCTAGAGATGAAGAAAGACCTAGAAAAGCCATAGCTGAAAATAGTAAATATTAATGGTTTAGATGGGAATAACATTTACTGTAGAATGCTTAATACTATGACATTGTTTGATCCATATGGCTGACTCCACCTAGCGAGACAAGGCTTAGTTGGTGTACTATGGGCAGAATAAAACAATAAATAAAAGATAATCATCTAATTGAGAATATGAATATCCAATCAGGTATGCTGGAATCGGATATAACTGCAGAGGAAGACATTCAACTATTAACTGTTTGTCAAATATCAATAACAAAAATGATAATGGGGATGAATACAAAATCTGGATAACAAGCAAAATAAGCTTCAAATAGAAGTCAAGTAGTTGAGAATAATAATTATTTGTATTAACCTCCTGAACGAACTCAATTTATAGATGAATGGAATCAATATCGAGTTATGGACCACATTTGCCCCCATAACATATGAAAACAGAAAATTGAAGCCCATAGTCTCACACATTCAGCCTAGAATATAAAGGGAAGATCGAAGATGTATTCAGCTTGGGGTTTAGGAAAAGGCCCTTAGATTTCCATTTCCTTGGCATTAGCATATTAAAAGAAATTTAAGCTTTGCTGGCCAGTTCCATGTTGAAATTCAATAACAGTTTTCTCAATGATCCTTAAGGTTTCCTCCACCTAACATCATCCTTTGAATTATTATATTGAAGCTGCAAATTTTCTAGGATTTCCCTCATTTCATATCACCAAAGTACTATAAAACACCATCAGTATTATTTTGCATAAAAATATTAAAAGGAGAAGCAGAGAAACACATATTTACACACACAAGCATGTCTAGCAATGGATTTTGATAATCATGAGGAAAAAATCATTATATAAAAATTAACTCACCCTGTCCATACCAGCTGGAAGAGGATCTACCACAACAGTGGGAATTTCATCCATCAAGTTGTCTGGCTTTCCAGAATGTAGAATTCTAGTGAATCCTCCCATCTCTGACCCAGGCATGTTCTTTTGCCTTTTATACCAGTAATACATGATGCGGCATTGCCATTTGTTGTATGGAGCATCGGTAGCCGTTAGGGCGACATGAAAAGGTGCCTTAGACACCTTCCGATTCTTTGCATGTGCAGGCATCTCAATGATGGGATCAAACAACAACAAACCATCACTAAAGGCCACACCTTCTGAAGATCCATAGCGGATTAGCATCGTTACCACATTATACGTGGCAAAGGACGAACCAAGAACCAAAAAAATGATAAGTAATGGTGAAGTTCGTCCCATTATCTTCCTAATACAGTTAGATATCAGAATATCATGGGCCTGATTCCTCAGTCTTCAAGAAAGCAAAATTCTCTACCCTGGAAAACAAATAGCTCTTAGTCACAATCTGAATCTTCCACTTCTCAAGTCTTCCAATACTTCAGAAACACATGATGATCCTAATTGGTAACTTCTTCTAGAATCACCGCAATGGTCTAGCAACTACCTGATTGGTCATTTAACCTAGAAAAAGAAAAATACTCTGCACCATGATCCTAATTCCTAATCAGTGACTTGAGAAAATCCCACGAACATTTCTACAAGTCAACATTTAGAGAATTAAAGCAGTGCTTGTACTTCCTCAAAATATATATATATATTAATTAATTAAAAAGAACATCTATAAATTGAATCAACAAAGCAAATGTCACTTTGATTAATATATATATATATATAAAATTCATATTCAGAAACATGCTGGAAATGGAAAAGAACAATGTACATATATTGTTAACAAGTAACATTATACAGAAAACGTAAGGGAATTGATTTGATTTTTGGTTACAAATCTCGATTTGCAGAGAATTGAATCAACTTACACTCAAAATCAACACTCCGTGGCAGCTAGTAAAGTAAATCGGAAGCAACATGATGAACATAGAAAATGGGGTCAACGCCAAATTTTTAGAACTGGCGGCACTAATGTGAAGTGATACCCGAAAAACCTCAAATTGGATTGCAGAGAAATTGAAAAACTAACATGTAACAGAATGGCATTAAGGTTACAAAGTCAAAGGAAATAGTTGAAATGATGCATTCAGAGAGAGAGAGAGAGAGTACCTTTGCTTGTATTTTGAGTAAGAGACAGAGAGAGAAATCCACAATGATTTTTTTGGATCCAAGAAGAGAGAGAGAGAGAGAGACTGGTGTACTTTGCAGTATTTCCACTCCGACGAGTACAGCTCACGGCGGTGAAAGTATAATTATAATTAATTATAATAATTAATATTATTTATTATGAATCTAACTTTCCCAAATGGGGATTCTTAAAAAAAATAAACTATTAAAATTGTCCCCCAAGATATAATTAATATTTATTATGGATCTGTAGTTCTGTACAAATCTGATTGGACTTGTATTAAAATTTTTTATTTAGGCTGTTGTTTTGGCCGCTTTTTGGTTTGACGTGACAGTGATATTCTCATTTCAAATAGACAAGAGCTTGTTGCTAATTAAGGTGCACTTGAGCTTGGTTAGTGATTTATGTAATCATTGCACATAGACAAAAAGAATGCTTTTTGTGTTAATGTTATGGCATCAGTAAATTTGGTGTTAATTCCTTTCATGTTAGTTTTGTGGTTTTGTCCATGTTAATTTTCAAATTAGTTACACTTGGTTTTTTTTATGATTTTGGTTAATGCTGTAATTTAAATTAACCCACAATTATATTTTATTTACTGTCTGATAAATAGATACTGCAATGTCATAGTTCATCTTAAAATAAACTACATTACAATTATGAAATGCCTTTTCTACATAAACATCTCAAGTCATTACTGCCAGCCCTATGTCCTACTTAACTAAAGAAAGAAAACTCAATCAAAGTACAAGTCCGGTGATTATTATTCAAAGAAGCATTGCAAAAATATTTGATTCACAAATACTTTCATTCACAATGTCCATTGATTTGCTATTCGTAAAAAGTTTCTCCATATTTAGTGTTTTTTTGTTTTTGATCAATTTCATCTACACATTAAAAGTAATTGCACTCAACGATCTTCTTCCACCTAATTCAGAAGACGAGCATAAAAAATCAATTCTCAAAAATCAAAATTTTTAAAACACGTAGAACTATACATACTTTTTAAAGTGGATACCGAAAAAATCATCTCCAAGATTTATCGTCATCTTCAACTTTAATGCTATTACCCAAGATAACAAAAGCATATCCCATTATAGGACTTGCTTTCACGCCTGCTCCGAAGGTTATTTGAAATTGTGATTTGGGCTTGAACATGAAATCTAAACTCTTTTTGGAGTTGTGTATGATGTTTTCGGGTGCATAAATGCTGCCATCTGATGTAGGTACGTGCAAGAAATTTCGATACTTAAGTTAGTAAGAGTTTTAGGCAAATTTTTTTGTATATTAGAGTTTAAAAAATACTAGAAAGTATCAAGGTATTTATAGTTGTATGTAGTTAGCTAATAAACACTTTATAAAGTGATTCCACCTTTGATGGTGGATAATTATTCCCTTTTATCAGGGAGGTTATTAAAATCTCTCTTCTAGATCAATAGGAGATGTTGTAGGAGTTAGTCACTTATTGAAATAAGTAGGGCTAAGCCCATGTCTCTGTATCCGACTTCTGTGAGATCTAGTAGGTAGTAATGTAGATTCGAACATTGATATTTGTAGAGTGCTGATTCGGCTTTATTCATTTTGGGCCTGGTTAAGTTGTGGGTAAAGGTATGAATAGAGCCCCTACTTGAGGCCGAGCTTCTTTAGGTCGGGCTCAAGCATTTCTAAGTCAGTCTTTATCTCTTGTAGCTTTCATCCAGTCAAGTCGGATTTTACGATCTGCCTTGGGGAACAAGTTGGATACTTAAGGTGATTCAAATATGAACGTTACGTCTTTTGTAACCGTTTGCGCATCCTTTCGGTTTCTTTTATAACAGTGCATGTTATTAAATAAGGGATAAAATTACTATTTTGTCTATAGTACCTATATAAACACAATCCTCTTCTCTTTTTCTTTTTCGCTTCTTCAACTTTTAAGAATTTGCTCAATCTCTCTTAAACACTTCCTTTTTTTCCACTGTGACTCCAATTTCATTGATCAAGTTTGCTTTCAAGATTTTTTCATTTTGGGATTCTGTTTTGAATCTTCGTCTTTCTTGAGACATTTTGGATCGTCCGTTTGCATTGCGGTTGCGTGTGTTCTCTTTGGCTTATGTTCATCATCAAGGTTAGTTTTTCTTTCTTTTTAATCTTGTTACTGCCATGGCTGGATAATGCTTCTTGATGGGTGATGTTTTTATGTTTCTGGTAATATTGTCTTTAGGAAGTAATCTCTTGGAAATATGACTTCTTGCCACTATTTGTAGAGATTTCTTGAAAATGCACTTGCTGTCATTATTGTAAATGATATTGTGGTTGTACTGAAATAGTAATTTTCCTTGTTTGTCATTTTTGGAGATCACCCATCTGTTGTGGACATTGTTGTTGTAGCAAAATTCTGAGTTCATTATTGGTTTTGAATTCCGGATTTTACTTTTTCTCAAATGGTGCTATTTTAATCCTGAATAATGGCATCATTTCGTATTCTTGTAAAGTAGGTTACATTTTGATCCTTGTTGTGATAGGGACTGGTAGATTTGCAAATGTTCCCGATCCCATGAGAATGATTCGACTTCTTTGAGTTGTTTATTTGAATGTTGTTTCTTTGAGGATTGTGTTATTGCACCCGACTTGCAGCTCATGAGCTTTTGTAGTGACATAACTTTATTTTGTTATTTTTGTAGATATAACCCTTTATGTCTCGTTCAGTAGTTCACATAATGCCTTCTAACATTTTTGCCGATTTAGACTGGGCTGATAGTTCCGTTTTAATAGCTATTTTCATAGTTGATAGGGAATATATAGAAAAATTTTGACTTTAATATAGGATTTGTAGAAGTTGGGAGGATGAAGAGAAGCATACTTTAGAGGCCCTTGACCCCAAGAAAGAATTTGCTATTCCCACTATAATAAGTCGGAAGAACACTTCTTATTTATGTATGAGTGTTTTTTCACTAGGCTAGGAATTTCTATTCCTTTTACCGACTTTGAAATGGACGTCCTTCAAGTTTCGAAGGTCGCTCCCTACTAGCTTCACCCGAACACTTGGGGGTTTATGAAGGTTTACCAGATAATATATCAGGAACTTGATATCTCTCCCTCTATCAAGGTCTTCTTTTATCATTTTCAACTTACCAAACCTTTTAGCTCAAAGATATTTTCTCCTAATTCGGCCTGTACATCGAGATTTGATTATATCCTGAGTATACATCCATAAAAGACAGGTTTTTGTAGCCCGAGAATGAGTTTACAGAGCATCAATACTGGGTAGAGGGTAAGGATCCTTGGGACAGGCTTTGTTAAAATCGGTATAGTCAACGTACATCTTCCATTTTCCATTTAGTTTCTTTACGAGTACCACATTAGCGAGCCATAGTAGGTATTTTACTTCCCTTATGAACTCGGCTTCTAACAGTGCCTGGACTTGCTTTTCTATGACTTTGGCTCTTTCGAGGTTGAGTTTTCGTTGTTTCTGTTGTTAGGTCATGAGTCCGGGTAAACAGCAAGCTTGTGGCTCATGAGGTCGGGATGGATTCCAGGCATGTCAGAGGCTTTCCAAGCAAAGAGGTTTGAATTTTTCCTATAGGAGGTTAATGAGCTCCTGCTTCAGCTGTAATTCTAGGTTGGCCCCCCATTTGTTGACTTTCCAACCTCATTCCCGATCTGGACCTCCTCAATTTTTCCTTCATGTTGGGGTATCAATTCTTCTCGAACTCAGACACCTCCGATCTCTATGATATTGACTTCTTTCCCTTTCGTACACCCTCGTAGGTTTAGACTTTTGTTATAACACCTTTTTGCCAGTTTCTATTCTCCCCTCACAGTGGATATTCCCTCAAGAGTAGAAAACTTCATGTAGAGATGGGGAGTTGAGACTACTGCCGCAAGTCAGTTTAATATTGTCCAACCTATCAAGGCATTGTAGGCAGACACCACATCCACCACAATATAGTCTATGCTTAGGGTTTTTGCTTTGTTCCCTTACCAAAGGTGATGTAGTGAGAGATGAACACTAGAGGTTGGATAGGAGTGTCTCCCAGATCGAAGAGGTTGTCCGGGTATGCTTTTAAATCATTTTCCTCTAGGCCCAACTTGTTTAAAGCTGGTTTGAATAGAATGTCAGCCGAAATCTCTTGGTCTATCAAGGTTCTATGAAGGTTTGTATTGGTGAGGATCATTTTGATTACTACTGGGCCATCGTGTTCGAGCATCACTTCTCGTGCATCTTTTTTGGTGAAGATGATTATAGGTAGGTTGGGTGTTTCAACGGCCTCGTCAACCTAATAGACCTCATTCAAGTGCCTTTTGTGGGAGGATTTGGTTATCCAATCCCCCCTCCTGCAAACCCTCCAACAATCATGTGTACATGTCTTTCAGGAGTTTGTCGAGGTCGGTCTCACTATCTCTGTCTTCATCTCTCTTACTTTTACTATGATTGTCTGACCTCTCAGCTAGATATTTATCCAACCGACCTTTTTTGGCCAGTTGTTCAATGATATTTTTTAAATAATAGCAATCGTTGGTGAAATGGTCATATATCTTATGGTATTCACAATATTATGACCAATTTCCAGCTTTCTTGCTTTTAATGTGTCTAGGAGGCGATATCTTCTTAGTGTGGTAGATTTTTCTGTATACATTGACAAGAGAGACTCGTAGTGGGGTGTAAAAGTGGTATGTTCGAGGCTTATCCGAGCTGTATTCTTCTTTTTTCTTTGCCCCGAGATTGATGTTGACTACTATGTCCAGAGTCAGCTCCCTTAACCTTGTCGTCTTCTAATTGTTGATATACTTTTCTGTCCGCTCTTGCACCTGATATAAAGAGATCGATTGTCTCTTTGACATGGATTAAGAGAACAGGCCTTCTCTGAGGTCATTGGCTAGTCCCATAATGTCTGCTTCGGTAGATAGGTTTTGAATATCCAAGCACGCTTTGTTGAATCTTTCTATATATTGCATTTTGATTTTTATTATGCTTTTTGAATATTTGCTAGTGTTTTGCTGTCTTAAGCACCTTTTAGTTTATTACACCTTCTTAATCTAATTTGTATATAACCTAGTTATCTTTCTAGTTTTACTTTTAGTTCATTGCACTTTTCTTATTTTGGTTTGTATATAATACAGATATCTATTCTAGTTTGGCATATTTTCTTTTTTTAATATGGTTTGTATATATTCATCTTTAGCTTTTAGTTGTGATTGAATAATGTAGATAATAGGACTTAATTCATTTTTCTAGATGTACATGATGAGTTAGAATGATAGAGAAATATATATATATATATATATATATATATATATATATATATATATATATATAAAAGCTTGGTTAAAATAATAAAATTTTCAAGATAATTTATATATATAAACTTGGTTAAAATAATAAAATTTTCAAAATAATTTTTATATAGAGCATCCCATTAATTTGAGTTGGAACTTTTTATTGAACTTGTTTAAAAAATAATTGTGGAACATAGATTAGAGCTAGAACACACAATCAAGTGAGATTTGAGTTTTAACGGGTGGTTGAATCATTTTAACTACTATTTTATTCTTATGTGTGTTATTCTCTTTTTTTAATTGCAATCTTTGTTTTATTTGATTCTTTATGTCCAATATTTAGTGTATGAATATATTTATATGATTGAGGCCATTATTTCATTTAAGCTCACTTACTCATATAGCCTCCCCTTTTTTATCGACCCTTGTTAACCAATTTTGAGCCTAATTAATCCCTCTTATTCTTAACTTTAGCACATCACAACCTTAAGCAGAAAATTATGAATGTACTTAAATTGTATCTTTGATTAGTTTAGGCAAATGAGTGTGCATCATCTAAGTATGAGAGAAGGAGATTGTGGGAACATTGGTAGAGAGAAAGAATATGTATTTTGGATTTTCATTCGAAATTTTGAAAATTGGGTACATATTTGTGCATTAATCTTTTGTGTATATATTATGTTATATATATAAAAAAAAGCTAAAAAAAAGACAAATGTAACCTCAAAGAAAAGTTGAGAATAATGCATATGCGATGTGAATTGAGAAAGAGCATGAGTATGCGAAAAGTGAATAATGGGTAGTTAGGTTTTGCATTAGAATTGAATACGTTGTTGTAGATTAGGTGGAAGTTTAAGCTAATCAAAATTCAATTCTTAGTCTACTTGATCAAATACAATCTTACCTTTACTCTAACCCTATTACAACTCTTGGAAAAATTCTCATGATACTTGTATGCATGCATTGAATATTTGTTGATTGTTAGAAGAAAAACAAATCTTAGACAGCAAGATTAGAAGGAAATTGAATAAATTAACCCTATAACTTGAGCGATTAGAGAATATACACATCCGATGAGGGGTCTGATTGTTCGATTCTATGTTTCTACCTATCTTGATCTTATCTTGCAAGTTGTTATATTCTATTTAGAACTCAAATTGATTCATGGAATTGCATTCATTGCTATATTGTTTTAGCCCTTCATGTATATATATTTTCTTGAAAATTGATTGACTTTGACCAAGTAGATACAAATAGATACAAGTAGATAGATAGATAGAAATAGATACAATAGATATAGATAGTTTACTTTTAATAAGTGTGTCATCCCTTGATTTTGTCTTTTTTAATACTTAGTATGAGGACATGTTATTGTTTAAATGTCAGAAAATTGATAAATTCATATTTTATGATTATTTTTTGCTTTAAATGAGTGAATTTTATCAACTTACCTTGTATTTATTCTTTGAAATTGCATGCTTTTGTAAATTTCTCCATAATTATACTTAATTGTTAAAACATACTTTTTATGCTTTAAATTGCCAAATTTAATACTTTTATCTCATTCGATACCTTGATATGTTTGTTTGAGTGATTCAAAGGTTAGAAGGCAATGGTGGCTTGGAAGGAAGAAGAAAAAACATGCAAAAGTGGAGAATTCATGAAGAAATGGAAATTAGACATTTTCTGGGTTGTGCGTATGCATGGCCTGTGCATACGCATCTCCTTCAATTTGTGCGTACGCACGGCTTGCAGCACATAAGTCACTTAAAATGGCACGTGATTCGTGATTTCTGGTCCAATTTTGACCCAATTCAACTCATTTCTAAAGCATATGGATGCAAGACTCAAGAGGGATCAACCAAGTAATATAGGAAGTAGTGATAGTTTAGGTTTTTAGCATGGTTTTAGGTAGAATTCTAGAGAAAGAAACTCTAACTTCTCGCTAGAATTTAGAGTTTCTTAGTTTAATTTCTCTTTAGATTTAGGGTTTAATCTTGTTTTAGTTTAAATTTTTTTATATTTTCTTATTCTATTGTCTTAATTTTTATAGTTTTACTTGTTAGCTTCTCAATTTTTGTTAATTTAGTTTATAAACTCTCTTGTTGAATTCTAATTTTTTTTAAAGCAATTGATATGTTTCAGGTTTATTGTTGTTTATTTGAATTGTTGTTATTGCTTTCTTGAGATTGGTAGTTATAGATTTTATTATTATTGCAATTTATGATGCTTTACTTTTATGCCTTCTAAGTGTTTGATAAAATGCCTCTTTTAGTTGAATTTGGATCCTCTAAATTTTGAAATTTTACTTTAGAGGGTAAAGTGTGATCTTCTACCCTTGGATGGTTTCTCTCTCATATTTACTTTTGGTCTCACCTATGAAATAAATGGTGAGAGATCACACTTTATTCTCTAAAGTGAAATTTAAAATTTAGAGGATCTAAATTCTTTTTAGTTTTAGAGTAAAATTTTGTATTATTCGCTTAGGATTGAGGACTTAGGTGACCTTGAGTCATTGATGTCCAATATTGATTAGTGACTTAGAGTTGTTAGTTGATTTAGTTTTCACTAACATTATCCTTTCACTAAGTCTAATTAATGAGTTAGTTAGAATTTGTGAATTAAAATCAATTATACCTATTTGATTTTTCTAAATGTTTAGAGGTCAATAAAGTAAGATTAATTCTTCACAATTGTTATATTTGTATTGTGGCTAATGACAAGAACAGTGATCTTTAATTCTCTACCATTGCTAAGATAATTTTGCACTTGAATTTTCGTTCTTTTACTAGTTAATTGTCTCAATTGCCCTTAGTTTAATTTTTTGCTTGTTTCTTCAATTGTTGCCATTTATATTTCTGTTTATTGTTATCACTCTTGTTTTTCATAATCAATATCTGTATACCTAATTGTAATTTTTAGAAAAACCGGCCCAAAATTTAAAATTTTTGGTTATTTGATTTAAATTATGACAATTTTTTTAAATTTTAATTGATAAAGTTATTTATAATCCAAAGTTATTTGGACTCACACCAAAATAACTTGGTGTGAGCCCAAATATTTTCTGAATCCTCAAAAAAAGTCCAATACCATAATCACTATTATTAACGCATTTCTCTTCGTCAACTGATTAATTGTATTTAATCCTCATACATCACACTCTGCTATCATGCAGGAATTGTCGAGAACTTTAATAACAATCTAAACACGCGTTTCTTTTTCTCCTATGTCACTTACTTTCAGCTAGTAGAAAAATTTTCCTTTCACCGTATAACCCATAAATATGATGAACTTTATTTATACAGAATTCAAAACTATGCAGATTTTTTCCTTTAAAAAAAAAAGTGAGTTTTCTCCACCAAAAAGAAAAAATAATTGAAACTTGCACTGAAAATGATTAAATTATCAAATACAAAATATGGATCCAAATATTCGTAGGGTAAGGGGGGAGCCAAGGAAATGAAAATTGATAGCTGCATAACACGTTGACAAACTTACACACTGGTCGAGAAATGTGTAGACTTCCATAATAAGAGATGGACGAGGACTTTTATCCTCCACATTCAGCAAGAGGCAAGGAATTGGAATTGAGATTAAATTCCACACTACGATTCCAATTCTGGTGTCCAAAGGGACCATAACCCACAAAATTAAGAAATGTACAATAAAACAAGCATCTAATAAAATGAATGTGGTCGTCTTTTTCAAATGACAAGTAAAAGCAAGTTCATTCGCTCAATCAGACAAGTTAATATGCAACAGGAGATATATGGTAATAAATAAATATTCTCATTTTTGTGTTTGTGAAACTAAAGCAGATAACACATTCAGTTATGAATCACAAAAGATCTCCGGCGATTCTCTGTAAGAATAAAAATTGTAAAATAAAATTTGAAACCTGGAAACATTTAAGAGTTTTGTAACCAATAAGCACTAAAAAAAAAAGTAAAATAAAAAATTAAATCAATTGTAAGTAAAATAAAAAATTGAACCGGATCTAACATTGGTTGCGTTTCAGAATTGAAGCACTATACACTTCTAAAGGTTTCTCCAAGTGATTTGACTGGACATCTAATTCATTGGCTTCCACAGACATCTTAGGAGATAAGCTACCAGAGGCAGTTACATTATTTTTTTCAAGTGAAATACCTAGAACTAAATCTTTAACTTCAGGCTTTGTATTTAAACCATTATAGTCACAACAGAGACGAAAAGAAAGCAGAAGATGAATGATAAGCTGCAGGAACTTACTTTTTCATGTGTGTCATAAACAAACCTCTTTCTATTATATTCAAATGTACTAAACTTCAAAAAGCAATTAGACCTCACAAAAAAGGTAGGTTATAACCATGTGTTGAATTGCTACATCCTTCTGCTCCAGCTCATAGTTACTCGAATTCACCAATTCGGTAGCGTACTGCGTACCAATTCGCGTGTGCCGTATACCAATTCATTTACATACTGGAACGTCATATGTATATTTTTCATATAAAATATTTTACATATGGCGTATTCTCATACTGAAACGTATTGCGTTCCATATAACTATGCTCTCAGTGACTCATTCGTTACCTCAAGCTTCCATCAAACTTAGGTTCATCAACACACCAAACCCTCATTTCTAACATAATTGCTCTTTTAGGTTTTTCTTTCTTTTTTATTAAATGCAAAATTGCCTAATGAAAACATGATATCAGAACAAGTACAATTTCTCATCAGTGCAGTGTTAAAAGAAATATTTGACAAGAATAGAAAGAATATCAAATGGATTATCATAAATAAATCCAATTGAAACATAATCGGATAAATAAAGTTGATAACATTAATAACAAAGTTGGATGTACTAGAAGGGCTTCACCAAGACAAGTGCACACAGGCTTTAAGACACAATAGACTTGCATTTGGGTTTGATAAAGTGCAGTGGCATGTTGGATGAGTTGCTTCGAAGACCATTTGGTGAAACTAAACTTTCATGGTAGATATAAGCCATACTATGACCTGTCTCCGTGCCATCACTGGAGCTGTCAATCACAGGAAAATCTATGCTGCTGCAATCATTTAAGTTGTACAAAACTATTCCGAAAGATGGAGAAACTTCCAAAAACACATCACTTTCCGAGAGGTAGAGAGGTTGTAAGGGACAACCTCCATTTGTATAATAGAGATGCGAGTAAAAGGGAATGATTGCCAACTGAGTCCAAGATTGGGTATCTTCATATTCCTTAATCTGCACAGAATCCAGTGCTTTGTTGTCGTATTCTCATAACAAACAGAAAGGCAGTTTCTCAAGACACATAACTTTTTGCTCCTTATACAGGAAAAATCACCTGGATCCCTGTTAGGCAGGGTACAATGACCATGAGTCTCGTTACTCAAGTCAAAATAAAGAACCACTCTACCAGCACTCCAATTACGGAAATATTTAGTAACCGACTAAAATTACCCAAAAACAACAATAACTTATCTTATTTAACATTCTTTACGACAATTAATAAACGTTAAATAAAATAAGTTTCGAGTGTTTTTTTTTTTTTTGTCTCCTTAGCATTATCCCTCCAATTAATAGTGCTTGCTCTACTACTACCAAAAAATACTCCGTAAGTATGGTCAAGTAGGTCAAATGGAAAATCATCCTCAATTCTTCTCCACGATGAAGTTTTCCCAAATGTATAAATTCTGTAACTATATTCAAAACCAGATGGCCCTTCCTTCCGTATAATTCCGTAAGACTTGTAACTGTCGCTGAGATGATCGTAACCAAAGCTAGAACGGCAGACAACATGGGCTCTGCCTCTGATTTGTGGTGATTCGAATGTGAATCCCGTCGTACAGGGGTTCCACGAGATGGCATGCATATTCTGGTAGTTATCATTATCGAGCAAGCATAACAATCCAACAATTTTGTAGTGGCGTTGTCTACTGATGCAATCGACGTTAGTAGGTTCAGTAGGATTGTTCAACATAATTGACTGTACGGACACCAGTTCTGGAGGCCAAACTGCAATAAGTTTGGATCTCGTAAGCATGAACGACGAAAGTGGTTCCAGGAGAAGTCGGCGGCGGAAATTAGGTTTCTCCATGAACTGCACACTCTCCTTAGGGAAGCAAGCTTCCACCAGTTGCAGCACTGTCGAGGCATCCCTCTCCGCATCATTCATAATTACGTTGAGCTTGAGGTGTTTCCGTGTATCCTCAAGTTCGGGAGTTAATTATCAAATGAGGCTGCATATATTATTCCTTTGGACGCAACCTGCATTAATGCACCGAGCCACCGAGCTGCCTTTTTAACGTCATCGCTAGCTTGCTGCCGTTTCAGTTTCACTTTGCGTCGCTAAGTCGATCTACCATCTATTCTACTCTTCTATATATCTATTTATTATCTTTCATGCTTCAATATCATCGTTAGCATCTTCATGGGCCTTTGGCCCGGCTTCAATATAAAGATCAAAAACACAAACAGTAAAACTTAAACTAAATAATATATTGATCAAAATGACAAAATTTTAGATTAGATTGAATTGAATTTTTTGCCAATGAGTTATAACTCAACTGGCATAGTCTCCCCATATTCAATTAAGAGGTTGCGGATTGGAGTCTCCTATCTTTGGTAAAAAAAAAAAATCAAATAAACTATGTGAATTGGATCACATTTTTATATACTCTTTCTAAACAATTGCATGAATTAGATAGAGTTTTGCAACTAAGGATCACCTAGCCAAAAGTAGCCATGAAATAATGTAACTAAGGACCCGCTTCTTAATAGGGAGGCGTGAAAACATTGGTTTTTCTCTTTCTTAGCAAACTTTTTTATAAGACTTTTTTTAAAAAAATTTAATTAAAAATCATACTTATCTTTTGATATACTACTTAAATTTTTAAATAAGTATTATAATAGACAAAATCATAATCTCATAAAATGCAAAATGCAAAATCAACAATTAAAATATTATAAGAAAAAAATATAACTAGAAAAAATCCACTATTAGTCCATGATCTATGTTACTCAAAAAGAGCTATTTTAAGTTTTTAACCAAAGCTCATCTTTTTAATAAAATATTATAAAAACACTTTCGTCATCTAATAATTACCACTTTAATTTTGTTAATCTCTCTTCCAAGGACAGGGACAAGCTATTATAAAGTGGAGAGTCAGTTTCTAATAGAGAGCTGCAAATTATAAAATGCTAGACATAATATACTATCAAATGTCATGCTAAGAGTTATACTAGCACCAAAATAGTAACTTCAACTCCAATTTTTCAATATAATCATTTTTCTTAGAGACACTCAAATACCCAATAACAATTTCAGCACAACTCAGAAATGCTCATTCTAGGGAGAAGATAAATCCATGTCAATAGCCATACTGTCAGCTTCAACAGAGGCAGGAAATGTCATCTCCTTCAAATGGCCAAAAGAATTGCCACCTTCCTCTGGAGTAGCACCGCCATTATCATCCGGGACACCATCAAATATGCTTAAGAAATCACCAGGCTCATGCAATCCAGCGTAATCCTGATAACAGTCATGATTCTCTTCCATAAGATAATTCTTCACTTCTATTCCTTTCACATGCGCATCATCATACTTGTCCTTTATGTGGCAATGCTGTAGAGCAATCGCCCTGTGCCGAGCACTCCAGTCCGGCCGACTCCAAAGGTAAAGAGGAGGTGTTTTGTTGTTCCAGTCTTCTAATTGCTTGTCGCGCACGTCAACTGAACCCGGGAGATAAAATGCCTGGAGGGATAAACAAAATGCAAAACATGAGCTAATATACATGCATGTCCCTTTGTTAATGTTTGGAAATTGGCTTTCGGACACAAATACAGAAACAATGAGACAACAGAAATGGAGACATAAACAAACACCATTCCACTGCGTCTACACCCTTTGTTTTGTTAATTAAAAAATAACTAGATTTAAACCCGCGCGCTAAAATGAATTAATTTTTATATATAAGAAAGTATTTAATAAAGAAATCTTAAAAATTAATATTAAACCTAAATAAAATTGTAAAGACATTATACATTCTAGTATGTGAAAGAGTTCATCACCTAATACATATGTTTAGCAAACTTAAATACTATAATGCAAGAATAAAGCTATTAGATGTAATGTAAATATGAATATAATATTTCAGTAATTGAAAATAATATTTATTTTTTCATGAATCATGACATCATGTATTATTAACATTATTATTATAATTAATTAATATTAAAGAGAAATAGCATTGCTATTAAAGTGAGCAAATTCTTTAGCAAACTAAAATAAAGAACTGGGGTCATTAACCAAGTTTTTTAAATAATTGTGCAAAACATTAGCAAAGATAGAGGAGAAAGAGTGAGAGATATATGATTATGTGAGAGGAGATAAAAATGTATGAAGTGAATGTTAATTTATATAGTAAATATGAATAGAAGGCAAAATAAAACTAGAGAATGAATTAGGTTTTATTAACCAATTTATATCTACTAAAGAGAAATACCATTACTATTAAAAGGCTTAGAGTAACCTACATGGAAATAAAGAATTAAAAAGTTACCAAAAAAAAGTTAAAAAGGATTAAAAAGTAAAACTAAACATTACATAAGAATAAAAGATGATAT